>NW_026638501.1:2566666-3850000 GCF_028554395.1 Pezoporus wallicus
AAATATGGAATTGCCATCCCAGTTGGACCAGTTTTGAAAGTTCATCTAGAACCTCATCAGTTCAGTATGAGTCAAGACACTTCTTGATGATCTGAAAGAAAGTAAACTCAAAGCTTGCCAAATTTGCAGTCAGTACAAAAATTGATGAAATGTTAAGTAATGACATGGACCTTGTGGTTTTGTGGATTGATCTATACACCGAACAGAACGTGCATTAACACGGACAAATACAAGTCCACATAGGAATACAAAAAGTGTTCATTATGTGAGACCAGAGCTTCACAAGCAGTCACTCTGAAACAAGACTGTTTTCATAATTGATAAGAATTTTAACGCTACACAGTGGCTCAAAGGGCAAACATCATCTCTGTGAGTATTAGGAGGTGAATAACAAGCAGAAGTGGGAAGATGAAATCACCCTGCACATGGTATTAATGTGTCCATTACTGAAACATGTACACTGTGGTGTCTAAATTTCAAAAATATTATCAGAAACTTTGCAAGGGTTTGTAAAATAAGTTAAGAAAATTAAAAGAAAATAAATAAATAAATAAAAAATCAAGTACAGCCTGGAAAGCCAGTTTTACAAGAAACCAAAGCTACTTAGTCTAACTAGTCTGAAAGACCATTACAGTCTGCAGGTATCTACAGAGGAAAGATATTTCTGACAGTAGGGAGCTCTTCAATCTATCAGAGAAAGGCAAGCAAGATGCAAGAGCTGGAAGCTGAAGCCAGATAAATTCAGGCTAGAAATAAGGTACATACTTTTAACAGTGTAATTTATCATGAAACAGTTTACTTAGGTATATGATGCATTCCTTATCAGCTGAAGTCCCTAAATCACGACTAAGTATTTTTCTGGAAGATATGTTACAGCTCATACAGAAGATACGGGAGCCTGATTCACAAATTACTGGGCAAGTTATCTATTGTGCAAACAGTCTGGACTGTTGATCATAGGACTCTCTTTACTTTAAAGATCTATGAAGATTTGGGAGAAAAAAATAAACAAGAAGAGAGCGGGACATTTGGCAGCATGGAACCTGCTGAATCTATCTTAGAATAAAAAAAGAAACAAAATAACAATGAAAAACCCTCAGTCTGCTTTTATGCGGATACCTGCTGTGCTCATCCATGCAAAGAATGTTTGTATCTTATCTTTATCTACTGGTCATGAATAGACATTAAATGTTCCAGGACAGTTTCTCTGAATTCCTAGGAATAAAAAACGGCAAGGAGGAGTAAGGGAATTGCTTAATGCAAACCAACAGATGGGATTTCAGTCAGAGGCTTGCTTTTTTTTTTTCATAATGAACCATAATCTCTGTAATCTAAAATATTTTTATTTGCTGCAGTGAGACAAAAAGACTGTAGGCACGGCATGTGAATTGTTTTCAGCCATTCATTGTTAGAAAATGTACTTCTTCATTGCTGAAGACTCATTGCTGGACCCTGGACCAGTCAGCCACATTTAGGAGGATAGATGAAGGAACAGGTAAGACACTACATTTTGTTGCGTTTATGTCATTTTTGTTGTTTTTTTGTTTGTTTTTTTTTTTTTTTAATTCAACCTTCCAATATGGTTATCTACTAAATTATTATAATTCTGCAAAGCCTATTCACTGCTCTCTAGGAAGTATTTAGCTACATAAAGTCTTTGCTGTGGACACCCCACAGTACAAACCAAAGGCAGAGGTGTTAAGGCTTCTGGTATGATGTAACTGGGATGAGTTGGGGGCATTATTTTTCAAACCCTACTTCCCAGTCATGGTGCTGCAAGTGTCCCCAAGCCTAGCATGGTCCCATAAGCCCTCTTTGACTGCGCAGGTAGCCACATTAGATATGGGGAGTTGCAGAGAGCCAGCAGCATTGCATAGAAGCAGGGGCTCCATTCTGCTTGCAGCTCTGTACCACAAACTTGTCCACACCACACAGGCAAAGCACATGGACACAGTATTACTATACAACACCATGTTACATTATACGATATACCACAACATGGAAAGGTGAGCAATTCAACATTAAGGCACAAAGCCAAGAAAAATGTAAGCTACCTGGAAGCCTGGAGCTCCCAACAGTAACTGCCTCATATATTGCTTATTATTTTGCTCAGGTATGTCAACCCAACATGCAGGTTTCGGCAAAATCAGAATCAGACATCTACTTGTGACTTCTCAGCATGCTTATATTCCCATAATATTTTGCAATATAAAACAGTGACTTCTATTCATACATATTTCCATTTGCTATTTAGGTTTATTGCATATTTAAAATAGATGGATTTAAAATGTAGGCAGCTACATATATAAGCACTCTACTTCAAAGATGTACTTCATCTTTAAATAGAAGCAATCAATACACACAGTATATAACCTAAACAAATTTCTATTATGAATCCTTAATGGATGCATGCTTTGGTCATTTTTATTACTAATATATTATTGATTTACAGCATACATTACCACCTTAGGCACTGAGATTTGCTGGAGTTCTTACATCCTGTAAGTAGTTTTAGTCAAAATAAAAGCCAAAAGTCAATAACCCATTTACTACCAGCATAGCACCTCTATAGAGCTAGATATTTTAATAATGGTCTGACTCTCACACTGGAATAACTTGTCTTAGAGTGGCATCTATAAGTCATCATTATTAATGTAAAATTATCCACAAGGCCTGCCTGCTTATCTTTCACTCTTCTTTATTGCCAAAATGCTTCAGAGTCATAATTTGGAAGAACACTGACAGACTAACCTTGCAGATCCCTCACAGGGCAGAGTTTCTCTGAAATCAAAGCACCCACTTAGGCTCTTCTGCTCTGAATCAAGGAACAGTTTCTCTTCATTGCCATTCACACCAGGGAGTGGTGACTGACTCCTGCAGTTGCCCAGGAGAAAGGGAACCAAACAGCTTTCTTTGATATTAATATTAATATCAGCAGGCAGGGAGAAGACAGCATGCCAATCAGTCCCTCCACTATCACGATCAACAGGCTGCAGAGAGCACATCAACTGTGACTCGGTGAGACTTTAGGAGAAACCTACAATAAGATGGGTACATCATAATATTGCCACACAAATCAAATCCAAATGTTTGTTTACTGCTATAGAGATAAATGAAGGGGAAAAAAAGGGCTTTGGGTTATAGTTGCTTGGGCGAAACAATCCTACATTGTTAACTTACAGATCTACATTACACAGACACAAGAGCATACACATGCCTTGCCAGGATATTATCAATCCTTGAGCAAGTTGAGCTTTATGTCAAAAGCCAAGCACAGGAATGGCAGAGATGCAGTATCACTCGCATCATCAGTTCTTCAGCAGCTCAATGAGATGACTCTCCTATAATCTCAAAATCATCTATTTCCAGAGTAAATCCAAAATAATACATTACTTTTTTGCTTTTAATGTCTGTTAAAAGATGGCAGTTAAAAGGTGGTATTAAAAAGAGATTTTTTTTTTTAACTATTTCATATGAGGACAAAGGAATAAAACACAGACAGAGTATGAATGTTTTGCCCCCTTTTTACAGAAGAAGAAATAACTGCAATAGAGACAACAGTAATCAAAAACACGCCTGAGAAAATAACAGCCACAAAAAGCAAAAATCATATCAATTGCTTAGGCCTCTCTGCACACAGAAGTTAAGTGAGGTGAAGCGAAACAGTTTAATTCACTGAACTGACTAGAATTAAACAAATAAGCCATCTAAAAAGTGGGAGATAAACTCAAACCTTGGCTTTAATGCACACTGTCACAACTTTAAACTGACCTTTTTCATCCACTATCCTGTTTCTAACCTAAAGACAAAGTGCTTACCCCCTCCTCTTTCATTTCTTTCCCATGTAGGGATGGCTCCCAGCACATGATTTGCAGGGGATGCTCAGCATGAGCAAATTTAGAAGTTGGCTCAGTCCTGGTCCTTGCTCCAACACAAAAGAAGACAGGAGAGCTTCATCAGCATGTTGAGATATCCCTGAACATAATAAGAGCATGAGGAGAAAACATCACATCAGCCTTCCCTGCCTTGACACCACCTGATTGTGTCTCTCTTTGAAGAGAAAACTTTGAGAACCAGCCATAGGGCTGTGCACAAGGCCATCCTAGCAGATACAAAGCCTGAGAGATCCAAAACAGACCCAGTGGAGGCTCCTCCAGGCTATGGTAGGGCCCTTGAGAGTCCCGAAACAAGGCTGTCCTTTTAAGCAGTACAGGAAAAAGCTCTCAAAGGCTCAGATGACATCCATAAGGCATTTGTACTTCCATCCTCATTCACTAGAGACAACAAGAAAATAAGAGCAAACAAAATTATTCTGACTGATGTATGTTAATAGATCTGTCACACATGGAGACAGTTCTGGAAATTATCCCTTCCTGACAGAGGCAACCCCCATCTGGTATGGCTTGGGTCCAGCACCCTTAAGTTAGAGGGCAATTCCCATTAATGTTTACTGCACCACCATCCCTGTTCAGCACAATCACACAGAGCACAGTAAATCCAGTAAACAGAGTTTATTTCCATATATCTTGTGCCAGGCAAGAACACAATAAAATATCATGCTTCTAAAATTAAACTCTCTTTATTAGCAGAATTAAATAAAGAGGTGTCACAACTTCGCTTAACTTCAAAGCCATAGGCAGAAGTTTGCAGCAGTTGTTTCAATTAAATGCGTTATTTACCCAGATTCACACTGAACAACAGTCTGTAAGGCATACCAGAACTGGAAAGTAATACTCAAACAATATCTCCCTCTCAGATTGTTAAACACACAGGCAACACTGTTCCATTAAAATATCTTCCAAACAACATAAATACCTTGCAAAGATATTTTTTCTTTTTTTTTTTAAATGCAATTTAAAACAGCTATGCAAAACAAACAAACAGAACCGATAGAAAACCTTTCCTTTCAGCCCAACCAAAAAAGCTTAGCTGGATCCCACACAGTGTTTCTGAGGCTTTTTTATTTCCTTCCCCCCCCCCTCCCCCCCAGTTGATTCAGCCAGCAAACCAGGGCAGAGAGATGGTGGGTAAGAGATGAGGAGGCTGGAGGCTATCAGCAGTGGAAAACAGGGTGAGCCTGCCCATACTCTGCATCATCCCCTCTTTAGGAGCACACAGACCTTGACATAGTACTTGCCAGAGATCATTTTCTGCAGCATCTTTGTGCTTCTACATTATGAATGCCATCAACAACCACCTTAGAATCACAGAATAGTTAAGGTTGGAAAGGACCTTAAGACCATCTAAGTTCCAACCCCTCTGCCATGGGCAGGGACACCACACTAAACCATCTCAGCCAAGGCTCTGTCCAACCTGGCCTTGAACACTGCCAGGGATGAAGCATTCACAACCTCCCTGGGCAACCTATTCCAGTGCTGCCTCACCACCCTAACAGGAAAGAATTTTCTCTTTATATCCAATCTAAACTTCCCCTGTTTATGATTTAACCCTTTACCCCTCGTCCTGTCACTACAGTCCCTAATGAAGAGTGCCTCCCCAGCATCCCTATAGGCCCCATTCAGATACTGGAAGGCTGCTAGGAGGTCTCCACGCAGCCTTCGGTTCTCCAGGATGAACAGCCCCAACTTTCTCAGCCTGTCTTCATACGGGAGGTGCTCCAGCCCCCTGATCATCCTCATGGCCCTCCCCGGACTCATTCCAACAGTTCCATGTCCTTTTGATGTTGAGGACACCAGAACTGCACACGATACTCCGGGTGAGGTCTCATGAGAGCAGAGTAGAGGGGCAGGATCACCTCCTTTGACCTGCTGGTCACGCTCCTTTTGATGCAGCCCAGGATACGGTTGGCTTTCTGGGCTGCAAGCGCACACTGAAGCCAGCTCATGTTCATTTTCTCATCGACCAACACCGCCAAGTCCTTCTCCGCAGGGCTGCTCTGAATCTCTTCTCTACCCAACCTGTAGCTGTGCCTGGGATTGCTCCAACCCAGGTGTAGGACCTCGCACCTGCCATGGTTAAACTTCATGATGTTGGCATCAGCCCACCTCACAAACGTGTCAAGGTCCCTCTGGATGGCATTCCTTCCCTCCAGGGTATCAACCGAACCACACAGCTTGGTGTCATCAGCAAACTTGCTGAGGGCGCACATCTTCATGCATGGAAGCCTTTCCAGTGCAAAAAAGTGCTCTCAGAAATACCGTAGCAACTTCATGAGGTCAGGAAGCTGAGGAACTCATCCAGGTCAGGTTGACATAACCCAGATCAATAACCATTTTTGTCACTAGATAAGCAGGGAAGTATCTTTTTTCCCCTTAGTAACAGCAACAGCTTCTTTTCTGCATCCTCATTAATACTTTTGGACTAGACCAACTCCTCAGTTTTCTTAAGGGTTCTCTTGATGCCACCCACCACCCATCAATGATGAGCATTTTCATGCGATACAAGAATTTCTCTATCAGCATTAGCAGTTCATCAGGCTACATGCTTCAGAAGCCACACAGACATTTCACAGATGGAAGGAGTAGGAGACAAGGCTGAGAGAAAAGGCTTCTTTTTATTTTTATCCTTACCTCGCCCTGTAGACATTCCTCTCCTTCAGTTGCACCCTCACATTACATTCAAATACTGGACAGGGCCCAGATATCTGCTTTGTCCCCCTGCTTCGTGGTATTCTCTGGTGTTGTCCCAGGATTAGACCCATGCCACACTACAAGTGGTATTGCTGTATGTCAGCTGCACAAGCCTCCAAGCAAAAACCTCTCTTCTTGCATGGGTTTGTTATCACAACATCCCTGCAATTTGTCTGCTATCCACAGAATGATTGCACTGTATCTCACTAAGGCTTGGTCATGTTTCCCTAGGCTTATATTTTCCACTTATCCGCGTGGCTGGGATTACACAACAGCTGTTTTGGCAATCCAGAGCAGACTAAATGGGTTGTTGACTCACAGCATAGCTGCAAATATGGCAGTTGAATGCTTGGCAACCTCCTGTACAAAGACAGTAAGTCCGTACCTTCCACCCTCCAGGTTCTTGCATCCCACATGTGGGGATTTGCATTAGGTTTTCAGCCCTCCACTGGGTCTTTCAGTTAGCTTTCTCTACAACCTCCCTCATCAACCAGCATGCATCATGTGGATTCACTGCCAGCAAGTCTCTAATGTCTCCAGAAATTATGTGCTGGAGCCAGAGTTGGCAGCTGTCTAGTGGAGTAAACTCTGCCTTTTCCTGTATCTTGGTTCTGGGCAACGAGAAGCAGTATTGCTCTGCCTTTGGAAAGACACTTGCAAACCCCAGGCAGCTTTGCAGTGTTACAAGCAACAGCTTCTCAGTCATACCTTTGTGTCAATTGTTCTCCCATAAGTCAGTAAACAAATTCTACAGTTGTTTTTTCATCTTTATCCATCAAGTAAGACTATGCACAGACTCATATCTTCTTCTCTCTCCACACTGCTCCTGCAAGGATTTTTTTTTTTTCTTTTTTCCAAAATGCCTCAAGAATGTTTGAGATCTTGCATACAGTGCTTTAATTTAGTTTGATGGTGACAGTAGTTTTCTTTTTCTTCTCCTTTTAATCACACTCATGTTGATATATGGTTGGCAGCAGTCCTGCTGTGAGCAGGAAGTTGGACTACAGATCTCCAGTGGTCCCTTCTAACCAGCACTGCTGCAAATTCATGCCCATTGTGGGTCTCACTGGCACCACCATACTTTATACTTATATTAGATAATACCCCAAATTGAACAATTAGTTTAGGAACAGAATTAGCAAAGGTAGAGCTACAAATATAGCACACATCCTGACTGCCTCTCTCTTGCTTCTCCTAGCCTGGCTTCTTTCCTCCCTGGCTTCTTTCCTCCCATCACCAGGGAGGTTGCTATGGAGATTCCTTCAGAAACAAAGAGAAAAAGGGATGCAAGAAATACAAAGCACTGAGAAGGACATGGAAGAGAAAACAAACATATCTTTCATGTTAATAAATCAATTTTCCCCAAGTCTTCACCTAGAAACTCACTGATGAAGAGCCCAGACCCTCAAATGCTCCTGCTCTGCAGGCACATTCCACATTCCATCATGCTGCTTGGGGTCTTTCCAGTGCTGGGAGACTCCATGAACAACACCCCAGCAATACACAATCCCTAAGCAGGCAGAATTGGTACATACATGCGTGCACACATGCAAAAAAAGTTGGCAGATGACTTGGTGCCAATGAGATGAAACACAGAGACAGCATTTCTGCACATAACCTCTCCCCATACAGAGAGCTCGCAACCCACAATATCCCACTGGCACTGCTTTTATGCAAGGCCTGTCTTTGATACAAGCCAGCTACCCAAAGCGAGGGAAACATCAGGTCAGGATCCTGCATGGGGATGGCTGGAGAGTACATCAACACTAATGCAGCATAGCACCGCACTACATAATGGGGACTTCTGCAACTCATAGGGCCGCATAAAGCTGGGGAAGCTGAAATCAGCCAGTTGTTGCTATTGAGAAGCAAAATATATGCCTGCCCTGATCTTACAGCTTCTCTTACATGTCAAATGTGATCCTGTGGCCTCACTGCAAGTGCTCCTACATACTTACAGAGGCTGCCATAAAAATAGCTCCTGCAATCTTGTCAAAAAGTCTGCAATACAACTTTCATATGTATGTGCTAGGTGGCTTATGGCTCTAGGTGGGTGTTCTTTTAGTTGTGGCTGTAAACCTGTTCTGTCTCAAAGAGACTTTTTACCCCCGCTTTGAGCTGTTGAGAGTGCCTTAAGTGATCAGTACTGCCTTTCAATATTGTTCTCTGGAATTCCCATGTGGCTCTCTTAGTAGGCAAGAGAGAGGGAAGTGGGCAAAGCAAGGAAAGCGAAGAAATAATACAGAAAAAAAGCAACCACACAGAAAATACAGTGACAAATTACAGCAGCTCCATTCACAGCAGTATTCAGGGATATTCAATGATCCTGCAGTCATCTATCACCAACACATTAACAGGACAGAGAGAAGCAAGGTCTAAAAGAGATTAGAAAATAGGTACTTGTAACTAAAATGACTGTTCCAGTTTTCCAGATTATGCCTTACTTTAGCTCCTCAAAACAAATGCCACAACCTGGTGGTTGTTAGGTGTTTTCAGTTTCTCTGGATATTGACCTTGTTATCTTGACTTATTCCCATCATACATGTTGATAGAGCAACATAAGGACTTAACTAGAGTCTGAAAAATGCAGTCTCCAGTCCAGGCTATTTTACACACTAATGCAGGCTCAGCTCCTTGAGTGTATTTGACATTTTTCTGCCTGCCATATAATAAGTGACAGAACAGTACTCCTGCCCTCATTTTATACACCAAGGACTGAACGGATTACAGACCAGATCCCCAAGAACTCATTATCTCATTCTACTTAGCACTTGGCAGGCCACACCTGGAATACCGTGTTCAAGTTTTGGTCCCCAATATGCCAAAAAGATGTGGCAGGCTGAAGAGGGTCCAGAGAAGGGGCACAAACATAATCAAAAGATTCAGCAGCCATGTGCGGAAAGGCTGAGAGAGTTGGGTTTGTTCAGGCTGGAGACAAAAAGCTCAAGGGAAGACCTTATCACCATGTTCCAGCATTTAAAGGGTGGCTAGGAAGAAGATGGACACTCCCTTTTTACAAGGAAACACCCAGAAAAGATGAAAGGTAATGGGCATAAGTTACTACTGGGAAATTCTGACTGGACACTAGAAGAAAGTTTTTCATAGTGAGAACAATCAGCCATTGGAATAATCTCTCCAGGGAAGTGTGGATTCCCCAGCGCTGGGCACTGGTAAGATTTGGCTGGACAGGGGGATGAGACATGTCTAGGTCATGCTTTGCCAAGACAGGCCGGACCACAGGATCCCCGAGATCCCTTCCAACCTTGTATTCTATGACATGATTCTATGGTATGATCGCTCTAATAAAAATTAGTATGAAAGTGAAAAACGGGGGGAAATTAGAGCTAATTAACATAAGTCAACTTCCACTCAGCTGCTGTTCAGAGAAAATCTGAAGTTACATGTGTTACTGTCTTCTCCCCTGCATCCTGTTGTTCTATTAAGATATCATTACACCAGCATAAAAGTTATTTTCCAAACCAAAGCTTCCACAGGCTTAATGCCACTTTCCCTGAATTCTGTGTTAAAAGTCTCATTAACTTCAATGGTAGCATTGAAGGGAGGTGGTAATGGCAGCAAGGGAGAACACATCTCACATGCTAACCTTCCAACTAAAGCTAAAAATCACTGAGGGAAACTTTTCAACAGGAACAAAATACATTACCTGCCTCCATCACTAAAGCCTAAGGATTCAAACAGAACAAACAGCTCTTCAACACCAATATGCAATCACAGTCAAGTGCAATCACAGCAGCATGGCCTGGCTTGTCATTAGCACAAAAGCAGTGGAAATGAGGGCTGGCTGAAGACCTCAGCTCCAGTATATCCTTATACTCTGCTCTGGCACAGTGTTAATGCTGTTTCACATAGGAACATGACGTGTACAATATTGTTGCATACAGGTCTGTATTTCTGCATCCCTCCAAGTTACTGACTTTTGAATCAAGGAAAAGAAATTTTGCTGATCGTTAATTTCCTACATGTTTAGTAAGAATAGTAACAAAGCAAAGAGAGAAACCCTATGAGCACAGAAGAAGCTGCAGTTTTAGCTCAGCCGATACCAAACATCACAGCAATCCTTTTCTAAGGTACCATCTTCTAGCTCCCACAGGTGGGTACATATGGCAATAAGCAATACCCAGTTAACACAAAGACTGTATTCATATCTCAGAATATTCCATCACATCAGAAGAGCCAGTCCACACGAGAATGGGACCTTGTTCTGCTTTCCAGTCACCCAGAAAATCTTTCACAATCCACTTCCTGCTTCCAACCCTGCAAGAACCAAAACCCTCTAAATCCCTTCTTCCTGTATGTCAGCCAGCATCCTAGGGGTTAATTATGAAATAAATATTGATCAAATCCTGTCTATCCCACACCCAGACAGATGGTGCAGCTGTCAAACAGCTCTGTCAGTGCATAAGAAGAATTAATTGTGCTACTGGTCCTGCTGTAAGCTCACAGCAAACCTACATTTTAAGTCAAATGAATTTCAAGACTTCATTTTCTTCTTGCCATTTTAAATCACCATTAAAAAAAAAAAAGATACAATATTTCTGGAATATAATAAAGCACTATCCCATGATCTCTAGCATGGCTCTATTAATACACATCACTCAGCTTTTATACCTTCTCCCATCAAGCCTCACGCAAGACCCACACAATGATTCAAGATAGGTTTGCCCTCACTCCATCACACACGCCAAAAGTTCTTTTCTACCACATTTTAATCGAATCTATAGGCTGCATAAAACTAATAAGGTATTACCTTACACAGTAGACTGCCATTTAAGATTTGCCTAATAAAAGACACAAAAAGCTTAGCAAGTACCATGATTTATAATGACATTTTACAAGCATTTTAAAAATGTATATAAAGTATATATACAATAAACTGAAAATAAAAAGCTGTAGTGAAACATAGTAACAGCCTGGACAAATGCAATCACAGGGCTATTTCAGAAAGTAGCTGCAGAGGTCCTCAAATAATAGTCAATAAAGAACCATCGAAGGAGGAAAGTCACTGAAACTAATCATTATTGGACTAAGATGACTTCACTGCAGTTAGGAAATAAAGCCAAAAAGAAACCTCAAAAGTCACTTTGCTTAGCAGAAGTTGCCAAAATCATGTGACATAGCGCAGCATCCAGCTGAAAATAATGTCTAGGCCTGAATAACCCATTACTCTTTCTCCCTCTCTCCTATCCTAAGAAACATGGGAATTGCAGCTTTCAGGCTGCTTAAAGATTCTTTACAGTTGTATTTTAGGGTGTTACACCTTCTAAAAATTAACAAAGATGATCTTTCAAAACTGGGAGATGGAAGGAGGAGAGGAGAATAAAAATTAAAAAAAAAAAAAAAAACAAGAAGGAAAAGCAAGAGAACCACTACTTTCCAGCCTAGTCCAGGATATCATTCCCTAGTCCAGGAACCCCAGATTATCAGAACATTTCTGCCTACACCTCCATTTGGGCATGAAAGTTACATGAATTACACTTACCTCCTTACTGTCTGCAGGACAGGCACACAGGAGGTTCCTCCACTGTGTGAAGGTGAGGGCAAAATGACTTAGGGGCTAAAATCCTAGCCTACAAGTCAACTGAAGCTTTAAAAGCTATGCCCCAGTTGTTCCAAGCCAGTGAACTGCTGACCCACAGAACAACAAGACTTGGAGGGTGCACAGGACCTGCAACTTCTGCGCTGCAGAAATTTTCATGGCAGGGTTATTGCATTCTGACAT
Source organism: Pezoporus wallicus (assembly GCF_028554395.1). Taxonomy (NCBI): domain Eukaryota; kingdom Metazoa; phylum Chordata; class Aves; order Psittaciformes; family Psittacidae; genus Pezoporus; species Pezoporus wallicus. The sequence continues at coordinate 2,578,997 of NW_026638501.1, forward strand.
GAAGAGAAGCAACACACATTTGAAAAACAAAAAGCAAACAAACAAAAATAACAAAAAAAAAAAAGAAAGAAAAGAAAAGAGAGGTTTCTTCCTTCTATTACTGTCTAGTGTCCATTTCACAATCTGGTTTAAAAAAATGTAGGAATGATGATTAAAACCTATCATGTTTCCACTAAAGTGAAAACTGGAGGATCTACATCCGTGCTGCTGTCTCCTGTGTCCATTAGCACAAAGGGGTAGCTTCAAGGCTAGTGAGCTGTGGAAGGCCAGAAACTACCTCACACAGCAGGACAGCCCAGCATGAGCAGAAAGCACCATCAGTGGCAGAACAGCACTTTTTGGAATAGCAACTGCTGTCTAGCTCTGGAGATCACACCAAGAAGATGAACCAGAGAGCAAGGGTTTGAGGAAATCAGCCTTCCCCTATATCCCTGCTTGTAAATGGGAGAAAACAGCTGAGGCCAGCCTGCCAGAGACCTAAAGATTACTGCATCTGGCTATATTTCAGCTATCTTTACCTGTAGACCCACCTGAACACCACATGCAAGGTGGTGGTGTCTTTGTAAAGCCTTTTTTACATTTCTTAAAAGGAACATGTTCTATCTACTTCTGGATGGAAAAAACAAGTTTCTTTCTATGAAAAACATAAGCATGCATCCTACAAAGCCTGCCATGTGTACAAGTGCTTTCCCCACACAGGAACAATTTGCAATTTACCCAATGTAGTATAAGTGTGTTCAATGACAGACAACACAATATTGCAACAAAAAAGTTCGCTGCTACTTCCCCAGATTTAATTTTTTTCCCACTACAAAGAAAGTGTGCAATCCTACCTATTTTTATGTTTTATTTAAATGATAAGTTAAGCCATCAGCATCTTCAAGTCACACTATTACTTGGTAATACTAAGAAATTAGAAAACCCCCACAGAATCTAAATTTTTTGTTCTAGCATAACATGCACCTGTTTCTATGCTTTCCTTGACACACACGTGGATTAAGAAAGTATGCTTGTCAAGCTGGTGTTGTTCAGTATATATAGACCCCAGAAGAGCTGGCTGAGAAAGTTCTGATGAAACTTGTTCTTTCATCAGAAAATAGTAACCTGTCAAAACTAAATCTGTTCATGGGAAGAGGGGAAACGCTGAGAAATCTTTTTGGGAAAAGAAAAATACATTTAAAATAAAAAAATCCAAATTGCCAAAATGTCCAACTTACACATCTTCTAAATGCAGAGATTAAACTAATCTTGAATGTCATTTCATTTCCAAGCACGTATTAATCTTTTTCCAATCAAAAAAAAAAAAGCTGATATTAAAATGTGATGCTTCCAAATACCATAAATTCAATATTTTCACCGACGAGTTCTCATGCTGTTTTCCCCACTCCCAAATTATACACTGATTAAATGTGAGAGACTAACATTTCAGTCAGGATGGGAAAATTTTCCTTTCTTTTTCCCTCAAAATCATTTTGGCATGATCAATAAAGTTGTTTTTTTTTTTCTTTTGCTCTTCTTAGCAGGTAAGGAGTCTATACTGTCACAGTCACAGCTACAACCATACTCTACTGAGATCCTTTGGGATTAGGATTTTACAGAAAAAAAAACAAACAAAACAATCGACAATAAAGGCCAAATACGAGAAATAGAAGATAATATAAGGAAAACCAATCATATTTATCATAAATTATAATTTCTTAGAGAGCAACAAGAAAAGAAACCCCATTGCCTATGGCAAAATCTTGCTGAAAATCATACATTTTAGGAACTAGCTGCAACACTGGAAGGTAAATCTCAAAATTTCAATTTTTTTTTCTTGTTTTGTGGTTATTTTTTCTTTTGTTTCTGTAACCTTTTTGACAACAACTGCAACACAAAACAAATAAGGATTCAGGTGAAGCAGCTTTAGCAGCAAAACCATCAAAATCTTTTTCCTCTGATCTAAAATTAGCACTGCCATTTTCACCCCATGCTTCTGACATTTGAGACATCTGAAAAAAAAAAAAAAAATAAAAACCTTTCCAGCTCCAGCTTTGAGTCAAACTCTGACTCCAATGGGAAAATCTGAAATGCAAGCATCTACCTGGTCATTCCCCATCAGGACCAAATGGAGAAAAGATAGCACTATTAGGAGCTCGCAGAATTTTATTCCCTTACCTGAAAGTTCTTGTCAGGTCAAATGGTTTCATAATTTCTTCCTGCATTGGGATCTCACCTAGTTGCAAAGTTGTAAGTTAGGGCACACTGTAACTCCATCATTCAAAAGTTTGCCAGTATGCGGAGAATGAGCTAGTAAAAGTGTAGTGATCATCACACCCATTAAAGCTTAGCTGAATAGCTGGATTTATGATAGCCATATTAACAACTTACTGTCTTTTTTAACAGAAGGCTGGATTTATGATAGCCATATTAACAACTTACTTTTTCAACAGAAGAACATGTGACGTGGCATAAGCAGAGCTGACGTTGAGTATCTAAAGACTAGTTTCTGTGGGTGACCTTTGAGGTGGACAACATCAGCGAGCTGTGGCATGGGAACCAGCTCCTAAGATTGACAGCAATGGGCAACTCCAGCAGGTCACAGCTGCTGCTCACTCAATTGCTAATGAAAACCTGAGTCCTGGGTTATTAATGTTACTGTTGATAAACTCTTCCCTATGCTTCCCCCCACAGCCATTATTGCTTTTGTGATAGCTTTGAAGTTACAGTCAGTGCTATTTATGTGATGAGCACCACATTAAAGCTGTTTTTAATAAAGGCATAGCTCTATATTCCTGCTGGTTACCTCTGTATTGGCTCAGCAACACCCCCTCCAGCTCTAAGACTACTGTGACTCTATAATACCAGCTGTGCCAACGCATTTGGTTTAAGCTAATTACTCTGTACTAGCAAGTCTTCTGCTTCTGTCAAGAGAAAAGACAAAGTTTCAAACTCATCAGAAGAATGAGATCACCCATTACTTCAAGCTTTGCCTAATACATACACAATGCCCTTGCTGCTTTGTGCTTTGCCTCGGGCAAAGTCCAGAGGCTTTCTTTTAGCTAAGCACAGGGCAGAATCACTGAAAACTCCTGGTTTTATTAATAGCAGCCTATTAACTAATCAACACCATAAAATAAAAAGTAAGCAGATTTCAAACTTTATTGAAGACATATTTGGCATGTAAAATCATCTGAAGCACAGATACTAGTTAAAATGAGTATATCCTAACTTCCACTTGTGGAAAATCACATAGGCCATAGGTGTCTCCTTAACATCATTTACCTCTGAAAACCTGCACATCTCCAGAGCCAGCTGCAATTTCAATTCTTCACCAATTGCACTCCCTGGCTGCAACAGAAGCCTGCAAGTGTGATTCCACTCTGACAAGCAGCTTTCTTTTTTTTGTTTGTGGCTTTGTGTTGCTTTCCTTGTTTGGTTGTTTTTTTTTTTTAATATGTATTTTGTGTTGTTTTGTGTTTATTTGGGACTGCGGGTTTTTTGTTTGGTTGGTTGGTTTTGTTTGGGGCTTTTTTTGTTTGCTTTGTTACCTTTTTTTTTCTTTCTTTTAGGAAAGGCATTACAGAGCTCTAATTTTACCATCTCTGTAAGTTCCATATTAAATGTGCACAGCATACACACACAAAGGCTGCAGGTTTTCAGGGTTTCTTCAAAAATGAAAACAGAAAACAACAATGCCTCACTGCCAGACCCCAGAAAAATTAGCCTGGAATGTGAAATCAGCCCAGGATACATCTTTTTTGGCATATCATCATAAGTAACAGAAATTCTTCAGGCAAATTAAACCACAGTTGTTGCTGTGCAATTTGATGGCATTTGTTCAAGCTGCACAAATGTAACTCATTATCTATGTAGAAAAAAAATTAGTAAGCCATGTTTTTTTTCCAACACAGCAGAGTTTCTTAACTCTAATTTGCCAGCAGGAATTTTAAAAATAGAAATATAGCAATATTGTTGTCACCAGGAAAGTGACATTAAAACACAATAACTTAGTCAAGGCAGGTGAACACTTTGCCATCAAAAAGGCCCTTTTTGTTCAATGAATTACTGAGCAAATGAATAGTGAAGCCTCTAAGAGCTGGGCAGCTGGTACAGAGAATGCATTTTCTTCCTCCTTGCCTCTGGAGGCAGAGCCCACCATCTCTGTCATCTGCCGAGACTACTGAGCTCAAAGGAAAACATCTCCATCATGACCTCTGGTACAATACTGACATTACAGGAAAACCCAAACCCATACATAGTTTAGAGCTGGTATTTTTAAAATGTAGTTGCTTTGTTGAATGTCAAACATAGATATCCACAAGAGTACTAAATTTTCTGATATCTTATTTACTTCCTAACTTCCCACAGATTTCAATGTCAGTTGAAGTGCTTAATTACTTTTCTGGATTCAGCTGTAGCTCCCTTAAACCTCCCTAAAAATCCCCACCTGAGTACGAGTGGTGTGACTGATCAGTAGGCAGCTCATATTGCCTGTGTACAGCTGCCCTTGTGCTAAGGGATTGCTGCTGAAAAAAAACAACTGATAGATGCAGGGAGTCTATCTCCTTTCAGGCTATGTGCACAGCATCCCCAAACTCCCTCTCCAGCAATGCAAGCCTTTGCAGACAGAGCAATGCTTGTGTTCACATTAACATACCTAGCAGTTAATATCAGAGCCCAGTAACTTTTCCGCACACTACCCTCCTGTTGCCCCAAGCACACCTATAAAAAAACGTTAGGCTCAAGTTGAGGCCAAATGCCTACCCAGTTAATGTAGCTGTCATTTATCTTAATGCTTTTGACATTAATATGGCACTCCAGCATTCTGCCAGTGATATAATGCCAATAGGATCAGATCTTGTTAAGCAGGGATACAAGGACCACTGTTTCACGATTTTTTTAATGACTTTCAGTATTTCCCCACAATTCAGGCTGTTTCATCAAAACTATACAAAAACTAACAGTTTCAACAAAGGCAGAGTTTAGACACTCTGCTGTTCTCTTCCCCCATTACCATCACAACTGCATTGCCATAAATGTCCATGGCGCCTTCCCAAGTGAATAAAGATGACACAGATGACATACTCTATGCCCCGGAGAACTTAAGTTCTGACACATCTTGAGACAAATGGCAACAGTTCAAGCATGAGAGGGCAAGGGGTCATCCTGAAGATGAAGGCAAAGAGTGATGATAGAGCAAAAGGGTAGAGAGAAAAATAAGTTGGGGGAGGAAGCTTGGTTGGATGGGGTTTTTTGGTTGGTTGGTGTGTGTTTTTTTTTAACTCCTCACAAAAGGTGGCTTGGAAAGAGGAGGTGAGTTGGTAAGGAAGAAGGAAGAATGATTCAGTGATATATAAAGGAGGAGTGAACAAGAATCGCTACCAAAATGCAGGAAGAAAAAAAAAAAAAACAAAAACAAACAAACAAAAAAAAAAAAAACAACAACTAGTGAAGAGATTGATGAGAAGAAACAACTGTTGTGAACGTGGAGAGCATCCTCATGTGTCTCACTCAAAATGTAAAGACAGTTTCAGAGAATCCACAGTACATTTAACTCCTGGCACAAACGGTTTACAGTGACCTTGCGTGTGAAGATTTGTTTAAAGGACCATGAGCTTCTAACATTTAGAAGACAAAAAAATCTTTTGGAAACAATATAACTGAAGTCCATTGCATTCCCCTTCCAGTTAACTCCAAGCCTCATTACTTCAGTTCTTTCTTTACCAAAATATTTACTAAGTGCATCAACACAGATGGAACCAGAAGATTTATTTTAATTAAAAAAAAGAGCAAAAGAGACCTAAGCACACTGTTAAAAGCCAATGCTTTTCATGGCTTCATTAAAAAATAAATTTTAAAAATTCACTTTTAGTAGCTATTGTAATAGAGCTATTTTTCATTGACTCGGTGAAATTTCTTTCACGTTCCTTTTACTATGAGAGTGAAATGTAAAAGCAGGTCTAATTTTTCTAAAGCAGAGATTTCCTCCAATAAGGAAGCAAAACAACTAAATTATTTAACTTCCATGTATAGGAACATTGAAAGGAAAATTAAATCATTAGCCTTCTTCAGAACAGGAAAAAAAGCAATCTCTAATCAAATACTTGCTTCTTCAACTATGAATGTTGACTAATTATATTCAGAAATACCCAGCAAGATTATTAGGAGAATAGGAGGCATTTTCTAACACTTTCAAAATTGAACTTGTATGTCTTCCAGGTCTTTCTGCACTGCCCAGTTCCTTCCAACAACTAATACCTCCCTGGCTCTTAGAGGGCATCAAATCACCATGACCTTTAGTCCTAAGGGATGAGGTCAGATGCAAGCTACTGGTGAGTCCCCCCACCCAGGAATCTGAACCAGGTACTAAAGAGAAAAGAGCCACAGCATGTGAAAGAAGCTAAACCAGAGAGTACCAAAGATGCACATTTTATTTTCCCTTCTGTTATCTCCCTTCACGCCTGACATTCAAGAAAAGAAGCCAACATGATGCACATGATACACCACCAACACAACATGGGCCGTCTACCGCAAAGCTCGAATAAAACACGTTTCAGAAGCTGCTTCCCAGGAATCCAGGCTTCCCGACACTTACCATGCATATAAGCTGCTGTTTACACCTATTCATAGAGTGTTTCCTTGTCCCAAAGTTCCAAACAATGAAGCCCAAAGCTTTGAGCTAATCTGACACTTGCTGTACAAAGGAGTGCTAAACTGTAACTGCAAAAACCTAAGCAGAATTAAAACCTGTTTTCCCCCCGAAGGAAGAGTAAGTAACACAAACAAAAGGCTATTATACTTTAGATAAATATATGAGGGATTATGATTTTCTTTTAGATATAAAACAGAATGAAAACATAATTTGTTTCAAGGACAATAATTCAAATAAGCAAAATTAGAGATTCTGTTTCATTAGATATCCATGTCTACATTTCACTGCAACCTATTACACACAGAAGTCTAAAGCCTTCTATTTTTCAAGGAAGTGTGAAAACATGCAAGTTGTATTTCCAAGAAATTATAAAAATATTCTCATATTAGCATTTTCATCCCATCCTCCTTCCAGTCCATATCTCAGAACAGTACCAGCTACCTAAACAATGAGCAGAAATTTTCTAAGAGCAAATTCATCTGTGCATTTCAACCCAGGTATGCTGATGTGGAAGACAGTAGGAACTGTCATTGGGAAAGTTTTGCTGGGAAGGCCAAAGGGTGACAGGGCCCTAACAAAGGGAGTCCTTTAGAGGGATGCCAAGAGGGCATGGAGACACAGCACCCTACCTCCATGGTACTTGTAGCTCTGTAGGAGATATAGACCAGACAACTAGTTGCTCTCCAGATCATCTTCCCTTGTATCCTTCAGGGATTCTGGTTTGGTGCCACTCGGTGTAATGTCAACTGTCACACCAAGGCCTGAGAGCAGCTGTCAATCAGCAGCTGCAGGGCACAACTCAGGCAGAGCACAGCAAAGCAGAGCCAGCTCCACATACCACTGGTGACACAGGTTTTTTTTTGAGTGAAAAACAAGTATCTCCTAAGTACTGTGTGTGCAGCACTGGGACCTCCTCCAAACCAACACAGGATTGCCTACCTGGGCAAATATACAGTCTGTGCAAGCCAAGGCACACTCCTCTAAAGTATGGATGCAGGGCAGTGTGAGAATAAAATGTATGCAAGACAGCAAACTGGGGAGGAGAAAATAAAACAAAAACAAAAAAAACAAAAAAAAAAAATCAATCCCAATGCTAAGATTACAGTCATACTAGAGGATTAAACAAGGCCAGGACACTACCACAAACACTAGTACATAATCATCCACATACAAACTCTTCCTGGCATGGTTTTCAAGGTCCAGCAACAACTTTCTTCCAACATCTAGGTAAAGCAACAGGCTTAGGGCATACCAAGGACCATATTCTGCAAGTCAACTGGAGGCAGGGACGCTGTCTTGGAGGGTTACTTTTGTATGTACAGCTCAGCCAAACCATCCATCTCAGAGATACAGAAAACACTAGCATAACCAAACTGGGGCAAAGCTTCTAGTCACAATTCACGTGCTGGGCAAAGAACAGAACACACCTGAATCTCATACTAGTCCCCACAGTTCTGCTAAGTGCTTGGATACTACCATAGCAAAGACAACATAAGACCCTGAAGAGCACAAAATAGGTTTGTTGTCCTTAAAAAGGGGTGATCCAATCATTCGTGCCCAAGAATGAACAAAGCAATTTCTGAGATTAAAGGATCTAAGAGATACACTGTGGAGGGTCTGGTTGAACACAGCTCTCAGTCAAGCAAGAAGACAAGCTAAAGCAGCCTCAAGATTATACCAGCCATGCACTTACAGCATTTATATTCCGCTTATACAAGGGAATTGTTTTCAACAGGTCCTTCAATTATCCTTCAAACACCCCCATGTAATGGAGCGAGAAAGGTTAAAGTTTCATTCCCCCAGTGAATTCTCAATGTAATTTGACAACAGTAAAGCACTGTTCTTGTTCATCAGGTTAAATACAGGCCCTGCCACATAACCGGAGATGCTGGGGACATCAGGCTCCCTAACAGTCCCCCACACATATTTTGACATTACCTCTCTTTGTGCACGTGTTTCTTGCAAGAGATGGTTTGCAACAGCTTTTATAAGACAGTAGCAGAGTTAACGCTTGTCTCCGCTTCCCCAAGCATGAATTATACCCATTGCCCCATCACATATAGATAATGTGACCCAGAGCAATGCTTTGAAAATTTGGAATAATGGCTGTAATCCTCACAGTTTGATCTTGTGAGACTTGAGCTGCCCAGAGCTCCCATATAAGCCATCCAGCAATGAGATTACTCTGTTTCTGGCAAAAGACGTTTTATAGCACCTCACAGTACTGAGCTCTGCCGGGTCTTTTGTATCAGTAGCCATGCGATGTTGCTTGTCTAAATCACTAGCCAAAATCAAATCATACCAAATCATGCACTGTGTGACAGCCAAACAGAGCCCTTCATCTCAAATAATATGACAGCAGTGCATAAAAAGCAGGAGTGCCAGTGAAGCATTTTAAAGCACATTTTCACATTGTACAACAGCCACAGGTTAGGAAGCCCTCACCAAGGGCTCATTTCTGCAGACTTCTGCAGCATACCATGGTACCAACAAGGAGGAAAGTCTGCATGACTGATTGCTTGCCTGTTTCCTGCCACCCTATGCATATATCTTCACAGAGCTGACGTAAGTGGAGAGTCCCCTATGCAGTTCCAAGAAGTGCCGGAAACAATGCTATCAAGAAGAAAGTAGATCAGCACTTAATCAGTTGCCTTCATCCCAAAATTTCAGCTTCTCCTGCAGACCCTCTGCTCTTCTGAGTAGCCTGACTGCAAAGAAGCACCCTTATTAGTGTGCAGAAGAGGGTCTGAGCCCAGCTTCTGCAGGATAATCTTCTCTGTACTTGGAAGTAGCAAAAAAACACATAAATGCATAGACAAAAGCAAAGTTGCATTTTCAAACAGAAATAGCAAATCTGAGACTTCTAAAACAAGAGGTGGAAGAAAGTGTCATCAAGGACACATCAAGGCTCAAATCAGCACATAAAAGCAGCTTTAACCTGACAATTAGCCTGAAATAGCACAAGATCCAGCCACAAAAACCACAGATGTCATACTGAGTATCTGATGTTGCAGCTCCTTTACCCCCTTTGCTACCTGACCGAACAAAGATAAAGCTCAGCTGGGCATTTGCACTCACACAGTGACTGCCTCTCCAAAATGCATGGCAGGCACACAGCCAGGTCTCTTTCATTCCTGGGTGAGACAGGTGAGACAAAGGCTGCCGCCCTCTATTATTCGATACTAGAGACACAAGGCTTAAGGCTGTGTGTTTCTGAAGAGTTATTCATATGTGAGTACAGTAACTGTGTATAATCTTCCATAATAATATCCACAATCAGCAGTAGCATTGATATTAATTACTTAAGTTCAAATGCAAAACATAACGAGATGCTGTAATTCCATTTTCTGACAGCTTTACCTTGAACATTAAATATTACTCAGCTTACAAAAAAAAAAAAAAAAAAAAAAGAAAATCACTTTAGCACAGTCATCTTAAGGGACTTGCATGTTTTAATCATCAGTTTTAATTAGGCTAAAAAGTAGAGGATAAATCAAGGCCCTTTTTGAGGCACTCTCAAAAGGCACAAAAAAAGGTTCCTGTCTTTGACTGAACTGCACATTATGCTAAAGTGTTAATGAGAACAAACGAGAGTAACTGAAATCAGTCTCCTGCTAATTTTCATAATTTGTAGTGGAACATTTTTCTAATTAATAATAGACTTCTAGAGACATCTATGTTGACAAATACACACATGCCACACTCCTTTACCTTTCTGGCATTTCTCCTCAGTGCTGATGTACATGTAAAGATGTTTTCATACCTTTTTTCCTACAAGCTGGTTAGCACAGAAAGCTTGCATTTTCCCATGAGCCTTCTAATTGCACCGCACTGTCCCAGTGTTTGGGAGTCTGCATTAGAAGATAGTGATATTTCAAGACTGAGGAAGTTAGTAACAACAACACAGTTCTGAATTCAGTTACACACTCAAACAAGTGTATTTTGCAGCTGGGTGTACTATAGAATTTTTAGGAAATACTACATTAAAAAAAAAAGTATATTATTCAAGTTTGAATTTCTCTGTCTTTAAAGTCTACAGCTTCATTGTGTTGCTTACATGCCAGTGGCCATCAGTTGACACGCAAGTTAGAGTCAGACAAAGCTATCAAGTGTTATCATGGAAGGGTGTGTTTGTGTGCCTTTGGCACCCAGGGACACTGGAGATCATTGCTTGGACACTGCAGGTCATGAAAGCTTTTGGGGCCTTCTGCTGCTGCCCATCCATTCTTCTGGCTAAGTCATTCCAGCCAACTTTATCTTACAATAGGACTATAAGAATGTTAAGAAGTAAAGGGCAAATCACTTCATAAAATGGAAAACCCACCAAGGCAAGGCACCTGAGCACTTGCCATCTTTCTTTCCCATGAGTCTGACATGACACGAGTAGTTGTTCTGCTTGTAAAAGCTGTCTTCCTGCACACACCAGCCTTACCTTACCATTTAAAAGTAACTTACATAATAAGCAAAGAAAAAAATTTACCTTTGCTCCTCAGATGTATTTGATTCTAGCTACCACCAAATTATAATCTGCTTACTGTGTTCTAGCACGTAGCATAAAGAAAAAGTTGCCTTTTATCCACTACTTGTTATTTATACATTCTGCATACCTTTGCTCTGGCTCCCCAAAACCTCCTATACACTGACATTAAGAAATGGCATCAAACACTAGTAGGGCGCGGCATTCATTTACTAAACTACCCCATGGTGTCAAATCCATTGAATATTCCTCAAGTGTTACTCACATCAGCACAGGCCTAAATTTGAAAGCCACTGCCTCACCCTTCTAAGACAGGCAATTTCATTTCATTTTAATTTATTTTAAACCCCTGTAATCTCTCTCAAAGCTCATCACTTTTCCTAGTTGTTCCAGCCCCCTGACCCAGCTCATATTATTGCCACATGTACCAACAGCACTTCGAGGAGCAGCAAGAGTGACAAGCAGTTAGCATGAGAGGAAGGAGCATTCTGAAGATGAGTAGGAAGGCAGCAATGGAAGAAAAGGCAAAGAGCGTGGAAAGTAACTGAAGGCTTAGGACTTATGCATGCAACAGCCTAAGTCTTACTAGCTCTGTAAGGGAGAATTCCCTATTACTTAATGGTATCCCTACTGTCAACCTCACATGTCCTTTACAGCCTAAACCATTATTCATGTAACTCAGGTTAAAAAAGATGTAGGCAGTGCCTTCAGAGAAGTAAAGCTCTCTCCATTAACCACAACCCCTAGCACACAACCTTCATTTTTATTAAGTTAAAGAGCAGGATAAATCTCACAAGATGCAAACAGAAAGCAAAACAAACTCTACCACGAGAACTGCATAGATACACACATCGCTATTTGTAGTCACCTAAGACAAACTCTTACTTGTCTGAGAGGCAGCAACTTTTAAGTCATGTCCTCAAAAGGCTCCCTGCACTACACTGAGGGCAAACCAGCTTTTTTTTTGTTATTATTTTTAAACAGAAGTTAAAAGCCTAAGGTGATAACTTATTCCCACACAGTAGATCTTTTAAGAAAAAAACCCTAAGTATCACAAGGCACACAAAATAATATCACAAGATATAAGTCAACGATGCCAACTTCAGTGATACAGGATGAGTTTTTTCTACCTAACACATGGTAAGCTTTTTTTCATTTAAATAGTCTAGTCACAAAAAAGGACTTCTAAAGTCAAGTACCTTCCTGAGTTTATTTTGAAGGAATCTAGGAAATGATAGACTAAAACATTATTAAATAAAAGAAAAAAACAACCAACCAAAAACACTAAAAAAGGAAAAAACAAAACATTTAATTTGGACTCATAATGCATTATAGTTTCTTTCAAGCTGGTTTTAGTCAAGAGTTTTCCTCCTGGTTAGAAGTTTCCCCTTATTTAGAAAATCAATACCCTTTCCCCCAGATGACTTAAAAGAAATTTTTATTCTTATACTGCTCAAATTTCTGGTCTGGACATCTAATATAAAAATCACATTTTTCACATGGGTTTGTTTTACTCCATCCACTGAGGACAAATGAAATGTAAGAGGTTTCCTGGAGTCCTTACAATGATGAGCTTTCTTAACAAGAACATATTGGGTAAGTCTCCACCAAAACTCAGCCAACAGCTGGCTCGAATGGGAAAAATCATGCTGCAGTAGGAAAAATGTCAAGCCTTAAAATAGGATTATTTTTTTTTAAATCGTGAGTCAAGTGAATTATTTCCACTGTGAAAGTTTTTAGCATTTTTGTAGAGTGTCTTTAACATCAAGAATTTAAAAAAACTATTTGCATCTTAGTAGGAATCCCATTTGTGTAGACTGTTTCCAATGATGACCCTCCTTGATGATCCAAAATTAAGCAAATACTTGATAAGAACCATTGAGGGCAGAATTTATTTAAATATTTTTCCTGGATGAGGAAATATATTGAACATATTCAAAGATCATTCAAGGCTGGACAAGGCTTTGAGCAACCTGGTTTAGTGGAAGGTGTCCCTGCCCATACCAGGGGTTTGGAACTAGGTGATCTTTAAGGTCTCTTCCTACCCAAACCATTCCGTGATTATATGATTATAATTCTCCACAAAGGTGGGAAGGGAGCAGGTGATAAATTAGACTTTAGTAAGCACTAGGATGCAATGAATAACAAGGTAGGGTTTAGCCATTTTTGTCTCAATTCCTCGAGAAAGACTGTCCCGATACCATGCGCCTCTCCCATCTTAAAGAACAGCTGTTGCTCCTCTTTAGATACCATTCTGTAGCAACACTCTATTCACCAGGCACAAAAGTATCACCTCAGGCAAGGAATGATGCCAAAGTGTTATTCCGAGAAGTACTGCCTCCTCAATTTACCATCATCCAAGACCAGTCAGAGAAAGTAGGCAGTCCATTTTGAAAATAGATAGATTAATCAATGAATGAATAAACCCTCTTAGCCCAGGTGAAAAGGGGGAGAGTTTGCCAGGTCATTGAGAGTTTTACAGCTGCTGACTTCACCCCTCCCTGGAGAAAGTACACAGTGACCAAGAAATGTCCCCATTATGTGTTCAGAAATCTATCCCCATCCAGCACATGGTGTCGTGCCCATTCATGTTGCTGCCATGCAGTATCTCCAAAGGCAGATTTACAGCATCACTGTGATAATTCCTTGCTTCCTGCTCACAGCTAAGTGACCTTTGAGAGAGATTGTAGCTGTAACAACAGTTGCAAAAAAAATTACTCTGTGATAGTAGTGTTACGAAACACAGATGATTATTCCCTCCTTGAATTCTTCACTCTAACTTCTGCTTTTCACTTACTAAAATACTGCTTGCATCTACAAGAGCCAACTCTGAGGTTTCAGTACATACCATGTAAGAGTAGTACATTGTTACCAAAAAAGGAGAGCTACCCACATTTCAGACACATTCACTCACATTCCTTATGTGAAGCGGCCAAGTGGAAACCACAGCATCGATAAAAATACAGTGGAGAAATGTTTGCAGGAAAGACAAAACAGTTGATCACACTACCACCACAAAGCAGATGGAAATAACAGCAAATTGCAGAGAGGAATAGATGTTGGCATGAGGAAAATTAAATTAAATGAAAAATGAAATGTACTTAGTACCTAGCCTGCAAAGATATTGTGCTAGATACTCTGCAATTACCCCGCAAGCAGTCTTTGGCTCTTAAGACTTCAGAGTACAAGTTGTGCTAAAGTTATAGCACCTCAGCAGTGGGGACCATTTAGTCAGATTCATCATACTAAGGACACTTGGCTTTTAACATTTCCTAAATTCTCATTATTGCCGTTGCAGATTTAAGCTTGTACTAGCAGCAGAATTAAAGGTGGAATAAAATGAAAATAGCACAGGATACAAATACTAACAGTACCAAGCTACATCCATAAGGTACACAGCCTACCAAGTGTCTGCATTGCAAATCAATGTTGATAACGTTGTACACCTGTGAAATTTAAGGCATTCAAGTTATAATCCAAAAGGAATACAAAAGCAGTCTCAACATTATAAACCAAAACCAAACAACAACATTATAAACCAAACATTATAAACCAAACCAAACAACAACAATGACAACAACAAACAAAAGTGTATAAATACATTATGGTGTTTAAATTAAAAGAAAAAAAGAAATACAAAGAAAAATCAAAGCCTGGGAGGAATTATTTTTTGGAAAACACAAGAAGTATCAGTTTACTGCTAATTCACTGCGCTGTAAACTCCTGCCCAAATGCAAATAAACTCTGGGTCCTTTAGGTCAGATAATTGAATTTAGTACTTATAACCTTCTACCAATAAAAGGCATCTGTCACATTTGCAATATGGAGATGAAAAGCATTTGAAAGTTAAATCTGAAACCCCAGACTGAAACAACACTGCACTTTAATTTAAACACGTTACACTGCACGGTTATTATTAAGCTCTTCACTCACAGCGCAATTTAAGTGCCATTTTGATATTCTGTTTGAACAAAGAGGTGTCAAATTAAGGAAACTGGTGTCAAGTCCAGAAACTTTGTGAAAATGAAACCCTATCTATAATTATCACCCTATAGAGTTTCATTTCAACAGCATCATTACCTGATTTTAATGGTGCCATAGCATTTGCTTCTTAGACCCCCATCTCTACAAAAAGACTTCTACAGCATCCTTTTTCTGCTCAGCCACGAGTCTTATTGACAGATTGCATGCAATCAGCAGCTAATACCATAAAACAACTCATGCTTTCATGGTCATGTGGAGCACATGCCTGTATGAGGTCCGTGCAGTGCTAGACTGAAACTGCATGGATATACCAACAGCCCGCATCTCCCTTAATGCTCGCTTTCCACATTCAAGGCCAGAGGTGACTACGACCCCTACAGTTCTCCTCCTTGCTAATGCAGAGAAGAAGTTGGCCCAGCAGTTGCCATCCACACAAGGAAGCAGCAGGCAGTGATGAAACAATTATATACCAGACAGGATGACATTTTTTGCTTGTTTTGGCTTGTTCTCCAAGGGTATCAAAGCTAATATGAGCTTGCAGAGCATATCTGCTGGACAGTATCCCCTAACCACTTTTAGACTGTTGTCCATTTGTCTGTCTGGAAAAAAGGACAGAGAGGATAAATAATTCAGCTTCAGAGTTTCATGGAAGCTAGCAGCCTGGCAGTGGAGACAGACCCTACTACGTTGACCCTACTAGCTTCTCCATTGAAGGAAAGAAACCAAAATAGAAATCAGTCTCTATTATTTCCTTTGCCCGTGAAACAAACAATCTATCTTTTCAGAATGGTAAAGTTCAACTAGCAACTCCCCCAAGGACTCCACAGAAATTTCTTCAGATTATTTCCTATTTCCACACAGGGACAGAAAATTTTCTGACTTTTAAGGTCTTTTTGCACTGGACACATCAGAAAAAAATCCTGATGTCACTGAAGCTGCAGGAGAAGAGATAAGATGCTTTCTTATGTTCCTTTCTTCCTGCTGAAGGGACAGACTGTGTGTGCCATGTCAACAATCTTATTGTCACATAACCTCCTAGTGAAGAAATAAATTATTTACTACAGCTCTCAATTTGAAAAGGAGTCAATTACTTAACTGGCCATTAATTAATATTCAGCAAGGACCTACATGAAGCAAGGTACTGTTCTGAACAGCACAGCTCTTGAAACAAAGAGCATGCTTTTAAACCAGGTATGTCCGTATTCAAGCCAGTACCTTGCTTCACTGAACATCTATTTTAATACATAAGCAGTTACATTTGCTAGCAAGACATCCTGTTGACACCTATTCAATCCTGCCCCACTTTGGCATGACAGCCTTGTACATTCTGCAGGGTTCGAGTGCTCAGATTTATTCAAACAATTATAATACACTGTATTACAGGGCATAAGGCAAAAGCTTTGTTTCCCAGAACAAGGTCTGAGAATGCATTCTATTAAGGTCTTCGCAAACAAAGTTACCCTGGAGACCGCCTCTGAGGAACAGTGGCAATTCTCCACAGATCTTCTGGATCTGGTATCTTAAGGTGGGACAAGTGTTGGGTTCTCTGTTCCTTGTTTGGGAAGTGGGAAGAGAATGAAGGTGAGGGAGGGAAAAAGAAAGTCAATTATAATGCAAGTTATTTAAGGACCTTTATAATGAGAAGAGTCTTCACTCCCCCTACTATACAATAACACCATTTTACTGGCATGAAATACACAGCTTTCACAGTTCATTCATTTTCTTTGCATGATTTTCTCCTAAGCTTTGCTTAGAACTCCATAATCTAATAAAGGCAAAACTTGATTAACCTCTCTGCTCAAGAACTGAGAAACTTGTAGTCTCTGCATACACGGTCTTGATTTTGCACAGCTTAAGTGATCAAGTCTGGCACCTCCTTCCTTTGCCTGCTGAGGAAAGGTGGGTCACCCCAGAAAAAGCATTTCTGACAAAGAGTGCAACCAGGAGAAAAGAACACACACCTGAAGCCATGGGATTTGCAACTCACCTGGGACATCACAGGAAAGTTGACTCAAAAGACCTTTTTTTTTTTCAATATCAAAGCTACATATTCAGCTTTATAAACAAAGGTTCCCCCAGGCTTCCCCAGAAAAATATCTTTGCTGTAACTCTTCCGAGAGCTCTAACTAGCATTACTATTACTTCCTGACTCTAACTAGCTCTCTACCCACAACTTTAATTACCGTTTCTATTACTTTCCAGCTAATGTATCTGGCTACTATATATCTTACATATGTATTTGGCTTCACACATAATGCTGTAGCAGTTTAAGCATTATTATTGTATAAACACCAATTAATATATTTATAAAAAACTGAAGAACATTTAGCAGCTCTGCATTTACCATCTCCATAAGATGTTCAGATTGTTATATCCTAGTGTAAATCATTTAAAAAGAAAAATCACACACTGAGGTGAAGTGCACTAAAATGGTCTCAGCACCTAAACTGGTTGTGAGTCTAAGTCTCACAGAGGTTTGTATCTCACAGGTCTCACTGACTTCAAAGTTTACCCTTTTTAGTGCATTTCATGAGTGCTAGACAGATTGATCCTGTCTCCTTATATCCACTTTTTTGTGCCCTAAGCTGGCCCTTCTTTAAGCTTCTCACTGTAATAGCTTTCTAGGGCAATACTGGATATGCCAGCTATCCTCAGAAGTTATTCTTGATTGCATTTTGCCAACTGGCCAACGAGGGGTAATGAAGTTCACCATGTCGGCACTCTCCCAAGAGCTGGAGAATTTACATCTGTCAAATATTTACTATCCAAAAAGAAAGAGGCTCTGTTTGTGCAATGAGTAAGGCATGAGAAACAGGGTTGTCACCAGATGTTCCATAGCTGCATAACTTCAAGATGTGAGTCTAATCAATGTAGACCCTACATAATTAAGTTACTATACTGTGCAAGAACTGCTGGCTGGTTAGAGGAGAAGGACCACAATAAAACACCTCAGTAAGAGAAAAGCAGGAAAAGCTCAGATATTATATAGTTAAACAGGGAACAGTCAGAATTACCAGGGCAAAGAGTGCACAGGACAAAGCATAAATCCACATCAAGACAGGCATCAAAATAGAGCAGTCCCTCCTTCTGGAGTATGCTAGGAAGTTTTTGTCACCAACGTTACAAGTCACAGCAGATAGCAAATAGTCTAAACCATTTGGGTTTCTACTAAACAGGATCCCCGTCCCCATTTTTAATTCAGTTCCCCAAGGACACTAAACAGAACATACAGGTTCATCCATTTTGTTCCTCATCTCTTTCATTTTACTGCCTTACACCCCTTTAAGTCTCCTGTGAATTCAGGTACCCAGGTACTGCAATAAGGACTGCAGGTGTCAGGATGCGCTTGCCAGTGCCTCATGGCAGCTGCTCTGTGTCCAGAGAATTAGAAATGCTAAGGACTCGCACAAATACCTTCTCAAATAACAGCCCATCAGCTCCCAAAATATGCCTACAGACCTGTTTTGTCAGACCAAACATTAAGGTATGCAAGCACTTTTTATTGGTTATCTGATATTGTAACACATGACTTCCAAGCACTTTCGTCAGCAGGGCTTTGAGACACTAAGGTGTCTGATGATGATACAGACTCATTACATATTTGGCAACAGACCAAGAGGCTTATCCCCCCCCCCATTAAATTAAGGAAAACAACTAAACATTATTAGATTTCTTAATCCTCAGAATTTCCCCAGAGTAATATCTAATAGTAAGATTTTTAATTTTTGTGCAATAAGATTACGAACTGTGATGCCAGGCCAAATTTCGAGCCGCATCAATGAAATGAAGGCATGTTAAAAGCTCCTTGCTTCATTCCAAGATTAGATAGACCAGCTCCCTATAGGTTTAAATACACAGCGTGAAAAATACATTTAAAGCATACACACATATGCATATATATATATATACACACAAAAATAAACTCAGTGACCTGCATTTTCTTACAACTATTACAAGTAGGCATCTTCCTTAAAACATGTTACAAATTACAGACAAATAGAAGTCAGCAGCGATGCTAGCAAAATACTCTTTTAAGTAATAAATAGAATTTAGCCATGAATCTGTCTTAAAAAGTACAGCCATGCCTCCACTGGAGGAATAAAGGGGATTCCTGCTTACAGTAACACCTGTCAGCACCAGTACTGAATGCTCTCTTCCAGCCAAGGAGCAGACATGTTAGGGGAAGGGAGATAATGTATTTTGAGACATACATGGCAAGCAGCAGCTGGTTACTACTAGCCCCTGGCTTTGTGAAGCACCACTATGGTGCTCCCTGCCTGCAGAGACACTGCCATGCAGGTTAATTGATCCACAGCTTGAACTGTGGAGCTAAACTCCCAGCCCCACTCCAATTCAACACAACTAGCACAGCTAGTTTAACTACCTTGCTTATAAACTGACATGCGCATTTTCCCCTTCATCCCTCAAGAATGAGAGGTATTACACAAGACTGACATACAAAAGCAAGTTTTGGTTTTGTCGTCTGCTCTTTTGATACTAAATCAACCCTTACTGCAGCCTCCAGCATTTCAGTAACAGAAACAAAACAGTGCAAATTAAAAACTGGAGACAGATCTTCAGCAACAAGAGCTGCAGACAGGGAGAAGGAAAAAAATAGCCCTCATTTAAATCAGCAGTGTTGGTGACTGCTAATTGTTCCTAGAAAAGCTTGAAGGAGAACAGTGTCTCAAGAGAATAATGGAATAAGGACCGAGCACAACCCCGCAGGTCTTGGGGCAGGGGAGCAGCCCACAATCTGGTCAACTCACTGTAAGCACTAAAATCTGAGAGAAGGTTATACAAAGACAAGCCCAAGCTACAATCACTTCCACATTACAGTCCAGCTTTCCCCAAAATAACCCCTCTGGGCTGAGCAGAACAGATTCAAAATGCATTTATACGGAACCACTGACTTGCCATGGGATTTGGATCATACCCTAAAAACTCAGTATTAAAATGCAATTTATTTATGGCTCCATGTTCTGGAGATTTAAGAACAACTGACAATTTGACTGAGCTATTAAAATCCATCAGGTATCTCAGTTTCTACAGATTACAGCATAGGAGGGAGTGATGATACACAAATTGCATCTTTCCAGGCTCTTCCTCTGCCTACTGTAACTTACAGACTGTCTGGGGAGGATTTTTAGCATCCATGAATCCTACATGAAACTCACACCTCAAGATGAATAACAAGACACTCAAACCTAACAGGCACTGCAGAAAACAGCCCAACACAGAAAAGCACAAGTAGATATATAAAAGTAGATGTTCCTCTAATTATGATTCCTTGAGTTTAAAGTATGCATTCAATACTGCAAAGTAACTAAAACCCCACCAGTCCAGACCTACACTCTGTGGCAAGCAGATTGCAGCATCTGTGTGGTGCTGGCTAAAAACCCATTGAGCATCCCACAGCTTTGAGTGGATTCATGAGAGAACAGAGATATTCCTGCTAGGCACTGGGAGGGATATTCAGGGTAGGGCTGCCCAACATCAAACAATCTCCTAGAATCGGGGAAATTCAAAGTGGGAAAAAGCTTCTGAACTCTTTGACATGCTTTTAATTTCTTCCTTTCCCTGAGCATCTTTCGCAGATGAGTTCCTTACTGAGCAGCAGGAAATCTCTTCCAAATTCAACTAAGACCACATTACCAAACAACCAAGTCAAGAAATCACGATCACTAAAGGAACCAAGTGAACATCAGTGAATATGCCATGCGGTAATAAACATCAGATGGCTCCAGGATTCATTTAACATGACTGTGGAGTTCATAAAATGGATGTTAGAGATTTCTTTTAGGGTATCAGCAACTTCATTTGCAATAAAGAGCTTCTGCTTTCTGTTCTTGCAGGGCAAAGGGTGCTCTTCCTAACAGAGGAAGACAGCAGATTTGCCCAATTATTCTGGAAGCAGCTTAGCAGCTACCTGGAGGAGGTAGTGCGAGATTGAAAGTGGCCTTAATTCACTCCCTCAATCTCACTCTTTTGTCATTTTAACTTAAAGTACTTCAACATGCCCAAATTAAATGGATGAGAAAATGAGAGAACCCTCAGAAGTAGTTTGGTGTCCCTCACCCCCCCCCCCCCCCCCCCCCCCCCCGCTCCAATGGTTTAATCTTAGCTAAACTTATTAAGAAAAGAAATAGAAGTGACATCCCATTTGTGGGTATTTCCACATCCAGAAAAGAAATGCAGTAGCTGCATTGGAAGAATGGGCACATACAGCTTTTGTGCTTTTGAAACCTGGCCATGGCTTCCCATCTGCATTGCTGGAAAGGGTGGTTCTGCTGTAACAGTACACAGCTACTTTGCCTGTGAAGCTGTCTTCAGGTCCTGCACTGCTCCAAGGACTGGCAAAAAGATGCACAGCCCCATTTATCAAACCACATTACACAGCCCAGAACAGAAGGCTCTCTCCAACCCCTGGTATCTGTCTGTCAGCTTCATCCCATGGAAGCTTTATCTAAATGCTTAGCATTACAAAGTGTTAGATGAGATTAATAATCAGCCAAATAGAGCTTCATTTTCCCACTCAGGTAATAACACAATATGTGAAAACAAACAGGGAATGGGTAGGCAATCATCTCCCCTTTTCACTGGGATGAGGAAAAGGAAGCTGCTCACTTCCACTTCTCTACTGCACCAGAATCATTCAACCTCACCTTGCTCCACACCAGTCCCTTTGGAGTATCCTGCATGTCCAAGAAGACAAGGTACAAGCTATCTTCTCACATGCAGAGATAGCTGCAAACGTGAAAATATTCCTGGTGCTCTGTGGTAGCTCTGGGTATTGGCTAAGGGACACCTGTACCCATATTAGTCAGCTTTGTCCCACTATGTTTTCCAGTCCTCGTTGCTTGGTATTAACTCCAAAATGATTTATTAAAAGATTATTTTGATGTGTTTATTCAGAAAGTCAGGCAGGGTTGTTTCTGTTTGTTTTCCATTTGTTTGCTTGTTTTTTAAAAAACATCTACATCTAAAGCCAAACTATAGAAATTGTTTCACAGACACTTACCGCTTATATGGAAAATTATCATGTTTTTCGCTTGGGCGGCTATAATATTCTATAACCCCAGGTATCCACCAAAAGTGAAATAGCCCTGGCCCCATCAACACAGTGATCAGTTAGAAGCTGATAAGCACATGAGTAAAGCTTATTTAGATAGTAAGTACCTTGGAAAAGCCCACTTTTAATAACTGCTACTTACTTGTTCTGCACTTAGCTATAACAAGGACTAGTTGGGGGATAGGATCAGCTAACTGTGTTTGCTAGCCAGGGACTACTGCAGGAGAGACACACCAGGATTGGTTTGGATGAATAAACTCGACATCATCCTCAATCCCAAGAGGAAGAAGCAGTGCCCCAGAAATCCTGTCATGTCAATGAACAGCATGCCAAGCATACAGCTGCTCCTCATACATGTCTTTAAAAACAAATCACTGGGAAGAAGGCTCTATCCTGTTAACCCTTAAGCAACTTTAAGTGGATGGGCTTTGCCTTTTGTCTTCACCAAAAGAGTATTAGAGGTTTGTATAAAGACAAAGAAATACTGAGAAAGATTTAAGGCATTCATGACCCTTTTGTTTTTCCTCTCCAGTACCACCTAGGCCACTTTCCAGGTTAGCTTATTTTTCCCAACATGCCAGCAAAGCAGGTACACTAGCTTGGTTCCTCTGGTGCTCTTCCACACTGCCACAGACAACCTATCTTCTCTATTCACCCAGCACTCACTAGGACTGAAAACAAACACACCGGCTTCAAAAAGAATGCTTGACATCCGCATCTGTATAACCTGACCTGGAAAAATATTAGATGTCTCACAAGACTGCTTGGGAGCTAATGTTTCCAGATCAAATCAAGACTAGGTCAGGAACAAATAAACCTAGTCATGCTACCTAGCAAGTGCTTGGTAGCTGATACGAAATGAATAGTTAGAGCTCGGTCAGTTTATCAGACAGCATGTCTGCACTACAATACCCATTCATTACCTAGGGTTAATAACTGCACAAATGCAAGATTTTTGTATTGAGCAAAACTCCTTATCTCCCATGGCGATTTATCCCTCTTCGTGACAAGATTTGTGTTGTACTTTTCCATTCTGTTTTTCAAAAAAGTAACTTTTCTGAAACAAGTTCACTAACAAAAACATTTTTAGAACCACAGTAAAATATAATGGGAATTAAATTATGGGTAATAATTCACACCTAGCTGCAGAGAAGCCAATTTGGCCTTCATCTTTGTGCCTGGATGTACTGGGCGTGAATTACTACACTGTAATTCACATGCTGTCAGGTCTCATGAATTAATTAATGCCACCAAAGAAAGAAAAATTTTAAAAAAAAAAAAGAGAAAAAAAGAATCAGAGCATACAGAATTGGTCAGAGAACATAAACTGTCTTTTCAGGAAACTGGTTACAAATGAAACAAGCACTGAGGGTTATAAGCCTGCAGGGTAACACAACTCCCCATTCCTATTGCTGTGAGAGCAAGCACATTTTCTACTGCTGTAGCTCAGAAAAAAATCCGGATACCTGCCACTGTATGTCATACATGTTAAGAAGCCTACAGGAAAGAATAACTTCCATGCAATTATTTGGGCCCTAGTCACCTTCTAGCTACCTTCTATAGTTCAAATCTTTTAGCTCCATCTTCATTTCAACTACAGCTGTGCTCAGAGCAAAGGGTTCCATGCTCCAAGGAAAGCGTGCTTTGGTACAAATGGCAAATAAAAACAGTAGATGATCTTGTTTCCCTCCATAATGCAGGAAGGTGCTATGAGCAGACACACTAGCCAAATACTGAAAGAAAAAAAAAAAAAAATAAATGCAAACCAACAACAGAAAAGCAACACCATTACCAGAAAATCTCCTTAAAATCTCCTTCCTTAATTAGTGTGAAATTTAGACATTCAAGAAGTGGGTCCCCACACAGACCTCTGCACTGCTTAATGGCTTAAGTGAGAATTTAATGGTGTATAGAGTCTTTGCAAGGTTGAATTTCACCCTCTATCAGCTTATAGATTGGTCAGTCATCAGATGGGGAACTTAGTACTCCTGATTTTAGCACATTGCTAGTAATGAAAGCACTGTAGTATATACCCAGTACAGCTACCCTCTTTTATCACAGAAAAGCCTTCCTCATTCAGTAGTTCCACTACAGAAAAGGTGGCACAGGTGCAGGTAATACAAATTGCCAAGAATAGCAAATATAAATATTTCAAGGATGATTAATCTTATAAAACAATGAAGTTAGGCAGAAGCCTGGAAGTCAGCTTGCCTATTTCACAACTAATAAAACACGTTTCTTGTATTTCATTGTGACTTTATAAAGAGTATTGTAGTAAAAGACAATCATCCACCATTCACTAGCTAACATAACACTTGTACAAGTATAAAAGAAACACAGTATGTATTTTAAGCAGCGACAGCATTTCCACAGTATTAAAATAGTAGTGAGGCAAATGTTCAGCTCACATTAAGCAGCACTCTGTCACTGAGGACCAGCTTGCTCACATCATATATTCCCGCCTGTAAAGATAATGCTGCTTGCTTTAACAGAATCATTATCACCAGGCAACTACCAGCACTGTTCAGTAACAAATATTTCCACTGTTCCCACAGAAACTGGCTCAGAACCTGGAGCTGCTAATGTCTAGAGAAATCAGCTTGACCTTCGAGCACTACCTTTTAACAAAGACACAGCCCTCCCTCACCACAGTTGTCTCCCAGAAATATCAGGAAGATGGTGCAGAAGAGCAGAGGGTGAGAACAGGACAGCAGACGAGGCTCTCTTCCTTGCAGCTGCAATGACTTGAAAGGACTTCAAATTTCATTTTCTACTCTGCAAATGATAAAGTAGTTCAGCCTCATCTTGAACTAATTCTCATACAGAGAGACAAGACAGCATCTGTCCCTAAATGCAGGAAGGTCACTTCACAGCTATGCTGCATAAATTCTTGGAGTCAGCTTGGGTTCTGGAAGTTCTGATTTAGGCCAGCAGCAGCTGTAGCCCTGACAGTTTGGTGCTGTCAAGCATCAGTAGGAGGCCTTAAGCTTCATAATAATACTAGGCTCCAGGACTTGTCAGGCTTTGTATGAACTCAACCTACTGTAGCTTAAACTTAGCTCTGTGTCCAAAGTTATTTAAGAAACCTTTACTACACCTGCAACTTCTCTAGGATCAGATATCTTTCATCTAGCCTGTACTAGCTGTAATAACAAACCTACCCTAATGTCAGATACCTACTGTTTGTCCTGTTCAGCCAGGTTTTAGTTCTATTTCCCACCTTGTTCTGGCTTCACTCTTGCTTAGCTTTGGGCACGTGGTCGTAGCCCAAAAAAAAAAATCACATTGTATATCCAGAAAAAGATTAAGAAACCTAAGTAATCATAGCAATGACAAACTAACCCCATAGATCATCAGGAGGGCACAGTCTGCAATCAATTATCAGATATAGGGTTAAAATAGATGGAAAATAATGCCAAGCAGAAACAATACCAAGGAGGAACCAATCTCAGTAACTGACATGACACTTTGCCCAAGTGGGAACCAGGACGATGAGAGCTCACTCTCACAACACAACTACAGGCTGAGAGCTTAGGATCAGATAAAACAGATAGATCACTGTCTCTGTTGATTTTATTGCATTTGTAATCATCTCCAACAGAAACTGGGCAATTTGGATTACTGCTCTGAGTAGTAAGTGGTTGTCCATTTTTGGATTAGACTGCTAAAACATTAGAGTAACAACAACAAAATAATTCTTTGCTGCCTGTCATGAAATTATGCATACAATGGAATATTAAAAAAAATAAGCTTCAAACAAAAAGTGATAAACTGATCTGATAGGATGATAAAGATCTTTGCATACAACAGGGTTTCAGCTCTCTTCCAAAGCTTAAAATTGGTTACTTGGAGACATGCAAAACCTCACCCCACAGTGATCACTATGGTATCCTTCCTACGCTCCTCTTAAGAGCATGTATTTTTGAAGCCTCTTATTCCTATTATTATTTTTGTCCAGCAGTCTGTGAGTTTTAAATCTCAACTCTCAGACACATACGAGCATGACAGTAATGTGACAGACAGAGCAGGTGTATGTCTCTCCAGGCTCACAAACTGAGCTACTGCCTGTCATGTCAGTCTCATTTCGGGTGAACTTTGACAGTATTCATTTGTGGGTAACAAGAAATCTGCTTTGTTTGGGGTCAAGGGGAGGAAGACTGAGGAAGATGAGAACAGCTGCTCATTCCAGAAAATGCCTCTGGGAAATCCACCCATTACAGGCAGAGAGGATCAGGTTTCTCAGGTGTACATGGGGGAGCCCAAGCCAAGGAACACTTTCCTTCAGACGCTTTGGGAAAAACTTCCAAACAGGAGCAAAAAGGAAGTAGCAGTGCAAAAGCCCTGCTCGTAGGCCCGTAGGCCAAGGATGCCAAAACCTTTGGGTTTGTTCCTGTTGATGTTTTGATTGTGAGTTTTATTTTTTTAATTCCCTGGTATTGTTGCTTTCTATCTTGACTAATCTGATCTCTTTCTATGACAAGGTGACCCACCTGGTTGATGAGGGAAAGGTTGTAGACACAGTCTATCTGGACTTTAGTGAAGCATCTGACATTCTCTCCCACCGCATTCTCCCAGATAAACTGGCTGCTCATGGTCTGGATAGGGTTAAAAATTGGCTGGATGGCCAAGCCCAAAGAGTGGTGGTAAATGGTATCACATCTAGTTGGTGACCAGTCAGTAGAGGTTTCCTTCAGGGCTCTGTGTTACAGCCAGTGTTGTTTAATATCTTTCTTGATGATCTGGATGAAGGGATCAACAGGCTTGGGGAAGAATGGCTGGAAAGCTGCTCAACAGAAAAGGACCTCGGGGTGCTGACTGACGGCCAATGGCATCCTGGCCTGTATCATAAATTGTGTGACCAGCAGAGCAAGGGCAGCGATCAGCCCAGTGTACCGCACCGGTGAGGCTGCACCCCAAATCCTGTGTTGAGTTCTGGGCCCCTCACTACAAGAGAGACATTTTGTTGCTGGAGCAGGTGCAGAGGACAATGAAGCTGGTGAAGGGTCTGGAGCACAAGTCTGATGAGGAGCAGCTGAGGAAACTGGGCTTGTTTAGTCTGGACAAGGGATCTTATAATTTTCTACAACTACCTGAAAGGAAGATTGAGAAAGTGGCTGGTCTGTTCTCCCAAGTAAGTGACAGGACAAGAGGCAAGGGCCTTAAGCTGCACCAGGGAAAGTTTAGACTGGATATTGGGAAAAATTTATTCACTGATAGGTGATTAAAAATTAGATCAGGCTTCCCAGGAAAGTAGTTACAGTCACTGGAAGTGTTCAAAACAAACATGTAGATGACTCCTTTAGTGACCTGGTTTAGTGGTGGATTCAGTAGTCCTGGGACAAAGGTTGGACTTGATGATCTTAAAGGTCTTTTCCAACCAAGTTGATGGTATGATTCTATGATTAATTCTAAAATTTTGTATAATAGGTTTACATTTTTCCAGCAGATGGATTTACGGGCTTTGCCAGAACGTAGAAGAAGGGATAGCTTTCTGAGGGCTTCCCCACTGGTTCAAGTCATATTTTCTATGCAAGCTGTAAGCTATTTTCCATTTAATTGAAAGGCAACAGTAAATAAACCATCCACTACCTGAATCTGCTGTTACTTCAAGTATTTTCATGTGGTTTCAGGGGTTTTTGTGAGCTATGATTCAGAGCAGTCCAAGCAAAACCAGAGTACACTGCTTGTGCATCTGGAGTACAGCAGATTAACATCATCACCAAGAAATTGCAAGGATTTGTGACTTTTTCCCCTTTCATTATTTCTACAGCTTATCAACAAGATGACATTGTACCAGGGCAGTATCCTGAAAGATTACTTTTCATCTTGCAGATCAGTCTTTGACTCCATACCTGTCATCGCAACCTAAGATATAGAATATACCCCAAGAAATCAGATAGCTTAAAAAAAAAAAAAAACACACAACAAAAGAACAAGCAAAACTACAAAAACAAAAAAAAAACAAACAAAAAAACACAAACAGACAAACAAAAAAACACAGCAAATTTATGAGATCACTGGCCTAAAAATCTGTCTATAATGTAGCTACCACTACAGATGAAGCGACTGTGTCAGGAAACTCAAAAAGGGAATAAGACGCACTAATGTCAGTCTGTACAAGTAGATTGTATCAACTCTGGCAATCACTACAGTGAAGGAGGATTATTAGAAGGGGAAAACAAAAATAGGGCTTAACTGGACTACTTTTGTATGCAAGGTGAGGATGCGGCATGTGTTTAAACACACATATACTGTCTTCAGAATAGCAGGAACCTCTGCATTGATATCAGCTTAAAATTCACTTTATGCAACCTTCTGTGGAACTTGCAGGAAGAGGGGCAGCAAGGAAGAGCACCTGAAAGCCATCATATATTCAATCTCTGATTTCAAAGCCTTGGAAGCCCCATTAGACTATTTATTCTGACCTTTGATTCAATTTTGATTTTTATGCGCATGTCCTTCAGTCTCCATGGGAGATTGGATGGGTTTAACTGTCCAGTGGTAGCTGGTAGGAACCATACTCATCAAACATCACACAGCTAAATCCCTTCATTTAGTGTCAAGAACATATCACCCTCAAACAAGATACATGCTCAGTACCTACTTCCCCCCAGAAAGGTAACAGGCCAAGATTTTGAGATAATAGTTGCATCCTGGCCAATCTTGAGATCAAAACAGGGAGAATCAAACCAAGACCTTTGGCTCTGACCAAAGACCCTTACTCTCCACCGTCCAAAGGTGATCTTCTACTACACTATGATTAGCAATTTACGGGATCAGATAACACATGCATTGGTTATACGTCTGGTGGTCAGATTTACCACTACTTACTGCTACAACCACCACAACAGCTACCTTGTAGATTTACTTTGCAGAAGAACATACAGGGTAGAAATATTTCCAGGCACCTAGTTTCTGCAGCTCTGGTGTTTGCTCATCTGTAGCATAATACAACTCCTAGGATACTTGTGACATTTTCATTTACTGCAACTATCAGGCAGGCTCTTCCAGCTACAGCAGCATTGTGAAATTAAAACAGAACTGCCAGAGGCATAGTTAAATTGTTAATTGCTTTAACTGTTGATATTGTTTAATTATAAAGATTTACAAAACATTTGCCATCATCCTTTCCTGAAGAAGAATGGAGAGCACCTTTCCTAATAGCTTTTTCATTCCACCCCAATTGTTTGGCTCAGTTTAAACATTAATTCTTATTTTCAAGTCGCCGAGGAATTTTACTTGAAGAATAATAGTACAGATAACCTTTGTGCCCAAAGGTGTTAAATGATACAAGCAGATAGGTTGTACTCTATAGATACATTCAACTAATTACGTGTATCTAATTTTTTAACGTCCTCCTTTGCTGTAAAATATTGCTTTAGTATGCCTTAGAAGATACACAGTGCATGTAAAGCAGAAAAAATCTGATGAATATTTTAAAAGCAGGGGCCCACAGCCTATGTACAAGGAGTCATGTTATTTATAAACATGCTCCCACTGACCTGTAATTAAAAGATTCTTGGTGAAGCTCACCTTACATTTAAGCATCAGAAAAATCAGGCAGCTGGATTTTCCAAACCTATACTCTGAACATTGAGCAACCATCACTCTGTACATAGGATCTCCTGAACCCTTCATCACTTATGAAACCTGACAACTTACTTCTGGGGCCTACATTTCCCATATAAAAATCCCACCACCCTGGGCCTCAAAATCTTACTCCAAAAAATAAACACATCTAATTTCATTTAACACTTTCCTGGCTACTAAGATCACCACTTTTTATTCTTTAATTTTTCTCCTAGAGCTCTGGACTAGGTTTGAGCGGCAAGGTTTTGGTATTGGCTGGGAGGAACAGAGGGTGCTACAGGGGACGCTTCTGTGAGAAGCTGCTGGAAGCTTCCCCTATGTCTGACAGAGCCAATGCCATCGGTTCCAAGATGGACTGGCTGCTGGCCAAGGCCAAGCCCATCAGCAATGGTGGTAGAGTCTCTAGGACTGCAGCCTAGCAGTGCAGCATGGGGCTACATCTAATGACTCCGCATTGCTGATCGGTTACACAGCGTGCCAGGCTAAGGCAACTCTACTGGGTTTGGTTCTTCTCAGCTCAAGGTCACCGAGGTTTTGGGATTCTGTCTTTCAGCAGGGCATGGAAAAATTCACTCCAATGCTTGAAATCAGAGTCTAATGTGATAGTAAGATCCCACGCTGGAACTGTGGCTAAAGGGGGTAGGCAGCCCCTTACTGAATGGCACTCACAAAAGGGAAATCCATTTTGATGTAGAGGCCAGGAGAGACAATCTCAGTGACACACAGCCAACAGAATAGGTCTGAGCATGAGGAAGAAAGTCTGCCTTAACACAGCAGCTACACTTGGTAACAGAAATTTTTGTTGTGTGACCAGTCCATTGTTTCAGGATGTAACTGATAATAATGTAGCCTGGGAATTCAAAGACCTGGTATAGAAGCAGCGAGAGAAATCAACATCCTAGAAAAAAGCTACACCATTAGATAAAAGAGACAGGCAAAAATCATTACTATTTTTTATATTCTCTTCCCTTCCCAGAGACAAATTTACATCATTTCTCACTCACCATGGGATAACGGTGTTAAGAGCATTGTGAAGAACAGCAGCTGTGATGACCACATGACTGTGAAGGAGGGCTTGAAAGTATAGCAGCAAACAAGGGTTCAAATAAAACAAGGTGAATGTCCTCCTGCACTTGCTTCCAACACTTCAACTGTTGGCCTTCAATTCACATCCAAAAAGGAAGAAAAAAAAAAATCCCCCCCCCCCCCCCCCCCCCCCCCGAATAAAAAAAAATCCCACAGCCAGTATCCAGAGTCTGAGACCTACAAAAAAGAAAGGAAAAAAAAAATGCGGTTAGTAAAACAATATGATACTAGTTTTCAATCAAGTATTGCTGCATTTCTTTGCTGCCAGCAGCTGTAAAGGCAAACATGTCTTCCTCCCCCATGCTATTCCTACAGACGTAGGCATATTCCTACCTATAAGAGGGATTAAAACTTGTCACTGTGCAGAGAGACAGTCTGCGCACCACTGAGGTTCTCCCTCTCTCAAAACAGGGCTTAAGACAGCAGAACAATGATGCACACAAGTTGAGAGTCCCCAGGCTCAAAAGCTGATTAGTAAAACCAAGTCCATAGCTACTGCATCGTGCGCAATCATGAGACTTCTAAAAGAGGCTGCAACTCTCCTGAAAATGTTTGTGTGTCTATAAATCACAAGTCAACGTAAATTCCAGTGCTGAAATAGGTTTAACTGGTGCCTAAGCTTTGTGTTGATCTCAAACACAAGTAAGTTTCCACCCCAGCCACTTCTTTTCCAACCAAACCCTTTGTATACAGAGAGAGGGGTGGCAGTGTAAAGAGTAAATGCAAGCTCCTGAAAAAGCACACTTGTCATCCCACTGGTAAGTGAACAGACTGCCAACAAGAGGTTGTTTTTCCACTCGGTCTAGGCCATAACTGTGAGCACCTACAGGAAGCGCAGTACTTTAGGAGAAAATTTGACTTGTGGCAGAGCTGCACTCCATGGCCTACCTCTTCCTTCCCCTCAAACAGAACCCTTTTTCCAATGTAAGTACACACATCCACACCAAAATGACAATCCCACTTTTTCTTTAACTTCCAGCACAACAGGCAATGCAGGTGGACACACAAGCCAAAAACTATCTATGCAAACATCGATTACATATCCTGAATGACTTGAGCAGAAGTTAAGCCAATGCTTCCACAGAGTGGCTGGGCACTACTGCACATTTCTGCTAAGACCTTTCATTCCCTTTATGTATTTCCCTCATGCCTCTGCTGAGGCTGACACTGAGATGCCAGGCAGTGGAATTCGTAATGTGGTTTGGGAGTATGTCTGTCAATGATATGCCTAAAAGCCTCTCTTTTTCTTTTTTTTTTTTTTTTTTTTTGAGTCCAGTATGGCTTTCAATCACAGTCTGGACCAGTTTTTGAACCCAGTAGAGCCCAAAAGTCACCCTTACCCTATAGCTACCCTATAGACTGGTGACTGTCTGTGATTCACTCAGCCACTCCTAGTCAATTTCCTCAGTTACTCACTGTGGAATTAAAAATAATGGTCTTGTCCATCCCACACACTGATAGAAAAGCAAAAGGAAATCTGAACAGATGCTTGAATAGAAACATTCACTCATTTAATTGGAGAAAGTATACCAGCCTCCCATCATTTTAATCTCTCAAGAAGGGGCTAGGTGGCCACAGTGACTCAAACTTGGCAGGAAAAAGAAATAACTATACAGAGTTAAACCACGGCATCAGTTTGAGACTTAGCTCCCTACTGGCTTTGAAATGATGATGAAATATGAGGAATTGAAAAGTACTTTGCATATCTGTTTTGAACTCCCTAGACTCTGCAGCCTTCACAGCACTGGTCTAATTAAAAATCTCTCCAAAAATCTCTGATCAACAGAAGTTATTCTTCTCTGAGCAAAGAAGCCGGTTTTGCCAACTTTCATTCTTACCCAAAACCCAGCTTGAGCCAAAAAGCTATACGAAAAAACTGTGCTGCATGTCATTGTGATGTGGGTATAACTCCAAAACTCTGGAATGACAAAGTGGCCTTTGTCTTACTTCCTATCTTTGCAAATCAGCAAAATCAAACCCCACACTTTTCAGAACCAAAGTCTATAAGGAAGCTTCATTTTTTTTTTCAATAAATATGTCTGCTTGCACTGCCAAGATTTTATTCTCCCACTCTCCTCCCCAGTCTATCCCTGCGATTTTTTTCATTCAAATATAGCAGTTTCCAGAGGTTTTTCTCAGCTCTGTAACAGGAGTAACTAAAGAGCCTGAGGTCAAGTGACTTCTTTATAGACATCCTAGAAAGTAAAACTTTGTTTGAGCTGGGACTAATCAGAATGGTCACCGATAATATTTAAAGCCTGTTTTCCAAGGGGAACAAGATTCATTAATATTTTAAATTATACATTCTAAACAGCAATTTTTTTTTTTTAGGCTACAAGTACACATCAAAGTACACCACTGGCCATTATTTATGCATGCTTTTTCTACAACATCACCTGTAAAGTTTTAAAAGTGAGAAGCTTTTTGTTCTACAAAAACACAGACAGAGACAGGGGAAACCCATCCAAGTTTAGGTACACTGCCCTGAAGCAGGAGCTCAGCCAGGCAGTGAAGGAAGAGAGGTTTGTTTTCTGATTTTTATTTGTTTAAAGTTCTCAATAACCTAAATCTGTTTGAAAGAGATAACATTATGTTGCAGTAAAAAGGTTTTTGGGTGTAAACTGAAGAAGTCAGAAATTAATTATACTATCTATCCCAGAGAAGGGATAATTGTTAGCAAAATATTTACATAGTGGCCTTTAAAATTATTTTTATCTGTCTGTGTATCCCTACATGATAGGATTCAATGATTTTTACGTTTGTTTGTTTTTGTTTTTGTTTTTTTTCCCCCTATCATCTCATGGCCTGGGCTGAATGAGCAAAAGAATTTACCTGCCCTCTGCAAAGTCCAAATACCAATTTTGGGAACTAATGTCTTGTAACCACCAGAATCATAATTAAACAAACATTTTCTCCTACTGGAAAGAGCATCATCCAATCACAACGCTTCTGTGCAAAACAGAGACAGTAAGAGTAGCTCCACATTATGCACCATTTATTCTGGCTGCACATCTGGCCCAGTATTCCCAGCCCTACTTTCCTTCCTGACAGAGTAGAAAAAGCCACCTATACAGCCTGTCAGGTTGTGCCTGCACACCCTGGCTGGCACAACCTTACGCTTAAGCCTGTTCTACAAAGACTTCAACCACGCAGGCTTAAGCTCATGCACAAATCTTAACAACTCCACAAGGTGCGTGGAGAAATGCCAAAGTTGTTTAACAACATGGGGCACTACTATATTAACCAAACACTCTGTAATGCTACAGAAGTCTGGGTGGTTTCGCATTTCATGTAATCAAATAATCACAGCGTGTTTATGAACTGTGTACCGTCAGGGGGACAGCTAGATAGGAAACGAACGGAGCAACCCTTTTTCTTAATGGTCACATGACCCCTCTCAAGCAGCACTATAAGATGCAGAAAGGGGCCTTCAAAACAGAATTCACTTAATCTTTGGGCTACCTCCAGGTAAAGTACAGCTAAAGAGAGAAACTAGAGTACGTATTTGTGAACTGTTCTGTGCAGAGTGTTACATTTTTTGATGCAAGAAGGAAATATAACATCACAGTGAAAAATTTAAGGGCTACACTCGACCTAAGGGGTTTGGGCTCCAACCAGAAAACAATGCAGCCTGCACTGATTTAAAAGAAAGTTCTGCTTTACTGACCTTTCTGCCCAGAGGGCTGCCCTGACACCCTCATGACCTGATCTGCTGCCAAGTATCACCCAAACCACATTTGCATGGTGGCCGTACCAAAAAAATCCAACTCAAAGTAGTACTGACAGAATAGAAGGAAGCCAAAGGAAACTAGAGCCTTGTGGTGAAGAGATTAGCTACTGAAGTATTCATCAAGGCACTGTGCATAATACAGCATTTTAGATACACTGACAAACTCAACATCTACCCAAGCCTGTTCTTCAGCAGTTGATGTCAAGAAGCACAAAGAGCATTTTCTGAGCTCATCTGTTGACAGTCTACAGGGAGGGTGAAAAAAACAGTTCATCTGGCGAGTGAACAGATAGGCTGAATTGAAAGTAGAATTTACAGCAGCACAAGCCAAACCTATCAGAAATCTATTTAACTACTGTCTTCCTGCAAACATCAGCATTTGCACCTGCACAAAGCTGGACATTACCATTTTCACATGGCAAAAGCTACCTGCCTTCTTCAGGTATCTAGTATTTTCTAGAAAGTTAGAGCATAGCCACAGGAAGGGCAAGAATGTTTTACAAGGGGGTTCATTAGCAAAAGCCAGATAGAAATTCCCCGGTTTTCTTTTCTAGTTTTAGTTGCAGCAGTTTTCTACCCACCCCTGGAAACGCACATTGTAAGACTAGCTTAAACAAATAATTGATGCAAGGATTACTTTGTATTTAACAAAAAACTTATCTCCTCCTTTGGCAGAAATTGCTTACTAAGTAGAATATAAGTATGATGTTTCTAACAAACACTGATTAAATCCACTATTTACAAGGGAAAAGTTCGGAAGTAATTAAACTCCTTGAAGCTGATGGCTCAAGCTGGAACCATGGATGTAATTCCCCATTCTCAGCATCTGCTACTTGAGACAATTTATTCCAGACAACATTTTCAGAATTTCTCTAAGAGGGGGAAGATAAACAACCCCAGAAAGGAAAAAGTTAACATGAAATCTCTGCAAGTGTAAATTAACTGCAATTTAATGTTAGAAAATTTCTCTAATGTTAGAAGACGTCTTTAAAAGAATGAGCTGTATTGCTACTCCCATCATGAATGGCTAAACAAAATAGTTGCTGCAATACATTTGATCATGAGTTGTCGACAAAATCATTTTTTTGCTGTTTTTGGTTTTCCCCAACATTATTAAAGAAAAGCTTTGCCTCTTCCACCTCCACCCTATTTCAAATCCTTTCCCTGTTAGGTATTCAGTATGTGGTTCCACAGTCACTTTGCAGTGGCACACACAGTGCAGCAACACAACCTGCCATGTAAAAGGTCATGCAGACATTACTGACAGTGTAATGCAGGGGGAGCAGGGCAGGAGCAGACTGCACTCCTGGTATTTCAAGAGAACCACATGCACTTTCACTCCTAGCCCCTCACTGAAGTTACTGCTACAGGGACATGGTTATTTATGAGCAGATTTTTCCATAAGCGTATTTATGAAGTCAGGAACATGGTTTTGAGACACAAACTGAATTGTCTGTAAATTTTTTATCTGTGCCTGCATTTAGCCCAGGAGAAGGTTCATTCTATACTGCAAATGCTTATAAAGTCAGAGTTCTAACAGAGTTCAGGAAAATAGGCTTTTCAATTCTCAGTATATCAAGCGGTGGGCATGGCTTTTGACTCTTCGTTTCAAGTTTTAATTTTGCTAGATGCAGTGTACTGGGAGAGATCCAGTGAGCCTTCTTAAGGTGAGTGGACTTGCCAACTTGTGGTTCAACCTCCTCTCATGTATGTCCAATTTCTGTACTGCAGACCCTGCTCCCATCCTCTGCTGGGGCTGTGAACTCAGAAGGAAATTCCTCTACCCTCTCACCCCATATGCACAAAACTACAAAGTATTTCTAAGTCCCTATATCCAAACAAGGTTCAAAATGAGCACTTGCACCTCTGCCCCTGTATTCCTGTATATTAACACTCATTTCATCCATATTGTTTGATAATCTAAGACCATTCTGCCCATTTTTCCTCCTTTATATCTTACCTAGCAGTCTGAAAAGTAATTTTAGAAATCTTAAAAGCAAGCAGCAACAGCAGCAATAAGTTTTCATTCACCCTAGATTCTTAGGTATCACTGCAGTGCTACTTAAGCTCCCCTGAGAGAAGCAGCCAAGGAAGCAAGGAACCACTGCCAGCTCAAACCAAGTCTCATCAACCACTAGTTCTGGCTATAATTCAAAGTGACAAAGAACTCTTTAGATGCACTACAGGATTTGCTGAAAAATAACTCTCAAGTGTTAACTGAGTTAATTCATTTCAGATTAATCAAGGCTTTGATAAGAGCATACCCAAATACAGACCAGCTGAATATAGTAGTTAGTTCTTTTTTCCTGTGTAGGTGAAATGGAGGCTTTTGTGCTTTTCCAAAGGTCAAAGAGGGGGATGAAGCTATCGGCTGCTTGTTGGTTTTCCCATTCAATCCATGATTAAAGCAATTTAAGCAGAAAATGGTAACCAAACTAGAACTGA
Organism: Pezoporus wallicus; assembly: GCF_028554395.1. Taxonomy (NCBI): domain Eukaryota; kingdom Metazoa; phylum Chordata; class Aves; order Psittaciformes; family Psittacidae; genus Pezoporus; species Pezoporus wallicus. The sequence continues at coordinate 2,616,015 of NW_026638501.1, forward strand.
AGCTTTCACACATCTTGGGACTTTACATGGGACGATGGGTTGAAGAAACACCTTCGTATACAGCAATGATAACAGTGTTCTGCAATTATACCTATTTAATATGCCATCTTTCTCAAGCATTTTAGTTTGCAGCATATCCTTACAAAGAGAAAATAATACATAGGCAAATGCTTCACACAGTATTGCCAATACTTATCATTCCATTGCAAAACTCTCAGGATGTAGCAGCTCCTTGCAATAATAAAATTTCAGCTTTCTTTTCAAGTAAGTTTTTCCTTACAGAGAGATGCTGAAGACCCATATGCAGCTCAGTCTTAGTAAACTGGTGGTAAATAAACATAACTCAACATATTTATTTGATTTGGAATTTGCATGACTTTTAATCAAATCTCATAATTTTTTCTGTGAATGATTCATGATGTTGAAAGCCTGGGTTTGACAATACTCTCATAATGCTTATTTGCATTCCACAGAGCCTTTGGCAATTCTCTGTGACAAACAAAACGTGTGGTGCATGCATTGAAAGTGCAGACAAGCATATCACCAGGGTCAGCATAATTTTAACTTCTCTTTGCTATCATTAGCAGAGCTTATATTTTGAGGTATCACCTCTCTCACCCGTACCAGCCCCATTTATTAAAGTGTCTTACCATGGCTGCAACTGTGACAGCACACATTATGCATTGGGTCTTACTTCAGCGTGAGGAAGTGACAGCACCCCAAGGAGAAAATTAGCAAAAAGGATGCGACATAAAATTCCAGGAGAGTTCAAACTACTACATCTTTAAGTGAAGTGTGATACTGGGACCAGAGGAGGAGAACTGGTTGCAGCTTTTAAAATAATTTTCAATATTCATTTATCCACCTCATTTGTCCCTTCACACTCTGTCTCCTTCATACCACCTCTAATTTTCCCTCCTTTTCTCTTTCTGGCAAGAAAGAATCTCCTTAAGTTCCATTACCCAAAATTGTCCAGCAGCTGCAGATATAGAGGGAGAGAAGCGTTTAGTGCCATTTGCCATCACAGCACATTGGATTTTGAGGGTGGGTTTTCTTCCTGGAGGGTGTAGGGGAGATCAGGTGGGGGCCATTCCTTATCTGCCTGCAGCTCATCAGAAGAGACCCCAAAGCCCAGATGGGTGGGTTACATCTCCCCACATACCAGTCAGGAACCGGAAGATGGTACACAAGCTTTCAGAGTTGTTTGCTCCTGAGAAGCAGCATACGCCAGAGAAGACACTGAAAATCACAGAATTAGCTAGACTGGAAAAGACCTTTAAGATCAAGCACAACCATTATCCCAGGACTGCCAAGTCTTATGCCCACCTCTTGCCATACTCCTCCATGGGCCAGATGGTCCCAAAGCTGTTTGGACATGAATATTTAACAGCAGTTAAAGACAACAACAACAGAAAATTGAGCACCTTTGAGCTGAAGTGGAAAGCCTGGTCTTTCTATAATGGCTTGTTTCATGGCACCCACAGCAGCTGCGACCCAACAGAAAGCAATGCATGAACCAAAATACCAGCGTCGCAACTGCATTTGTCACAGGAAGTGGTACTTTTGAAAATGCTGGATTTCATCAGCCCTTGACTTACTCCAGCTCTAGTCACTACTAGCATGTATAACTATATGCAGAAATAAAACAGGGGAAGAGTACCACTTGAATGAGCAATTGCATTGAAAATAGCAGCAAAGTTGTAATCTATTTCCTGTCTGCAGACTGTGTCTCCAGTGCCTTTTTATTCTGCTCTTGATTACTGTTCTTTTCTCAAACGGATAGTAACAGGTATTACTTGTTTTGTACTCAGAAAGTGTAATTTCCTTCACTTTTTGTGCTGATTAGGAAATTAACAGGCAGTATAAGCAAGGTTAATTGCCTTTTCCATTTAAAATGTACTGCTCTTGAAAGAATTACAGTAACAGGAGATCACCTATACACAAGAGTAATGACAAGAGATCACCTATACATACAACTCTATGCACACACACACACTACTAAATGAAACAAATTTTTGATGAATTACATTAATGACAAAAGCCAGGTGAATAATCCATTTTTACAAGAAAGTTATTCAGGAAAAAGTTAAGTTTAATTGTCTTTCAGATCTGTTATGATGTAATAAATGTCTATTAATGTTTAGCAGCAAATTGGGTTTTAATGATCATTGCTATTTTTGGCTGGTGGGTGACATGTAGTTTAAATATAAATCAGATTTATGTTTTACACCAGGATGACTTTCTTGGACGACTCTCCTTGACTTAACCTCTTCACACCCCACAAGACATTTAATATAATTCTATTTCTAATAGACTAGGAGCCAATAGGATCGTATTTGCTACTACTGATGTTTTCAATGAGAAATAAAATCAATGAGGTTTATGCTGAAGATAAGTGTGATTAGTTAAATGTAAGTGGCTTGGAAAATATTAGGAAGGTTACATTATTTAACCAAATGATGCAAATTAAGAAAGAGTCTGAACAGTAGTAAAATCTATGAAAAATGCCTGACCTCTCTGTATTGGAGAAATCTTAGAATTTGTTGGTTTGTAGGCACTCTCAGAAATGAGTATTACTAGGTAAGAAACTTTGTCTCATTTTTCAACACAAGCAGTCAACTTTAAGTAGTCATGCAAAAAAATAATCAAACACCTAGAGATAAACAAACAGAAATTGAGGTAGTATGAAAAGCCCAGGTACATGAGGCAAAGCTAGTACACAGACCGACTGAGAAAGCAAGAAAGCACATTCTGCATCATAACAAACAAAAAAAACAGCATTCTGCATCCTAACAAACAAAAAAACAAAAAACAAACAAAACAAACAAACAAAAAAAAACTAACAAACCAAAACAACCAAAAAAAAGACAACCAACCAACCAAACAAAAAAGATGTTCATGCAGAAAAATAAATGTTGCACCTAATTTTTTAGGTGTGGTATTTTCCAATGAGCTACACACATAGAAATAATAGAAAAAGCAACAGGCCAAATAACAGAACAGGAAGTATTTACAGTTCCCTACAACACATGCCTGTGTAATAAGAAGAAAAAGACTGTTTTTCCACATTTTATGATATTAATGACTTCTGTTGCACTTTAATCGAGAGTCTAACGTCTTTGATCTTGGGGGGGTGGGGAGGAGGGGAAGGAGGAACGGGCTGGAAAAAGAAAGAGATTTAATCATCACACTCATTTTCCTCATAGATACTTCTGTTATTATTTATACTCTGCTAACAGAGGTCACCATCTGACCCAAAGCTTAGCTATGAAAGGTCCTGGACATTCTCACAGTAAAACACAGGTTTCCCTCCACCTTCCCCTTTCCTCCCTCATATTATCCAACCAATAATGGAGAAAACCACACGTGCAGAGAACAGAAGTGCTGAGAGGTAGCAACTGCTGCTTTCCACGTGCCTGTCAAACCTGAAGTTAAGCATCAGCCAGTAAGCGGACTATTTTCCTGCTGACTTTGATAACAAGTAGTAAATACTCAACATTTCCTTAATCCCTGCAGAAGCAGCCCTTCCAACGAGGAACTGAACACAGACCAATCTCCGACAAAAATATTTTCCACCCCCACTTCCTCTCCCCCCTTCCCCAATAATTTGCACTTGACTTAGTTTTGTCCCTGTCCAAAGGAGTATTTTGGACATCTTTTAGGTGAGCAATGAACCCAGTCTATTCTCAAGCTACTACTTCAGCACTGAAGCTCCATTACAAGTCAGATAGCTAAGCTCCCATCAAACCTTATGGAAATGAGGACATCCCTCTTATTGCACTCACAACACTGAAGGGTAAGATTACAGCCAGTCTTGTATAAAATGCTGCTGAGCTCCTTTCTGTTGAAAGCATAAGGGCTCAGCTGTATGTGAAGGTACTCTGGTGGCACCTCAAGCCAGCAGTCCTCCCTGAAATGTAAACTGAAAGACTGCAAGTTCTTTGGTGTCCTCCCTAATGAGAAGCATCATACAACTATGCACAAGAGCTATTGGCAATCCAAAAAGGACACTGTGCTACACTCTCTTGGTACTACAAAGGAAATATTTCATACTAGAAACTCTGGATGGCTAAAGTATTTATATACTGCAGATAACACACACTTCTATTTTGCCTTTTGAAGTGAAACAAATGCCAGCTATGTCCAGCTGAAAGTACAAGAATTAGTTAAGATCTTTCTTGTAAAGGATCTAAACAGAACATTTAAGCTGCACTGAAATTTCAACAGGACTGCCAGCTGAAGCCTCTGCTCTCACATCAAAACCTGGCATCATCAAGATTCATGTGGTGACCAGTTCTTCTCCAAAGAGACTGGACACTAACTCTTGCAAGAGGTATTTTTAGAGGCAGAACACTTTGTTTTTGCAAAAGGAAAGGTTTTCAGCAGAACGGTTTATCCAGTAAGCGTGTGTACTTTTTAAAGGGTACTACAAAGTTTCTGAACGACAAAATATTTGAGTGGCTTAAAAGGCTACAATTAATTCTGAGTGCTTTCTTGCAGAAATTAATTGTGAGGACAATCAGGACAAACATACTTTTAAAAATAATTGTCTTGGGCAGCTGAGTAAGGAATAAGACACACTTCACTTATTTTCATGCCTCAGCTGAGGATCAGTAGCAAGCAGCCAAAAGAGAAAATACACTTATTTTGAAATTTGCCAATCTAAAATGTGCCTGCCTTGGTAAACTTCAAATTAAACACATTCCTTAATGGCTTATTACATAGGTACAGTCAGTAAAAGATCCATGGGAAAATTGAAGGCATTTTTTTACCACAGAATGTTACATACAGTCCAAGAAAATAATGCAGTATCATGCAAGGGAGCAGGGTAACCACAAAGTAAACTTAAACTTTCTCAGTGCCTTTTTCTCTCAAGTAAACCTACTCCTACTTGACTCACACTGAAATTAAGGGATTGAAAATAATATTTTAGATAAATTATTGCAGGACTGGCACAACTGTATTCAACACTCTCATTTGCAGTTTGCCAGACTTAAGCAGTGAACTTCTACAATATTTCACATTTTTAAGTACACACTAAGCTTACAAGAGAACAATGCAAACACAGTCACAGGCATCTGAAAATCAAATTCAGACAGACTGAAATGGGTTGACTGTACCACTGAGACTCTGCAATGATCTTACTCAGTATCCACTGTTACTAAGAAAACAGTAAAAAGTCTCATTTCCATATACCTTAATTGTAATAGTTGTCGAATTTGCAATAACACCTTTATTTATGGTGGCACATACAAAGTACAGAAATCCTCTTCTGATTTTCTTCTTAATGCAGTGCTTCCACCTAGAAAAAGCAAGATGTCTCAGTAGCTGAGGAGAAACATTTAATTGTAGAAGTCACATTCAATTCCAAAGAAGAAATTAAACACCTCTGGCAACTATAAGGCAAGATAATTAATCTGATGTATGGGCTTGTCTCTTGTGGCATTTTTCAAGGGACTCTATAAATACCCAAATATAGCTATGTTTGATATGCAAGATTAATGGGGGGGGGGGGGGGGGGGGAGGGGGGGGGGGGAAAGGGAGGAGGAAGAAGGAGAATTCTGGTATCTCCCGGAGTGTTTCCTGTGAAAGGAAGACCACATTTCTCATCCTCTGCAGAAGCGAGTTTCAAAAGCATTGCTCTAATGCTAGCTCATTTGAGCTCACTGGCAAAATCCTACTGATTTCTGTAGGAAGGACACCACCTTAACCCTAGCAAGGAGCAAGTAAAAACTTCCTAAGATAAAGTCATGGCTGGAAGTGGAACTGCAATAAAGTATTTCATTTGATTAGCTGAAAAGCCATTCACAGTAAGCAACAAATTACATTTTACTCTGACTTATTTTACTGTAAGAGGAGTAAGCACTCTATAAACTAGATAAATAACAAAGAAATCAGCCCTAAACATTTTGCTAAAGCAATTGCTCCTTTGTTCAGTTTGTCCTCCCTATAAGGGAGATTCACAAGGGTAAAGCAGAACACTGGGCTTCAAAAGTAACCAAAATTGGCAAATTGTGAAGAAAGATAGACAGTGTCATTGTTTAGCACTTGGCACCAGTGTGGATCTGAGCAAGCAAGAACACAGATTGCCTGTGATGGGAAATCTATCAGACCTAACAGAGCCAACTGATGGCTAAAACTCTAACATTAAGATCCTTTCATTCACTGCTTACCTTACATTTACATAGAGTTTTACTTCCAAAACAAAGAGACTCCAAATAGGCAATGGCTGAACTGAAAGAAAACTGTATTTCAACTAAGAGAAGGTCAAGACTTTCTGCTAATCCAAACTGCCTAGCAACCAAAAAAAAAACAAAACAAAAAAAAAACACAACAACAAAAACAAACAAACAAAAAACAACAACCAAAAAAAACAAACAAAACAAAAACCAAGAAAAAAAGAAAATAAAAGGAAAGCAATACTAAGCACTTTTCCATTCACGCTTTGACTGGACTGTAATAGAAACAGGGATAGAAGATGGGAGCATGTATCCTAGGGTCAAGAAGGGGTAGGCTGCTTCCTGGCATTGGTGTCCTTTCCAGCCACATAATTTACAATGCCTATAGCCAAAGCATATATTCTGTTCAGATGCAGCCAGTATAATTCAGCAGCATATTATACACAAGCCCACAGAGCAAGATCTCAGCCAGGCCTGTCTCATTATGGAATAAAACAGAAATAGCATTTGTAAATTGGATGCGATCACCAGGAACAGTTTAGCATCAAATGTTTCAGAAATCTATGTGTATAAAGCCAAAGCATGGCACGCTAGTAGATTTCAGGCTGTAGAAAGCTTTAGGGTGAGGAGTAGGGAGAGACCAAGTGGAGCACAGTTTGCCATCAGAACTTTATTAAGGAATTTATGCATGATTTCTTCCTCAGGAATTAAAACCACTGATGTGGGTCTCAGATCAGCTAAGTGAAGGGGGGGATGGACAGGGACCCAAACAAGCTGGAGGGAAGCAGCAATGCTTGGCAAAGAAGTCCGCTAATTTTAGAGGTTGAGACTTTACCCGCAAGCAATCTTGTTGAATACCATAGTCACATATTGACAGCAGACAATCAAAACACCTTTTTATGGAAATTAGACTGGGAAGCTTCTAGGAATTTTCTTCCCTTTCTCAACAGCCCTTCAAAAAAAAAAAAAAATAATTTTGAGATAAACTTTGTTCACTCCAAACACAAGAAAATTAGGTGCTTTTACAAGCCTGAAGTCCTTACAAGCCACACCACCTGAAGAGGAAGGAGTTAACCATCTCAGAGGAAGGGAATCACCCTGGGTTGCCCAGAGGCAGAGCCTGATTTGATCCTGAGGCATTAGAGGCCTTTGGATCACATAACTGAGGTACAGCTGGAACTTCTCAACCAACCTGCATGTATTAGGGATATCCTGGAAAAGTTGCCTTCATCTCTACCTTGAGAATCAGGATTATGTACAGAACAATAGAAGATACAGATTTGCTGTTACCCCAGCACTGCTTGTCCAAATGACATTTTTCTGATTTTTGTTAATGTTTTCCTGAAAATAATCAAATTATCAATATTTTTTAAAACATTTTTTCCTATTACCCAGTTAGAAATTTCTTTTCTGATAATGTTCCATTTTGTGGCATTTCATTTTAAGAAACTATGGTGCTCTTAGCAGATTTCAGTTGCGTTGAAACATTCTGGGCTGGTACACAATTTTTAGTTTAAAAAAGTCAATTTGCTGGAAAAAATAGTACTTCCTGGATTATATTTTTTTTCCTCTTCAAATTTGCCAATAATTTAAAGTAATTTTCTCTTTACTCATTGGAGATGTGTCCAGTGTGATGACTCAGATCACTGTTGCATAAAACAGTCATACCATTAGGCAGTCTACTATGAGCTCAGAGGAGAACCAGGAGGAATCACCATTCTCTGCTGAAAGGCCCTTCCTGACCCGGATTACCCCATGATATTTCTATCACGCTTCGCTCAGTAGAAGGGCAAGTCCTTTCTGCCCCATCCTCCTCCAATGCAAAAGCCACATACATTTTCAAGTGCACTTTTTCCACCTATCAATTATATTTCAGCACATATACCCTTCACCTCCTAAATACCCAGAACCTCCACCCCACTGGGCTCAGTCCCAAGCCCACTGTCTTTTTGTCCAGAAACACTGCATGAGTTCAAGCCTTTCATTACTTTAGACCAGCACACCACTGAAAGCTAATGGGTCGAGAGTAGTTGAGAACACAGATTTCCCTGGCATTATATGCTCTTTATTGAGTAATTAGAAGTCAACCACAATTAAACTGTAACAGCTAGCCAAACAGTGGGTCTGCTCCCTGTTGGCAAACTCAGCAGTACCAGAAGTACAGATGAACACAATGTGCTCTTTCGTCCATCACTACCAACTTCAGCATTACCCAGGCAAAAAGGTGGGGAGTAGGGAAGAGAGTGAGAGAGCGAAGGTTCCAGCATTGCCATCCTCAAGCACCACACAATCAGTTCAAGCACTTTCCTCTGCAAGACTTGCATTTCAGCTCCCTCTATGTACTTCAGTTTCCCACCTAGTGCCTTGAAACACATTCACTAATGTTTAGGTTTCAAAGAAGTGAGGCAGAGACTGAAGTGTTTTTTCGCTGATCTTTCTCTGACCTAATCTGGGTCTAGCTATTCTCATCTAGAAATGACTGGTACTGGAAAGGCAGCATCAGAGTCTCCCCTACCAGGCATGACAGAATTATACAAGCAAACACTCTAGACCTAAAAAGCTCATGTCAGGAATAACTGGAATTAAGGACTGTCTGTTAAAAAATAAAAAGGAGGAAAAAGTGGGGGAAAAAAAAAGAAAATAAAAGTAAAAAAGAAAAAAAAAGTATGACGGTGTAGTACTTGTGATCCATAGGACCTCCTTGTTCCTTTTTTCCCCAGAAAAACACTGCCTTTCCTTGCAAAAATAGCTAGAATCTTTGATTAATTTCTGAATACTAATCTTTCAGTCAGGAGCAGGATTTTATCCAGTTTAAGTGAAAGTGTCAGTCAGACTTGTTCACCATACCTAATGAAGCCATTGTCACATATATATAGTTTCAGGGAATGCCTGCAATGCACACTTCAAGACTATACCAGGACTAAGCCTTCCTCATAGCCCTCCAGCATCTCTATCTCTCATCACTTAATTTAAATTGGCAAAGTTCCTGCGAAATGCAGCAAGCTCCAACACTTAAAACATGTTCCTCTATCTTCTTAACCAAGCAATGCCTGAAGAGGTTTTCCCAAGTTAAGAAAAAGGACAGAGAGGAATATTCAGAAATACCACAGCATGGTTATCAGAGGCAGGACAGAAACAATTGCAGAGATAATCAGCAAAGCAAGAGCTCATCTGCACAAAGCCAATAATTGTGTCTGTGAGGCTAGCAATTCCAAAGGCAGTCTGCATGAAAATCAAGTGAACTAAAAACACGCAACTTGTACCTCAGTGGTGTAAAGCAAAGCTATCCTGTAGCAACAGTGAGAAAGCTCAATCAATACTGTTCAGGGCCAATACTGGTAACCCACTAACTGAACGAGCAGCAGTGTGAACCTATTGATTCCGTAGAGCTATACTTCCCTACTGTTTTCTTCACCTTCTGAAACATTCATACTGCCTTGCAAAATGAAAACTGAAGACTGAAATGCATAATTAATACTTCCTAAAAACCTGAAGTCACACTTGGATAATTACAAAAACCCTGGTAGCATGTTCTTCATTACACGTTTGTCAAAATAATTTATGTTAAGAACAAAAATTATTTTTTAAATTATTCTGCTACAGATTTATCGGGCTTAACACTTACGACAACCTCGGGCAACTCAGCAAGGCTACCTACATTGGTTCCTGACATGCTCTGCCCAACTGAAAACTTCTCCTGCTGAGCACATGGAATCGAAGACAAAGCACATCACTATGCAGAGACAAAACCAGCTGAAATTAATGTATGAGCTTATTTTAACGTGCACCCAGAGATAGAAAAGCCTGTCAACTACTGAAGGCTTGCATATCCTTCTTCCTTCCCAGCCAGGTGAAAGGCTTCTGGGGATACACTTACATTCCCCTCCTTTCCTGCTGCTCCCCTGGTCTCTGGGTGAAAACTGGGGCAGGATTAGAAAACAGCTAGGGGATAAGCACATCAGTAAAACAATAAATACCAGCTAGACAGCTCGGAGGGTCAGGAGATGTTTAGGAAGATTACAAGTTCAAAGACCACAGCAGCAGCAAGTACTGACAGAACTTCTGTCAGTACATCTCCTTCTGTAAAAGATATGCAAATTGCATATGCATATATTGTACATTTATACAATTTTCCATACAAAATTTTAATAATCTTTACACTTTATTTTATTTTTTAAAAACACCTGGACTTTGAAGACATGAAGAGTTCCTTACTTACTAGTGTTTTCCTACCACAGAGTGCAACCCCAGAAAGTGCTGCGGTCAACAGCTTCAGTGTTCTGTCAGAGACCTCCAAAGGGACTGCTTTAACAAGTCAGAGATTTGGGGAGGTTGGTAGAAGTGGCAGGGGTAGGAAGGGGCTGTACAGGTCCCACACACCTGAGTGGCATCTCAGGGCAAGTCCTGCCTGGTCACTGTGGCTGCCCACAGCCCTGCTCCCCTCTAGGTCCTGGCAAGGGTGGCACCCTCAGGACACTTGGAGCTGCTCTCTGTGGCACACCATGCCCAGGTGGAAGCCCATGGCTTCCTCCCCAGGCCCCATGGCAGCCCCTTACCACAAGGTTTCCCTTTGATGACCCCCAAGCAGCAATTCCCTAACACCCCCAACCTCCCCCAGCTCAAGCCCCACAGTGACCTACTGGAAGGGCCAAGTAGTCCCACAGCAATCAGGCATGATTTCTCCAGCAGCCCCACCTATGCCCACAGCACAAAACAGTCATCCTTACTGGTGCCCCTACATGGAACCCACTGTCAAAGCTCCCAGTCACCCAGGAGAGGAGACACAGGTTCCTAATGCTGCTTTCAGACCCCAATCTAGGTCATATTAAGTGCATCATTAAATTGCTAACACAGATTTAATGTCAGTCAGTCAGGAATAATAGTTTGCAGAAGACTCATTATCTGAGACTGAGTACCTTGAAGCAAACAGGGAGTCTCAAAGTGCCCCAGTAGGTCAAAAAGTGAGCTGAGAACATGGCTGTTGTCCTTCACCAGGTGGACCCCAGGCTGCATTTAAGCAGTCAACCAACACCTACAGAAATAGTCTAAAAACAATGCAGCCTTTTCAAAAGGTAGCCCAAGGTCTACAACGCTTCCCCCTCTCCTCCAAAATAATCAGATTTATACACACCCTTCACAGAAATGGTCCAGCCATTAAAAGTAACTTTCTTAATGTGCATCAGTAAAAGATGTAGTGCTACAGAGACTAAATAGGACTTGCAGAAAAGAAGCCATAAATCTCTGTCAGCCTCTCAGAAGTGAACACTTAATACAACTGGCTTGGAGTACTTCACTTCTCGCTCAGCCGAGGTACCAATTATGGTACCACTATGATAAATTTTAATCGTTGTTAATGGCTCCCCCAATTTATTTTATCCCCTCTCTGCACTAATAAGCTGTATGCAAAGTCTCATGATTCAAATACTTCCCCCTTCCAGCTGAATAAAAAAGTCTTTTGGATTTGAACCTGTAATACTGCTTGCTGACCTATTCAAAGGCATATGGAAAGGACTCCAGATGCTTGGACATAAACAAAGTTTAGGTCGGAAAGTACAGTTACAACGCATCCAGCAGTCATTTGGTTCTCTTTTACTGACCTGTCTCTACTCCTGTGCTTCCTTGCTTCTCCCCTGCTTCATCACCACCCTCAGAGCTTTAATTTCCTTAGCAGCAAATGAATACTTCCTTTACATATTATAAAAGATGGTGTAAAACCAACCCATTGTTTAGGACCACAAACGCAAAGTTGCCTACTAAGCATCCACCACCCCTTTAGTTACTAGGTTGGCAGTAATTTAACAAGCAGTTTTACAATCTCAAAAGGGGAAACATGCCTCATGCTAGCGAGAAACCTCCTTACTTCTACAAAACTAAGCACAAATCCAGTCTCCTTATCCCAGCAGGGCAAAGGAAACCAATAACTCAGGCTCAGCAAAGCAGGACTAGAGATACTCCACATCCATACATCCTGCAGACAACAGAAGCATATCTCTTAGAATAAACACCACTTCTAAAGCAACAGTGAAGGGGCTCAGTGACAATATGCAAAAGAGATTCAGGTAGCCTGGGCAGATAAGAGTTCCCCCAGATGAGATCAAGGGTCATGCAGAAGTGTTAAAAAGAAAAATCAAAACATCTTGAAGAAATTCCTCCTGTCCACCTAAGTCAGGGAACTCACTGCCATAAAAGGGTGATGAAGCCAATTCACAAAAGCATCAAACGTTTTTACCTTAGCCCCTAATCCTCAAAAGCACACAAAATCTTTGTGACCAGGTTATCCTGAAGCCATCTATCAAGCAATCTGCAATCTACAATCTTTTTGCTGCTCAAGATCTAAGGAAATGAGAAAGTAAGTCACACAGAGAAAACTCTCACATTTGCAAGTAACTTGGAAGCAAACATATTTTGACTAAATTTTGCCATCATCCCCAAAAAAAAAACTTGCGACAGAAATCATCTAAGCAAGACATCAGATACAAGTTCTCTTCTACGTTAATGACTAATGATAAACAAATAAGCAAGCTTTTATTTATTTGTTTTTCTCTTCTCCCTCCTCTCCATCCTATCCACTACCTACATTCTTTCCTGGCTAGTTCTAGATTATTTCTTCCTGCTGTATACCAAAACTAAGGGAATTTAAAGCAAAAGCCACTTTGAAAACTGTTTGAATTCCTGAAGGTACAATGGATTTGAGGTACAGTATATTCCTTATCAGTCTTTGGACTATCTGTCTTTCCGATCTCCAAAACTACAAAGAAAATGCATTGCTAAATAACCCCAGTGCCCTTTCTGCAGGAGAACGCTACACAGCCACTCAGTTACTCCTCACCCCCTCTCCCCTTCCCCCGTGGGGTGAGGGAATGGGGGAGATAATCAGAAGGGCAAAGGTAAGAAAACTTGTGGGTTGAAAGACAGTTTAATAAGTAAAGCAAAGTCTGCATATGCAAATAAAGCTATATAAGGAATTCCTTCACTGCTTCCCACTGGCAGGCAGGTGTTCAGTCATTCCAATCACGCATCACAGCTACTCGGAAAGACAAACACCATCACTCCCAATGCATGTCCATCCGCGTTGCTTCCCCCACTCCCTTTCCTTCTTCCCCCAGTTTTATATGCTGGGCATGATGCCATATGGTATGGAATATCCCTTTGGGCAGTTGGGGTCAACTGTCCCAGCTGTGCCCCCTCCCAACTTCTTGTGCACGCCCAGCCTACTCACTGGTGGGGCGTTGTAAGAAACGGAAGTAGCCTTGAATCTGTAAGCATTGTTTACCAATAATGAAAACATCATCCCTCGTATTTTCAGCACAAATTCAGAAAATAGCCCTTACACCAGCTCCTATGAAGAAAATTACCCCAGAAGATCCTGTCATCCACAACATACCCTCCCTCCATGACTGGCAAAATCTTCCCCATGACAAAGTTTGATTCCTGAGCAGTTTAATCTTTCACAGAGTGTTAGAGGCCACCATGACAGTGGGTACCTTCTGGGCCCTGAAGCCCTGCAGGGTTTTGGTTATGAAGCAGCACCACCTTATTCTGCATGTATAGGGGTCAATTTCAGGGTTGGATCATGGCAGTGGCTGGGAAGGGAATGGTCCCATAAAACACAGCAACACATTCCCTGGGGGATTTTCTTTTCACTCTCTGCCTACAAATTGTGCCATATGGATAGCTGGCAAAAAGGGGAGGACAGATGTCTGGAGACACTGTAGTTACTATGTTAACTGCCTGTGAGCTTATTCATCAAAAGGTGATCACCCTTTGTTCTGGTAAGAATTTATTTTAACTTTCTTTGCAGCTTTGAGAGGTTGACAGCAAAACACTATTACACAGTTCTCAAAAAGTACCAAGTGATTTGCAGCCTGATTAAAAGACATGGCTCTTGGCCTGAAATACTAAACATTAAGCAAAACCTACAAAGGCAGAACAAAACTAAATTGTGACAGCAGCAGAAAGGGAGATGAATGGAAGCCCTCTCTGTAGCCATGCAGGCTCTGTTCGGGTTTGCATACCCATGTACTACACTGGACCAGGCTGGATGTCACAAGTATTCACAGCTACACAAGCAAGAAAGTGCTGTTACACCAAAAAGAAGCTTCTTTCTCTGCCTTCAGAGAAAGGGGATGTTTGGAGCATCTGAACAAGCACAACAAAACCACTCACCATTTTTAAAAGAGAGACTTGGATGTGCAGGCTTTAAGACAGAAAACAAAACCCAACGAACACAGAAGCTATTTGCTTTCCAGCAGTGTTTCACAGAGAGAGAGCTCCCATGAGATGTCCCTTGATTCAACCTGGAGTTAATTTCCTGTGGACTAGGGAGAACATTAAATTCCTATGTGGTTCTTGGTTATAAGAAAACAAAACTGGAAAACTCAATCATTTAGAGACTCTCTTTCAACAGTAAATCTGATCTTGGGGATCGCATCCTATGCGTAACACTTCCTGTGGAGGATTAGCCATCATCTCTACAAATCTGAAGTCTCACAAGCTGAAGATGGAAATTCAAGTGAGACTTAGGCTCACACAGAGGTTCGCAGCCCAGAAAGTATCACCCTGTTTGGAGGGGAGTCAGAGATACAAAGCAAAGTCAGCTTCATCCAATTCATAAAATGTGAAGCAGAAAACAATCTACCTTGGCATCACCTTCACCAGAACATTGGATGGACTGCAATAGTAAATCAGTCGTCCAGTCAGAGAAAAGGGAGAAAGGAGAAATTAACTATCCCTTTTCCCTGGAAGGCATGTTCTAGAGGGAACCCTGAAACACTACTCACAACAGAGAAATCTCAGAAAACAGCTGATCGAGTAAGTTGGCAAAAAGGAATGGAGCTGGTAGTATTTTTCTCAGGTTTGCTACCAAGCATACACATGACCTGGACAGGCTGGACTGATGGACAAAGACCAATTCTATAGGAGTCAACAAGACGAAGTGCCAGGTCCTGCACTTGGACCATAACAATCCCATGCAATGCTGCAGGCTTGAGGAAAAGTGGGTGGAAAGCTGCCTAAAGGAGGAGGACCTGGGGGTGCTCAGACCATGGCTGAACATGAGCAGCTTGTGCCCAGGCACCCAAGAAGGCCAACAGCATCCTGGCCTGTATCATAAATTGTGTGACCAGCAGGGCAAGGGCAGTCATCATCTCCCTATACTCAGCACTGGTGAGGCTGCACCTTGAATCCTGTGTTCAGTTCTGGGTCCCTCACTACAAGAGAGACATTGAGGTGCTGGAGGTTCAAAGAAATTCAACAGAGCTGGTGAAGGGTCTAGGGAAAAAAGTCCTGCAAGGAACAGCTGAGGGAACTGGAGTTGCTTAGTCTGAAGAAAAGGAGGCTGAGGGGAGACTTTATCACTCCCTAGAACTACCTGAAAGAAGGTTGTGCCAAGGTGGGTGTTGATCTCTTCTCTCAAGCATCAAGCAATAGGACAAGAGGAAGTAGCCTCAAATTGTGCCAGCTGAGGTTCAAACTGGGTATTAGGAAAGATTTCTTCACTGAAAGGGTTATCAAGCTTTGGAACAGGTTGCCCAAAGAAGTGGTGGAGTCACCATTCCTGGGGTAGATGTGATGCTTAGGGCTATAGTTTAGTGGAGGTCTTGCTAGCATTAGGTTGGACTTGATGATCTTAAAGGCCTTTTCCAACCTAAATGATTCTATGTAGAAAGGCTGTTCTTCAGTATAGCACACCTACCCAGTATCTTCACCCAACTGCTGTTAAAGGGCTATGAACTTTTACCCACCCAAGTATGGCTGTAGAAAGCAGTGCAACAAGAAGGCTGCCTCTGTAGAAACAACCTTCATTAAGTCAGAGGGGTAGAAAGACCAAAGGAAAATAAAAAAGGCGGGCAGGGGGCATGAAGCAGCCATTGTTTACATAAGTACCATTATTTCTTGAATGCTTTCTACAAAGTTCTTTCTATTACCCTCCTCCTTGGAAGAGTTTATAATTTACATTGTAAGGGGAAAACAACTGGAAAGTACACTAGCAGTTCAGGGAAAAAAAAAGGCTGTAAAGTTCTCAAGATAAAACATAATTTGCCAGTCTGACATCTCTTTCTTGTTGATGAAACTGCATGCCTGCTTTTAACACCAAAAATTCAGGTCAGTCACTGTCCCTCATTCAGTGCCACAGCCGCTCTGAAAATACACATCAAAGCACTAGCTTAAAAAGCAAACTGTCAGGCACCACTGCAATGCAGGTCAAGCACATGAACAATTTTCTTTTTTGCCTGTGCAAAAGGCCACACTTATTCCCCCAAGAACACAAATCCCAGGCACCTGTGAGGAGGCAGATAGAGCAGGCAAGCAAAAGCTGCCATCCCACTGCCCCACATAGTGATGCTCTCAGCACGGAAGTGGGAAACATGTCACCTCCCACAGTAGCTCATTTCAACAGGCAGAGGGAATGACCAGCGACATGCTGAGCAACAGCACTCACATGCCGACCGTTCTCTCTCCTCCTGACTGCCAGCCTGCACAGCCCATGAACATGCAGTGATCTTCCCAAGACCCTTGACACGAGAGAGCTGTTAAATAGGTGCTTTTCTGAAGGAAAGGAGAACTTACGAGCAAAACAGAGAATATGATAATGAACTGTTCACAAGGGCTTTATCTCCACAGGGGAGGGATTTGTTGGCTTTAAACTCTCAGCTAGTGGATGATGAAACACCTTTCCCTGGAGTTTACTGGACCAGCAGCAAATAGTGTGCATGTACACATGTGTGTTTTTAGTGTGCATGTACACATGTGTGTTTTTTGTTTGTTTTTTGTTTTTTTTTTTCCCGAAGCTTCTATTCTTTTACACAGGTTTAAAGGTACCCAATATATATTGCACCTAATGCAGGAACAGCTGAGTATCAAATTCAAGACCAAATTTCATGTCTTAGCCTTTTTTTTTTTTTTTTTTTAAAACCATCCAGCACCTCCATTTATCTGCTCATAACATATACCATCAGAGAAGCATGAACACAGGACAGGAACAAAAAGAATTTGTAGTTATCAAAGGATCAGGTTCCAGGAGCTGGCAACTTCATGCCTGATGCTGTAAAAAAAATACAAAATTGGTGGGATAAATACAGCCTATGCTGCCTTCACACTTTGTTCCTTCTCCACAGCACTATACCCTAACACACCAGAGTTGCTTCTGTTTTTCAGACCACTACTCTCCAATATTACTGCCTCAAAAATTGGGAATTATTTTGATATTTATTATTTAATAATACTAAAAATATTATTAAATACAATAATGTTATATTTAATTTAACAGTATAATTATTTTAAAAGGAGAAAAAAATACATACACATGCATACTTTAAGGACTGACTGGACTGTCTTTTTTTCCTTTTAGGCTTACCATGTGTGGAGAAGGGGAGGTGTTTCCTCTTACCAGAGTGGTCTGATCTTTTTTTTTCTTGTTCACTCCATAGGTCAAAGACCAAATCTGAAGCTGCAGTTCTCATGTAATAATGGGACTAAAGGAGATGAGATATTTCAAAGACAACAAAAGAGAGTTTCACAATGAAACTGATGGAAGAGGCAATTCCGAAACAGTTGTTTTCAGCATCTCCTGCCACCAGCAGACACTGCTTCTCTACTCTTGTTGTGCATGTAGAGGCACAAAACCCTTTACCCAGCCACCATCCTTTTTAGTGAGCATATGACAGAGACTCGGCTTCCACAACAAAGCTGGAAGAACCCTCCGCTCTCTTAAGAAGCTGCTCATTAAACTGTTCAAGGACAAAACAGCCAATACACCCAAGTACCAAAAAATTGCCTTAGACAGACAAGGATTTAGCCTGAGTAGATCTTCTTTCATCATTTTCAAGTGCTGTGTTACAGCCTCATTCAAACTGCATTCTGCCACAATAGAAAAATACTGATAGATATGAATAAATGGGGAACTGATACCTAGCTGAAAACAATTTTTTTTTTTATCTTGGCCATCATAATTTGTAAATTATAATAATACAATTTAACAATAAAAAGCCCTATTTCTTGAGACTCAATTGCTTCTATTATGACTGAAGGAAGAGTGTGGGAATTGGGCCAAAAGAACACTAGAAATGGCCTGCAAACAGAAGAACAATTCTGCCTGTTGTGACAGCTACATGTTCCGGCCCATGTCAGGGGTTTGGAACTATATGATCTTAAGGTCCTTTCCAACCCAAACCATTCTATGATTCTATGATGCAGAGTTAGCCTGCACTGCCCAAAATACTGTATTCTGAAACAAGTTATCTTGTATTTCATTCCTTAGTAAATCTGTGCACATACTTAATTCCATGCTAAGCAGGATGTAACTGCTACAGGTGAGTAAATTATCTCAAATTATTTCATATTCCCTGCAGGAAAACTGTAAATGTGTGCCCGTAGACCACAATGTACGGGTACAGCATTATCTCAAAGTAATTTGCCCATGAATCAGGTATCTATCTGCAGGTACAGCCTCCATGAGAAAGCACACCTTAAGTTTCTGAATCAAGAACTGCCCTCATCAGGAGTGGTGCAAAATGTAAAATCAGTGCAGAAATGTTGCATTTTGCTGCAATAGGACCAAAAGCAGCCTTTTCCAATTAGTGAGCAAAGCACTTTAATTATGGCACTACAGTTTCAACACCAGATGAAGGGAGAAGAAAAGAAAATAAAGAAAAAAAAAACAAAAAACAAAACCTGAAACATATACAGTACAATTATTAGTAAGAAGTACAGTGATGCTAGCCAGAGAAGCAAGACCCCAACAATGTCCATCTTGAGACATGCTGCTTACACATGGACTGTTGGCAGCCACACTAAGGAGAGGAGAGGGAAGAGTGCCTTGACATAGTTTTGTTCAGACCTAATTGTTATAACAACATATTCCTGAGTACAAGCAAGGGTGAGGATAACAGCAATACTGATAACTACCTACAACTCAGACAACAGGAATACAGAGAAGCATCTTGAAAAATAAAAAAAAATTGTGACATGCTGGATGTTAAAATGGATGAGCTAATAATCTCTCCTAGCTGTAACAACCTTTAATTGCCACATCCAAAACACCAGGCAAGTAATTCTCCATCAATTACATATGATCAAACAAGCCAACAAGGCACACAATGGTTTTAAAGATGGAAACACAGGAAGTTATGAGACTTGTGCCAGGCAACAGAAGAAGTCACCATCTCTCAAGCAATCCTCTAGAATACAGTTCCCCTTATTCCACAGGCAACTTACTTTGAGTTTATTCCTCATTCAGATTACCTTCCAGTATTTCTGCTCCATTTTTTACCCCTTGCAACACACATGCTACCAAGATCCTAACAATTTTAACAAAATGGTCCGAGGAACAAAAGGGGAAGGTCAGTGTCACCTGACCCATCGCTTTGGGAACTTTTCAGGGGGAAGCACAACTACACCAAATTTCATCCTACCTGTGTCAGTCAGGTTGTTTGCATTGCCTTTGCTTGTGCCATGTTATAAGGCACCTCTGAGAAGGGTAAAGACAGGTCAATAGGACTGTTCAGTTTGGACTCAGTAGCTGCAGAAGAGAGCAGCCCTTCTGGAACTGGTTCATTCTTGGGGGCTAAGTTACAGTCACCATTATTTCAGCCTCCCGGACAGCTCAGCAGGCCAGAATGTAAATTAAAAGATTAGAAATAGCGCTAAGCAAGGGTTTTTGTTACTGCCTCTGAGGCAGCACTGTGCTGACCTGCATTCAGGTTTCACTACCAATCTCGAATTCAGCTCAAGCACCCAAGTTCAGGGAAATGTCAGCACCACCCCAGTGAGGGCTGTGACTTGGGATAACCATTTTGCCTTTCTCACGCTACCAGGGAAGTATTTACGACTTCAACTTGAAGCCAGATATAAATGGATTATTTTGTACAGTCTTAACCCAAGACCTAACGTTCATGCAAAGCATTCAGAGCAGCAAATCAGCATTCTCTGAGGGAAGAGAGGGGTACATGATCACAAACCAGTTAGCACATGCAAGCTTCAAAATTGTTTTCTTCAAGTTAAACTTCATGTCAAATTGTGCTGCTTGTTATATTGCGATGAAGTAAAGCTTTCTTCTTACCCTGCTTGGTGATGAGAAGTTGTATGGGCTGTGGGGCAAGGCAAGGAGCTGGGATTTGGGAATCTACATTCTGTAATTCATGGTATGGCCTTGCCCAACCAGTCTGACATGCTTGTGCTTTTCACTACTTCAGCTGATAAAATTTATATGTTTACTATAAACTAGACTTTTACTAAGTTTACTAGTAAAGTTATAAAAGTTTACTTTTAAACTTCAAACTGATTCCCTGATTTTTCAGAAAAGTTCTCTCAAAAGAGAACTGGCTTACCATGATTAAAAGATTCTCCCCTCCGCCCCCCTTCTTTTTTTGGGTCTTCCAGTTGCAGACCAAAATGTTTTCTCTGGAATAATTTCAGCTGAATGAAGACTTCAGTTCTGGCTGAAAGTCTTCTTGCCCTAGGTGGTATAACTTCAAGTAGGAAGAATGGCACTTTCTACCCCGAAGAGCTCACCATTTCCATGTAAAACACGTCACAGCTGACAGCAGGACACCAAATAAACTACAGTGACTAATCCTGCCTTCCTACAGAGACAGGTCATCAGAATAATAGATCATTTTGCAGGACAGGGCTCTTCACAGTCCTGACTGTCTTAAAGTATGGCGAGCATCAGTACAGCAGCTTTGAATTCCCGGTCATGAACCCACCAGTTTCTGGCAAAAATAAAAGAAAACAAGCAAGACAGCTGAAACCTTATCAGTTTTGCAATAAGACAAATGCTAAAAAACAGACGTCTTAATGCAGTGTTTCTCAGACCAGAGGGGAGGGTTTCTTGCTCTTGATCCTCCCCTCAGGATTTTTTTTTACAGAAGAGCTGTGAAAAGTGGCTGGTTTGAACAAAGGAATACTTCACAATTATCCAGAAGCCTTTAGAAAAGGCTGATGTTAAATGTCACATTTTATGCTACTATCTCACAGGCCTCAAGGAAGAATGGGGCTTATGTCAGAGCCGGTATTTGTTTTTCCTTCCGCAGAGATGCACGCTTCAGTGCAAAGGCTTCTCTCCGAAAGATACATTTGAGTGAGACAGTGATATGAAAAGGAGAATTCCTTGAAGATCCCTCTCCCCCTTTTAATTACAGAGTTTTAATATAACACTGAGGGTAATAAAACCAGATTATTTCACCAATACTCAAGCTGAGCAGGGTTTAGCACAAAACAGCTCTCAGCAAGACCCATGGGATTCAGAAAACTAAGTTGCTGAATGCAAGGGAAGACTGCAGGATCTGGCTCAAAGTGAATTTGTAGAAATAACAGCCTCATCTCTTCAGAGATCATTTAATAATAACACCACCACCGCCTCACTGCTTGAAGGTGGCCAATCTCTGCTTAATAACACTGATGTTCTGGGAGGCAACCTCTGCTGAGCAAGGATTCAAAACCTCCTAATTCTTTGGCACTCACCGCCTCTCTTTCCCCACCACCTCCAAAGAGTTGGGATTAGCCCCCCCACACTCTCTGTACCTGCCCTGCTCCTACTGCTGTCTTTCCACCTAGGCTGCCAACATCTAACCTTGCAGACAGGACCAACGACTAACATACCAGTTTGCAAACACAACCAGACTTGCAGCTCTTCCCACAGGCATTTACCAATGTATTTTAGGAAATGGCTTGCACAGATGGCAGCAGGTTGCTGGAAAGCCGTTTAATCCTCCTCCATGTGCTTTGGAGACAGCATTATTCTTAGATTGCGCAGCATTGCCTTGATCTGTTGTACCAAACTACAGATATATCAGCCTTGGTATTATTAGATACTGGCAGTTTGCTCAACAATAACAACAACAAAAAAAAAAAACAAAAAAAAACAACCACACAAAAAAAAAACACCATCAAACAAGGGCACTTTTCCTAAGCATTGGTCAGTATGAGTGTGCACCCCTTATCAGGAACACCAGCAGAAAAGCTCTGGGACGACCGAGCAGGGATTGCACCAAAATGGCAAGGGTTGGCCTGCAGTGATCTCTTCCAGACACACTCCCATAGAAAGCAAAGAACACAATGGCCACTCAAGTAATGATGATCATATGGCTGCAGCTCATGGCTGGCCCTGCAGTAAAGTGCCACTGCTCATCTAGGGACAAGCTCCATGGGACAATCCCCATTCTGCCATCACCCTAGCTGGTTTGGGAATAACATAAGCTTCATCCGCTCCCTGAATCACCTAAAATCTACTTGCAGGCCATTAGCTGAACCTCAGTAAGGGACTGGACTTCCCCTGCAACAGAAGCACCTACAATCCTCCAAAGGTCAATTTCTTCCACTGCTTGGACAACATGCAACCTGGTTAGCAATACTGTTGCTACCCAGGAATGTGTCTCAACACTCAAAACCAGAAGGAGCCGATAGCAAGATACTGATGCCCTTTCAAGTTACACTGCATCTCTTCCTCCGGGGGATTCAACCTGCACTGTACAAGTCTACAAAATCACCCATAAAACAACCCCCACCCCCCAAAAAAATCTCCTTCCAAGCAAGACATTTACCACAAAGCCTCCTTTAACAACCTGAATTCAGAAACACATAATAAGCACTGGAGATGGGTCAGGAAAAGGACAGGAGCACAATATTTTAAAGAGTGGGTTAAGTACAGTTGAGATAAGTACAGTATATTCAACACTGCAAAAAACATATTTCTTCCAAGAGGATCCTTAAGACAGCTACCTGAGATGTTACACCTGGGCAGAGCCACCTGCGGCAGTCTGCCTTGAAAAGATGAGATGGTCAGAAACCAACAGCATGAGGAAGCAGTTATGACAGAATAGGATGTCATAGCACAAACCCTGGACATCTCCTAAATGCCATCTGGAAACAGCCATTTTTTATTTTTTTAATTTAACAAAAAAGCCTTCCTGCCCTAAAAGTCAGAGGAACCAACACAGACAAAGGCATGCACTAGGCACTCAAATGACTCAAACGATCTAGCTAGAAGGGTATATTCATATGACAGCACATCTGGTTAAACTTCTTCTCCAAAAAACTTTTGCAAATTTTAATGTAATTACAGAACAAAAATTTCTAAGAGAAGATAAAAGGAAAAACAGAGCAAAGGCTAAATTGAAAGCACTACTTTAGAAGAAGCCGTTCCCTCTCCAGAGTCAGGCTGTTTCCCATCACTGCCCATACTTGGTGTGGCATCCATTGTTGGCCGAGGGTTTAGGTCAGGGCCCATATATTGGGCTGATTTTGTCAGCTTGTAACTGGGAAAAAAAAATGCACATAATTTTAAGTAAGATAAGCCACATATTTTCAAAAATGCCAAAACCTCAAGGTACAGTCATATTTCTATCAAAGGTGCAACTAACATGTGCCAACATACCAGCAGCACGTTTGATCAACCTGACTCAAGTGCCAGAAAGAGTGACAAAGGATCCTTCTTCTGCCACAACTTCACTGGTATTGCTATCATGACAGACTTGATCAAAAGTAGGTATCACACTGCAGTTATAATTACAATTTTCAGGACTAGCATGTTTCTGCCCCACAGACTTTCAATGCAATTTAAGATGCCACAGGAACAATTTTCCTAACTAATCCCACCTTTGAAGGTGTTCAAGTTATGGAGAAGCCAAACTTCTGATTATTTTTAGTGGAGCAACCAGCCCTGATGGGTATGCAGCCACAAACTGAAGGTCTGAGGGACTCTGCTAACTCTGAAGGAAAAGATATCAGATCCTTTCCTGAATTGTCTGCAGCCACTGGAGTTTTCTGCTCAAGGCTCGCCTCCATGTGCTGGTCCAAGAGCTGTAGTGCCCCTGGAACTGGCTTGCAGGCAGACCTGGCACTCTGAATTCACAGGCAGCAGTGCCATCAAAAGGATAAGAAAAAAGAGCATCTCCTTTATAGCTCAGAAATGCTCCACATAAAGAAAACACAAAAGAGAAACCCCCACCACACCAACCAACCAACCAAACAGGCTGGCTTCTAGATTACCTAGGCAGCATCCAGAAAGCTGGCTTGAATACCCTAGTGATGTGTCACTGGTAACCAATCATCTTCTGCAATTTCCTGCTTTCTTAGCTATTGAGTCAAAAGAGCATTTCACTTTGGGCTAACAACGTGACATTGACATCTGCAGTAAGATCGTCTTGTTACATAGCTGGCAGTCACAAATCTAAACACTGCCACCCAGTACCTCTGCTTGCGTGTGGTACCTCAAGCTCATCTCCTGCTGCAACACTTGCTCTTTATTGGAAGCTTCTTGCATTTTTCTGCTGGCAGTCTTTAAGACATAGCCAGGACACAAAGATTAATCTCATCATTTGATTTTTTTTATTATTAATTATCTCCTGATAAGCAGTTTTACCCCCAGCTCCTTTCATAAGATTAGTTATTGCCCAGCCCTGCCCTTAATTCATCACATCAAATGTGATTTCTCATATCACGTTCTGACAAGTTGAAGATAAATTCACAAACGAGTACTGCCTCACTGCACATCTGCTAAGCTTGAGGACAGCAATCAAGATGGAGAACTGACAGTCTGACTTGAAATTAGCTCCAGAGTTAGCCCATTGTCACAGGAAGGAATTCTGTGCTACAGGAAGAGATGCTCACATAAACTGGCTGTGCTGAGCCCCTTGTAATGGCACTGGTGAAACGATGAGGTAAAGTGCAACCTCCTGATCTCTGAGGAGAGAAAGTCCTCTTCTTTATCTTTCCACTGCCTTGCTTCAGAGCCCAAAAGAGTGCTGCTTCAACTATCACCTTGCTATGCTTCAAAGTGACACTGAACCCTCACTCTGGTGACAAAAGAGGAATTTGCCAGCAGGGATTATAATGCAAGCAGCAATGGCCACAAACAACCTAATTTTCCCAAGAGACAGGCCGTGTATGTTTTTTGTTGTTCAGAGCCATCTGTGAGGAACTGGATATTTGCAAATAAAAGGAGATTAGGACAAGGCATTAATCCAGCGTCTGCTGCTCATTCATGCTGTCCCCTGAAAGAGAGCCCAGATACAACATTTAAGTAATAATGCTCAGTTCTGAGCTGCTAGTAAATTAAAAAATTAAGATGATAATTAACAAACACAAAAAGTTAGGATATTGTTTTTTATAAAAGGCCTCAGGAAGACCATAAGACATGGAGCTGTTAAGGAAAGACCAAGATTCCCTTTAGGGAAGGGCAGCTCACCCTCTCTTTTGCCCATCTGTGCACTAACCACCAGCAGAGAAGGCATGATTTGGCCAGGAACAGGGTGGAAACAAAAATAGCAGTATCTTATCCAGAAACCCTTGCTTTTAGGAGGCATAACTTTTTGAACCCTACTACAGCAAAAAATGGCATCCACAGCTTTTACAAAAAGCTCTGCTCTATGTACCACAATATGAGAAAGCAAGGGCATCAACCAGCAAGCTCACTACTTTTTATAGGCGTTTTCTTAATATCCACAGTAACTATGCAGCTGTCAGTGCTGCTTTTCTGAAAGAAAAAAAGAAAGAAAGAAAGAAGGAAGAAAAAAAAAAAGGCAAAAAAGCAGCTTGAGGAAAAACATCCAGTTCAGTAACACAGATGAAAAGCATTTCATCTCTAGGTATTGTCTGTTATTCTACTAGCAGCCACTTTTCACAGAAGATTTTGCTTGACAGAGCTGATAGGCACTCACCGCTGCTCAGATCTGGGGGTTGATACCTTTCAGATGTAGCTGGTGCATTTGGTGTTCAAAGGCATCAAACACGTGGCACCACCTGCATCCTCTGCCTTGGGAAATCGAGAGCACGTTTCACATTGCAAACACTGACTGTCGACCAGTGCCATCTGATTCTTTCTATTCAGTGTTTTTTCAGCTTAATTTTGTTTACTTAGATGAGAAAAAAAGACGGTTCACGAGAGGCACTTCTCACAGCCTGCTTAAAGCATTGATGAGTTGACATACATTTTCATCAACCCAGGTCTCATCGCTTTATCTTGTGTTGCACTTCTTTAGCACATAGCAACAACCTAGCTCAGTAAGTGCTGCCTCACAGTGCTTCGTGGATCCCTGTTCACAGCACCCCTGCAACCTGGACTAATTCCACCTTACTAATACAGGAACACCTTATGCTCAGCAAACCAAACTTCCCTGCAACCAGCATTCATTTCACTAACATCTTGGAAAACACAAGTTTGTTTTTCAGGTGAAAATTCAGTTCAGATTTCAGGCAAAAACCTGGAGAGTTGGGAAGGACACTCAGGTAGCACCTCAGAGAAAAAAAAAAATGCTCTTTACTAATTTCTGTAGGAGACTTGAAGGGGTTTTAAGAACACGAGTTTCAAGTATCTGGAAGAGCTGATAGCTGGTGTCATCAGCCCCATCACTCCATACTCACCAGGGGTAAGGGGACAGAGACCCAGCATAATAGGGTGACTGCAGCTGATGAAACATGGTGGGGAGACAACATGATAGCCATAGAAGAAACTTGGGACAAGGGATAGTTCTGACCAAGTGACCCCCTTTTTCCAAGAGGTGTCTCACAGACACATATATGACAGGCTTCCCCGCAAGCCAAGGGGGCTGTCCACTGTCAAGCCAGGCACTGAGGACACATGTCACTACCCACCCTTATCCCAGGAACCATTTTGGCCCACCATCACTCAGCTCTACTCCTCCTCTATGATCTTCAATTACAGTCCCCAGCTCCAGCCCTCCTGGCCTCCATAATCCAGCCATGATCTCCCTTCTAGAAGGGCAGCACTTCTTTCTTTTCCCCAGACCCATCCCCCAGCTGAAAAACCCTTTAATTCCCATTCACAACCAAGTCCAAACAGTGTAACTGCCACACTGGATGGGGCTTTGAGCAATCTGGTCCAGTGGAAGGTGTCCCTGCCCATGGCAGGGGGTTGGAACTAGATGATCTTTAAGATCACTTCCAACCCAAACCATTCTATCATTCTATGTCAGCACTCAAAGAAAAGTAATTATCTACAACAGAGCACATCTCTCATAGATAAAAAGACTGCAAGGAGGTAAACTTACTCCAACAGAGTATGACCACCTCCTCTGAGATAGAGTTGATTGCAATTCCTGGAGAAGCTGTCCTTAAGACATAACAGCCATTTATCACCTCCCTCTTCAAGTGTTGGTGAAACCAGCCCAAGTATCACTCAACAGAAGCAGTCTTTTAGCATCCAAGTAACATTAAACCCACCCCTGCGTTGTCATGTCATTAGCTTAAATCAGTTTTACAGCCAGTTCCTCGATCAATAAAATGCAGAAACATGACTGCAAAAAGGAATTAGCATCTGTAATCCCATGATTACATAAATCCCTTTGGTCAATCAGTTATTAATGGCTGTTATATTTATTGGGGTTTATAGCAGGCCTACAAACCTAAGCCATTAGAAGTAGGCACCAAAGAAGGCACTGTAAAAACAGCTATTTCATTACTTACTTTTCACAGCAAGTGCTGACAGAATACAAATCTGGCTTGCTCTTCCTCCTGTTAGCAAGCCTACTAATGAGCTTGCCAATTAAGAGCCAATCTGAAGACCTTGGAGGGGAAGCTGTCAAGAACATGAACTCCCATGCCTCTGAGGAGCAGCTGCAGGACTCATGACTACAGCCATAGCCAATACTTCTCACTGACACCACCCACTGACCCCTTTATCTCCCACAGCTCATTCTTCTCACCTAGGGAATACTAACACTTGTCACACATGCATATTATGTCTTCTAAGGCACGGACATTGAAAATAAACACACACCAAAGAGCAATAAAACCTCCCTTGTTTCTCAGTATTTTAGAGGCCTTACTGGAACGTGCACAAGCTTTAAAGTAATAATAAGAAAAGAGTCACTAATTACATACTATCATGTCTACCTAATTATTTTGGGATACATTTTGTATTTTTGGATGTGTTTCTATTTAAGGAATCAAGGCCAGTTTAGATAAGAGAATCTGAGCTCCTAACTCCCTTTGGATATTTTTGTGCATGTTCCTCCCCTCACGAGCAATCAACTTAACGTAGTTTAGGAAAGGGAAGGCAAAATCATAAATACTACATCAGGCAAAAATCTCCTGTAACAAAAGCTTTATGGCTTTCAGTGCATCTAGCACCACAGACACATTCAAACTGATGCCAGCCACAGTACACACCACTGCGACAAATGGACAGGGCGCAAGCATAGAAGGGCCACAAGAATCTGTCACAGCAGTCAAATCTTTAAGCAGCTATTTCCAGTACAGCCATCTGACTACCTTGCCCTGTCATGTAAGCAGACAGTTTCTTTTCAGAATGACTCCACACCTCATTTCTTTGCTCTTTTCTTCCTGTCCAGTCATTCAGCAGGTAACTAACAGTGGCATTTCCAACAGAGAACTGCAACCAACACACTTCACCCCTGAAGAACCCCAGAGGCTGCACACAGAAGTTAAATTTTATTGCAATGCTCATGTCCAGGGGACTGTCAGGGGAGAACAAGAACTGGGCTCCTGGTCTAGGTTTTCTTCCAGATTTATTAATCTCCCATTTATTTCATCACACCACAAAATCTAGAAATAACCCTTAGCAGAAAGCTCTGTTACCAAAATAAAGCCTCTAACAAATGTTAGCCATAGTTGCTCTGAAACTGTATCATTGTGCTGAAACTAATTATGAGAAAACTGTAGCTTAATGAAAGTTTGCTTTAATATGACTTACGTTATTCATAAGTTTGCTTTGGACAGCTTCCAAGTTTTTTAAATTAAATATTAGCAGTCTGTTAGCCTATCAAACAAACCTAAGAATGTCAAGTTAGTATTTTAATAGCATTTTTTCTTCTCCTCCCAGCCTAGGTTTGGCTTCCTAATTGACTTGCTGCTTTAAAGTCAGTAAACTCAAAAGTCTGAGGAGATGTCACACTTTAATGGTTTAGGAGTATGCACTTTGGGTGATTGATGGATCAAACGTGTGCTGAGGAATGCTGCAATGTTTCTTTCATCATTTCTGCTTCTTACAGGGCTGAGAACTGGACTATCTCTAAACCTCTTTGCTGCTAGCAACAATAATAAAATTATCTCATTCATTATAAATGTAAAATCCATCTTCATGTCCTGAAGGGATGTTATTGAACTGACATTACTGCACGAGCACTGACAAAGGTATACATGCAAATTTAGCACTTAGGATGCTGTTGAATACATGCAGCAGGCATGCTGGGTTCTCTCTGGCTCATTACACTTCTTTCTGGTTATTGCCAGCCCCAACCTGCTTGGCGAATGAGATATGGAAGAGCTGCATAGATACAGCAGTGACAGGTCCTTCAAAAATGTAGGCAAAAAATGGGATAACATTCACAGATGAATGAAAAAGTCTGATGCATCAATTAAGGATTGCACATCTGACAAAAGGCACAAACGTAGATGGAGAGCCCTTATAAAGCAATATTTAATATTTTTTAGACTGCTTTTCAACTATAATTATTTACTTCCAGTGCTGCCTAATCAAGTAAACGACTGCAATGTTTCTGATGTCAAGATGAGGGTCGAAAGGTAGGAAACATTTCAAAATAATACATACGCTCTCCAAACTGTCTAATAATAATAGGCTATGCATAGGCTCATGTGCCTATACCAAATTTGCTAGTTCAAGAACAGTATTTCTGACTGTAGGCCCTGCCAGTGGGATGTGAAAGTCAGGTTCTCTATAGCACTGACATCACATTTGTTAGAGGCTTTACATATAAAGCTTACCTAACAAATCCACTGATGATGCACAAGCCAGAATAAAAGCCTTCTTCTCCAGAGCAGGGAGATTCTCCCAGATTAAAAGGCAAGCAGAAAAGGCACTGAAACTCACTGAGGTCAGGTAAGGGGCTGACACAAGTATACACACCTTTAGGGCAAATCTGCCCAGTGGCTCCCAGAAAGAGAGGACTGCAAGAAACCCTTGGAATGCAGAGTCTAACACAGAGAAACATAATAATCAGAGGAAGAATGGGGCAGGAGGGATCAAGAGCACTTCCAGTACCCTTGGGGCCTAAAATAGTAGAGGATTTGTTAAATCCCAGGGAGTGGCCTTGGCTGTATTGGGCAAAGAAGGATTAAAGCAAAGCCCTGGTGGTGCTGGTAAGTCTGGAGGGGGTGGTAGTCCCCTTCCTTTCCCCAGATGTGGGGAACACAACTTATGGTGACAAGCAGGTACCCCAAACACGTTCATGCTACCACTAGGAGCTGCCAGCATGTGCCAACCAGAGAGGGTTTCAGCAACTTGCATTTTGGTTACTGCATAAGTATCTGTTATTGGTGTTGGCTGGGCATCTGTCTTTGCTCTTCACCCCCACAGCTCCTTCAAAGTCCCCTGCAGGCCTAAAAGGAGACATTGGGTGCTTTATTCTATAAAGACCATCCTCATATTAGGATATGAAAGAATGCATGCCTCAAACATGCATTCTTTCATATCCTGATAATTGTTTTTGCATATCACCCATGGCAAAAAAAAGAAGGAAAATGTGCTGTGTTACATCCAGTCTTGTGCTGTATCTGTCCTATGTATCAGTGGCAAGGTGAAATCACAGGTGCCAGCTGTCATTTTTTGTCTGCTTTCCTCACTTCTAACTTTTGCCATCTGTCTTGCATAGCTTTGAATTTTAGACATCTCTCGGACTGCGCATTTATCCTCACTGTAATAAGAAGTCAGCAACACTGAATCCCCGCCTTGCTCTATAGGGGCAGAGAAAACTAAGCAGTGGTAATACAAGTATTGCCTGAATAGGTAGGTACATGCTTCAACTTTTGCTTTAGTAAGGAATCAACATCAGAGCCACCCAAAAGCATAGTATTTCCTCTTATTTTTGGGTGGGGAGATCGATTCCATCTGTGTCCACACTGAAGTACTGATGACATTTCACAGGACAGCCTGCAAGTACAGCAGGAATTCAGTCACATCCAAGGAGAGCTTTGATGGCTCACCCTAGCCAGGGCCATTTGCAAGACAGTCATGCAGTCCTTTGTTCCTCATCTCTTTTCTTCAAACCTTCCTGTTATTGTGTCCCTTCCCCCTCCCATCCTCTGGCAGGGATGCTGAATGCTGATGAGACAATACTTGATCCATCTTCAAGCACTTATTTTCAGGCAATTAACTTGGCATCATAGAAGCACTTAAGAAACCTAGCTTTCCGGAGTGGGAGACAACTGACTAAAAAGCTAAGCAAGGTAGTAAATTATTGTCAAATGACTAAAAGAGAACAGGAAGGGGGAAATATAAAGAGAAGCTAAATTGATAGAAGACATTTGCCGGTGTCAGACCAAATCTGAGATCTGACAAAAAGCTAATCTAACAGTTTGAGCAACCATTAGCATGAGTTCAATACTGGCCACTACCGTTTGTGTCTATAACAATTGAGCTTTGCCATTCAATGGTGGATGCTTTCTTTTCTAACATCTGATTGTATGTCACCAATTCATCCTTTAAATAATTAGCCAAGGCAAACCATCCATAGGTTTAGCTGGTCAGAAAGACTTTGAACATTAATGTACGCTATCAGTGGTCTTTCATCACTATGCTATAATACTTCTTTTCTACTTCTAGAGGCAATAGTTTACACATTATCAACACTGTACTTATTTATGGGGTCTTAAATTCAATACAGGGGAGCAGCACCAGATTCAGTAAACCAGAGATTCCTGGTCTTCCCTGTGGCAGTATTTTCCTGTCCCCAAAATGACACTTCAAAGATGCATTTGCATTTCTTCCCCCCAGTGCCAACATCAGGGCTGTCTGTAGCACTCAGGAACCCACAAGAAAAGCCAGTCTGGTACTGCCCAAGTAGTTCCTTACTGCTGGGCACCTGGGTCTTCCCTCCCATTCCCTACTCGGATTTGGCAAGCATGGGGATTTTTTGGAGATCAGAAGCATGTTAATTTTGCAGGCACAGCTTCAGATCTGAAGTGAATAAATAAATATCAGTCTTTCCACACATAGCTTACAGCTACTTCCAACATTTTTCAGTGGATCTCACTGCAGACACGGCCATAAGAAATTTACAGACACTTTCATCGTAAATTGCCCTTTAAGTGGGCAAAAAAGAAAAAAAAATAATTCTTCAACTTGCAATTTATCCTACTGGCCTCCTCACCTTGTACTGCTGCTGTCAGCAAGTAGAGCTGTAGCTCCAGGACATCAGTGCAGCACTCTGTAGGCATACGTACTTTCAGAAAAAAGGAAGAAGAAGGTAGGGACAGACAGAGAAGTAAAGAAATTACCTCATTCCCCATGTCTTCAAAACCTACAAGATTGTTTCTTTTGCCTCAATGAATTGACAAAGCTATTTAAAACCAGTGTATGAAAGCCCACAAGGTGCATATAGAAGAAACCTTCAATCCTCTATTCACTAACTCACACAAAGCAGGGATCCCAAATGCCCAGTAAGCTTAGAGTTGTAATTTATGACTTATTCACATTAACTATTCTGTGTTATAAATCAAGCTCTCCATGTTCTAATACTTTATAGAAATACATCAACTCATGCACAACAGCAACTTACTTGCATACATTTACATAATTCCTTCAAACAAAATGTATATAGGAAAAAAAATAAAACCATGCAACACTGCAATCCTTTCAGAAAAGGAGTTTAAATGCAGCAAACCCCAAAATAAAGGCAGGCAGTACTCTTAAG
Organism: Pezoporus wallicus; assembly: GCF_028554395.1. Classification (NCBI taxonomy): domain Eukaryota; kingdom Metazoa; phylum Chordata; class Aves; order Psittaciformes; family Psittacidae; genus Pezoporus; species Pezoporus wallicus. The sequence goes on from NW_026638501.1 coordinate 2,648,824, forward strand.
AGAAAATACTTTTAAGGCAGAAGGTCCAAGTTGGGAATACAGCAGTTCCAAGGCACAAGGGCAAACTGCAAGCCACACCCTTTATGTATTGTAACATACAACAAACCCAGAGTTAGGCACATAAGAGATGAAGTCCAAGCCAAACAGTCCTCCTTTCCCAACCTGGTTGTTTTCTTTCTACAAATAAACACCCTACTGCCACCTGATACGAGCTGGTATCACTTCAGAGATACAAGCACAAATTCTGAAGAAGTACCTGGGTTAGCTGTTTTCACTGAGAAATTAACTTTTAGGGGTAAATATTATTGGCTGCATGCTAAGCAGCTAAATAGTATTCAGGAGAAATTATTACACGTTTCCCTCTAACACCACCAGCCCCATCATGCACACCTGTATGAACTGGCCTTCAAGGATACCAAGTCATGACATGGATCATCCATTGCCTAGCCCAGAGCATTAGGATAGGACAGCAATTTAGCCATAGCCCTTCACACACTCTCCCAGACTTCAGCAATCCAAGAACCTGAAATTAAGCAACACAAAGTTCTGCAAGCAGACCCTTGCAAAACTAACAGTTTTCATTAGCACTAATCCAGCTGCAAAAATATTTATCAATGCTCCATTAATGTCAAATGAGCCCTGCAAGCAGGTTTTGTTAAGAGATCATGAGATACTTGAAAGGTAGGGTAGTTTTTTTTCCTCTCCTGTTTTGGTTTTCTTGGTCCTTCTGTCCTCCCCTTAAGTACAAAAGCTGGTAGCAATTTGCAACAATTTACAAGGTACGCACATACTTACGTGCCCGTGCTCACACACAAACCATAGAAGTCAGTGAGTCTCCTTCACCCACCACAAGAATCTCGACTTGATCCTTTATGGTCAAAATGGGATATTTGCTGACTAATCCTAATGAAAGCCTCAAGCAAAATATTTTATACAGGCAGATGTTTCTCCAGAAAGGACACAGCAGTCATTATATACAAAAACAGAATCAAGTTCGGAAACGTTTAAATCTCCCTGCCCTGGAGTCCCAAGTAGTACCCACCTACAGACTAGATCCCCTCTGTGTACCAAGTCTACTTTGCCATTGCCCCAGACAGGAAGCAAGGTATTTCAGGCCCATTCTTTAGCTCTTAGGGACTCACATAAGGCCCCATTCAGGAAAGCATCATGAATGTCACAAGGTGAGCTACCTTACATAATTCAAGCCTCCAAACTCCCCTACCTACATGAACTAAAAAGGACAGAGCTCTCTGCTTCTTATCATGGGCTCCCTGCAGGGCAAACCAAGCATTTCCTCACCTTTCTTCGAGACAAATGGATCACATAAAGCCTCTGTTCACACCTCTCTCTCCTCCACTCTCACATACATCATGGTGCTGGATGCACCAGCACCACAGTCTGTTCTTACCTATGTGATATTCAAACATGTTTTACCGAGAAGAAAAAACATGCACCTTCACCCCGTTCATTTGGGGTTTCTACCTTCTCAGAGATGCATTTTGCCAAGGAGCAGACTTAAGTCACCCACCCAACAGGAAGAAAGACTTTGCTAGGGAAACCAAACAAAATGGAGCAGAAGATGGCAGTCGCACATGGACTTAAACCCACAAAGCCTCAGAGCAGGACTGAAAACACCATTTGTCTTCAACACAGGCTTTGTAGTCCTCATGAGCCCAAGAAGAATGGATTTCAGCATGTTAAGACCCTAACAGAATACCAAAAGAAATGGCATGCCATGTGTGGTACTATGATCTTCTGGTTTACCAGAGGATTTTGCAAACTGTCCCAACCCTTTCATGGCAGATTTATGAAGATTATAATGGACATCTACACTCTGTTGGGAATTTTCAAGTCTCTCAACCTGCAAAGACAGACTCATAGGCTTTACAAGTACTGCCAACTGGCCTCCCTAGCTTTTAAATTTCATGAGCCCTGAAATGAACAACTAACTCATGAAGATTATAAAACATATCATTTTGCTAAAGCAGTTTGTCAGCTCAATAAAACCTGAAACAAAGGGCTCATGGAGTATTTAAATTTCCATTGGAGGTGATGCTTGCAGAGTTTACAAGGTGTATCGACAAGCTCAGACCTAGACACATTTTGTAGTCTCAGATTTGCAGAGGTTAGGAAGAGCCCATCATGACCAGCACAGAGTTTATAGCCTGCAAAACTTACAACATCAGCAGGGAAACCAAACAAAAAATCCCTAAACTATGAAGTTTGTGTATTGCTTCTGTAATGACAGGGGACCTCAAACTCACCAAAGAACATTCTGAGCTGATACACAAACAGAAGATAGGGCCTTTGCCTTCTCCTTAGATGGTGCAACCCAGCACTTTGCAAACTCTGGCACCCAACCCCTAAAAGTAGTTTCCATGTACTCTTGCTCAATGAGAAAAACAGCAGTAGATTAATGTACACTTAAATAGACCTGGGCCTCTTGTGACTATTAGAAGACATTTTACATATAAAAGAAACTTTCCTGAAAAGGGCTTCAAAACCTCCATCAGAGCAGCACTCTCTTTTCCCCAGGCTATTGCCTTGGTCAAGAAAGAAACACGTCATACCTTCAAGGGAAAGCCTTCTAATTCCAGTCTCCTTCCTCCAGGAATTGGGGGCAGTGAAAGAAAATTCAAATTGTTTTGTGGTTTTCCTGCAAAGTTTTAATGGCTTCCTCCAGGTTGTCCACTCGGTATATAATACTCAGAGCTACCCAGGTGAAATTCCCAAGAGTTCAACAGGATTTATAATTGCATTGCTAAAATGGTTGGTTCTGCTTAAAGGGCCCATGCCAAAAGCAAGTTAGAGGTTTTCTGATTAAAGATATTTCAATCGGTAGATAGAAATTTAGAGATTAAAAGGCAAAGTGAGGAAGTACACAGCATTTCCACATACTGTGGCTAGTTAGCGTCTAAATGAACACCTGGGCACAATATAGGGTTTAATTTTTAATATCCTCACTGTCATGCTTCTCAAGAGTTTTCAAAATACCACCTATACATCTTTGTGGAACAGGCAGGCTGGGGTGACTCACATCTTTGTAAACACACATTTTAAGAGACCATGATTCAACATAGCTCAAATGTGTCAAAGGAAGAAAGAAATAGACTACTATCTAATGAAGTTCAAATAAGGAAAGCATTTAATTATGCATACTTCTTCAATGGTTTGGACACTGCTTTTAAAGAAAAAAAAAAAGGGTCATAACTCAGAAGTTATTTACTCTTAATGAAAAACCACAATTGTTGAAGCTGTTTCCAATATGTTTAAATAAAAGAAGATGAGCTGAGATTTTTCCCTTCAAGAATAACACTCAGGAAATTACATCCCATGCAACCCTTCCCCCTCATCTTTTTGTCAGCAAATCCTATAAACCTACAAAATGCCAGGAATTAAAGCTAAGGTTGGCAATCTGTCATTGACATATGTTCCTGCCGTTTCCCCCCACACACACACCAAGTCCTGAGATCAGACTACAGTTTTAGCCTTAGTGTGGAATTTCTTGGCACCAGTTAGTATTTGGTGACTTTCGCTCTCCCTCTTCCTTTTTTTCCCCTTCCCCTACTCTAACCAACAGCCACAAGCCAATTTTTCAGGAACCCTTGGGGAAAAAAATAACATGACCCAACTTGCAGGAACTTGGAAGCACTCTGCTCACGTAACATCATGCTCTGAAGCAACACCATCAGCTTCCAGCACGACACCAGGCAGCCCCATGATTCACTGCCATGACAGAATAGTTTCTTCCCTTTGGGAAGCCCTCAGCTCAAGCTATTCAAGCATTATTTACAGTTTCAAGTGTTGCTTTATTTATGGCTTAAATTCTCCCTGTTGAAAAGACAGAGAGACTGAGTAACTTATTAGGAATGTTCCTGGGAAATGGGAGAAAGGGGGAAAATGAGATCATTCATAACTCCAGAAACATTTACAGCTTTTATGCAAAATTTAAAATTGGAGCATCATCCAAAAAAAAAAAAAAAAAAAAAATCAAACCCAACTGAAACAACCTTAAACTGGTAGTTTGCCAAGCTACAGGTGGGTTTTGTAAGGAGGGAGACGATTCCAGCTTTCTTGTTTGGAGAAAAGAGGAAAGCATGACTTCTGGGAAGATTAAATACTTGAAGTAGATATATTTACACAATATGTGGGAAGTGTGAACAGATGCTACCTAGGAGGCCTCTCTCATGACAGCATCTCCAGAACACAAGAGGGTTTTTCATTTAGATTCTGTTTGTATGAGGTTTTGGTTGGTATTTTTTTCACAAGAAATAAAAATATTTTTTAAAAGCTGATTTGCAGTCAGAAATATTGGCTTTTAAGGCTTTCCAAATACATCCATTAAAACTTTCTTGGAAAATTAATTGAAATAATCAGTATTGTTTTCTTACCTGTAAATTTCCAATACTGACTGACTTGTTTTGAGTATTGAACTTAAAACCACTGGGTGCCATTTCAAGCAGTGGTAAATACAACTGCTCTCACTGACATCTATCTCAGTTACAGGTGCTCCCCATTGCTGCAAACTCAGTCCAAACACTGGCCTGCAATTTTGCCTGCAGCAGAGGTTTTCAAATCAATGGTAGGGAGATCATTTCTTGCAAAGATACCCTAGGATAGGAAAGGCATGATGAGACTCACATGAGACCAGAAGGGCAATAAAATAACTGGAAGAATTAGTAAGAACAAACAGGATGCACACCACAAATTCTTGTATTTAGGTCATGATAAAGCAGGGCCCACATCAGTGACAAAGAAAAATAAAAAAGACAAATTATATCATTATTTGTTTGGTTATAGAATCACAGAATGGTTTGGGTTGGAAGGGACCTCAGAGATCATTTAATCCCAACCCCACTGCCATACGCAGGAACACCTTCCACTAGACCAGGTTGCTCAAAGCCCCATCCCACTTGGCCTTGAAAACTTACAGGGATGGAGCAGCCACAGCTTCTCTGAGCAACCTGTGCCAGTGTCTCACCACCCTCACAGTGAAGAATTTCTTCCTAATGTCTGATCTAAATCTCGCCTTTTTTAGTGTAACGTCATTTCCCCTTGTCCTGTCACTACATGCTCTTGTAAAAAGCCCCTCTCCTGCATTCTTGTCAGTCCCTTTAGACACTGGAAGGCTGCTATAAGGTATTCCCAGAGCCTTCCCTTCTCCAGGCTGAACAAGCCCAACTCTCTCAGCCTGTCTTTATATGATGGGTGCTCCAGCCATCTGTACAGATTTGTGACCCTCCTCTGGAATCACTCAAGCAGGTCCATGTCCCTCTTGTGTTGGGAGCACCAGAGCTGGAATCAGTGCTGCAGGTAGGGTCTCACAAGAGCACAGTAGAGGGGCAGAATCACCTCCCCTGACCTGCTGGTCATGCTCCTTTTAATGCAGTCCAGCATATATTTGGCTTTCTAGGATGCAAGTGCACATTGCTAGGTCATGTTGAGCTTCTCATCCAAACCAGCTCCAAATCAATCCATCATTCCCATCTGTCCCCAGTCTATTTTTAAAGAATCAAAGCAGGCATCTCCCCTTATATGCTTCCATTAAGACAACTTTTAGGCACACTGGCAGCTCATATTGACCTTTTCATCAACCAACATCCCCAAGTCCTTCTCAGGGCTGCTCTGAATCCATTCTCTGCCCAGCCTGTATTTATGTTTGGGATTGCCCTGACCCACACACAGGACCTTGCACTCTGCCTTGTTGGCACATTCCAGCCAGTTATTAACATAAGAGCGACACCCCCTCCTCGTCTCCCCAGCCTGTCTTTCCTGAAAAGCCTGTACCCTTCCATTCCAACACTCCAGTCATAGGAGGCATCCCACCAGTCTCTGTGATGCCAGTGAGGTTGTAGACCTTTAGGCGTGCCCACATCTCTAACTTCTCTTGCTTGTTTCCCATGTTGCGTGCCTTAGCATAAAGGCATTTCAGTTGGGCTCCCGATGATGCTGGTTACAGCTATAGGCATCATCATTTCGTGAAGAGTTAGCAGCTTTCAAGTAGTTGACTTCCAGAGAGTCCAGTTAAACATAACCTTCTCTGCCTGAGAAATAAGGCAGAGAAGAGTAAGATCTATTTCATTTAATGTGATTTCAGCTAAATCTGAAGAGTTAACAGCCAAAGAGCTACATATTGATTATACCATTTCCATTCTGATGGAGGACTTCAAAATAGCACCCAGAATCCAATATTTTCCTTGATTGCATTAAGTTCTTTTACCAAAGGTTTTCTGTTTATTTTTATTATAAAGTAGCGTACTCACAGATATGCCTTCCAGGTTATCCCAGGCATTTATCTGCCCACACAACAAATACACATGCACAACCATATTCCCATGAACACAAACATTCATTCGTCCATATATGCTCCCCTTTCATACCCTTACATTAGGAAAAAAAAAAAAAAAAGAAGAAAAAAAGAAAGAAATAAAGAAGACTGAATTTGTTTCAGTGTCTCAAACCAGCAAGGAAATCGGACATGCTATGCTGTTTTCAGGTGCTCAGCTAGACAAGAGTTACTCAAGGCAACTGATCAGAACAGTCATTCATGCTGCTTTGCGAGAAAATAGAGAAATAAAAGAGTACGATATGCACACACATGAATACCATATACACCAAGGAAAATGCCTGGTTAGATAGCCTCTTCTACTTCTGATGCTTCACAGTGATTTAGCTCTTGAACCCTGAGGGCTTGTAGGTAGATACGCAGTTTTAATACTCTCCCTTAGCTCATTAAAAACATCAATCAGAGGAACTCTCTTCTGAAGTTGAGTGAGCATCATCCACATTTAAGTAATCAAAACTGCTTCCCACAAAGGTCCATGTGGCATCTATCCTTGTGCATGGCCAATGCAAATGCTCATTCATCATAACTAACTCTAAGAATTTGAAAGGTATTTTCTTCCATCTTACATCACTGCAGAAAAACTGTAAGGGGAGAAAGAACATCCCAGGATGCTCATAAATCAGACTGTTTTACTTGCCATCTTTGTAAAAAAGAAAAAAAAAAAAAAAACAAAATTAAAGAAAAACCACACCAGAAATAGCATGCTATTCTTCTAGATACCCATAAGCTGACTATGGGTATCACAGTCATATGCGTATAAGGTTGAGCCACGGACAGAGGGAAGGAAAAAAAGAAAAATTGAAAAAAAAAAAAAAAAAAAACAACAAACCATGCAGCAAATTCACAACTGAGGCCCACAGCTTAGCTTCTCAGCTGCAATAGTAGTTTTTGATAGGTGAAGTTTTCTTGTACTTGATATGGCTCCTTAGAGTAACAAGCAGTAAAGGGTAAAAAAAAAAAAAGTAAAAGAAAAAAAATAAAAATCAAAGAAACCTTCTTTTGGATTCATGAAAACAGCTAAGTGATAAGGACTCATAAATATACTCCTGTCCACTTCTTCCATCAGACTGTCAGCCATGAGATGCCTGGAATATCTGTTTGCTCTTTGCTCTTTCAGTGGTTTTCTGCAATGCAAAACTCAGACCAAGAACCATGCTCATGACAAAATAATATAATTATGAAAGCTACAAACATGGATAAGCACCTACACGCAGTTCCCAACTAAAATGCTTAAGGCAATGCCCAAACCTATTTGAGCCAAAGTTCCAAGCAAAATTTTGGAAAAGCAAGAGGAGAAACTGTTATGAGAAAAATGCCTCCTCCCTCTTTTTACCCTTAGTCAACAGAGCATGGCAGCACTACCTGCTCCAGAAATACCCCTCAATCCTGCAATTTGAAACATCAATATTTAGGTCAAATTTTCATCACTCTGCTATACATACTCTACACCCTATAATGCGAGGTACCTCAACGGTACAGCACAAGTCAAAGCTAAGAGCAGAAATAGCAAGACAAAAGCAATAAATTATCAATCATCAAATCCAGCTCATTGTTTAACACTGTTTTTTAAAAAAGTGTTCTGAAACCCGCATGACCTAACTCTGGTTTGGCACAAGGATAGAAGCCTAATTTCTAGCCACTTGAGCAACATGTTCCTAAGATCCAGGCTTGCTCTCAACATCACGTTGTCTCCGTCTCTCAGCTTACACAACTTTAACTCAATGCACAGTTCCAGCCCTCAGCAAACAGATGCCAAAGACTAGGGATTAATCTCAGCTTTCATTCAGTCTCCAGGTTCTCTTAGGGGAACCGCTACAAGGAAAGCCGAGTGGGTGTTAGGGAACAGCACACCTGAGCTACCATGACCTGCATCTGGCTTACTACTCCTTGACATGCTTTTGCTCCTTCCTAATTTGATTTTAAAAGTTCTTACTTAGGGATCCTTAAAGAATTAACAACATGGGGGAGAGAAGGGTGGGTAAGGATTTTAAGAACTAGCATATTTCCTCCATAAGAATTTTCAGCTGTCTCTCAACTTCAGTGGGGCTAGGTTTTAAAGACAAACACAAGTTACTTATAATTCACTGGGAAAGCCCCTAAGAGAAAAGATCTTAAAGGCACTCATTAACTCAAAATAAAACATTAACCTGCTCTGCATGGGCAGACCAGAGCACATGAATTGTGGAAGGAGTCCAGTGAAAAGGTGGCACAGAAGCTGCTGTTCAGCAAAGACAAGGGAAGGAACATTGTAAGCTACATAAGTATCACTAAAGAGACAACGTCTGTCACGTACTGCTTTACTTCTCCCCTGGCCTTTTAAGAGTAATTTTTCTTTTGTTTAAAAGAACTCATCATTCACTTGGCATATTAACATCACCACTTGTTAGAGCTCCCACCTATGGCTATAAATCAGATTTTCTCTGACCTTAGAAACAGAGAAGACCTGGGCTTTGCTACTGCTCAGACAGAAGAATAAATCAGAACCCTAAGCACCAAAGGCAAAAACCACTGTTGGTCAACTAAGGTTTGCTCAACTGTGGAAAGGGTGGGCAAAGTCTAACAGTGAGCAGCAGCCAAAGACTGGATGAGAAATGGTATTGCAAACACCATTAGTCTCCAGGTTTTTATTACAGACGTGTCACTAATTAAGCGATTAATGCCGTTAGAGTTACATCAGCAGCAAATCACCACAAAGACAGGCTTGTAACATGAGTTTCATCTGTGCATCTCAGTTTCAAACTTTGACTCACCACAAAGTTGCCATTTGAAGGCGATAACCCCACAGTGCATGAATGCCAAGCACCAGCTCAACCTCAAGCATGAATTCAGAGTCCCTAAGCCAGCCTCTTTAAATAAATCACACACAAACTCATGCCCAGTCACCTCCCTGTTTCAGAGCCTAAACAAGACACCAGTTTGTTTAATGTGTAAAAATTAAGCCACTCCAAAATTAATTATAAACATTCGCCTCAGCTGAAATTTGGCACAACAGTCAAGAGTCAGATTAAAACTCCAGCCTGTCCAGATCATTTCTCCAACTTAAGAGGTTAATACCTTGGCATATTACAGGTGATATGCTCATCTCATTCCACTTTGCGTTATGTAAATTGCCGATTTTATTCAGTGTCTTGGCTGGGAGCAAAATGCCATACATACACTTTTGCTACTGTACAGCACCACACAGAACCCAAACCTAAGCATCCTCATATGGATAAGCATGCAAAAATGGGATAAGAATTTTCTTATTTTAATACGTATGTGTATGACTATACACATATAGAGAGTAGTTTTTGCAGATTGTGTTATTTTAGGCAATTCCTTGTCCTGGCTTCTTATGTATCAGGAACATAAGCTAAAAATGTTTTTGGACCTTTCCCTTAGAGAAATAAGAGGAAATTTCACTCCTGTATTCCACTGTGTTTCTCCAAATGAGAATACTTTGTAGACTTAGGAGTCTACAAAACCAGGGATCTGTCTTTTAAGTTTCTGCCGTGACAGAGTTCTGTCAAATAAGGTAACTCTTCTCCCACCTTTTGTCATCTTGCCTGCTGAGAGCTGTAAGTTTTTCAGGATGGAAACAGTGTTTATAACCAAAACAGGGGTACTCACCTTCACCAAAGTAACAATCACTAGCTACTTTGAGTACACTTTGAGCTATGGATATAACTTTCATAAAAATTTAGAAAGAATTAAAATATTCTACTAAAGACAGTGTATTGCACAATGGCCTTGGGAAAAGGAAAGGGAGTGCTCATAGAGGACTTGTCTATACTAAAAAGTAACGTGTTAGAACATGATGCTTAACGAGCACTATTAACAGCTGGAATCAGCTTTCCACACATGGTATCATCTGGCACTGCTCCTACAATTTTTTTCCCCCATGATACTTGCACAGATTTACACCAGACATTGACCTCCCTATAGGGAGCAGCTGGCTGAAATCATTAGTGCCATCTGAGAGTACAGTACTTCAGGACAGTTGAAACAAAACTAACCTTCGCATATTTCCTCAGAAAAAAAAAAAAACATGAAATAATTTTCAAACACTCTTCTAGACCTAAAGTTTTGCCAAGCTAAACCAAGAACTACAGAAGAAAAATTCACACTACACCTGCAGGAGTACTGGCTCTTAAAAAAAATGAAGTGCTACAGAAAACTAATCAAGCCAACATACGGTTTTACAATCAATGGCTTAGGCTTATATAGAGAGGATATACGGTGGCACCACCTAAAGACTGTCCCATTCTGCCAAGCATTAACCCTAGGTATAGTATTTCCAGCTCTTTGCAATCCACAACCACGTGTATTCCATCCTACCTCCTTCCCAACATATCCAAGACAGAGTGGGGTATAAGGAAGAGGAGGCATAGTCACCACCTTTGCAATTCTTGTTAAATTAGACAAAACCACCGCAGGACTCACTACAGGAAAGACATTGAAGTGCTGGAGTGGGTCCAGAAAAGGCCAACAAAGCTGGTAAAGGGTCTGGAGAACAAGATTGTGTTGTCTAGTCTGGAGAAGAGAAGGCTCAGGGCGGACCTTATCACCCTCTAAAGCCATCTGAAAGGACGCTGTAGTGAGGTGGGGAGTTGGTCTCTTCTCCCAAGTAAGAAGAGATAGGACAAGAGGTAATGGCCTCAAGTTTCTCCAGGGGAGGTTTAGACTGGATATTAGGAAAAATTTCTTAACAGAGAAGGTTAGGTATTGGAACAGACTGCCCAGGGAAGTGGTGGAGTCACTGTCCCTAGAAGTGTTCCAAAACCATGTAGATGAGGCTCTGTGTAATATGGTTTAGTGGTGGACTTGGCAGTCCTGGGGTAATGGTTGGACTTGATCTTACAGGTCTTTTCCAACCTAGTTGATTCTATGATTCTGATGTGCTTCCTCAAGAAGCAAGTTGAGGACAATAAAAATAATAGCATAATGTTGCTTGTTCTTTCCCCTCTTCCCCCTCCTCTCCAAAATTTTCCTCAAATTAGATAAGAAGCTTCTATACAAGAATTTTTGCTGGAAGAAAAAAAAAAGAAAAAATTTTGCCAGCATTCTTATTTTCAAGAACAAGTTTATCCACTCCTTGCAAGTGCTGCAGAGAGGTCATGACACAAGACTTCAGCCTGAGGGCCAAGCCAAGCAAACAATAACAGTCAGGGAAGGTCTGACATGTGCTGTTCACAAGCAGGGAGCTACAGAATTTCCCTCCTCCTCCTCCATCAAAACCCTGTCCTACATTTCCCTATGCCTTGTGAGTCAAAACCACTTTCTCAAGGCAACAGAAAAAAAATCACCCAAAGCAAGGAAAGTCCTGCTACGTGCAAAAGAACAACCACTGTAGATATTCAGGTTAGTTAAGATGGACACGTTTTTCTTTTCCTTGTGGCAAAACTGTTTAAATGTGTATGGCAGGGTGGCTGGAACTAGATGATCTTAAGGTTCTTTCCAACCCAAACCATTCTGCCATTCTATGAATGGTAGACTGATAGTCACAGGAAAAAAACATTATTCCTTTTACTTTTCATGCACTACCTTACAAGTCATAAAGAATAATAAATTCAGACTTATGTCCTGATAAACAAAACCACAGCAGAGTGCAACATGATTTCTCCTCTTTTGCTGCTGTTTACCTCAGCTTTCTTAATTCATGCCACATTTAATCTACATATAGGAAGTCCACATTTGTTTCTAATAAGAGAATGAAAGTAATGAGATGCCAAGAAACAGTTTCCTTAAGCCAGAGACTTCAAAGGTGAGTCTGGCAGCTTGTCCCACATTTATTGTTTGCATCAACCTTAAGAGTTTCTAAAGAACAACTGCCCATTTAGAATAATTATAAACTGCAACTTAAACTGGATGACATATGAATGTATGATAAAACACCTACACCATCGTCCAAATTTCAGTGTCAGCCCTATATCAGAGAACACATAGCTCCAGATGCTGGATTAAAACTATAAACTGAAAATGAGCATATAATTCTTTCAGCTAATGCAGAAGGGTCACACTGCTTAATGCAAAAGCGACATTAAATGAAAGTATGGACTACATTATCTTAACATACAAGCTTCAGCAACAGGTATTTCTAGTGTGCCTATCAGCTACATCTATTCTGGAGCAAGAGATAGCGTACCCAGTAAAAAAGTAATTCCACTGAGGAATTATTCCCCCTCCCCTTCCCCAAGTATTCTTCTGAATTACAGCAGAGGTGGGAAAAAAAAGGAATACATAAGGGAAAAGAAACAAAAACACCCTGTTTGTTGCTTGTCTTGCAGAATTGTACTGCTTTTTCATAACTTAGTCCTGCTGCTTTGGAATCCAGCACAAACACTCAGGTAGGGGAAGCCCTTAAAACAAGGACCATAGTGGCAGATAAGTATCAGGGCCCAGATTCAATACTAAAAATAAAATGAAAAGACACTACCTCCACACCAATAAGCACAACACAAAAAACCTGCAAAGTCCACAAAGTGCAAACATTGAGGCAAGCAAAACATAATAGGCAGCTAATTTGTGTACCACAGGCACCATTGCTAAACACAGAGTATACCTTCTAATTGATACAATTTTTTAATGTGTCTGTGTGCATGTATTTACGAACATACACACAATTTATTGTTTATCATCTTTCAGCACACACTCTGAGTCAGGAGATACAGGGAAATATGTTTGAGCAGTGTTTAAAATGACACCCTTTACAAATGAAACCATCTAAATCCGGTGTTAGAGAATTAATGAGCTTCTCATGTAAATCACGCATAATTTACAGTGGAATTTGTCCTTGTGCCAACAACCACTTGTGCTGCATTATAATGAAAGCAGGGCTTCAGATACATGACGCTATCTGCAGCCTCCTTGCGTCCTGCCTCTGCTTTTGCCTGAATATCCAAAAGACTATAAACCCTTTCAAAGTGCAGTGACATGAGGCAGCAAATAATACAGTCTTCATCTCCCGTTTCTCCTTTCCACCTCAGGCTGAAGAATATTACAACCACCATCCAGAGACACACATTTTAAGAGCTATTAATTTTCATTTAAGAGCACTTTAAGTTCAGGCACAGCCCAGTTCAGGGTTGCATATCTGAGATGAGCATTAAGCCTTTGTAACACTATTGAAGGCATTACCTGTGTTCTAGGCAAAAGAAGGGGCAATGACAACTTCAAGGAACAGAGGAGAGCAGAGGGGACTATGATATACCACTCAGGCATGCATGAGAGACGCTGCCAACAGGCATAGACCCAAGGCCATGACGCAGACACACCAGTCTTCACTCAAACCCCATTTCTGTCAAGTAATAAAGTCTGAAAGACCTCACAAACACCAACTAACAAAAAAAAAAAAAATTTTTTTTATCTTTTAGCAACCACTAAGCCACTGCCTCCCATACCCCCACCCCTTCCAACATCTTCCCCTTATCACCAGGAGAATCTTAACAAACCACTGCAAAACAGAACTCACACTAGCACCCAACCTGCCTGTCCCCTACCAGGAGAAGAGCTAAATACCTCCCTGTGCACAGATGGGGCCACAGCTGGGATCCATAATCCATCAGGGAACAAGGCAGGGCTGGGGGCCCAAATTCAGAGCACATGGGCAGCCCAGCCAGTGAAATCCCACTCACCTCCTGCAGCGCCAAAGTAAATCAACTTCTTGTCCCCTTCCCCTTCCCCTTCCCCTTCCCCTTCCCCTTCCCCTTCCCCTTCCCCTTCCCCTTCCCCTTCCCCTGGACTACAGCCTGCATGTACTGTTTGAGGTGTGCATGGAGACCCAGCAAGGCTCCCAGGATGCAGGAATGGGAGCAGCAGTGTGGGGTGCATATGGAAATGCTTAATTGTCCTTCCATCCCAAAGCCACAAATACAAACCTGCTTCTGTATCACCTTCACAATCTCTTCTAAATGTATTTACAAGGGCTCCCCTGTCTGTTCCTTTCTGTTACTACAAAGCATTCATATTTGATGCTTGTTCAACACAAAAAGATATTTGCCTATCTTTTCCTACCACTTTGCTTAGTAGCCACGCAGAAGAGCTCGTTAATAAATCCCCCAGATCTCCAGGAAGGAAGCCCATATTATAAAACCTGGAGGGATCACACTGGCTGCATTGTGCAAGGCTGTGCAGATGAAGCAATAAAACCAGTTTACATTTTTAAAACAAAGGACACATTCTGCTCATGCATGCTTATGGCTCTCAGTAGGGGTGACCATCAATGCTGATGGAAGTAGAAGAGCAGCATGTGGAGGAACATCCCCAGTAGCACAAGTGAGGTATCTGGGGTGTCAACAGTCCAGTCCCAGCAGCTGTAAGAGCCTTCTCAGTTGCTGCATTTCCCCTGACTTGTGCTGTTGCTGATGAAGCTCCCATCCACAACTGCTGGTTGGGTCATTTATTATTATCAAACAAGGCAACTAGATTTAGTGGCATCATATCTGGATCCCTCATTGCTAGTGCCATCACCTTACCAGTCCAATCCAATCACCTTTACTCTTTCAAGATTTTCTTGCCTCCTTTTCTCCTTTCAAGCCTTTTACTCTGCCAGCCTGACTGGTCAGTAACTTTTATTAGTACCAGTCATTAAAACATCCAGCTCTGAGACAAGACCATGTGCCTAGTAAAGCCAAAAAACCTCTATGCATGGAGTGCAACATATGCCCTAGGGACATTAAATGATAGTGTACCCACAGCTTAAGTAGAGGTAGGATTTCACCTGAAGTCCCTGCCCCTCAGATTTAATTGTTAAAGTAAATGAGAATTTCCCATTTCACTATTAGTTTTAATACCTGATATTCAACAGACATGAGAGTACACCTCTTCTGCCACTTTCTTCTCTATTTCTTTGTTTTTCTCTCTGAGTTGGCCCAGCAAAACCTATGGGGGTTTTCAATGGTGAACTTGACTGTGGGAATGAAGATGGCATGATCTGTGCTTCACTTTGCACAGCAAATTCAACATAAGCAGATGCACACCTTGAAATTCATTGTTGATGGGCTGATGAGCATCAACATCAAAGCTGGTGCCAAGTCCTCTCAGAAATCCTACCAGCCTGTCCTAACTGAGCAATGGCTGAACAAACTTCTTCCATCCACCACTGCGACGTGGGATTTTCTTCCAGTTATGTGATATATAAAGGTATCGTGCAGGCTGGAAGCAAAATGTCCAGACACCCCCCTGGGTGTGAAGTGAGTCCTGTAGTCATTCAAAATACTCATTAAATAAAACTATAGAAATAATGGCCTCTTTGTCTATGGGTGGTCAGAAAATAATGAATTAAAGCTCTTAGTAGCCCTGACTTCTCCTTAGCTCATCTCAGTGGTCATTAATTGGTCATTACTGGTGGAGATAGAGGCCTCTAATGCTTCCCTGTAATGCAGCATTGCCTGCACATCTCCACATTGTTCTACCCTTAGGGGGGATTCATGGCAGACAATAAAAGTGTAATATCATGCCAGATATTCACAGACATCCCCCTGTAAAATAAAACCAAAAAGGAAGAGAATCCCTGTGAAATGGTATCTCAAAAACAGAGCTGGTAAAGGTGGAGCAAGCACCTCCTTCCTCCACTTTGCAGCCTTTCTTCAGGACCTGTCCACTCTTCATTACACATAAGCATAATTAACTCCTGCTCTGGTATTCCTCCTAATGAAAATTGTTTGGGCAGCCCAGAATTGCAAACATTTACATAATGACTTAATTTTTAGAATCAATTAGAAATTTTTTAGCAGTCTTTCCATCGCCAAAGTTCTGCACCATGCCAGGTACTTCGTACAGCTTGTACAGGTGCCTCCTTGCCAGCTCTAAGCAAGCTTCTTGGGACTTGCAGAAGGTGGGTAACGCTCCTTCAGCTTTAAAACCAACCAAATTACAAATATTGTGGCTGCATAAGAAAATTAATTACCCTGCAGCTTCAGCAGAAAATTACCACATTTAAATTAAATGGGGGAAAAAACAACCACCTAACCAAAGAGACACAGCCCACACCACAGCAAGTTATGTCTGTTAAAACAAAAAGCAGCTCTCCAGCTCACCCAGATTCTGAAGTGTAACCTTTTTTGCACATTTCCCAAGGAAGTGAGAGCAATGCTTTTTTCGGCTCTCCTATTTGTTTTCCCTCCCCACCCTGTACCTCTGAACCCACCGGTTGCTTTCAATCATGTTTGAAAGAAGGGTAGAAAGATGAATGATATCTTTTTTTATGATTTGTGAACACTGGCAGCTGGACAGAGGCAGAGATGCCAATCAGCCCTCTGCCTTGGGAAAGGCAGGTAAAATTCAACTGTTACACAGAACTTGAAAGTGAATGGGTGACTAATTAGTAAATGCAAGCAAGAAAAATTAAAAGCTAATGTTTCACTCAAAAATGAAAACAACAAGGTTAAACAAAACAGGAACTACGACACGCTGCACACAAGACCTCATGTTAGAATCAGTCTGAGTGCAATAATGCAACTCAGAAAACCAGACTCCCTGCAGCTCAAAATGATGCTGCTCCTGCACTGGGAAGCCCAGCAATGCAGCTCTCCTTCCCTCCAGTAATGTTTTATGACAAAGATATTAACCAGCTTGTGAGAAGCAGCCTGGAGGGCATTTTGTCCCCCACCTATTTCCTACCTCCCCCGATTTTTTCTTTCCCCCTCCACTCCTCAGGGACACCGCTGGACCCTTTGCTATGGGTGGCCCTGCTTATTCTCTGCTGCGGTTCTGCTTTACATGTGGTCCCAGAAGGTTATTCAAGC
Source organism: Pezoporus wallicus (assembly GCF_028554395.1). Classification (NCBI taxonomy): domain Eukaryota; kingdom Metazoa; phylum Chordata; class Aves; order Psittaciformes; family Psittacidae; genus Pezoporus; species Pezoporus wallicus. The sequence goes on from NW_026638501.1 coordinate 2,665,894, forward strand.
TCACTAAACCCAGGGTACAGTTGGATTACTAAGGCTGTGCTGTACATGCACAGATTTTCCTTGCTGTGCCCAAGAAGGCACTCACAGCTTTTTTAATGGAGCTCACAGCTCTGTAAAAAGTTTGAGCCCTTCCTCTCCAAGGACTCACAACTGGGTTACTGCAACATCTTCTCCTGTGGGCTGGCAGAAAACCATCTTGATGTATTTGGGTTTATAAAAAGCTGCCATGAAGATCCTTTCCACACTTTGTTGCTTTGACCACATCCCACTTTTATGTTTTTCTTCCGTGGTTACCTCTACATCACACATCCAGAATAAATGCTGTGCTTCTAGCTGAAAGGTTTTTCTTTACGTTTTTCTCCAACTTGAACATCACCTCTCCTGCTACCAAGACATAGTTCTACTCTGCCACTACTACAACTATTTTCCCTGAATTTCTGTATCCAAAACCCAAACAAACATGCTTTCTCTTACACTGGCATGCAAAGAAGTTCCACTCATTGCTGAAAACTTCTCTCTGATCCTTCTCTGCAGCCCTCCCTTGCTGCAAGGCAGAAGATAGACTCCACATCTGTTTTTATTATATGCACTGAGTGTGGCACAAAAACACCCCTGGCCTCGTAACTGCCACTAAAAACAACACATGCAGCAATATTTGCAGCCATAGTGCGTTTATATGGTAGATTTTTAATTGATCTTGCTTTCTGGCATGCTGAAGCAGACAGCTGATGTGGGTCACTGTCCACAGCCTCCCTACACCCTGTCTATAATGGCACCCTACAGTGAGGGGGCTCCAGAGCAGGTGCCCCTCTCTGCTCTGCAGTCATACAGCACCTACTACATCTGGTCCTGGCCAACACCTGGGGCTCCCAGATGTTACAGGAACTGGATAATATTTGGATAATAACAATAACATGCTCTGTTGTTTGTATTGCAGCAGCATTGTGGTCATCAGCATTCCTTACGTGTTACTTCAACTTGCCCCTTGCTATTTCTACTTAGCAATTTTTTTGTTAGAGTCCTAGAAAACCTGACTTCCCTTAAAACCATTGACAATCCAGAGGAAAGGCTTGAGGTGGGAGCCAGTTGCCATTCCCAGCAGTTCTCAACCTTCTTCCCTCCAACACATTTTCACATCCTTGCCCTCTTCCAGCTGGGTCACCTCCTGCCCATCAGAGCACTGTTTATTTTCAGCAGAAGGCAGAAGAGTCCAAATTAATAGAAAACAGGTAGGTTTCTGGTTTTCATCAAAATCTGCAAGGTTCTGGATAGTGTGGACGAAAGAAACCACTAGAAAAGGAGTTGGCAGTACAGCAAAGCAAAATTGTAGTGATGCTCGCAGGAGTGAACCCATGAGACTCAAGTGCTGCTTCAAAGAGGGAAGTATCCCTGCATCCTCAGGGAGCAAGCAGCCAGTTGAGGGGAAAACTGGGGCTTCCCCGTGTCCCTCAGCTGAGCCTGCTGGTGATCAGTGCATTCAGTTTTGGAACTTAGAAATCTGCAATTCAGCAATGAGTGTGAACTCATGAACCAGGATCCAGATGTGTGCTGAGTGAGTAGAAATGCACTGTTTTTTTCCAAAAGACGCTTAACTTCATTGAGGCTTTTTTAATTATGTCTTCTTAGAAGACTACTGTAATTTCTTTATATGTTTATCAGCAGGGATGAGATACGTTGGATGGCTCTATCAAATTTGGTATTGAATTTGTAGGTATTATTTGAAAGCAAAAAGAAACATTAGGTTTGATATACTGCGTTCCTTCAGCTCCTTTGAAAGCATTGTAAGGAAGATTTAAAAAAAAAAAAAAAATAAGCCCAGAAATTGAAATTATTTTTTCCCTGCACACTGTATATCTTGATGCGCTATTTGGCATTCCAAACCTCGCGTCTGCAAAGAGAATAAAAGAAGACAAAATGTTCTGCAAATGCAAATATACAACTCTACATTAAGCTGAGTATCTCGTGATATCTCTATATAAAATGAAAGCAGTGCTTCAATTCCAGCTCTGGAGTATCTGAACGACACAGAGGAAAAGCAGTTCTTAAAAAGATCTATTATTGAGCAGTCTGCAGGATGACACACCTGCTTGTTAATATATAGGAAGCTAGGAAGGATGTGGCTGTGAGTGATGGATTCTGAAGTATTGCCTATGTACACCAAATCACATCGCTCTTTGGCAACAGAAAAACAAAGGTCTCAGAAATCGAATGCAGGAGAGAGAAGTTTTAACAACAAAAATATAACAGTAATAATTATTAGCTTCCATTGTTTCTGCAGACAAAAGGGCAATCACTTTAATTCCTCAGCATCTTGCCAAGTCTCTTAACTCTAACAATTAGCACGCCAAATGAATATGAACCAGGATGCAATTACTGAAGAGACAGGGAAAGGAGGGGGAGACAAGGGCAGAACGATTGCTCAAATTATTCCACTTTAAGGAACATCTCAGTGAAACCAGCTCAAGCACACTATTAACTGAAGTAAAATGAGAAGAAAAACACTGTGGAAGAAGATATGTGAAACTAGATCCTTCCCGTTCTCTTTCCTATATGGGCTATGTGTGGGAGAGAACTATTCCTACACCCCTACCGAGGATCTTGTGTTTTCCACTACTGCACACACATTTCCTCACTGCAATGTTGATGGGAACTGATAAAAAACAAAGTGTTTCTTCTTTTTTCTTCCCCGCTGACGTCTATCTAAGACATACGTATATCTCACGTCACCAGCATCCTCAAATCTTAACAATTTCTTTCAACCCCAGCTCAGGGTTTAAGAGTAATTTTGTACTTCCCTTTTCTAATACAGCACGTACATATACATTACACACATAAGCATGTGCGTGATTATATAAACCTTCCCAACCAAAACATTCAATACACATTCTTCTTTCTCTGGGGAGCAGATGAAAGAACACCTACAGATGTGCACCGCTGGAAGCTATTTGGAAACTGCAGCAATAAGAGTAATACCAAGAAACGACTGAGAGAAAAATAAAACCACACGAAACCAAGGCAAAGTGGTATGTCCACCCAACACAGCCAGACTGATGAAATAGATTTGCTTTCAGTTAAAAATTACCTCAGAGGGAGTGCTATCAGTCCATATATGTGGACACATAATACACTTTTTTTATAGTGTAAAAACATAAGGAATTAAAAACACAAGGAATTAAAAACACAATGCGGTTCCTCTAGAAACCCTAACTGTGAACTTCCTGGCATAGCTGCAGCCAAGTCCCTGCCTTAATCATGCATGTGTTTTGCATTATTTTTTATTGACTTTTCAAACTCAGGAGAAATTAAAAGAAAATCTCAGTGACTAGTCACACGACTGATCTTTCTGGGCTCATAATCCCACAGACCTTTACAAAACAGTCTTATTTTAAACACCTGGGTAATCTTGTTGAAGTCAGGGAGATTACTCACAGACATGAAGTCAAAGATGTGAATCACCAGGTATCCCTACTGATAAACAAGGCAGGACTCCCTTAGAGACATTCTTTAAATGCAGAGCCATAATGGTGACTTTTTTCTTTTCCTTTTTTCACATTTTTTTTTCAAGAGGAAAGCTAAAATAAGAAGTGATGCAAGCACAGGATGCATCGGCTGCTAATCTCAAGTCTGCAGAAAATCAGGAATACCTCAAAGGCAACTGGGGAGCCTGGGATGGGATGAAATGTTAATGCAACCCTTGCTTGACCCACAGTTGCAGTGTAACTGCTAAAGCTATAATGGATTCTAGCAAATCATTAATATAACCTGCAGCGTCTTTATGGAGACTCAAGCAAAATACAGGAAGGACACCAACTAAGTAAGCATCAAATGAAGGATTAATTTATAAGGAAGCCATTCTAGGAGGAACCAGACCAGGCTATTTCCATCTCCAGTGGGATCATGTCTACCTGTTTCAGCTGAAGGGAATAAACTCCAGCAATAATAATTCTGTTTAAGGTCAGTAAATACCAGTCTGCTGCCCTGGAAGAGACACATGTTCTACAGAAACCGTTTTTTTGCTGATCTCCAATTCAAGTGTGGCCCACTTCCAGCCCTGATTCCTGTTTAAAGTCACATGAGCCTGGTTATAATATTTCAAGCATCCAGGTTTGGGTTCTTTAATTGCAACTTTCTGTGACTTCATGATTTATTCATGTCAGGATGTACTCAAAAGTCTAGCATATCGCTGTGATCCCTGCACAGCATACTGTTAGCTTTAAAATTTCATAAACCACCACATACTTGACAAGTTGAAAAGTTAACAAGGGTTATAAGGCGGGGGGGGGGGAAACATGCTGAGCTCTGATCAGCTAAGCCCCCAGAACTCCAGGCTTTTCAGAAGTGCAGCACACAGCTTGCTATTAAAAAGGGAGACTATTACAATATTGGCTTTATGGACTGTTTCCCCATTCTTCAGCTAAGATAAAATACATGTCTCCTTTTTAATGAATGCCATACTTACTTCATACATACTGGCTGTAAACTATCAAATAGGATCTCTGTCTAACGAATAAATGAAGTCTTGCTCACAGCTTTTCCCAAAGACCTCTGAAAAGAAAATGGCTTGTGAGGCCACTCACTCCTACATAGGCATATGAGCAGTTAGGAGCTACCAAAACCTGTACTTCAGCCCCACACAAATCAACTGTCATCTCCACACTGAATTCAGGGTACTCTGGGGGAAGAGAAGAACCTTACACTTTTGGAAATGAAGGATCCCTTACCTAAAAGGACTATTTGAGATATTTTATTTAAAAGAAGCTGCCCCTTTGTAGAAAAGAAATGCCAGAAAATTCAGCCTGGAAAAGTTTCTACAAGGGTAAATCAACGTTCTCAGCCTACAACCAGTAGAAAAACATTACAGGCAGGCACAGACAATGTCAGCAGAACAAAAATAAATACACAAATATGACCAAGATACCTTGGCAACATTATGCACATTAAAGTTGTACCTAGATGGACAGAGACTATTGTTGTATTGGGTTTTTTTTTACATGTCTACTCAATTATCCCAGCCAGTTTTTGCGCATTCCCCCTGATTCCCATCAGTGATGATGCAGTTCTCACATGCATGCTTAGGCTCAGTGTCAACTACCGCAGGTCTCCCTCAGAGACAAAGGGGATTTGGCTGTACACATGAATGGCCAGATGAAGTTTGGAGGATGACAAAATTGCCTTTCAACTGTTTTTTAAGCCAATAAACAGCACTTTCAGAGCAGCTTACCATTTCAGTTGTCCTGTGAATGGACTTCTTCAATGGGCAAGCAACAACAGTAATTCGCTTTCATCCCAAATGAAACAAAAGGATCAAAGCGAAACCAGAAACTATGTGTGTACGGCACCAGAATATTTGATTACTCCTTCGGAAAATATACCTGCATTGCATGAAAAATCTCCCAGCAGACCGTTCTGCTCCGTGTTTTTATTTTCCAAATGCAAATTGAATTTAAGCGGCTTTGCAAAGCCTGTTTTGTTAACAAAATCAGAAAGCCGTGTGATGCAGCCCTGCCTCTCTTTTGCCTGCACCAGCAAGGATGGCTCAAATCTGCAGGATGGGGCAGGGGGGTACACACAGGCAGGGGGTGATTTGGTTTCTGCACCGAACTCAGAACTTACACAGGCCAATGAGAAATTTCAAGCTTACCTGGTGAACACTGAGCTTACAAGCAAACGCAGATTACTGCAAGTTGGGCTGCAGTGGGCTCTCCTTGAAGAAGAGCTTCTGCAAACTCAGAAGCATAATTTAATAAAATGCAATGGGTTTCAGGCTAATCATAAAACTTGCCGTGATCAGAAGACTGAACAAAATTGCTTCTTCTCGTCCATTATGTCTTTATTTTTGATTAGGGAAACAAAAGCTGGGAATCAAAATGTCAGGCTTTTTCATCCCTGACGGGTTCCTATGGATACTGAAAAGGAAGAAAGTGCCTTGATTCTTGTAGAAATAATTAGCATACCTTCAGGGTGTAAAATAGGTAGAGCCATTAGCGGCAGTCAGACAGCCCACACTTGGATGCAGACTTCTGGAAAGACCCTTTAATAAAAAGCTGAATCTTATCACTGCATTGATTTCTAAGATGAGTACATAAAAATGCATTTATTTCATGCACTTGCCATGACATTTCATTACTTTCCAGAAAATGATAAGCACTGGCTCTTGTTTCTTACATGCTAAAATGTACACCACACTGCACACTGGCTCTTGTTTCTTACAGGCTGCATTTTGAAATATGGATTAAAAACCTCCCCAGGCAGAAAGGGTAAAGGAAATACATGACTCAATGTGGAGCTTTATAAAGCTAACTGGCATTACATGTAAATTTTCCTCATGCTACACTCCCCAAACTCTTGCCCTCTTTCTGCTGAGGTCATTAAAGCTGATGAGTTTAGTTTCTGGTAATTTCTATTCCCATATTTCTAATCCAAAAAATAAAAGGCTGATTAAAAATCTCTGATCCTTTCTGAAACAATACTCACTTGCATCAGCCCCTGTGTTTCAGCAGCAAGCCCGCTGTCATGAATACTCTCACCATAAATCTGTCATCACTGGTTGACTCTCTCCAAGTGCCATTTGCATGCAGAAATAAAGCCACGACATTGGTTTACTCATTTAATTACTTTAATTTGGATGTCAGTGACATCCAAAAGGCCAAAACCCCATCTTTGTTGGGTATTCCTTTAGACATCTGTATATGAAGTTCACTAGAGTAAGACAGTCTGATTTCTCCTTATCCAAGTCAAAACGTGATTGTGGTGGTGGTGGTGGTGTTTAAGGACAAAACAAGCAGTTAGATCACTCTCTAAATTGTCAATACAGCTGCCTTTCACTGGGACTACTGCAGCCTATATGGATAAGATGATTAATCACTTCAACTCTACCAGCTATTATTTCTAATTAAAAACTAACCCATAAAACCCTATTTTATCACTAGGTCTGTGTGGTAAATAAATTTAAGCGGCCAGTAAAACACGAAGGAAATTACCTTTAAAAAATTACTTTTCATTTCCAAGTGTATCTTCCTAATTAAAATGGCAGTTTCCCATACGTGTCCCAGCAGCACAGTATGCAATAATTTAAAAGTCTTTGAAAGCACAATTCTCAACAAACCCATTAAAATAACTTCTTGCCATCATCTGTTCAATGGAAACTATAGCATTTTAATATTATACCATGCTTCTCAATGTTGACAACTTTACTGCTTCTCTCTTTCCCAGCCAGGCAGTGAAGATTAAAGCACAAGTAAAAAGAAAAAGCACACACTTCCTAAACAGGCAACTTTATACATATAGATTAAATCCCCACCCAGTGCTGGTGACAGATGTGAATCTCTATGGGTAATTATATCACCCTTGCCTTCCAGGCCATCTCAAACCTAAGAGTGGTACACTGGGGCTTCCCCAGCAGGAAAAAAAGCCCCTTTTTTTTTTGTAGTGCAGAGAAGCTGCTTCGAAGCAGCCTCTTAGGGTGGGACTGCCAGGCCAAGATACTGTGTGTGGTCAGCATGAAAATGCAGATGTTAACAGCCTTCAAATCATCACTTCACATCTAGCATAGCCATAACTTACTTTCTGTATAGAAGGAGCTGTTAAATAAACTCCTCTCCCTTAGGAGCCCCAGAAGGGCACACTCCAGAGAAAGCAAAGCAAACTCTTCCATTCCTGATGGAGCACATGGCAGAGAAATGCAGCCCTGCTCTTTAGTATGGTTTCAGTTGACCAGGACAGAAAATGGAACCCCAGATCCTGAGATGTATTTTTCGCGGTTTGACTTTCCAAAGGATGAAGCAGAAGGACAGTGCTGGGCACAGGCAATGTTTTCAGTGCAAAGGAAGGAAGGAAGGAAGGAAGAACAGCTCAACTGAGACATGAAAAAAGGCAAATGCTGCAAGCAAAGCACCAGCTGAACTACCATCTATAAATATTTGAATTATTCTATGCAACATTTCAGAACATAACAAACAGAGAGCACTGGGATTTATATTAAAATTATCCCTCTGTGCTGGTTCCTGTATGTGTATATGAATCATACATATTCTTCTTCAGATGCACTTCATATAAAATTATAGATCATATAAAAAGCTAAGGACCAGTGTTTCAAAAGTACTCAGCATCAGTTTAGATACTGTCAGCAGAGAGGCTGCCGGAGAAATCAGTGATATTTTTTGAGGACAGCAAGGATGGCAGAAACCACCACCACACTTTTGAATTTTGCTGATACACAGCCTGGGTGTTAATACTTTTCCAAAATCAGGCCACCTTACTTAGACTCTTAAGTGTGTGCTAAATGCACTTGAGAAAACCTGACCCTACATGGCCAGTCATACCTACACTGACTGTTCAAAACCACAACAAAGCCATAGCTTAAGATCTAGCCCAACTACAATGCAGTTGAAACATTTATAATGTGCCATATGTATTACTAGTTATTTATTCTTTAGTACAAACACTTAAAAAATTAATTACATGCTCTGTCAGAGCTGTCTAATATATAGGCAATCTCAACTATAAAACACTCCTGTGCTCTTTTCTCTAGCCTCCCCCACCCTTTGAAATTACCTTCAGATGTTTATTAACGGACATTAATGCCTCTGAAATCTAGCAACAGCAAGAGGTAAAGTGTTGCACTCAGTTCAGTGCCATGTATTTAATTCTTGCATCATTAACCAGTGGCCACTAATTCTACCCTTAAAAGACAATGCAATTTTATGGGACTTTTCCAGAGACTAATTCTTCTAACTCTTACCACTTTGGGAGGACAAAAAAAAAACAAACCCATCCAAACAAATCTATCCTGAATTGCAATTCTCCAACTTGTGGTTTTACAAGGCTGCAAGTGCACTGCTATGAGAGTTTACAGCGTGATACTGAACAGACACACAGGAAGAACAGCTTTGGAAGTCTCATCTAACAGTATCACTTCCACTGAGCTGCAGAGATCTCCTTGGAGGTAACCAGCAGTCAAATGCTAGAGCATATTCACAAAACCACACTGGACAACAGGGCATGGGAAAACTGGTTTGGAGATATATACATATATATATATACACACACATATATATATATGAACTAAGAAAGGAAAATAAGACCATAAATATAAGTAAAACTTAACAGATGACCTTTCTAGCATAAGATTTGTCGAAAATGATCTCTACACCTTGGAAATTATGCAGGAGAAAATGAAGACAATGCATTTAGCAAGAGGTGTTTTCCCTGTTTCATTAACTGCAGGGTGATTACCAATCAGTTGTGAAAGTTATTAAAGCAATTTGTAACTTTAGGCATCTAATGGCATTTATGTAGGAGGGAACTGGCAATCAGCAGCACCACCTAATGCAGCTTGAGGTGTTTCTGGTTTTTAATATATCATAAGCAAATTACAGCTGTGCCTCTAACAATACACCGCATCTGAATCTGGCTTTTAGTTTGTGCTATTAATTTGCACATTTTAAGCTGGCTGGAACTAACAGCCAAGGATGGTATAAGACCATTTCTCACCCTCCTTGCTTGCGCTTTTTTTCTTTTGATACAGAGACAAGAAATTCCTCAACAACTTGTTTTGCTCTAGAATAAATAAAATTACTCTTGAACATGCAGAACTTCTTTTAATGAAGATCTCTACTTCATTTACAAAAATATCTTACTCATACTAAAGTAAGTGAGACTCCTTAATTCTCTCATTTGGAACAAGATGTAGTAGAAACAAGACCTGCATCATAACCAGATGAAGGGTTGCTGTAACAAGAATGCATGCTTTATTCCACAACCAAGTCACTGAATCCACATCACCCAGATATTCCTCTAGCTACTTTTTATTCCCCCCCCCCCCCCCCGACAGACTTTTCATCCTCATTAATCTCATGAGTTACTGAAGACTATTGCAAATATGGACATAACCAGCCAAACAGTCACCTTTGATGCCAGCTATTTCATGGTTTCAGCAGACAATTTTAATGACTCAAAATACTTTATGGTATCTTCTTCAATTTCCTTGGTAAAATGTTTGCAGTGACTTTAAACTTCACTATGCAGGGAAATGAAAGGCTAACATTTCCTTAATAAGCAAACTTCACCAGAAACAGAAAGAGCGCTTCACCATACACTGTCTTAGTATCATAGCTGATCAATGTAGCAAACACAAAATGTTTATAGAAATCAGTTACCCAAGAAGAGTTTTTTTATTACTTTTTAAGTATTGAATATTTCTGAATACAAAAATAAAATAAACACCACATAAACCTGCCCATAATTGCCCATTACAAACTATTCCCACCTATGAGACTATAGGCCAATATGTTCTCAGTTCAAGCCCTTTTGCTAAGAAATAACTGAAATCTCAGTTGTCTGACATTTAAATATAATACTGACTTTTGAATTGCTATTTTAATGGTGCGTTTAAGCAATGTGATACATACGTATTGTACAGAAATTAATTATTTCTGCCATAAAAAAGAAAAAAAAAAAAACAAAGCCAAAAAAAAAACATTATTGCCTTCCCCATTTTCTAATATTTTTATTTTTTTTTTAAACTTCCAGGTGTGAAAGTAAATCTGTCTTCCTGTCTTCATTTTTACAGACTCCAGCCTATGGGCATTTGCTAAGATATGTGTCTTCATTTTTGATACCAAGTACTGCTTCATTTCTGAAGAAGGTTTGGAGAAAGAGTCAATCAGTTCTACATGACTCTGAATCCTCAGAGAGATGACTTAGGTATTCAAATAAAATATGATCAACTGAATCAAATCAACTGAAATAAAACCTTCAAACAATTACTTTTTTTCATCAACTTGCCACCAACCAAGGAGATCTGCTAGCTTTTGATACCTTTGTAAAATGATATCGGCTTTGGAATATGGCTTCTATGATTTAAATCCTGAGACCCTCAACTCTCCCCTCTTTATATTCAGCAGGTTTAGGTGCCCAATCTAAAAGTAAGGTGAAATTACTGACTGCAAGATGCTGGTTAGGATCAGGGTCCACACGAGCATTTAATCATGCAGGAGACTGAAAAGTCCTCCTTGTATCCTGGCATTTCTAGATTTCTCCATCTCTCCATGTCCTGCAAGGATAAGCAAGATTTTTCCCTTCAAGGGCTTTCATTCTACATTCACCAAAATAACCCCCCAGTTTTACTGCAGGAGGTGCAGAAGAAGGTATAGTGGGACAGATACTAAGTTGATTTGAAAATTACTGAGAAAGGCTTTTTCTCCCTACTTAAAACTTACTTCAGTAAGTTTAAAATTTGAAATGTTCAGGTCAGCTAATCCCCTCTGGGGCTTTGCATTACTAGTGAAAGTTATGACAGCAAAAAGACCTGGATTTCAAGCAGTTACAGACTCATTTGTCTGGAAGATGAAATGGATGGGACAGCACACAGGAGAAAGACATTTCAGAAAAAAATCAGTTTTAATACCATGACACAGGTAATATTGCAAATCCACTCTGCTGTTTCAGCCTCCTTTTTTTTTGGTTTACATGTGCACTGAAACATACTTGAAACATTTCATGAGTATGTATGTGTAGGTAGAAGATACCCACAGAGTATCTCAGTCCACTGGCCACAGAGGGAAGTTGTATTGGGATTTTAAAGAAAATTGGTGGCCATCCCTACACAGGCAGAGCGACAACTGCACCGCAGGAGAGAAAATAAGGGAAGCATCCTCCCAGCTGTAACTCCAATGAACCAGGACATGACTGAAGGGAAAAAAACACTCCAAACAGTTCAGGGGTTTTCAGCTGTTGTGACATGCAGCAAGCCTGGTCTGTAACCCACCACCGTGTACTGCCTTTCTCCTCCTTGCAATTGCTTCCCATCATGAAAACCGCTGAACCGAGCTCACAGCCTAACATGTACAGTTCCAGTTATCTAACAAGCCCGTCCTCTGGGACAGAAAAAAGGAAAAAAAAAAAAACAAAATGAAACAAAACCAGAGGCATATGAAAAAATATTGTGAAAACTAAGAAATAATTAGTCAATTTTCAAAGAGCTATGCATACAGCACTTACGTATGCATTCCTGGGAAGAAACACATACATAGATACAGATATATGCAAAAAACTGTAAGACTTTCATTCTGGGCATTTTCTAACATGCCTTTTACCTGTCTTATACAGCAGTCTTTTTATTTGTACATTGTGCTTATTTATAGCCTTCCCTTCTGAAAAAGGAAAAAAAACCTGCCTGTTCTCTGCAAGAAGGGTTAATTGTTTAAACTTGTCACTTTTTCAGAAAAATTACAAATCGGGCTATGAAGCCAGCAAGAAATAAAAGGAAGCAAAAAAAACAAACCAAAACAAAAAGTCTTACATGGGTAGGCCATTCCAGCAACCTCTGTCACACTCAAAGTACTATCTCTTTTTCACATTACATGAGAAATCTAATTAAATGCATCAAGGGGGAAAGGCAAGAAGCTCTCAGGCTGACTATGTATGACCTTTCTTCCTTCAAGGTGACAAATAAACAAACAAGTTGCTAATCATTGTCTCAGCTTAAATTTGCACTTGGAAAAAAAAGAAAATATCAAGTTTTGCTTAGTTTAGATTACGGGGAAAGCTGTGAACTCACAGGAACTATATAGCTTGGCCTGACTTTGTTTTGGCTTTTCATGTGCAGAAGAGCATTCTCTCAGAACACTTTCACCAAGCCCACAGTTTGAGCATTGCTGTGAGAGCATAAGCATCCAGCTCTGACCACCTCCACTCTAACCTGCCCATCTGAAAATCACTTGATACATGATTCAGCTCGATTAAGACAGGGTAAATATTGAACAACTGTTGAACATCACTTTGATCTGATGGGATAAAATTGGACTTGTCTTATCACCAAAGGAAATTTAGGGAAATAGAATAATTCAATTTAAATTTTGGAAGAACCCATCAGAAGACGTGCCTTTTGGTTTGGTAATGCTCCTGCATGCAAACATTTGGGAATGTTCCCCTGATACAAAGCACAGATTATGGTCACCTAAATGACTGCTTAGACCATCCTCTCTTGTTAAAAACCTCTTCTGAGGTTGCCTCAACCATGCCTCCTGAACATTTCCATATGCGCATGTGAGGACTGGGGCAGCAGAAATTGCTCATCCTTACAAGCCAGCGCCCTCTTTCACAGGACTGTGTGGGTCTTGTCAGTTGAGGTGACATCAGGCAGGCCATGCAAGAGCTCCTGCCCTGAGAGCTTAAGGCTGCTTTTACTCTAAAGTTAGGATGTTTTCTTTCTCAGTCTAAACATGAACACTATCAGGGCACTTACTTTTAATCCTATTCAGGGAAATTCTCAGCTTGATCAAGATGATGGCAAACCTCCCACCATCAGCTTGAAAGAGGGACAAGATTTACCCTTAAAGAATTCAGCAAAATTAAAACCACCATGGGAAACTCTGAAAACCTTCAGGAATTAGAAGCACAAATCCCAGGCTCTTCCCCTGCATAGGTGTGCTTCAACATTTCATGTACTCAATCTAATAGATAAATTAATCAAGGAAATGGTATTAAGCCACGGGAGCTGCTGAAGTATTCTATTCATCTAGGAAAATAAAATACCTTCCTTATTCAAATGGCTTTTTTGGACTTCTGGTTTCATAAAACCTAAGCTTTGATGACAGCATGTAGCTTAAGCAAAGCTCCTGGGAGCCTCTACCCTTCTTCCCACGCCAGAGCTGGCTCCCCACAGCACAGACACATGATTTTTGGTGCAAAGTAGCATGAAGATTTGCTGAGGCAGGAAATCTAAAGCAAAGAAAGGGAAGTGTTCCCTTAATAGCTATTGATGTCTATATGGTGCAAGTCATTGGTCACTGTCATGATTTTTTTTCTAACATGAGCTGCAGCATCAAAAGGAGATTCATTTAATACAAATGGCGTGATCCACCTGTTCACCCTTTGGCTGCAGTCAATATGCAGCTTTCAGGAGCCATGTTATGGGTTTTGAAGAAGGACATCCCACTGGAATGAGCATGGATGTCCTGCTCAGAAGAACACCTGCACCAACACGGCCCATGCCCAGGCTATCTGAGTATTGACTGAAAATTAATCAAAAGCAACATGTGAAGGCACAGTGAGAAACATGTGGGAGGAAATGCAAATAGGAAGCTATTAAAAGAAATCAATGCCACAAACACATGTGAAATTATTAATGTTTCTTGCACTGCCACCAGTTGTTTGCTGGCTTTATACAAGCTCACAAGCTCTATTTTGACTGGTAAGACAGGTTCCAGCAGCCCCTTTAAAAAAGTCAAGTCCAGGGTCACGAAATAGTTGCTCAAAATATAATCTGTCAGCTGCAGCCTAGAAGGTGCTTTTAGAGCCATTAAAAAAAAAAAAGAAAAAAGAAAAAAAAAAGTTATATTGCAGGTTCTTTACAAGAAGTTGGGAAGGAGCTTTTGTTTGGCAAGACTGTATCAAATTATTTCTTTCTTCCTTAAACTATGCGGTGGTACTTAAGCTACAATGAGAAACAACCCCATGCACCTTTAAATATTTTATTGTTTGAATCAAAATGGCTCTTCTGTGCCTAAAATGGACTGAGGTTTATTTTTATTGGGAGATACTGCAACAAATCTTTCAGAAATCTTTTATCAGCATTCCACTTTGCAACATCCCCACCGTAAATTTTACCGTGAGGAATTCATTACATAATTGGATGTGGCTCTACTCAATTTATTTTCTCTTCCTGAGGATCCAAACGTAATTCATGATTCATGTATAAATTATACACGGGAGCAAGTGATCTGAGTGCAAACTGCATATTGCATTAAAGAAGACTGCACTGCTCAACTTCAGCATGTAACATTTTCATTTTAAAATGGAGAATAAGTATGGGAAAGACCTTTGAGCTTTCTTCAATACATAAGAGAGTGAAACACTGCAAGCCCAGAGGGTTCAGACTCTGTCAATCCAAAGCAATGGAAAAGAAAAATGTACATTAGTAAATATGTAATTTATATGCAAACTTCAGTTAGATCAATCCAGAAAATAAGTTAATCAAGACAACCAGCCAGCATGAGCTGGCACTGCAGAGTTATATAGCTGGGGGAAGGAAGGTGGGGAGATATTTTCTATTTTTTCTTTCTCTCTATCTCTCTTAGCAGGTTGGTGCATTGTCCAAGAAAGCAAGTCCAGGCTTCTAAAATGGGTAGAGTAATTCAGGGATAAGTTTTTAGAAGTTGTCAGCTTCAATAGCCAGGGACAATTTTTGAAAATGTGCCACATATGGCAAGAATAATGGGACTTCCTGAATCCTGAGCTCTTCTGAAAAACTTTTACACCCTTAATCTTCTAGCTAGAAACAATGTCTTCAGCCTGCAAAAAGGCAAGAAAGGTCCTCTGACTTTTTATCTCTACCCTGGTCTTTCCAGAAGGGCAAAAACTGAGCTAGCTGGAAAAGCTCCACAAATTTCAGCATTTCATCAAAATTCCAAGAAGAGAAATTATTAAGCAAAACCAAAATTCCCCAACAAGAATCTTAAAGGGATTATTTCAAAGAGATTGAAAACAAGTCAAAACTCTTGGAAAGAGTTTTTCATCAGTTTGCCCACTACAATGGACATTGAAATGATTCATTTTCTCCTCTAGCCTATGCTTTCTTGATAAAATATCTCTGTGCATTTACCAGCGAATAGCATGGAAGTCACACAGCTGTAAAGTATCTTGGGGAAAGCAGTCAGGTAGGGAGCTCACCCGGCTGGGGAAAAGCCACACTACCTGGGAAGGACCACCTAGCTCAGGATAGAGTAATCCAGGCTTGGAGTGATGATATTAAATTTTTCTGCATGGTCTATACAATGAGTGGTATTTCTTTTCTTGATTTTTCCTACCTCCAAAAAAACAATTTGACATTTTCTGCAGCAGCCAAATCCTCTTCCCTTTCTACCTTTCAACTACCAGAAAACAGTTTCAGCTCACAAGCCTTAGCATTGTCTCAATGGGAAATGGCTGGAGCTGAGGCAGAAATGGACATCTCCTCACAGAGATACCTCATCTCATTGCCAGTGAGCACTTTCCTCACCAGGGCCAGGGAATCCTCCTGGTGGGATAGGGACCTACAGGCTCCTGGGGTGACATGGTGCCATTTGGCACAGCTAGAGGGACTCAGACCTGAGAGACAGACAAAAAGAAAGCCAGAAGAATATAATGACCACATATTTGCTGAAGCACTGAAAAACACCTAAGAGGGCTTTAAAGCAGGCAAGTAGTAATCGGCAATGGTTTTGCTCAAACAAAACCCATACAAACCCTTCATTTTCTCACAGAGCTGCCTATCAGTCTCACAGGGGACTCTAGAAGGAGACAGATTTGAAGAGACAGAAGTTAGGGATGGGAAAGGAGAAGCCAGAAGACAGTGACCCAAATACCTACACTGATGGAAAACAAGAGACTGGGAAGATGGGAAAGTCTCAGTATAGAAAAACTCATGGAGGATGCTCCATCCACCTACAGCAGGGGAAAAATAGGTTTTGGTGGTTTAGGAATTCATTCCAAAGCATCCTTTCAGGGCCTGATTCATCACTTACTGAACTCGATTTAACCATGTTAAGTGTAGAAACATATAGCAGAAAATAGTTACTTATGGCTTTGTAAGACCGAAAGAGAGCATCAGGTTTCTTTTACCTGTACAAACTTTTACCTACCCTTCTCAGAGAAAGTCACAAACTGAAATATTAACCAGTCTTTCCATAAGAAAAGATATTTATCACTTAACAATCCTGACCTATTTAGCTTCCAGCATCCAACACTAAAATCTACGAAGGTTCTGACAGTCAGAAAACAACTCAATGCTACCAGGTACCTCTTCAATAGCAAATAATTTCAAACATGGGTCATGCTGTTCTCCAGACTCCAGTCTGGAGCAGAAATGAGCTTGTAGAGTCATTAAAATGCCAATGACCTGCCATTGAAATGCTAAAAGTGCCATTACAACTACCAGGGGCATAACTTACTATTTTGTGAGTGAAACACCAATATAGAAATGTTTTGAGAAACCAGCTGGGGGCTACTGAAATACCAAAGTCTAATCAAGGTAAAAAAACATCCACAGTATTATGGCCATGGGCTGACTGCAAGGTTCTCTGCTGCAAACCAAAATCAGAAACATTCTGCGATAAAGGAGAATAGAGATCTCATCTTTCAGAGTAACTTTTGGAAAGTAATGACTATTGATAAAAGCCACTCCTTCCTACTTCATAAATGAAAAAAAAAAAAATCTGGTTAAATATACACACACACACTCACCATAAAAAATACTCCAATTTCTTATCTACAAGCACTGGGCATAATCTCTATTATAAATCAGACCTTTATAAATAAATGTAGAATTACAGAGTGTTGATAGGAACACCAGCAAGCAGTTTGACTTAGAAGATTTCAAATGAACCAAACCATGGCACTCAGATCGTATTAAAGCAATTTTTCTATAGAAAATTGGGCTTGCAATTCTCAAGCTCTGCTGTAATAAACCACCATATACTATATTTGTATGTCAGCTGATTCCAGGGACTGATTTGCTGTATATGTTTGCAATTAATTGGTAATGATATGCCAGTGACATAACTCTATGAGTACACAGGCTAAGCTTACCTCTTAGAGAACAGCATTTAAAGTGTTCTTCTTTTCATATTAATCCTACATGAACTTTACGTGATTTATGGTTACTTAAAGTTTTAGAATTCTAAAAATTCTTTGTAGAGTGAACAAGATGTTAAATCTTCATTAAAAAAAAAAAAACCAACACAAAAACCCTGTTCTTAAGCCAGAGAGACAGCACTGTTGATTAATAAACAAATTTTCCATCATGTCATCTTTGAAGGATAGTTAAGGAAAACTCTCTTAAGAAACATACTTTTGAAATATTACTGATGCCTGAATTTCTTTGATTTTCCTCGCTCTCCTTTCACTGCTTCCACTCCATAAAAGCTTCTTTACATGTTTCAGAAACTGTCTTATTAAAGAAAAAAAAAATGACATCAAGCTGCTAAGTAAATCTGTCCCTTTCACTAAAATTACAATTAACAAGCTATGGGACTGAAATCTGTCCCTAAGGCAGACACATGAGCCCAACAAAGTTAACTGAAATAGCTGCTGTTGATCTCAAAAGCACCAGAATTTGGCCCACTGTGAACTGTACAAGAATTATTTAAGAAGTAAGTCAAGTAAGTCACTAGACACCCATCCAGAAATCAACCATGCTATTCAAGGTTTACTCATGCTATATCTTTTAGATAATATGAGAACAACTTTAGCTATTCTTAGATTGGGAATTTTTATGGCTTCAACAGTATCACCTTATGCAAAGCCAACTATTAAGAAAAGAGCATTAAATATTTAGACAGCTTTGCTGGCTTGCAAAATAAGCCAAAATTAGTGCCTCACAGTATTGCATTCCACTAACATATTATTTTAAAGGTCACTATGCATAGCAGCAACCCCTACATCTGGTATGCGGGCAAGTCGTACATTCAGTTTGGTGGAAGAACAAGCAGTTTTGGCTACTGACATGAATTTACGTTCTAGAATCTGACACTCCCTGTTGAATTACTCAATTGTTTACCCTCCTCTTTGTCATCTTCCCTAAATCCTGGTAGACACGAAGCATCTGCCAGGAGATTATGCTGAAATTAGCAGGCAAGTCCCATGGAGGAGCTAGCTCTCACCTACAATGGCTCCAGCTACACAGTACAACCACCACCTTCACCAGCTTTATTTGCTCATCAGCCAAAGAAGAATATACAGTCTGATTAGAGGTTGCTTTATAAGAGAGTGTCAAAATATAACTTTTGCCTTCCAGACAGACAGAGATTATTTATTAGCATTATTTCTCTCAAAAACTATCTTCTCTAGGAAATAATCTCTTCTCTCTTCACTTCAGAGAGTTTACACGCAGCTTTCCAGGATGTCTCTAAAGTGCAAGCAAACTATTTACATTCCTGCCATATGTCTATCAATATCCTGCAGCTGTCTATCTAATTTTCAATTAGATACCAAAATTCTGCTTGCGCAACCATTTGCATGCTTCCCTGACTGCATGTTTTTAACACAGATAAGTAGATTGTTTATTTTTTTTTTTTATTTTATTTTTTTAATTGGGCCTTATTTTTTCTCTCCCAAAACCCATATAAGTCTACCATAATTCTCATATTTTAAGCAGTCAATGCCTTCGGACAGGTCATCAGATTACATCATACCCTACTTCTTTCTGAACAAACTGGTAAGACACAAGCCACACAGCAAGAAAGACAGCCCTCATCCATAAGACACTAAGTAAAGTTGTAGTTTCAGAGGTCTATAGACACTATAGACATCAAAACTTCTTAAGTTCAGGCATGTGTCATGAGTTGACCACCTAAATGCAACAGCAGCACTCCTCAATTAGAGCCATGCATGAACAAGCCTACCCCATTGTAATAGGGCCTGCACTTCCACTGCCTCCGTGGCACTTCTGGAGTTAGATTCAAGACTTAGTCTCCAAATTCCCCAAATAGAAACCTTTTTATAGCTCAAAATCAAGCTATAACTAAGCCAATATGTAAACTCCATCCATGCATTTGTGTGTAGGCTGAAAGGCACTTGCAGCATAGAAAAACCTCTTGGGAAAGTCTGTGGATGAGCACTGGAGTTTGTATGTGTGTCTTTTGTGTTATGAGTGGATGATATAAAGGACAGACAAGTTTTTAACTCACATGGTACCCCTCAGCATTGCCTTGCAATTGTCATGCAAAGGGGGATGCATTTCTGCAAGGCCTGGGAAAAACCTCAGTATATTTGTCTCAGAGATGTATGGCTGACAAGTATTTTTCCAGAGCTCCAGGGGAAAGTAGGGGAAAAATTAATTTCCTAATCCAAAGAACTGTAACCTGAATTAGTATTACAATTAAATATAGTTATCAGGAAAAAAGCTAATCAAGTTTTCTTTTTGGTGAAACAATATTCTAGAAAGTCATTTTATGTTACTTAAAATAAGTTCAATGAAAAGAAAAATCCTCACTTCCCTCTTATTAAAACAGAGTAAGAATTACAGTACTAAATGGAAGTCATTTTACACTAAAAAAAAATTATCAATTCTGCAAATATCAAGATGACATCCTGGCATTTTCCAAATTATTTTTGTCTTACATCCACTCAAAAGAAAATGCCATTAAAATTGACAAGGTTTAACAAGCAATTTTGTTTTGAAGAAACAGCCCTCTCCAAGAGAAAATGGTTTGAATGGAATCTTTGGGTTTGTTTTTTTTTTCCTGTTTTGATCACTAGCTAATTATTCAAAGACATAGGAGTTCTCTCATTCTGGACATATGACATGGATTATAGTGGAACCAGCTGGAGATTAGATTTCTAACTCACATATGGAGCTCATGACCCTCTTTATGAATCATCACACCATTTGTTTAATATTTAATGCAACTCTTAGTTACACTGAAGAAAACACTGAACAACGGGGGCCCATAAAATTAAAATCACATAGCAAAATCACAGCTACTTGCAAATCCTCTCTTCGTTGGGAGTTCATCACAAATCTGTCTGATCTAGGTTCATTAAGTTTATTTTTTCACTCCTGAGATGGTATGATATGATGGAACACTAAAATCTCATATAAACATCTCCGATTACAGCTTGTGAGCCTCAAGAGATCCAGCCTTGCCTTTCATGCAAGCCTAGGCATGGTAATATCTTGAGATTAAAAAGAAATATTTCTGAGCATGTTAATCTACTAAAGTCTTAAGAAGAGTGGGAAATTAAAACTCTGCAGCTCTAGATAAAATTTTACTATCTTAAGTGCATAGACCATGGTCCATGGAAAAGTAACTGCCTTGGTCACGATCGCTCTTTCCCTGGCTGGTTAACTCACCAACTTGAAAAATAAATTTGGAAAACTATCAGTAGATACCTATGGATCTCAATGAACACAAACCCACAGTCAGGGACATTTTAGCCTTCTATTTTGCAAAAGCAAAAAGAAATTTATTTTTTCTAAATGCATTTGCACAGCTTCTAAAAATTATCATTGTGTTAAGTGCTATTGAGTTGTGCAAGCAGTTTAAAGCTTCCCCCCCCCCCCTTCTCATCCGAGCAAGGTCAGCAAAGTCAAGCCAAAACCCAGCTCCCATCCTGTCAACCTGAATCTGTCTTTTGTTCAGAGACCTGTTTCTACTCAATAGGAAGACATGTCTCGCCTCCAATTGCCTTTCAGGACAAAGCACAGATTCGTGTCCAGTCCCTGACAGACATCCAACAAGCAAAAGATCTTTACAGACACATTATTTTCTGGTATAACACATCCCTCTGCCTTCCCTTTTGGCCCCACCAAAACTCACACCAACTTACCCTCACAATACCAACTAATCACATACCTCCTTGCCCCTAGATGCCTATTTTGACCTGGAATTAGTCGATACAACATTACTCAAGTCATATAAGTCTTGTGTGGTTCACTGCTAATAATTCAGCATCTGTCAATGTGATCATTTAAAGGTCCCTTTTAATAAGGACTGGTTGAGCGGATCCAGTGTTAGAATATTGTGAAGAATATTGTATTCGCTCAAAAGAGGTGCTCTAGGCAAGTCTCAAAGTGTTGCTCACCTTATGCCAGGCAGAGTTAGGTGTGCAGCTGGAAGATGTTGCCAACCATGCCAACGTGAAACATGCTGCTGCTGCTCCTCAGCTGCCACTCTCTTCCTGACTGTGCAGAGCCAGTGGCAGGGGATGTGCAAGCACTCCTCGTCCACTCTGGCACAGGTTATTGTTGCCCACACTGAAGGCTCCTGAGAATGTCCTTAAGGACAGATGAAAGGCTTGCAACTTTCATAGTCCTTTTTGCAGCTCCACTGTCCTTTTTCACTCCTGTCAAAGCCAACATCCACATGGGCAAAATGGTTTTGCATATTTGCAGAACAGAGCACTCTGCATCTCCAAATGTGCATGTGCCACAAGCAGTTTACACAAGTGAAAAGCATGCTACTGCAGCCCTGACTTCTGCACAGCCTCTCTCTACCTCAGCACTGAGCATCTGCAGAGCATTTGCCTGGCTGTTGACGTTATTGTCTCTGCCAGCTTGAACCAATCTGAAAGGGTGGCTGTGGGCACAGGAATCCCAGGTCACCCATCTCCATAAACAGGCAGCAGCTGCAGAGAGGTACCCTCTCCCCTTGGAAACACCAAGTACCTGATCAGCGGAAAAAGCAGGCTCCTAAAGAAGATTTTTCTCCTATGAAACCACTTGTGGTGGGCCTCTTTGCCAAATTATCTATGTATGCATAAACCTCCCAAGCCCAGCAACATTGTCCTTGCCATCTCTCCCTGCTTTGCAGTCTGCATAACTATTCCAGCAGCACTTTCTTGTGTGCTCCCCAGCAGAATTAATTAATGTTTGCACAGTACTTTGAAGATGAAAGTACTAAGTGATTGCTAAATATCAGACCAGATTCCTAGCTGGTTTAAAAAAATGACATTTGCAGCATCTGGCATCTGGGCCCACGATCAACCTGTCTCATTGGAGAGACTCTGTAGAGAATGTGAAGAAAAAAGAATTACAAAAACGAAAAAAAAAAAAAAAATTAGAAAAAGAACATATAAAAGAATGTAGAAAAACAGACTGAAGTAATAGCCTTTACACTCTTCTCAGAGTTCCTATTTCTGCAGGTGAAGAGTACAAATCTGTAGAGCCATGACACCGTTCTCCTCCAAACCTCCTTAAAACTCACCTCTGCTGAGAAGCCTACAAATCATTCGGCGCTGATTAGCCAGCTGATGTACTGTGACTTCTGCACACTGCACTTACCATAACCATCCTGCCCTTAATGCTGGCCCACCCCATCTGTTTACTCAATGTGCTGCTTTTTTCCTATCCTCTACCTTAAGCATTTGAAGGGCATTTTTCTTATATATAGCTGTCAGGCCCAGCCCAGGGATATACAGATGCCAACGACATGTCTTTCCAGTCTTTTACAGGCTCTGTATAAAATGGATGTGCAAAAGTCAGTCTCAAAGGATAAGCCTCAATAGGTTTAGATCCACTTACTGAGATGTGTGTGTTCCCGTATAAAACCATTGATCACGGAAAGCAACCCAGGAGGTTTAACTCATACACGTTATACATAAAGCGGTTGTGTACCTTTCCAAAAGGCACTGTGCTCCTGCAGTTTAAGGGCTAAACTTACTGATTATACTAGATTTTTTTTTTATTTTATAGCAGGAATGGATATTAAAATTGCACAAATGTGGTCCAAGAGAATGTTTCATCATAAAATCAGTCTGTTACCTGAATAAACTGCAACAGTCAGAAGGGGACACAAAGTGACTCTTTAAATATTATAAAGACTGTCATGAATGCTGTCCTCTGGGGGCTTGCAGTAACACAGCTGGTGCTGAGAGAAGAGGAGGCAACAGAAGACTGCATGCACCTCATGCTGGGACAGCATGGCTGATAGGAGAAGCACCTCCATTGGCTGGATGTGTGCAGGATGAAGCACTAGCAATGAGCAAGATCATCTGATGGTGAGGTATTAGAATGAGTCACCTCACTGACTACAAAGGGGCCAATGCTGCATGGCTTGGACGCAGCCAAATCTCTCATCACATCTACATGATCTAGGAGTCAAACTCAGATTCACTTCAAAAAAACACAACTCCAGTTATTTCAGTAGGAAGCCATGCATGCAAAGGGTGTCAATACTCTTTCCACTGCCTCACTAGACCTTATGTTTTCAACTCCTTAACTAAATCAGTTGCATGAGCTATTCACAGATATACAAGAGGAAAGCCCTCTAGCCTCTTCCCAGTACAACAGCAAAACTACTCACTCGAATGCCTAAAATAGTACTTGACTTTTAAGTATTGAAACAAAAATGTTACACCAAAAATATGTTCTCATGCTGTGAGACTCCAGTGAACGTTACAAATCCCAAGGATGCTGCCTTTGCAGCAAGCTTTTTTTTAAAGAAACTCATCGGTAAAACCGATGAGAAATTTGGGCCAGCAACCTTAAGGTTTTCATCTGCACTCTCTCAGTGCAGCAGTACTGCTCAAAACTTGAGAAGATGCTCCTACCTACCCAAACACAGGGAGTCTGCTCATATACGCACACTGCCAGTAGCGGAGAGTCATGAATGCAACCACGGGGGTTAACTTGCAAGCCTCATGCCTTGGGCACAGCTGGGTATTTCCCCATCTGGCTGCAGATATTTTTTACCCTTCCAGTCTGTCTTGTTCTCCTGCTTTCCAACAGAAGCCTCTCTCCACTGAAAAACATCCCTTCCGCCTCTTCGGCACGACTTAGGCTGATGCTTTGCACTCATAGCCTTTAATCTCTAGAGAACTGGGATGAGATTTTCAAAAGCACTTAGTGTTGACCTACCTCTGCTCCAAATCAGTCTGATCATATTAGGTTAACTATATTTAAGTTTGGCCGTGTATATTTTGTCATAATAAACTTACCTCGAAGGAATGTTGCTGCTCTAAAACAAGATTACTAGACCTGTGACTATACTTATGCATCTCAATCAGGAATCTGATTTTCCAGTTACAGTTCTGTGGAATTATTTTGAAGCATACTGAATATTTAGTACTAGCAGAACAGAGGTCAAGGCAATTACATCCTGTATCTTAAAACTAAACAGTCCCCTCTAAATTCAGTGTTAAAGAAGTGCTGCACTGGAGACCTTAAAGTTTAAAACTCCAAAAACTAATGCATAAAATTCATAGAAATCTCAAGCCAGCCAAAATGTGCTTCCTCCCCTCCCCCAGCATCTGTGACCACCTCTGGACAATCAAGACCCAAATACCAGTATAGGACTTCATATTTTACCTCATCTCTTTTTTTTTTTTTCTTTCTTTAAATGTTAGTCAGAGAGTGTTTCTCAACAGTCCAAGAAGTGCCTGGCAGCTGTCACCAGTTCTTTTCCAACACACAAATACTGGAAAACCACTTCTCAACTTAGTCCATATGGCACCTCCAGAAAGACAAGAGTAATAGTTGGAATGTTTTGGCCATGAAGCTCATACAACATAGGACTAAATGTATCTTTACAGACCTGTTTTTTGTTAGGGTTGTTTCTTTTTAATTAGTATGTTGAACCTGCTTTTGCTGCATTTTCTCTTTTGATATATATATATTTTTAACTGAATCCATAATTAGCCTATCTAAATGATTGACAGCGAAGGTGAAGGAACAGCCTGTTAGTCTTGACTGCTGGAGTAATGAATAGCGAAGCTGACATGTTAAATTTCTTCACCTCCAATTGGAATTCCAAATTATAGACTTCTTTTACATTATCATAATACCAAGTTCATCTTAAAAATAGAATGATTCCTTGGGGGTGTATTTATAGTGAAAAAATACATATCTAATGCTGTACTTAGCATATCTTCATATTTTAATATAATTGGATTGATTGTTCCAATTTTGTTCTTATTTTTGGAAATTAAAAAGCAGAATCAGATTATCTTGTATTTTTCAAAGGGTCCATCATTTTGCTTCCATAGGACATTCTGAAAATTTGAAAAGCTGTTTGTAATTTAACGTATCCTCCTGTTCTCCCTACAGCTACTTGCAGGTTTCATCTTCCCAGCTTGGCTAAGGGCCACTTTGTCAGTCTCTACAAACTTTGCAGGGAGTAGAAACGAGATCTGATGAAGTCTATGAAACTGAAGTTTCTACCCCATAAAAAACCCTTAATTTGGCCTTCATCCCTAAGCAAACAAGTCCTGAGAAACAAATCATCAAGTTCAAATTAATCAGTTTTTGTGAGAGCAAACGCAGCCCATCAATAAAAGCAAAGCAATAAAACACAGGGAAATGCCTCCAAGCCAGACACAGTGCTTTTAAACTCTCCAATTTATTTTGCATGGTAGTGAGAGAAAAGAGTCCTTAAAACTTTCAACTAAATGAGACTTAATTCAAATCATGCTGTTACTAAACCTCAAGGCCCAGCTTCTAATAGTGGGTGCAACTGTCTGTGGAACTGCATCATGGGATGCCAAGAGAAGGGGGCTGCTGGGGAAGGGGTAGATACAGTCACCCTACCACTGGTCCTCTCCTCCATCCCAAGGTAAACCCAGGCAACAAATCCCTTGATCTGCCCAAACACCTTGGTAGCATCTGGGGTGGTTGCTAAAGCCACGATGGAGCAGGGTCAAAGGGAGATACCTCAGCCACAGTGCTTTTCATCGTCTATATCTTTAATATATACAGCCCTGTCAGCAATGCTCCTTCCTACTGACTATCCCTCTGGAAAAAAAAAAAAAAAAAGCAAACAGCCTCAAGCCATCTGCACAAGGAATTCCCCTAGAGCTCAGTTAAATGCTGCTTGCCTTCAGTTACATTGGTGTGCCTCAATCTTATGAAATATTTTCAATTTCCAGAACAAATTTGACACAGGGAAAGACGAAGGGACAGGGAAGAACAATACATTTCTAATAGAAATTGGCACCATTTCAGATTTCTTTCACCTCAGCAAAAAATCCTCAAGACATAAATACATGTATCTTGTTAAGTTAGGAGGATCTCCTAGCAGTGCAATTAGCTTTCATAGGAAATAAGGACATGTACTGTCTTGAGAACAGACTCTCGGGCATATATAAGCATGTAATATTGGGCACACTTATCTCAAATGAAGGAAAGCATTTTCATTCCCAGTGTTGACACTGAAAAAGTGGTGGTTTAAATGCTATATTAGTACTGTATTCCAAGGGACCTTAGTACCTTCTCTCAAGAAGCAAGCCCTTGCATCAACTCCCGCAACTCCCATTTCACTGCTGAAGAAGAAGTGCTGCTGGGGAATGTCACTTGCAAGGAAGGAGGCAGCAAGACCCACAATAGTGCAACGAGCTCATTAACGAGCTGTGCAGCAGTCCCATCCCATCGCTACATACTAGAGGTCTGGAGATCACCCTTTACTTTGCAGCCCTACTCGGTAGGATGTATGTGGATATACCTGCACATTGCCTACTGCTCTGTGGATCAGGCAAAACCAGCTTTGTTTTATTTCAGTTACTGCGGGGTTGGTACATTGTAACACATCAATCAGTAGGATGGTCTTCATTAGTCTGTTCCCCATCATTTAACATGACTATAAGCCATTGCCAAACAGATTATACTGACTATTCCATTAATATCCTGTGTTCAGCAAACGGGGAGGAAATTTTATTATTCTGGTAACTGTTTAATGTTTGCCACCAGACACACAAGGCAAATGTGTCCAGGAAATGCTTACTTGCCCAGTGTCACCCTATTCATTTGCAAGGAAGCCACAAGAACTAACTGCAAAGAAAGCAGAACCACTGCACAGAGTAAGAATAAGCTAATAAATACTGCCGCCACCATATCCTAGTATGCAAAGCAATGTTTTATTACATGCTTTAAAATTAATACATACTGTTTTGTTGGCATCAACACACACTCAAAAGGCCTGATCCTTCACACTCCACAAAGCCTACACATCAACAAAATCAAATCCCTCCATTGGCACTTCATCACTCTCATGAAGGCACACAATGAAGCACCTAAGCACCCACCATTCATGCACAGCCAATATTAAAAGTGGTATGAGTCATTTTTTTTCCTGTCAAGAACAGTTTCCTCAACCGGCTCCCAGAAGCCATGTTTAATTTCCCTACAACAGTTTTTCCCTGTCTCCTGTTTCACATAAATGTAAGGCCTCAACCATGTTACTGGTCTTAATTTAAACAAACACAACCCAACAATAAAAAATACACACACACACACAAAAAAATAAAATAGCCACTTTAAAAAAAAACCCTGACCCTAATATTTGGATTGCAGCCTTTATGTTTCCTGTTGGCTTCTTCTGCAGCCCAAGAAGAAGCATCATTTTCAGAGCATGACTTGCATCACGGATGGGCAAAATCACCTTCTGAGTGTGTCCACGTTACTCAACCAACCAGAAGAACAAGGCTCTTCCTGCAGATGCCTGCAGAGAGATGCATCCTCACCATCTGGGACTCATTTGTGACTTCCCTGCTTTAGGCTGCAGGTGGAGTACAGAAGAATAGCAATGGCAACACTCAGATCTACACAATTTCCAGCTTCTCTTCAACCTACCCTGTTTAATATCTGGAACATCTAATAATTATTATTAAACTGTAAACTATAAAATACATGGGAAAATGCACAAATAAACTGACACATCTGTAGCTTAGCCCCTGGTCTTCAGCTGAGTTCAGCTTTACCATGCAAAGTTCGACCCATTCAATATATACATGCTATAACTGAGCTTTGCAAAATCCATCAAGCTGCAAGCCTTGGCAACAAAAACAGCTCAAGAGATGTAAGCGCCAATCTGAGAAGATACTCCCCAGGAATTAGATTTTGTAAACAAACATTTCAGCTAATTGCATTCTTGTTCTCAGTGCATTGAAGGCCCCATTTAGCCAAAGCATTTGTCTACAGAGTTTAGTTTCTTCCACTTAATGAACCCTGATCCTGTCTTAGCCTTGGCTGGTATATCATCAGGATCAACATGAAATGCTAATGGAGAAAAATGCTTAATATCACTTCAAGTGTTTAAGTTACAACCACAGCTATTAAAGCAAATCTATTTTACCTGTTCCTCCTCTCCGGTGAGACAGATTTAAAAGTTTCCGTGGGGAGAAGCGATTCATAAAGGGCTACACAGATCAGAGAAGAAAGCCTTTCACCATTAATTACAAGCAGCATTTTCCGAACTAAAGCTGGTCATTTTGCCAGCACAACACATAATTAGTGAGGCTCGTTTTATTTTGCCACCTTCACAAATTAGTTCACTTTTTAAAAAGCAATGTGGCTGCCTCCAGCAGCAGGGATAACCACACCAGCCAGCCACAAAAATAAGGCTTCATGCTCTGCTTGTCATCCATGGCAGAAAAATCCAACAGGTTTCCCAGTTTTCAGACCCCTTGCTGATTCAATGCAGAAATCAGTGTTGCTTGCTGTGACATCTGTAACATAAGTTTTTGCAACACACCATGTAAGATGATCTCTGCAGTCCCATGAATCTTAATTTTTCACAGTGAGAAAAGCTTCCTCATTTTCAAACTTTCCCACTGCTAAGCCAAATCACAGGATATGAAAAAGCCACAGCAACAAGGAGGAAAAGGAAGCTTCCTGCCCCTCATCCCTGCAGAGGGTCCAGCCCCAATTTCATCTGTGGCATCCTTGCTTCGGGTCATCACAGAAATAGCAGGAGGGGATGATGCGCTATAAGAGATGCTGGCCTTCACTCACCAAGAGAGAACACTCTCAGACACTATCTGCATTTTAAAGCAGGACTGCTTCTTTCTTCCCATGGCTCAGACAGCCCCTCAACTTCTTTGAGGAGCAAATCTTTGCAGCAGAGGCTTCCAGTGGACACACCTGACAAGATCCTGGTTTTGAACTAGGTACCCGAAATACCGACTGGAGCCCCCAGCACTTGCTAGACAGAGCATGCTGCTTGCAGCTATCATTGGAAATGCTGAAGTTATCCTTATGCAGATTTTAAAGGCCACTGTTTATGCATGTAAATTCTGAAGGGCATTAGCGGCATCACTGACACACACTGACAGCCAGTCCAGCTCCGGGAAGGGAATAAGCAGCAGCGACTGCCTGAATAATTGATGTGCTTTTACTCTGCCCCATGGCCCTGTTATTACATTGCTCACTCTCTTCAACTGCCTGTGGTTTCTAAATTAATTAGAAATCTTAATGTCATGGCCAGCCAGTTTAAAAAAAAAAACAAAACACCAAAGATACCAAGAACAAAAGAAGAGAGTGCTTCTTGTGCCCTTGAGCCTTGGGATATCTCACTTTGGCCTGGCCATGCAGGTAATAAAAGCGCAGTCTCGGTTTCTGAAGCTTGGACCCCATTTACTGATGCTAACAGCAGCACAGCATGAAATCCACTCCACCTGCAGAAAACCCCTATTTCATGGGGGTGAATACCTCCATCAAGGTCACTTCTCCCATAAGGTGGGGCAAAGCCTTTTCAAGGGGATGGCATGTGTGCAGACCAGCTAGCGTCTCTTCAATACAATGAAATACATCTGATACATTCCCAGCCCAGCCATTGCAACCTAGTACCGTGCAGTACCATATGAAAGGATGCCGCTGAAGTCCAGAGGAATTACAGTCAACAGAGCTAAATTACTCTTTGGGATCTCTTTCACAGGCTGAAAAAAAGTTGCATGCAACCCCTTGACCTCAGAGAACAGGAAAAGCTGATAAATATGACATATTAATCAAAAATAACAATGAGTGGCCATTTTTTGCTACATACATACCCTTAAATTCTTACAATACTGTGTATGCTTAAACTTTAGAGCAATGTCTGTAGGTTTTAAGAAACCCAGTGGGAATAATTCCCCTGTTTGAACCACATTGCATTAAAGTGTGGGTAGTTTCGTTTCAAGTCCTTGGAAAGCACTTAGCCATGATAAATCCGGAGGTACTTTTACTTTCTTACTTAAAAAAGAAATACTGATTTTTTTTTTTTAAATCACCTTAGAAGTGTACCAAAAGCATAAATAAACACAGTTGGATTCATTGAGATAATTTTAAATTGCACAGGTAACTGAGACTACTATTTCACCCTCTTATATAGAGCAGTGAAATACCAATGAAACTCAATATTGCAGCACAGTGTCTCTTTGCCAGCACATTTCATCATACTGTAATCTCCAGGATGCTGAGGGGGAAACCAACTTCTGTTATTCACCTTGGGAAATTCATGATTTTTAAGAAATCGGATTTTTCAATCTTCTTGAAATGACCAACCGAACTTAAAGCGATATTTGACTCCCTAGTAAAGTTATCCTACATCTCCCATACATGTTAAGTGCCCAAACATGAGAGTCCCAGGGTAGAGATGAGATGGTGATGGTGACACAAGGCTTTACAGAGTATTAAATGACACCATAAATTCAACAAAATGAATCCCATTTGTTAGTACAAATGGAAGGTAATTCAAAACACTGTGAGCCCAAACTGCAACTGAGTGTGGTCCTCTAAAAAGGTATTTTGATCAAGTATTTATTTGCTCCTAGAACTTCTCCCTCTATCTACTAATTTTCCTCTCCTATCATAATTTCGCATTAAACTGATACATGCACAGTCCACCACAAAAAATAAAAATACAGAAGAATCAAAGCAAGTTGCAAATTTAAGCCCTCTCAGTGTATTTCCACATCCCTCCCAAGAACTGAGGTGGAACTTCCATTTGTGGGGTGGGAAGATGGGCTTCCAGCAAATTTTAATGCTGATACATGAAGAAGGCAGCACTGGTCTACCCGATGATTTGTTTGCATTTGTCATCTTGGGTTTACATACTGCCTCTAAAATGCACATGCTAATCGTTGGCAGTATGGCACCGCAGATGCAGAGAACAGAAGACGTCACTCACATGCATTTTTCAATCCCAATCAACGAAACAGACTGTCTTGTAAGAACATCTTACATGGTCACACAAAAGCTTTCCTGACCCCTGCAACATCCCCTACCTGTATCTTTTACATCTGTGTTTTAAATCTCACTATGCTTGCTTTGCTATACTCAAATGTACAGTCCTTCACATTATGTATTTCCTTCCATAGTCCATACTGCGACATCCATATACATCTTCTCTCACTTTGAAGTTATTATATTAAATATTACAAAAAAAAACAACTGAAAGGCTCAGCTCATGTAGGTTCCTCTAGGTTATCCAGAGTAATAATGAAGCCACACAGCCTTTAAGGCAGACATGGGGTCCTGATCCCTCTTCTGGATCACCATATAGCTGGAAGGACATACCAGCTGAAGCAGGACTGCCAGCCTTCAACATGACCATGCCCTCCTAAATTCTACATTGTTTCCAGAAAGAAGCAAAGTGCAAAACCACAGAAGGTTCTCCCACAGGGGTGCACGCCTCTCAGCCTTGGAAAAAAGGCGGAAAAAAATACAGGAGACGGGAGCAGTACAGAGCAGCACTACTTGCTTTCGTTGCTGCTTTTTGGAGCCTAGTCTTTCAAGATGCAGCCCCTGGCAATGTGGCTCATGAAAGTTTGATGAACAGCATTTTGTTTAACACCAGCAACTGAGCCACAGCCCTTTTGAGCTGCATTGCCCAAGCAAAATGTCATGACCCAAGAGGATCAAGAAACTTGATTGCAAGGAGCAGGCTCGCAGGCAGCAGAGGAGCTCATGACCTCTGAGGCAGGGTGCACTAACCAACAAGCTACTATGGAACTGAAACATGAGGAGGCTGCTGTAGCACTGATAAACACTGAACTTCATTCAGTACTTGACCACCTGCTGCAAGGAAGTGCTAAGCCATTTTGCAAATGTAGGGAAGTCCATAGCTTTTTCCATTGGCACATATAAACCTTGATTTTCCTTTTTCCCCTCTTTTACCTTTTTCACTTCTACATGCACAGCAAAAACTCACAGTGTGTTATTCCCTAACATTTTGCTCCATCATTTTTATGTTCTGCTGCTTTTGTTCCCCTGCTCCCTTTTCCATGAAGGAATATTCTCAAAAACAACCATGCCTGAGTAACCGAAAATACACACTCATACGCAGAGATGGTGCTGTAGGCTCACACAGTGTCAGCAGGTTTAGCAGTTTAATATTTTAGCATAGCTAAGAAATGAGGCTAGACTATATGGTCCAGTAATTACCTTTTCTTGTTCTTCAGGTGCTAAAAATCCACACGCTATTTTTTGCAGAGTACTGAATTCAGCATTTCTGGAAACAAAGATAAAAAGAAAAAAATTAAAAAACATTTACACTTGCCCCTGAGGACTTCTAGGCACTCATGAACTTTCTGCTATACATGCATTTGAGGATACAGCAATGAAAAAATGGTTTTGCTCAACAGATCCGAGTTTTAAAAGCCTGTAAGAATTTTTAATCTCTATGAAACACATCTCTGTATGGGAAGACTGAACTAGCACATAGCTAACAATGGCTGGATGAAAAATCAGTGGAAGCTATCACTGCCAACTATAAAAAAAACTTACCTTAGAGATACAAGTAGTTATCAAACAAATGTGAAGGTACATGAGTATCTTCTTCACCATAAGAGAGTCTGATGTGATCTGGAAAAACGACTGTTATACTAGAGGATCTACCAGAGATTTTAGAGGTTGCTGCACCAGAATAATAAAGAAACACCTACTTTGAAAAGAATGTAAGGTTGTTAATTCCTATTCCTCAGCAGTTACATCTTAAATTTCCTCCATCCCCTTATATCTTCAGTATTTTCTTCTAACTTTAGTGTTAGATGCTAAATGTAATTGGAAAAAACATGAAATGCATAGATATTGGTCTACTTCCTGGAATTGCTGGTTTTCTTAGGATTAATTACACATAAAAAATTGCTCCTCACAGTTGGGATTTCTACAGGTAGATAGAACTTTGGTGGGAATCAGTTTTGTCTGAGTGAAGCTGGGTGGCACAGGACTTTGGAGCCATGGGCCACCCCAATTAAACATTTAGAAAACAGAATTTAAAAATATAAAGTTCAAAGGAAATAGCAATGAGTCCTCCTGCCTAAATTTTGCTCTGAAGATTAATTATAAACCCAGATTATTTTCTGCAGCCTACAAGGGAGAACACAGGTCATTTCATTTGGAAGAACTGTATTAAAACAAAAAATTATAAAGCCTGATTAAAATAGGATTCAGTGTTAAACTGGGGACAGTTGCTTCACTTGCAGCAGTGAGCTTCTCCCTAGGCCTTTCCCAGCTGGGGGCTGGGGCTGCAGCACAGTTTCCCAATACTGCTATGGTTCCATAGCATCCCTGGACCATCCTATAACTTAAAAACTTTGCAGAGCCAAAAAGTGGTCCTAGGGCTCTGGTTTCACAGCTCATCTGATCCATAATGGTCCTACTTCAATTTTTGATGGCAAAAAAGGAAAGTTTTACCCCAGCCTCTGTGCACTCCTTGACACATACTCCCTTTAGAGTACGAAAAGAAGGAGGCTGAGGCATTGGTCCCAAACACATAATTCATCTTATTTATGTACTAAAGGAGCAATCACTTGCATTCAGTAACCTTGGAAGTCAGACGAGTAAATTAAAACTTAAAACAAGGCTTGAGAGTCCAGCACACATGGTGCTTTTTGAGTGATTTCTCTGTAATAGGCAAGTATGGATGTTCTGGAAGAAAAAGAGACCTATTCCAGGTTGCCTGTCAGCAGAATTGCCTCTGTACCAGCTATTATTTCTCACTGTACAAATGAAAAAGTCCCCAGATGTTAACGGCTTTCAGCCTTGGATTTTGATCAAATATACACAGTTTCAGTAGGAAAAAACATTTTTACAAGTGCAGAGCAGATGAGGCAACACCTCATGAGGGCATCCATATACTTTATTTCTAGGAAAAATGCCATTTGTTTAGACTAATCTACCTTCCTCCAAGAAGCTTTTGGAGAATAACTGTGATCTGGCGGCAGCAATATAGAGCACAGAAATTGTGGTTTGCCTAGTCTGAAGAAGTTAATGTTTGTTACCCCATTACCTTGCAATGGCTTTTTAAATGAAATTAAATCAAGATCTTTGTTTCATTTATGATACCCCAGATTTCACTTCTGCTTGGAGTATAAAGGGCTAGAGATAGCACAACATATAGTGGTTTATGGCTCTTCTGTGCCATTTTAGGATTCAGCATATGCTCTCCTCCCCATTCACCTTTATCATAATGTGAGTGTACTGACTGGTAAATCTTTCTTTTTTCTTGCCTTCCTTCCCCAGATGCCAAATGTATAACCTTGAGTTGGCCTCTGCCATATGCTATTTCTATGCAGATTTCAAATATAGTTTGGGGAATTCTTGTTCTTATTAAAATCAGAAGGGAACAATACAGGGATTCTTGTACAGCAAAGATCTTGAAAATACTTGCTAGACAGTCAGTGCTCACTGGCAATGGGTGCACTACAGGAACTATAGCCATTTGGTGTTAGCCCTAAAAGATACAATAAACACACTAAAGAAAGGGACGTTGCTTTACTTCTGACTCCTGGGTAATACAGCAGTACAACACCTACCCCATATACAAGGGAAGATTATTTTCGATTTTTCTACTGATTTCCTCACCACTTGACTAACCCACTCCTGTCTAAACCCTACAGTACTTCCTCTCAGAAAACATTTATCAGTTCTTATCTAGTTCTGCCCCAGTTGTACTGTGCCTGGACAATCTGGCAAGTGGTTTCACGTGAGATTCTAACAGAGAAGGGAAATCACCTTCTCTCCTTTGCTCCACCTGGAGTTCTATCTATCTGCAGTGTTTACCTCAAAATGGATAACATAGATAGTTCAACACAGTTCACCTGTACTAATATGACTGCTGGCATTCATACGGCTAAATATTTCTGAACTGTCTTCTATGGTGAGTAATGCATCCACCCAAATAGGACAAGGGCATACTGTTGTGCATCAGCAGATGCCAGAAGAAGGGCAATTAATCTGCAAATTGGTGTCATGTTGCACCTCCATCCCAAAAAGGAAGCTGTTATTAGGGAGAGCAACAATAAACACTTTCTGTTCAGCAACAGCAAAGGTTGAGAGGAGGATCCAATAAGATGGGACAGCTCACCCTTAAGCAACTGTCTCCACTTCAAAAAGCCAAGCAGTTCAACTTCAGCCATTAATAATCACGGCAGAGTGACCCAAAAAAAAAAAACCAAAAGGTTTAAGCAGGAAGCTTGTGAAAAAGCCTTGTTTGCATCAAGCATATAGTTTCTGGTTATGTTCAAGTAGAAAAGTGCCCAGCATTGTGCTTTTGGAAATGAAAACCCATATGGTGCAGCACAGCATCACTCCTGGGTGTTAGCAACTCTGCATCAGCCCTATGAAACCAAATCAGCAACTTTCACCTACAGTGACTTAATTAACATGTACGCTACAGGTCTCTTCAAATCCTGCACATTGCCATCCTCCACTACCAGGCTCTTTTGATGAAAGTGACTAAAGCTAGCAATTATAATTTAGAGATGCCCCTAGAGGCTTTGGCTAGGCTCAGACTTCATTGTTCACGGAACACAATGCAAAGAAATCTCTCTGCCGAAGAACTCCAAGACAAGGCAATCAAGGAATAGCAGAAGAAAAGGCACAGAGACAAAAAAATAGTTATTCAAGGTCAAACAGCAGGCCACTAATGGAGCTAGAACAAAACTCACCTCTTCTGTGGAGAACTCATGAGGCCATGTTGGTTTTCCATTACTAAGCTGATCAACTAATAAACTTTATCAATTGTCAAAAGCAGATTAAGTAGTTCATAGTGTTACCTGCTGTTCTGTGGTTGATCATGTGTTTCAGTGGTGGCTTTCCAAACAAAGCTAACTATGACAGCAAAAATGTTACTTTCCCTTCACCTCCCAAGGAAATGCTTCCTATACTCTTTTGTGCACATTACTGACAAATCAATTTTTTTATTCTTCCATCAATGCTTTCAACAAAGAGTGATTGCTCAAGCGCCCTTCTCCACCTTGCAGTTCCAGTTTTTTAAGGAATGGTCAATCTTGATATGCATAATTATAATTGCAAATGGATCGTTTTATCTTGTACTCTTCCATTTTAATGGGATTATATACCGTCAGATCTCTACAGTAACATTTAAAGCCAAAACCTCCTGTGACATTCATATGTGATTCGGATATTTAAAAATATTTATATGCAACTAGTGATATTACAAAAGGTTAGATTTCAAACTACCTGGCCCACTTATGACACCATAAATCTGACATAGTTTTCACTGATTACTAGTAAAATCTTTCCAAGGCAGTACAATTGGAATTTAATAAATTCCTGCCATATAGTTCATCAGCAAGAGAGTGCTTCTGTTGTGCTTTGTACAGGAAAAGAACAAAGCACGAGTGTGCAAGGTGAATGAAGCTTTTAGTCTTTGCAAACAACTTCAGTGCATAAAATATTAAAAGCAATGCTAAACTAATCTCTGGCAAGAACTGCAAGCAATTCACTGCAACTCGTATTACGAATGTCTTTGGTTTACCATTTAAAAAACATTAGAGTCTACCATTAGGGTTGTGTATCACAGAGCTGTACATTAACCTCTGTAATTTTCCAACATGGTATATTGCAGTAACACAAATTAGGCTATCTGGCAAAAAAAAAAAAAAAAAAAAAAACCAAAAAAAAAACACACACAAAAAAAAACCAACCAACCCTTAAAAAGATGCATTATTCAAACAGAGCAGACAGCAAAGCTCCTCACTCCTTCCTGCCAAAGACAGCAGGAGAAAGTCCAGGCCTCTTTTCCTCAAAGCAAATGGTAAAGTCCCATTAATTTCCCCTTGAACCGACAGATCTGTAGCATCTGGGAAAGGATTCAATCTAAATACATTGCAGACAAAACAGATGAATGATCTGGGGGAGAGGGGTGGCCTGTTCCCATTTTAACACTTCTGCGTAACAGGAACGGAGCAGGTCATTTCTGTACACTTGAAAATGCTTTGTGGCCTTTCAGCAGGATTTTCCCTTCAGCAGTTTTTTGCCTTCTGTTTCCATTTTCTTTTTGTTCATGGGTCTAATGGCTTTCAGATCTGTTGAGTGTACAAAAAGCTTAAAGCCTACCCTTGCCACCAACAAATGGCAAGCTAAATTTCCACCTACACTCTATATGGAAGTTTTCACAGAAAGAAAGACATCTATTCTAGGTACAGAAAAACAATCATAATAAAATGCTCATCATGTTTGCAAATTATTCTAATTTCCAAGATGAAATTTTTCCACTCATAAATACATCTAGCAACTAAACCAGAAAGATTAATTTAGTTTTGTAACAGTTTTCATTTTTTTTATTTTTTTTCTCAGTATGATGAGAAAGAGACTTTTAAAAAGATGCAAAAAAACAGGGAGTCAAGAAAAAAAAAAAAGGAAGAAAAAGAGGACATAGCCCAGCACTAAGCCAGCAACACTCACCTAAGGCGTGTTGCAGTCATGCTTCTGCTCTGCATCATGCAGAACACGCACTTAAACCTCTCCACTTCCCCTACGAGGCCACTGGGATGCTGCTCCTATATAACTACCTGGCTCCCTTCCCTCATTTTCCACTTCTAACGTATCAAACAGAACCTCTGAAACTCCAACCAAACCCATACACTCTGTGAAATATATTGAGTTTAAGGAGAAAAAGGTCAGCTTCAACTGGCTCTAGCTCCCAGTTTGCTTAGGTTAAGCAAGACATTTTGTTCCTCTCTTTGGAGCAGAAAGCAGCCATTATTTCAAGCTGGCATCCTAGGGATTTTTTTTCCAAGCAATATACTGGTCCCAAGTGGTTTTAGAAGCAAGCAACCACGCAGCTACGTGAAGCCCAGGCCCTGGTACTGGAAGACTCAGAGGGTTCCCCGCAACAGCAAGGCATTTAACGTGAAAGGAGAAGGGAGCCTGGAGTCCTGCCAAACGTAATACTGGTTACATGTGCCACAGCAGGATTTCTTCAAGTAGGGGCTATTACACTGGCACACCGCTGACCAAAGTCTTCTGTTTCATGTAAATTCTCCCAAAGACCTCAGGAGATAAAACTGATTAATCCTAATTAAAATTAAAATCAAGGAAAAGACACAGTCTGTTGAATCTACTTGATGAATCAAAAGCCTCCCTCATTTCTATGTTAATTGTCTTTTTACAAATGTGTAGTACTGTCATACACACAGAATAATGTTTTCTTATTTTTCTTCACTTGGAACATCACAGGCCAGACATTAGAAAGCACCCAGAGAGCCCTCCTGCATTACACAGCCCCTGCAGAAGTGCTTAAATGGATGCTGAGTCCTTTCTCAGACTTCTCATGTCTTTAATAAAAAAATCACAGCCTGCAGCAATGCGACAGCCCAGACACTGCAGCTAGGAAAGACCAGCACTGGGCAGCACACAGCACCTCCCGAGCATGCTGAACAGTATAAAATGCCCCTTAATACTGGGCAGGGAATATGCAAAGAGTTAAATTCAACCAACATAAACCCACCAAATCGCTGCTCTCAGTTCACATGAGTCCGATAACACTTTGATGAAATAACACAGTTTGAATTTCTTATCAAAAGGCTACTTGCACATAACACTGTACCACAGTAAGGACATTTGGGAAAGCAATCAACCTGCAAAAACATTCTTGAAGTGCAGAAATGCAGAAAAGACCCTTTCAAGGACAGTTCAAATTAGGATGTGAGTGATTTAAAGATGAATGAACCAGTACACTGCTAACATCATCTGATTAACAGGTGGGATGCATCTGGCACAGGAGGGTCTCTTTCTTTATATATACGTATGCAACACACTAAAAAGATCCGGACTCAATTTTTATCCAGTCAAAATAGTATGCTACCTATAGCTGGAGGTGGAGGCAAAGCTAACCTAAGATAAGTTGTAAAGACACACTGGACAAAATCCAGAATTGGCTGCATTACTTGCTTAGACACCATTTATTGTGGTTACATTTTATTATACAGTAGTAAAAAATTACAAGGCAACATCCTGTGTTATTTCCCACTGGGGTAAATGATACAGATGTACTATTAAATCTCAAAACCAGCACCAGTCTGCCAGGCTACATTCCATTTGTGTCTTTATAATGTGTCAATAGGCTGACATTTATACCTTCTGATGGTAAAGCTATTTATGTTATAGACATTTAAATGTGCCATAAAACGCATAGCACTACACAACCCTAGAGCTCTTCCAGTCTTTACCAAAACAACACACACAAAGCAAAAATCCCACCAGACACCAGCATCCAAACCTAGGGCATATTGGCTCTAGTTTTTCCATGCTAAGTCAATGTTATGAGTGGTTTTCAAAATACCCTTATAAAAGAGGGTTAACACAACCTTTCTCCTGCGCATTCAACCCATAGTTAGTTTTAATTTTAAAACCTAAATAATAGGTTTGTGTTTGGTGTGTAAAATGATGTGTTTGGTGATGGGTTATGCCCAACCCTCAAGCTGAACCGAAGGCCACCAGACAGCCCTATCCTGACACTTGCAACTAAAAACAGGAGTTGCAAGATGTCTACCCCAGGTCTGCAACAAGTGTCAACCACAGCTGAGGAGGCACTTATGAAGGTCCACCACAGCCTGCAGCCCAAGGGCATGCTGAACCATGTAAACATATTGGCAAAGGAATGGTCCTACAGGGATCTCACTGAACTTCATGGAGACCAGCTAGGGATGGTCACTGGGAGTCACAGACTATATGTGAACTAAGACATGATCTCAACATTGCCACTGACACCAAGGGTTTGAGAGGCATCAAGTCCAATAACGCTGTGTTAAAATGAGCTTTCTCTGCTTAGCCCTCACCAGTTCCTTTGAAAAGGCCAACCTCGTGAGAAATCAAGACAAAAAACTCACAAATCTGCTATTAAATGTCCTGCTTGTGGGAAACGTCAAGATAAAAATGTGGAAATTAGCATACAGTAATTATCTTAGCCTCATTGATAGTCTTCCTTAATGCCATCCCCCAGATTTTGTTAATGTGAAATGAAGTAAATGGCTCTTAGAAACACAGGGAGGAGAAACAGACTGGGGGACACAGAAATTCATCTTTGGTGCTAGACGGTCACAGTTAAAAAGTCCATCCATGTTCTGATTACAGTGGTAGTGTGAGCCAGAAGCAGCCTGGGGTCACTGGAAGTGGTGACTGGGGATTCGTAAACAGCAAAATATAATGATTTTGGTCTAAAACCAAGGAAGCCCCAAGGCTGCTGTTGAGGCACTTCTTGCACGTATCAAGTTCCTTAATAATGTAAAAGATAAGCAGGTAAAAGCAAAGGAGCTCAAAATTATACAGCTTGGAAGAGGATGCTGAAAGGAAGGCTACATGCTCCAGTTACTATCCCCTAAGCAACTGGCATGTGAGGATAAGGAAAAGTTGCAAACATGCCATGTCAATAGTTTTCTGCAGGGATCACATCTTGAAACTATTAGTTGAAATAAGAGCCACTGATACTTCAGGGACTTGCTTAAAAAAAGTCCTTAAAAGAAAATTACCATAGAAAACAAGTTTGTGTTGTTTTTTTTCCAAAAACAATGTCAGAGCATAATGCATTAGAAACACAACTGCATCAGAAAAGGCACTAGGACTGCCCATGCTTAAGCTGCAGGCAAGAAAATGCCAGGCTGAGACACTTCATTACAGTGCTTGCAATCAAAGTAAGACAGAAAGTGGCTGCTTCTCCACTCTGACAAGTTTTTAATTGCATCTAGAAATTACCTCCTAATTTAAATTTTATTCTGAGATTGTGTCTAATAGAGGCTGCTCAAGATGAGTTTGTCACACTTTCAAATAATTATTATTAATGTGGCACTAACATCCTTCACTGGAGTTTATGCTACCTAAAGTGTCTTTCAAAAAATGTCCTTATCATTAAACTTAGCATTCAATATGACTGAAATGCATAATTATCTTGACCTTTTAATTCCAAGTGTCTCACCAGTCACAGTTCCTCCTTCATAAGGAAGCCCATATTTTTTTCTATTCCAGTGATATTAGTAAACACCTTTACAACTGCAGAGGAATACCTTCCCATTTTAGAGCATGATTAACACACATGCACAACCTTAGATTATATTCATATACAATGCAGGACTCAAAGTTATTAACAGGCTGCACTGTCTCAAGGCAACACAATCTGATCTACAAGTCCCAGGATGAACACATTTTCTTAAGCATCCTCCATGACTTTTAAATGAGCTTCTACAAGCTCATTTTGTGAACTCTGCAACCTGTCAAGGAAAATACCACACACAGTCCTGATGCACTGAAGGATCATCAACATTGGTGGCACTGGCAAAGCATGGGCTTTGGAAATCCTGTGCTGACAGGATATGAAGTCACCAAGGAAGCAGGGAGTCTTTATACAGACACACTCACAAATTCAACTATCCAATGATCTGCTATCCAAATTCAGTGAGAATCCCTCTAGAGAAAGATGAAAATGTAAAAAAAGGGGGTTAAAAATCCTCCTGCTCCCTCTAACACATGTAATAAAACTTTCCCAAAAGAAGAGGCTCCAAGGAAGATGCACAGTAATGCCCTGCCTGAATTTTCTCTTGTTTTCTGAAGGGGCAAAGCAACCCACAAGTTTTAAACATGGATAAATGCAGCTAATCCAGACACTAAAGAATTTCTGTAAATAATTCTGGAAAAAAAAATAAAAAAGAAAGAAAAACTGAAATGTAGCATGAAAAAATACATGAGAGGAAAAGTCTTACCAGTGTCTCCCCATACAGTTTGTATGCAATACTAGTGTTCAGTATCTTTTTCCTAAGAAGTGAAATACATATAAAGACAGGCATATAAAGACATCTCTGGCTACAGCTCTTTTGGAACTGACTTCAACCATCTTTGGTTTATTACCCGAGATAGCATGATGTCATCAGAAGACTTTGAACGTTTTTTAAGACCTTTTCCAGTTATTCTTAAATTATTAGGTGTGAATATGTGCATGTGTGTGGTATTTCTTTATTTCTGCAACCAAGTGATAAACTGCAGTGCCACAAGATAAATTGCATTCAGTTTACACATTTGACCTCCTCACTTGAACTCTGTCTGCTAATCCATTTCAGCTGGGGCTATTTCTAATATGCCATACTTCCAAACAGCTTTCAAACAGCTGTAGGGGCTTTTCTTGTGTGTGTTTTAACATGGATTTCACATTAAAAATATTTTCTTCTTTGCACCAGAAAGCGGAACAGATTACAAACAGAAAGACCATGGCTCCTAGCAGCTCCAGCACTGAGAGTCTGACAATGTCCCAAGCCAAAAGTGAGCGAGAACTGCTTTAGGCATGCAGCAAACTTTTCTGATGTGCGGCACTTGCACCTTTAATGGTGTTCCAAACAACATCTGTCACACACCTGCAATCCCATTAAAATCTTCAGGAGCTTTCCTCCTCCAGCACTCTGCAAGAGTTTTAATGAAAGTTTAGACACTCAAGCCTGGCCTTCATGTGCATCACCCCATCTCATGCAGGTGAAGCATCACCCCACCAAAGAGGTCTCCTCATAGGCACACAATTAAAACAGGTGCTGTGCCACTACCTGCTCCAATCCAGTCGATTTGTATAATCCTCCCTTTTCAGTAAAAATTCTGGAAATAATAACAAATGCCTCAACTTGTGCATTGTGGTATAAAAAGGGTAACCAAGAATCAAATCAATTCTGGTTTTTCCTTTCAGGACAGATATATGTGTTTTAATTGCTGTTGATGTTAGCTTCCCAGAGGCAGCACATAACCAGCTCTCACTAACACACGTTTTCTCTGTGTGTTTGAGAGGGTCACTGCTTTTCAACAGCTTTTTATTTTTTCTTTACTTTTTACATTTTCTTGCTTAGTTTCACCCTAATTTTTTTTTAAAGGCAAAGTTTTGTTTTCAGTTAGCCAGCATAAGCAAATCATCTCTCAACTACTCACCACAGTTTTTCACAGAAAAGACAAGAATAAGTGTTTTAATAACTTAACTTGCTTAAATATCCATGACAAAAGAGTTCTGTTGCAAAGCTGCCGCTTGCATTTGACACACCTGACCAAATAGCAAAACCATTGTTTTCTCAGCTTCTTCGTGAATCTCAGGCGATATGGATGCTCCTGGTAGCACTCCTTTTGCATTCAGTTGACAGGTACATTTCCTGAGTATTGCAAAGCATCCAACTGCCCAGTTTAACCATGTGCTAACTGCACACATGCTTTAAAATATCAGGATTCACTGGTGCATGCCTCCACAGCCATACTTAATACAGGGCTTAAACCTTAGCATTACTGCTGCAGAAGGAAAATAAGCCAGCCCCCTTTTACCTTCAAATAATTGAAGAGTCTCAGCAGCATTCAAAAAACTAATGTGGATGAAAATTAAGGATGTGGTGAAGAGCTCTCCCAGACTGGGATCTTGCTGTATTTTTCCAAAAGAAGTTTGATGGCATCAGATATATAAACATGACTGGCTTAAGCAATTAGACCTGCATTTGCTATAAACTCCACAATCAAATATTCATTCCATTTTGCAATGTCACCAGTAGCCTGTCACAAGCAAAGACAAGTTAAAAATGCAGAAAAGCATTCCAGGAAAGCTTTTTTTTTTTTTTTAAATGAGTACATATTTCAGTTACAGAGATACTCTGAATGAGATGGCTAGGGAAAACTTATTGCAGGAACTGGCAGATCTCTTGTGTAGTGGTCCCTTGATAACAAGTGCATCAGCCCCCAGGATGACAATTCTGTACCCCCTCTAAGCCCATGTTATAGATACTTCCAATTTCTAGAAAACTGTACTTATTTGGAGCTAATAGTTAGAATTTGACTATCTTCTAGGCGTATTGATTTTGGCTGATATTTTTTCCATGAGTCAAAAAAATTATTAGTCACTTCTGAATTAAAAACAAACAAAAGCATTAAGAAAAAGCGCACTTTACTCAGACGCTCCTTTAAAGAAGTTCAGCACAAGGAAGTCTCAATGAATACCACAGTTTTATTCACAGTTGGCTTGGTTTTTGATATAAGAGAGGAATCATCAACTCTTAAAATCATGAGATTCTACTAATGGTTTGTATCTGATACAAAGAAGACAGACCTCTAGTAATTAGAACAAAAAAATTGTTTTAAATTCCCCTTCTTTTTGCATGAATTGTTACAGAGGTCATTTGGCCAAAAAGCATCAGCTGCTGAACATTACAGAGAAATCTGTCTATCCCTGTTCCTGCTGGTGCTTCTTCATTGATATGGAGAAGTATATACAGAGAAATAGAGATCAAAACATTCTAACAGAGTAAGAATAATGGTTGAAAAGACATCAACCATTTGACAAAGGATGGCTATAATTGTTTAAACACTATGAAAACAGAAACAAAAGCAGAAATAAAACCAAAACCAATGCTAGCCATTTATCAGACTATTGAGAGGCAGTGTGTTTTCATCCAGTATAAGATTAACCAGTAAAAACTCCAAACAGAAAAATGTAGCAATGTTTGTAGACTTAGGACTGGGG
Source organism: Pezoporus wallicus (assembly GCF_028554395.1). Taxonomy (NCBI): domain Eukaryota; kingdom Metazoa; phylum Chordata; class Aves; order Psittaciformes; family Psittacidae; genus Pezoporus; species Pezoporus wallicus. The sequence goes on from NW_026638501.1 coordinate 2,710,830, forward strand.
AATACCCTTGTCTTGACTAACTGGAATAGCTGGAGAGACACTAATGACCTAAAAAAATAAGAATGGGCAAACCCATCACAATTTCCAGATGCCAAACACTGCTCCATGCCAGACATCTGGGGGAAACTGTGACAACTGAAGCAAGAACCACCCTGAAAGGCAATCTGTATGCATACCTGACCAGCATCACAAGTCATGTTCAACATCCTCAAATTCTAATTTATTAAATATTTGCCAGGTGGAATCTCCTAGAACTTATCGAAGATTTTCACACCTATTCCCACATCTGGAACAAGTGACTCAAGTAAGCATCACATTAGGGCAATAAAAATTGTAGCAACTGGTCTGAACTATGATACCAGCAATATGCGATGGCTGATGCATATTTCTCAGGTTCGTTTTGAAACACTGTAAGAGGTCCTGCTGCCCTCGGTGCTAAGCAAATCCTAAGCCATGGGTAGACCCAGGTGAGAAATGTGAGAAGCTGCTTGCAGAAGCCCTTTGCTCAGTGCCAGCAACACAAGGATTTCTTTCTAACTCCTATCTTCACAACCTCTAGATTATATCTCTATTATTCACATAGCACAAGCAGAGAGAGCATGGCAAGAAATTTGGGCTTGCAGTGCTAAACAAAATGTGTACAAACAGAGTTGCCAGGAAGGTGCATTTTTGCTAAGCAGTGTCTGAGAAATAAATTATAAAGAACTGTAACTACTGCCTATTAAGAGACAGATTTATATGATAGCTAAAGCTTTCATAGTTTATGAAACAACATCTAATAAAATGGCACAGCTGTGATTTAGTAAGGTGTTTAAATTCATCATTGCATATATTTTGTATTTCAGACTGGTCTTCACTACCAAGTCATATATTGTCTTTGCCTGATATATGCATCCTTTTTTGCATATGTAATGAGCTTATCAGTTTCCAGTCGAAAAGAAAATTTTAGAGCTATCTTCTTCTAAGGTTTGCACTTAAATATGCCAGATGACTTGTTCACTGTACTAATATACACAATGAATTCAACAAGGTGAAAAACGTTAAAGGCTGATATTCGGTGCAGCAGAGTAGGAAGATGAAGAGCACAAAGAAATTTGGGACTGTCTCACCCAGCAAGGCTTACTGGGGCTAGAGAAGCACCCCATCACTCCAAAAAAAAATAAAACTCCTTATATATTTTTATCATTTGCTAGAACCATATAGGTGATTGCACATGAGACCTTGATCAGGCAGGCAGCATCCTCACTGCTGCGAACACACATCTGGGCTCCTGCAGCCCAGAAACCCCCGAGAAACAAGGCTGAGGTTCCCAAACCAATCCTAAAGCCAACTGTCTTCAGACACCTGGATAAAGCAGTCTCATCTTCTGGTATGCCAAGGCTCCCAAACCAGCTTTCAACATCTGCAGGTGGCCATTGGAGACTTACAATGTCTGAGATTCAGGAAGCTGCATTTTAAAGCCTAACTTTGGGCAGCATTCCCCTGAATCCTGGCCCAGATTCTCCCATTTCCAGGCTGGAAGGGACTGATGGCTCACCTGCTCTGGGTTTCTGTGTAATACCATCCATAGTATTTCAGCTCTCTGCATACTGAGTGCAGACTTGTTGGTCAGTCTGTGCCCTGCTCCAGAAAGTGGAAAACTAGAGGTAACTCCTGTTGCAAACAAAACTCTTAAGGTTCAGGCAAGAGCTACATCTAACTCTGATTACCTTTCTCAGTCTCATCATACACATGTTTTACTGTAGCTACAAAAGGAAAGGAATCTGCACGATTTGCTGCTGTAGTCAAAATTGGATATTAAGACAGTCAGTTGAACTGCAAGATTTCTTTATTAATGGAATCTGTCCCCCTATTTTTCATGAATATTTAAATGAAGAAAAACAGGAAAACACTGCAAAAACTGTCCAGTTGTGACATTTCAAAAACAAAGCCCAAACCAAATTTCCATTGGATTTAATTCCTGGTGAAATCCAAGTAAACATTTGGACAGCATCTCTCACTTTCAGAGAACTGTGCAAAGCTAATGTATAATTTGTGGTTCTGCTCAGCACATCTGCAATCCCCTGCTTCCCAAGCATTCAAATGCTTCAGCCTGACTTGGATCCTGCACCCAAGGTTTGCTGAGAGCCACCCATCACCTGAGCAGTGAAAAAACACAAGCTTTTCAGAACAATGACAGCATGACAGCTCTGGACACTGTGCAGTAAGATCCCATTTTGGGTCATCTCTGTGTTTCACAGAAGTTTCCAAGTCAGAGTCAATTCACAGCCGAGATTTAAATAGCATGGCTCATAAAATACTATTCAACCCAGCTAACCAGGAAAAAAAAGGAGAAAAGGGAAGGAAGGAAAAGAGGGAAGGAAGGGAAGGGCACATAAATTAAAAAGCTTTACAGATAACATCTCCTGGACCATTTTTGCAGCTCCTCCTTTTTCCCCAAAATAACAGAAGACTTACTATGCTTATCCTCAAAGATGCTTACAAGTCAGCTCGCTTTTAGTTATAGCACTTTGCAGAGTAAATAATCTTAATTGTCTTGCACGTTGCTGACTACATCAACAGGAAAACAGCAAGGGATACATCACAGAAAGCAGCTGGTATATCTTTCATCATAAGGGATGAATGAAATTCAGTGGCTACATTACAAGGAAAGAGGATCTAGTAACACTGTAACACAGGAAACAGTTTCTGATGCTTGGGCAATTATTTTCCTTTCCTATCTATGTAGCACATAAATCTGTGTCCAACTGGGTACCCAATCCAGTTGCTTAAGATGGGACATTGGATCATAAAATCAACCACTATTGACCCTAGAGAAGTCATATGTATTTACATTAACTTTATCATGCCAAACGGTACACCTGCCTTTCTGAAAGCTGCAGTGCTGCTGGTGTTTCCTGTGGGACTTAAATTAGGGACTGGAGGGGATGGCAGGTGAAGCACAGGCCCGTGTTTCTAGAAAAAGAGTGAAAGAAAAAAATAATCAAACCATGAGAGAAACCGTTTGATAGCCTTGTACTGCAATCAGAATCAAACAGCTCTGAGGCTGTCACTGGAATATTAAGCAATAGACTTTGACAGTGGGGAAAGTCTGAATGTGCTGCAAGGCCTCCAAGTGTCCGATGGCAATCAAGAAGTCTGGCATTTTTGACAGCAGGCAGGAAAACTTCTGAGCAATGCCCTGTGCTCACCATAACTTTCTGCAAACATCAACCCTCAGAGTGGAGTACAGGCACAAACATCTTTCCAGGAACTCCAAATGTCAAACAAGCAATTGTGAGCGTGAGAGGTAATGCTGCTGGGTGTGCTCAGTGCTCCTCCTGCAGCTTTCTTCCTTTTGGCCAATGCAGTGGTTTCCCCTTCTTTTGGGGAATGGGAGATGAAGGCAGCCTACTTGGCTGAAAGCTCAAAAGGGAAAACAAAATTCTCAGAATTGATCTGCAGTTATCACACAGCAACACTCCTTTTTCTCCCATTTCCTCTCCTGACCTGAACCACATCTTGCGCATTCTCATCTACCACGGGTTCTCATTCTGAAGTCAAGAGCAGAGGTTCTCACTCATCGCCATGAAAGCAAAGTCTAAGATGGGAGTCTATAGCTATCGGTCAGTACTTTTCCTGTTATAAAAACTAAAAAAAACACTGAATATGTGTATACACAAGCAATGGGAAGAAAAATGCCATTTTTACTTCTCATGAAATGGAAAATAACACTTTGCTTCACAAGGACGTAATAACAGGATGCCTGTAAGGTAAGGTACAAACATAAGCAACAAACAAATCAACACTATAGATCTCCAAATGAGCTGAAGTCTTCTTCTAATAAAGCTTTAAAACATGATGCCTTCCTGCAAACTAACCAATAAGCCACTTCTTAAGAGAGGATAATAATGTTCTTCTGCACTGACAGCCTCCTTCCTGTCAGAGGGGAGGCTGGCAGAGAAGGGACACTTGGTAGTGTGTTCAAGGGCCACAACAGGTCACCTTCTGGCAGGGAGCCATGAGCCGTGAGCCATCCACAGATAACAAGACCTTTTAGCCTCCTAGACTGGAGAAGAGAGGATGCTTCACTTCTAAAAACATTGCTCTTGGTTAGTATTTCTCAGCCTGAGGCACCTGCACACTTGCTCTTGGTCCGCAAGCTGCTCCTGGCTCAGCTTCAGCTTCCCACTTCTCATTGCCAGACGGCAGAGGCAGAACTAAGAACACGTTCACTACTTCCCCATACCACAGCTTCCTAGGATGTTGCACCATCTTGAAAAGAAGCAGTTGGCACAAGGCACAGATTAATGGAAAGTGAGGCTTATGTATCAGACGCGTACCCATGGCGGCACTTTTTCAGTACAAGGACAACTAGCTTCAGCTTATCATCTGTTCCCCTTGCTTAAGGGCAAAAATATGCTACACTGCATGACAAGGCCAAGCGGGTGTCTTTGATAGCTACATTATGCCTAAGCCTGGAAATGAGGCAATACAAGGAACACATATTTAAGAGGAAAGACTGAGTGTTTTTTGGAATGTTCCTCTCCTTTCCACCACCTCTACAACGACAAAAATCTCCATAAATACTAGTAAGGCAGGAAAAAGGAAAAACAAAAGGACCTTGAACCAGACGCTTGCTTCCAAAGTCGACAGAAACTTTTTGTTCCTTTTAGCTATTTCATTTCCTACGGAGGAAGAATTTACTGGAACAGGGAGTGGGTGGCATTGTACTCCTCTGCAGTGAAATTGCACCAGGTTGGATGGGACTTTAAGCAACCTGGTCTAGTAGAAGGTGCCCAACCCACCTGTCCATGGCAGGTGGGTTGGAGACAGATGATCTTTAAGATCCCTTCCAACCCAAACCATTCTGGGATTCTATGATTCAATTTTTGAATCCCACAGGCAGCTTTTCCTGAATTGGATTCAGACTGATGGCTGAATTCCTGAGGCAGAGAACCTCACAAGGGACTCCACTGCAGGAAAATGAACTTGGCTGTGCAAAGAAAAAGCATACTCAGCATAATACTGTGGAGCTAGGAAGCACGGAGAGCCCAGAAGGCAGATATAGCAGCACCCAGCGAGGTGACAATAGGCGAGTGCTGGGAGACACTGAGTGCTCAGCAATATTTCAGTGGGGAGCTACCAGTTTCTCTATTTCAGCCCCCAGGAAGGGGAATTAATTCTTATCTCTGACTTTCGCAAACCGGACACTGGATGCTGGCTATTTCTCATGCTGCCAGATGCCTTTTGTTCTTCCCTTCCAGTCCTTTGCATCACACTCTCATGTGCTCAATGCACACACTTCAAGACCTTTCTGTCTTTCTGTAAAGATCTGAGCTGTCTTGAGGCAGGAGACGCTGTCAGTATTCAAGCCTTCCCAGTCACTAACAGCATCCTTGTCTGGTTTGGGCTTCCCCATTGAACAGAAGTGAATCTGAGAAGCTGAAGTGTGAGTTGAACTTCCAGAAAGATAAATATTGTCAGAAAGCTGAAATGAGAACCCAGGATGTCCACTGCAGAAGTTTAATGCACATAAAACCACGACTGAAGTCAGGGGAGCCCATGCTTTGAATAAACAGAGTACAATACACCCTCTCTATGTAGGCAAGTCTAACCCCAAACCTCCAGCCAGCAGGGAGAGTTCTCCAACCTTGACTTCCCAATTTGCAGAGCCACCCAAGTAAATAGATCAGACAAATATTTTGCAATGGTAAGAAGAAAACATATTAATCACTGCTTCTGGAGCACAGCGATACATCTGCAACAAACAGCACAAAGGAGTCACAAGGATGTTAATAACCATCATCTTCAGCATTTCAATATTTTGCAGGAAATAAAATATGAGGCCAGCAGCTGAGAGAATTCAGAATGCTATGAAGCTGCTCACTGAACATCTGTTGTCCCTCTGCAGACTGGTGGGACGGGGTTCAGGAGATGAGGTTACACAGCAATGCAGAAGTACTAAGGAACAGGGTTGAGATGCCCAAAGGACACTGATTTCAGCCTTTCTTAAACTTGAGCACTGGCCTTTCAGGAAGCATTTCAGAGAACATTTACGCTCTGCTACCAAGCAGGTTAACCTTGCTGAGGGGGACTGGCTTCAGGGGAGGGGAGCCCTGGTGTCTCCTTTCTGCAAGCATTGGAACAGATAGGAATCCCTTTTAATCCTCTCCTTGGATGTTACAGCAAGACACAGGTTTCCACTTAACCCCTTACGCTATTTGGAAATACTGCAAACAGAAGCTGGAATGCAGTACTGATGTACAACCCAAAACTCTAATGTCTTCAAAGCAGTAACTTCCTTGGAGGAGAAAGACGGCTACAGGTGGCCCCATTCCATGAAAAGCAGGAAGAAAACATGAAACTTCACTCCTTTACTCTAGGTCAGACCCCTAAACCAGGCTCTGGGTGCCTGCTCCTGCACCCCCACTAGTACTAGCAGGGGCATGTGGTGTTCCCCAAAGTGAGCTTGTAAAATACAGCAACTGGCAAAACCAGCAGATCACTTTTCAAAGCTCAAACAGTGCCGCAGAGGTGTCTGCTTATTTCTTGCCCTCTTGTAACTGTGCCAAGGAGGGTGCAGTGAATGTCAGCTACATGATACCATTGCAAGCTAAGGAATTTGTAAATAGTTTACTCAAATTTCCTAGCTGATATATGCACACACACACATACACACACATATATATATACACACGTATATGTATGTATGTACATACATATTATGTATAGATATGGCATGAAATGTGCTTAGGACTAGGATACATAATTGCACAACAGGAGGCATCGCTGATTTTGTAAGTACCATCCTACAAAACTAAATCAAAAGATTTTGATATTCTCCTGTCAAGTCTGCAACTTGACCCTGATATTTTCATGCCATTGACAAAATGGCTTGGTTTGGGGGTGTTTGTTTGTTTAGTGTGGGGAAAGGCAGAGTCAAAAAACAAACCCACAAACAGCAAATCTTTGAAGAACAGAGGGGAAATGCAAGGTGAGCAATGTAAAACCAGATACACTTTCAACCCTTCCAGTCCATATGAAGCTGCTATTTATAACAACAGCTGGTTAGGGGAAAAGAAAAAAATAAATTAGGCAATCAGGTCATTTTTAGGATAAAGGGTGGCCCTTTAACTACAAACAAATCCTCTTTCCACCAGTCATTTCACTTGTCTTCGAAGACTGCAGGGAGTGCACTAAAGAGAAACACAGCATTTCACCATTCACTCAAAATTATGTTTGTTTGCTTGTTTACTGGATTATTTTCAAGGGCTGAAATAAATGCATAGACTGGCTAAAGATTTACAATGAATTTCTTTGCCATCTTGCCACATTTAAGGCCAGAAAAAAAAGAAGGGGGGTTTTCCTTCTTTTTTTGGGGGGTACAACTCTACTCTGACAATCTGATAGCATGTTGTATTGCCTCAGGCAAGGATACACTGTAGTAGTTTAGGAGAAATAAACTGCACAGTATCATCTTACAACCACCTAGGGTCAGTCTTCTTATTCAGAACTGATAAAAAAGATACTGTAAAAAAAAAGATACTGTAAAAATTGAGATCAGCACAAGGATGCTGATCTGCTACATCATAAGATTGCAGACAACTTCCCATCAAGAGCTCTCCACCTTATTTCCTGCAGGATTTCCAATAGGCCTGGGGGAAGACTGGCTACCTCACCTCCTTGCCCAAGGAGAAGGGATACACCCTGAAGGAAGTGACAACTTGATGAAGAAGCCTTCTCAATGCAGCTGGTGGGATGCATTGACATGAGACAGTGCTTCACACGGCACTCGGGTATCCAAAGGAGAGGCGGCATCACTCAAGATAGTAAGCAGCATGGTATGCAGTGTTTGACTACACGTAGCATCTTCATGGGCTTCAGAAATAACAAGCCAGCCAAAGTGAAGAGTATCAGCAAGAATGCACCAAGAATGTTGGCTTTTCAGTGCAGAGCTACATCCAGCCTGTCTCAGCACACAATTTGCAAACAACATGCATGCAGCATCCTGCTGGTTTTCCTGCACTTACAAAACCTCCTCTGCTTCTGTCCTTTAAATCCTGCAATTGCTTCCTGCAGCCAAAAAGTGAAGATACACTAGGATCAGAAAAGTTGAGCCTCCAAAATTCTGACATGGATATCAGAGTAAGATTCAAAACATAAAAATCATTGCTGAAGGATATTTTGACCTGAATAGCCATGCATTTTCTCACGCATTTATAATCCTTCCAACGAGACTGAGGGGGAAATAAAAAGAAAGCATGAATTGGAACCATTGAAAAATTTCATGTGATTTTTCATTACTGGAATTACCTTGATCACTGATGACAAAGACGTTGTTTCCAGAAGGTGAAATAGGAATATCTACTAAAAAGAAAAAAAAAAAAAAACAAAAAAAAAAAAAACAGAAAAAGAAGGTGTGTGCGCTAAAGCACCATTCTGGATTTGAGCCATAAAAACTTTGAATCAAGTAAGCTCACAGGATCTTACAGTTATGCTCATCCTTTACAGGTAAACAACAGGGATTTTCAAACTATTTCTAATAGGTTAAAGAAAAAGCAGTTGTGATTCAAAATAGAGAGTGGGGGGACACACACGAGATTTACTTGATGTTTGGAGAACATCATGTGTTTACAACACTGCTCTCCACCCCCAACAAGCACACATTTTAGCACCGAACAGTTGGAGAAGAAAAAGTTGTCAGTGAAAGTCAAACACAGACATGCAGAAGGCTTCTTTTTTCTCTCTCTTTCTTCTTCTCTGTTAATTTGGGAAAGAAAGGATTCATCTTTTAGACCCTGGGATTAAATAGTCAGATCCAAGCTCCTCTTTATCAAAAAAGCTGCTACCCAAGGAAATCACAAATCATCAAAGAGAAAATACTTGGCTGTTTCTCAGAAGGGGACCATGATCATTTCCCTTGTCCTGAATAAAAGGTCCCTGATCCCCTAGGCAATACCAGCCATGCTGTGCTCCTACATCACCACCAAAGTCATGAAAAGAAAAACTGAAGAATCTGCCAAAGAGTTAACAGGGCGGCACACTACCTCCACAATATTAGGCAGCGCCTTTGGCCACCAAGAATATGTACATCCTTTTTATTGCCAACTTATGATAAAGCAAACGTATATTTTAGCCATTCCATCAGATGATGGAGCTCTGTTTAATTAATCTCTAATCACTTTTAAACTGATACATTCCTGAGAGTCACTGGGGCCCTGCTGGTTGTGGCAACTGGCATTTCTACAGAAAGCAATTCTGAGAAACAGATTAATTTCCTTTAAAAAAAAATTAAGAGCCACTCAGTCTAATATATTTTATAACCATTCCCCAGAAAGTCTAATTATAGATTTTCAAGCAAGTATTTTACGGTTTTGTTCCAGTATATCCGTTCAAGGATGCAACTGAGTTTTGCAGAAGCTTCAACAATGATTCCTGATGGCAGAGTAACAGCTTAAACTTCTCAAGGGCATGCCAGGTTACTCTTCTTTCAGTTTTTTTGCTACTCCACTAAATTTTTAATACAGCTTCAGCAAATAATGAGTTTACAGACTGGGACTGTTCCCAAGTCAAGGTACCTGAAACTGGTAATGAAATAAAAATGCAAAATGCCCATTGGCTGCATAAGTTATGTATCACCTGTCAGTTGTTGCACAGACTAGCAGTCACGGGAGACAATTTCAAAGCTGATATGGTAGCTTTACAGGCAGAAAAAGGGTCAGCATGGCAATGGAGATAAAGTAGGAGGAAAGCAGCGTGCAAGGTATCATTCATTATTTTACTATTACCATAGTACTCAAAAATCTCAATGGAGTCCTAAGCTCCCACCCGCTAAGTACTACATACACATCTAGTAAAACCCCTTCTGCCCTGAACAATATATATTCAATATGTCTGAAGACAAAGACCAAGCAAGAGGCAGTAGCACTGTCCCTGTGGTGCAGATGGCCGATCAGGGCAGGAGGAGGTCATACACCTTGCGCAAGGTCAGATGAAAAATCAATGGCAAGCGATCACAGGTCACTTGAATTGTAGTCTGGAGCCCACTGTAAGGCCAGCCCTCCCCTCTCTGATGTCTAGGCCAGCACTGCTAAATACTATGGTTAAGTACTTTGTGCATCCTCCTGGAACGCTGCCCTCTGCTATCATGAGTTGGTAATTCAGAAAGAAAAAGGAAATCATCCCTCCAAATGCCTTGAAAAAAGGGAATTTCAGAGCCATACTCTGATCCCCTTCAAGGATTTTAGGGCCCCACAAATCTACCAGATAATCAGATACCAAGCACAAAGAAAATATGTCCCTTAAGGGATGCAAAACCTTGTAATAACCTCCATCATCAATACCTCTCTAGTTTGTAAACTGCAATTACAAAACTCCATGCAGCACTCATAATTCACTCTTCCCCCCCCCAATTACATAAAATCAGGAAGGGCCCTGTTTGTAAGGGCACAAGCCATTAAAACCAATGATCTGTGACAGAAGGAGAAAGAAACTCTATGTGCAGTGCTCCCTGGAGAAGTTTATACCAGCTCAGCAGGATGGCTTGCTAGAGGAAGAGCAGAATTACGCCTAGCAGCATTATCCCTGGCCCCTACATGCAAGACCAAGCTACATTCTCTAGTCCCATCAACTTTATAACTATTGCTACCCTGCTCCCCTCTGGAACAGTGGAAGATGGTAAGTCCTTATACTTTATGGATTTGAAAATGGACACAAAATCAGTTAAGTTAAAGCCTTACCTGCTGGAAATATGTTTTGCTGGAAATATTAAGATTTGACTGGCACCTCTATAGCAGTTTTCTGTGCTCACTGTAGATCAACTGGGCGTTTCATTTACTCTAGTGAAAAGGTTTTTCAGAACTACACACCGCTTGTTTATTAGGATCATCATAGCAGAGAGTACATCTCATCATTTTGCTTTTCTGTCAATCAAACCTATCTAACACAGAGGTTAACAGCTGACCCATTAATGGGATAAGAATTCCTAATCTATCAAGAATATATGCCAAAATCTATTCATTAGATCCTCTGCAAGCCTATATATTATTTACATTTGACATAACACACCATACAGCTTTCTTTTACTCAAAATCATTTCTAGACTCACATTGCTCTTGAATGGATGAAGATAGCTACAAAGGCACCACCAGAGGAACCAGAGAGTCTGTTATCAGCTCCTCATGAGATAAATCAACACAGCCACTGACCTGATTTCAGCAGTGCTCAGCTAATTTTCATCAGCTGAGCACCAGGCCCATCATCAATAGCTTTAGAAATGAGCAAGCAGATGCAAAAACTCATTTGGCTTTGACAAAATGACAGCAAGAGGCTATTATGAAGGCTTCTTACTGAGGGTTTAAATTTGAAACCCCACAATGGGTACCAGGCTTCTGCACAGGGTCTGTGGACCAAGGTCTTGTGTACACTATGGCACAGGGGTCTTCCAAAGCATGGTTACCAGTATGGAAAGGGTTTGTCACATAGGTAATTTTCATGTGCATCCCAAGGGACCAAGCTGGGTGGACAAAGGACAGAAAGGGGTTAAAGTGATAACGTACTCCTCTCCCTTCACTCAGGTTACCTATTTTCCACCCCAACACCCATCCTACAGAGTTTCAGCCCAGAAAGGAACATGGTCATCCACGCTTGTTTGTTTTCATAGTTCTGGAAAAGGGAAAACAATCCAGATTCAAGTAAGAAAATAACTTCCATATTTAAACAGCTACACATATTTTCAGCCTATTTCAGGAGCACAGGGAAGATAATAAGGAGCTCCACTTTCCAGGCTTACCATGCTAAGAGGATAAAAAGAGAACTCTTGTTAATGCCTGTGCCTAGATAGTAGAGCATTATGGCTTGGATTCACAAAGGGATTTAGGACTCTTAAGTCCCACTGAAATCAGGAAATGAATGGGACTTAGGCTCCTCAGGGCTTCTGTGAGTCCCAGTCCAAGTGCCTCCTCCTTTTGAAGCCAGTGCGAACAATGCCATGGCATTAAGCAAGGGCAGAGACTGCCCACAAAGCTTTAACTCTATTAATAAAGACTAGAGGTTAACTGGTAACAAACAGGCACAACACCCCTGGTGAAGAGACTTTGGCCTGAATGTCTTTAAAGCTTCCAGAGCACTCCATCAAACAGAGCTGAAGCAAACTCCATACCTGTCAATGAGAGCTTTGCAGTGAATTAAGATTTCAGCCCAAGTCCTTGAGTCAGAGGCAAAAGAGCTGCTGCTGAGGAGACAAACTGTGCCATTAGCAAGCTTGGGCCATGTACTGTTACTGCCTAAAGCTCTTCAGGTAGGCAGGCAACAGTGCACAGTGATGTGTTTTCACCAACAAGCCTTACTTTAGTTTTCTCTGATTAAAACTTGGCATCCCCTAATCCATACTAAATTTAAAAATTAATTGTGAAGTTAATACAGTTATGGTACTTGCGCCTCATTCTATATTGCTATTTTAAATACACTTTAATAAAGATCAGTGGCATGCACTCTTGTAGCAGGAAACAGGGTTTCCCAATACAGGTGTTATCAGTGTAAGTGAAATTTCCACACTGGTGAAGTGAGAAAAAAAAAAAAATCTGCCCCACTTTCTGTACTCCTGTACATGGGTTAAGACAAAAAAAAAAACTCCCAACAACAACAACAACAAAAGGCATTATCTAAGCAAGTGTAAAGTGTTTAAATATTATTAACTGCTAATAAGCCCTCCATTGTGCCAGTGCAATATGTCCTTTTTGCTTTTACAGCTCCAGAAAGCTTCATAATGTAAGACAAAGGCATCCCAACTGGTGACCCAATGGAAACCACATTTACACAGTGATTCCCTTTCTAATCAGGCACTCAAAGTCTTCAGCTCCTCTTCCCTGTATTCACAGATCAAGAGCTTGTATATTAAGCCTAATACAGACCAACGAGCGCTCAGCCCCACCTGTGGCACTCTTCTGTTTTACCTTGACCACAGTAGGTATCCAAGAGGACCATGCCACAGCATTTTTGACAAATGGTCTTTCCTTAAAGAGCAGCTCTGAAATCTTCCAGTGCATGCTGCAGAATATTTGATGTGGGGTCAGAAAAGATTCATCTTTGCTGCAGCAATGCTATCTCAACCCCCAGAGCACTCAGCTGAAGCTGCCTCTACCTAGTCAGGAGGAGTGGAGGAAAAAAAAGTAAAAAGGTGTTAGGTTTGGGTTGTTTTTTTTTTAAGGAATCAATAAACACCAGCACTTCATCTCTGCTCAATTTAGCCCTTTCTGGGAGCATAGATAATTCCTGATGGCAATTGTCGAAAGTGTCCAAATTCAGACAGTCTGATAGCCCTTTCAGTCGGGTCAGTCCTGGCAGAGACAATAATCAGGCCTCCCACGACGAATTTCATTCAACGAGCAGTGCTGATTACGGGAGTGGTTTGAATCATCGCACAGTATTGACTGAAGATCAATTTTCAGCTTGAGGTATTGTGGAGAACATAGAGAACATATAGTACACAGCTAAGCTAAGGCAGGGAGTAGGAATTCAATAGCCTACCCAACCATGTCAAATAAAAGCCTGCACAGATAGATGCTACAATTCCTACCCCCTGAAGTCCATGTTTTTAAAGGTACATGCTATGATGAAACAGCACCCCTGAGGAACTATATTTCATCACTATATTTTGCTACATCATTAAAATTATCATTTCATTCCTCCCCCAAATTTATTTCGAGCAACGTGCTTTGCATTACAAAAAAAAAAAGACAACTTGTCCAAACAGCTCTTCTTTTGATTCCATCTTCCCTTCAATAAAATTTTCTGAGCCAGGTAACAACTGCCCTTCCTGCTGCAGGTGCCTTGTCTCCCAGCGCTCCTCTGCTCTTCTTCACCTCCACCCATGTCAGGCACCACAGCTTTTAGCTCTGACCCCACACCAGAACTACCTTTGAGAAAGGAGAACAGTTGGTGATGCTATGGTCCTTGTAGACCCCATGTTGCCATGTGTTGCTGATCACTCTAATCCTTCATGCTTTTAAGAAAAAATTCCTAGCTTTGAGATGAGGAAATACAACATGTCCTAAAAATAGTCAAAGGTTAAAAAAAAGCTTTTGAGGAGGGATTCCTTTCCTGGTAAGGCTCACTGATACAGGTATTACAGGATCACCAGTTCTTCAGAGCCCTAAAACTGGGGCTTCATCCATCCATCCATCCATCCATCCATCCATCCATCCATCCATCCATCCAAATTAGGCTTTGCTTTGCTTCTCTGACCCATAATGCCTAGTTGTGTTCCTCAGTACACAAGAGCAGATGCTGAGATCCAGCATCACTGCCATTGTGGAGGGAGGAAGCAAGGTGGGAAGAGAGATGTGGAGCTTTGCACACATGTTCCCAAAACTCCACAAGCACCTTCTGGACAGGACAATTTGCTGCAGAAGGAATGCCTGTACAAACACATGACTTGACAAGCAGGCTTGCTAATAGGAGGCTTCAACCTGAACAACACATCTATTTTACTTGTAGGGGAAGAAACTGAGAACCAAGCACATGTGGGATTTGGTCTGTTTGCACTGAAAAGTTACAGTGACTGCTTAGAGTGACCATTTTTCAGGTGAGCAACAATAGAGAGTTTTATCTTGTAGAGATCAAGAATTCTTGACTTTTCACTGAAGATTTTTTTATGCATCTATGATTTACAAAATCTATTTTGCAATTTCCACAGAGCTCAAAGAACAGCAATACAATGTATCTTAAAAAGAAAGACAAACATGAAAATGGTTAATCTAAAAATCACATCCAGTCACAGAAATGTAAATTCAGTGACAATGATGAAACTGCTCACATTGAATAACACACATTGTAACAAGCTGTAGTGTAGCAAGGAAGCACGGATTTCCATATATCTGCTTTCCCACCGAACGATCCAGCCTAACACAGAAAATAATAAACCAAAAGAAATTCCCAGCTATAACAGGTGAAATTCTGATCCTTCACAAATCAACATCTGACTTGACTTCCCACATCACAGGTAAAAAGCAGGAGTTTATGCACATGGGAGCATTTCAGCATCCTGCGTAAGATGCTGATGCTTCTCTTTATTCTCTCATCCTCTCATTTATGCTTGTTTTCTTTAAGCTATTTAAGTTCTCTTACTTACACGCATATTTTTTTCCAACTGCAACGTCTCTCAAGTCCTCTTTGTGCTCTCTCCAACCTTTTTCCTCTGTCTTAGTAAGTTAAATATCAAATCAAACCTAATTTGGTCATCAACGGGTAAAGAAATATCCCAAACAAATCTAACTATATGACAAGAACTACCAACAGCGTTTAAAAATAGGGAAATGACAGAAGATTTTTATTTATTTTTTTTATTTCTATTTCAATCTGTCAAAAAGAAGATATAAGGCAAGGACCAAAATAAAGTAACCACAGTAAAAATAGTGCTGAATGATTGAAACAAGACAGTGAATTCACTCTTTAGAAATTCAGCTTAGAGATACCTCATCTACATAAGTCCTCAAACGATGTATGCTAACAAGATAAAGTGTTAAAATGCATCTGAGTTGCAAACAGGTGTAGGCATCCTGCAGTAACAAAAAATTACTGCGGGATGACAGGGCCCGCAAAGTTGAATTCTATTGCTTTAAAGGAGAAGAAGATAAGAGTGCTGCTAGGAAATTCAGGTTGCTATACAGTAAAGTATAATGTCTGCCCACCAGGATCAGAGGTCCCTCTTATTATTCTGCTATTGTCGTGGCCACGGCATGCCAAATGAATTAAGGAACTTCACAGCAGCTTAGAAGTGGAAATAATTTCAGTTTAATAATAATAAAAAAAATATTAAAAAAAGACATGCCCAGGAGCTTTACAAATCACAAAATTCCTGGTAAGTATGAGAATTTTACCTCCTAGTTTTACAAGTTGCCTTCTGCCCTCAAGAAAAACAGGTAAGATGTTCCTCTTTTTCTAACCTCCGTCAACTATACCAGGCTTTTGCAAAGATATGTCCCTGCCTTTGCTTCCAGCTCCTCCATTCTGCAATGTTTTATGTTATAGTATAGCACTTTTCCCAAGGTTTCCCCATGGTACTGTAATGCACCACAATTCGTGATTTTTATACTTCTCTCTAGTATAACAAGTATCTTTAATCATCCAGTTGTTTGCTACAAAAACAACTATTCCTTTCAGCATGCACAGGAATTTGCCATCACAGTATTTTTTTTAAAAATGCTACATATTTGCCCTCTAAAAATGAAACCTCTTAAAAGAAGCCCCAAGTTGGACTTCTAATAAGTGTGACCCATAAGATCTCCAGTCCCCTGGAAAAATCACAGCCATGACTCCTAACTTTAATCCTTCTGAATAATAGCTTTTATCTTCTGCAAATTTCATCCCCAGCTGGTCAGTTCCACTATCCAGCAATAAAATACTAAAAATATGATTTTTCATTTCTGAAACATGAAAGTCTCTGCTAATTGAACAAACCCAATCAGCAATCCTACAGACTGGCCAAAGTTCATTAAAATGACAAGGGGTGAGATAAGAGGAAAAACTCAACAAGGCCCTGTTTCTATGTGGAAAACTTGGTGCCAGTCAAAACATCAGCACTCAAGGGCACTTAGAGACTGCGAAAAAGCTGTGGTAGCTCCAGATGTACAATTTAAGCAAGTTGTTCTTCCTGCCTTTACCTCTGCACCTTCTCTGTGACATGATTAACAGCTAGTCTGACAAAGCTCAGCCAGCCACAGTTAAAATACCAAAACCATTTGGCCCGTCACTGAGGAGCACTGAGCACCTCCAAAACCTGTTCTGTGTTAACATCCATGCCTACTGATGGATGTCAGTGCTCTAGGCTTCAACCAATCAAGGGTCCATCAATACTTCCCTGGAAAAAGCCTTCTATCCTGCAGCACAAGAGTTCATTTGAAAGATTTTGTGTTGATTGCTAACATGTGTCCTCACTTACAATATTTTATTTCACGGTGAAATTCAGATGCAGCTATGATTTCAAGTTTTAAAACACTGTAGTGGTGGATTTGAGTGGATAAACAGACTAAGCATAGTTAAGAGTCCCACTGGGAAGTCTTAAAAAGACTGATTTATGAATATGCAAACACTTCCATGTCACTCAATCCTGATAAACGCCAGTTGCACAAGCTCACAAGATGAAGGCAATCTGATACTAAAAAACAAAGCCACAAACTACAAGAAGAGTAATTTACAAAAAGGAATTCTATCCTGTGCAGAAATAAGCTTCCTTTCAAACATGTTGCTGCTTGGGTTCTCCCGCTTTTTTTAAGACCTCGTATATCATTATTTTGCGACCAGTTTTCTCCTTATAGTAGTTTCAGACATCTGCAATTTTGACATCTGCAATAAACTGACCTATGTACTCCCATCCTTTCCACACTAAGTGGCATAAGTAGAAGAAATGGGAATTCTTTTCTTTCCTGACATACACAAAGTCACACAAATAAAAATACTACTATAACTGAAAGCAAGGACTCACTGCTTGCTTTGTTTGCATGTAGAAAGCTTATCACAACTAAAAATACACCTCGCTTAGTAACACTAAAGATATGTTGCTGGTGAGCATGGGGTTTGCAAAATTATCTTGCTGCAGCTTAATGCTGAACTCAGCAGTAAAAGTGACATCGTTACCTTGGTGGGTGTGGGTGATTCCAGGTGTAGCCTTCATTGGGAATGCACGCTAACAGGGAGCATTCGGAGCAATCACCTCTCTTACAGAAATATATCACTAGAAGCTTCAAATGCAAAACAACTTTAGTTATTGACAGCCAGGGTGCGTGTTCTCTGTGACAGGAGCTTCTCATGGTAAGAGATGCCAGAAAACCCCACTACGCATGCCAGCCACCAGGAGAGGGGATGCGCCATCAGCGTCTCATCAGGGCAAGAGACAGGGCTAATTGGAAAGCTAAAGATCACAGAGTCCCTGTCAGCACATCTGCTCCTGGAAGCAAACAGACTAAATAAATGTAGCCATACTGGTCTGTGAGTAAAATTAAGGCTCTTAAGTGCCCTGGACTGTGAGAATAGGGTGGGTTTGCTCCTTTGAAATCTACACATTTAATTTCTACATCCTCTCTCATTAGCCTGGTTTGAGACCACCACCGCAGGGGTATTCCCTCACTTGGACAAATGTGCATAGGCCATTTTCAGAACTGCTTTTTGGTTTGCAGAACAAACACAGAGCATCATTCTGTAATACCTGGCAGCTTGAGGAAATCAGAAACAGGTTTGGGAACAACTCAAACCAACAGGTTAAAAGAAAAGCAAGCAGTCTACGGAGCCATGGCTCAGTGAAGGGTGGCCCAACATTGACACCCTGAGATCACTGGTGACAGACAAGGAAGCAGCAAAAGGAATCTAGTCAAACCAAGAATACTGCCAAAATTAAAACCTCCATTATTGAGTTCTGCTGGTGAAAACTGAACCAAATGCTTTCCAGGTGATTTATGGCCAAAGCTTGTCCTCTCTGGTCTGAGAAAAAAAAAGCAGTCTGAACAAGGTTTTAGTTCAGTTTTGTTCTTTTCTGAAAACAAAAATAGTGCTTGAACTTAAACAGCTTCTTGAATTGAAAGAAGGGGTGTGATCCGTCAGGCATCTCCGAAGGATGATGGGCTAACAAACAGGAGCAAGAGTGAAACAGCCCTAGAAGCAAGTGCTACAGGATGCAAAAAAGGGAAATTTGAATTTTTTTCAGTTATTATTTAAAATATATTAGCTCAAACAATTACTTCCTTCTTGATTATTGAAAGACTATTATTTTGTGAAGTTGGAACAATAAAATATTATGATGATGTTTTAGACAATGTGAAACAATTATCTTTCCTGATTTAAAACATAAGCACCTTTTTCTCAGGAAAATAACTTTCTCTCTGGAAAATAAATAAGTAAGTAAATACATAAATAAATAAATCTACCACCTGAAAACATAACTTTATGATCAGGAGAAGTATGTATGATGTGAGGACCAGAACCTATAAAAACAGTGACGATGGGTGAGCTCAAGTACTTGAATGTGAATGTACCAAAAGTGCAGACCCTAGAAAAGTAGGGGTTTGTGACCTGAAAGCACAACCCCTGCCGAACAGCTTCTAGACCACAATACAGGAGGTGCTACACTAAAATAGTGCCTTCTGTCAAAACAGAATTATAGCCAAGATGCTTTATTAACAGAGACACTAACAGACGTATGCCTTTCCTCCCGGAATGAAACAAGTTAGCAAAGACCACTAGTTGTGCTAAGAAAAGGTGTTTCGTAATGGCCAAGAAGCAGAAATATAGAAAACGAAATCCACACCTGCACTACAGTGAACTTTCTTAGCAACAGCTGAGACAGAGGAGGCACATATAAATCCAATGTAAAAGCAGATGTAGGAAACCAAAGAGAGGATCAAAGTCTATATGACCAAATTGCAAAAGTCAAGAAGTCAAACCAGCACCTTTTGATTCAGCTGGTATCTAAATCTAAGGCAGGTAATGGAAAACTATTGACTTCGGTAAGTAAAGTGCAAAATACAAGATTAAAAGGAATTTTTTTCCCCTCTAACATGAAAACTCATGCCCTGAAGTAATCAAAATGCATTTAGATGCAGGAGATCTGGAGAGACAACTTAAAGCTTGTGCGTGAAGGGGGCGGTCAGGGGAAGAAAGGAGAATACCTGCTTTTGTGAGTATCTTTTGCACACAAAAGACTAATTAAACTGGATGTAAACATTCAGAGATGCTCCTGAAAATAAGAGCAAGGCCTTCATTTCTCACCGCTTTAACGGAGAAGAAAATAGACACGACACCCTGACAAGCATACTTTTTGCTGATACGGCTGGAAGAGGCAGACACCGTACCAGGAAGTGAGATTCAGAGCTGGGGGAAACAGCAGAGGAAAATAACAATTTAGGAGCAGCTGCTCCTCAGAGTGGCAGCTCTCCCCTACCTGAAGGACTCGGCCACATCTGTGCACAGCAGCAACAGCTGCTGTCTTTGTCAGGGAAAACGGATGGTGAAGCGCAGGTAAACCAGGGGACTTGCTACCAATCGCTCTCGCTCCTTCTTCCCTCCTCCCCACACCCCCTGCCCTGTGCTCAACTATTTCTCTGGCAGCTCTCAGCTTTCTGAAATTCAAAGGATTGCTCATATGCTGTGCTGTCACCCAACAGGTATGGATTTTAACACAGTCCTCTTTATATGCCTTTAAAGAGTTTATTTCTTGCATGCTTATGGCATGTCCATTCTAGTAATGTGACTGGCAGATATGTTCTTTACTCCTGCACTGATAATAAGTTTAATTCATGGGAAAGTTGCTGCACACTTTCCCACTCTTATATTTTGTGTGATACGCCACTGTAACCCTGGATCGTCTCAAAGAACCCCAGGAAGCGGACCTTGGAGGGCATGTGAATGGAGAAACTTTTTTACACGATCTGTGAGCACGGTCCTGACTGACAGGTAGGTTTGCCAAGGGGAAACCAAATTCGGGGATATGCTAAAAAGGTTTCAGGGTCAGGATTCCATGGGCAGGTTAAATGCTGAAGGAGGGAGCTTGGCTCCACACAGGCCCCTCAAGGAGGGATGGGGGGTTCTCCAATCCCCACACCTACTGCCTCTCCACCTCCTGGGGTGGAAGAGCTGCAGGCTGTTGCAGCAGTTGCCTCTTTTCCTGGTGTTCCAGGGACAACGAGTCAAAAGATTCAGTTGCACCAAGGGCTCGTGGCTAAAACAAAGCTATCAGCAGCCTAAATAATCAGCAAGCTCCTTTTATAGTCAGCAGAGATTGAGCCAATGTAGTAAGAGGAATCAGGAAATTATTCATCTGATCCAAACAGAGGTGTCCACCAGCAGGTACAAGAAGCAAATTGCTTGCCAAGAGGACAGGCCAGCAGAAATTATGCTTGTCCTCAGCCTCTACATAACTTGTGTAACTACTGCATATAGATGTACTTATGTTTCTTCTCGGACTTGTGTTTAATTTTGCAAAGAGGGCCTCAGCAGCTGAGGAACTCAGACTAAGAGGATCAGGCATTACTCTTCATGCCCAGCCTGCACTCCCAGCTTTGAAAATGTGAACTGAACACTCAGCATAAAAGTACCCCTCTGCCTTTGCAGACAGTGTATGCATGAGGCTCCGCCAAGCCAACACAATACTGAAACTGCACCAGGGTGCTGGACAAGGTCTAGGAAGCTATGGCACAAACAGGCATTGCTTCCATTTTTTAGGGAGCTCATATCCAAAACCTGAAAAAAAAAAAAAAAATAGCTGGAAAACTTGCAAAGGAACTTTTCCTCATCAGAATCTATTACCTTTTTCCTTTTTGTACAGAACATATCTAGCTGTAGTGCAAGACACGTTTAGATTTGGACACGCAGACTACAGCCCATCTCACTTTGCAATGTTCCTTTAGTGTCCTGGAGAAGATAGGAGGCGATTTTTACGTAGACTCACAAAGGCTTCCCAAAAGAAGAACTGCTGGAAGAGCCTTTTGCCTATCTCTACTGGTGAAGCCCAGCACTGACTTCAACCAAGAGGAAGCATTACTCACACTACCTCTCCAACTCTCCTCCAGGCAAGTGCCAGGGGAAAAAGGGGCTTTTCCCACCTCATATGCAAGCACCATGGTAAAAGGCACAAACCCAGAGAACAGAAAAACACTCATAAAAGTAAAGATTGAGCAGACAAATGAGTATGAGGTGAAGAAGCCAGGGGGTGATTAAGAGCTACTTGACCAGTATCCAGGCTGGAGCTGCTGGACATGGGGGCTGGGGCCAGAGCCATCTCAAAATCACCAAACCATACCCTTTTGAGATGCTTCAGCGGAGAGCATCCTCTGCAGATAGGGAGTAGGGAGGTGTGGAAATGGAAGGAATAAGTGTGAGAGCCAAACTGGCATGTACAGAGGGTGTGGAAGGCGGAAGGAGAAGGCTCTTTGCTATGTGACAATTTAGGAATGTGGTTCATGAGGCTGGAACAAGCCTGTCATTTGGGCTTAGAGTTCCACAAGAGCTTACAAAGCTCAGATCTCCAGCACCACTACCACCACCAAAATAAAAAAAAAAATAACCTGCCAAATCATGTGGGTAAATAACTGGTAGCTCTATTTAACAGGATGCACAGGCTAGGGCTAAGAAAGGGCTCGACCATAACTATGAAGCGGCCACAGCATGGTCATGGTAAGAAATGGTGGAGACTCTGTGGATCAAAGCTTAGCTTCAGGTTGGAAAGGCAATGTCTCCATCTGCAAGGGACAGAGGAGATGGCAGGTTACAAGGGACTTCTTTTGCTGGCCTACTATTTAAAAACAAATTATGTCATTTGAAAATACAAGCTTTTTGTGCTTCACCAAAAAGAACAGCAACCACAAACACAATTTAAATGCTTTTCTTCTCCCTTTCATTTTTGTTACCCAGTGTAAGGAGTGAGGCCAGCTGGGTAGGACAACGAGAAACCTTTGTCCAGACCTTGTATTCGTGCCCAGAGAGAAAATCCTTACAGAACCTTTTCAGACCCAATCTTAAAATTGGCTTATATCATCCTTTGGGGAACATGCATTTGCTTTCATATAGTCCTCATGCTCACCTAAATAAATGAATAAATAAATAGGCAAATGAACAAGTAAATTTTCTTACTCACATCTCCCATAAACATCTAAATTACTTCCCCTAACAGAGTGAGCTGCTTCCACACAATCAATAGCGTTTTTCAGTTGCATGTGGCACTGTCTGCGTAGGCAGGAAGAGTTCATCAAAAGGTGGCAACCTCATGCACAGTCTGGCTGATGCATAAAAAGCTATACAAGCTATATATACAAAGCTATATAAAAAGGTTCCTGAAAAGCCATAGGCAGTTTTCCTTTGCTCAGCTGAATCAGCACGTAAATTCCACTTAGATGAACGAGGCAATGAACAGGCATGGTATATCATCACTTCAGATTGTGGGACAGCATGACATCTACATAAAGCCAGCTTGGATTAGCCAGCTGCCAGGGAGATTGCAGCACTGATACCTTACACTCAGATGGGACATTTACATTTGCATACATCTGCACAGGAAGCTAAAGCAAACTGTTTGCACAGGAGATAGACGGAATAATCCCGCTTTATTTTGTAAATTACATTCCTTATCCTAATTAAAGTGGAAGAATGAAACATCACATTATTATTAGCTCCTTGGACGCACTCACTAGGAAAAATAAAATGGTTGCATCAAAAAACATAAACTCACAGTGCTGGTCACTTATTTGCAATCCTGCTTCCACATCACGAATAACCACTTTACTTGCTGGGCTGTGTTATCTCCAAAAGTCTACACATATATGCTAATATACCTGCAAAGGCATGACAGGTTAGCACCTCAAATCCTCCTGTCAAATGACTGGAATACAAATAAGATGCCTGAGAAGTAAGAGAACATGTTTAAAACATGTCCAGAAATTGGTCAGAACCTAAGTGTTTGGCTGTATCGAAACATCCTTCAGAAGAACATAATTTCCTGAATGCCCAGGTTCATTTCAACACAGATGCTGAGCTACACTGATCACTGACTTCCAGGCAGGGATGTGTCAAAAAGCAGAAGATAGGCATATTGTTCTGCACATGCAAAGACCTCTATTTATTATTTTATTATTATTTTAATGCAGAAGCAGTTGTCCCAGTGCTTATTATTTGGCTGAATGAGCTGAAGTGAGACTCCCCGGGCAGCTGCTGACATAATGAATGATTGTGTGGTGAAGCCCAGAATGTGAATGATGAAGAATTTTGAAAGGCTCTGGAATTTGTGAATAACAAAAGTAGCTACAGTCCCCAAAATCTCACCATTTGTTCTCTGCAACAAAGGAGGACTCAAAGGCCTTTGTTTAACAAAATGATTCAAAAACAGGATATGAAAGGAATTAAGGGTTATCTCTACCGGCATAATACAGCAAGCAAATTGTGTCCCCAAGTAGAAAGAGTTATGAATGTATTCTGTCAAACATATTGTTAACTGAATTACTACAGTCCTGTTTCTTTTATCCCTTTCCAGTACTGTTACCATGTTTCCTGTGTCAGTAATTCTCAAGGTCTTAAGACCTTTCAACCCAGACTCTGTGAGGGGGAACTGCTTATTCCATGGGAGACTGGTCCTCTGACATGCAAAGTGGATACACCCAACCATGCAACCCCCTTTCCTCCCAGGGTTTCCACCAGCCATTGTCCCTTTGCTTATCTCACTTCTTCGAGAGTATTAAAAACAACTACAGCTAGATTTCCCTTATGTAAATATTCCATTTACACACAAAAAAAAAAAAAAAGATATCACAACCCTATTATTGGTGTCTCCCGTATAGGTCAAGATCTTGATGATGCAAGGCATTGGATGGGCATAAGAAAAAAGACAACCATACCCCAAAGCAGCTGCCCTTCCCCTCAAGGGGAAACCAGCTTCCAGTTTCAGACCACTTACTTTGGGGATTGTATATGAACTCTGCAAAAGACAAGCAAACGTGACGAAGATTCATGCTGCACTAACAAGTGCTATCCAAACAAATATAAGTTCAATTAAAAGACTGTTATGCAAGCAATAAACCAAGAAGTCTGCTGGATAAAGAAGTGGAAAGCCAGCTCACACATGAAAGCTGTCAAGCATGAGAAATTAGATAGCAGACACAAGCAATGCTGATGCTGAACTCAAGAGGTGGGCATCATAAATCAGAAGGACAGCATTCCCGGTCGAGGGGAGGAGGGAGAGACACCCATTGGGGGATGCATCTGGCTTCGCTCCCTTCTCCAGCTGTTTGGACCCTCACATGAAGTGCTGGGAAAGGGTTTAGCACACTGCAAGCTCCATTGCCCACAGGACAAGCTATGCCTAAAACTGGCCATGACGTACTTGTAGGGTAAAGGGCACCTCTGCAGAACCATTATGTCAGTTATCTTTTCTAGCATTTAGTATTCATTCTACTAAACCATGTATTTCCTACTCTAGCAGTCGAATTCAGTACTGCCTGTGGCGTCTCTCCTGTCAATCGCTATAATGCTGTACCTGCAAGCAGTGCAACAAAAACTGTTCGTGCTACTCTTAACTGCCTCAAGTCATTCTGAATTTGGCAATCCTTTCAAAGAAACCAGGGTTTCACCTTGGGATGCAACTCAGACCTGGAAGAAAAAGTTGTCTTGACATTAATTTCTACAGGTGCCTCATCATGTCTCTCTGAGGAAACACTGATTAGACTACAACAAAATTGAAGCAGGAACCTGTGACTAAAAAGCATCTTCAGCTCCTGGCCCCCTTCACTCCCCTGGACAGTATTATTACTTGGAGAACAAGAGAGATTCATCAGCATATCTTTACAAAGACTTTAGTGCACCTTTGCTGACATTGGGTTCTGGGTTTTCATGCTGAAAGTTATTTTTTTAATGAATGCTGAAATTAGAACTAAATATTCTAATTCCAGGAGCTGCACCAGAACTATTAAAAAAACCAAACGTAATTCATGATAAAAAAAAAAACCGCAAGATGTGACAGCAACACTGAGAAGTTGCCTAGAGAATACAGGATGAAGAAATCTGCTATCAAATTGTCATGCCCAACATGAAATAAAGCCCCTACAAAACAATACAGGCTTGAAGAGGTTGGAGAAATATGCTTTCCGAGTAGTGACGTCTCTTGAAATATGGTTTAACACCAGTTATTAATTCTGCTGCCTGGCATATTTGCACCATTACTTCTTCTGTCTTGGCTACAAATTCAAAAGATCGCGCTCAAGCCTGACATCAAACTATAGAAACACTGCAGTCAGAGTTCACCCGTCCTGCACGTTCAAAGGAAAGCCTTCTGATGTCTACTTCTGTGTTACACTAAAGAAAACTCCTAATTCCAGTCCCAGGCCTATTATCCCTCTTTGTCAAACCCATTTTACCCTTTTGCTTTTAGAAATGGTAAATTATGGATAAACATATATGGCATAGCAGTGACTGTATTTTAGCTGCTGATTTCCATTGCTCTTACGCATTGAGCTTCCAAAAAGGCTCACTGGCTCCAGTGGAGAAGCAAATTTTTCACTCTTTGCTTTCTAATATTGTCAGAATGGTAAATAACAACACTAGAAATACTGAAAATGCAGGAACCTGACAGCAAGCAAAATAATAAAACACAGGAGCAGATGCCCACACACAGGGCCACTCCCCCCAGCTAGGGTAAATCACTACACTGGCACAATCTGACACTGGATACACTTGGACCACACCACCATGTTAAGATCTCATGGCATATCCACCCCCAAATTTGGCAGAAATACTTCAGTGTGCTGAAGCAAAGGCATCTCTCCACTTGGTTCTGCCACATTTAAAATTAAGACCATAATAGCTCATCCAACAAGGGCACCACAACCTTCAAACTGTGACTGCTTTTAAAGCCCTTTGACATCCTTCAAAGGAATGTTTTGTAGGAAGAAACCGTTGGGGTTCCATGCTATTGGCAAGTGGGTCTGCTCTTATTATCCCAGCACCTTCAGGATCTCATTGGCACAGCAATACCAACAGGAAGATGGGGTCCCTGCACCAAAGAGCATCTCCTTGATGAGATACAAAGGAATGGAATAGAGGTAGTGGTAGCTTAGGGAAAATTCAAGCAGAGTTAGGCTGCCATGCATCGTTAGGCAGGAATGCTCGTGTGCCTTTCCCAGCATCACCCTGCCCTCATCCTGCCAGCATACAAGAACTAAGTTTGGCCCCCAAATTTTCCAGCTGCCTCTGATCTCAGTGGACATTAATGTGTGGACAATAGGCTTAGCCCCTGTGTCCCCACTGCGGTGCCCTGCAAATGACCTTTAATTGGCAAGGGACACAATGGGAGACAAGGGCCGATTCAGAGCCACTTCTGCCGAACATGTCACTTCTTATTTACACTTGCCAAAGCACAATCGCTGCTTCTTCTGAGCAAAAGAAAAGGTTATGAATTTACTTCATCAGGGGTCCATAAGAAGATGTGGATGGTTTTCAGGGGCAAAACGAAGCTCCAATTAATCTGTGTAACTTCAGTACACAAACATAGCACCCATGGGGTAGGGGGGAAATAGATGCTTGGCACAGAAGAATACCCTGGCAATATGATTTTATTTCTCCCAAGATATCCAAGGATGGCATTTTACATTATGCACTACAAGTCTATCAAATTTTGTGTTATAAGTTAGAACTCTCAGTAGTTTTCAGGAACACTAAAAAAAAAAAAAGCAGAATCTTATGTTTTTAACCCTCTGTCTTCTAAAATTTTACAGCTAAATAAAAAATGGCAACAAAATTAACTCTGCTCCCTGCTGAAAACAGTCGACTTTGCTGTACTTCCTTCTATTGGAAGCGCTATTCCCCAAGCCCCCTGGACCTTTCTAGGTCTATTTCCCTAGCATCTCCAGAGACTTTCTCTCTCCTCCCTCCATATCTCAGGTTGAAAATATTAAACTCTATTTAAAAAAAGTTTAAAAAACCCTATTTAAAATTCAGCTCCTAAGTGATGGCCATGAATAGTCTAACCTCAACATTGTGTGACTGCATCTCCTTTAAAACAGCCATAGCCTAAATGAATGAGAAGCAGCAATGCTCCCCCTGGGAGAAGCAGCAAGCATCTTTTCCGCAGCCCAATCACCATTTAATTATGGCGGCTGCAGAACACATTTTGAGGTTTGGTGCATGCTCTGAAAAACTGCAACATTTGCTCACACATAAAACTTTCCCAGAAGTAATACAATGCTAAATTAACTATCATTTCTTCAAGTGGGCTGTTTTTTCTTTTCTGCTGATGATTTTTATGTTCGTGGCACATGTTAAAGGTAGCCTCACCATCAGGTATAGTGCATCAAAATGGAAATGTCAATATGGTGAAACAGGATATGTCACATTAAACAACATCATTATGTGCATTTATACTGCAGGAGGCAGTGACCACAAGATGCAATTCAACTGCAACTTTATCTGCACATTAAAAACTTCTAGCAAGTCAGGTATCATGGCAATGTTCTGCATAAGACAGCAGCACACTGGCAACAGGATTATTGTTGCCAATTACTGGCAATTAGAATGATAATTTCTAAAAATGTTATATTTCAAACTGCAAGTTATATTTACACAGCAGACCAAGAACAAGATAAATTCTGGAAATAGCTTTTGCCTTAAAACATTGGTGTTTAAAGTTGCCCAACTTGTACAAATACATGCTTCATGCTTATTAAAGTTTCAAGATTCTTATCATAATTATGCCTCAGCTATGTGCACATGGGACTTTAAAATTATCAAGTAAACATTCCTTTCCTGCATGTCATCTCTAGTATCCACCAAAAAAGGCTACCTTGTAGTCTACACCAGTGTCAGTCTATGTACAGCTCCAAGATATGAAACATTTTGGTTTCTTGTCCAGTACAACACAATCAGTATTTTTCACTGGTATCTGACTTAAATACATGCATTTCTAGACTACTTGCTCCCTGGATACAAATCATTCCTAATTAAGGCTTTAAAAAGCAGACTTCTATAACTCAGATTTAGTCATCTGATCTTAGAATTTGGGGAATTACAGCTTTGTTCAATACACAAAACTACCTTCAAAATGGGCTTGAACAAACAAGTTTTGATGAGAAATGTCTCAGCCTTTCAGATCTGCAAAGCAGGGAAGGGTTTATTTAACCCTCCACCAGTACCCACCAGCTCAACCACCACCAAGATGGGAAAAAATACAGCATATTTCACAGGTAGTCCTGAAAACAAGAAGCCCTCACTTAGTGCCAAGGTTTTTGCTGGGAGCTGGTAAAGTGGCAGTGACCTTAAAATCTTGTTTCTTTGATCTTCCCTTTACCAACACTGCTCACCCACACAACATCATTAGCCAGCAATTAAGTTGACCTGCCATGGGAACAAGCCTTCTCTGTCCTCGTCCCTGTCCTCCTGGCTCACAGTAGTTTGTTCATGTCCTAGATATCTGCAAAAGCTGTTTTCCTAGCAGAGCAAGGTTAGCAACAAGCTTCACTGGGAAGTTCTGCTCAACAGTTCAGCAGGTTTCAGGTCATGGCACTTCCCTCCCGTGCCTCCGTAATTTTCTCCTTTCCTTAAGGACTCTGAGGGCTACTGAAATCCCAGTGACCTGTTTATCTTTTCCGAGTGTAGGAACAAAAGTATCTAAAGGAAAACAAAAAACTATTTTATTGCACAGTTGTGTGAAGAGATCCAACAGGACTTCTATTGTACATAGATACTCCAGTCCAGCTTAAGCAGCTTTTCACTTGCTTTCATGAGTAACATAAAACAACAACAAAATCATGCTACCAAGAAACATGCATCTTGCAACAACATTACCTTTTAACATTTGCAAATAAATAGAATTTTCTAAAAGAAATTACCAGATCCTGCAGGTATAACATCTAAGTGGGAAAGAAAATTCTGAGAAAACTTCACACACAGACAACTGTGATTATGCCTTAAGAGGGGGAGGCTTAAGGATAGGAGTACCACTTGCTAACCTGCATACTAACAAAAAGATTCCTAGAAAGCCAAGGGCACTAAAAACCAGTGAGAAGGTGGCAACATTTTTCAGTATTTTATTAGCCCTGGGGAAGCACAAAGACACTCTTTCTCATTCATGTTTTTTAATCCTTGTACCCCAAGCCTTGGGAGGAAGGCAAGTCCTCGGTTTCTCTTCATTCAACTGAAGTAATTAAGCTAAAATTGTGCAGGGCTCTTGCATTGCTTGGCAATTGTGCTTCCCACCAGGCGCACCACATTACATTAATGTTACGACTATATACATAATTTCCATGGCTCAGGAGGTGCACAGCCAAGTGAGAAAATCCTCTGATGTACTCAGGGCACCTACATGACTTGGTGTATCACCTTGCCCCAACTCCTCACCTGTAAACCAGCATAACAGGAAGATTTCCATGCCAAAATTTGTGAGGTGCTCAGCTGTGAAAGCAAGCAGGTCAAAATAAGCAAGTAGACAAGAAACGGCTCCTCCTATATCTAGAGATGCTCAAATTTCTATTTCAGAGCAATATGATTTCCTCATTGGTTATAAGTTAAATTTTCTGTTGACACTTCATGAGTCATGTCAGGCCATTCAGAAACATGAATAGAACACTAAACTAAAATTAAGAAATAAT
Source organism: Pezoporus wallicus (assembly GCF_028554395.1). Lineage (NCBI taxonomy): Eukaryota > Metazoa > Chordata > Aves > Psittaciformes > Psittacidae > Pezoporus > Pezoporus wallicus. Next base: position 2,740,922 of record NW_026638501.1, read on the forward strand.
AATTACTATGATTATTATTATAGAAGACAAATAATCATATATTTTGACAGTGATCATAACAAACCCATCTCTTTAAATATTGGCCAAGACATGAACAAGAAAAGAGCAGCTGTCCATATCTCATTTTGAGGAACAAATAAGTTTTAATAGCATCTAACAGAACCATTACCATCTTCCATGCAAAAGCAAAGCAGCTTCAAACCCAAGACATGCCAAAATTCAGGTGTCCATCTCTTTTCACAGTAAACCAGAGGGCAGTAATAAAAACAGGGCCAGCTGATACTCAAATTACTCACAAAAAGAGAACTGTATTTAAACCAAAGAGGTTTATTACTTCTTAGGAGGGAAAATTACAATATGAATTGTTATTTATCCACCCAGATGGTTAAAATCAATGCAAAATATATTAAAATACTGCACTTTATTTGATGGTGGAGACAAATAAAAAAAGCATACCTGCACAGCAAGCACCCTTTTACAGATTGCTCTAGCATCATCCTCATGATGCATCACACACGTGTTTAGGAAACTACAGACCTAAGCAAAGATTTACTGTATCAACTCTTGGGGAGCAGAGTGCCATCCAAGTTGAATAGCAAAAATGAAAAGCCATCTCAGTGCAAGCATCTCTTGATTCCAAATGGAGCAGAAAGCACAGCCGGTGATCTGCCAAGGCCTCCAACTCCTTCATTCACACAGATGGGATAACAACAACCAGAAGAATCATTAGAAAGGTCAAAAGCAACCTCACTCAATAAAGCTCATGCTACTACAGGCAAGGTACCAGTACATCAAAATTAATAGATTGATTCAAAACTCTCACTGCTGTAGAAAAGCTGGAGGAATGACCAAGTGATACTTTTTGAGACATGAGTCTGATTTAGCTAGAATCATACCCATCCCAACTCAGGAAAGATCTCAGGTCTGTGCTCAGCTCCAAAGCCTTACGGCAGGGAAGGAAGAGCTGAAGCCAGCCCTTGAGGGACACATTGTCTTTGGCTCCCAGGGTAAGACAGATAACACATAAACTCATCACCCACCTTAGCAATAAACACAATAGTAATAGTTACCCTTGGGAATTTTACCATCTTGGGATCAGTTCAGACCAGAACAGACATCTGCCCTGTTTTTTAAAGCCAGCATGTAGTTTAGCCTTCAGCTATACAGCTTCATATTCCTATTGAATTCAATCGCAGTTTACTACTTTAAAACACACTTTTGCTATCCATTGAGATTTCACAGCAATCAAACTGATGCCACCAGTCTGGAAGATAAACCAGAAGTGCTATAAAGTCACTCACTGAACATTTACTTGAGACTTAAAAATGGCTAAGAGAAATCAGGACCCACAGCACAGCAGCAAACAGCCTCTTCACAGAGATGCTGGCAGCATCCCATGGTGAAACATCAAGCCAGCGAATCCTTCCTGAACTAATTGTAGTTTTTTCCACCTTCAGAGCCCCTTCTTTGGGGCTGGCAAGACTCCTTCCCCACACTTCAAAGCTGCAAGACCTCACAGATGCTGTATTGGGTTTACACTGGCCAGCAGACCTAATGTATTGGATTGACACTGGCCAGCAGCCCACAGATTCTCACACCTGCCCAACAGACTCCTGCAAAAGCTGGGCTTTGCTCCAGAAGCTGCTATCTTTAAAACCATTTCAAAGAAAGTATTTATTTAAGTATCTGAAAGTTTTCCCCTTTGAAGAAACCCCACGGAGGGGCCAGCAAGGTCTGGAGGATCTCTCTAAATAGTGTTGGTGAGAGGTGGTATAAGTGTGTATGTGTGCTTAAGAGGTTTGTTATCTCTTTTACATCACCCTGTATTTTAAGACAGGAAAAATTGCACAGAGATGCTTTGAGAAAGAAGCAAAGCAAAAGTCTTGAGGAGCAGAGAAAGCTAAATTTAGCAGGTGAATCCCTAAGCTTTCCTACGGCATCTCCACACATGCTAGCTGGCAGCAGTATTCAGAAAACAAATTCTTAATTCCTAAATTTAAGATGTAAAAGTTGTTTCTCAATTTAACGTGTAACAACTGTAAAATTCTCCTAGGAGCCAAAGCAGGCTTTCTAGGTCGAATTTCTTTCACTACTTTTATGGTTTTTTTTTGTCTTTTAGATTGTTCCAGCTTTTATTATTATAATGTTCTTTTAATTGCAAACCACCAGGGAATTTCAGCCCCTCTCTGGATGCACCACATGAAGCCAACTGCATTATCTCCTTGGTGCACCTCTATTCCAGGAAAGCAATGCTTTAGAAATATTTTTACAGAGCTTTTTAGTAAGTTTAAAATCACTGTCACTAAGACTGTGATTCAAGGAGATGGTGTAATCCAGGGTTGGCACATGCTTAGCTTTAACCCTGTCTTGAGGTATCCAGCGAACCCAATGGAAGATTAATGGAGGTGGAAAATGATAGTCATTATCTATATCACCACTTACAGCTGGTAAATTTTCTCAGGCATATTTCTTTAAATGCTTTAATATTAGGGGCAGATTTTCAAAAGACGCATCTCCCATCTAGACTATTTTTAATGGTTTCTCTGGCTGGACCCTGTCAGCAGCCAGGAAAGCAGGTTATACACAGAAAACAGACAGGAGAGGATAAATAAGGATTGGTTTAGGAAGGAATAACTTTCACGCAAGACAACTCTTAAGCAGAAAAAATTCCCCACGAGGCACCATTCCTTCTTCCAAAAGTACGTCCAGTATTTTGCTAAATAAACCCTTCTCAAACATACTTCTATGAGATTTACCACTGTTCCTACCCCAGAAGTACTGGTCCATGCAAATAAAAAAATAATAATTAAAAAAAAATGGATGGAAAAAGTGCATATCAAGCTGGCAGCTGCACCCAAAATTGAAACCAGAGAACTTTCTACATTAATGGCTTTGCAGACACAAACCTTGACCTGGGCATTCAACAGTAGCCTCTGTACATTTAAACAGCTGAACACGAGGCAGGATCACACCTTCACAGCAAACAGGCTGCAACCAGCCTCAGAGAAGAGCCTTGGATCAATCTGAGTGCAAAAGTCAGATAAGAATTGATCTGCCTGCTTGCCTAAGGAGTGGTAATACACACTTTATTAACAGTAATGCTTTTCTTCTCTTTGGTCTTTGTCATTAAGATTTCTATATCACTTCAGGTAAAAGCAGCTTCTTCTGTCATGGTTTCTACCACAAAACAGAAAAGGCAGTGAAAAATGATTCTCAGACAAAGAAAGGGGACTTTAATTTGTTTTAAATAGGAAACCCACAATCATTTCAGGTTATCAGCAGCACCTAAGCAACTTAGTAAAACAAATCCCCATAGCTTCCAAAGGTGGGTCTGCCTTCAAAGCTGTTAAATGTGATTGTCAAAAGTACTGCAATGACATAAGCACACAAATCCCACTAACTTGTAAAGTGCACTAAGTGCTACCAAAAAGATTTTTAAAAGGCATGTAAGCTCCTATTTCCCACTGAAATCAACAAGAATTAGCCACAGACTTTAAAAAAATATTCCCCAAAGGCAATGCAGAATTAAACTTCCATGTTACTTGAAAAAGGCTTTTTCAAAATTCATAAATTATTGGACCTTTCAGCTCCTATCATTTAATGGATGATAAAAAACAGAAAGAGATGGAAATAACAAAACAAAACAAAAAACCTCCAACATTTTCTTTTTTTCTAGCAATGCTTTTCTTTGCATTCCTGATTTTCAGAATGGCACTGAATATAACAAGGAAGCAGAAAGTAAAGATAAATAAGTAGAAGCATTGATAAAGCAGCTCACTAAGATACTTAGTAAAGTATCTAAATTTATAATTGCTGCTAACATGTTTTACCCGTATATTCCAGGGTTTCCTTATTCAATCTCATTAACCCAGAAACTCACAATGCAAAGACTCCTATTGAAACATCCCCTTTCATAGTCAGTAAAGAAAGAATGGAAACTTTCAAAAGAGGTTTGTGCTCCGTGTTTTTTTTTTTTCTTTGATATAAAAAGAAATACACCTATGCAAGATTTCAGGACGTCATAACACGTAGGGTTTAAATGGGGCATACTGTCTACAGCTGAGAGGATCTAAATACCTGGTTGGGCAGCACAACCTACATGGTTAAGTCTGTGATTTACACAGAGGATGGAAAATCAGTGTATGGCATCTACTGAGTTTTTCCCAACCTTCAGGAGTGTCTGCAAATCCTGCCTAACAACTGATTGCAACAAGAAATGAATACCTCAGTAACTAGTAAGATAAAGTGTTTCAGCTCCTGGAAAACTGGTTTGGTGATTGTGTGATACTGATGCAAAGGAACTTGGTGCTCTTGATATTGCAGCAGTAAATATGGGGGTGGGGGCTTTGTCTCTAAAACGGGACGCATTCCTGGCTAAATGCTTGCCCTGTGGATATGCAGGGAGATGAATAAAGTCAAAAGTCCACCAAAGCTCAACTGGCCCAGACCAGCACAACTAACATCCCTGAGTCAATCTGGGAATGGCATGGATGAGCTTGCACCCAGCCTCCTTAGGTTTAGTGCAATAAAGTACAGACCTGGAGAAAATGGAAATCTACCTCTTGTGGGAAATGACTACATTTGCTGGATTTTGAAGAAAACCCAGTCTAATGTTTTAAAATACAGTGATACCTGTATGAAAGCATGAAACAGTTTACTGAACCAGTTGTAAAATCTTTCTCCACTTAAAACACAAAATAGGAAGATTTTCCATAAGTACTCTGGAAAAACAGAAAACTAAACCAAACAAAAAAAAACAACAAACAAAAAAAAACAACCAACCAACCAAAAAAACTAACACAAAGCTATCTTGGAAAAATTGAAATCTACGTTGTACTGCCAACATTTCTGATTTACTCAAAAAGACTATTTTATGATAAAAGAAAACTTAAAGACCCACAGCACTTTTGCAAAACAGATGCCTTCTTTAACAATATTAGATGCTAGGTAGTAAATTTGTGCTCCGTTTTATTACTTTTAAGGTTAAACAACAGTTATTACTTTTAAGGTTAAACTTGCTTTTTAAGTCTAAACTGAGACTTGAAGTCCAAAATTACTGCTTTTAAAGTCCAAGAGTACAATAGTTTGAGATCAAAGTCCCTGCATCAATTTGTTCAGAATATTCTTTTTTACTCTGAACCTATCAAGACTGAGTAGTTTTACATATTTGCGTTCCATACTAGGCAAGAATACAGATCTTGCAGGAGGACCAGTCTGGGCAGAAAGGCAGAATGGTTTACCGTGTTAAAGTGAAAACGAGGAAGAGAATGTGCCCTGGTCAGGATTTGCTGCATAAGCCCTGGTCCCAGTTAGCAAGGGATATTGCTTTATTTCTTCTTTCCCCTCATATTCCACTTTTTTTGCTTCTTGTGCACACAAATGCTTGGGTTTATTTTTTCTTTAAAAAGAAATGCGGCTTTCTCCCCATTTCTTCTCAGCTTTAAACCATTTCAACTGGACCAGCACCCAGAAGTGCACAAATGCTAGCCAATGCAAGACATTTCCAGGGCAAGAGAGCTCACATCAGCTTCTCTGCTAGTTCATGCAAAGCACTGCTGGTGTGCAAAATGCAATGGCTTTCCACTATGCAGTACATGACCTTGTGGGGCGGTAAACATGGCTAGCCTAATGGCTTAATGGTTAATGTTTTATATTCACCCATGTGGTATTTAAATGTAAGGAAAGCAATGCGCTGGAAGAACTGGAAGAATGAATAAAAGGCTTTTTGGCAGAGCAAGAAGGAATGATCCCAAAGCTACACAAGAAAAGGCTTTGAGGTTTTGCACCTACTGCTGTCCAGGAAATACACAATTAGAGAGCCAATGTCATACTAAATGCACCTGCGACACCAGCCTGCGTGAAGGACACCAAGGCAGATATTCCTTACTGTGGAGGACCTCTACTTCTGTGCAACCTAGCAGCAAGCTCTCTGGAAAGCCAACCCCAGCGTGCGACCACACCAGCAAGGAGGAAGCAGTCAATTCAGCAGCATTCATCTCTCACAAACAAAGAAATCTGATCATCCCCAGTAATTTCCTTAGGATAGATTGCTGTAGAAGCCTAGTGCAAAATTAACTGGTTGTTCTGTCAAAGCCATTAGGCAAAGACTGAACTCAAAGAAAATTATGTTCACTGATGTCTTCATATTTACTTTAAAATGCAGTCATTTTGACAGGCTCATGAGGTAGAAGATCTCATTTTATGAAGGTCTTAAGGGACAAGAGGAGCAGAAATATAACATGCCGCTGTCTCAGTCAGCAGAATGATCACAAAATTACTTTAGAACTGACTTTCAAAACTACAAATCTAGTTATTTTGAGTAATTTCAGCCTTTAAAAAAAAAATACATGGTGCTTCAGGTTGACCAAAAAAGCAACAAACTTGATAAGTATGATTTGGACAATTTTCCTTACTCATAAAATAATGTTTCTGCTCACAGCCACCTTCATTTCTTTTTATTCAAGGGCGACTTGAGGAGAACAGCCTACTGACTAGACAACAGAGCACAGACTTCATTTTTAATCAATCCACCCACATTGCCTATCTCAGAGTCTTTAGCTGGAGCAAAACCCAGGAAACTGAGAAGCAAGATAGAGAAATAACCTTCTTTTGATGCTACAAGTGAGCTCCATGTCCTCAGTGCCCCCAGCGCAGCGCACAGCACAGCAGAGAGTTCTCCTGTGATATGACTTAGGGTACTACCTACCATCGACAGTATATGACATGTAATGCTACTATAAAGCATGAACAAATTAAAAATTGAGAAGGAACTGGCATAACTTTTTTCTAACTTGAAAAAAATCAGGTTTTGGATTGTCAGGAGAAAGCAAGAATGAAGGACAGCCACAGCATCAACTGCATCACCTTGTAACATGGGGTATCTAAAAGCTGCTCTGCATTACTCTAGAAAATGAGCTACGTCTGCCCAAAAGGCTGCAAAGAGTCTTGCTGAAATCAAGATTCACCACCAAATCTGGTTAAGACTCACTGGGCACCAGTCTAGGTTTCTTTAACCTCTCTACTCATGATTTTTATCCAGAATAAGCTAGACATCTAAATTTCCAAAATTTACAAATACTCCACTTGTAGTTAATTGCCTGCCTGTCATCAAAGGCATGCAGCAGCACCTTTGTGGGATAACACAGTAAAAAGCTGAAATGACGACAGGCCAACATAAAAAGATAAAAAAAGGAGAGACCAACATTCATACCAGTGAAAGGCATAAGTGATTTTCAGAGCTGCTCCATGAAAGCACCTTGCTAATGATGCCAGGATAGAGCTTGAGAAAGGTTCACCTTCCCTGTGGAGCCAACGCTCCTGCAAAAGGCATGTTTCTCATACAGAAGATGGGAAATACACAGTTGACTGCCAAACACACAAACAAGGGCTTAGAGAAAGCTTCTTGAAGTAACTGGCTTGGAAATAATCTCTACTCTGCAACTCCCATAAAGTACAATTAGAAAATAACTTGGTGCAATACCAATTCCCTGACTGTAATTACCACATTCCTCAGCCCTGAAATTACCATAGAGCTAAGAGTCTTGTTTGCACACAGGTGCTCTGATAGGGGCCAACACAATAATGACAACAAAACAACACTCTCTACAGTGAGGGTGGAAAAAATACTGGCACAGGCTGCCCAGAGAGGTGTTGGATGCGCCATCACTGGAGGCATTCAAGGCCAGGCTGGATGCAGTTCTGAGCAATCTGACCTAGTTGAAGATGCTCCTGCTCATTGCAGGGCGGTTGAAGTAGATGAGCTTCGAAGGTACCTTCCAACCCAAACTATTCCATGACTCTATGAAAACCAGGCTGCCCTATGCTGTGACTTTCCACACAGATTTTACTCCTGCAGAAAAACTTGTCATGAGCACAGCACTGGCTTCACTGATAAGAAGAGGCTTTTTTCTTTTTTTTTTTTTTTTTAGTGATTTTTACTGTCCTGGGTTCAGCAGTAGCAGTCATTTTTTTCTCCTTCTTAGTAGCTGGTGCAGCGCTGTGGTTTTGACTTTCGGCCTGGGAACAGCGCTGATAACACCGATGTTTTTACTTGCTGCTTAGTAATGTTTACTCTGACCAAGGACTTTCTGAGCCTCATGCTCTGCCAGGGAGGAGGAGAAGCCAGGAGGAAGCAGAGACAGGACACCTGACCCAAAATAACCAAAGAGGTATTCCATACCACAGCACATCATGCCCGGGATGTAACTGGGAGTTACCCAGAAGGGCTGGCTTACTGCTCGGTCAGGCTAGTTATCGGTTGGCGGGTAGTATTGTATTCTCTACCCTTGTTCTTTCCTTTATCATTATTATTATTGGTGGTAGCAGTAGTGGTTTGTGTTACACCTTAGTTATTAAACTGTTCTTATCTCAACCCGTGGGAGTTACATTCTTTCAATTCTCCTTCCCATCCCTCTGGGAGCGGGGGGTTGGGGAGAGACTGTATGGTTCTGATTTATGGCCTGGCCTTAAACCACGACATTACCTATTTCCATTTTCAATATTTAAAATCTAATTACTTTAAAAAGAAAAAAAATAAAAACCAAACAAAATTCCACCTTTTTCCTTCATTAAATTCATTAGTTTCTTAGCTTCTGCTTCCACAGCATTTTCATTTCATTTTCTACTCTTTACTTGTTTCTGATGGTATTTTTAAATAACATAGTCTCAAATACAAAAAAAACAGCCTACAAAAAAAGAGGCATTTAAGGACTTCCACTGTGCTTGCTAACATTAAACAAGAACCATTCAACTAATGCAACAAAAGCAATACTGCCCGACTGCCGATTGCCTTTAACACATCAAATCCACAAGAACGGCTACTTTTTCAGTCTGTCCACAACATTTTTCCTTCCTCAAGCCCTTTCAAGGGAAATCCCACAGCATTACAAGCTGAGGATTTACCCCAGGAGAGAGGGGTGGGACTAGAGAGGGGTGGTACTAGAGAAGGTCACTGCCTGGGGTCACCCATGGTTGGCAGGGACAGCAAGAGCCACTGTCCCAACAGGGCCAGGAAGAGCTGGGGGGAAGCAGAAGCCAAGGACCCCTGGACAAGTTTAGTTGTGGACAACAGAGATGCTGCTGGTTTATATTTGAGGCAAGAAAGAGCTATTTCTGCAAGCCCCAGCAAGCCCCGGAATTTAAATCCCTTCCCAGGAATCCACAGCACGTGCACCCCGCGCTGCCATGACGTCAAGTACAGCCTGAATTAATTAGGGACGAAATAATTAGACAAAACACATCTTGTAAAATTATCAAAGGACATCTGATATCTGAAGCACGCAAAATGTTACAATAACTGCAACATCTGCATAACCTGTCAGAAGCAATAGAAATAAATGAACACTGCTGTTATTAATGCTGAAATTGTCTTTAAACCCATTAAAATCACTGTAGCCTCAGACCCAGAGAGGAGAAAGGTGGTGTACGACATCTGTGCTGATTACAAGGAAGAGGAATCTGGTCAAGCTGGTAGATACAACATTTCTAGCAGGCAGAGTGCTCTAAAAATGATACTATTTCTGGGTGAAAATGAATAGGATTGGGCTGTACCACAAAGCTAAAAACAAATTGAGGGAGAAAAAAAAGTCTTGAATCTGGATTTCCATTTTGATCAAACCTAAATCCCCCCCTCTGAAAAAAGAAAGGTTTGTTTGAGGTTTTTTTAAATCTGATTTCTAATAAACATGTGAGTGTGGTTTGCTATAAAGACATGATTGGCAAAAAAAATAAAAAGGAAACCCAATGTAAAGCTTGTGGTCAGAACATACTTGGTCTTGTAATTAAGATTGACTTTAGTGGCTAAATCTTGATTTCGGCATCCTGCTTCTTACCAGAAGCAACCACTTAAACCTGCTGATTAACATCAGCACTTCTAATTGCCCAGAAAGTGAGCCTGTCTTAAGTTATCACCCTGGGACCTACAAAACAAATACACAAATCTGGGTTATTACAGAGAAGACAATGTCCTGGGAGGGGAGAATGTTGTGCTGGTTTTGGTCACACCCAGATTTTGCAAACACATATATGCAATGCACATACCCAGGTATGTAAACAATAATTTGGAAATGAAGAGTGTGTACATATTCTGTACATTGAGTATAGGCACTAAGCTATCAAGTAAAGGTCCACCCTCACACCCCAAATGACAGTCTAGTCTGACCATCCACCAAACACTGAGATAGGGGGAGATGCTGCCGCTTTACCCAATTGAAGCGAGCGCTTCAGGAGGCTTCCTCAGAGCACAGCAAATCCATTCTCTAAGAGTCATGTTTTGATGAATGCTGAACAACAGGGTAAAAATGTGACCAGCCAGGAGTGCAGAACACATGGTGGGATGATTTGGATGGCCCCTATCTCCTGCTTTGAAGACAAACAGTGGTTGCAATGCCCCACACTGGGATCTGAGCTGACTCTCTCCCTGCCAGCAGGGCAGCAAAGCATTAGAAGTTGCTAGTTCATGAAATTTTTCCTTCCATCAGAGGAGTCAAACCCAGGTAAATCCTCTTGCAGACAAAAGTGCCCCAAAATATTTGAGGAAGAATTGCAGCCCCATGAGACTGACAGAGCTGCACCTGTCCATAAAGCAGGTACCCACAGAGCTTTGTATAGGCTACACCTGAAGCTGAGCTCCCATATGGGTGTTTAAAAAACTGTAAAGGAAAGAAAAAAAAAAAGCCCAATAAAACAGGTCTGAAAAAAGAATTGTGTTTTCATTATTGTGAATTTTCTCTCTCCCCCATAGAGGGGGTCTTGTTTCAGACAAAACAAAATGGGGAAAGGAGGCAGGGGGCAAAAGCGGCTTTGCAAGTAACCCAGCTTGGACAGGAGAAAAGGTGATTTTTTTCAGAGTTCAAATCTTTGCAGTGATTCACAGCACTGCTTTCTTCACAGTCAGCAGCAGGCTGCTTGCTCACCAGCTCTTGCAAGCAAATCGGTTTGCTTCTGGAGCAAAAGCAACTGCGGGTTCTATTCTGTAGGAATCCCCAGGACTCAATTTTTGAGGCTGATTCTCTGTACAGGAACTGTTTATTATCTAAATAATCTTCAGGGGCCTACACATCCATCCTCACTTCAATGACACAACTGTATTTCCACCTGCAGCCAGGATGTTTGGGATACATGTGTGGCAAGAGAGCTTGGCAAAGACAAGTCGTCACCCAATATTTTACAGCTATCACTCCTGATTAGTAGCTTATGCCACTGCCAAGCTCTTCCTTTTAATAACATATTTACCATTTGATACTGTGAAGATCCTCTAGCATGTAATTAAGTCCAGGAAAGTCTTGCAGGCAGCAGTAGGATCAAACTGATACAGTGCTATGTAAAGTCTAGCATGTAGATTATACAGTTTGTGTGTATATATAAATATATATATGCATATAACATCTTCATTCCTTTGCACACCCATGCTTTCTGAACATATTATAAATAGCAGCAGATCTTGAAGCACTGCATACATAGAAACACTATTGATGTAACATTTTGCATGTTTATTTTCCATGGATGTTTGTGATAAACTCTGCAGGGCATTTCTTTTGTACCACTGTTGAGAAAATATTATTAAATGGAAATAACACCCCCTCTTGCAGGTGGCCTGCAGATTTCGTATTCTGTTAAAAGATTATTTACAAGTTAATTTAGAAAACAGGGTAGGAAGGACAGATTTTAGTAATTTAATTAGAGCTCTGATATAGCACAGTCCTCCTTTTGAAGTTTTCCTCTTTTCTAAAGAGCTTGCTGACACTAGAGGACAGGAATGGGCAGAGACTGCAAAATCATTCACAAAAATCCCAGTGACTTCTGTGAGGTCAGTAATTCATTTATAGCCTAAGCAGCAAAATATTCAGTTCCTGTCAATTGCAAACATGATCCTGGACACAAAGAAATGCTTGTGCATATCATTTTTAATAAGAATTCTCCCAAACTGAGTTTACAGGATCAAAAGTTAAAGGCCAAAATATCACTTATACGGTACTGCAATTAATTATGCTGCAAAGAATAAAATCACAGTCCTTATTACCACTTGATGAGACCAGTGAAGTTGACTCACCAGTGTTTATTTAAAGTTGAACACTAGCTTCTGATTAAAAATAATATAATATGAAGTGAGCTGAAATGTCAGTCATCATCCCACACCTCATCTACAGCATCACGGATTAGAATTTTAAAATGGGACACAAAGATTTATCTCCCTGCACACAGTGTGGCTGTGGAATGCGTTTGGATACCAAATCAGCATTCATGGCCTTTCCTCCAAAATTCTGTAGCTTTTTATTTATCAAACAAAAAAACAGGTGAAAGAGCCACACTGTGCTCTGGCAATGAAGTGACCCATGGCCACCCACATAAATGCATCTACACACACCTTTTCCTCCCTCCTGAAAACAGTTATACCCTCTTTCACTGACTCAATGAGAATAAATTCAAACTCCTGCCTCTTATTGAGGGCCAACCATCACATAGCCAGAAATGCCAGTTTTCAACTCTGTGCCATCACCCAGAATGCCCAACCCTGCCCATTGCAGCACCTCCACCTAGAACAGCACCCCTCCTTATCTTCCCTAAAGCTTAGGCAAGAAAAGACACAGCCATTTTCCTTCCAAGATAACTGTGATCTCAGCCTTGTATGAAGAGAAAAACACACTTTACCACCACTCTGCAGGGAAACTCTCAGCTGCACGTGGACTTGGACTGCCCAACACATCCTCAGCCAGCCTAGACAGCTGCCAGGTTTCAGGGTTCATGCCGTTTGCTTCGTCTTTGCTCTACGGCGTGCTCTCAATAGAACAGACTGGATCCACCCCATTTTGGGGCCTGTCCTTCCCTTAATCAGTATACAATCTTGCACTATTAAGACTGTGGTGACACCCACCACCGACTTCATCGGCCATGTGATCAACACATTCAGCAGCGTTGTAGGTCAGCCCATAAGTAACTGTCAAGTTGGCATGCAAACCCAAAACCTGTCATCAAAAACTCCCTGGGAACCACCCACAGGGATTTAGGAGTACATCTGTGATCCACTCATACAACTATGTTATCCTGAAACTGGTGCTCCTGAGGGCCTCCTGCTAGGAGAAATCAAGCTACGTGCAGGAACGCCACCCCAGTTGTGCTATGTACACATGCAAATCAGATGTGTTAGCCCTGCAGATGACCTAACACAGTCCATTTTAGGGCTTGCTTAGGTCCATGTCCACCTCCTGGTTCTGCAGGTCCACATATTGATCTATCTCCCTCCACATCAAGTCCAATGAACAGATGAGCCTCTGCTGCTCTTAGGGCATGACCTCAAATCTTCTGTGTGTTGGAACAGACAATCCACTGGGAAACAAGGATTCCAAAAGTAGTTTATATGTAAGGCAAATCAGTCTCAGAGTTTTTAAAAAGCATTTGTAATGAAAGTTAAAAGTCTTCAGCCAAAACCTGTTTCTCATACATTTTTATCTGTTATCAGTATTCACCATTTACTGGAAGTTTATACTGGGCTGCATTTGCTTCCCTTCGAAAGCCAATGGCAGCACATTTAATGATCTGTCATAATTTCAGCTAAGCATGACTTACAAACCATAACTGTAAATTTACTCCTTTTTTCACCTAAGAGGCAAAATGAAGTTTTAAAGAATCTGTTAAGAAAAAGGCAGACCTTTATGCAGCTCTGAAGTTCACTGAATTTTGTTACCAAAATAGGGCTAAACAATAAAGGTTGTCATTTTAGTAAATTAAGCCCTATGAGTTTTCTGCACATTTAAATTGATATAAAGACAGTCCTGACTTCCCACTACTCTGATGACATCTCAGGTATTCAGTGCCTGACGATCACAAATCAGCCCACAATCAAGCAAGGGATTCACAGAATAACAGATAATTAAAGACAAGTCACTTTGGGATTCTTTCCACCTGTATTTGGGTGCCATCATTTTTAAGATTCATAAGTAAAAGTTTTCCAGGTAGTTATGAGGTGAAGCAGTCAATGTGCTGATACTCACCTAGGACCACACAAATCTTAGGGATGGGGCCTGATGAGAAAGAGTATATTCGAAGACACACAATAAAAATGACAATAAATCAGCAACAAGGGGATTTTCACCTGATGCAACAGCATAGTATGAAATCATTACTTCATAATTTGCCTTTTCCTTCATTCCAACTCTATCCCAGAAGAGGATGTATTCAAAGTATAAAGCTAGGTGGTAAAACAGGCTTCCTCAGTATTTCAGGGAGCTCCTTTCTTACAGTGGGTCTGTAAAGAACCAGGATTAATGTGGTCCTGATTTGGGTTCAGATTCTGGGAATCAGCACACTATGAATAAATAACAACTAGTGTGAGAGAAAGAGGAATTTATGGCCTGTCACTGCATAGAAGGAAGCAAAAAACTAATAATAATTTAAAAATATAATGAATACTGCTTTAAGGATAAAAGCATCACTGCTGATAAAGCTGAGATCTGCTGGCTGTCAAAGATGAGGTTTGTTCTTTGATTTGTATCGCTGTTGCTCACACCAAGATATTTAGGGTGCTGGGTAGGCTTTTGAAACGCACGGCTTTTGGTAAGCTTCATAATAAATTCTAAATAAACACAGAGTGCAATGTATCTCCATTCACAGTACGATGACGTTATCAGAACTGGAGCTGGATGGGCAGATCTTGACTACATTGCACTATGCACAGGCAAATACTAACTGCTCAGAAAGGCAATGCCCAGTACCCACTATTGTCTTAAACCAGCTCAGCTCTTAAGCAAAAGTGAGTCAGAGCCCAGTGTCACTAAACTAGGACGCCTCCTGTGAAACTGCTGCTTTCGATACATTATTTTTAGCTTTCTAATTATACAGTTACCAAACATATCAGTAGGGCTGAGAAGGCCCCTCCTTAACAGGAAAAAAAAAAGGAGTGGCAGCATATGAACAAATTGAGATAGTTTCAATAAAGCCAAAAAAAACCCAAACACGTGACTACTAGCATAGGAGACCGTAACACACTAAACACCACCAGTGTGATGAAGCAATGAGGTTTGCAAGAGCGCCTTTCAGGTAGGCTGAAGAAAACATTGAGAAATACAAGGTGGATGCAAGACTCCGGGGGCCATCCCCCTGCTACTCTCCACCCACAGAGAGCATGGAAGACCTAAAAATTAAACCATAACCTCTCCATATATCCTGGGGCAATAGCTGACATTTCCAAGCACCTAGTGAGCTGTCAGTAGACAGAAGGAATTGTTATAATAGACTGTCCATCAGCAGCTGAGTTGCATCATAAGCTAGTAATAATATCCTACAATGGAGCCTTTTAA
This sequence comes from Pezoporus wallicus, assembly GCF_028554395.1. NCBI lineage: Eukaryota > Metazoa > Chordata > Aves > Psittaciformes > Psittacidae > Pezoporus > Pezoporus wallicus. Next base: position 2,756,215 of record NW_026638501.1, read on the forward strand.
TTTATTTTTAGTGCTGTAACACCCAACAACAGAGAAAGAATTCACTTCCAAATGGGTCTGCTGGCTCCCAACCTTGTAGCATTTCATCTCTAAAAGGGTTACAGGCTGCTGGCTTCAGAATAAGGAGACGGACTGAATATTTACAACAAGGCAATTGCTGGGGTAACCTGAGCCTCTAATCACTCTTGACAGTGTATCCACGCTTTGCATCATAATATGAAATCTGATCATTCTTCCCTTGCAAAGTTCAGCCACATCCCTAGAAAAAGTTAAGCCACGTCCCTACCCCATCCCTGGCAGCGTTCAAGGCCAGGTTGGACAGGGCTTTGACTAACCTGTCCTAATGGAAGGTGTCCCTGCCCATGTCAGGGGGCTGGAACTGGATGAGCTTTAAGGTCCCCTCCAACCTAAACCATTCTATGATACGATTCTATGAAATCTTAAAAAATGGATATAGCACCAGTTCAGACACCAGATCGAGAAGGAAGTTGCTGTCTGATTTTCAGATTTCTGCTGCAACGGGTTATTTCAACTTCTACATGGCAATGCATGCCTCCCTGAAGCCTAACAAACTGCTGGGATTAATTGCTGCAGTTTGCAACATATTCCTTTCACTGGCTGCTGCATGAGTCCAAAGCCCACGGCTGTCTAGAGTTCACACTACATAAAGTTATCTTTATATCAACCAAAAGCACAGAAAAACATCGAGTGCTAAGACATCCAGGTTTTTTGGTTAAACCTCTATCATACGAGTGAATTAAAAATTCACACCTATGCTGCTACCCTCTCTCCTTTAAGAGGCTCCTTCCAAAACAGAGCAATTTGTATTAAAAACAAAAACAAGCAAACAAAAAGCAGAGACCATCCCACCACAGGCTGCCTCTGGTCTGAGATCCCTCCTCTCCCACCAAAGCCCCATAGCCTTTTTCTTACCACCAGCTCTGTGTGAGAAGGGGGATAGGCTATTATCACCATTAGTAATATTACTATTCACCATTCCCAGCATTTACAAGACATTTCACCCACCACAGTGCACTGATGCACTGCCTTCAGGTGAAAGGTTTGTCTATTCATAGCCCTCTGGGAAGAGGAGGAAAGACACCGGTCAAGTTTACCTCACTTCTTTTTTAAATGCTAAGGGTGCGTTTCAAGTCTTCTGCTCCAAACACGCAGGTCCCAGTCCTGCAAAACTCTGGATGCTCCTTTTCTGGCCCTGCCTAAGAAAAGCATTTCTCTCTACCTGCTTCCCAGATGTGCTTTTGCAAGCAGCTGCCAGCACCTTAGAAGCACTAACACAGGGTCTGACTTCTCACATAGCTGTGATGTCCAAGCAGCCTCTTTCTATAGCTTTAGGACAGTTAGACTCCCACATATTTCCTCTCCACGGGTTTTGTCAACAGGAAAGAAAAAAAACACATGGTTGCAGAAGGGCTCATCTTTGGAGTGCAGAGGTGAAAGGCATAGACCATCAAAACATCCAGACAACACAGCAGCTCCTCCACCCACGCTATCACCTTCCTCACCTGAAGCTCCAATTTCTTCTCTTTTTTTTTTTTTCTCCCCTCCACTTGAAGGTTTCTGTCTCTGCAGGCCATTGATCCCTGCTCTGAGAAAAGGACTTTACAACACAGAAAGAGAAAACTAGAGCTGGAAAAAGGTCACATTATTACACGTCAGGAAGCTTGTTTGGTCCAGTTAGATTTTCTCTGACTGCAGGAAGTGATTTTACCCTTCCAGACAGCAGTTTACCTTAAAAGAAAATACAGCAGGTGTCACCCCAAACTGCAAATTGTCAGAGATCCCATTCAGGCAGCTTCTGCAAGCAAAGGCACCATATGGGAGCCTGAATTTCTTAAAGTAATCGCATCATTGGCAACATCCTTAAAATGCTAGATTGCATCCCACTATGGTACTGAAGTTATAGGCCATCTATTTGCTAGAGAATATGTTTCTGAAACTATTCTGATTATATTTATTTGTGTAACTTATAGCCAATTCAATGACATAAGAACACTCTCTAGTGCAAACATTTATTCTGCTCCCAGTTCTAACCAGATTTAGTACTAGCTGGCTTGAAATGGGATGTAAAAGACATGGCTGCCATTCCTAGAAACCATAAACCAATTAGACATGGGTTCCTGGGAAGCTGGTGGGATTTTATCCTTCTACCCACTTCACTGGACCAGATTTTCAGGGGCTGGGGAGATATTAACAACCAAATGTTTTGTGCCAGCTCTGCTCTAAAATCTTGCAAGATATCACAGGTAATTCAGGTATTAGATTTGCAATAGAAATCAAAGAACTGACAGATCAGATTTCCATCCATGTCCTCCATGGATCCATGACTTCTCTCAAGGAATCACTCCTCAAAGACACCACCAGTTAGTGCACCACTCAAAGACACCACTATCAGGGCAAGGGAGGTCAAAATCCTATAAATGGGTTAGCAGAGATGAGCAGGGTAGGAAAGCTGCTCTGAATGGCAGGTGCTCTAAGGGAAAATACAGGAATTCTGAATGCACTTCAGTGGCAATAGGAAGCATCTCAAGAGGACTGGCACAGGAAATCTGCCAAGCTTCTCTGTCAAGAGATTTCATCTTATTTCTTGAGGGGTCTATTTTAAGACAATTTCAGTGACCTTACTTAACAGAGATTATGCTGTGTTTCAATTAATTTTTACAGCATTATAATTAATATTTTGGTGTCTGCTGGAAAGCATGCTGAACTGTGTAAAAATCCACATGCACAGCAAGATGACAAGTGCTATTATCGAGGCGGAAGGAAGAAGATAAGAGCCCTCCAGCCTTGCTTGGCAGGGCAGAGTAGCACCCCTTCAGATGACTGCTCCTCTGAGGGCCCAACACACTGAAAGGTGGAAAAGGTCAGTGTTCTTCCCCAAATAACTGATCTGATACAATTAGGGTGGGGATATTTTCTCAGGCTAATGAATTTGTACATGCACCCACACCACACGCAGAGCTTCTTTTCACCACCTGCACATATAACTGAGCCCCAGGAGGTGAAAATGGCCAAACCATCACATGTAGTTTATACCAGTGCAGGGGATTTTTAACCCTCAGAGAGCTAAACCTTAGCTCATCTCATCCAGTATTATAATTCCTATGCACATTGATCACCTCTCAAGTAAACTATTCTTACATCCAAATATAGGTTTCTTTTTGGAGGGCTTATTTCTGCTCCGGTTTCATCTCTGGGTTTGCAGAATGCTTGAAGCCATTAGATGACACCATCCCTCCAGTACCATAGTACCTGCAGGCTCGCCGGTCTCAACACATCACATCTCCAAGAAAAGAGAGATCTGGCAGCTTCATTGCCCTGATTTACTGAAAGCAAAAGATTACACTCACATTAATAAACAAGACCAAATTGATGGGACATTGAAATAACCCATTTAAATCCCTGGGTATGCTGTTACTTCCACAGCACTGTTTCCCCTCAATGCAACTTCAAACATTCTGTTTTTATTTCTATTGCTACCATTTTTTGCTGTCATTCCCCAGCTTCTGACTGCTTTTACAGACCAGAATCATGACACAACTGTGCAAAGAGGCTCACAAAGATACTGCTAGACAGGCATTGATGCTTCCAATTGTACAATTGTCAGGGCTCAGTATATGTGAGCACATCAGCTGTACTTTTAAAATTTCAATTTCAAAACAAAAAATCTTCATAAAAACTCCAAATGACATGACACCAAGTGAACTGTGCTCTATGAAACTCAGCAACTTTGCAACATTTCAGCATAGTCGCAATTGAGGTTTTCTATCATTATTATAATTTTATCATTTTAATCACCTAAATCTTTGTGAGAGATTGCTGTAGGATGATGAATAGGTAAGCAGCACTAGCAGAGGCTGTCCAAAGTGTCCTTCCTGAGTTTGCAACAAATCCTAAATCAAGAATAAGTGAGGGGAGGTCATACAGTGGAGAAAACCAAAACAAGGCAAACATACTCATGACATAGCATGGAGTAGAGTCTCCCCCATTAAGCTCAATATTGTGCAAGCCTTGCTTTTGAAGAGGAAATTCTAGGTGGTAATTTGTGATGGGGGAATGATCTGTCACAGAGGGCAAGAAGGCCGAAATACAAGAAAGCGTTGAACTGACTTGAAGCAGGAATGCCAGGGACAGAGGACTCCTTGCAAGGGACTGAAGTTTCTCTTGGTGATGTGATAAGGAACAGCCTCAGCATTGTCCCATAGCTACCCTAGAAAAGGAGTAATTGGGGCAGCAGGAGCTCAGGGGCCACCTTTGGGCAGCAGAGCTGGACTGGGGGGTGGACCCAAGGCCATGCTGATGTACCCCATGCAAACACTCTTGAGACTGGTGCCTGTGCCAGTGCATATAAGGAATTTATTTGTGATGCATCTTTGCAGACTTCATGTAGAACCACATACTGCAGTAGGATCCTCTCCATTACACTGGTTATTCTTTTTTTTTTTTTCATATTTAAGCACAAATGTGAGTTAAATTCACCTTAACAAGTACCATAAAATTCCACAATACTTTTTGCACAGATCCCTAGTGTAAAAAAAAACCATAACAACCTCTGACAGCATGTAGGAAATTAGAAATTCTCTTCCAAAACAGCCTTATCAAAGATACCATTAACAACAAACTCAAGGTTACACTCCTAACCTCAAGATAGTAACATCTGTGGGCGGCAGAGTTAACTATGTCAGCTGTGGTCTTGAACCCCTAATATCACCAACCAAGAGCCACTTCCAGGACAACCTTTATCTTGTTGTTTGAATTCTCCTTCCCCAAGACATTTAGAGCATTACCTGACCTACGCAAAGCAAATGAAGCAGGGCAGCAGCTATATTTGGCACAGGTAAGGTACCATCAACCCAAGCAGCTTGGTATTTATGCAATGACAAATAAAAGAAAATGAGGTGCAGCCTGATGAACAAGGTCTTGCCATGAGCAGATGCAGACATGGTTCATTTCTTGTCATTTTTTTTTCCCAAGTACAGCCCTCCTGTTAACTGAAATGGTATAATACACTGAAATACGCAGAACATTCAAAGGGGGAATAACCTTCATCATGAGCTACATCTTTATTTTCTTCCTCACTCTGAAGTCAATTAGATGTGCTGCTGAAAGAAACAAATTGTTTGCATCTCTATGAATAAGCCAAACAGGAAAGAATAAAGTTTAGTCAAATGCAAAGACCCTAATGTAAAGTTTTTGGAAAGGGTCAAGCACAATTCTTGAAATAAGGAGTGAAGGGGGCACACTGGATCCTCTTTTCTTTGATGTGTGAATTTTTGTCAAAGACTTTCTTCTATAGGAAAAGCAGTGTCAGTATGCATCAGTTGACAGCTACTCTTGACAGTTGAGTCTAAGACAGAACTAACAAACTAGTGGACTTACTGCAAGATTTAAATCCTCAAAGCATTGATCACTGTGCTGCCCTCTTAAAGGTGGATTTAAAACAGGAAGGAAAAAAGAAACGGAAGAAGACAGGAAAGAAAAAGAAGGGCAATGTTGACCTTGGGATTGCAGGATTTATCTTACCACAAGGAAGAAACAAATACCAATCCTACATATTTTCATCTCCCCTCACATGAAATGGATCTGTGCTGTTGCATCCTCATGTTTCAACAGACTCACAGAACTATAGAACCATTTAGGTTGGAAAAAACCCTTAAGATCATCGACTCCAAGTGTAAACCCAGCACTGCCAAGTCCAGCACTAAACCACACTCCCAACTGCTACATTTACATGTCTTAAATAACTCCATGAATGGTCACTCAACCACTTCCCCAGGCAGCCTGTTCCAATGCTTAATAAACTAATAACCATTTCAGTGAATAAATTTTTCCTAATATCAGATCTAAACCACCCCAACACAATTTGAGGCCATTTCTTCTTGTCCTATCACTTGCTATCTGGGAAAAGAGACAGACACCCACCTCAGCACAACCTCCTTTCTGATAGTTGTAGAGGGTGATAAGGTCTCCTCTGAGTACCCTCAGCTGTTTCTCATAGGACTTTTTCTCTAGACCCTTCACTAGTTCCCCTGCTCTTTTTTAGAGACTATTTTTTAGAGACTAAGCTAGGAAGAAATAGCCTTGAGAGCCAGTGTATGCAAAAGGCTTTCCTGCAATACCACTTAAAAAAGGGCAATGTTGCTTTACAATTCACTAAACATATTTACCCGCATGTTGACTACATATGTTGTACTTAGATGTCAGAGCAGATTACTTGCTAATTACACAAGAAAAAACCCAACTAATTACCGCAGACTCTTTCCTCTGGTTCAGACGAAGTCAGCGCCATATATTTACATGACAAATAATCATGCCTACAGCTGGCAGTGGATGCTTTGAGCAAAAAAGGACCCCTCACCTTGGACATGTGTTATTAAATAACCCCCATGAGGATGCACCTAAAATACATACACTGGAAAAAATGAAGTGCTCTCACTGCTAAGGAGACAGTCTGTTCAGGCCAATGGAGCAAATATCAAATTCTGTCTTAACATTTTTTCTGATCATTCAGACTGATAAAAACTTCTTTTCTGCTATTGAATGAAGGAAATCACATTACCATTCCTGATATTCATCAGAAATTTTTTTAACTAAATATGTAAACTGCTTTTAACTGAGTTTAAATCGATAACTGCACTACTGTGGTTAGTTTTTATTGAATTGTACACTGGAATAATACCATTCCAATTTTGTCATGATGACAGTATTGCCCTCCTCTATGAGCTGTATGTTTCATCTGGAAGGTGAGATTGTACTACTCCTTCATTTGACAAATCAGACACACCGTCACTTTTAATGATGTTTTATTGAAGGATCATTGAAGGTTTATACTGCTATGCATACACCACACTCTTCCCTCAAAAGGTCAACACCTTGAAAAGCCTTCACCTTTAGTAGTATTTATTTTTCCTTTCAGAAATAAAGCAGGGGAGGGAAGTTAAAATGCAACCTTATAAACCCACCCAAAACAGCATATGTTAAATGCCTAGGATCACTTTTGGCAGTTTCCCTAGATTGGAGCAGGGATTTGGATGCAAGAGAACACTGGTTTGGGGGGAGTGGTTCTGCATACAGGCATTATTTATACATGTAAGATGATAGCTCAGTCTTTATCGCTTTATGATCTCAATATTATAGATCAATTATAGATCAATCTTTATCTTTGTGGTGTGGAAATGCAAGAGGGGAGCAGCTTGTAATCTGCTATGAGATTTTGAAATTTTTGTTACATGTAAACAATTCAGCTCTAAAGTGGGAGAGGAAAAAAAAATATGGATTTGAGGCTCAGTTCTATGATTTTTCACAAAATATTTTAATTTTTAAACCATCATTTCATAGCTTCACATACTCAACATGTCTCTCTCTTTGTCCTGTTTACCTCCAATAGAGTTTAAAACCACAAAAAAAAAAAGTGCAACCAGAAACAACTAGGCATCCTAATATGGCACTTGTCAACAAGGAATTTCAGAGCAATTGACAAAGGTGGTCAGAATCATCAACCCCATTTCAGTGAGGTTTAGATGCAATGAGGAAACCAAAATCAGAAAGAATGACCCACGCACACAAGACAAATAAGATCCTGTTGTTCTATCCAGCCCTGGGAACACTGCAAACTCATTTTATATTGCAATGTTATGACCATTATTGTAGATATGTGCGAGACAGAAGGCTCCTTCTCCTCCAAGCACCAAAACTGCAAACTCTAAACCTCCATTCCCAAACTGCCCATAATCAAGTAGCTTTGCTTTTTTTTCTTTTTTCTTTTTGGTGTATCAAGAGCAGAGCTGCGAAGTTTTGTTTGTTTGATTAATGGTCACAGAAATCACCATTGTTTCAACTACTCTGGCAGCATTAAAAAGGACTATTTTTCTTTTACATGGATAAAATGCTACTGAATAGATTTCCCCGCAATAACCAATAATCAGCTTTTAAGTCCCACATTACTCAATGGTGTTCTCTTTCCATCAGCTTGGGATAATGCTGTTTTTCATCAGCAGAAGTTTCCTTCCTTGGACGGAAATCCAGATTTCACTACTTTCTGTACCTGGGTCCCTCTGTATAAAACACATTGCCTCTTGCTAACCCCTATGCTCACACATAGCCCCATTCCCATAAACACTCACTTCTGCAAATAGGAGCATAAAGTCAACATAGATTTGCTCCTTAAATTAATCTTAAGTGGAACTTTAAGAACCCTGAATGTCACCCGCTTCAGTTAGCCCTCCTCTACTCACAAAATACATTCCCAGAGGCATCCATATCTACGTAACACTGCTGCTGCGGTCTAACCAAGCAACTATTACCACTTTACAGCCTTCAATTTAAGAGCATCAGTGTGTGACAACTGGATATATTAAATTCTGTTAGGCCAACAAAATTTATGATTTAACTAGCAGAACATATACTAATAATTTATATGCAATTTTTCTATCAGCAATTAATCCATTAGATTTCATGCCTCTACCACGATACTTGTAGGTTTCACATTAAAAAAAAAAAAAAGAACATTAAAGATATGCAGGGAAAGTGCCAAGTTACACCACTACCTATAATTTCTTTCTCCTTGCTGCCAAGCTGAGCCCAGGTCTTTTGCTATGCGTACAAATGCTAATTACAGCTCAATACTAATGCTAATCTTGACATCTGCTAATTAAAAGATCACATCTTCTGCAGAGTCAGCAGCGCTATTCAAATGAAAACATTAATCAGTTTAAAATAAAAAAAAATAAATAAATCAATCAACAAAGCAGGAATTTTAGTTCTTGCTTCAATTAATAGCAAAGTGCAAACTGGGAGTACTCAAGAGCAAGTGTCAGAATGTTCTCTGAGAATATCAGATACTCAGTAAACAGGGAAATTTTCAGCACCATGTGATTTCTCTGCTCTTAGTAATTGCCCATGTTCTCTCTTCTTCTTCTTTAATCCTTGCTTCTCTATAATCATAACACCAGAAACTTGAGACCAGCCCTAAACAACATCTCAGGGAATAACCACACTAATCTACACATGTACATTTAAATAGCTAAGATATCCCACATAAGTTTAGTGAGACTGCTCTTTTCTACAACTAACACATGCACCTACAGGATCAGGACTCTCATGGGCAATTACAATCTATTTATATCCTTTACTATCAACCACCTCTTAGAAAGGACAGCACACACAGTAGGTAGGGAAGGAGGATCAAAAGCAGGATGCAAACCTGGATGCAAAACATATACACCCTGTGAACTCAATATTGAGATCATAAAACCCCACCCAACTGCCTGCAAATGCCTGGACCTAAAACACATGGTTCTCGTTTCACCCATTCCTAGCTCAACCCCTGTTGCTTCAAATTTTGCCCCAGATCTTTTCTTCTTTTTGCACATTAAAATTTCCACTCTGGGGAAGCCTTACACCATAATATATCTCTGGCTAATAATACACTGCAGACAGTTATAAATTAGTCATGTTGATAAAAGGTCTAACAAAGTTACCGGTATCGTTCTGTAAGGCACAAGCAATATTACCAAGTCTGATTTAAATAGAATAAGCAATTCAATCAAGCAAAAAATGTGACAGAGCCTTCCAACTGCAAAAGAATCTTAAATCATTAATGAAACTAAGAATTTAATGTATGCAAATTAAATTATATATGCATATTTCAATGGGCTAAAAGTTTACGTGCATACTTTACTCAGGAATCTGTCTTGTGAGACAATTACAAAGAAATGGTGACAATTCAGATATTTTATTACTTTGGACTGTGAAGCATTCATAAAATTTATGTTCACTTTAAAAGGTACAAAAATCCATCAATTAAAGCCAGACTTCAGATGACATAAATAGACGACAGCCCTGTTAAAGGTGCTATCAGCACCATCTCAATACATCTTTTGAGGATCAGGTCTCACTAGTCTCCACTTGTAGAAAACCAACAAAACAAAACCTGAGGTTATGAAAACCTGGGCACCAGCATTCACAGAATTTGAAGAAAATAATTTGAGACCTCTCCTCCTCTGATAATCAAATTTGGTAACAGGTTCAAAAATTACAAGGGCATGACACAGGGCACACTGGCCTGCACAATCATCTTTCCTGGCAAAACTCTGTTTAAGGTGGAAAGGGAATATGTGATAAAATATTTATCTTACTGACTGTGTTCTAAGAAAAAGTTACAATCCAATTGCAGAGCATATGACATTTCATGGCTACTAAACATCTCTTAAAAGTTAGTATGTTGAAGCTCTTCCCTGTTTAGTAAAGCAGGCTAAAGAAACATCCTCCTCCTCCCCCCAGCAAATGTCAAGGATTATTTTACTTCTGAAATCAAACCAAATATTTCCTGCTATAAGCCATTTACTAGAAAGACATGAAAATCCAGGCAGTCAATGGGCCTTTTAGGAAACTAATTTATTTTTTTCCTCCAGCACAAAGAATTGCTCTATTATATTGATAAAAATACACACATTGCCACAGTGAAAGCATCCACTGAAGCTCAGGGAGTAAATGAGAAACAAGATGTCATTTTCCAGTCTGAGGTAGAATTTACTAATTTACCACCTGCCCTCTCCCCTCCCCTCTCCCCATAGATTAACAACACTCCCAGTAAAGAAATCACAGCAAAGGAGAAGTACCAAAGCAGACATTCCCAACATGCAGAACCACTTACAGTTAAGGCAGCAGTGGTGCCCTCAGAGCCACAACACACCAACCTCACCAGCTGCACCACACCACCAACTTCTGCCAAGATGCTGAGCCCTACACATCTGAGGTGGAAATTTGTTTTAGGTTCAAACCCAGCAAAGCCTATGCTCAGTTGCAAGAGAGGATTTAAGTCCTATTAGTGCATCTGCATAGCGCTTTGTTGAATTAAGACTTTGCTTGTTTACACCTCTTCTGTTACCTTTTCTCTCTGGGAAATCACTAAATCACATAGGATCTAATGACCTAATTAAAACACTTCTTAATGCTCATAGCATTTGTGATGCCAGCTTTCAACAACTAATGGCAAACGAAGATTTTTTACTAATGGTAATTCTGATACACCTTTTAAGATTTTGTTTTTAAACAAATGAGTGAAAATAGGAAAAATAAGGACTGCAAGAAAAGAGCAAGCACATATGCCATTCCAGAACAGTGTTAAACACTATTCACAAGAATGCATAAGCTATAAAGGCCAAATATTAAAACCAGTTAAAGTATTCTAGCAGTATGAATCTTAGAGACCACATATACTCAGACTCAGCTTTAAAAACAGAGCCACCTGTAGAAAAAGCTATCAAAATACTACCTTACCAGTCTAGAGAAATTGGACTGATGTCTTGTTAGAACTCTTGAAGTGCATCCTCTAACTTTTCATTGCTCTGTACACAAGTTTGATCTTTGCTGCAACTGTCCTTTCACAATATGTATGATAACCAGTCCTCATGCTCCATTTTTACTAATGGAGCTTCAAATTTCCATACTTTCTTTAAAAACAAACAAACAAACAAAAAAAAAACAAAAAAAAAACAAAAAAAAACAAAACCAGCAATACTACAGAAGTCGGAGCAGCTCCAAGAACAGCTTGTATTAACAGCTGCTACAAAAAATAGAAGGAACAAAAACCTATATTAAAATATTTAAGATTCTCACAACAAGAGACTAGCAAATTTTCAGAAAACCAGGATGATATTCAGAAAGAAACAAGTGCTTGGACTTGTCTATTCAAGTGTGTCCTTTCTATTCAAGTGTGTCATTCAGTAGGAAAGGCTGGACATAATGCAACGCCTCAGGGCTATTCAAACTCAATCATCTCTTTCTTATAGAGGCAGATGCTAAAGCTGTATTGACCAGAGTCCCTACATCTAACCAGAAACCTAGTTTTCTCCGATAAAAGGAGACTTCAAATTTGCAAATATGAGGAAAATTAATGAAAAAGAGATTCAACTAAGATATCATTAAAATACCATGCTTAAATCCCTTGGTCCCTGGTTTTGTCTACAAGTGTTGCCCTGGAGAGGAACGGAGACAGATTTTGAACTCACACTTAGAAGCTTTACAAAGTTATAACCTTTACAGTGTTCAAAGGGGGTTTTATGCAAATTAATTTTATTCAAAACTAGCACATGTGTCCTCATGATCTCAAGAAATTTTCCGTAACGGGTCTGTGCTAAACCACTTCGCTTGCCCACTGTACTAGGTGACAATGCTGACCTGACAATAAGTAAAGATGTCTGAAGCGTGGTAGATCCCCAGCAATTGGAACAAATCAACAAGGCTATGCTTTAAAGAGACAGAAACAAATAACAAAAAATGCCCTAAATTTGAGCAGGGCCACTGTAATAAACATAAGACTATGGAAGGCACAATTATGCTTCATAATCAATGACTTGATGCAAAATTACCAAGTCCAAGGGCTACCAAAAAACTCTGAAGAGAGAACATTCTCAGTATTCTGAATCAGAATTGGTCATCTTCAGTAAAAGCAGCTAAAATTTTCAAGTTTTTCAATATTATCCTTGTTTTTTTTTTTTTTTTAGTCAATGAGTCATACAAAGTCCTTCATTGGATGTAACCCCATTTGGCTTCCCTTCGAATTTTTTAATTTGATCTGACAGTTATGACTGCAAAGCACAAATTAAGTTTTTAAGCCACACTGAAGTAAACACTCAGCAACATTTGCTTTGCTTTCATTGTTCATTTAAAACTTATTCAGAACAATAGAAATTTTAAATGTTCCTCCATCATTAGCTGACATTCTGTATTGAAATACTTCTATCAGCTCTCTTTTTGTTTATAGAAAGTAACATATGCCATTTTACATCCAGACTAAAGAACAAAGAAATCTTCCCTTAGTCCTCTAATAAGGGCAAAATCATCCAAATAACAGCATCACAGAAAAGATAGCAGCTGTTAAAAAAAAAAACAAACCAACAACAAATCAACTACCACTGTGTTACTACTGTAGTACAGTCCTAAAAATCTCCAACTCCATCCAATTCAAAACGAAGGGCTGTTCAAGGATTCAGTCACCTGCTTAAAAAATTAAAAGCAACAGTGCAGAGAAGAAATCAGCATCAAATAATTAGGAACAAGGTGACTGAATTTAGTGCTACATATTTGCAATATTGATGGATTTGGGCATGTGCTATGCATATATAGCTCTGTTTCTAAGATGCAAGATGCAGTTTGTTCTCGTGCCTTTCTCCAAAGTTCTGTGCAAGTTGTAAAATGAGTCTGCATCATGATTAGGTTCAATTCTGTTTGGTTTTACTGGCATATATTAGAAACAGTGAAAAGAAAGAGAACAGAACACACTTTGCTTAGCAATTTGCTACACACATATACATACATATATCTGTATGTATATACTCATATACATATGTACATATTCCTACAAACACACACATATACATCTGTAGTATATATATGCAATGCTCAGTGTTCCCTAGAGCAAGAGATACAGCCGAGACATCAGGAACTTACTTTCAGGGCACCTATGACCGGAAACAGGAATGTTGGGAGAGCAACCAACACCCCAGAGAATACCTCATACACATTTGGAGCAGCTCTGCGCTCCCCATTCCACTCTGCAGCTTGTGCTGCTACCAGGCAGCTACACAAAAATCAGCTGTAAAACAGCCAGGACATCAATCCCAGGCGAAAACAACCCAGCAACAGCTACAAACCCAATGCAGATTTTTAAAATTAGTGCTTTATTTCCCAGCCTGGTTCCCCATACAGCCACAGAAACAGATGGCAAAATGAAAGTGCTTGATTTGAGGGTAGAGGGGAAGAAGCCAAAACTTGCACTGGAGCTCACATTCCAAACTGCAGCTCTCAGAGGACTCAAGAAAGGAGGGTAGAAATTGGATTTTTTCCTTTTTATTTTCTTTTTTCCTTTCTCCTTTTTCAGCCTTAGGAGACTAATAGGACACTATATTCATAGGACTTGACTTCATTTGATAAACCCTTAGCCAGGGACCAGGAGCTTAGGGCTGCAACCTGGGAATCTCCCCTCTGACCAACTGGCACAGCATCCCAGGTCACATACCCAACAGATGCCTTCCCACATGACTCAAAGCAGACACTTCTCCCAGTATCTGCCTTTTCAGCAACTTCACACACTTTTATGTTTCAGTCCTTGAAAGAAAATAGGAAAGCGGTGGTGTAATTGCTCAGGTTTGCAGGTTACTACATGTTCCTGGGGAAAAAGAAGCCACAGAGGTACAAAAGAACACGATGGGAGTCCCACTCTCAACATTCAGGACTGCACAAAAACTAACAGAAGGGAATCACTCATACTTCACCATACTTGTATTTATTTTTGTGATATTGAAGGTACACGCCTTATACCAATTCAACTCTTGCCAGTCTTCTTTTGAGTGAGAGCTCCTCCTGGGCATTACTTTTGTGAAGACCAGGACCGTATCAATTCCTCTCCACCTCCTGCTGGATCAGCTTTGTGGCACCAGGTACTAGCTTATCACACAGATTCAAATTTAAATAGGAAACACACTGCAAGCCAAGGAGAGTCATTTCTTGGGGTGGGATTCACCCCTTCACCTTGAGGTATCTGCAATGTAAAATGTCTCTGATCTTGTCACCTTTGACTTCCTTTATAGTCAGTGGAGAGAAATAAGCTTTTTAGGGTGCAATTCATCTAACCTATTTCAAATGTCTACACGAGAGGGAAAGGAATCATGCCTCAGAAGTGGCTGCCTCTTTCCACTAGCCAGAAAACCAGTTTAAATGATCAGTTTGCATACAGACACCTCTGTTCAGCCAGATAAAAGTAAACCTACCTTAACCTTCTTAAAAACCAAAAACACACCCAAAAGAACCCACAAAATCAAAACACCACAAAAGCCACACACACAAATACCACAGCGAAACTGGGGTGCAGAATAAAAGAATAAAATTATAAAAGTATCAATTAGCTAAACAAACAAGCCAGAACAATGCCTGCTTCCTGTGCACCACACTTCAGCAGTGCAGTAAAAGCTTGCTAATGAGCCTGTAAACCATTCGAAGCTTATCCATTAGCAGCCTACAACAGCAACCAGCCAGGCAACCAGCAAATGCGGCTCTGTGGATACTCTGCGGATACTCTGCAATCAGCATGGGGACTGAAGGAAGTCCAGCAGACAGATCATGTGGCAAAAGGGGATCACACCGTGCCACACTTGTACAACTGAATTCAATACTGCTGCTGCTGGTACCTGCAGGCAATGGCCCTGTTAACCATATGAAGTGATAACCTGTGACTTATTACTTATAGGTAAAGTGACAAGACATAGCACTTTTCAAAGAAACTTCAATTTCCCACATATTTTAGCAGTATTATAAGTTGCCACTAAATTACTTCTCAACAGCATCTCCAAATTGAACAAAGCAGATTTTTGCAAGCCTCTTCAAGTAGTTTTGCTCTTTACATTTCCAGCAAAACTCTTATCTGAGCTAATGTGCAGCAAAATTCAAGTCCACAACATTCGGCTCTCAATTAGCGGCTATTTTTAATTAGCTGCAAACACTATATCCAAACATTGTATCAGCAGCAACTGGCCTGAATCAACACACAGCTTTTGAGGAAAACAAACAAAGCAAGCCCACACAAGAAAACCTTTGCTGGCCTCCATCCAAGCATGCAAATTAAGGGACATTTCCATATCACTTCAAAGATCTCAGAGCATTGGCTCAAGCCAAATTAGTACGGGAAAGATACCTTCTTCTAAGTTTAAAGTGAAAACTGACTCTTCACTATACATGTATCTGACAAGAGCAGTACAGAGACAAGAAGAAAAGAAAATCATACCAGTATGAAAAACAAGGAAACATGTTTTTCATTGGCCTGATATCCTAAAATGTAAATAAGATGAGAACCAGTGTGCAAGGTGGTGAGAAAAGGAAAGGCAAAAGGGAAGGGAAAAAAAAGTCCCCTCCATAAGCTCAATGGAGGCAACCACGTGGCTACCTGCTCATGCTCCTCTATAGGCATACGCCAGCATCTTTTTTGCTACATGTAACACCAGCAACTACAGCTGAACACCACAGCACAAACATTGTAAGGCAACGTCAAGATATCTCAGTATGATTAACTTGTGGCTCAAACCAGGTCTTCCCAAATGATGAAGTTTCTTGCCAGCTCCTGGTATCTCAGCCCTGAGACCTCAGGCCTGCATTAAACAAAGCAGTGACTCTGCTATTATTTTATCTCACCCTTTTGATCAAAGATGTCCTCTTGTTTAATTTAAATCTTTTTTCTCCATGTTACAATAGCATCAGTAGATACACATCGATCATCGCTACATATCCTGGATGTCTGACGGAGTAAGTCTGGAAATGGAGGTGGAGAAACTATAAGAAAATAGAGTAGGCATCTGACTTAGAAAAGGATGGGGTAGCCAGGCATCAGCTCTGATTTGCTGGAAGGGAAGACACTTGTCAGGGCACAAACGGATCCTCATTCCATAATTACGCAGCAACCTTTGAACCTTTTACTGCGCACACACGCACACAAGTTTAACTGCATGGTTGTGATTAGTCCCTTACTCCCTAACAAAAATCAGGCATCTTAGGCAAAATCAGGCAAAAATTCAACATCAGTAGAAAGTACACCTACACAAATGTCTATTGCCAAGTGGAACAATTAGGATGCACTACAGCAAGACACCCTGTGCTGTTTCCAGCATGAGCATTATCCCCTTCTCATAGGTTTTGTGTAACGCATGGCTGGGTGCGTTCCCTTGAGTCCTAGGGTGATGTTGTAAGGAGGAACTTTACCTTTTGATAGTATTTGCATAGCATTAGCTTTTGCCACTGAGAGAGATGAACCATGTGGGACCTTCAGCAGGAACTGAAACTCCAAAGCCCATACAACTGCACAGATTCCTCAAGTTGTGTACAGGTGACTTCCAGACAGGTAAATGGGACTGTAAAATACCTCTTGGTACAGGAGTAACACTGCTGCTTTGCCATGGACCACCATTTCTCTCAGGAAGGGATGCACGGACCAAACCAACCAGCACACCCAGCATGTGCAACAAATTTTTTGCTGTTTTAGTTTTTTGTTGTTGTTGTTGTTGTTTTGGGGTTTTGCTTTTTATGTAAAACACTGGCTTAGCTTTAGGAGTAACAGGATGTCAGTAAAAGATGGCACCTCCCTCTTTAAACAGCCACCCTAGAAATCTATCTGTGATGGACTTTTCTTATTTTAGAGCCCCATGAAGTGTTTGAAATTAGATGAAATGCTACAGCTCTGCAGCATTAACATATGAAAAGAAAGAAAAAAAAAATTAGACCAGGTTACCATTCCCAGTTCAGACAAAAAATTACCAAACTCAGCTCAGAAACCCCTGCGTATGGAGCCACTTAGACCTTCTACTTTTGTAGAAGAGTAGCTGTCAAGTAGACTTCAATCCAGTGAATTTGCCAACTTCATTTTCCTGACCAACTTGTAGTTTAAGCAGATCCTAATGGGACCACTACGTTTTCTAGCAGGCTGTACTTTCATGTGCAAGTTTCATATACATAAAGGACTATTTTAAAATGTTTGTTGCTGTCTGGGGCTTTTTTAAAGGCTGGATTATTACCTGGTTTCCATGCAGGTACCCAGATGAGACATAACCTGTCTGAGCACCTCACTGAGCTCACGCCAGGGTCAAATACACCTGTCATTCTCACACAACCAACAAACCAGTTATAAATGTGGCTGCCCTTGCCCCAACTCTTCCCCACTGCCTACCAGCATCCCAGAGGGATGACTTCATGGCAGGCAGCTTCACTACCCTCAGCACCAAACCAGCACTGGGGACACCATCTAGAATGATGCTTGATGGTCTTCAACCCATGGGTCTGTGTTTGTTGTCTCTGATACAAGACAGCTCCTATCCAGCTGCAGATCTATGGAAAGCCCCTTAAAATATGCCTGTAAGCTACATGTTCACAGGCTGTACACCACTTACATAAATCACTTGCATACAGAAACTATCCCTCAAGCTCAGGAAAGCATCATGGCAAAATGTACAGGGCTACCAGACACGTGAATTCCGGTACTTTACATCCAGCTTCATGAACCTGCATTTGGCATCTGGTGGGATTAGCTGTGCACCAGGAAAGAAAAATATATCTGTAATTAAAAGTTATCAAAAAGTCCTGAAAGCTGTACCACTTCTGACAAAAACTACCACATTAACCAAAGAGCAAAGATGATGAACAGCCAGAGCATCATATGCTGGAGAACTTCTAAGTTGGCACCTCAGCACATCATTAAAGCATGGAGCTCACATCTCCTAACATCTGTAAGGGAAGGTTTTGGTTTTACCTGTAAAAGAAGAAAGCACTTAATCACCATCTAACCTGATGTAAAGACAGCTGCTATACAATGCAGGAGAGCAGCAGGGTGGATGGGGATTGATCAAAACACAATTTTACATCAGAGGCACTCTGGGACTCCTTTTATGCAAAAGCAAACTTTCTATATAAAAAAGGCCCTTTTGTACAGGAAGACTTAATTGCTCAGAAAACTTACGTCTCTTACCCTCAGAGATCACCACAGTATATTCTTATAAGTCCACTACTGGGGAAAAAAAATAACTAAAAAAGATATTTCCAGGTACCCATGTTCCTTCCCAGCTGCATGTTGGGAAAAGCAAGGTGTGTAATCATGTGTCAACAGCTGAAAATCTTGGGCAGCCCATACATTCAATGAAATCTTACCCCTGTGAGCTGTATGGAAAATGATAATGAAGTTGCCTGTTTTGCTGGAAAAACAGATATATTCCATTGTATCTCTGATTACGCTTAAAAACTGAAAGCCCCAATTAGGTAATTTTTTCCCTGATGGAGGGTCCCATAATAGCTGTGCCTAATAAGTACTGTCTTACCAATGAAAAAGAAATAAAAAAAGAAGATGAGAACATTTGCCTACAATTCACATTCTGCCATCACTGGACACGACAGAAGCCTTCCTTACGCATAAACTAGACTTATTCCCTTAGTCTCACTGACTTGATGGGACTATTATAAACCAAAGAACTACTTAAGAACATCAGCACTGACCCCATGAGTCAATTACCAGACCTTCTCTGGTTTGTTGTTTGTGAATGTTTGTGGGATTTTGTTTCTTACTGACAGAAATTTAAGCATCTTTAAAGTTCTAGCTAAAAGATAAGAGTATCGATATACAGAGCTAGATATGTGTATGCATCACTTGATATGCCAACAGGGAGGTGCTGAAGTGTGCAAAGCTTGGCTCAGAGGTTAAGTCTTGGGATAACTGGGGCCTGATTCTGCAATATATGATAATATCCCTTCATATATATCATATTCTCACTCCTATGTATTTGTGTTATCTTCTGAGATTGTAACTCCCTACACCAAAAAAATAAAAAAGCCCCAGTCCCCAAAACACATTGCACAGCTATCTCACTGTCACATCTATTATTCAAGAAAGGTCTCATTGAATAAATGTCTGTACAGAGGCTCTAAACAAATTTCATTTCTGAACACCACTGTCTGAAGCCCAGCGGGCCATTTTGCCAAGATAAGATCGCACATTTAATCAAATGCTTCAAAAAAGAAATACACACCAAGTTTGCTTAATAACGTCAAATAATAAAAGTGCAGCACTGGCAGCATACTAATTTTTAGTGCTCTTTCTTCTTTGAGGGTTGTCTCAATAGTCAAGGTCAACCGTACATGGGATTTCTTCTAATTAGGGCTTCTGGTAAAGGCTAAACCTGCTTACTCTCACCACTTAGCCATGCTTTTCCTTAAAATGAAGACATCTCTCTCATTTTAAATTAAATCACTGCAGTATCCCACCCAAGCGTGATAGACAAAACCACGTAATTCTGCTAATTCAATAGGGAATGTAAATGAAAGACAACAAAACCCGTATCTTTACGGTCAACAAGGAATCACCTGCACAAATGTCCATGGCATAAAAGGAAAAGTGATTTACAGAGAAAAAATCTCAAACATGACTATCTCCTTGGTGTCTGGCAATAGCTCCTACTGCAGCCCAGCAGAGAACTATTTGACTAGAAATTAGGAGTAGACTTGGCACCCCTAGGTCAACATACACTTTGCCATTTGCTTTACTGCAGTAATAAGAGGAGAAAGCAGCTCAAAAAAACCCTGCATTATGTTACTACAGCTGCAAAATACATCTATATTACCACAGACCAGACTTCCATGATATTCTTCACTAACAACTTACCTATTACTTTGGCTATAAATTTTTATTTATCTATTTATTTAACTTGCAGCTTTACGACAATGACTACTGCTGGAATAGGCTTTGCCCCCAAATTATACGAACTTGGGAGGAATCCTGGACCCTTGCTGTGCTCAAGTCCACAGCTTGAAAAGGGTCAAACAAAAGGTGGCATCCTAACCCTTAGAGCCTGGCCCATGGGTTATGCTGATCTGCCCTTCACGCTCATGGGGTGAGAGAGCAGTCAAGTGTAAAGGCATTGAAGAAGACATCCCCCCATCTGCTGTTCCCAAAGCTGGAAGATACAAACAGCAAGACAGCTCTTAGATACATTTCCCACCAAATCCTGTTCTACCTGCTGCAAACATCCCTAACAGACACTGCAGAGGTCCAAATTCTCCCCTTGAATGGAAAGACTGTAACTTCTCAGTTTAGGCTGACATAAACAACTCCTTAAGTCTACTGGCCAACGTTGTTCTACAGGTGCTTGAGTTTTACGCAACCCAGCCCCACTGCAAACACAGGCTGCCCAGGTGGGTATATGTTCATGAGCTCAATGATATGTGCCTGTATTTCTCACCAAAAGAAGGACACTTGCATAGGTATAATTTCCTACAATTTCAGCCTTCCTTTGGAAAATTATCAATGTTATACTGCGAAGCGCTCCCCACTCCCACAACTGAAATTGCATCACACCGTCTTTAGCAACAAGACTTGTTCAAAATTGGTGACCTACTTAAGGAGATCTATAAAGTACATTATGATTGTAATTGTGGATTGCTTGTCAAAAGGTCAAAAGTTATCACTCTATGCAGCATAATCCCTTTATTTCAAATACCTATCAGGATGAGTTTTACACAAGGAGACACACATCATTTTGGAGCTATACCAGATGAAGCAGCAATTGCAATATTACTGTCCTTCTTAAAAATGAGATAATCCAAAATGACATTTTCTCAAAGAAGTCTGTGCAAATTGCAAGTGTGGGAGTTGCAAGTGCAGTTGTCGCATCATAATTTCCCTCAGAAGGAAGTGGGCTATATACACCACATTTCCAAATGATTAGAGGCCTTGATTGCAATATCCTAAATCCAAAGAAGTAACATTTTAGATCACACACACAGTTCCGACAAAGTTGAGCTGAGTTGCAGTGTCCAATATAGCAGTCTGTGGTGTGCTGGAAACAAGAACGGCTGTTCTCTGGATATGACATCTACTACAGGAATGCAGACCAGTTTTCTGTACCTCCAGATAGCCTTAATATAAAAAGTGATCCAGGACAGTATCCAAAAGACTTTTGTTACTGTGGAGGAAAGGGGCGGGAGGGGATAGAACACAAATGACAAAAAAAACCACAAAAAAACAAACAAATCCAAAAGATGCAAAAGAACACAGAGACAAAAGTGGCCAAGAAGGATTCACATTACACAGTAGATATTTCTTGATACAAAACCTGCAGCATACATTTTGATGGGAAAAAAAAAAAAGAAAAAGGCAACAAAAAAAAAAACAACAAAAACCTGTCCTCTTTCAAGTGTGTGATGGGAATTTGAACCGTTTGGAAAGGATGATGTGTCCTTCAATAACACATACACAAGGGCAGCATGAAAGAAAAGGAGTTAACATGACCCCTGAAATTCCCCTCAACTCTCTCCAGAGGTGAAACCTATTCAAGGGGATACCATGACAAGTGCTTTTTTTTTTGTCCTTTCCTCCAGCAGTCAAGAAAAAAAAAAAAAAAAGAAGAAAGAAGGGAGGAAAGGTGAAAGGGAAAAGAAAAAAGAAAAAAAGAAAGGAAAAAAGGAGGAAAAGAAAAACCAAAAACCACAGAGAGCTACTGAAAATCCCTTTAGAGAGTCAGCTGTCACTGGAATGCATTTGAGTATTCAGGGTACCCACCCATGCAGAACATCAAAAACTGGGCTTGCGTCCCTCCCCTATTCTCACGAGCTTACGCCAAGACTTGGTTTATGACACAGCAGTGAATGGCAAGGCAGCGCAGTGCCTCTGCAGGATTTGTAAACAGCAAGACTCACCGATCAAACAGAACCGCGGTGTTGCTGCCGCTTAATACTTCCCTTTTCTTCTGGTGTCCTCCCAACACAACATACCGCTTATGTTAAAAACAAACAAACAACAAACAAAAACCCCAAACAAACAAAAAAAACACAACAGTTAACAGCTTGGCAGCTCATTCACCATCTAAGACCAGTCCAAAGTTAGCTAGCATACTTAGCTCTAACATACCCTTGTCCTTGCTTGAAGGAAAATGCTGACATCCCCAAGAAAGCCCCAAACAGCAATTCTACAATACAATGACACTTCTCTTCTGCACTGGTAGGGCAGTGAAAAAAACTTTCATTAGCAGGCTTGGGATCAGCAACTTCATAATGGGAACAGGCTGCTACAACAAATAAGCAAGGATCAGCATCAACTCTGATAAAATGTGTGGAAGCTCATTATATCTGAAAATGTAACTGTTTTATTTTGGTGTCAGACTACTAACTGAGCAGTAGGTCAGTTAAAATTTTAAAATTCCAGGCTCATGCACAGGTATTTTGTTGCTACTGTCCATCACTGCACCTACATGTCAAGAACTCGAAAAACAATCAGAAAAATCAATTGGGAGAGAAGTTTTTCCAGCAACAAAAATAAAAATAATCTGTGCATCAGCAGCATGATTTCACAAAACCTGTGTATGTGCACACACAGAGATGCAGGTACATGTGTTTTGGGTATAGGTGCAATTCTTAAATACATCTTTTTCACTTCAAGTATGACCAAAAAAAATCAGATCTGCATTTTTTCCCCAAATCTTGATATTTATAAGTCTGTATATGTGTCTATAATATAGTAAATGGATGAGCTAAGACTGCATTGCTCAGAATGTTTCTATCCCTCTAATTTTAAACAGTGCCCATTCACGCAATGTCCTCACCTCTGTAATTACATTCTTGGTTCCCACAGTGTGGGAAAGGGGCTTATTGTAAAAACTAATATGCATTGTATGTAATGTCTGTTACAAGCAAACTACTTGTTGTTGGTATAAAACCACTCAGAGTCTTATCTGAAAGCGCCAGGTTAAAACCAGACCTCTTTTCAGAGCAGTGCTGTTCAGCGCCAACACCTTTGCACAGGATTTTATAGTAGGGCAATTTGTGATTACATTTTGAGCACCACTTCTACAGAAGTGCAGAGTCCTATTTCACTTTGTTTTAACTTTGCATTGTTGTAAGGAAACATTCATGTTGATCCTTTGTATTTATGATATTTCCCTGTATGTTTTAGAAATGCATAGCTCCGCTGCAAAGTTCAAAATTGATGATCTTACCTGGTATAAATCAATGCAATTGCAATCAAGTCAGCAAAGCCATTACAATTAATATGATCCAACCTACACAAAATATTGTGCAAAATATTTCAAAGCTGTTCCCTGTCAGCTATCTAATGCAAAGAACCTGAGCTGTGCTTCAGACTGCTGAAGCAATTACATTTGTAACCAGTGAAATAATTCCTGTGTAATTACTCACATGCTGAATAAGGTACTTTAAAAAAAATAAAAAATCCTGGTAGTGTGAGGCCATATATCAATGGATGCTGTGTAAAAGTACTGTGAGGCATTGAAATGAAATATATAACTTCATATTGCCTAATTAGGACAGATTCCAAACTCTTATTTGCTTTCTTTAGAATCCGTATCTATTTCATGATTCTTGAAACTGAAAGTGGTCAAGTCTCAAATGGAAGTGTCTTGATTTTAATTTTTGACTGTTTTCATAAGCAGATTTTAGAAGTTTTTACAGATTTCAAGACTTCCGCAGCATACACAGCTTTGTTCAGCCTGAAATGTCACTTCCGGCAAAGATATAACAACACAATTAGTAGAAACATGATGCTGAAGTGGGGAAACGTTTCTGAAATGAAAAGATGCCACATCTGAGATTCTGAAGCATCTTTTGAGACCACATCTGAGATTCTTGAGCATCTTTCCCTCACAGGGAAGCCAAGAGAAGTGCCCAACTGACTACAGCAGGAACCCCACTGCAAACTCATTGATACCTCCCTTGGATGGGAGTAGGCCTGAAGAAGTAGAGATTAAAAGTGTAAAAAGGGAAGAAAAAATATAGAAAAAAAAAGCCATTTAAAAAATGGTTTGGTCCTCATTTCTCTCCCAGAGTAAAAAGATGTTTCAGACAGGCTAGGAAAAAATCCCACATTGAGCACTGCTTAGTAAGTAAAACAGTGGGCCAGAACACAATTAAAATAAAGTCTTTATTGAATGAAAGGACTAGTTACCTTGCTACAGATACAGATGCTTGTTGCAATAACTGGTAAACACAAAATCAGAAGGCTCTCTGAAAAGACTGCTTAAGTAAAAGTTAGTGTTGAAATGAACACTCAGCTTGCACACAGGAGACATACGCATTTTGGACTACGCTGTAGAGATTATCTAATGAGGAACGTAAAGCAAGCATTACACCGCAAACTCAGAGGCTAAAAACAGGCAATGTGATAACATCTTAGATAGAATCACATCACAGGTTTGAGTAGGAGGTGGTTTCCTTGCCATTAAAGTAGCCAAGAATTAAAAGCAGATGCTCAAAAGCAAACTCCTCCTTCTATCTGCTTCAGCAGCCTTCTCTGGGAGCTTCCACTGCCTGCAGGCACCAGGATGAGATCAGGAAGTGCTGGAGCACCTCAGGACCTTCAAAAATAAGGACATATTCACACGCATCCCGATAAGGGATTAAAGAGACTGATATTAAGTGATGGTGTGGATCGTGACAAAGATTTGCCAAGGCAGACATGATTCTGGGAGATGACACAGTCCCAGGTAAGCATGCCACACTGCCTTGCCTGAGACAGTGACATTCCTACAAATACCCCGGGGCAGAGTGAACTATTACAAATTACACATTTTCTAGCTCTCCATCCTAACTATCTACAGATAGTTACTAACTATCTACAGATAGCACAGGCTGAAGTGTGTACATACACTTGAAATTTGGCATCATGGTGCATTTCTAGTATTCACATCTGAGCAGGAGGACGTCTATTGAACAAGAAAGGGACCAGCAGGAATGAACTGCAAGTCTGCATGAACTACAGAAAACATCTCTCTTTAAAACTTCAATGCTCACCAAGTACATCTCACCCCAATAAGCAGCCTATCATCAAATGTGGTAGGAAAACATGTTTAATTTCGCAGGGCTCTCCTGGTGTCTCAATATTGTCCCAAGCAATATATCAATATTGTCATGCCTGCTTTTAGATCATGAATGCTCCAAAATAATAATTCTTTAGCTGTTCTTCCAAACATCTCATGATATACAAGAATGCTCTAAGGAATACGAAGTTCTGTCAAAATCCCTCCGAACACAGCCTTAGGCTGTTTCCACATCCACCACATAACATAATGAAAAAAAAAACCCAAAAAGTATAAGAAGCCTTGTGCCCATCCTCCATGTTTTAGCTTTTCCCTGATCCATTCTTGCTCCCTGAATTCCATCTCTTTCAGCAATCTTCAGCCCATCCTTTACAGCATGTGATGCATGAAGTAGTTTCCTAGTCAATCTACACCAGTCCCAACACTATTAGTATTAAAATCTGTAATAATAAATCAGCCATTCCCACAGCTTCTCCTCTTACAATGACTTCACCCTCCTGTGTGCATCTCATTTACTGGTGTTGATGATGCATACGCTCATGCTCTGAATGCGAAAACCCTGATGGCAGCATCACACCCTCCAACTGACTGTTGACCAAAGCTAAAGGTCATGCATATTCCTCTCCAGTCCTGGAGGATCATTTGGTCTACCTGCCTCTTAATATTTATTTGTTTTTATAACAACCCTGCAGTACTAGGTGTCACGCAGGCATCCAGCTCATCAGCCAGCCAGCTCAATGCATGTGCCTACATCTTCACCTACAAAACCTGCTTGCATTGCTCTCCCAGTCAGCACAGGGCACCGGCGTCATTTTCACACCAGCAGACAGGACAATTTGTTTTCTACTGCAGGAGGAAAAAGTCTCTTCTGCAGTTAACACTAGGATAGGCAAGCTGAGCACCTCCACCACATCACAGTCTCCAAGGCGTCCCAACCTGTGGGACATGTGGTTGAGCACCAGCTGCAGCAAACAAAGGAGGAGAATCAACCCAGCAGGCACCCAGGAAGAAATTTCCTAGGCTGAAACAAGCTGTTCCACTGTCTCTGGAAGGCACCAAGAAACCAAAAGCCAGCTCCTGTTTTTGTCACAAACTATTGAGGCAAAGACTTGCTAGCCTTAAACTTAATAAATACCATTAAAATCGCATTGCCCCACAAAACAGGACTAGGTGTTCTCACTGTCATCAATCTGCAGTGCCATTTAGCTTGCTCTGGAATTAAATGCAAAATTAAACATACCTTCTCCTTACAGGCCCCAGAAGAAATGAGAGAAGTTATATTTTATTGAATAATAAAAATCACACAGAACTCACAGGGCAACATTAGCTTTATAGATACTTCAGTCTTTTGGAAACTGGTACACCAGAAAACTTTATCCACTTTATGTTTTGCTAGCATGTAACAAGACAACAGTCACTTCATAGTAAACCAAGCCTAAAAAGGGAAATAGTACTCTTGATGTGCTGGAAAAAGAGCAGCCTCAACCACAACAAGGGGACTACAAGCAGTTGTTTTACCTTTAGAAAAAAAAAAACAAACAGCTTTACAGTGGAGCCCCAATCTGAACTTTGTTACACAGCATTAGCACAGGTGAGCAGATTTTCTCCCTTCCCAGTCTGGTACACTTAAGTGACAACTGCAAAGTTTTTGACAGCTGCCCATTTTAACCTGCAACACCTGGTTTATCCCCATAAAAAACTCAATGGAAGGATTTTTCCTAATGAATGCACAGTAGAAGCCTGTTCATATCTCAAACCCCTGGCAACGATGATAAATGAGCTCTGCACAGCACATGCTACTACTCCATACCAAGCAGGAAGCATTGGCTGCGCTCTTTAAGAGATGGCATTCCACAACAAAAATGGAATTTATTTATTTTTTTTACTCCATCAAAGATTTGAAGGGAAAGGGGAAGGGAGGGAAGGGGGGGGGGGGGGGGGGGCTAGCTTTGAAAATCCAGTGCTCTGGAATAATCAATCAGTGGTGTAATACAGAAAAAAAAAAAAAAAAAAAAACACCAAAAGACTGCAACTAGCAGACTACCTCTCTGCCTTATATCCAGACACAGATGGCATTTTCATCCTTTTTAATTTCTGCATCTCATCTTCCTCCTAAGCAGCTAGCTGCCTATAACCAGGACTGAGGGAGTGGAAATGCTAATGACCCCTAATAAGTGATCTAAATACAAGGAAAGTAAACACAATAGACATGGGCTGGTTTGGCTGAAGTGATGGATGTTACAGTGACAGACAACAATCCGTTGCTTTTCACCTTATACAAGTTGTTTTAACTACCGCAGAGAAGAATTACATGCCTATCTGGAAAGGGAGAGCAAAAGAGGCACCTTTCCTACATTGCCACCCCTCTCACAAAACTAAACATCTGCCTGTTTATAGGGTAAAGGGGGGGGGGGGGCTATGTTGTTTCTATGGACAACCCTAGACACCCAATTGCTGATCAAACTCAGCCCTTTAAGGCAATTCCCCAGATACCCAAGGCACTGTACCTACATCTTCATTAGCAATAAAGGGCACCAGCTTGAGGTAGACTGTAGACTGGGAAACAGAAAAGGACTGTTTTCTAGCTCATGGCAGGGAACAATCATCAGCCTCACAACCATACTTCCAAGTTAAACAGTCAAAAGATGATTGTGAGGGGAACAAAAATAAATTATTAACCAAGCAAATAAACCAAGAGTTTATGGGGGGAAAAAAAAAAAAGGCATTAAAAAAAAAAAGGCAATTTTCTTACTCCAGCCATAAACACCAGCCCTCTTGCTCAAAAATCCTTCTGATGAATGCCAGCCCTATACTGTCGGAGCTGGCAATGCAATCTCACAGTCAGGAGGTGGGAAGCACTGACATCTCTAGCATTCTATCTACCTGGACCGTACATTTTGCTCTCTGGCTTCAAGAGAAACAGAAGCTTGCACCTACCTGTAAACCAGGGCCACTGGTCTGGATATAGACTTCTGCCTTACCACCCCATATCCACACCTCCCACCCCTAGCTCAGCAACATCCCCACCCATGCATGCCCCCTGCTCATTCACTGCCTCCTGCTATCCAGGAAAACAAGCATTTACCTCTCAAGGTTCCCTTCAGCAATTAAATAGAAACGTAGATACATGAAGGGGCGAGAGACACATGAAACTCTGGAATTTCTCAGTGTAACACTAGCAAATTCACCGGTCCAATGTGGTGCCTTTCACAGAGAAGCAGAAGGGAGAAGAAGAAGAAAACCTACCAGATCTCCTCCATCTACCCACTGTATTCACCACCCTAGTTGTCCACGGCCAAATCCAGCTTGAGCCTACAAGGCATTTCTTAACTAGAAGCACACCCCATGTCCTCACTGTCTTCCCAGCATCCAGACCCAGAGAGATGTTCCCCCGTTACCTGAAGGATCCAGCCCCACCCCCCCACCCCCACCCCCCCCCCCGAAGGCAAAACTATCCTTATTATGAAATAATTCAATCCAAGCGTGCACCCAGGGCAGCTGGCATCCTTCAGCCCAATGCAACCGGGCAAGGGTGCAACTGACGGCCAGGCAATGGCTGGTGAGCATCCATCCGTTGGGTGGTTAGTTACCTTTAGTCACCTCCGGCTCCTGAGATGCAAGTCTCCATCAGTTCCTCAACAACCTGCAGCAGGGAGCTGCTGCCACAATCCAGCCATTAAAACCAGGGGTGGGGGTAGGAAGCAGACCTGACCACAGTACCAAAGCCCCCAACCAGGAGGAAAAGGGGGGATGAGAAGCAAGGAACGTCCCTCAAGGAAGGAAAAAAAAAAAAAAGAAAAGAAAAAAAAAAGGAAGAAGAGAAAGTCTCTCCTTTTCTGCCGTGTTCTTCTGCTACACAGGCTTCCTCCCGGAGGACGGAGGGTGTGTGGAGATGGGGGGAGGCGATCGCTCCCTTCTCTCCCCCGTCGCCGCCGACCCTTCTGGACCGAAGCCCGGCTCCGATTTACCTCCTCCAGGTGGGCAACTTCAGAGCAAGGTGATGTGTCCAGAGCCGGCACCACCGGCCAGGCGATTCGTATGCGGCAGAGTCATTGCCTCTGCTTTTTTTGCTGCTGCTGCTGCTGCCGCTGCTGGAGAAGAACAGCCGCTGCCGAAGAGACCACCGAAAAAAAAAATAAAAAAAAAAAAAAAGGGAGAGAAATCTTCCACCATCCCCCTTTTTCTCTTCCCCCTCCAGCACCAGCCGCTCTTTGCATCCGCTCCCCTGCCCGCGGCCCCTCGCTCCACCGGGGCTGGGGGACACAAAGGCGCCCGCGCAAACGGAGGCGGGTGGTCCTCAGCCCCCCGCGTTCCGCCGGCACCCCAGATCTTTCCTCCTCTTCTTCCTCCTCCTTCTCCCGCTGCGGAGACCGCCAGCCCCGGCGCGGCTCGGCGCGGACAGGCGGGCGGGGGGCGGCTCCGCCGGCGCGCCCCGCGCGGTGCCTAACGGGCACGGGGGGGGCCCATGGCCGCGGGCGGGAGGCCCCGCCGGCACGGCTTGGTTCAGCTCTGCACAGCGCACGCACACACACGCACCGCACACGTACAAACACGGGGAGTGGGCTCCGAGGCGGCGGGACCCGCAGCACCAGCGTCCCCCGCAGGGCTGGGCCGGCAGCGGGAATGGGGACCCGGGGAGGAGGACGAGGAGGAGGAAGCAGCGGCGGGAAGCTCAGCGATGCTGCCCTGCCCGGAGGCGACTGCACGGAGCCGGGCGAGCGACGAGCCGAGAGGCGGGGGAGCGGCGAGGGCCCGGATCTGAGTTGCGCGGACGCGGGCTCCACCTAGCAGCCAGACGGCCGGCACGGCACGGCACGGCTCCGCACCACCGGGGGCTACCGCCGAGCTGCGCTCCGCTGCGCTGTGCTACCAGCACGGCACGCTCTTCCCGCAAGCTATCTACTGCCCCTACACCTACTCCCAAAAGTAACTGCCATCGCCCAGTTGGCCACTCTACCAGTTGCTCCCCTCCCAGACAGCCAATCGTAGTCTGCCTACCAGGCATGGAACCATTCCATGCTAGATTCCCTGCCTCCTGATTGGCCACTTAGACTTTTGGCCACAGCCGAAGAGCCAATCGCAGCCTGTCTTTCCAGCAAAGAACCATCACCTGCTGGTTTCCCCACCTCCCAATTGGCTGCTCTGCCTATTGCTCTCCCAACACACACACACACCCCACACCCCCCCCCCCCAAAAGCCAATCACAGCCTGTCTTCCTGGCACAGAACCATTCCCCACCTTCTAGATGGCCCCTCAGCCTTTTGTTGCCAGCCAAGCAGTCAGTCATAGAATCATAGAATAGTTTGGGTTGGAAAAGACCTGCAAAGCTCATCTAGTTCAACCCCCCTTCAAAGAGCAGGGATATTTTCAACTAGATCAGGTTGCTCAGAACCACATCGTCTTGAATGTCTCCAGGGATGGCACATCCACCACCTCTCTGAGCAACCTGTGCCAGTGTTGTACCACCCTCACTGTAAAACATTTCTTCCTCACATCCAGCCTCATCTCCCCTCTTTTAGTTTAACACCACTGCCCCTCATTCTATTGAGGGGTAAAACAGGCCCTGCTAAAAAGTCTCTCCCCAGCTTTCATTTAGGCCCCTTTTAAGTACTGAAAGGCTGCAGTAAGGTCTTCCTGGAGTCTCCATCAGGCTGAACAACACCAACTCTCTTCAGCCTTTCCTCACAGGAGAGTTGCTCCAGCCCTCTGATCACTTTTGTGGCCCTCAGCAGCCTACCTGCTGATCACAGACCCTCTTCCTGCTCAGGGCAGCCCCACAGCAAACTGGGGCCAGGGGAACACCCGCTGACCCTGCCTTAGGGCTCCCAGGAGGTAGAATACACAAATCCCCTGAT
This sequence comes from Pezoporus wallicus, assembly GCF_028554395.1. Classification (NCBI taxonomy): domain Eukaryota; kingdom Metazoa; phylum Chordata; class Aves; order Psittaciformes; family Psittacidae; genus Pezoporus; species Pezoporus wallicus. Next base: position 2,787,440 of record NW_026638501.1, read on the forward strand.
CTCTGGAGAAAAAACGACACCCAGGTCAGAGGACAAGAAGTCTACCTTTGTTTTAAGGTTTGTTACCTTAAATGCTCACAAGTGACCTCTGAAAATAATGGTGCTTGACTGGAACATTGGACCACATTGGTTTTAGTTTTGGAGAGAAGGACCTAAACCAACCAAACTCTTTTAACAATAAAGGACAAAAAAATGAGCCAAAAAGTTTTCTAATTGCCTGAGTGCTGACACATACAACACGCCATACCTTAACCCAGTAACCCAACCTACCTGGGGGAACACTGCTGCACTCCTGGCTTTAAACATAAGAAAACTATGGCCAAGAGAGCTGGAAGGGCCCAAATAACACCACTAAGTCCACCCCAATAGAAGATCCACTCCATTTATTATCCTGACCATCCATTTCTTTAACAAGCCCTTGAGGATATCCAAAGACAGAGACCTTACAAGACTGTCCAGTTCAGCAGGATAAAGGAATTAATTAATTTTGTTTGTTAAGTCAGACCATGAGTCAGGAAGATGCTGACATGTGTTCCCAGCTGCATCACTAGTTAGACAGGCATAGAAATGTGTATTTTAGGTTAAGAACTGCTATTCTGGATGCATTGATGTGCTGTGGAAAATTAAGACCAATAAACATAAATGCTGTTTTCCCAATAATAAAATCATGGCCTATCTCACTGCCACTGCAAAAATAAAGGAAGAATGTCAACTGTGGTGAAATTTTGAGGGAGGGGAGTGGAAATCTAAAAGTTATAACAGATCAATTTTTGTTTCCAGTACATATCTGCAAAGTCAGGTTAGAGAACACCTGGCTTTTCCCACAAGACTGCATAATACCCCCAGAAGCCCTAGTGAATGAGGCACAGCCTTTTACAAAGGTTTATTTTCAGAAGCAGCATATTTTAAAGCAATAAAATAGTCATTGTGTTTGGGGCCTCACATTTGGCTTACCAAAATCATCCTCCCCAGTGGGAAAAGCCCTGAGGGAATCTACCACTCCATCCTTGGGAAGGTCCTTGTCTGTAACAGCCCTTTTTCCAGGGGCAACATGGAGAAAAAGAAATAACGAAACCACCAAAACCCCCAAATCTTTAATACTTCCTCTACTGGGATGCTCAGGGATACGACATTTTCCAAGATACGATTATATCTCTGATGATATTCATCACACATGCTCTGGGAATTAAACAAAGCCCTACAAGTTGAAATTAGATTTGCTATATATCTTTGAGCTCTATTTTAATGCACAGGTGAGAATGAAATCAACATTTAGTCAGTGAGTGGGGAAAAGACAGAGTACCACCAGGCTTAAAGTGTGGTAGTTTGTTTGTTTTGGTTTGTTTTTTTTCTCTTATGGCATTGCATATAATGAAGATGATAAAACCGATGAGTTGTGGGGGGAGGCAAGGAAAAGCTTCAGAAGACCACTGAAGTGGCACAATCATTGCTCATTAAAATAGTGTCTCAGGATTAATACTGCAAGCCAGCCCAGAAAAAGTTAGAGACAGAAAAGTTGCATTAGGTCTTGCAATTGTGGTCTCTAGAGGCAACAGCAAGATCATTCCCCAGAGGCGATTTTCCCAGTACTTATCTAGCAAAACTTGAAAGGTGTCCAGGGCTGAGGTTTCCACCAATTCCCTTGAGTGATTACTCCCCAGTCTCATATATTTCACTGTTTGGAAGATCTTCCTGCTGTTCAGCTTACATTTTTCCATTTCTTAATTTTGTACTATTACTTGCGGTTATGGCCCCAATTAATCAAAGTACTTCAATGAATGTTTAAATTTAGGGATGTGCTTAAGCTCCATTGAAATCACACGCATGTGTTTTGCAGGGCTGATGGATATGCACATGTGTTTAAGCGCTGTGCTGAATTGGGACTATGCATCATCCAAAATAATTATCCTTCTCTTACATATTTTTAACTCATTGTCCTTCCCTTGCTTAATTATTGATTAGATAAGCTATATATTTAAGCTGCTTAATCTCTCATTGTGTATCAGTCTGTCCAAGAATATAATAGTTTTTCTTGTTCAGAACTGAATTCTCTCGAATTCTTTCATGTTTTGTAAGGATAGGTAATGAGGTATTGCAAGTTAATGCCGTATCCCAGGTGTGATTACATAAAGAGTAGTTATTCCCTGCAGTCGAAAAATATAACTTACTTACACAAGAAACCCCAAAGTGCATTGATTTGTTGTGCTTATCTATCATTTTGTAAGGCTCTCTATAATCTACTCCCATTCTTTTCCATATCCATCACCCTGGCATTCAGGTTTTTTTGCTTGCAGAGGCCGTCGGCCCTTTGGCCTTCAAATTCAGTGCAGTGTTTTACACCGGAAAACCTGTAACAGAACCAAATTGCAGCCTTAAATGCTTCCAGAATGTTTTCTCCTGTGTAAAAAAAGCAAACAAAAAAACCAAAAACTACCAAACCCAGACTATTTCAAGTTGTATTATTTAAACATGTTCACCCAGTATTCTGGGTTCCAAATCATCTTCTTATTCACAAGATGCCACACATATCACCTTGGCACCGCATCGCTTTCTGCTCATTATTCCATTATCCACCAGGTAGATGCAGAGCTTTATTGATTATTTCATTATTTTACAATGGATTAAAATTAGGTTTAGTGAACTGTTTTTGCTTGTGATTCTGACACTTTTTCTATTTTTCCTCCCCCCCCCCCCTTCTTTTTCTGAAGATCTGTGTCCTATTTTCTCTCTAGCTTTCTCTCAGATTTCCATGAACTTCCATAAACAGCTGTCACTAAGCCATTACAGTCAGTAATGAATTACCTTATTCTCAGAGATGCATGTCATCTGGACCACTTCACTGGTACATATTTATGCTTTTTTGGCTTGCTTTTATATTGTTATTATTTTTTAAACCAGTTCTTCTGCACGAAATATATCTCATAGTGTTTTCTTTACTTCATAATCAAGTATTATGAGGCTTGCTTGGTTTACACCTTTTTTTTTCATATGTGATGTATTGTCATGCATCAACTGTAAAAAGCAAATGCCATAGAGTGACACAAATAAACACCATGGGCTTCCTGCTATAGATCCAGAACAACTCAACTCATCCCTCATAAACCCGTATTTCCATCATAAAATCTCCACATTTGAAGCTCACCAATTTCTTTAACAGTAGATAGTAGCACTGAATTAGACTCTTTTAAGACTGCATATTTTGTGTTTTATTCTTCTTACTCCTCACATCCTCTGCAGCCCTGGTTTAGTAAAGCAGTCTTCAATCCCTCCCTACTGGGGGAGCTCTTCATGTAATTGCCTTTTTCCATGCCCATTTTTAGGCACAAGCCTCAGTGAGATTGTTTGCACTGGACTTATAACAAATTCCAAAATAAGGAGTAATTCACAGGCAGAAATCAGCATTGAGATGCATGCTTAGCCTGCCTTCTGGATATCTACCCCTACATGTGTCTGAAAGTTAGCAGTTTCCACAGTTTCCATTGATAAAACCCCTAGTTGAATAAATTCACAGAGCGTGCCATGTTGCTCAGGGACAGACATATGTTACTCCCACCACTTGCTCTGGCTACAAACCTGTTAGAGAATTTAGCCACCAGGGATTTTACCATGGGAAACTTCAGCACTGCTAGTTTTAAGACACATGTAGAGGTAGCTATCCAAAAAGTCAGGTTGTGTGTTGCTTCTCTCATCTGAGCATCATCACAAGCTCTATGGTTCATGCCAGCAGCCATGCTGGGTGGGCTGAGCATGCTAAAGTCCTCTGCTTCAACCCCAGTTCGTGGCAGAAGATCCCACCCCATCCCGCTTCTCCCTGCACATGCTTCATGGCCTAGCACTCAGCTCCAATTAGGGGAGTTAGACATCTGTGGCTTAGGTAGTCAGGCCAGCAGTTATGTTGCCATCTTACACAAAACCTTGAAGACCCTTTGGCAATCAAAGAAAAAAAAAGATATTTTTTATGTTCAAAAGAGCCATGGTGATAATGCTTTTCAGTTGCTGCGGAAAGATGTCTGGCCATACCTATATAATTTGCTTAAAGTATTTTCGTCTTTGCAGATTCAGTTGGAGTTAAACTGATTTTAGAGGACATCTTGCATTTTCTCATGAATTTTTGCTTTCCGAAGGGTCAAAAAAAAGGTCAGAGGTAAGACAGTTTCAGTACTTTAATGGTGCATTTCTCACATAACATTCAGTTCAGTTAATTCTGACTGGTTTGTGGACAATTAGTATATAATTATTTTTTCTTCTTTTGTAGTTTCTCCCTCTGATATGTACCTTCACCTTCATTTGAATACCATTTTTCAAGGAGTAAGAATAGTATTAAGAAACTAACAGAAGATCCCCTCCCATATTACATGGAAAATTCAATCAACTTCTTTTTTTTTATTATTTTGAAAACATGGAATGTCAAAAAAATACTTTTCCACTTAAGGGGTAGCACACTGGCCAATTACAGCACCATCAGACCATCATGAAGGAGGGAAAGGGCCATGGGGCATCTGGTCCGTGAGTTGTGGGTGACACATTTCCTTGTAGCCTGTATAATCCAGTCCGATGCTTTGCACAGCAAATGAGTTCTCAGTATCTCAATAGCAGAAATACTCATGCTGCAATCTTCTTTTGGTAGGTGGTGGCGCTGTTTCAATTCTTGTTGAAGCATAGGCAGTGTATTTCAGGGCCATGGGAAGACTTCCTGGCACGGATGCTCAAGATAGCATGTTCCCCTGAAAAGCACGGTATTCAGTCCAAGCAAACTGCTGTTCCTGACTTGCATGCCCAGATCTATCCCACTCACAATGCCATTGCAGCTGGAAAGACTGTGCAAACCCGCTATGAAAGACTGGTAGTGACTGATGACTTAGACATAGGTTGCAAAATGGCTCAGCATAAGAATTATTTGAACTGCTGATCTGAATCTGTCTGTAGTCGAGATCATAAGGCTATTAGACACAACACTCATTAATAATTTAGCTTAATTGAAACTTAACAATACAGCAATACAGCCTTCTTTTATGACGCCAAGTGACTTCAACTGTTTGGAAAGCATGACCTGTCTCTGTTGTTCAAGTACTTAAATAAACTGGGAGAAAATAAAAAATGTCACTAGAATGTCACTTTTAAGAACTTGGATTAATTTTTTTTTTTTTTTTCTCATTAATTTGAACTCATGAATTCTCATAGCTGGCTCTGGTTATATTTTCAAATACATGCTTGAAGCCTCTCTTTGTGTATGGATAAGTTAGGCTGGAAGATGCAACTGGATGTTGTAAAAGAGGGGCTTTGATCTAGAAGCTACATTAAAGCAGATGGGTGTGCTGAGTATGCTTCAGCCAGGCTAAATGGAAAGAGCAATTTAATGGCCTTCTACATAGTTATTGCTGAAACAACAGGAAGCAGAAATAGCAGAGTAAAATAAGCTGTGCCGCCAGAAAGGTTTCCCTGGGACTGGCAGCAGATTTGGAGGCAAGGGGGTTTATTGGTTGCAGCTGCTGGTAAAAGTCAGAAATGTTCAGGGAAACCAGGAGAAATCCAATAAATAGCAAAACCAGTGGCTGGGGTTGAGAAGGGGAGGCAGAATGACTTTTAGGACTAAAAAGGTGGACAGTAAATTTCTGGGCTGCTTCTTGATTTACTCTTGTAGCCTTCAGGAAAACAAGATGTTTTTTCATAAATGAGCAACACAATACCACATGGATAATTGGTGCCCATAGTCCCTAGGAAACCAGTGTGTTTTCCTTAATCTATAGGGTATCTGAAGCCATACGCTGCATGCTGTAACTGAGCATGACTCCATCAGCCAGGACCACGGAGTCTTTACCAGCTATGAGAAAACAAAATCTCCCACAAAGAAGAGGAGGAAATCCACCCCTGGCATCCACTGCATAGTTAGCATGCAGTTTGAATTACGCTGATGTCCAGAAAAGTAAAGTTCCAGTTCACATTGCTTACTGGGCTTGAGAGAAATTTGAGTTACTGGCAGAAATATTGTATTGCCCCTTGAGGACTGTTGGGCACAGTGTTTCTTCAGTACTCTTAGCCATCTATCCTGTAATGCTCATATCATCTGTAACTACTTATCTCACCTATCTTCTGGCAGCCAGGGTTGAAAGAAGAAACCAAGGGAAAATACCATTCTTCTTGCAACACTATGAGAGGATTTAAAGCCATTTGTGAAACAAAAGTAGGAAATGATCACAGCTAAGAAGCTGGTGTTTTAAAGGCACTCTCTGAGGATTTCAACCACAGTGGTATGAATTTAGTATTCATGGTATTAATGGCAAAATTCTAAACTGAATAGGAAATTAACTTTCTCACTTGAGGTTATACTGCAGTGGTAAAGTGATCCTAATTAATCTGAAAACTAAATGCTATGGTTAGGGGCAAATCAGGTTCCAAAATGAAATAAATCAATAATGCAAAGACAGATTTCAATGATTTCAAATAATAAAATGAGGTAGAGTGGTTGGTACCATATAAAACAGAAGCTCCCTTTGTGGTACATATGTAAGGTGAAATTGTGAGTGGATACTCGTGTACAATTTAATGACAATTTAAAAAAAAAAAAACATAACTCAAATAAGGCTGGGTCAAAACATAGCCAAAGGGATTACACCAAAAATCTGGGCTTTAAGAAATGGGTTGTTGAGCAGAGACATGCAATTGATCTTTTTAGTCTCCTTCATGGTCTTTCTGCCTCCTGGGCTCCATTTCAGAAATCAGTAGAATGATTTGTTATTAAGTTCAGTTTCATTTTAACTCGTATCTGCAGTCACTGAAATAATGTTTTTACCCCCTTCTGTACAGTTGATTGGCACATCCTTGTTTTACACATTAATTTCGTAAACCTTTCAATGCTTCTTCTGATTGGGTCACAGGAAAATAATCCAAGACAAATGGGAGAACTAATCTTCAGATAGCAATGTCTGGCAGCCAGAGAAAAAGCAAACAAAACACTGAGATGTACCAGCAAAGGCACAGAAGAAGTTGGAAGAGATGATTGAAATGCAAGTGGACCCACCCTGATGGCTGTGTAAAATTCTGAGTGCCCCATTACCAAGGTTCTGAGTGCCCCATTACCAAGTAACAGTGCAAAAAGGGCAACTCAAATGCTGGGCAGTCTTGGATGTTCAGAAGTACAGTTGCAGATGAACCCAATTAGTTTTGTTCACATTAGGGCTGGCAAAGAAAGAAGCTGAGAAACGCTCGCTGAAACAAATTCTGACAGGGAAAAGAGAGTGAGCAAGATATACCTAATGTCTTGTATGAAGGATAACAGGCTGGACTATAAAAATGTTATCAACCAACACACAAGAAAAGGGGGTCAGCAACCTATCAGAACACCTATTCAGCCAAATGGAAATCTGACAGCAATCGATGTCTGGAGCAGCTTTCAAAGGAGTTTTTCAGGCGCATAATCTTACCACAGGCCAGTGGGAATTGTGCTCCTAAATCCCTTACACACTAATCCTTACTTCTGCATGGCTATTAAGAAAAATAACAAACATGTAGGAAGGACTCTAGGTAGCCTGAGATTTAGCAGATAGAAAATGTGTAGTGGTAGCATCTCTCTGAGCTTGAAATCATCCCTCAGTAGCTTTGGCTGAGCAGGAGTTTATTATTTGTAACTCTAAAGTCTACCCCACCTCATTTCATCTTCTGAGCTGTACAATCAATAATTCAAGTGTGCATTTTAAGAAGATTTCCAAATTAAGCCTAACATATAGGACATACCACACAGATTAGTATACACAACAACTTCTTGGTGAGCCAAGGTGAGAGTAGCATAGTGATTTGGAGAATATGATATTATTATACTGAAGAGATGCTTAGAGTAATAGTCAGGGAATAAGGTGCAAGCACTGGAATTGCTTTTCAGATGTGACATTCAATATATTTTGGAGATTTGTATCCCATACCAGGGCCTTGTAAATTGACTGGCAATTGATGTGTCCTGTTTCACCAGGCTCTTTCACTGGCGATAGCCAAACCCCCAAATGGCATTAACAATGACAGAAGTTAAGTATGACTTTTCAAACTAACTGCAATGGGAATTTCACCTTTTATTAATCTTCTATGCTCTTCCACACAACACAGAGAATTGAAGTCTATGAAGACAATCAGATGAAGGGACAGACGCAGCAAATTCCTGTTTCAATACTCGACTGCTGAGCTACAAATGGGTTGGAGATGGTGTCAGTTCTGTCTTCAAAGCAAAACCTAAGCAGTTTTTACTTCTTTAAGAGCACAGTTGCTTCTAAAAACTGAGGACAATGGCCAAGATGATCCTTCCAAAACAACGTGCTATTGGGCTCAGTCCTCAGCTAACTTCAGCTTATCTATCTGCAGTGGTTTGAGCTCAGAACAACAATGTATGCAAGAGCATCCAGCTACTTGTGTTACCCAGTACACCCTTTTCCTTTGATACATCCTACTCAGCTTCAACTTGCTCAAGTAATCTGTGTATCAAGGGAGCTACAGTACAGCTGTTTTTTCCATTGTTGCTTACCTGGTGCCATATGATTGTTCATGACAGTTTTTGGGAACTAGATACCTTACATGTGGCAGTGGAGAGCAGCATCAAGTATGATGCAAAAAACATTTACTTTTTTGATGTTCCATCCAGGATGCCCATCATATATTTAAACATAGATAAAAAATAAGTTAGTTGCCTTCTGCTTTTTGAAGCTCTGTTATAGAAGAGCCCTTTTAAATACAGCCCACAAGCCTCCTTGTAGTTTGTCTACTTGTATGTTGAAGAAGATAAATATTTGTGTGTAAAGAAGGGAGGAACCAGCTGTACCCATGAAATTTGTGATCAGCCTAAGGGCAGTCCATCACTAGACCCTGCTGCAGTGTTCCAAGTCAAAGCACAACTGCATTGTGATGTGTGTGTTTTATTGGGATTTGTTTTGTTCTATTTGGAGGGGTTTGTGTTTTGTTTGTTTGTTTGAGTTTTTTTTATTTGTTGGGGGTGAGCAAGTGTTGTTTCTTTTTTCTGTAATTACTTCCACTGCTTGCCTTGCTATCTATGTTAATTACCAGCTGTTCACACTCATGTTCTTCTGTATTAAAGGTCTTGGACTAAGGATTTCTGCTAGGACTGCTGACCTTACTGATGGGCTAGTTGGAGGCATTGTTTTTCCTTTTTTAAATGTGAAACTTCACTAGCTCAGAGGGTACATAGTTCTAGTGCTGATTGCTCCTTTGTGTCCTTCCAAGGACTGGCATACAAGTGGATATGTTGTAGGTTGGCTCTGTGACCAAACACCTGAGACCTGCTGGCTTTTTTTTGTTTTACTTTGTTTTTTTTTTTCTGACCTCGAGCATCCCCCTCTTACAAATCCCTGGGTCTTATTTATACTTTTGAAGAAAAGCGTGTTTACTTTTACACCTGAATTGAAAGGTAAGGGTCTTCCACAAAGAAATAAAGCTATTGTTTAATTCAGAGGGGGCAATAAGATATTGTCTATTGTGAGGGCCCTCATTTGTCTCTTTGGCAACCTGAGACTGTGTATCCCAGCCCCTGGATTAAAGAGAGTTTGAAGCTGAATTGTCCATTCTGAACATGTCCATTCTGGCTGGAGATCTGATCGGATGCACAGAAACTGAAGCGAACAGAGTGTGCAAGGCAGAAATGTGCATTTCAAGCCATACCCATACTTAGCTGCCCTTCATGCAGAGTTTTCCTGTACAAAGAATACTGGGCAAGGAGAGGCCATCTGCTTCATCAGGTTGAATCTCTTTCTGTTGCAGACAGCTACATTTCAGTGTTCACCAAAACCAGTCAGGTTTTTATCCATAGCTAAATGGCTAAATGCTAAACATGAGTACGCATTTCAATAGATGTGTTAGTAATAACCACTGGACACTGTTACTGCTGTTGTTGTGATTGTTTTTCCACTCCACCATCCAAGTTTTCAGGGGATCCAATTCAGATCCAGCTATCAATGAGTTTTGAATGTCATTACTATGTTTTATACCTGTTTTTGGGAAGGTACATGGTTTATGCTTCCAACATGCACAGTACTGTATTAGTTTTCCCAAGTAATTTTTAAGTAATTGCAATTATGCTTTCTGTGTCATTGCTGATCATTAGTTTATCTTTTGCATTCTTAGTCTGGCATTCTTATAAAGTCAAAAAGCAGTGTTCGAGATTGTATAGTCTCCTTCCTTCCTTTCTAAGGCCACAATGCTGGATCTTCTAGTGTATACATTATAGCTACTAACAGCAAAAAAAAAAAATAAAAAAAATAAAAGGAAAAAATCTCAGGGGGATTTTTATGCATTAGTGTTTCTCACTTGGACTAAGATTGCAACACATCCTCTACTACTATTCTATGCTGCACCTTTTAAAAATCTCTAGGTATATTGGCATGATCATAAGCAGAACCGCTAACAGTCTACAAAACCTGACTGCAGTTCCTAAGCTCTGTACTTCCTTCATTCTTTATCATTGCTCACACAAAGAGCCCATTCTTTTGTGGCCATAATTAAGCTCTCAGTTTCTCTTTCCAGACTTTCTCTGATAGTGATTATCATGTCTTTTTTTTTTTTTTTTCCAGTTGCTGAAGCTATCAATCCACAATGCTTCTTCCCAAGAGTCATGTTCAGGTTTGCAGAAGCAGAAAGCAAGTACAGAAGGAAGTCCCAGAAGTCAGTCATCATTTTAAAGATAAGGTCTGATCAGGAAGACTAGTCTGCTCAGTTTTCAGAAGATTTAAAAGCAGCATGTGGTTCATGTTCTGGATGAAAACAGCTGGCACACATGCTCACTACCACCACACATGCGCTCCAGCTGTGGCCCTAAGCACACTTCCCAGGAGGAGCAAGAACAGCACAGTCACTCATGGTACTTTCTCCCAGGTACTCTCAATTACACGTGGAGGTCTTTTTCCACATTTAGTAATGCTCTCTGGATTTCTGCCACACAATCTGATGCTTTTTCTCCCTTGAGGTCATACAGATACTGAACACCCATAAAAGCAGCCCTGACAAAGCCTCAGGGAGGCTGTAGCTCACCACCCCCATGAGTTCCTTCTTCATCAGGTGCTTTCTAGCATTGTGGCTCCAGAGACTACCCCCATCCCCTCTCAGTCAAGTCTGACCCATAGCAAGAGTCATGGCCTGCTTGCACATCACAGAGAAACTACATACACCTTTTGTCATCTTTGTCACTCTCTCTTGTATTTTTCATGTTTTGCTTGTGGGTGAAGGGTCCAGAGCAGCACAAGGTGTTCAAAATGGAAGTGAACTATCGTTTTGTTTGTACTAGGATTTAAAAGTGTGTTCTGTTTGTTCCCTGTGTGTTCCCTAAAACCTCCTACAATTTTATTCAGCATATTCAAGCACTAAGTTGATGTTTTCATGGTCTTGGTTCTGACCATTAAACCCATCACATTTTGCTCATGAGCTTTGAATCATATTTTCTGAGGTGCATTGCTTTACATTTTCTTCCACTGGGTTTTACCTGATGTTTTTATTATCCAGCCTCTCCATCTTCAAAAACAATTTGATAAATCTTTGGTCAATACTTGTTTTCACTAAACTGAACAACTTTTTGTAGTTATCAGACCTTTCAATTGTAACAATTGGTCTTTTTCAGACTGTTTATAAACATTTTGAACAGCACAGCTCCTAGCACACAGCTTTGCAGAACTCCATCCGTGAGCTCCATCCACATTGAGAATAGCCTACTCCTACTACTTGCTTTCTATCATTGAATAATAACATATCTAGGCACCTTCCCTTAGCAAAGCAGGTATGTCTAGCTAAATCATAGAATCACGTAATGGTTTGGGTTGGAAGGCACCTAAAGATAATTTAGTTCAAACCCCCCTGCCGTGGGCAGGGATACCTTCCACTAGACCAGGTTGCTTAAAGCCCCATCCAACCTGGTCTTGAACACTTCCAAGGATGGGGCAGCCACAGCTTCTCTCAGCAACCTGTACCAGTGCCTCACCATGCTCATAGTGAAGAATTTTTTCTAATATCTAATCTAAATCTGCCCTATTTCAGTTTAAAGCCATGTCCCCTTGTCCTGTCGCTATATGCCCTTGTAAACAGCTCCTCTCCAAATTTCTTCTGGGCCCCTTTTAGGCTTTGGAAGGCTGCTATGAGGTCTTCCTGGAGCCTTCTCTTCTCCAGGCTGAACAACCCCAACTCTCTCAGCTTGTCTTCATAGGAGAGGTGCTTCAGCCGTCTGATCATCCTTATGGCCCTCCTCTGGACTCAGATTGGTCTCCTCTTGTGCTGGGGACCCCAGAGCTGGATGCAGTACTCCAGGTGGGGTCTCACAAGAGCAAAGTCCCTCAACCTGCTGGCCAAGCTCCTTTTGAGACTGCCCAGCATACGGTTGCATCATTGCTGGTTCATGTTGAGCTTCTCATCAAACACAGACCCAAATTGATCCATCTTCCCCAGTTCCCCAAAAAGTAGATTTATCTCCAGTCTACATTTAAAGCAGCAAAGCAGGCATCTCCCCCTCTAAGTTTCCCCCACTAAGACAACCTGTTAGGCACCACACAGCAAAAATACCAAAACCAACTGTGTGAGATGAATTCTGTATTCAGAATAAACACAGCACCATTGCACTGTCAAATAAATGATTACTCTGCTACTAAGAAATATTTTCCTGTTCTCTAAGAACAATTAACAACACAAAGTTTACAATACTGGAAGGCAGTCACTTACTGACAATGCAGAACAATTTGCAGACGAGGTTGATTATGTTGGCAGGATTTAACTGAAAAATAAAACGGAGACACATTGATTGAAGCTATCTAAATAAAACATGAATGGCTTCTAATGAAAACAGCAGGCAAAACAGCACTTTGAGGCCTCAGCAACAACATCTTCCTTGGTATGGGGTGTAGGACGGCCATGGCAAGTAATGTTCCGCAAGTCATTTACTAATTTACCACTTTTAGGTGCATCATTTAGAGTCTAAAGATTTATGAAAATACTGTTGGTATTATTCACCCCTCATCTCTAAGCATTTCAAATGCTAATTTTACAGATTTTTAAAAGTACGAATAGTATAATCAATGGGGTGGCTTACAGAGGATGATGACTTCTTGTAGATTATGTCAGAAGACCTGCTGCCTCTCTGCAACACAAACAATGCACCTCACTGTAGAGCACCAAAGACCTTTTTGCTCTCTCTGCCACTCTCCTTGAGAAGAGGGAGCTTATCAGCTAGGGCAAACAGGTTCATGCTTCCTTCAGTCTTCATTGATGGTTCCACTCACTTCTATGGAACCACTCTGATTATTACCTGGTTACCAGTGCTTGGTGATTGATGGAAAATTAATCCGAGACATGCCTGTGGTTCTCCTCCTAAGTATGCATGGAATATTTTTCTTTATTTGATTTTTAGCGTGCAGTGTTATTTTATTTGACATCTGTTTCTTCTGTATTATTCCCCTTTCTTTCATGCTGGCATACACAGTTCCTCACAGCTATCCACAGATTTTGTTACGTTTCTGTTTACTTCTGCTTTACAATCATTAATAAAGGTGTTGACTAAGTCAAGACCTGCCACTAATCTCTACTTTATGCTACCTCATAGTGCCACTCCATTTTATGCGCTATTGCTTAGCATTACCCTTTGTCATGGACTTTTTGCAAGCTCTCACTACACTTGAAAGCAGAGCTGGTGAATAATTTATTGATGAATTTACATTGTATTTTCCTTCATGAACTATGGTACAAATAGTCTGATTGCTACTGATATGTTTTTTACTTGAAATTTTCAAGAAATGCTTAATGCAAACATGTTTTAGTATGCGGGTTGCTGGCAAATTTCATTAATATGTTCTAGACTAATGCTTTCTGTGATGTGATTGGTTATTTAAATAGTACAGTAGTTTCACCTTCTTTATGTACTAAGTGAATATTTTAAGAATGCCAAAAATAAAACCATAAAATGGCAAAAGCATAGCATTTATGAGACTGTTACTAATTTTAACCAGGAAAAGTATCTTGCAGAAAAATTTCAGGAGAACAAAAAAGAGTTGGTCAATGCATGAGAGCCAGTTTCCTTCTAATGAATGATCACAAGCACCTGCCTTCTGTATTATGCATAACTCTACTTCAGTGGTCGTGAATCAGTTTATATTTTTAAAATATGTGTATTAATATATATATCCATGGAGATTTATTCCTCATGACATGTACCAGAGATGCTACAGTTCTTTTACCTTTATGTGTTCAGTGATAACTCCTTTGATATTGGCTCTTTCATTTTTTTGTGAGGATTTATTTCACTATGAAGAACTACCACCTCTTACTTTTGTTTTCCTTCTGAAAATCAATACCATACTCACCTTTCAGTAATATATTGATGGGTCCCTGGTTGTTCTCAAGTTTTCAGCAGTAATTATTGTGCTACAGTAGAAAATCAGGGTGATTTTTTTCTTTGAAATGCTTCTCATTGAGAAATTGATTTTGATTACGTAATTTTTTTTTTTAAGAAAATATCTATTCTGTCATTAATTGTTTGTCCTTCTCAGAAAGCTGATTTTACCTGATCAAACAAAAGGTATTTTTAAGGACTCTTGTGAAAAAAATTACATTATTAGCTGTTTTTTACCCTTTTACATTAATTGGGTGGGAGGTAGGAGGGAAGACAGTTGAATACCTTGAGATCATTCAGAATCAGTGATTTCTATATGCCCATATTTCTCTACTATTAATACATGCATTTCTTTGTTCCCAGGACTCCTCCTGGAAACCTTTCTTCTCCTTCCTGTTTCTGATAAATCTATGCCCTACCAGCAAAAAACCAAGACTTTTCAGCAGATTTTCTGCTCCATCTCTGCCTGATTCCCCTTTTCTGTGTAACCAAGGTGCAGTTCCCCTATATATATGTGCATATATATGTACACACATGCACACACATACACATTTATAGGTACATGTATACATATATTTATACGCACACATACACATGCATACATGCCTATATATATATATACATTTGGAACTTGTTATTCTCCTACTTGCTCCATGCACTTACTGGAGCTAAGAGGACGGAAACATACCATCATGACTGCATGTTGTATAGGCCTCTGCTATATGCAACATCTGGGATGCTTTCATACCTCTTTTTGGGATGGAGCTTTAATGGTGCATAGGTGGTGGACTGGTTTATTTTTGTAGCAGAAGAAGTGATACGAAGCCACGCACACCATGATAACAGTTGAATGTGGCTGTAGAGCAGTCATGCTTGTAGCAAAACAATTCACCATTTCCAAAGGGAATCCCTGTTTCTACAGCAATACAGATACAAAAATTAAAAGTTAAACTGGAAGCCAGAGCCTCAGTGATACACGGAGGTAAAAATAAGTCTCAGTTTGAACTGTATTGCAGTCAGCCCATCTGGACTTACCCTGCACTTTCTGCTTGATATAAAATTTTTATTTCAATGCCCTAGTGTCACATGCTGCTAAACAGTAGCCCTGCTATGCCCCAGAAAGAGATGCCTCTCAGAGGTAGGTGAAACGCTTCCTGTATGCCAGCTGATAGCTGAAATCCAGACTTCTGCTAAGAAGAGGATGTTTCATTTCAACTGCCTAAGAAACACCAACATCAGTGCAAAAGATTGCTATACTGTGAGAGATGCTTCACCACCAGATCATTGAAAGAGGACGAAAATAGTGGGGGGAAAAAAAAACCCACAAAAAATCTTAACTGAAAAAAACTCACCAAGAGCCAGACGCAACATTACACAACTTCACTGGATGTTTTATTTTCAGAATATGCTGAAGGATCTAACACACAATGGGCAATGATTTTTACATTGTTCACAACAGAAAGTATTTGTGCAGTAATGCAAATACATGGTGGCAGCCTGCAGGGCCGTTGTTGAAGGGAAATGTTTACAGGGATGCTGGGTGTGATTCACTGAAGCTTTGCAGCAGACCGTGCTGGGATGCAGCTGGGGATCTGGACTACAAGTGAAGCACAAATAACTGGTCTCCTGCTCTGCTGACAAGTTGGTGGGGGGGTGCTTAACTAGGCACGTGGAAGACCACAACCGCCCTCGTCCCTCCCGATGCAGCTGCATGAAGACTTTTCTTCACATTGTCCTCTATTCTTACTCTGGAAAGCAAGTATTTCGATGTGGCTACCTACAGCCCTGCTTGAAGCCATTGAATCCCAAACTGTGAATGGTTGTGTCAAAACCCTGGAACCACGTGCCCAGCTAGAAAAGCAATAAAGTCTAAGGATTTAGCCCTCTTACATTTACATGTGAAGATAATGCTGAGTAATAAAATTCTGCAGGTGAGACTTGGGTGAATTTGTCGATTTTGATTCTGAGATAAACTTCTACTAAAAAGAGTGCATATAAATGATTTAGGTGTAAAAACATGCAAGACCTATTGCCTTTCAGTTCAGCTGGACTCATCACATATCATTGGTAATCATGAAAAAAAACCTTCCCAGCTGCTGTAAAGCCCTCCGTATGTGCAGCCCTTATACTGTAGCTATGGGTAAAAAAAGTATCCTAGCTGTCGTGGTTTAAACCCAGTCAGGTAATTCGTTCGCTCACTTCCCCCCCCTTTCTTGCCCTCCCCCTGCTCTCGGAGGGACGGAGAGGAGAATCAAAAGAATGCAACTCCCACGGGTTGAGATAAGAACAGTTTAGTAACTAAGGTATAACACAAATCACTACTGCTACCACCAATGATAATAATGATAAAGGAAATAACAAGGGAACAGAATACAACACCTCACCACCCGCTGACCGATAACTCGCCCCCCAAGCCCGACCAAGCTCCGACCGATACCTCCTCCAACCCTGCAGTCTCCCAGCCCTTCCGGCTCACTCCCAGTTACATCCTGGGCATGACGTGCTGTGGTATGGAATACCTCTTTGGTCAGTTTGGGTCAGGTGTCCTGTCTCTGCTTCCTCCCAGCTTCCCTCCTCCCTGGCAGAGCATGAGGCTCACAAAGTCCTTGGCCAAACCAAAACATCTCTATCAGCTCTGTTCCCGAGCCGAAAGTCAAAACACTGCACTGCACCAGCTACCAAGGAGGAGAAACATGACTGCTACTGCTGAACCCAGGACACTAGCAAAGGGCATCTTTTTGGTCTTCTGATTTGGGTTTGGACCATAAAACCAGCAGAAGGCATGGAGAACCCTGTGTCTTCCAATTTGAAAATTAGAAGACATCAAATGAAACTAGGCAAGACTAGGTTCAAAACAGAGAAAACAAGTATTACTTCATGACAAGCGGCATTAGACTGGGGGACTCATGGCCACAGAGCAGTATAGCTGCTGACGACTTAAGTGCATGTGAAAAAGCCATAAGGCACATTCCAAGAAAATAAATGCTTGAAGAGTTATTAAATGCCAAGTTACCCACCCCAGACCTGGGAATGCACCCTGCAGCATCTATGAGAGCACTCTGGGGAAGCACCACATTGTGCTTGCACTACACATATTTCATTGGGAAGTGTCTGGAGGGATGGACAGATTCACTACAGCAATTTCTTGTACTCTGGTTCTTCTGCACTATAGTTCTAGCACATGATTCATACATTCTTACAAATTGGTGGATTGTTTGTATGGTGGACGGACCAAAACACTGGTTTCTCTGAGCACTGAACTATAAAACATACCTTCACCATCTTCTTCTAGTTCTCTAGCTTGGTGTTAAGTTTTTCTTCTTTGCTTTCTGTTGTCTCTGTTCAGTGAATTTATGCAGACTCATGAATAGCTTTGGGTTGATGGAACCTGCAATTTTCCATTAATAAATTATTTAGGGGAGGAGAGGAAACCCTTCATACTGTTCTAATTTGAGTACTTTCTAAAAATAGATAGAAAGAAAAATATGTCAAGAGTTAGCCTAACAGCAAAGGACTCATCAATATAAAGACACCTAAAGGAATGAGACATTAGAAATGCATCCATAAGCATACCTATATTAGTAAATTTGAGACCATATATTTCTGTAGGAGGCTAATGTAAATATGTTACCGCTGTGAAAAAAAATCTCTGGTAATGCCTGCTTGTTTTACCATTTTGTAATCAATCACTTTTTAAAACATATAATTCCTTATCTATATAGTTTATTCAGGTCTATATCTAGTCTTTATTCATGCTTCATTCCCATGGCAGTCAAAAAAATTGGAGCATTATCTGATTATGTCCTAAGTTGGGAATTCAGGTTTCAACTTGTTTTGTTGTTAGAAAAATATCTTTTCTTCTTCTTCTTTCCCTTTCTGAGAAGCCTGCTCATTGCCACAGGCTTGCAACAGAATAGATTCATTCTGGATGGGAGAAATCGGTTCTGTTACAATGGCAAGGGAAAGAATAAGCTTGGGTTAGTATAAGAACTATATCTTGCAGGAATTATATTTTTATTATATTTTTAATCATATATAAATGTATGATATAATCAAGCAGGAATGCCAATAATCTTGCCAATGGTTCCTGAGCTTATGACGGTCCCAAAGAATTGCAGGGCTGAATTATATCACCTGATGTGTGAAGCCATTGCTTAGGTCATAACAGAGACTTTGACAACTTCTGTTTCAGCCTCAATGGCCTGTCTGGCTTGTGTTATGCAATACAACTTTTACTTATAGGCGTTACATCTTTTTTTTCCCTAGTTCAAATAGCTCTTCATCCTCAAGTAATCCTGCAAACTTTCCCATTCACCTGCACTTACCCAAAATTGTCACAGCATGTAGAAGGAGCCACAGTTTCTCAGACAGGGAAATTAATTCTCCATGTCGCCCATTTCTAGGCTTTCTGATGAGAAATTTGACCTAAGGCCAAGTAGGGGTCAAGCAGTACTTCATTTGTTCTCTTCAAAATAAAGTAAACACTTGCCTGGTAAGGGTGATCAGATTGACAAGTAGTGGACTGTAAATGTGGCAAATAGGAAAAATAACGGGAGATGATCACTATGACCTCAGTTTTGTAAGAATTATAAGGGGAGTGGGGGGCTGTGTCATATCAGCTTTTGGTTTAACTCTTTCCTTTTCTGAAGGTAGGCTGGGATGGCTTAAGTGGGAATCGAGAAAATCCACGACAGTACTTTACAGAAATCTGAGGAGCAATACACACAAGCGGAATTTCACAGTACCAGCTCTATAGCTAAAATGAGGCATTACATCATGCCCAGCTTCACTCTTCAGGTAGCCTTGGAAAGCTGACTGTTCTCAGCAGATTAAAGTTCCAAGAAGACATGGGACCAGGATTATTTTTGTTTTGCAACATATCTGGAACTCATCCTCTTCCTTGCACTTTGGGCTATGAGTGTTGAAGGATTTTGGAGGTCCTTTCACTAGGATTCAGAGCCCCATTTGTCCCATGCTCTCTGTTAGCCCTTGCTTTCAAATGCTATGGCAATCTCCGAACACAGCTGCCTACACTATTTACTATGCAGAGAATATGTTGGTTTACCTTGTTTCCTAGTTTTTAGAATACATCTTTGATCAACTTGGCCAGCAAGCTGCTTTTATTTTATTTTGAGTAAAAGCCTGCCTGTTTCTATTCTTGCCTTTAAGTAATACTTAAGCTAACACCACTGGTTAGCAGTGACCAGAGTGAGCCTGTATTACGGTCCATGTATTTTTCAAGAAGCTGACAAGGAACATCTGTCCAGGAAGGAAAAAACCTGTGGAAAGTAGTGGAGATTAAGTTTTCTGCATTTTACATTATAATGACATTTCCAATCACTTGAGAACCGCATGATTGCTTTTCATAGCTCCTGGGAATCTTGACTCAGTGAGTGAGAAATGTACTCTGAAATAATGGCACTTGTTCTAGATTTTCTCCTTAAGAATGCACTGGACCCTGATGAATCAGCTTCTCTGCACAATCCCAATCATTGTGTAAGTCTGCCCTCTGACACTGCCTGCATGCAAATACTGCACGCACTATTTGTAGAAAACCAAAAGCTCTTGGTGAAAAGACTGCAGGTAGTTGCCATTTGCAGTCGCTGTCCTACTGCCATTCCTTTTTTTTTTTTTTAATTTTTTTTTTTAATCTTTTTTTTTTTTTAATCTTGTTCCTGGTTTCTTTTTTGTTCTTTTTTGTTTGTTTGTTTGTGTTTGTTTGTTTTTTGTTTTTATCTTTCTGACACCATATCCTTCTTACTCAACCGTCAGCAACTATTTTCCTTCCAACCCTGGGAAAACCAGCCGCTGAAACTTGGGAGAGGAAACATTACAATAATCATGCAAAGTCTTCTGTCCTGTACTTTAAAAAAGTTAATTTACATTAACATATATGATTCTACAGGCAGGTATGAGCCTTATGAACCCTATGGTTGACCATGACTCTTACTAGAGTCAGGACTACGTAGCTGAAGCATGGCTTTGTAAGAGTATTTGGAGCAAAGGGGCTTCTTCTTTCTCTGCTGTAAGGGAAACTGCCAGGGATAAGCTACTTTGGAAAATTGATTGTCTAGAGGCTGAGAGACCAGGTTTTTGGAAAATCTAAACCCAGTTATTGTGTCCTGGAGAGGAGCAAAAAGCTAGCATTACATTAGTATTTAAATCATCTATAAAATCACAGAAACACCAGGTGTATTATTTGAAGTTTAATGATGAGAAACATCAGATTCCTACTTTTATTTCTGGATTGTTTTTTGTTTTTTTTTTTTTTTATAGGAGGTTTAATTTTTATATGAGGTTGTTATCCCGTTATATGTTATTGTTACTACACATCCCCTACCTCCCCAAGCAGTGCTGGTACCCCTGCACTGCTAAACCCACCAGACTATTGAGAGCATGTGTCTGGAACTCAGAATAATCTGCTTTAATTATTTTTACAAACAATTGTACTTAAGAAGAACATGTGTTTATTATGGATTTTTATGTTTTCCTTTATCCATACATAATGAATTTATTATAGTTGGGCAATTTATTACACCCTTGTTTTCAGTTTTAATTGAATTCTTTTTAATGTCCATACTTAACCCTCCAGCTAAAGGGTTTGATATTCCTCTGAGAGTTTTATTTTTTGTCTTCCATTTAACACCTTTATATCTCTATTTTTGATGTGAAAGATTTAGATGTTCCAGGTGGCTATGAGGTTAAAAAGCAACTAATGTTTGCATGTAATAAGATAATTTATTATACAAACTTATGAAAAACATTGAACTAGAGTCAATATATTTTTGAACTTTGAAAGCTGCTTTCATGTGAAAAAGATTTTTTTTTTTTACTTTAGATAAATGCAAAGTATTTTCAAAATATAAGTCAATTTTAAAGATGTCAAATTCTACATTTTTTTTCCTAAAAAGAAGGAATTGTTGATATTAACTTTCTAAAGAGAAGAATATAGCAATTTGAGATAAAGACAGAAATGCTTAGATCAAAATTTTAAGGGGAAGTAGAATTACTGTTAAAGTGCTGAACCAAATGTTTTAAAAAATAATTATAACCTGTTAGCAAATTGTGTATATGTAATTAAAATTACTGTTTTTTTCTTTTAACTACATATCTTTTAATCTTTAAGAATTTATCAAATTTATAAATGCCAGATTCATACACACTGAATGGAACAATAAATTATCCCATTGTTTCAATGCCTTTATATAGGCTTAACTATATCCCCATAGCTAAGGTGATGGGAACTTGTTCCCACACCCTCAACTACACTTGGGTGAAGTGTAGTCATCAGGAGCCGGTTACCAAAATTCTTTGGACAATGTGGTCCTTAGTCATGAAAAGGTGTTCACATCAAGCAGCACCAAGAAGATTACTGTGGTGCCTTGCTGGAGGCAAGGCTTCCTTTATTTCCTCTGCAGCTACTTGAGAGAGACCTACCTCCAAAGAGCAATATGATTATGCTATTTTAAGTCCAACTTCTAGTTAATGGTGATTTCTACATAGCTCCCTGGAGATGACCCTCTTCCCACCACATGAGACCAGTTTCTATAGTGTTAACATGGCCATTCCCCTGTGCCTACTCGGGAGAGTAAACATTGTGGTGTCAGAAGCCCTGAATGCTGTGGTGTGACCCTCCTCACTAGTGAACCTTCTCCTTGAATGCAGCAAAACCACAAGCAGCAAAGCCCCATGCTTTGCAGCATCAGTGATTAACTTAACGGACCTGCTGATGCACCTCAGCAGCAGGAAGGGCATTAGGGTCTGTGCCTTGAAATCAGGGATAAATTCTACTGTATCCCATTGTCAGAGCAAATCTGTTTTGAATGTTTCTGACATCTACCTTCAGATCTCTACATTGTTTGGCTGCTTTATTAAGAAAAAATAAAAAGTCTCTTAGATATTATATTCCTGTCATCTCTTTGGAGATTCTTTCATGCATCCTGTAGCTTTGTTTTGATAGGAATATTAAATAGTTTTGTTTTATGCAATTTTTAATGTAATTTAGATACAAGGAGCATAATATATGAAAATGGTCATAAAACTATATCAAAAGATCCATAAGATCTTGTTGATGTTGTGTTTCTTCTCTTTTCAAGATTAAGCCTACAGCATTTCAGACAGGAAACCTACCAGCTGTTGTTCATATTTTCACCAAGTGATTTTCACAGAGCTGAAAATTTTAAGAGTTTAAGAGGTGGCAAACCTATTCAGCTTAGCTGTGTCATTAAATACAAATGCCTACATTTGTACAGCAGTAAGGTTCAGAATTCAAACACACATAATTCATGGAAACTGAAAGCTAAGGTTCCTGCATGGATATTAAATCAATCCAACTGCTCAGATTATGCACATTAAAGTGTGCATTTAATTGCACAAACCAAGCAGTTGAAATAACATCTGCACACCATGGCCAACTTAACTTCAGCATAGAGCTTTAGCAGTTGGATGGACCATCCAACTTTTTTGGACCATCCAGCTCTTTGACAAATGAGCCTGGACATGGGGAAGAAGGATGCACAGATGTATAGGGCTAGGGGCTACATCTACGTCTTGGGTTCCATCTTTCCTGAAAACACAAAGAAATGTTCCCAATATATCTCTCCACACCTTTGCTGAAAGGTTATGTCTTCCCTTCCATTAAGGTAAGAAGTAGTTCAGAGAAACAAACAAGCTCGTTGTAACAAAATGCCTGAGAGATGCATTTTAAGGCAGGAGTTTTATTTCCTTGGTCTTGAGCAGGCAACCTAAGTATGTCTCAGCATTTTAATACATGACCTCTACTAGGGCCTGAGAGTACTAACAGACTGACTTCTACTGCTAATTTAAATCACATTAGAAAGCAGATAGAGTTAAGGCTCTGACATCATCTGGGGGTAATGCTATTTTGAGTACCTCAATTTTATCGCAGCCTGTCATGTCTATTTATTACTACTACTTTCTTTGCCCTCTAGTCCTGGAGCTTTCTCCACAGTTTTAATATGATGAGTTCTGCATACAAACAAGAAGAAATACAATGTTTTATTTTCTTAACAGAAATTGGCATTTTTGGTGGGAGGATTAACAAAACCTTGGCCAACTTCTACTGCCAAACCAAAGACTCTGTCTTTTGCTTAGATGCTGTGCAAAAGCCTACCAAGCTTTTGGCTTGTACCAAGGATTTATTATGCTCTCATTTTTACCTGCATAAGCCTACTGTTGTAAGGAAGGCAAGACTTGTTTTGTGAAACTGCTTTCTCATGACAAAGCATGGGCAGGAAGAAATGGTCTCATTTTGCAAGCATCCCATGAAACACAACATGGAAATGGGTAACTCTCAGTAAAAACCCACTTACTGTCATCTTTTCCCAAGGTAAACTTGGCCTTTGTGTCTTTGTCTGTTCTGGGCATCCTGGAGGGGTAACACACATGAAACACCCCCAGTTACAGCTTTCAACCCTACAAAGGCTTGAGTACAAGTGAATAGAAGAGTATTCACAAGCCATTTAGTACTTGTGAGACTTGAACTGCACAGGATGAAGAGAAAAGCAACAAACCAGACAAGCCTGTAATGCAATATTACCCAAGAGATGGTGATGTCAGCTTGTTTAGCTTCTCGCACAGTTTTTTAAGTGGACATTTTTGCCCTTTTCAAACTGGGTGAATTATTTTCTGGATTACACATTCCTCAATCCTTTTTATAAAGACATTCATTTTGGGGGCTGATTTCTGACTATCCAGGCTTTGGTTTAAGCCACATCAATCCAAGGACTATTCTTGTTTGACAAATTCTTATTTTGTTTCAGATTTACTAGAATGGAGCTTTCCTTGAAAATTATTTTACATTATGAAACATTAAACAAATGTAAAGGTAAGAATTGATACACACTTGCCACACATTAACAAAACAAAATCTCAAATTATTATAAACTCAATAGCTCTATATTTTATTTTGTAAAATATGTCTTGTTTTTACGTGTATTCCCTCCCCCCAGTGTCAAAATGCCATAAATTCCAGTGGAAAGGAGATGTATTAAATCTACGTTTTTTAACTGACTTACAATATATAAAAAAAAAAAATAGAATCATCTGTGAATAAGACTGCTAGTTGTGCAAAAGTTAAATTTAACATATTTAACTTACAATTTTCTACTTATGCTTAGAAATATTCTGTTTGGTTACCTATGCAAATTTATATTACACGACTGCTATCAAATCTGTGGCCAATGTTCATATATACAATGTCAAATGAGGCTCAGTTTAGGCTGCAGTTTTCTCTTCTTGAATATTCTCTTAAAATTGAACGCAAATTTGTTTGTCTTATTTGAAGTTTGCTTTTCACTACTTCAATACCCTCTGGAAGAGCACATACATTTGCATGGATGTAAATATAATTTTGCATTTCAACGTGCATTTTCCAAAACTAATATTTGCAGTTTGCCCCATGACTGGGATAATATACTCAGTGATTTGGCTGTTCACCTTTGATGGCTGCCCTAGACAGCCCTTCCTGTCCTGGGGAGCTGAAGAGCTGTGATACCCTTAGTGTTGCTGAAGGCTGGCGAGAGGAGTACCCTGAAACACAGCCACAACCACATCACAAGGTACAGGAGTATTCACTAACATCACACAACCTAATTACAAGGAGGAGAAAAGAGCAATTATAATGCCCTATGCAACTTGGATTGAAATTGTGCAAGCTGCCTTGTTACTCTAGTTGCCCCCTCTGCTTCAAGCCATAGAGGAGGATGCGCTGGGAAGTCAAAGTGATTAATTTTATAGAGAAATCCACTCCTTCCTGCCTCCAGCCCAATCTCCAAAGAGATTCAAAGAGTCAGAAAATTAGGCAAACAAAAGCTCTTTAAAGAAACTACACATTTGTTGAATGATCAGCCTACACAACTTGTTGACACAACACCCTAGCAAAAAAGAGGATGAGATAGTGACACAAGATGTCAAACCAGAAAAAGTAACCTAAACCAAACCCAAAGCCCAGAATCTGAAAAACACTTGAAGCCTTTCTGCTTGGGGGTATGAATCCATGCTTAATGAATGAGAAAAATTTTCCTAGGTACAAATTATCCTCTAACACTTTCACCATGCATGTTCTTCTATCATCCTCATATGCATCTGATTCTGACTGCAGTTGGAGATGGGAATATGGGACAGATAAACATTAATCTGACCTAGTCTAGTAATTTACAACATTATTTCAGCTGAAATTCTTTCCTCTGTTAGCTTTCTAAAAAGTGCCTATGATCGTCTATACCTTGGTATATCCCAGGAGGTAATTCTCAAGCACATGTTTCTGTACATTCTTGTTTCAGGGAGGCCATACAGCAACAATGTTCTTGGGATTATATAAAAATAGCAGTCTCATACAAAAAGGTGGGATATACATTTCAGGAAGTCACTTTTTGGAGTGAGAAGAGAAATGTTGAATGGGGAATAAACAAATATTTGAGCAAAACAGTACATTGAGGGCTTCACAACAACATGGACAGTAAAACCCCTTAAGCTCTTCCAGAAAGTATTTATAGACAATTTAGGCAAGAGCGCTTTTCTGTTTTGCATTCAAGTTCAACAGCAGTGTTCCATAAATAGGTTATATACACAAAAGAAAAGCATAGCTGAATTCTAAAGATAGAAAGCTGTTCTTTCAGAGTTGCAGATTTATCATTAGCTCACTTGCAGGAAAGCTTTTTTGGGTGACTTGCAGTGGCAGAGAGGTGACAAAAGCAAACTACTTGATGCTCGATGCCTCCAGTGCACTTATGTAGGTAACCCATTTTAATTCTCTACTTTATGTCATGTTTATTGGAGTTTATAAAATAGATGCTGTTAAAGATGAATTGATGCTAGCATTTTGCAAAGAAATTTCATAAAAATACCTCTGCATTAAGATAAAATGCAGCAATCATAAAAGCTCAATAGGCCATGTCCTCCTTTCAGCTCAGCAGTATTAATGTGGCATACAAAAGTTAATTCAACTAATTTAATCTTTGCGCAGAGAAGAACAAACATTGGCACATATACCCGTAGCACCTCTATGGAACAATGCAGACAGTTTCACCAAAACAGGTTACACTGATAATTCTATTGTGGTGGGTTGACCTTGGCTGACTGTCAGGTATCCACCAAATCATTCTATCACTCCCTATCCTCAACTGGACAGGGGGAGAAAGTATGACTAAAAGCTCATGGGTTGAGATAAGGACAGGAATAACACTCAGCAGTTAAAGACTTACCTGCACATGGTGTGCTCAGGTGGAGGACATCCTGCTGAGGTGCAGGTGGCAGTGAGGAGGCTGAGAAGGAGTTAGATGCTTGGTTCCAAGCACAGTCTGCAGTGGACCTGCAGCCTGCAGCCAAGAACTCCCCCAGCAACACACACAGAAGGCTGGGGAGCAATAATGAGGAATGGGAGCTTGCAATGCAAGGACTCACAGCAGGAAGAGTGAGTCCCCTAAAGCCAGAGGTAGCCCTTGCAGAACTGACTCATTGCTCTGCAGGCCACTGATGAAAAACCCATCGCAGCATGAGAGACACTAGAGATAAGTATGGCAGCCCAGTCTGCACCATATGAAAATCCAGCTGGTCCTAGTCAAAATAATATCCAACTTGTATCATAACTCACCTGGATATCTTTTGGTAATTTTTTAGAATGGCCAACATGTTTAGTGGGGAGGATAAGGGAACCCCAGGCATTAAATTTTCCAGGAGATGTCCAGAAAAGATGCTCTGTAAGAGTCAGGCAGGGCTTTGACAGCAGCAGACTGAAGTGTCTGATGTGTCTGGTGCTGGAAGTAGCATGCTGGTGTGTGAAAGACTTGGGTTTAAGTCCTTAATCTTCCACAAGCAGTCACGTTTGACCTTAAGCAAGTTTCTGTATCTTAGTTGTCTATCTGGATAGGAGGTATCACACTTTTTTTTTGACATTGGTGCACTAAGAATCGATGTATTAAAAATCAGGCGTGCTGACACTAAGGTAAAACGGGACCTAAATATAGAAGACTAGAAAAACTGAAGGTAAGAAAGAGTTTCCCTGCAACATATTTCCTCTCTCATGCAAGAGTTAGAATAAGATTTTAGCTGACATTTATTTTAGGAGAAAAAGCAGAGAAAGGAGGGTGATACGTGCTGCAGAGGAAATGCAGTGGATGGTGGCATCAAGAAAGTACTATTGTCTCAGTGATTTTTCTCCAGACTCAAACTCTTTTCAAAGAATCTTTATATATTCATATATCAGAATACTAGAAAAGAAATACAAAAGAATGGAGAATACAGCAAAAGAAATGCAATAATCACACAATAACAAATAGTAAATAAAGAATAGAATAAGCAAATGTCTGTTTTATTAAAAGAGACTGATAAATAACCAGCTGAAACCTAGCCTTTGTTAATAAGATATTAGAAAAGGTCTGTAAAATGACTTCTACCTGGGATTCCTGAGCGTGTATACTGGAACTAGTGTACTTCATATATAAATTAGTGCTGAAAAACAAGCATGATTTTTTCTTTATTTCTTGGCAATCATTAAAATCTAAGATGTGGAAAAATGGGAGTCCAAGTGCCTAAACTTTACTCCCTGATGCTATTTCAGCAACTAGCTTCATTTCGCTCTATCGTACCATATAGAACTGTAAAAAACCCACGATGGTGATCTCTCTCACAAGAAAGACTGTGGCTCTGAGTTAAATAGCTATGGACTCTGTGGGTAAAGGCACTTTTTTCATACAAGAATGAATGTTCTTAAAACAGAGCTATCCAAATTCAAGACTTCTTTCTTTTTTCTTAAGAGAACTTTAAGGTGGCAACTTGTATTTCTCTGCATCAGTGGGAGTTTTGTTAGGCTTTGGTGAGGCTAAGGTTATGGCTACAATGTACCTGCATTATTATTCTTCACTGCTCATTCAGATAGTGCTGAGGGCAAACGTTTGTATCATAAGCTTCAGAGATGGAAAGCAAAGAAAAAACAACTGACACTATAACCCTATGATGTAGATCAACCACTAGTCCTTGGAAAGGACATAGTACCTGTGGGGAAAACCAGATGCAAGTACCAGCAGCTGTCCCCAGGCTGCCCTTCTGTAGGTGGGCTGGAAGAAGGCTGGGCAGCAAATATCCCTACTGTAATTCACAACTGCCTCCAATCCCAATGTTCCTCCTTTCACTGCACTCTTGATCTAATTAAACTGTCATCACACTGTTAAAGTAACGATTCCTGGGCTTTTTATGGATCTTGGACGAAGTAGAAAGGTGGAATATGAAGGATTCATTGAGTTCACAGCAAAAGGCATCAAACACGTGAGTGCTGGTATCTAATCCCTCTGTAAATGTGAAATAGATTTAGAACAAGATGAGAAGAGGGGAAGAAAAAAGAATGTTTTTCATGATGAGTTAGATGCCTGACCTGCTTTCATAAGGAGTCACTGTCAAGCTTGAAATCACAGCTTTGAACCTTTATGTGCTTAAAAAGGAATAGGTGTATCAGCTCAGAGAGAAAGGAGCTGTGAGCCTGGGACCCAGGATTGCTGTAGGGCTGTTCCCCTCATGGGCATCAGGACTGAGTGGTTTTGTCTGGGAGAAATGAATGTGCAGAACAGCCATGGCAGTGCTCACCTCCCAGGCTCTCCTCTATCTTTACCATTGGAAAGGGTATGCATGCATGCGAAAGTATATGAGACAGCTTGCTCTCCCCCATTCTGAAAGGAATACAGAAAAAAACCATGAATTTTACATCTTTTCCCCTTGGCTGTATTGTTTTCCACCTGCTACCTGTAATTTCCTTATTTTTTTCCTGGCTCAGTGCAAAGAACTTGTGTGCAAACACCTCAGTGCTAGCCTAAACTACTTGGTTTGCTGTTTTCCTACCCCAGTGACTTCATCTGTGATATTTTTTTGTTTAAGGCTTTGAAGATTCAAGCTGTTTTCAGTGCTTAGTGTGTAAGCACCAGGAGCCAGTTTTCATCACTATCTTTGTCTTTTATTTCCATTCATGTCCTTCTGTTCATTTCAGCATACATGATTGTACTGTGTGCTGGTACAGCAGGAAGCACCCAGCAGTTGCACGGCAGAGAGCAAGGCTTGCAACTGCATTTTCATAAAGCTGTTTTCATGATCACAAGGGTTTTCTAACTGTACAGATAGAAAATATCTGCCATTATGTTCCCAGGAACAATGCTTATTTCTGCTAAAGGCCCAGCATCTCCTGAATTGAGTGGGGAGCCCAGCGATGCTTAATTAGTTCTCTAGTTTGTGTTTTGCATGTAGCAAAACTCCCTCCTTTCATCAGCTTCATCTGTGGCACCAGACGTCAGACATAGCTCAAACCCCAGGGCAACAAACCACGTGCAGCCAGTTCCTGTGATTGTAAAGGACAGGGCTCCACCACCCATGTAACAACATGTGTCCTGAAAAATCCCTTGTGTGTATGCCATGGGGAAAGAAAAGTTTCTGAGAAGTCATCACACATCTTTGAAGATGGGGTTGAGATAACGGTCAGAGCTCTGATTGCTGCCATCATTTAGTTATCTATTTTTACATCTCAGACTGTTATTAATTACTACATTTTCTAAGCAGTAGCTCTGTGAAGCTTTTAAACATGTAAAATGTGGTAGCTGAAGAACTATTCTCACACAAGTATAAATAAAAGCACCAAGAAAGAAGCAAAACAAAAAGCAAACCCACTCCCATTCACAGGAACAAAGGTATTTTCCATCAGGTATTTTTGAAAAAGCTGATATGATCTCTTGTGAACCAAGTAGAATACATCTTTAAGGAACTGTAAATGCACATGTATATTCACTTTCAGTCTCATGTGACGGTGCCGGTTAACAAGCTACCCGTTGTTAACTGCCACTCCTGTAAATCATCAGAGCCACCTGATGTGCCTATGTGTAGTCTTTTAATTTATACTGCTGTGGTGTCTTGTTACTTAAAAGAAAGCTACTGAAGAGAATATAACTGATGGAAGAATAACACATGCTTCCTTCTAGTCCAATTACACGGTGCACAAAAAAAATCATGGTATTAAAAAAGACAAGAAGAAAAAACTAATAACGTGAAGCAAAACTGGAAGATTTCCAGCAAAACCTTTGTCAGAAGATAAGGCTTAGCTAAAATCAGAATGCACTTTGGAAATGTGTCAATCCTGATAACATTTTTTTTTCAGAGGTTGGTTAACTCTCCAGTAATTGTTGGAATTGAAATAGCATGGATTTTTTCCATACTCTGTTACTATTGATTTCAAAAGTATATTGAGCCAGTGTAACTTGTTTATAAACATGCCTCTGGTAAGAAATGCTTCTGAATTATTGTTGTTGAACACAAACAGAAATATAGCCTATCTTCCCTATATGCTCTTCTATTAACTATTCTGCTCCAGTGCTTTGCATCTTGTATACGTATTTAGGCTGAAATAAAACAAATTAGTAACAAAAGCCCAATTTAGTTAATTAGCTTGTTTACTAACAATTGTCTTGTTGACTAAAGTTTGCAGAGGGAGAAGGAGCTCCTGTTCAAGTCACTCTGGAATTAGAGAGGAGCAAGTCAGAGCAGAGCCTGTCCTCTGAGGGCTAATCCAGAGATTCTTGAACCTAATGGGAGGCTTTAAAAACTTCTGTTTTCTTTCTTTTTTTTTTTTTTTTGGATGGGATTTTTAATTGTCTTTTCTGACTTCTGTCACTCAGAGAAAAAGACTTTTAAAAATAATTATTCTCTCCTTGCTGCTTCAAATAAATGCAAGTCTGAAATTTTGGGGTGAATTTTCATTTCAGTGAAAATTATTGCTCTACATCAAAGATATGAAAATGATGCAAGAGAGGAAAAAAATCGGCTCAATCAATGACCTAACATAAAATATACATATTGTTTTCAGTTCACTCTCACATACTCTTTTAGGAAGAAACGTATGGTCTTAGTTTAGATAATTCTCTTAAGTTCCAAAAAAAAAAAAAGAAAATCCTGTTGGAGTCAGATGTTTACCTAAATACAGTAGTATCAATGATTATGACATTATTGTAAGACAAAGGAGGGGATTTGTGTTCATGTAGCTAGACTGCTTTATAGGAAAACCTGATGCTATCTTGTTTTCTTACTTAGTAAATGCATGAAATAGTATTCTTAATACTTATCTAATAGCTTTTATAACCTTTTGCAGAGTAACTGGTAAACAACCTTTAGATGGGCTTACACAGTCATAATCAAGCTGGTGAAAGGCAGGTGTGCACTAACTGTAATCAGGTCATTATGTATTGTCTTCTGACATTGAGATGTTTGCTTTTTCTCTTCTACTTTGTGCTTTTGTTGTCTATTGTAGGATGAGCAGTGCAAGGTATTGATGCTGATCCCACTTCAACTGAGCAAGCCCAATCTCCAAGCAGAAAAAGCTTTCAGTTGCCAGCCCCACTGAGGCCTCAGAACAGCAAACCCTTTGGCCAATACACAGAACTAAATACAACAGGGTGGAAATTGTCCTTAGGATCAGAATTAAGCGTACACTAGCTGCTCATGGAGCCATGCACATGGTTTGCTCTCTACGGAAAATTGGATGCCATCCATGTGAATCAAAACCAAGTTTGTCAAAGGGTAATTACTGTCATATGTTATTTAAAATAATTACAATATTGGCTAATAAATCTTAGTAATTAATACATATTATGCAATAAGAAAATAATACATTAATTATTAATTAATTGTTTAGTTAATTTAAATATTTCAGTAAATTAGTATATATTAAAATTATTATCTGCCATTTAAATACATTCTGATCTATCATTTAAATAAGCAGGTATTCAGAAAATATTTCTAGCAGTTGATGCTATGGCTGCATCAGTAGCATCCATCAGGGTAGGCCAAAGGCTGTTTTTTTCCTGGGTGCTGTGTCTGCATGGCTCAGTGGCACACTAACCCATGCTGACCCACATACAAGATTGAGGAAAGACACTTGAGGATTGTTTGGCCGTGGATGCCTTTCTGAACGCTTCTGCGAATGTATAGTCCGCAGGCGGCGAATAGACAGCGCTCCCTCTGCTCCCTCTGCTGGGCAATGCGTTTGAGCATCTGGAAATAATCACCTAGTCCAAACTTGGCCTCATTGTAAAAGAGTCATTAAAAGCACACATTAAAACTACCTTCCTTTAAATTCAAAAGGAAGTCTGCCAAAACATTTCTGGTGATGGGAGAGAAAATTTTCGGCTGCCAGGAGACACACAGGCATAGGAAACTGCTCTTGAGTTTTCAACACGCAGGAAAAGGAGAGCGCTGAGCCACCACCTTTCAAGAACAGCTGTTGCTCGGATCCTATTTCCATGGTCTGAGGGTAACTTTAAGTTTTTCTGCTATCCTCATTAGCGGAAGGATGCAAAACGCAGCCCACTCGGTGTGCACAGGGGATGTAATTGAGTTTAGGCTGCAAAACTGCCTGTGAAACTGGGAAAAAGCGGCTGGTTGGAGGAAGTAGAGAAGGGTCCTTCTCTTCCCTGCCAAATTTCTTCCCTCTGCTGTGGCTGACAATAGGACTCAAAAGTTGCATTGAAAACCTCAGCTGTAATCTGCCTGGTAAAATTAGGGACTAGGGTAAAATGGTGAAGGCAATCTACCTTAAAAGTGAATGCAAGCATAAGAAGGTAGGGAGCCACTTAAATTCTTCCCAGGGGCATTAGGGTTTAAACAGTGCTATTAAGAATAAAAATAACACTTTACATTGTCTCATAATCTGGCAAGTGTATAATTAATCTTTGCACCCCAGGCAGGCAAGAAGCTGTTACCAGTCCAGGGCTACAGAAAAGTGACATAGGGATTTTAAAAAGTGGATGCTGTGATTTCAGCCATCCATCCTCAACTGCTACAAACTTTCCAAAAGCCAGGTGACAGCTTTTTGTGTCTTTATTTATGAGGGCTACAATATTTTCCCAAGTGCTAAGACCACATAGCAGTGAGTGCCCTTTGTCGAGCAGTTTAGGTTGTAGCATTATTAAAAAGACTTACTGCCCTTTAAAACCAGACAGCTGAGGGGTAGCATTAAAGCAACGCCAACAGTATTAAGTTGAAGTCAAAGCCTTGCAGCCTCCCTGTAACCCATCTTCCTGCTCAGTTGCAGCCCATCTGGTCCATCTATCACACATTAATGGGAGACCTACTGGTGCCTGGGAGAAACAGGACACATTAAAGGCAAGGTGACATCTCTGATTCAGAATTTCCTCTCTGAGTTTCAAGACATGTCGTTTGACAGGGGCTATCACAAATTACTTTTCTCACTTTCCTTTCCAAGCAAACCACAAATATTTTAGTGATCCAGTTTGGGGTTTTAAGCTATGGTATGTCTAAATCTTAAACTGATTTTTGAGTTGCAAGCTTAATCTCACCAAGAGGGGCAGCAGACCAAGAGGCACACAGCAATCTATGTATTCAAGCCTCAGTTTCAGAGGGAAGGGATGCAGCAGGATCATATACTCACTGGAGGCTGCTGTGACTTCCATTAGATGCAGGTCTGGCCCCGCAGCTGTGCTCCTTTAGTGCACTGTGCTCTCTTTATAGAGTCAGTCAGCCCCATATCCTATTTTAATAATTATAGGTAGAAGATACCTAAAGTGTATTATTATCTCTACTGCAGTGACAATGAAGTCCTGTTATGACCAAATGATGCAATCAAAACTACTGTCTGAAAAACAAATGGAGACACTGAAGAGAAGTATCAGTGTAGGAGCAGGAGGGTGACTAGAAATGTAAACAGCAAAGAAAATGCTGAGAATTTCAGCAACAAAGTGACAGCATCACTTAGGTGAGAAGAAGCTAAATTACCAAATGGGTGGAAAGAGATGGAGAGAGGTGCATTACCCCAGAGCTTCCCACTGGGGCAGGATTCCCCATCCCATGGTAAGACACAGCCACTGCTTCTCCCAGTGCCACCATCAAACTAGTTCTTTATCAGCTCAAAGTTGTGTCACATCTGCCCAGCAGGTTTTGCAGTCTTGTTGCAGGCATTTTATCAGGACAAGATTTGCTTCAAAAGCAGGACCCAGTGCTGGGTTCTCCTGAAAAGAGATTAGAAGATAGGTGCCCACTTTATACCTTGGAAGTGCCACTCCTCAAGACCTTAGGAGTACCGAGAGGGCTCCTGTAAAGACCTCCTCCTGAGATTGATATCACGATATATAACTGCAGTCCTTCATTGCACTTCTCCCACTTAACTCCTTAAATCTTGCCACTCAAGGAAAAAGTAATCCCTTTAATAACTGTGATGGTTGTGGCACAGATATGGTAGGAGACCTGCATATATCTCACAAACAAGATGATACAAATAAAATTTATAAGCATGAAAATGCTGTCTTTGAAAGCCTCACTCTGCCTTTCCAATAATTCAGTGAAAACTCCAAGCTATATGCACAGCAGTGATTATGAAGAAAAGGCTTTGTATCAGAGGAATGGAGGAAGACAAAAACTGTACAAGCAGTTAAAGTGCTTGGACAATCTCATGGAGATATCTGCTTTGCAATATACCTGATTTACAAGAAACTGGAGACAGCCCACAGTAGTGATTTACAAGAATTTTAGATGATTGATAAAGCTACAGTATTCTGAGCTGCTGAACACAAGAGCAGTTTTTGAGAAAGACAGAGGATTACAAGCAGGTTTTAATGAGCTGTTTAAGCATCTCAGTATTTTCCTTTTTTTATTTCATGGACATAATGCAATAAAAAAAAAAGAGATAAATATAAAATCTTAAAAAGAAGCAAACAGTATGAAAAGGAAAATAAATTAAAGGTAAATAAGTAATAGCATAAATAATGGCCAGAGCAAAACAATTCCTATACAACAGATAAACTATCTGGTGTATTTAATGTTTGTACTTGCAGACTATCTGTGATTGGATCATGACTTCTTCAGAGTTAATAACACTTTGAGCTCCTTTAATGAATTACAGATCACTTTCTAAGCTTCAGAAATTGGCCTCTTTTTTCTCTGTGCATGGAAGGCATTTGCTCTTTCAACTGTAGCCCAAGAAAACCCCAAAACCCTGCGCAACACATTTTCCTGTGGACTGCATACTGTAAGCATTTGCGGTGCTCTCCATGGGCTCTGAAGTTGCCCATGCCTGGTCTAACGCTTCTGTACCTGAGAGCAGACTGGGTTCGGTACACTAGAATATACAAGCTGTAACTGCAGCTTTTTGTATAGCTAGATTATTTATAATGGCTCCTTCCTGTGACATGACCCTGATGACTGGTAGTTTTGGCTTATCTTCAAATCACCTTCATTTAGCCATATCCAGCAAGACCTGTTGCCTCCTTCGATCTGCAGAAATTTAAAAGCCTGCCCTTTGTCAGATTTGCTTTAGAGGTGGCAAAAGGTTCAGAAATTTTTGAAAGTAAGGAAACACAGATGAATGGCATGATCTAGCCTTTCTTTCCACAGGAAAATATTAAATAAGAAAATAAAAAGAATTATCAGATTATTGCTAACCACTTATGAAGGAATAGTTAAAAGGAAGAGGCTGAAACACAGATGTTATATGGAAATTTTCTCCTACGTCTAGCACAATAATCAAATAAAACTCCTCATAACTTTTGTGGAAGTTAGTTGGCAAGGCAAGCAGAAAGTGTCCCTTGGTACAGCACAAGATGCAATTACCGTGCACAGTAAAACTGGTATAGAAGAAAACCAAATATTTTTTGTATCCCAGTATTAACTTGTGTGCAAAAGGCTGTGGTGTATTTCTCTTCTCTAGATATAATAATTTAAAAATCTACAGTGAAATTTTGTCAAAAAGAATTTTTTTTTCCCACCAGATCCACTAAAATGTGTGTTTGGTGCTTGGTACCTTTCTACAGAACCAAGTGGGCTCTTTTTCAGTGATTTTTTTTCTATTACCTAAGAAGACAGTGCTTTAGTTCTCAGTATCATAACATTCTTGAGCCATCTTTTTGCCTAATTGGACACTGATCTTATAATCATTCTTGCTGTCAAATGTGCTCTGCTCCATTGATTCCAACACAGCTTTGCTAGGGTGCAAAAATATGGGTTAATAGCCTCAGCTGCAGGATTAGCATTTGTAGGACTTTCATATGTTGGCAGTTGAAAACACCAATTATTTTTCACGGGATTTTTTTCATTGAAAAAAAATGCCAGTGAAAACAGCCTCTGTTGTTACCAATTAAAAATGAAACTGAAAACAGCAAATACTGACCAAAGCAATAAAAAAGAGCATTTCCTCCTATTTTGTTTTTCTGTAAGATTTTCTTTTACCAAAAAAAAAAACCTAACCAAGGGAACAAGAATGATGCCCTTCCCATGAAAGCCCATTTTGCACAGAAAGTCTTGTTTTGAGTGAAAAGATACCGTTTAGGTCTTCCAAATTAGGCCATGGGACTGCTGTAAGGCACAAATGGTCTAGGCCACTGTTATATGCAGCAGTGGAACAGGTAATCCCTTTAGCTCTGCAGTTACTAAACCAAACAGCAGTGCTATGACTATGAAAAGCCCTTGCGAAAAACAATAGTTCCTGAAATACCTCTCTCATGTCTTGCAAGTCTTTTTTTGGAGGCCTGTCATTAAGACCTGCCCTGGCCCTTTCTTGCTTAGGTTGCAGTTTGGAAGAGTTCATAGTCAATGCTTGCTGCAATTTTATCTGAGGACTATCAGGCTTATAGTAATTCTTTCAGTGACACTCTCAAACCTTAGAGATCAAAGGTGCTGACTGAAGTTGGTTTTCACATCGAGATTACAACATTATTTGATTTCATAGCAGTGTAGTCCTCAGAGAAGACATAAGTTGATTATGCAGTAATTCCAGGAGTGCCTCAAATCTCCCTGGGAAAGATTAATTCCATGAAACCAATTTTAAAGAAAGGACAATTGACCCTAATGTAATTTTTTGCTGTTGGTGCTTTGGTTTGTTTAATTTTTTTAAAAAACGACAAGTCCTATTAAGATCCTTTGTAAATAATTGCATTTTACAGCCCAGGGCTTCAACAAGCTCTCTGTTGGGGGTGGAAGGCACCCTTGCACTTTAATTTAAAAGGTACACTACAGAAACAGGCAACAAGCATCTCAGGAGACTCCACTGAGCACCATACAGCATTTCTATGGACAAGCTCATGCCACTGCATGTGGCATGGGATATAGGAGCAAGTTTACAAATGGAGAAAACTAGAAGTGGGACTCTGAGTTGTTTGATAACTAGTTCACAACCTAGAAAGCCATGTACTTTTGCAAATAGCTTTAGGTCAAGTTAAAGACTTGGAAAAGATACAGGCAAGCAATGAAGATTCCACACTAAGAGCTGCTGTGCTACATGGCAAAAATTACACTTACATGCTTTGCATTGTAAGGTTTTCCTCCCCTGAGGAACAGAAATAACATTTCCCCAGCCTGTTGTTGTGCAAGCATGTAGGCACAACTTTACAGAAAAAGGTAGGTAAGAGAGAAAGAATATCTAGCCCACAACCAGACTTTGTTTATGGATCTACAGATTTCTGACTGGGCAGGCAGTCATGGAACAGTATCTCCCATTAGCAGAGACATTGCTGCTTATGAATCTGTATATTCTGTTTTGTTTATAAATGGTATTTAGAATTCATTGTTAAAAAACAAGTATTTAATCCATTTCTGCATTATTCCTGAAGTTGCTTTTATCATATATTGGTTTTAGAACAGGAAGACAGATATACATCAGGCCTGGGGGAGGAAAACTGTATAAACAATTTTTTGAAGTAAAAAAAACACAGTAAAATATCTAAGGAAGAAAAGTGTGTCAAATGCATTAGTCATTGTTATTCCAGGGTAGAGTGTTGTGTATTTACAGCTACCAATGTTAAAAAAAAGAACAAGTTATCAATGTTAAAAAGAACAAATGCTAAATCTTTCTGAGATGCTGGGTCTAAAATTAAACCATAGGCAGAGACTTTGCATGACAGAATGCCAGGTCAACTGGTCTGTAACGGCATGCAAAGCAATGACCAACTTTCCTGTTACCGGCTCATGAACTGGAAAGAGATCTGTTTTCTCAAAGGATGGTCTGAGGCTACTGAAATACTTTTTTCTCCAAGCAACATATGATATGAGAGACCTAACATCTATAGAGACTATAAGGAAAAAAGCTAATTCAATGCTTCCCAGCACACCCACAGAGCCAGCATCTCAGGGTTTTGTAGAAATAACTGGAAAATGCAAATTGTGAATTTCTGAAACACATTAATTACATGTTATACAATCTCAAATTTCCTTTTGAGAAACAAACATTATACTTTGAAAGAAATCAGGTGTTGCCTCTGAGGGAAAAGGAATATAAAAAGCATCAGGTGCTTTTGTACTTTAATGTGCAGCTTCCAAAGCCAAAACCTACCAACTCTATTTTCCAAAAAGCGAGAACACTTCAACATCCTGGTCAATAAGCTACTAAAACTAAAGGGAGTTTGAGAAGTCTGGTGACTGAGTTGTTAGCACTCTTAGGTAAATGTGGCCAATAATGAGAACAAGGACCTAGTCTCTGATTTTACGCACAGGTGGACCCTGACACCATCACCATACAATCCAGTTCTGCAGAACTAACTATGGACATGAAGTCAGGAAAAAAAACCTCCTTAATTTTCATGGTTTGTTTGTTTGTTTTTTCCAGCGACAAAATGCTACAAGAACAAACTTAAACCTTTTATTTTTGCAGCAGTTGACAAAATGCGCTGTCTTGTGAGACCCCAGACAGAAGATATCAGACATAGTTTCTTCAGGATGTATGACAGAAATCAAGTAGCAGAAAAAATAGAAACTAATTTCTTACATTATATTGCAGAGAAATCTGTCTTTTGCACATAGCTTTGAAAATTAACAATTCCTTAATAAGAAAGGCAATTGTGAGCAAGAAAGCTCTAATACTGAAGAGGAGACTATTGGGAAGGACGGATGAAAACCCAGAGAAATACCTCCAAATAACAACGTCTGGTGGAATATTAGGGAAAGACAAGACAGCAGAATCACCACTAGAATCACCACTAGAACAAAATGGGGCACTGCAACAAGATGAACCAACTGTGATAAGCAGCACACATGAACACCCAAGTGAAGCTATCAGGAAAAAATTACCAGGTAGTAAAGGCAGCAGAAGCAGATGGAAGGATCAACAATCCCAAGACTTTTAATTGACAGGTGAGGTGTCAAGGTTGACAGTGAGCCAGGACACCATTTGAGGAGACAATAATTATACTGGTAACACATTGTGACACTTAGTAGGACAGAGGAATGTCCCTAAAACCTATGGGGAAAAGGATGGGCTCACACTCCCCACCCAAAGGCATATGATGTCCACCAGGTTTGAAAACACGAGCAATTGTGGTCGTGTACTTAAACTGGGTAAGCCTATGGAGATGGGAAATCTCCACTAAAGACACTACCCCCACCACATCGTTTAAAAAAAGATGTAGTGGTCAATAAAAAATTTAGCTAAAGCAGCACTGGCCACCAACCAGAAGTCTGGAGAAAGCACCAAGTAATGAGTGTAGGAGCACAGGGCTGAAGTACAGTTGCATTTATAAGAGCCTCGGGACTCATCTTTTCTTAACCAAAAGGGATTTGTTTAATCTAGTTGATTTTGTTTCAAAAACAATGGAGCCCTTTTCTACTATTACCCAGTGTGTGGCATATGAAACAATCATTAAAGAAATTTAAAGATAAGCATTTTGAACAATACATGCACTTTGTTATACCAAAACTGGCAGTCTGTCAATGTGTTGATTTCAATGCAGCTATCGGGGAGTATCAGAATGTACTCACAATGTGTCTTTGGAAGCAACTTGAGCAAAAGGAAAAAAAGGTTTTAGGGGTCATTTTACTCCTGCCCCAAACAGCCTATCAATGTTTACATTTATTGTATTCAGTCTTCAGATGAGTTGCCTGCTTCCTTTCTGGACACCAAGGCCTGCCTTTGTCATCAAAATAATTCAGAACTGTGGACAAATTCTTTTCTTGGCCATTTTTCTACAGAAATCTATTGGGGTGAAAGAAAAAGAAAAAAAGAGAAAGAAAAATTGACTTTGCCTGTCTTATTAAATTGTGCTTTCACATCTCAGATCTCAGTCTTTTTCTGTGGCCCCCTTATTTCTCCCAAGCTGCCCACCCTTATGTGGTTTCTTTCTTGGAGATGGCATTATGGAAGCAAAGCACTGAATAATTCACTAATTCACTTTTCCCCGAGAATTTCTAAAGTCAGGTTTTGAGACATGTACTGTGCAATAAAAATCACATATTACTGATGTGGAAATTTTTTACTAGGTGTAAAATAATGCACCAGGAGATGTTTGCAGAGACTGACAATGTCAGAATAGTTATATTTTACTGCAGGTATTGCCTTGAAAAATCTTGATTTTGTGTCAGCTTTGCTTAAGCATGTCCTGTCTCTCTTACACGAGACTTTGTGACAGATTTTCTATCTTTCTACCATTCTTGTTGTAGGTGTTCTCAAAACCTGGTAGCTCCAATCACCTCGTCCTTTATTCTCACTGGTAACTGGGATGAAAATGTCCCTTTCAGATTTTGCAAGGCATTAAAGAAAACAATCATGTTCTGCTTAATGATTGCTGACGGAAACAGAATACTCTACACTGAAGAAATCTCAGTCCCTTGCTTCCAATACATTTTCTTGCTATGTTCCCACACAACTCTTTCCTCTTGTCCAAGAAAGAGCAATGCTCAGGAGAAAATCTCTCATCAGCTTGCCTTTAACAGCACCCACTAAGTTAACTCGTCAAAGCAATTTCCCCGAAAAGTGCTGGGAGTGATGACTGTCGTTGGATGTGGCTAAACATCTCCTGTTTACCTTTCTAGCTACTTTTTTCTTGTTATGAAGATAGCAGCAATATTGTTAGTTTAAATGTCTGTTGAGAGCAGCTAGAGGCAGGGGTTTCCCAGAGGTGTGTCAATACCAGTCAAGAAATAATCAATATCCAGTTTTGCCTCAGAACTAAGATGTACAGCACAAGAATAAAACTCATGTGATGTGCTGCAGGTCTGATCATTCAACCCAGATTTTCAGCTTTACGTATGAACACCTTTGTTTACATCACTGCTCCAGAAATGAAATGGGTGAGAGGGTTGGTAATTGAATACCTCTGTGCGCTGCCTAGAGTGGCCTGGTGGCCAAATTGCTTGTAAGATCATGTGGCTGTGAAAGCTTCCCAAGTGGATTGCAAGACTTTAGTTTAATCTCAGCTCTGACCAGATAACTAATAGAAAGTGATCAGCTAGTTAAGGGTGCTTAAACAGATGGGATACTATAAAATTATTTACAGCTTCACAGCACTGAGCTTCCTGCCCTGGCATTTAAACATGTCCGAATCACCTAGCTGCAGCTAATGGGTAAAACTGCCTTGGTGAGGCTGTGCCCATCAATGACTCTGAAAAGAAACCTAGTCAAAAGAGCTGTCTACCTTTGATCATTTTGACTAAGGTTAGTTTACTTTAACCCACTTACTACCTTGACCACTTTCAGCATTATGAAAAACAGAACATTAATGTGGAGGCACTTAATCCATAATACAGAATATTCTGCTCTAACCCCCCAAACAGCCCCAGAGATGCATGTAATAGTGTATAAGTGGCAATAAACAAACATACATTATATGGAACTGCTCTGCAAATGACCCATGGCAGCCTGCCTCTCCCTACCACACCCCTGCTCTTGTAGATGTTTGATTGCTGACCATTACCTTGAGAAGATATTTTCATCTGACAAAAGTCTAAGTGAGCCAAAGGCTATGCAGTCCTTGAATTCCCTGCATGCCCCAAATTCAAGAGGCTATCCTGAAATTACTGGGTGGCTTTTTAGCTAAAGTTGCTTCCAAAACAGAAGCACCTTCCCCTAAATACTGCTGTTCTTGCCACCATCCAACATGAAACCATGCAGCTATATCAGTTCCTTCTAATATTACCTCCCTCCTCCCTACACAAAAAGGTGGATAGAACATTTATCTTGTTCAGAGAGGCAATACTGATAACTCCTTGTATCACACAGCACCAGCCCTACACCAAACCTCCTGCACTGCTGCTGCATGGTGACAGACACCATTTGAACTCATTATTCCGTGTTTTTTACATACTGTCAGCCAGGTATTCAGAAGTATAGAGATTTGCACCAGGCTGAGAGGTGTTTGCCCTCCCTAGTATAATTGTGGCAGATCAGATGTGAAGACTCAGCAGCCTCTTCTGCTTTCTAAATGAATTCTCCAGAAACCACACTGATGATTCAATGTGAACATTATGCAAACTATATCCTCAATGCGAGCAACATGCAATCTATATCCTGAGACTGTTTGACCTGAAAGGTAATTAGCAAGCACCTCTATGAAGAATGATTGAAATGCTTGTTTCCAAGAACAAGGGATTAACCTGCACTTTGGTTAGTGAACAAAAAGGAAGTTGAGAGATAAGATGCTATTAGAAAATGGAGAAGGTAAGCTCTTCCTTTGGAGAGTTGAGATAGGAGCAAGCTTGAGATTTTGAAAAGGAAGTAAGTGATGTAGGAAAAGAGAAAACAATCAACAGAGAGGATTTAATTTTGGTATTGTAAATTCCTTCTGTACATGAAGAAAGGTGGTGACTTCTGAAGAAAGGGGAAAAAAGCTAAACCCAGGAATAACCAAAAGGGACAAAGACAAATACTTGAAAACTTACCAGTGTAAATGCATAAAAAAGCCAGGTTAAAAGAAGAAAAAAAGTAAAAATTTACTTGTCCAGGTTAGATTTTTATGGAGTTTAAAATACACAATTGGAGAAAAGATTGGATTGCCACTCAGGGAGTCTCATCTCTGTCTTCAAAAGCCCTCCTTCCCCATTACCAAATCTCTCAAAAGTGCATGCCTGCGTGTTTAGGTAAACACTTTTTAAATGTGCAGCACAGCCTCTTCCAAGCCTCACATTCAACTTCCTAAAGAGTTGTACTGCAGCTGAATGCAGTATCTGTTTTTCCATTAAACTCTGCACTATGGGCTCCCCCTTCCTCACGGGGAGTTTTTTGTAATATATGGCTTCGATTCCAAAACAACATAATTTCAGAGACCTATTCTACCTTTATGCAGCCCAAAAGATGATACATCTCTCTACCGGTAGCAGGTTTAATAAAAAAAAAGGATATTTTCAATACAAGACAACAATTAATTGGACACTTTTGAGAACAGGTACATTACACCCTCGTCATAGGTCTTGGGAGCTACTTGGCTTTAAAGCTGATAAATAGGGTGTCCTTGTATTCTTTAACCATCCCCCAGAGAAAGTAGTTTGTAAAATAGTAAAATTGTTCAGGCACAAATATTTATCACAGATCCAATAAGATTTTATGTGCTTTGTAACT
The DNA here is from genome assembly GCF_028554395.1 of Pezoporus wallicus. Lineage (NCBI taxonomy): Eukaryota > Metazoa > Chordata > Aves > Psittaciformes > Psittacidae > Pezoporus > Pezoporus wallicus. The sequence continues at coordinate 2,831,107 of NW_026638501.1, forward strand.
ACAATATTACATGTTTTATGCTTCTTCAATCTTTGCTTTAGAGTACATCCAGTTTCATCAGTACAGATAATTTCACAAGCAGTGGAGATCTCTAAACAATATTTTGTTACAGCCCCATGAATACTAGGTGCCATTACTTCCCCTGTTGTTTCAATGAAGCTTTATTCTTCCTGAACACCTATTGTTCGTGTTGTCAGAATACCTGGTACAGAAAGCATAATTATCTTTATTCTCTTGGATTTGTCAGGTTTACACAGTTTTCGTTTCCCTTATAGGTTAGCCACCATTATGCAAGCATACACACTTAATTGTAAGTACCTGGCTATTTTGTCTCATTCAGTGGGTGCTGCTTTGTAGAACAGAACAGCTTGTCATTCTTTAAAAATACAGTACAGTGTCATAAAGGCAAGACACGCATGAAGGTACACACCATCCTGCCCCTTTGATATAAATGGAGATACTGAATATTGCAGTTTTAGGCATACAACTGGCCAGGAGCCAAGTTGCTCCCTGCAAATCAGTGCAAACCACTCGTTGGCTGGCATGCACAGCTTGAATAATAGCATAGCTATTGTAGTTAGGAGCCCTGGTCTTGGCTGGGACACAGAGGCTGTACAACCACCATGCCAAAGCTGTGTCCCTGCTGAGAGCAATGTCAGCCCTGTAAAGCTACTGTGGGTTCTCAGCCTCAACGCAGGCTGGAGGTATCTGAAAAGAACAGTGTGGCACTAAGCAGCCACCGCTGGACTCTTTTGTCTCTGCTCTACTGGCGTGAGCAGGGTGCTGGAGATGGGAACTAATCTGATTGCAATACACAAACAGTGCAGGCAGGACAGTGGGGTAGGCGAATGAAGAAACCTTTGCTGCTGGTTGTTCGACATTGGCTAAGAAGGGCACATTCACTACCCCAACAAGGCAGCCACTACATCCCTTCTAGCACAGTGGGTGTCTCTTTTGCTACATGAGAACAGGCTGATGTTCGACATTCCCAAATTGCCATCTTCTTCCTTGCTTAATTTTTTTTTCTTCCTTAGAGCTTTACACCTTTGTCAAGGCTGTATTTCTCCTGTTGAATTCTTGGACCTGCTGACAATCCCTCTCTCTCATTTGCAAGTACTTTAGCTCCTGGATTTTCTCACATCTTAATGACAATTAATGAAATAAGGCAAGGTCACACTGTTGCACTGCACTAAATGGATCCTTGGATCAGCCAGCTGAAACACTGGCTAAGGGCTGGAAAACTATGCTGTTTGATTTATCCATGCAAACTCAGTCATCATCATCTGTGCTGTGGCACTTTCCAGCTTTTGATCCCTCTCTGCTCTGATGTGCTGCTTCAGCAGACAGTTGTTCAGAACCCTCCCCCACTTTGGCTAGGAAAAGAGGTATTTTTCAGTCCAAATGACCTTTTTTTTTTTTTTTTTCTTTAAACAAGGGAGTAACAAGTAGCATTTCCTTGGGTGAAGGTATCTTAACTGCCTCTGACAGGGTGTGCTGAGCAGATCATAAATAGGCCTGCCACAGCCCATATGCAAAGGCACCATCTCTATCTGACAAAGAGGCAGTACACAAGCCAAGGCTGAGGCAGACAATGTATTGCCCTGTTTTTGACGAAAGCAAAGCGCTAGCAGAGCCTTAATCGATGTACACTGCTTGTTACTGAGCTGAAAAGCATCTCTGCTTTGGTAACGCACACAGCAGCCTCGGGCTCCTGCTCCCAGCCCCGTGGCAAGAGATATTATTCCTTAATGGACGCTTGACTTTCTGAGAAGCAAGTATGGCTTTTGAACAGAGGTCAGCATGCCTTGATAGCAGGGTGCCCTGACATGGCAATCTACAACTTATTTAAACATCCTATGGAAATGGTCTGCATTATTATTTAAAAAGATTGCATTCAGGGTATTTCTAAAATAATTTAGAGTCATTAATTCCCTTGTATAACATCCATTAACTGTATGCTATTATAATAAATAAGTGGCATAATTATCAGGCTAATTGTCTGAAGAGCTAAAACAGTCATTCTAATGAATGACTCTGCTGCTGTCTTAGCCATTACGCTTTGTTTGGAAGCACAGCAGCACACAGCTCCTTGGCAGAATCATTTTTGCTTTGGTCTCTTTCCCCAAGCCTACCATCTCAGCACACCTTTCCCTCTCCACTTTTCACCATGTTTGCTGTACCTTGAACTCCATGCTTCAACAGTCCAGCATCAATAACTCAGTAGCAGCATTAGCTGCAGCAAGTGCATTTATTCCGGTGGTACTCTGCTTCCAACATGCCCTGCTATGATCTCCATGGCTTCTTCCATCTTATCAGAGGGGAGGGGCAGCCATTTCAAGCCAAGGAAAACTCATGGAATGGCTGTACTCTTGTCTGAAATGGGTAGAAAGAACAAGAAAGCTTTCTTACTCTATTTTTATGGCCTTAATCACTAGGCAGTGCAGCTGCTATCTTGGTATATGCTGCTAGATGAACTCAAATGACTTGAGAGGTGATTTTGGCTTGTAGAGTGCTCCAGCATAAAGGAAATCAAACCACTGCTTCCTACCTTCTGTGGTACTTGATTATCCTTTTCTTCCAAGTGTGCCCAACAGTCTTGTGCCCAGATTTTTTGGATGGAAAAAAAACCCAAACTAACTCCGCATAAATCCAAAAGAACATGCTAACTTGTAGAAGATACAGACAGGAGGAATTAAGTCTTTTGAAGTCTGACAAAAAGTTAGACAACTCAGTGTGGCGTGAGAAGGACCAGAGGGAAAGAACAAAAACTAGAAGTGACCAGCTGAAAAGCTGGCAGCCTACCATAACGATAGCTAAGCAGAGGAGATGAAGAAGAGAAACAGGCTTCAGACTGAAGTGATCATGTAGCTGCAGGTGTCCTGAATTTTTCATCAGATGCTATCACTTGGCAAAGAAGATTGGTGCTCCTAAGTTTCTTGCGCAAATATTGTTTAAGGAGAGATTGAGAGATTAGACTGGATAACCTTGACATGTCCCTTCCACTCAGCATTTCTGTGGTTTGGAGAGCTGGATCACAGAGGATCAAAGACCTGTAGTCATATATAGCTATGTGAGTAAAGGGTGGGGATGGGAATGGTACAGGATAGAGAGCAGTCAAGAAATTGGTGGGTGGTATTTCTAAGCAAAGAAGAAAAGAAGCAAAACAAGAACAGCCAAGAAAACTTATTGCAAGTTTCCCCTGTTTTCAGAAGCATGTCTAGAAGGGACCTTTTATGTGATCTATTTAAAGATAGCAAAATACTTTCAAACTGTCAACAGATGAGCAATCGTGGAGGTACTCAGCTCCCTGTCTGATGTCAGCTGGCAAGGATTGCTCACCTTCCCCCTCCTTACTAAAATTAGTCATGAAGCTCTCAGTGACTTCAGTGAAAGTAGTCTTAGCCCTAAAACACTTGAAAGTCTCCATTTTTCAGTATTCTATTAATCTTTAAGGGATATCAGGAGGGAAAAAAAAAAGAAAGAAAATTTTTAGATCTAAAAAGTCTGAGTTTTTTTAAAGAAAATATAACAAAAAAGAAGTTTCCTTTCTTTGGGGAGCTGGGGGGAGAGGAGGGAAATCTTAAACCCCCCTCTGTCCATTGACCACTTTTTCTTCTTGTCTTAAAAGCAGTGCCCCCTACCATCTGAACGCAAATAGAATAAATACTTTATGTGAATACTGACACCAGATCCATAAGAAAAATTAATGTGAAAACAACAATCTTCTGTTGGACATGTTCTGTGAGAAATTATGATGTTTGTTGAACCTTCTATTCAGGCAGGAACAAAACACTAAAGGACTGCCATAGCAGCCTCAATCTATGCCATCTACTCCATCTCTACATCTACTCTATTTATGCCAAGTACAGAGGTAACTCCATTGTTGACAGATCAGGCACACATTAGGTCAAAGGTGTGTCTAGAAGGGTGCCAGTGTTACAATTAGTAAAGCAGATGAGATTATCAACCCATCAAATTCAATTCACTGCAAATTCAAGAGGCTGAACCTCGATAACTCCTGTGTATGAAGACTTCTTCAGACCTGCTAGTTGAATTAGACATAGCCTACACATACTGACTGGCATAATAGAGCTGATTTCCATTTCTCTTCACCTCTGATGTTTCAAAACCATACACATTTATATAGCCAAGTCCTCTAGTGTATCATTAGGCAGAAACCCAAGACTGATAGGTTTTGCAAAGCCTGTTTTCACCATTGTGTTCTTTCCTCAACGCAGACATGAAGATGGCCAAATTGAAACTGAAGACGTGAAAGGAACTCCCAGGTCAAAAGAGTAAAATCTATGTATTAAAACAAAACTTCATAATGAGTGTTAACAACAAATGCATTATATAAATAAAAAGGTTTTAAAAAATCTAGGTAACTTACAGTCAATTAAAATTTGTTTCTTGCTTGACTCAAAAAATGAAAATAGTTGGGTTGTACTCCATTGTTTCAGGTCATTTTCCCTTTTCAAGTTTCAGAGTATTGGTAACACCAGCTGTATTTTAAAAAGAAAAAAAAAAAAAGAAAACCCAAACAAAACCAAACCACAACTAGGCCTCCTCAAAAAAAAAAAAAAAAGAACATATAAACCCAAAACTTTAATCTCATGCTTAAAATCATTCATTTCCATTACTCAGGGAGAGGGATTATATCTATATATTTTCTACTACAAAAAATCATACTAACATACAGTATAAAGCTTTAGGTTACACATTGACTGACGTCACTGTTGATGTCTGTATCTAGGTCTAGGAAGCTCAACTCTAAATATTTGTGCTATACCAACTAAATTTTCTTAACATTTCCCAGTGTAATATCTGGGTTTCCTTTAGAGCTTGTCCTCGTTTAAAGGCTCAGATAGTGTTCATATTTTAAATATATATGTGTTCAATGAGATAAATGGTTTCAGTAGTGTCTTATCATCAGTAAGGGCACTGGAGTAACAGGCAAATTCCCTGCTTGCCCTGCTCATATTTTTAGCAGGTCAGACTTAGTTTGACAGCACATAATGCTGTTGTTCCCAGCTCTTTGGCTGATTGCTTCACTCAGTTTCTAACTCACGTAACTTTCATGTGTCTCTCTCAAGCTAAACAATGAGGACAGTATGCTCTGTGCCATCTACTCACACCCTGTGGTCCATTTTATCAGGCGTATACTTTGTAATCAGAGGATTTACTGCAGAGATTTAACCAGAAACTGCTTGCATTTGTTTTCATATTGACCAGTATTAAAACTGCTTTATTGGAGACATTATGAACATCACATTCATAATTTTTGTGCCATTTGGGAAAAACTTATCACCATTGACTTTTGCTATAGGCTTGCGATACTGGTGGATTGCACTGGTGATTCATCAAGTGGTATTTGGCTGCATTTGCCAAATATATTGCACTAAATTTTACATCATGTCTTGTTCAGAGGCAGAAATTTAGATCAACGCGTGTCTTGGGATGAATGTGTGAGCATCTTTGAATGAGCATAGTCTGTACATAAGCTCATGTATAATCACGTTTCTCTGCATGACAGGAGCATTGCATGGGGAACTCAAGCAATTTCCCCACACTTTCAGGCTGGGTTATAATATTATTTTTTCTTTGCCTTCTCCCCATTTTACCAGAAGTCAGGATACTGTGGGTAATGTTGGAGATTGAGGCTGAGGCCGAGACAATCCAAGAGGACAAATTAGTAGTGAGTTGGGGTAGATGAGAGGATTAACTGTCAGAGCAGACAGTTACTGAAGCTTTCATAGATGATGTTAATGGAAACAGCATCATAACTGTTAAGCTGAATATTACTCATTTTTATATGCTGTTAGTGGTTACACTGAGACCTTCTCATCACCCTTTATACTTTTAATACCTTCTGTCAATGTGATAACTCCTGATCACTCCCTCAACTTTTGCAGACCGAGAAAACAATATTCAGAATATGAAACCATTACACAGTTTTCAACAGGCATTGCTAAAAATAAGGTACTTACTTACTTACAAAACAAAGGTGTTAAGATGTTCCTGACATTTTCTCCAAGGAAAGAAGAATTCTTTTAACAGGAGAGGAATTTCCATTTCACAAACTCCCTGAGCCTGCAAGAACTTTGCTGTAACATCTAACATAGTAAGCTCAGGTATCTTGGCCTAAACAAATAAATGGCAATATTGAATAGATGTGTCAAAGAATCACAGCTCCCAGGGAAAAATCCAGTGTCTCAGATAATAAAACACAGGAAAAAAAGGTTAAAAATAAATAAGGATAATATCACATCTTTAATCTTCCACTTTCTTGCTATCCCAAGAAAATCATGAGGAAGTTATCCCTCTGAAAACTAATTTAAGGTAGCAATGGCACCCATAGTTTAACCAGCAATGTAATCTATGGAGCAGTGCAGAGATGAATGCTACAGACCCCAAGTTTTTGCTAATTCATTGCTGCATTATTTTTTTTTATCCTGTGTGGCCCCATTGATTTCAGCATGAAATTGGAATACTGCAAGGATGACCCAGACCCACTGCTTTTGTTTCAGAGGAGATAGCATGGAGACATCTAGGAACAGTAGAGCATTCATTTATTTAAACTCCTCCTGTCCTTGGAGCAAAACAGTGATTAAAAAATAAGACTCCTGAAGAATTCCTATCAGAGAACATAGCTAAATGAATGAAAAAAGTATACTTTTCATAAAAAGCTTAAATGCAGTCTTTAGAAGGAAATGTGCTATATCTCCTCTCAGAGATGATGACATGGCACAATCACAGCAAGATGATGGCAAGAACCCATGGCCTGCAGAGGAAAGGCATTGAGATGCTCTTAGCACTGGCAATAACTGGATCTCACTGAACTGATGAGGAGTTTCACTCTGATTTGGGAAAGGAAGAACTAGAAGAGTTGCACCCAGTAGGACTAGATGACTTCCACTCTTGGTTGAAATGCCAGCCTAAATGTCCCAGCAGAAGGGTCACCTGCCTTGCACACCACTTCTTTGCTGTGTTTGACAAAAACAGAAGAGAAAAAGGGGGAGAGGAAGAAGGAGCTACAGCAGAGGTCTTCCTGAGATCCTCTGGATAAGAAGGAATATGACAGAGGCTGAGCACCTGTTACCATATAAGCCATAGAATAGCCTCCTTCAGGACCCCCTGTGCAGTCAAGATGGTGGGAGTACAGCTGTGTCAAGGAATAAAAGGTAGATTAATGAGGAACCCACAGATCTCTTCCCTCCTATCATCATCCTTTGTTACCCCTTGCTTCCTCATTTCATCTGGACTTAAAAAAAGATCACGAACCCAAACTTGAATGGCTGTTCTTCCCTTCTGTGCACTCCCTACTTTTTTTCCTTCTCCTAGCTCTGTTCTGCCCCACTGTAAGAAAGCAAAAAATAAACCAACACCACATTTAACCAACGCTGATATGTTTTAACACCTGGATCATGCTGTAAGCTCACATGCAACACTTGTCCACCATTCCCCATAAAATAAAACACACATTTTATTTGATCAGAGCAGGAGGTTACAGAGTAATGTATTAGACCAAGAAATCTTGCATGTCGGAGACAAGCTTCCTGGTGAAGTCTATTGCCAAATATGCTGAAGAAGTAGTCTGGGAGGATCTAATCTAGAGTTCAATTTACTAGCCATTAACAGGACACCATGTATGGGCAGAGCTGCAGAGAAAACCACGTGCGTACATTTTTCGCCCATGGCTGACACAAAGCCATTAGCTAGCAAGGAATGAGAATTAAGTAACATTATGTTTCTTTTGGCAGGGTCTATGGGTGTTGCATAAGCAGCTACCACACATCAGCTGACTCACAGTATCTTGATAAACTGCATTATCTGGGTTATCTGGCTCAGCCCTGAGATCGCAAATGTGCAATTAGTTCTGCTGGGAATCCACATTCCTCTCCAAGGGCATGATGAGATTAAGCAGGATGGTGATTCCCATGTAACCACTTGAGATTTATTGCAAAACCAGCTTATTCTCTGGTGACTGTTCTCCAGCTAGTTTCTCCCTGAGGAAAAACACTTGAAGGAACCCATTTTCTGCATCAGAGCCATTACTAAGTTGCAAGGAATACAGAAGGCCCTTCATATAAATTGTGGGTAATTTGTCAAAAGCCTGAACTGAGGAACCAGCCTCTATTTCCTGAAGGACAAAGCATCCTTTTGCTCCCACAGTTCTCGAAGTAGCACAATCAAAATCCTATAGCTGGAATGAACTATTAATTTGTCAGTGACCTAAGTGATCAGATATTATAGACAACTGAAATCCCACTGATAATTGATTCTTTAACAGCAAGAAACAAGTGATGAGAAACTGATAATAAATGAACACATTTTCATTTCTGCCTGAAAAACAGCTCAGCAGAGAAAGACCAACAGCAACTGCCTACATGCAACCTGTGTTCTGACCATGGTGGAAATCCATGGGGTGGAGGATGGCTGGAAAAGGAATGAATGGCACAGCAGGTCTGTATCTCCACTATATCTCCTTAACAGACCTGCTTGGATAACTCAGGGGTTTGACTTGCTATAGAGACTTCACGGCAGATTTCTCTGAGTTGATAGTTTAGTCTATGCGTAGATCATGCTGAAGTAAATCAATTACAGAGCTAACGATTATTGGCAAGAATGAACATAAGCTAGCATTCTATCTGTGTGACTTGCTGATTCATTACTAGCTCATATGCTATGTTTTAGGCCCAGGGAAAGAGCTGGTAGAAACAACTTGGTAGAGCTGAGTGGGATTTTGATGTATTTAGAGCCCTCCATGCTGGGCATGGACATTTGGTAAGGACAATGAATCCCATAATTAGGGTTTAAAAGACAGTGTGTACTCAACTGCAGGGTGGTCTGATTGGTCACAGCAAACACAAGGCACTGCACACCTACTTTTTAAAGTAGTTGATGCCTTTATATTTTATGTGTTGCTCTGTCCTTTGGTGATGGCCCAGCTTGAGCCTTTCCCTGCAGAGTTAACAGACTGAGGGCTTTTTAAGGTCATATGGTCCCAGTCTGTGATCCAAAATAATGTTGAGTATGTTTCAGCCAGCTCTCAACATAACCAACATAAAACAAAGGTTTCTTTACGACACCAAATATCAAACATCAGTCTTTAATTATCGGCACCATTCCTTGCCCTCTTTTCCTATAAATCTGAAAAAAATGCTAACCAATTTCATTAGTTCTGGGGTCATGAACATTTACTCCATTTATAACTACCTCCTCTACAAAAAAAGGAGGACAGAGGTTTAAAAGCATATTGGCCAGATGAGTTGTAGGCTCTGTTGTCCCCAGTGCAAATAATAAATTTTTAAAGGGGCAGTTTTCATCTCCAAATTCCCCACAGTTAAAAAAAAAAAAAGGAAGAAAAATCCACCACCACTCTAAAGATGCGATTAAGAATGCACCAATGTATGTAGTTCTTAGCTCCAAAGTGTATACGCTTTGATTATGACCTTTTAAAACTCCATTAAGCTATGCAAATATTACAAAAGAATGTGTACTGTTCATAGTTTGCTAGCATCATTCAGAAGAGTACTTGCACTCCTCTCTCATGCAATACCACCAGTGATCAAACACTGATGAATCTTCTTTATTGATCTTCACAGAAGAGACCCACCAGGAAAGTTGTGATGTGGCCCCCTTCCCCTTTATTCTAATATCTCTGACTTCATCTTGATTTTGGTGAAGCCACCTAACAATGCAAGACCTCTTCCCAAATAGCTATTTTAGAAACGGAATTAACACATTTACTATAAGGCTTGTTTGTTTTTTTTTCCCCACAATAGGCAGAAGGATAAAGGAACAAAGGATTGCTTTTGTACATCCCTCATGACATTGCAGCTTTTCCATGTTTAAATTATCTGCCTTCTGCTTTACTGTAACATCTCTTTATTTTGTTTCTTCAAATAAGTATTTCTCTGTTGCATTAGAAAGAATGAATAGTTTGGCAATCAAAGGGCCAGATGCAGAAGTGGTTTTATGAAGCAGCTAAATTATTTGCTGCAGATAAATCACCTGGAACATGACCTTTTCAACCCACATTCACCCATCTAATTTCTGTTGAAAGTGTTCACTGTTTCCAAATATTTGCAAGATAATTGATGGTGAGGAAGTAAGCCAACATTGCTCTCAGACTACAGTTCTACCCCTTATGTAACACAGCAGTATCAGAATGATCGATCTATGCACATGGATTAAAAAAAAACAAACAAAAAAGTTCTTTTCAAGCTTATCTATACAGAAACACTAACAGGAAGCCAAGGGTTCCAGGGTATATGGGTTTCTTCACTCACTTTCGCTGTTCACTCACCATATGTTACAACCTGCTCCTTCTTAGATCTTACTTGTAGTGTCTTAAGTTTTCAACATCCTTCCCGGGACAATAAATGAGTGAATAATTTAAGCATCAAATACAAAAAAGATGGATTTCCAGATCAATAGTTCTGTGACAAAATTGGACCCATGGCATTAACAAAAAAAAAAAAAAAAAGAAAAAAGAAGTTTATTTAAAAAAAACCCAAACCAAAGCCAACCCTCTTCTCACAAGTATAATGAGCTCACCATATTTGTTAGACAAAAATATTTGAGCATCTTTTTTTTTGCTTTAGGCAACATGCTTTGATGAAGCCTTGGGGGGGTATGAATATATTTAGGCAGTCCCCTTTAGAAATACACTTAGCATGCAATGGATGCAAAACTGGAAAAACAAAAGTCCCATTAGGAACTGCTTGCATAGCAGAGAATGAACTCAGCCTTTCTAGCAGAGAATGAACTCAGCCTTTCTTCAAATCATACCTGAGAAGCCAGGACCAAGAAATGTGAGAGCTGAACTACTTTTCCTGGCCTTACATTCAGCACAAAGCTGGCAGCGCAGGTGAAGCATAAATGATGATGCTTAGATATTATCAGATTATACTTGGATAGGAGGGAATTGGTAAGGAAACAATAAACATTCATCCAGGCATATATATATATATTAAGTGTGATTTTTGCTGATCTCTTCGGGATAATAAACACTGTATACAGTCTTTGTATTTGTTTGTAGTAGACCCAAGAATCCACCAGCACAGCACACATTCACCCTTTCTTGATCTGACAGTTAGGAAAACATCAGCAGAATAATCCTAGAGGGAACCTTGATTGGAGCAGTATGCATATTTAAGGGAGTGGAAGAAATAAAAGCCAAATACACATGGAAATCAGTGTTCAAAACAAGGTGGCATCAAAAACTTGTACATCTCAGGAAAAGCCCAACCTACCTGCAGCTAGCACAGCTGGGAGGACACATGAGTGGAAGCAGTTCCAGTTTGAATATGCTCCTCCAATTTTAAGTCACAATATATGCAGCTAGCCAAAAGTGCTCAGAGCACAGCTAAAGGGCTAAAGAAGAGGTAGGTGAATCAGTTTAGACTTTTTTTTGCATTATTTAGGCTCACATCTGAATTTGGTTCAAGTTCTTGAGCCTGAAAGGTAGAAGACACACTACTAACAATGCTGCTGTAGCCATAAAGACAATAAAGCCCATCCAAGGTCCATCCAAATCTAGCTCAGTCATGTGGAGGCATTTACACAACGCTCTGTTTTCCAAGACTGCCAAAACATGATCCAAACTGCACCACAGAGGTGGGAGCTGAGAAATGTTCTATAAAATGCTCTGTTACATCTTCACCACTCAAGTCTACTAAAGCATTTCCACTAGCATTACATCTCCCCACTATGGGTTTTGCAGAGCGCTTTGCTGACTACAAAGGCCACTGTAGTCTTAGGCACACATTTCACAGCTGCCCTAAAACAACTGATGCCCTTTGTCTACTCCATACAGCCTATGGCAGAGAGCCACCAGGTTGTTTTCATCTCTCCCACTCAGAATGAGATGCAGCACATGCCCTTGCTACTGCAGAGAAGACAGACTTAACTTGTCTAAGCATTCTTCTTCCACTTGCATACTCCTGTAGAGCCCATACCAGAGCTGGCCTTGATTTAAGGACTGTATTTCCCCATACTGCTAAAACTGTTGCTTACCTATGGTAGTTCCTTCTGCACCCCCCTAGTGATCTTGCTGGGCTAGATTCTTTACTAATGCAAACCAAAGGAGACACATTGATTTTGACAGAGCTTTGCTGGTTTTGCCTCCTGAAGACATATTTCCTCTGGTTACACATTGCTCAGTGGCCTCCCTTTTTTATACTGGCAAGTTACAAAATGCTGTTTGCAGCTGTGCATTTCTATCACAACATGCAGGTAGGAAATTAGTCTTCTGAGGCCCACATTTAGTCTCCCCCACCCTCTACTCAGCCCTTGAAAAGGCCATTTGAGCATGCAATATTAATTATCTGCTGTGCAATAATCTTGGAAAAATAATATATTCTGGCAAATCACAGGGTCTCCAGAGAACCTGCCTGTCTCTAAATGAACAGGTCTCATCCATTATCAGGTTGCAGCAAATGCAGCTCCCCACTTGCTTGCCCCATCAGTATGCAAACAGCAGCACAATTCAGCTGTGAGAAATGGGAGGAAATGATCTGTATTAATAAATGGAGAGACCGTGAGATTGCCTGAGTTCAGAAAATAAGATCAAAACTACTGAACTCTCTTCATTGTCTCATTTGATACCTTCCCTTTGCTGTAAAGGCAGCACTAGGAGTAATTAAGCTTCTGAAAGATGTTTCATAGTGAAGCCATATCATCCCAAACAGCTAAGACAAACATTTTGTGCTCATTGTCATCTGCCTTCATTAATGTTTAAAGGTCAAAGAAATATTTCATTAGGAAAAAAAAAAGGGAGAGGAAGGGAAACATAAGTAAACTGTAGTACACTGACTGGGTATGTCTGAGAAAAATGTATACGAAGAATAAGTGTTTACACAAATGAACATGCAGAATACCATCCATCTGGATGGCAAATACTGTGCAAATTACTTATCATACTCTGACAGTATCTGAAAAACTCAGGCGTTCAAGACATCATATTCTATGTGCTATAGGACAAAGAGGAGGCATGCTGCCCTAGTCTCAAACTGCTCATGATCTGATCACACTAGTGGACATAAAAGATCAAAGAAAGATTCAATGGTAGTAATCAGATGAGGATTAGCACACAATGAATTCAGTTAGTCCCTACTGAGAGTGTTGTACAAATGCAAACTATTGTTGCTAAAATGAAAAAGCTCGTTAACTGAGAAAAGCAACCCAAAACCATAAGCAAAGCAAACCAACCAATCAACAAACAAAAAATTGTAAAAAGTAAAACTTCAATTGCAAAAAAATACATTTAAAATTCTGCTTGCTTCTCTGCTCTTCCCCCTATCACATTTTCTACTGGAAAGAACAGTAAAAATGCTACCATGTGAGATCTGGTTTCACCAGATTTTGTTTGTTTGGTGGCTAGTTATAATGTGGATAAACCAGTCAGTAGTGGAACCAAGTATTAAAACAGTTCTTTGTGTGCCCTTACCAGAACACCTTAAAGAATGTAATTAGACTTCAGCAATAATAACCTCTTAATTATAGCTACAAACCCCCTCAGACATATTGGAAAGCACATTTGTCTTTCCTGTTCCTGAAGTGCACTAAGTGATGTAAAATAAATGAATTTAGGGAACGCATACAAAGAACTGTCAGATGCACACCTACTTCTTTTTATTCAGTTGACTTTGTTTCTCTGTATGAATTTGGGAGAAATTAACCCTTGAGGGAAGCAAATTGACTTCCAGACATTCAGCCTAGGTATTTGAGCAGGTGTAGTTATCACCTGGTTTTAGCAGGCCAAAGGGAGAGGGTAAATGTACAGTTGGCAGTGTGCATTTGTAGCTCAGGCTAGGCTGGATGTGGCTCTGAGCAACCTGATTGAGTTGAAGATGTCCCTGATCATTGAAGGGAGGTCAGACTTTGTGACCTTTGAAGATCCCTTCCAACCCAAACTATTCTACGATTCTGTGATTCTATGATGTGACTTGGGAAGACCAGTTTCAGGGGAGCAGGAGGCTGAATAAGCCTCACATAAAGAAAATTGTTTTCTTAGGGTGCTAAGTCCTTTCAAGTCAGGAAATGGAAACCAGCACACCAAGGGCTTCGAATCAGGACATTGAGCCTTTCCATAACTTGAAAGCAATGTGTTTCAAAGTGGATGTGAAAACGTTTGGCACACTACTGTCAGGTAGTTTCAGAGCAGCTAAATTGATTTCACCTGCAGTCATTTTAATTTACCATTGCATTATGCTTGGATCGTTTCTTCTACTATTTGCAAAGGACCTGCTGGGTGCACAGCCTGATTAGTCCAGATGTACCATTTTAAGAGTCACCTCTTACAAGGACGCTACTGACATCTCAACCTGCGTCTCCAAATTGGAGTAAAGAGACTTAGAACAAGCCCTGTCCATCAGGACTGATCTCTACTTTAGAAAACATTGTAATAAACGTGACACTGCATGTATCTGGCGATGAAAGCAGGCAGACATTTTTTTTTGCAGAATACTTTTTCCCAGCAGAGAAGGAAAATCAAAACATTTCACGGGAGGATGTCATTTTCGGCTTATTTTTTTGACAGGAAAATGTTTAAATGAGCCATTTCTATTTTCTTGATTTGTTTTGATAAGACATGAATGTTTCATTCCAATAATGTGTATGTGTTTTGTTTCTACTTTTCCAATTCTGTTCATTTCAGCTTGCATGGCATAATAAAATATGCATGACAATGTTGAATTTACACACCTCCTTTATTACATGTATCCATCATATAATCTTGATAATAAATTATGTGTTCACCTATTATCAAAATGAAACATTTTTACCTTACTGAATGAGATATTTTTGTACTACTTGAGGGAACAGAGAGAACCCATCTAGACAATTTCTGGAAGGTTAGAATTCATTTTCCCAGCATTTTTGCTCTATGACATTTATTTTGCTGGCAATATACGAAAACCACTGATTCTGACGATGGAAAGTGGACCAACTTTCTCAGGCAAGTTTGAACCACCTCTTTGCCCTTGTTTGAACCCAATAGGATGTAACATGGCTTATGCTTTTCCCATCATTTTTCCTATAATGGGTTAAATCCTGGGAGCCCCTTATCACAGGACATGCATTCTCCTCCTCAGTGAGTAAATATGATCTCTGAAATGCCAGCTGAAATTCTGAGTACATAAGCACAGCTACAGAAATGGGTTGAATGCGGATCCATCCTGTTTGATGCTGTTCTTGTGCCCCTGCAAATCACAGCTGCCTTCACTGAGGCACCTGTTGGGTGGATTTGTAACTTGGGAAATATACCAGATTTGGGCTATTAATTATTCAAAATTAACATGACTGTTCAATACAAGATATGATGAAACAGAGTTTATCACCTCTCTAGTAAAATGAAATCAGAAAAATATTTAAGATGGTAGCATGAAATTCCACAGTTGTATGAACAGAAATACACACAGAAGGAGGGAGAAGTGTACAGCTCTTGGTGGTTTGTATAAATTATCTTAATTTTGCTAACTTAAAATTAAGGGAAAGTAGTGGCCTGTGTTTAGGAAAAGATGCTTGATTTTGAAGTTTTCTTTGCTAACTACTGTCACCTTTCTCAGTAACATCTTAACCTTTTCTTTATGTCTGCATTTTGATTCTACATAATATTGTCTTATAAAATCACATTTCCTAAGCAAAAAGAACCACTAAAATAATTTCAAAGCACTATTTTAATCCTGTCTTAATTTGATTTTGCTCAGCATCCGCTTTAGCATGCCACATAGACTGTGATTTTGTTCAAAAAAATTGCTCTGTCAAAATGTCATTTTGGAGTGGTATGTTTATTGTACCTTACTAATCCTGCATCAAAAGTGTTTCTTTACAAGTAAAAGGGTTCGTTTTCCTTAGCTGTTTGCCTTGCTAACAGTCTGTTCCCAGTGAATCATTTGTTTGTTCCTTTTCACACATCATTGTGAGTAATGAATTTCTAACATGTCTCACAGACTGCTTCTAATTGTGCTGTGAATACAATCCTAGGACGCTGTTTCCCTCCACCTAAGGTCAGGGATACCCCATGGTTTCCTTAACAATCACACTTTTTAGCTTCCTTGCACTTACTTTCAGAGCTTGCAAGGGAGGCTATTGCCATCCACATCTCTTTAGGGATGGGAGCTGCTGGTCCTGTGTTTTTGGTATGGCTTTTGGTTCCTGAGGCACATTAATGCCATCCTCAGTAAATCTTCACTGAGGTAACAGCCATCAGTCTGGCAATTCTGCTGGTGATGTGTGATAGTTGGTGTCTCAGCTTATGCTAAGGGCAGGACCAGAAGCCTCCAGCAGTCGAACGCAGAAGTAGTTCATCTGTTTTGCAGGGTCCTCAGTAGATAGCATACACAAAAAGCCAGTGCACTCTCCTGCTGCTTTGTTGATGCTCTGGAGCTAACGGGAGCTGTAAAAGGCCTCTGATTTTAACTGATTATGCACCAAGGACAGATATACTGAGCAAGAAGCTGGCTCAGGTTGTCAGGGGAGACTAACTATTCTGAGCACCTCAAGTTTTGGCTATCAGACTTGATGCTACCCTTGAAGGCTGTGGAAATAAGAAAGAACAGAGCCCACACCTCCGAACATTAGAACAATTCAAGGAAGCTTGTGTTGTGTCTCCACAACCACTTCTCACTTTAACTACTCACTTCAACTACATTTTCAACAAGTCATTTTTCAGAGTAGCACTGCATTAAAAGAGCAGAAGAAAAATATGAACATCCAGAATATTGAAAAGCTTTTTATAATGTCTAATAATAAACCAAGGATTAGTTTTCTTGTCATTCAGCAAAATATTTTGAATTGCAAAAAGTTCTAGCTGAGTTTCTTTTCATGTAGCTTTAGAAGCACAACCCAGACACTTCTTTAGGATGCATAGGTGAGCAACTGACATTTTCTAACTTGATTGCAATTATTTTGGAACACACTTTATACTGCAGTTATTTATAGAATGGGTCAAAATGAGAGAAACTCTAGAGAATCCTTCACTCCTCTAAATTCTCCAATGTGCCAGTATTATTTTTTGTGTTTGCTTTTTTAATTTTTTTTAATTTTTTTTTTGTGTGTGTTTTTTTTTTTGTGTTTTTTTTTTTTTTTTAAGGGAGGTGTGAGTTGTTTGGTTGTTTGATTACTCTGTTATTGTATTAAGCAGCTTGGAAGAATGGCTGAATGCAAAAAAAGCTTTTAAAGGGAATATACGCTTTCCACATATACAGAAAACCCTGTGCAGGAGAGGTGCACATTTCAGTATGTAACCATGATCTCATTCAAGAGGATTGGGAGTTAAAACCCCCTTAGTTATTCTCCTGCGTAGTACAGTAGCTAGCAGCATGGGCAATCCTCATTTGTTTATGTGGAAAGTAAAACAAGTTATCTTTTTTAGCTTTCCTGATGCAAATAGCTCTTCCTGAGATATCCTGCTCACAGAACTGGTCCTTAACTGACCTGGAATTCAGTGTTGTGATTCTCGACTCTGCTTGCCAGCACCTGCTGCTGCAGCTTTCTCTGTGAATTCAACAGCCTTCCTATCCATCAGTTACCTCCACAACTTTCTGGATGGGTTATTGCAGCAACCAGTCTTCAACAGATGGGGGAAAAACACCCCAAACCCATACCCTCCATACCAGGAATTCTGCACCATCCTGAAACTATATTCCCTGACTCAACATGGCATAGCCTCAGAAACAACACAGTGCAAAACCCAGCCATTAACAAAACCATTTCCACAGCAAGTTTGTGCTGTTGTCTACTATCTTCTCAACCACTTGCAAGAAATCACCTGTGCTACCCTTGAGATGGGGCCTGCATACTTCTGCATGAAACCTCCTTTAAAGGTATTTTTTCTTCTTAGAAAGCCTGCAGAAGTTGGATATAATTGTGTCCCTTTTTTGGTTAGTTTTTTGATCCATTTGATCTCTTGGAGTGCTTCCTAAGCACTTGGTTCATAATCTTTCAGTGTCATGCTGAGAATATGGTGAAATCTTTATCTGTTGATGCTTTTCTGCCTTGATCATATATCTTTCTAAAAAGTCTACATTTGCACAGCCAGAAAATTTGAACTTTGGGCAGCATTGTCTAGATTGACCTATGTGGGATAAAGGTTGGCCTAGAAGAATCTGAGTATCACCTTTCTTCATAGGGAAATATATTCTCACAAGAATCAAAGTGCTCTGCAAAGAAGCTAATTTCAAACATGTTTTCTGACAGAAAAAGACCCCTCCCATAACTCTGAAATTTATTATTTAATACTTTCAAAGCCAAATGTCAGTTTTTCATTCTCAAAAACATTTCATGCTACTTTCTATGACATCTTTTTTTTTCCCTTTTATCGTAAATAAAATTTGTGAATCAAAACCAGTTTCTACTCTTTTATTATTTTACTTTTTTATCCATTTTCTTGAGTTCAGACAAGCCTTTTTAGCATTTTCTCTCATGAAGAATTTTCAAAGAGTAAACTTTAAGTCTTAACTGAAAAAAAAGTGAATGTCAAAAATCTCAAAATCCCATACTCCTCACAGCTCTAATGCAGGACATTGCATTAGATAATTATTTGGTCTCTCTTGGCTTTAAAAGATATTTGTCTATTAATTATAGATCAGCACCAACATTTTTCCTGTAGACATTAGCTTCAACTTAATTTACTTTCTTTTTTACTATTTAGTTGAGTCATCCTTCTAAAATTGACTAAAGCTCTATCCACTTACTTTCCTATTCCTTCTATTGCAAGTAACTTTCCTCATAATTATTTGTGTGACAGCACTCCATCCACTTTGAGTACTAGCTCCTTGTCCAGAGAAATAAGTGTCCAAGCCATGTTTTTTCTTGCTGGACTTTTATTTCAGATTGATTTTGGGCTAGTCATTCTTTTCATTGTTACTTCTGTTTTGTAAAATTATCAAAATCATCCTGCTTGATGGTTGTTTGTTGCTTTTAGAGCAAATCTACAAGGTCAGGGAAGGTAGGGTGGAGAGTCTTACAAGGCAGCTGTCATAAGAGTAACACATAAGTCATTTTGTGTGCAGTGAAACAGAAAGTCCTCGTTACTGCAGTGCCTAATCATAAGGCCGAGGTCATGTTGTGGCCCTCAGCAGAGGCCACTTAGGGGGTTGCTCTATCTGCATGAAAAAAAGACATTTAATATCTTTTTTTCACTTCTGCAGGCTTGCTTGAAAACAGCTCTCATGTTCAAATGTTACAACTACAAGGCTGGAGATGGCAGACATAAAAAGGACAGCAGGATAAAGCTGAACAGGATGCTCATAGAAATTAAGCAGGTCATCATGAAATGGCTTTTCTTGCTTTAAAGGCATTGAAGCTTCAGTGCTTTGAGCTTCATTCCCATTAGGAAATTATTTAAATGTCTGTATTACCCAATGTAGGATCATGAAGAAGCCCTTGAGCTGGCCAGTGCCAGTCTGGTAGTGCTGCTTGATGGGACCCAGTTTTCACACTGTACCAACACAGCCGTCCTGCTTCTGACACCTGCTCTAATTACCTTTGGCCAACTTTGTTGTGTAGGCATGTCGACTTATTTGCCACTAGTATCAGTATCCCTAATGTGATTCTGGTAGGGATTTTCTTAGTCTCTATCCTCTTCCCCATCTGTCAATGGGTATTCATATTTTCTTTGTCTCTGTCCAGTGTTCTGTGAATACTTTAGGTCATGCACAGCCTCCATTTGCATTAGAAGAACCAGGTCTCAATCTTGTAGCAAAGTCACCTGCAGAGAGCTATGTCACAGCTATTGTTGTGTGTTACTGCTGATAGCTCCTTACAATATTAGGGTGTTCTCAATAAGAATAATGTCCATTCAAAACCTGAAAACATTTCATTGTACTAGTTGGTTGCAGCTCTCATCTGTCAGATGCTGCAAACTTGTCCTACCATAACAACGTATGGTCACAAGTACTTTAAAACAACTGTGAAAGCCAACTGCCTTGTGTATGGGAAGTTATAATATTGTTTAGAAACACAGTGATTTTCTAGTGCCAGAGAGAACAGCAGTGTGCTTAAATGTTTCTGGTTGCATTGGTTGAATTTCAGATCATATAACTATCAGTATAATCTTTACATATCTAAGTGACCTGCTAAAACAAAATTATGCCATGTCTTCCTGCTTAGATTATTTTATTTCCTCTAGTAATATATCATTCCCAATTCATTTAGATTCTCTGGAGTATGCAGCCGGGAGTTCTAATTAGGTGTGCCTACAGCTCTGGAACGTAAGTCTTCCATCTTATTTTCATGTTTGGATTCAATTTACTATATTAAAACAATTGCTTTGCACTGGAATCTATCAATGTTTTCTCTTCCAAGGTAAGAATTGAACTTGGATCAGTCACAAAAACTAAATTACTGTGAGCATCTTGCATGAAACCTATAGTTTGCTTGGTGATTCTCATGTTTGTCAAATGCAAGTGAACTCACATAGAGTAATGGCATCACATGTATTGTATGGGCTTATTTTTAAACATGATTTTTTTTTCAGGATGTGAAGTATTTTACACAGGAATTTAAAAGCTCCCAGCAGGACTTAATCTTTAATTTTGAGGTCACCTGGGATTTCTTTTTTGTCTCTCTTTTTGCCAAAATACACACATACATTGAGATATCATTCTGCCTGTGTTCATGTGCATATCTAGTCATATTAAGAGTTTTACTTCTAACTTCTAGAAAAACAACACAATGCCGTTTACAGATGTTGTAGGTGACTTTCCATTTGTTTTTCCCTGCCCTGTCCTGCTCATGGCTGGACAGGTGAAAGCAGAATTGAGCCTGAAGCAGCTCAGCATTTAGAGGTCAAAAGACCATCGCCAGCATCGCCAGTGATGAGGAGCACAGTAGGCTGAAGCTATGCCTCTATTTCCATGTATCCCAAAATTACTTTCAATGCAGCAGTCAGGTTTATTTTTTGTTGTGGTCAGTCTCAGGGAGAGCTGTTTGTTACGGATGTGTCCAAATGAAGGATGACTCCTGCCAGGCCTTTGACAGAGGGAAAAAAGCCTCATTTCCTGGCTAACCAGAAAAGACGGAAGGCTCTTCTGAATACATTTGCTGTTAAAACAACTTATTACTTGGGTTATGAGCTTATTTGTGCATGAACTGCCATTTAGTTTTGTAACCATGCAGTGACTAGGGAACTGAACCAGGAATGGGTCTCTGTTGACAGTGATACAATATGAAAACAAATAATAATAATAGCCACTATTGCTTTGAGTTGTCCACTTAGTCTCTGAGTGACCCAGAGCTGCGTTCTTGGACCAATAGAGATAATGCTTACCTATATATGGAAAATTCTTGGAAATCAACAGAAGTAGATCACAGTAAGTGTGCTGTCTTTGAGTATTTAATATCCATTTTATCTTGCTTGGTCAGGATGTGTGTGAAAGCCTGGGATAAGTTAGGAAAATTACCTCCAAATATACTGATTCTTCATCCTTTTCTGAGTCCTAGCACTGACAGGTGTTGCCACATGTTGGAAAGCAAATGGGGTCAGTTAATAGGTCATTCTGGTGTTCCTTGGCATGAAAAAGAT
This sequence comes from Pezoporus wallicus, assembly GCF_028554395.1. Taxonomy (NCBI): domain Eukaryota; kingdom Metazoa; phylum Chordata; class Aves; order Psittaciformes; family Psittacidae; genus Pezoporus; species Pezoporus wallicus. The sequence continues at coordinate 2,852,639 of NW_026638501.1, forward strand.
GTAGTGCTCAAAACTTCAATTATACCTAATCAGGGATGTGGGTGCCCAAGAAGTCTTTAGGAACAATAAAATCCTAGCAGCTTTAAGTGGTCACATACAAAGCATCTACAAGACCTAGAGCACCTTCCCATGGAAATCATCCATCTCTTCCTATTCCCCCACACAGATGTTCTCTGCAGCCTGGCCATTGAAAACCAGTCAGGTGCAAAGCAGCCAGTGCGGACATTTCAAACTGGGCATAAAAGTGGGAAGTATCAATTTTTTGAACCCTTCAACTGATACAGAATCAGTGTGTGAGTTGAGAATTTGGCTGCTGAACTCTGATGTGAGAAGTTGTACCAAGCACCTGCTTTTCCTTAAAAATTACATCTTGACAAATTACATAATCAAGAACACAGTGATCCAGAATTAATCTGACAAGGATCAAGTCATATTCCAGTACACCCAGCACAGAACTAGGAAAAAAAAACATCAGTCTTTTTAGCACAAAGGCCATGGCAAGATATCGAAGTCTTCTACACATGACAATCTCAGCAATCCACAAGGAAAATCCAGATAGTGACTGTGTTCATACCTGAATCCTGTGATATGTGATCTTGAGGCCAGATTTTGGGCATTCCTGGTATTTTCTGCTTTTAAAGAGGAGGATGATTCTCACCTCCTGCTGCGTTGGTATGGGGTGCCTGCAGGCTTACATTTAGCAGATTTGGAGAGAAAACAGCAGGGCCTTCTATAGTTTCTGGGTCTGTAGCAACCTCTAAATCACCACTGTGCTCCCCTCATGCTTGCTTAACCTCATTTTTCAATCATTTCATGAGTCCAAGTGGAGCAAAATGGCTCTTTATGTGCATTTTATTAAACGGTGAATAAAGGAAGAATGCAATTTGTTCAGCATGTACCTCAGAAGACATGAAACTCCAGCCTGCCTGTCAGTTAGCTTCTCATGTGTGCAGAGAACAGCTTATTTTCATTCCTAATGCTTTTGTTATATTAAAAATATATAAAATTGCCACAAGTATGCAAAATCCTGTTATTAAACACTCATCATTTTGCCAAAACTGAGCTCATTTTCATCAGACCACTCACAGGGGTTTCTTGGGAAGGCCTGCCTCCCTTGCCAAGTGGGTTCTGCCAGTACCCAGCTTTTGCAAACTATTAAAATTACAAAGATTATTTGAAGAACCAGGAGAACTGCCTTCTTTCTCTCTCAAGCACAGCATGCATTCATGTTTGCAATAGGAATTGTATTTGCTCTGCGTTTGCTCTAGCTTTCCGGAAAATTTCAGTTCAGTGGGAAATAACAAAAGTGCTAATACAGGGAAAATATAATTCAAATGCTCTAGTGATCTTCACTCTGGGTGCTGGTAACATTTTAGCTGTGATAAATACATCTTTTCCTATCTGTTGTATAAAATGGTTAATGCAAAACGTCCGGCTGATTTATAGTGATTAATGCATCTTTCAAGCATACTGCCCTGTCCTGAATCACAAGGCAGGTGCATAAGAACATTTTTATAGTGCTACCATCCCTTTTGCAACAGCAAATTAATCCCCACCTTCCATGGGCCTAGGATACCAGGAGGGAGATATCCGCCCACCTTGGCACACCTAAGCCTGTTTGCCGAGGCTTGCCTTTGGCTGGGGACTTCAGTGCTCCTGTTCTGGGGAGTCAGCCACATCCCATCAATGGATATTTCACCTCACCTACTTCATGTTAAAAATCACATGCAGTCAGGTAGCCTCTCAGATGCTTCCTTTGTCCAGGCTTCAGATGATTTTTTTCCATGGAAATAGTTTGTTTCTCTTTATTCATGCCTGTATTCTGCTGGAAAACCTTATTCTACCATCATTTCTTTCTAGAAATGGATGAAACAGGCATCTCGAGGCTTCCTGATTTCTTATATTTTATTTTTTTAACATAATTTTATATAAAAAAGGTTATACATATCCAATGATCCACAGAAATTATTTGCAATGAGTGTACATGTTCATAGCAAGCAGTTTTAGAAACACATACCGCTAATTTTAATAGCAGTACATATATGGTCAGCAAAGCAGATTAAACTTTCTTGTCTGCTTCTTTTTTTAAATTTATTTTCAAAGCCCTGTGAAGAGAAAACCCTTTTTAAGAAAAAGATTGCAAGTTCATAGAAAAATAAAGTGCTTTGGTATGAATGTATTAAGAGCATTTCAATGTGCTTATCCAAAAGCTAAATATATATATTAAAAAAAAAAAAAAATAAAGATGTCAGCTTTTTCCTTTTCCTTCTTCTTTCTTGTTTCTCCCAGTAAGAATAAAGCAATCTTTGAAGAGTTGCTATAAGAGAGGGGAAAAAATTTCCATTGGAATATATGGCAAAAAGGAAGGTATTTTCAACAACCTCTCTTCACTGCTGAAGTAACGTCGCAGGACTGTAACGACAGGCATGCTGCTATGTATCTAGCAGAGACAGGACTAGTTATAGAACATATATCTCATTAAAAAAAAAAAAGGTGCCAGAGAAAAGTATATTGTATCTCGCTTACTTCTTCAGTATCTGTGTTATGACTGCATGTAATTTCTTGATAAGGGTGAAATAATATGTTTCTACTTTTCTACTTTAATCTAGGGAGTCCCTTAGAGGAAACTCGTGAGCTGGGTCTAATGAAGGCATCTGATGAATTGTCTTTATTTTACACACAATGAAAGTGATAGATGAAGCATTTAAATGATAGAAGTGGAAATCCAGCTTCTCCCTTCACTGAGGAGGTTTGACATTAAGTATCTCAACTAAGATAACTTTGAAATACATGAAGAACCTGCATTTGGGGAAGAAATATTATGCCTACTTGCAGGACATCCTCCATAGGTCTCCCTAAGAAAAGTTAACAAACTGGGAAAGCTCCTGATTTTGGGGGTTCAGATATGAAAGGGAGCCAAAACCAAACATTGTGCTACAGCCACAGCTGTCCAAAACTGCAGATTCTTGACATAATGACAGGAGATGGAATGCAGGTTTTGGCATGAAATAAATGGATTTGGGAATCTGTGTGCTTCTATTCAAATAAAGGTATTTGTTCCAGAGTAACAGAGGTGGTGTGATGATACATTGTGGGAAAAAAAAAAAGTACACTGCAATAACTTTGTAATCTCTCACCACAGTCATTATGTACGCAGATTATCTTCACTGTCTCTCTGAATTGCATCAATTAGAGCTGTACATTCATTTCTGGGGGGTAATTTTCTCAATTTAGCATGATAAAATGGAGCTTTTACCTTCCTTATGTTACACAGGTCTTTGCATCTTTCTCAGATTATTCTAAAGCATGTTTGCATTGCCTCCTTTTATTAGTTATAGTCATTATCATTACTATTGCCCAAACTTTGTCCATGTTACAACCACATTCCTTTGCCTCCTTCCACTGTGCAATGAGCAAGCCCTTGATATTTGATGCAGGATTTGGCATGATTTCTCTTTAATGTGTACTTCATGGCCCCCGCTTTGTGGAGATTTCTTCAGCCACATCTGAGCACCCCCGGAATAAAAGTGAAATGTTTTGACTGCTTGAATACATAGAATCATAGAATAATTGGGTTGGAAAGGACCTTAAGATCTTCAAGTTCCAACCCCCCTGCCATGGGCATGAACACATCACACTAAACCATCTCAGCCAAGGCTCTGCCCAGCCTGGTCTTGAACACTGTCAGGGATGGAGCATTCACATGCTGTGAATTTATCAACTCTTCTCTGCTAAACTTCTTGAGGTAAAACTTATCCTACATGTGCAGGATAAACTTTCCTTGTTGACATAGTAGATTAGCAAACCTACTGAATTATCCTGGATTACAGACTACACAGCCATTGCCTTCCTTATCTCTATAGGTGGAGATCTGGGTATGCATTTGGCACCATATCTTTAGCCTTCTCAAATTTGCCATTGGTCTGCTAAATATTCTGGTTTTACAACACAAAAAACAATGAAAAAATGCACACAGACCTTCCCCCCCCCACCACAAACTACCTGGACACCTCTCTGTGAAACAAAGACTGTGAAGCTTTGCATTCTTCTGTAGCATGCACACAAAGAGGTTTCCACATTCATAAATCAAAATGGCACTATTTGTAGCATCTGCTTGACTGGTTTAGACATCATTACAACAAATGACCATCTGATCAATACTAAATATCAAGAATTGTCAGCTCAGCTGCAGAACAACTTTCTATCCCACAGATTAAAATGGTTAGCTTTTCAATCCTTTGTACTAAGAATTTGAGGTTTGTTTAGGAAGCTGTTTTGGGGTGTGGGGCTACTGCAGGGCGGATGCCAGAATGCTGAGCCCCATCTCTGCTTTTGATTACATGGGGAAGGACTCCAGAGACAACACAGCTCCTCCTGCCTTAAGTTGCTGTAACTTGGAAGCATCCTGCAATTGTACACAGGATCTGTCTTTGCCTGTTGCTCAAAGTAAGCCATCCATCTGAAGAAATGTGGCATGTCTTTATGGGAGCTTTAGTCCAGCACAGGTATGAAAATTCAGCATAGACAAACCCGTGCTTGATGCAGTTGGCCCCTGGATCCATAATAAAATGGGACACATTTTCCTGTGATGTGCAACCTTTTAATGCAGCCATTTGCAGAACTTTGTCTGCCCTTGTTACATTTTCTGTTTGTACGCTGATGAACTTCTATCTATTTGAGCATGCTGAAGACAGAAAAATACGTAGTGAACTAGCTTTGTTATATATAGCACTGATTTCCCTGTAGGGAGCAGTCTGGAGATCATTACTTTAAGTTCATGTTATGTACCTGACCTCTAATATGTACCTCCAAACCTGACTGAAAATGCACTGCCTTCTGTCCAAAACATGTTTCTATTTTATTCATTCATTTACATTCACAAGAACTTTTAAAGTTAGGATATGAAAGGAAAAAACTAAAAGATTCTTCATCTCATTTCTTCTTTGTTTTTTTTTTTTTTCATTGTGATATTCAGATTCCGTCAACAATAAAAAAACGCGAACATGTGAAAGAATAACTTTGTGAAGATGCCTGACAGGATTTGAAAAGAAAGAGCCCTTTTTTGCTTTTCTCTTCTCTTTGATTTAGCTTCAACACTGATATGACAAAGTTCCCCAAGTCACTTCATTTTTCTATAGGAAAAGTGAGAGAAGCGTACATGCAATTTTTTCTCCCCTAGGATAAAACCAAAGACCTGCCGCAGCTAAAGACCATTTTGCCATTGACTTCAGTGAAGTCACGATATCAGCATTAGATACCCCTGCTCCTAGTCAGTAAAGAGAAGAGTGGGATACTAACACTGGTCTGGTCCTTTCCCTCTATCATGGATCTAACTTGCGGAGCAGGTGAGCCAGAATACCCTGAACTGGGATATGTGTTTAGCCTTTGCACATGTTGAGTCAGGTTCTTGCAAGCCAGTCACACAGTGTTTCCCAGTATCCTTTTTTGTTTTCCTACGTGGTAGACCAGGACAAAGCAGAATTTAAGTCTAGTGTTTGAGATGTCTTATAGCCTTATGGCGGGCTCATGAGTAATCTGAGCAAACTGAAAATGGACCATTTAAAATGTTGCTCTTAGCAGATATTATTTACAGTCAGTCTGACAAGATGAATCCAAAGTATAAATCAAACTTTGGAGCACAAATCTTGTTAGTTGCTGTGTTAGTAAATCAGCTCACCTAAATAATCTTGAGCTTTTGACAATGATGCAGACTTCTGGATTGAAAATTCAGCTCCTGCTTGTGCAGTGGACTTGATCTGCTGATATGTCAAAGGACTGAGATCCTATTTCTGATGGTTCAGTTTATACTCAACTATAAACTGTTTTGAGCAGCACTGAGCTGAATACAAACAACTGAGGTTCAGGTCTGCCTCCTCTAAGTACAGTAGGCTAGGGAAAGCGCATAAGTTGTACACATTTTCCGACAGAAAATAACACGCAAACACAGGAATGTGGGGAGACAAATACCATAGCTCATATAAAGAATGTTCCCATGAACTGCTTATTGTTTATTTTAACTTTTCAATTTGAAAAGAAAATCCGATGTTTTCAATCCATACTTCTAAGCTTTTCCTCAGAATAAAAAGCCCAAATTAGAGAGATGTAATTTCTGCTTTTCACTGAAGGTCTTGTATTGTTTGGCAATATATCGTATTCTATACAGCTCCAATTACTAGCTCGCTCAGGTCTGACAGCCATTAATTATTCAAGACATGATCTACTAAACTCTACATCTGGAAAAGATGTCACTTTCTGCTTTTGGCATTAGAAAATCTGCCTTACTCTTAAACACATAGTCTTAAATGCAAAGCTTTGAGAGAAATAAGTACATCTGAACACTCTTTTTACAGATTAAATTTTAAAATAAATTGCACATGCGTTTTATTTAATAGTTACACTGTTTCATCACATTTCAGTGTACTGTATTCTGTCCCTGTATCTATTGGTTGATTTTATTTCACCCTCAGATCTGATGCTTGATCTTATGTGGTCCTTTCAGCATAGCCTCAATAGAGTGGTACTCTCCAGATCCAAACCCTGCTATTATGTCGTTGCTGGATGGACCAGTTGTAGTTTCAGATTGATTTGCATGATCGTTTTTGCATCTCTTTCAAAGCTTGTCAAGATGGTTACTCTTCAAGTAGTCTTGGAGAACAGAAAGCAAGGAGTTTCTGTTACTGTTTCATGTAGCCAACAACATTGTAAAACTAGTACACTTTTGGATTTTGACTTCAACAAATCTAAGCTACTAGCTGAGCCAATAATTAATAGATTTGAGGGCTAATAATAAATTTTCTAAACATGATTAAAAAAAAATTAAAAATGAACACTGAGGTAAACCTGTCTCAGCTCAATAGTGTTCATGGCACATGAAATGAAGTTTTATACTCCTTTTGCTTTCTGGGCATTTTTTTAGTAAAATGATTGACAACGGGAATATGCTCCTGGCATATTCACCAATGGCATAGTTGGCAGAACTGGCAACTTCAGATGTTTTCATAATGAGTTTGTTTTTTTTCCCCATACTTAAACTGATAAACAAGTCTAATAAGTTTAGAAAATATCTTTCTGCTGCAGCTCAATTAGACTTGCATTTTGTAACAGCTTGCTAAAGTACATCATTCGCTGCCTTGATTAGAATCCATATACATGGAATAAGGTGGAGTCCTTTCGAAAACTGCATTTTTACGGACACACTAGGGTGTGCTTGGAGATCACACAACCATCTGCTATCCTGATTAGACCAGCTACTGGTATGGAGAGGTCCAAACCCAACTGGCCAATAGTATCTGACAGTGCAGCACTATCAGTGCTGCTGGCAAGGAAATGAAGAACAGCTATCATATAAATGAAAACAACTAAGGCCTGGCACTGGGTGCTTTGTCCAGCCTATTGAAAACCACAGGGTTTTACTGCTGAAGTCTTTGAGATCCTGGTTGGAAAAATATTTCAGAAGGAAGGATGGGGCTCTGTGTGTGATGTAGTTACGACAGATGATAGCTTTTGTCTTGCTTACCAAATTCTTACCGAAGCTCCTGAAAGGCTTTAAATATTTAAAAGGGAGCAGCAGCATTTAGAACCCAGAAACTGTTTTTCTCAGAGGGCTATTTATGGCAACACAGTGTTTCTGAAAGTAAACCTTCAGAAAAGGTCTCTTCTATCATTATAAAGGGGATGAAGGATTTGTTGGGAGTGGTAGGAACATTGGTCTTGAAAAAGTGAAAATTCTCATGGTCATTTTAGCTCCACAATGAAGCTGTAATGAAATAATAACTCTTTCCACTCCAACATTCTTTAAAGCTTTTCAGGGAGAGTTCCTCAACCTGCCCTAAATCCAGGGTAGAAATGGTAGAAATGATATGGTGGGATGTACAGCACCCTGTTTCTGAGCATTGTGAGGCCATCAGAGCAGGCATTGCAGAAGATGATAGCTTCTTGCAGTGCTGCAGAGATTCTGGATGTTGCTAATTATACAAAGCAACCAGAGGAAGCCACTGCAATTCTGAAGGGGTCTTATGGCTATGCAAATTACTCTGGCTTGTCTTTGCTTCTCTGTCAGTCCCCAAAATTTGGAAGGTGCAAATGTATCTTAAATGACATCACTTCAATCCACAGGTGATCTCTGTTGTATTTTTCAAGCTTTTTTGCAGTGGGCAGAAAAGCTCATGTAGATGGTTTTTAGCTCACTAAGGTGTCAAGTAAAGTACTGCTTGTTGCTCAGTGGTCTACCAAGTTGATCTTTTTCTTCTTTTGGTTTATACATCTGTTTTTACGTATAATGTAAACCCACTGAGGTTAGAGCAGTCACACAGCAGGACAAAACCAAGCAACAGAGTTGTGTGCAGCAATTAGAGCAACTGTGTTGAAAAGCATCAGCTTCTATCTTTGGTAACTTAAGCAGAACAGTTATGTTATTTGCAATGTTCAAGTTCTATTTCATATGAATTCATACAGGAAGTTTTGCTAACAGCAAACAGAAAAACGCCAGAATCCAGACCTTTTGGATGAAAATGAGGTTGAATTAAAAAACAAAGGAGTTCTCTCTCAAAAAAAAAAAAATTGAAAGCTTTTATTATTATTATACACTACTTTCCTTCAGGGCATATTTGGTTCATATTTTAAAATTTGTCCTCATCGGTGTGCTTTAAGCGAAAACTATGGTGCTGATATAAAACTATGTATTTCCTGGAACTGAATCTTGAAGTAAAATCTCACGTATTGTAACATAAATGTAAAAACCTGGCATCAATGTGTCAGAAGCAATATCTGATCTTAGATCTGATGTGCAAAACACATAACACATTCTCCTTCCCAAGTTTGATGATATTCATGTTCCCCAGAAAAGAAACAAACCAGGTCTCTGTCATGTTTCACAGGGAGTTACTACATTTTAGTGAGGCATCAGAATTAAAAACATCTAAGTTTCTCCAATTAACAGAGACGGTGTTATCTTTCAACTACTTTCCAGCAAAGGGCATGCTTTCAAGTAAAACTTGGCACTTCCACGGCTTTTCTTGCCCTCTTCTGAATCTTGGTGAAATACTAACATTGAAACATGACATGATTATTATTTCCACAGCAACAATTTGATGTTATCATCACAGATTTGTGACTTCACTGCAGTCTCCAACTGAAAGCAGGGTTGGACCATGAGAACATTTATTAAAGGCCATGTTTTTGAAATAACAGCAGATAGGCAGTTGAGGAAAAAAAAAATGAAATAGAACTTTATTTGAATCTAAAACTTCTATTCTTTTGAGCTTTGTTGTGATGGAATTTATTTTTTTTTAAGGAACAAAAGTAAAAAATTAAGTCTTCGTTTCATTAATCAATATATTCTGTTAGATTCCCACCCAGCTGATAGAAAAATCAAATAATTATTTCACTAGAAAACATCTGTTAACCTTTTTGTAAAGGGCTGTATTTTCATGATTCCTCCTTCATTATCATCCTAAGTAAGCGGGTGTCAGATTTGTTTCTTTCTAGACCCTAACTAACACCTCTGAAAATATCACAAATGTCTGCAAATGGTTTGTTTCTAATTTCATCTGAGATCCTTTTCTGTTAAGTCCTGGAGCTATCTGAAGCTTTTTTGACTGGTCTAATTCTTTTCTGAGTCTTCCTGTACCTTCCTCATTTGTTATTTTTCTCCTTCCCTGTCTACGTGCAGCAAAATTATTCCTGCTTCCTCACATCTCCCCAGTGAGCACAGATGCGAGGAAGCCGTTGAGATTCCTGGTTCTGTATGCTTGCCCTGTCTTTCAAAGCCTACAGTGCTCACTCAGCAAGATTACTACTTTATAAGACTGAAAAAGCTTCTATTTGTCTTCAGTTTGTGCAGCTCTGGTTTCATTTTCAGTAGCGTTTTTCTAAGGCTGTACCTTATGTTCCCTTATTGACACACGGTTAGTGTTTCATCTACAAGGTTACTGTCTTCATACACACCTCTTTTCTTTATCAATTTCTGCATTTCCCTGATTGTCCGTGTTTATTGTTTACTGACCCTAGTAAAAGTTTAGTTTTTAATGTATTTTGTGCACTGGGCTCTTGGAAAGCTGCTTCTCAGGACTCAGCTTTCCTTTCCTCTGTCTTGCTCCTCTTTTCTTTAGCAGATGATTTTTAGCAATATAAACTTTTCCGCTTTTCTGTCAGATTTTAATGGCCAAATTTGTCACTGGCTTTTCATTCTGGGGATTCTCCTGTTCTTTGTTTCTGTGAAGCACAGGCTAATGTGAAATCCTCATTAAGTAACTGTTCAGTTCCAGTGGTGCCTGATCTGTAAAATATAAGCCTGATTCCATTTTCCTTGTAGCTGTATATCCATATAGTGGTTGGATACGTATATGTATACGTTTACGTTTACCTTTACGTATACGTATACGTATACGCATACATATACATATACATATACATATACATAGTGGTTGTTGTGGACAAAAATTAAGAAACCTGGTCATGATTAGAGACAGCAGTGCTATTTTCCGTCCTCCTACTAGGTCTTCCCTCACAGCCAACAGCACTTCACACTCAAAAGTGCCAGAGATATCGCAAAGTCCAGAGATCATTCTGGGGCTATTCACTGCCACGGGTGGACAGGACTCCCCCCTGTGTGGTTTGATATAGTTCAGTTAGAACCATATGAGATTATCTACAGGGTACTCTGGTTGTTGCACACATGCACTGAGGAAGAGCTGTGGCTTTGTTGGGACCATGAAGGCAATAGGATTTGTTGTAGGTAGGTAGCTGGGGATCATGTGTTGGATCCTCAGCTGGTCCAGGCAGATATCATCTGGTGTCTTCACATTCCACAGGAGGTGCTTGTTCATTGTCATTCATAAGAGAAGACTTTTCACAGGATGGTGTAGTGTGAAGATACAATAAACCCTCTCTGAGAGTTTAAAGAAGCATGACCCTGGAGAAGGATAGAACAAACAAAGTAGTTGCAATTTTGCATTGCAAAATTGAATTAAAGTAAATCAGAGTTTAATAACCAGACCCCAGCAACAGATGCCCACAGTGCTGAGAAGGGAACCAGAGACAAGGCCTCTGAATGTCTCAGTACAGGTTTTTCAACAGAGTGTAATGACAAATGCTTACACCACCTAGTAGTACCAAATACGGGAGAGAGGGGACTGGCAGGAAAATACATTTTTTAATCAGGTACATCTTAAAAGCTAGAAAGAGAGACTAGAAAGCTATCATATGCTTAGGATAAGATGCTGGGTTCCATCTTTTTCTTCAAAAGCTGAATGTACACCATAATTTCTGTAATAGCATACAGGTTAGTTGTTGACAAAGGTATGCAGCAAAGGGTGGAAGAGAAAGGTCCATCTTATGGTAAATTCATTTGACAAGAGACTATTTGAGCTGGAGTAGCTGAGCTGCTGAAAATTTCCATCTAGCAGAAGGAAATTCAAGTCTTGGGGACTTTCAATAGCAGAAGAGGGAGCAGAAAAGGGTGGCATAACAGTCAGAGAGCTTAGGTGGCAAAGAAGTCCTGCCTATCCTCATGGAGTTATTTCTAAGTTTTACATGAAGGAGTAACTGGAACAAACCCAGGCACTTTTTCCCAATAGCTAATTCTAAACAGCTTGTTTTAATGTTGTGGGGGATTTTTTTGTGTTTTTTTTGTTTATTTGTTTGTTTTTTTACTGCTTCCGATTTTATGACTTCTTCCTGCACTGTTTAGGTAGCATAGATTCAGATGCCTGGGACCTCAAATTCTTCTTGGGGTGGAGGGGAAAGTCAACAGAAAACAAGACCACCACCTGTGCATCTAGTGGATTTCATGCTTCCTGTCCACACTTAAAGGAAGCTAGCGCACAAGACTGGTGAAAGTTTATTAAATACTTGTGGTTTGTTAAAGAACTGTTTATTGTGGATTGCCTTTCAAGGTTTTTTGGGTTTTGTTTTTTTGGGGTTGCGTTTTCTTTTTTGTTTGTTTTTTGGTTTTTTTTTGTTTTGTTTTGTTTTGTTTTTCATTAGAGTAAGGTATAATAAATAACAACCCAAAGAACCCTTTGATTTTAAATCCTCTCATAAGTGGTTTGTTAATCATAAGCTATTTATCATTAGTGGCTCACTGCTATGTTCAAACCCTTTGGCTCTGGAGTGATAGGGAAACTTTTGACGTATGGGTCAAAATAGGCTTCAGAAAGCCATTTTATTTCAAACTTTGGACATGTTTTCACTCAAACTCACTGATCTTTTGCTTGTCCCCACAACAGGACAATGTAGAGATCATGTTCTCTCCCCAACTCAGGAGCAAAACACCCCAACACAAAGAAATCTCTGGAAGAGTAAGCCATAGTGGGCCCATAGAGACTATGGCTGGGTATATAGCAAATGTTCACATCAAACTCACTCCTCATGTGACGGTTCATTTCTGTACCTGTGCCAAGCACTCACTTTCACTGGAAAGAGTGTTTGAAAATGGTGACTTCAATCTGTAGCTGTAGGCATAAGCAAGCCATGTGCTTACTCTGTGTGAATAATCTGACCTAGCGACTGGAATGTTTTTTCAATTAGATGAACTCAAAGTTTAGCTTCTGGGCAGTTCATTTTTGATTTACTCTGAATCCACAGACAAATTGATCTGTGAACAGCCATTGCTTTCACAGGGGGATTTGGTTTGAGGAATTATGGGCTAGATTCATCATACTGATGACAGATAGATTTTCATACTTTGGATTTTATTAATGGCATGTTCTTTGCTTGTTAACATTCAAAGGAGATCAATCACAAGGTGTTCTGCTGCTATTGAGTTTCTCTTGAAAAAAGAAGACCATATGTGGAGACAGGAGTACAGGTCACTGTGTACCAGCCTCAGAGAAATAAAATACCTTTTCTAGTAGGAATAATTGGGAAATGGGTTCACATTTCAGCCATTATGAGAACATTGTGATATCTTGGAAAATTCTTAAGAGAACTGAAATGCATTATTCTCAGTTATCACTCACCACCAATTAAGGGACAAAATGTATAGTAGTATACAGTTATCACCCACCCCAATTAAGGGACAAAATGTATAGCAGTATACAGTTATCACCCACCCCCAATTAAGGGACAAAATGCAAGTAGTATACATTTATCAAGTGATCCTGGTGACCAGTTCTGTACTCAGGTTGCTAACCCCTGGTGCTTTTTTGCAATTATAGACTTACTTACTTACTTAAGTGAAGTTTCCAGTCTTAAAAGCCTAGGATCTTGCTTATTCTCTGGAAAAATAGGCTGCCACTTCTTCAAGCATGCATTACTTAGCTCCTTGAATATGTGCCACAGTGATTATCACTACATGGGGGAATCATGCTATCTTTAACCCTTTAATACATACCATGTTGTCATTCTCTTTTCAACAGTTTTGGCATTTGATACTGTGGTTTAAAAAGTTTAATTCTTTATTAAATTAGCTGATTAAATGAGCTGTATAGAACTCTGTCCAGCTACAGACAAGCAACACTTAAGTTCTGCAGGACTGTTTTGTGTAATATCACTGAATACCTAGCATAAATACCTAGTATTTTTCAATTCAGTCCACTTTGGGTTAAACACCTTTTTATAAGCAGCCAAAGCTTTACTTCACTAACCCAGTCAGTCCCCTTCTTGGGACCTTGCAAAGAGGTGAAATGGTTAGTCTGCTGTTTGCAACCACATCAAAGCATGGAACCAGCTTATTAAGTTCAACCTCCAGCCAACTCACAAAAACACAGAAGGCACAGGACGCTGGGAGGATGCCTTAACAAATGCAGGAGCCTGATGAATGCATTGTTCTGGCTTTAATGTTGGCAAGTTTCTTAGCAACAGAAATGCTTTAGATGATCACATCCCTCATTTGGGAAGGCTGAAGTATTTAGCTGTCCAAAGGACACTTAAAATAGACTACTTTTTTTCTTTTTTTTTTTTCCTTTTTTTAGGGGATGGCAAAAAATTAGATGTCTCAAAGACTGCAACTAGTTCCTCTGTGCAGTGTTGTCTTAACTGTGCCACTGGTTTCCCTTTTGACCTTTCTGAGAAACAAAGTTTTCCCATCAGACTGTTTGTTCCTGCTTGAAGCTGATGCGTTTTCCTTGCCCATTAATTCCCATTGAGCTAATAGTTTTCTCTTGTATTACTCGGGAATTGCATGCATAATTTTGAGGGCAAAGCTGGAACCAAAGAATAGCCTGGTACACACAGAAAGTGGAAATTCATAATAGGTATTCTGTGCTTGACCAGAAGCAAAGGAACAGCTTTTATTCCTTGGAATTTTTCTCTACCTCTATTTTTGTACTGAAATAAATGTTATTGCGTATTGTATACTTTACAGGGAGAATGGAGCTACCTGAGCAAGTGCTGTGAAAAAATAGAAAAAAAAAAAAGTAGAACATCTTTTTTTCAAATACATTAGGCTGTCAATTTGAAAAAATGAGTTATGAAAATAAAAATGCATTGGGCTCCATCTGAGAGTCACTTTTGTTAGAAGCAAGAAACAGACTCAAGCTTCTTGGGCAAGGACCCTGAAAAGCTGGCTTGATGGGTTTTAGCTGTGTGGATATACATGCAAATGAGTGTTTGAATTTGTGAGCCTGACCACCTAGCAGTTCACTGTCCAGGCAAATAGAAATTGGTAGTATCATTAAGTTTAGATATACTACATTTTGGTAGGTTTCTTTCCCATGCTGGAAAACACAAGTCAGCCTTTTCTAATAGTAAACATCTGATCATTCTGCAAAGGCTCTGAAACAACACGTAGAATATAAATAAAGGCAATTATTTTGTAAAGAGATGATTGAAAACAGCAGGGAACTGTTTTCTAAGCCCTCAAATGCAGATGCAACTCTACTGCTTTCCAAAAATCATAGGTAAGGCTTCTATTTGCCTCAGCAGGATAAGACATAAGCCCATGCTGGCTGTTTTCAAAATATCATCCTGGGAATCTCTAATTCCCTTTCTCTACAGGAAAAAAAAAAAAGCATAAAAGATGCAAGAAGCAGCCAGTCACACCACAGAAGGCAAGTTTTCCACAGATATACAGTAGCTGTAATGAATTTATCTTCCAGGAGTCAGGTTTAAAACTTTTCAACAGGGTTAGGGTTATGCTTAGTGTTAGGTATAAGGTTAGGGTTTGGGTGCTGCCAAAATTTCAGTCTCAGTGAGCTTCTCTGAACTGCCATTTATCAAGCAGTACCCATATTTTTTCAGATTTTTTTCCTACCTTTTATTTTGTCCTAAACAATATGTTTACTATTCATATTTCTATTTAGAGATGTACATATTTATAACTGTATGCAACTGGCTTAGCATCTGTCTTCAATTGAAGGTGATATATGTGTATTATTCTAATCTACCTCTATTGGGGAAAAAAAATTACCATAGCAAAGACTGTCTTTGACTAGAGTGGTGTGCCTATAGCCTCAGGAGTGCATTAGGCAGCAACAAAAATGCAGATCACAACTGTTCAATTTGAGCCCTTCTCTCAGGCTCACATCAGTCTCATAGTACATAGTTCTGAGGGTGTACTGCAGGACTTGGGATCTCCTGAACATAATATGTACCTTATTTCATAAGTTAACATCTGGCTTTTGATCAAATGATAACTTCGTTTACCTGTAAGTGGAAAACACTCAATTAAGTGAATATAAATCTTAATGAACTGCCTGCTGCACAACAACACTTGGAAAATTGTAAAATAAATACCTGTTAAAAATATAGTTTAGTATGTGAGAACTTAAAAAATGATCTTTTGCCCTGCAGTGTGAAATGGTTGAGTTATTACACGCACTCATTTTCTTGAGCATTAGCTATAACTGCAGAGGACACACGTAAACAAGCTGAAGATAAGATGACCAACTCTTCTGCATTATCCCACATTAGCCTTTGCCCTCACTATTGATGCAGATCAGGAAAAGGGCACAGTAGGCTGTGGCAGACATATTCATTGCCCCCAGCCCCAAGATTTACAGCAGTGGGGGAAAATCTCTTGTTACTCCCAATCCCTTCAGTTTCCGAGACTTTGATAAAATCTATAGGGGTGGATTGCCTTATCCTGTACATAGAACTGCCTCTGCCAGTCCAGTGTAGTCTGCAAGCACAGTGAGGCAAACAAATGTTCTATCCTTTTGTCAATTGCATTCTCAATTCAGATTACGTCAGTATGTGATTCATTCAAAAGCAGACAGTGGAGGCAAAGCTAGTAAAAGAAATCCATTCCTCCTCCTCTGCTAAGACGTAGTAGTAACCTTTATGAACTTAATGTTTTACTCCCTTTATAATGTGGAAGAAGACAGTTACTGGTATCTTCTTTCATATCTAGTTTTGAAAGAAAATGTTTATAATGGAAGTGAAGAATAATTATAAGCAGCAACCCCCAGACTTTCCAGATCAGGTCAGCTCCCTCTCCAAATCACAAGACTGACTTAAAGATTGTGAAAACTGTTGTTTTCTTTACTTGAATAGATGCCGCATTCGTATTTGTCCCTTCCATTTCAAGGGATTCATGCTTCCAATGTGCTATCCTAACCCATTTATTCAAAGCTTCTTAGTACAGTTCAGGAGCTGCCTTGCCTGTTCCTGATCTCAGTGATCTGTATCTAGAGGGAATGGAAGGTCTTGTATCTCTACCAAAAAAAAAAAGAGGAGGAAAAAGAATGAGGAAGAGGAAGGATTTTGACATGTTTCAAGTGACAGTGCCAGCAGCTCTGTCAGTGGTTTTGACGTTGTCTCCCACTAGCTGGGTTGCAGAAGAGCTCATGTCAGGGCACAGCAGATATTGGTCCCTGAAGTCCAACAACAGAGGCACTTTCAGATCAGAAGGCATAAAGTTTGCTGATTGTTGTCTGGTGCCAAAACTAAAGCAATCTTTTCACACTGTACATGTGGCAATGAGTATTAGTAAGAATGCAGAATGTTGCAAGCCATCACTGCAATGGCAGGACCTGGATGAATGGGAGGGAGGAAGCTGCTGCATGTCATTATGGGCTGCCTGCACACTGCTTCAAAGAGCAAAGGTTCTGTAGAAGCACAAGTCTTAGCCAAGAATGACTGGGAAAAAAAAAATTGCCTATAATATTGGAGCTCAGAAAGGAGTGCATTGATGGACCACATTGATAAATAATAGAATGCAGAAAGCCCCCAATGCTACACCAAGCAAGCTACAATGCAGTGTTTCCAGTCTTTTCCATAACATGGGATGTAGGAAAAGAACAACATTTTGAATCACATTATACAAATAGGTGTCAAGGTACAGTTTTTCAAATCTACCTGTACAATGACACCATATTCAAAATATTATTCCCTTTCGTTTTTGTTCTGCCATCCACAAGTTTTCATGCTTCCTCCTATTGTACAGCATATTGCTGGTTTGTCATCTCCAAAACTCTGTGTCCTTCAAGTACTATTGTCCCATTCATATTTTCTCAAAAAAAAAAAACAAAACAAAAAGATATCTCATGGGCATTTGGGTTGTTTCTTCATTTAGCATACTAACAAGGAGGAATTCATGTGTTTATTAGGTCGACTGGTTTAGATAATCATTTCTCCCTAAAAAGAGGTATTACAGACAAGATTAAAAAAGAGAGTTAAAATGTTGGTCTCTCTGAGCTCCTTTAAATGCTTTAGGTGGCTGCTTTCATAAGCACCTGAGTGAATTTTAATTCCATGTTGTACCACTAGACTGAAATATCCCTTCTAGAAACCTGGAGGAATCTTGGGTTTGTTGATAGAAGCCACAGCTAAGACATAGGGCCCAGAGGTTTTCCATGCTAAAAGTGGAAAGTCAAGATTTAACTTAATTGTTCAACTTCATGTAGCCTCAGCTTCTTATCTCTTGATTGTGTGCCTTGATCTAACTGTCAGACCCAGTCTTCATGCCAACTCATTTTACCTAGGGACGGAAGAAGCCACAGCAGCAATGGATTAACAGTGCCCTTATCTTGTACTGTTAGAACTGACACCAATTCCTCCTGTAGCTTTGCCAGACTTCTGTAGACCTGAGCAGAATATGCAAGTGCACATGGGAATATGTAGATATAATATTAACTGTCTGAATTTTAAATCATTCAAATAATTAGCTCAACCAGCTACTTGGTGATCTACCTTGAATGATTAAATCTCTGGAGATGCATGAGAAATCAGATCTAAAATAACAGACATGACTAATTACAATAACTGCAAGCAGAGTATATTATCACAGACTTTTGTGGATTATTAAATGACTGGTTTAAGTGATAAACTAGTTAATCAGTGGAAAGCAGCTTGGGTGAAGTTCTGTAAATGACATTAGATTGGAAGGGGTTGATGGTTTGAAGCTTGTGGCTTTGCCATTGAGGCTTCCGGAGGGTGTTGATGAGATTTACTGCATATAGTGTCAAAGGAAACTTATAACAAGAAGGCAGATAGGTGTTCCCTGTGCATTTATGTGCTCAAACTCACATTGATTGCAGTGATACTCCCAGTTTCTGATACTTGATTTCTCTCAATACCTGCATAAGCAACTTTTTGCTTATAAAGCTGTTGTCGAAAACAAAATGCATGAAATAATAAGTCTGACCATTGTAGCTCTTGAGACACAAGAGACTTTTGCAGTCAGGTAGAAAAGCGGTAGATGATTTGGGGTTAGCAATTTTTGGAATTAATTAATGATTTTGGTAGGATACCTGAAGATCTTCTGCAGTGTGCCTTGCTTCTACCATTGCTATCTGTGTGTCCAGCTCTGAAAGATACTGATGGAAATCTGAATCATGTTTGGCAATGAAAGAGTAGAAAATACCACCGTATGCTAGCAGATAAGTAGCACAATATAAATAGCAATTCATTACAGAAAAAAGGTCTGCTAACAAACTGAGAAAGAGATGTATGTGCATCAGGCACATACATAAGCACTTTCATGGCATTGCTTCCTATACAGAATCTTGATAATGGTATCTTTAAACCACAAATTAGGATAGCCGGCTGAAAGACCAGGGGAGAGATACTAATATTTTCAGAAGGATTGAGCACAAGATCTTTTTATCATCTACCATATCTCCTCTTTATCCATGCGTAGTTTATTTAGTAAGATTCAATAAGTATTTTCAGGTTTTTGTATATTGAGTTTTTCAATTTCAAGTTTTCAATTCAAATTTTCAATTCAAGTTTTTAATTTCAAATTTTCAGTTTCAAGTTTTTCAGTATGTTGAGATTTCCAATTTAAACTAATAGAAATAAATATAATCTGGAATGCAACAGAGACTGTAAGGGATTCCATGGTCTTAACTTTGTGATTCTTGAAATTTATAATGTGAATAATAAATCAACTAATTATGCTACAATATGGATTGTCAACATCTGCAAAATCAGTCAGTATAAAATTAGAATACTCCACTTACTATAGACCAGTCAGTCTCACCTCTGTGACTGGTAAAATCTTGGAGCAGCTTCTCCTAGAAGGCATGCTAAGGCACATGAAAAACAGCAAGGTGCTTGGTGACAGCCTGCATGGCTTCACTAAGGGGAAATCCTGCCTGACCAATTTGGTGGCCTTCTATGATGGGGTTATGGAACTGATGGACAGGGGTAGAGCAGTGGATGTCATCTGCCTGGACTTGTGCAAAGCGTTCGACACTGTCCCACATGACATCCTTGTCTCTAAATTGGAGAGGCATCAATTTGATGGATGGACCACTTGGTGGATAAAGAACTGGCTGGATGGCTGCACACAAAGACATGACCCCATTTAAGACATGGGGTCACCGGCTCAATGTCCGGCTGGAGACCAGTAACAAGTGGTGTCTCTCAGGGATTGGTGTTGGGACAGGTCTTGTTCAACATCTTCATCGCTGACATGGACAGTGGGATTGAGTGCGCCCTCAGCAAGTTTGCCAATGACACCAAGCTGTGTGGTTCGGTTGATACGCTGGAGGGAAGGAATGCCATCCAGAGGGACCTTGACACGCTTGTGAGGTGGGCTGATGCCAACCTCATGAAGTTTAACAATGCCAAGTGCAAGGTCCTACACCTGGGTCGGAGCAATCCCAGGCACAGCTACAGGTTGGGCAGAGAAGAGATTCAGAGCAGTCCTGTGGAGAAGGACTTGGGGACATTGGTTGATGAGAAAATGAACATGAGACAGCAGTGTGCACCAACAGTATCCTGGGCTGCATCAAAAGAAGCGTGACCAGCAGGTTGAGGGAGGTGATCCTGCCCCTCTACTCTGCTCTTGTGAGACCTCACCTGGAGTATCATGTGCAGTTCTGGTGTCCTCAACGTAAAAAAGACAGGGAGCTGTTGGAGCAAGCTCAGAAGAGTGCCACAAGGATGATCAGGGGACTGGAGCACCTCCCATATGAAGACAGGCTGAGAAAGTTGAGGTTGTTCAGCCTGAAGAAGAGAAGGCTGCACGAAGACCTCCTAGCAGCCTTCCAGTATCTGAAGGGGGCTGATAAGGATGCTGGAGAGGTACTCTTCATCAGGGACGGTAGTGCTAGGACAAGGTCAAAACTTAAACAGGGGAAGTATAAATTAGATATAAGGAGGAAGTTCTTTACTGTGAGGGTTGTGGGGCCCTGGAATGGGTTGCCCAGGGAAGTTGTCAGTGCTCCATCCCTGGTGGTGTTCCAGGCCAGGTTGGACAGAGCCTTGGGTGACATGGTTTAATGTGAGGTGTCCCTGCCCATAGCAGGAGGGTTGCAACTAGATGATCTTAAAGCCTTTTCCAACCCTAACTAATTCTACAATTCTATGATTCTATGACTTAATTTATTTTCTATTTTTTTTTTACAGAATCTTAAAAGTATTTATTTGAAGATTATGTTAATGTATTTCATCAAGCTCTCAAGTTAAAACTCATCTGACTTTTCCTTTTTAGAAGTAAGACGAAAGGGTATTTTCTACGCAAGAGTTACAATGATGGGTCAAATTGCATTCTCCTACATAGCAAAATAAGTAGCATGCAGAGCTAGTCTGAAGGTCAGCAACATGTCTGTTGGGGAGAAAAATCTATGCGAGAAGTACCATTCAAGGCATTTCCATGTATGTATGTTTTGGAAGATCTGTTTAACTGATTTTATTCTTGAGTGAATTCCCAGAACAGGGAAAAGTGATGAGTTCTGCCTCCCTTGATGATTCTAATTAATAGCTCAACTGTGACTACAGAAGCAACTCCAATAAGTGGGCAGAGAGTGATAAATGTGGACTTATGGGAACTCAGCCACTGCAGCTGACCATGAACTGTGGCATGAGCTGTGAGGAAGCCGGGGGTAGAAAGGCACAGAGAAGAAATCAGTGCAATGAATGTTTCCAGCCTGAATACGCAAGAGAATATTGGTGAGTGAAAACCCCTTCACCTACAGCTGGTGGTGAATAAGCTTGGATGTGGGGATGATCATCCTATTTTCCTTTGTCAATGGATTTGCTGCATTTTAATCGTGCCTGAAAACATCTTAAAATTATTGTTAGCATTAACACATTTGACTTTTGTTTTGACTTGATAAGTTTTGTAACTAATAATAAAACTGGTTGCAGTATTAAGACAGTGGAAATGAATTAAAGGAAAAGACTAGAGAGTGAAAAAGTTGTCGGTGGTGTTGAATTAAAAAAGCTCTGTTTCAGGCAGATAGAAACCAAACTTTTATTAAACCAAAAATACAACAAGAAACAGTGGAGTATATTGCAACATGTTGGCATGTCTCAAAGTAAATAAGTTCTCCTAGGACCTGAGACAGATGATTATTTTTTTTTCACTTTGAATTATGAACAGTATTCCCAAATAAAAAATGGAAAACTCCATTTTAGAAAACATTGAAATGCTTTGATGTTACAGCCTACAATTTTTTTTCCTCAAAACTTTTGTCAAATTCAGCCACAAAATCCATGAAACCACATTTTTGAGCTTACTATCTTCTGAAAAGAATTTGGCCAGCTGTATTTTCAGACTTCAGTGAGAAATACATCCCTCAAATCTTGATGCATGTTTGCTGAACTGGTGTCTTAAACATTATTAGAGCACTGCCCAAGCAGCAAGTTTCAGGTATCCTCCACACTGTGTTGTAATTCAGAAAACACTTCTGCTTATAGCTGTTTCTAGGGATAGAAAACCTGGAAGAGAACCATACTGAATTAGAGATGTAGTTTATATCCATCTCTGAGTTACAATTTTTCAGTGGAGATGTAGGTTGCTCTTAAATCAATTTAATTTGTTGAGAACCAGCTAATTTTTAATTGCCTTTTCCAAGGCTTACAAATAGTCTGTAGATTTCCCAATGGCTGCAGTACAATGGACCACTGAGTTAGGCAGAAAAAGAAGTCTGAGCTTTGACCAGCTGGGTTAAGTTGCAGTTATATTTAAACATGTAATGTAGGAACTATTGGAATGGAGCCCTTATCTGTCTCTTCCAATGTATATCCTACCACTTCTAGCATAAAGAGAGGAGACCAATATTAGCTTTCCCAGCATGCATGGTGAATGTGATCATGCTATTGCAAATTATAGCGACTGTTGAGGATACAGCAAACACACAGCCAGGAAACCTCAATGGACAAGACTGTTGAAGTTTTACTCATGTCCCATAGTTGGCTGGAGCAGATTTAGATAGATCAAGACAGAGCACTACAGAGAATCCCACCTATTGTATTTCATCACTGAAATAAGAGCAGAGTATCTTCTTTTTTCACTTCAGACCTAGGAATTTGAAAAACGTAGTGGGTGTTGACACATTGTACTTCTGAACAGTTCTTGTGCTGTTCTTGTTTTTTTAAAAACAAAATGCTATTTGCTTTGGCTCCACCTCTGTGCTCTAAGATAACATCAGAATCTGCTAATTGTTTCAGAACCTGTTCTTCCTCTTTCATTACCCTAGAAAAATGTCTTTCTTTGTAAATTTTTAGAATGGATGAAATGATATACACATGATTTTTACTAATACTCAATACCTGTATTTTATCTGCTAATTACAGCAAATAGAAAATCTAGATGGGCATGAATACAATGAGATGTCTTTAACTGTAACTAATTAAACTATAAAACAAGAGCTACTATTTAAGGGATAATGTTCATGGCACTTGAACACATCATGCGATAAGCTGTGTTTGTAGTTGATTAAATGCCAGAAGGAATTTGAAGCATCTGATAATTGCAAAAATAATTTCCTGCAGGTGTACTAGTAATACAAAAAGGCAAAGCTTCACAATGTGTGACATATGAATGGAAACGCCTTAGAGTTACAAGGAAAAGGAAAGGTTTGATCCATTTTATCCATAGCCTATAGTATGTTGGTAAGCTGTGTGGGTCAGGACAAGCACCAGTTGAGCAAGTGGTGTTGTGCACACCCATGACAGCATTATTTCATTCCTGTACTGTGCAAGTGCTTTCACATGGCAAAAGCCATGCTGATTTCATCATGGATAGCTTTAGTTTTGAGAAATGAGAAATGAGAGTGTACGTTAAGCACTTCTGATATTTCTGAAATGAGGACATGAAGAACATTTTAATGAAGTATTGAGAGGTCAAGTTAATAGCTCCCTGCATCTTGAATTTCTTCTCATGATTGCAATCTGTTTTCAAAATGGTTACAAAAGTTAATCTTTGAGTCTTTCCTTGCCTCAGTCTCTAGTGCTGCTGAGAAAGTTCACCACATAAAGATGAATTTTAATCCCAAGCTAAAAAAAAAAGTTCTTGTTACATGTAGCATTAGTTTAGAAAGGCCTGCAGGCTATGCATTTTTATATATAATTGTTTCTTGTCAGACACCACAGAAACATAGAAAGATAGAATGGTTATGGTTGGAAAGGACTTTAAGATCATCTAGTTCTAATCACCCTGCCATGGGCAGGCATGCCTCACCCTAGACTATGTTGCCCAAGGCTCTGTCCAACCTGGCCTTGAACACTGCCAGGGATGGAGGAGCATTTCCCACTTCTTTGGGCAGCCTGTTCCAGTGCCTCACCACCCTCACAGTAAAGAATCATGTGTGTAAAGAAGGCATTTCATTTACTTTTCTTTTGAAGAACTATAAATAACACTTCTCACTGATTAATAATAAGTTTGCTGTCCTTCCTTGAGTCACAGATTTCAGGTTTCAATGTATAAATATTAATGGTAGCATTTTGTTTCGTGAAATGTGTAAGCTCTTAGATCACACAGGCTCATATTTTCTGGACTGAACCCTATTTGCTCACACTTAAAATTCTGCACCCTGTTGCCTTGCCACTATGTGTCAGACTCATTTTACAGGGTATGTTATGCACTCTCTGGCCCATGATTGGCTGCAGTCCCTCGCCTGTCATCACACAGCTCTATAAAGTGCCTTGAAATTAGACAAATCTGGCTAACAACGTCTCAATGCTATATAATTATCAGACAGTAACTACCCACGCTGATTACTAGTCAAATTAAAGAGGGAGTTTAAAGATGGATAGATGTGTGTATGTGTGGGTGGAGCTGGTGGCTAGTCTCTACCTAGGCTCTTCAGCAGTGGGAAATGCAGGTCCTGTATTTCTTCTAGAAAGAATGTTAACTGAGAATTCCTAGCTGGAGCACAGAAAAAGAAAATGGGTCTCAGTCCAAACTGTTTTAAGAGGCAGGGGAGAGAAAAAGGTTTTTTATAATTTGGCTTTGGCTCTCATTTAACATTAAGGGGAACTATTGCTTCTGGAGGCTCTGTACTGAAAGTTATTGCATTCATGCAAGTTGCTCTGTCTCCCTTCAGTTGCCTCTTGGCCAAGTGATGGCTCATTTCTGGGCTTGTGGCAAATCGATACACATTACTCGGGAGAAAGTCAGGTCACAAAACCTATCCTGGTGATTTTTGTTCACATTGTGAGCAGATGCCCTGACTGGAGGAGAGAAATGAGAGCTACAGTCAGAGAGTCAGATAGTAAAAACAACAGCCAACTCGCCGTTTAGCCCTTTGAGGATATCCAGCTGCCCAGTGCATTACATAGTAGAAGAAAATATCAAAAGGCCTTGAATATCTTTGTAGGTGAACTCCTCACAAGTATGAATGACACTATATTTCAGTTATCCTTCTGATCTAGGGCATAGATTTTAAACTGAGACTTGTACTGATATTTTACCAGGCTGTTGCATCTATCTAAGTAAATCAGAATATTACTCACATTGGTGCTAATTTTACACCTGGGATTTTTAACTACATGAACCTGTATTCAAGGTGGATTCTTTCAATCAAAGCATTTTTCAAATAGGGAATCTGTAGACAGATGCAGAAGGTAGAGCCACCACTGTGCATTAGTCTATTTAAAAGGGCATTATTTCATAGCTAACTAAGAGCATCCAAGCTTTTCTGAGAGGCAAACCAGCTTCACTCCAAAGCACACTTGCAGTAGACATATCTATTTCCAGACTTCAGAGAGAACAGTTAGAGGACAGTAATCCCTACCTATAAATATGCACTTTGTTGTGAGTGTTTTCCAACAGTATTCTCTAAAACCTATTCTCAGGACTGATGATGACATTAGAGACTGCATCTCGTGAACTTGGATGCTTTCATGAGTAGGCAGGGGTATATTTGGATGTTGCCCTGTCAAACAAAATCCAACTGTTTTAATAAATGGTATGGTCATGGACAAGTAGAACAGAAGTTAAAGGACTAAGGGAAAAGCATGGTAAACACCACAGTCATGGTCATTGACAGGCAGAGGAGAAAAAAGCAACAAAAAAACAAACAAACAAACAAAAAAAAACCAAAAAAAAACTTTAGTGGTGGTTCAAGATGATTGCCTGCATTATCACAATCTAAAATCCAAATTTTAGTTGGAAAGATGAGACTGGGGACTTATTAGGGCCAATTTGCCTCAACGTAGTTGGAACAGGGATACAGAGCATGTGATTTGTAGATGAGTACTAAAGAAATACAGCTGGTAGAGTGCAATGAAATATCGTGCTGGCTAAACTGAAACAGGACTATTTTATTATGATGATATGTGGGTGCCTGTGTCTAAAGATTATTAAAGTCACCACGTCTCATTCCAGGGTGTGTGATGGTACTTATTCAGGTCAGATTTCCAGCTCACATTAGAAGAAATTCCCTGCTAATTAGGAAAAGTTATAAAATTTTCTTTATGCAGCAGTTATAATCCTGGAGTGTTGCTTCAAGTTATGAATTTAGGATTTTTAATTTTTTTTAAGAACTTCTGCTGGCATAACTTAGTTTATTGCCCCATTAGTTTGGATTGTTAAACTGTTACACAGAGTAACAGTAACATTCAGACAGATTTCTAAGGTGCAGAGCCATAAATTTTGACAATGTTTTATTTGATGAAAGTAAATAGTGTCATTTTCCACTTTATGAACTCCATTTGACATACACTCTGATCTTAAAAAATTTATTACATTTGTAGAATGGAGAAGATGGGCTGTTCAAATTCTTCATGACCAATAATTTATCAAATCTGTCTCCCGTTTTGATTTCACATACAAAAGACTGTTCTGCTAATGTCCTCCAGTACTTAAATTTAATGGGCTATATTTGGGGTATTCTATTATCTAAGATATGTGACAAATATAAAACATTAAAGATGTCTTCTGAAAAGGCAACATGATTTATTATTAATCAAAAGAACAAATCATGTTTCTCTCCTATGGCAATCCCTGTATATTTAAAAGGGCTGCTAATATTCTAGTTCTCACATCTTATTGTTAGTGGAGCTCCAGATGCTTCTGCTCCTGGGGGCCTTCAGAGAATTTTCACCAATTCCTCATCTAGCCCCTAGAAAAAGGAAAGATACTTTCTTTGGTTCAGGGCTGAAAGTTTCATGATGATAACATAATATCAGGCTTCGATGTCAATGTTGCACTTTTTGCTGTTAAAAAAAAAGCAACAACAAACATTTTGGCCAGGCAAGCCATACTCTTTTGTACCTCAATGAGCCACCTAGAACTGCAATGAGGTAGCTGAGTGCAGGTCAAACATAGGACTTAACAAAAATGTGAGTTCCAGTGCTAAAGGTCTGTCTTCTCTCTCAAACTGTAGTTGTTCCTATCACACACAGTTCATGGTGAGCACACTGTGTTGCAGCATATCCCAGAGGAACACTGCTGTTCAATAAACTGATGTCTCTCTAGCCTTTAAGGACTGGAAAGAAAGAGGTACTAGATCTTCATGATAAGACTAACCTAGAATTCAGCCATTGCCACTGCCCTATCTGCTAATTTTTTCTTCTTGACATGATGATAGCATACAGATTCCCATCATAAGCAGAGGCAGCCCTCATTCCATGAATTCACATTCCCCTGATGGGCAGAACACGAAGCTATCTAGTCACAAGATGGCTCTTCTTGCATTGTAGGTAAAATCACACCAGAAAAAGCTTTCAGGTGTAAGAATGGTGTGGTTTGTAGAATGTGACTGCTGGGAAACGTTATCAAAAGCAACAGAAGATTTTCAGCTGGAAAGACCTAGTGCCTGTTGTTGCTGAAAAGCAACTTGAAAATATCACTATTGCTCAACATCCTATGCTCCCCCTTAAGCATCCAGTTAGAGGGTACAAGACACAATAGACCTCTCATAGAGGTCAATATAGCAACAGTAACATGACACAATGCTTTGTGTTGATGATACTTTTGCAAATAAACTAACAGTGTCAGATGGTGAGGACTGCTGTGGAAATCAGACTCCTAGTCCATTACCTTTTTCTGGGAAGCGTTAACCATACTTGGTGCTTCCAGCTATTTCAAAGAGAAATGCACATCCTGCTAGCTGGGCGTGGGGTGGGAACAGAGAATAAGGCACTTCAAAAACAAAAGGCTTTTGACAAAGTTATTTTCTGATTCTCAGTGTGTTTCCTCTGTTCCTTAGTGTCCTACTCCTCCCTAGGAACTGCAATTTGATTAATGACACCATGACTGCTCTAAGTCAACAAAAAGTAGATAGAAGAATAAACACAAAGTGCTACTGAACATTCCAGCTCAACCTGCAGCTACTATGCCAAAAGGGCTAATGGTACTTCTATCCAAGCACAAGAAATCACTTCCCCGCAAGTCACCAACCCCCACACTCCCCATGAGACATGGGCAAGACACATCAGTGGGAGCTCTTTAAGGAAAAGAAGACTTTCTCCATCTCATCTTTCTCCCTCTCACGCACC
This sequence comes from Pezoporus wallicus, assembly GCF_028554395.1. Lineage (NCBI taxonomy): Eukaryota > Metazoa > Chordata > Aves > Psittaciformes > Psittacidae > Pezoporus > Pezoporus wallicus. Next base: position 2,880,695 of record NW_026638501.1, read on the forward strand.
CTCACACTACAATCCCACACCACTCAAGGGATAGGCTAAAATTCCCAAAGAAAAGGAAAATAAATTTGTTTCTGGTTAGTCCACAGATATTCAAAGTGATATTGCAACATCATTCACCTTCACCATCCAACCCAAGTTTCTGGAATTACACTTAGGAGATGCCTACTTTGACCACCTGAAATTCTCACATGACTAGATTTAGATACTCTGATGTAGCTGAAGCCACTGACACCATATAGGGAATTTAATCCTCATTCCTGCCTGTGGCTTACAGAGTGTATTTCCATCTGTATTGTTGAATTAAGATAGCATTAGGAAGGGTAGAAACTGAGAGGAAGAAAACATCAGGAGGATTTTTTCAAATATAATCTCAAGTATGATGCAAAGACCTCTCAGCAGAGATAAGCCACTTGTTATTCTACAGTATATTTTAGGGGAGAATAATGCCTAAATTCTGGGCCTGTAATCATTTGCCTTTGAGATGTTTAGAAACTTTGCTCCCTGCCATAAGATAATTATGAAACACAGAATTATTTTACAGTTAATTAAGTGTACTAAATATGCATATTTAAGAAACCTGATTTAAAGGTCATCTCTACCATGCTGCATAGAATACTGCAATTCTTCTATCTGAACCAGGGACCAATTACACTTCTAATGAAGATCAGTGGTTCAGCCAACTCCTGAAAGTAGTGCTTGAAACTTTGCTTTGTCATGAAGCTAATGTATGCCAGCCATCATAACATAGTTTGACTCTAGGTTTCTGCTGATTCCATAAGCATAAAAGAAAATTCTTCTATAAAGTTATATTTTATTAGCACTGCTGCTCAAGCTTTATGCCTCCAAAGAGGGACCTCGAACAAAGAAATCCCTGGGAAACTATACCTTTATGATCTAAGTTCTCTATTTCTCACACGACAGTTCAGACTGATAGTAATATTAAAGTGTGAGGTCTTCCCATTCTTCATTGGGTCTTTTCATTGTCTCTAGATGGCCTGTTTCTTTTTTTATATCTAAGGCTGCTGCTTCTGCTGATGATTGTATCTTCATTCCGTCTTGAACTGGCTCTGGGGGCTTCTTTTACTTAACTACATAGAAGTTCAGCATAACTAGGTGAAAGCTCACAGCTTGTGGCATGAAGCCTCAGCAAATTCAGCTACTAAGGCTAAGCAAGCTAAACAATATCTATAAAAATAATATACCAAATCACATAATGGTTTTCAAGCACCTGCCTCAGAAACGGTTCTGCTGAGCATATTGCCAAAATCAAAGCTATGGAGAAGCGTCATAAAACTTATTGCTTCAGTGCACAGAATAATTTTGCTTATGGCAAAGAAGAAGTGCATTTTTCAATCATGTATCTTATTCATCAATGAAAACTAACGTTTTTGTAGCAGACCAAATTCATGGCATGCACAAGTACTCAGATTTTGTTTATGGTTGTACAATGGCTCATGAAAGCTCTTCTTAAGAAAAATAACAGTCATTTATGTGGCCCAAGGTTATGGGACTTTCTCCAAATGTTGTTATAACATTAGAAGGATGATTAATATTGTAGCACACATGCAATTCTTTCATCTTTTCTGAAACACAAGTTCTTTCCAGTCTATAGAATAACTGATATGCATGTGAGGAGGAGAAAGATATCAAGACAAGAAGGAAACATTTTTAGCAGAACAAGAACAAACCAAAACACTGAAATTTCTACTACTACTACTACTACTACTATTATTACTACTACTAGCAAAAATATCTCCCAAATAACACTAAATCCTTTCAGGTATAGATTTTTTTTTGAGACATTGCCTGAACCAAGTCCCAAACTATCTTAGTCACACGGAGGACCTGGCTCTTCGGCATTTCATCCAAGAGAAAAGTAATAAGATTAAAGAAACATTTTTTCAAATTATAATTTCACCTTAATTTCTTAATATTTACTAGGTTTTTACCCTTATCACTTACAGTAGGCAAACACAAAAGTGAAGAACATGATGAAAAAGGTCATCAATGACTTGAGGCTTTAATATTTAGTAAGGCAGATGTTCTGTTAATAGCACCTGGCTCCACTTAACATTGAGAATATAGCTGTATTATGGGAGAGGAGTAGGAAATATTGTAATACTGCAAGGTTCCTACCCTGTTCTGCGATTAGTCCCAGTAAATCTCTCCCTGACAATCTCTGTCACATTAGATATTTGTAAAAACATGGGTATCACTCTGTCTGGAAAGTCGATGATAAATGGCAAGGGTGATGTCTCCTGCTTTCACTGGGATGTTTCCAGCTCACATAACCAAAGCCTGGTAACTTCTTTTATGATGCCTGGAATGTTCCCTCACTTTTTAGCTCCTCAAACAAAACACCATTTTCTTCATTCAAGTAAGAAACTGATTTTCCTGAAGCAACCTGAGCTGTCCCTGTTTTTTATCAGGAACTAGCAGCCTAGTAGAATGAGTATTCAGTGTGATGAATTGGGTGTGGGGTAAAGGAAAAAGATGAATGAGGGTAGACACTGTCAAGGCTTTTCTGGTAGAAAATGTTAACAATGTGCTTGGAGTTTTCTGATATCTCTGTCAGATGGCCCATTACTGGGAAAAAAAATCTTCCCAACCAACACCATTGTGAAGTCAGCATCAAGAAGTAGTGCCACTTACAAAATACAGAGTGAGAGTAGTTTTGTGCTCTGCAGTTCAGAAAAAGCATTGAAACAAAAGTTTCTCTGTTTTGACTGTCAGAAATACCATCACAGTATCTAAGCACAAACAAGGTGGATGGGGCTTGTACAGCAATTCAGCACATTTTGCAGGAGTGCACATTCAGTAGGTTGTTTTCCTGGCGGTACAAATAGATTTTTCTTAAGCTGCTATATAGGGGAAACAAGATGAGCAGCCAACTCAACTCATTGGACTTACTGAAAACATTTCACCAATTACTTGCAAATCTTTTTAATATAACTTATGTTAAGAGAGGCTTTGAATACAACTGCTCAGAGCAGATATCTCCCAAAACTGATCAAAAAAGGGGAAAGGGAGCAACCCTATTTCCTGATTCAGGTGTCAAATTATTTCTAAACTCTTTTGAATTTAGGGAAAAGATCAACAAAATCTGTTACAGGTTGCTGAGCCAAACTGCAGAGGTCAAAGCATTTTTGCTTTGAATGGATATGTTATTTGTGCCCTGTAACATTATTTCTCTACTCAAATGAAATAAAATTCCTTTAGCTAACCTTGAAATAAACCCAGATTGATTAATTCTGACATGTGGTATTGAAATCAACAACCTGCAGTGGGAAGGGTGCTCAAGAAAGACCTCTATCTTAAATGAAATATTGTTTCCCTGGTGTAGGGAAGAGATTAAAATCCTTGAAATGCAAACTCTAGCAAATTGATCATCAAGACAAAGAGATAGCAGATGCTTGCCCTTTCAGCCAAGCACAACATCTTTCCCAACACTTGCATTTGTTGAATGCTGCCGATTACTGAAGACTAGCCATTGCTTTAATCTATCTGCCTTCCTATCATTCAGTAGCAGTAGTGTAAATCCTGACTGGAAGGAGAAGAGCTGAACTGAAGATGGATGATTGCTATAACCTCTGCTCCACACTTGAAGAGTCTCTTACACCTTTGCACAAGTGCAAGAGTGCCTCAGTTTATGGGTGGCTCCAGTTCTCAGGCAAGAGTCTAGCGGCACCAACATTACAGCATGAAAACAGACTATGCCCATTCAGATGAAGGAACACAGCATTCCCATTGCAGCTCGACAGCTAGCAATAGCAGAAAAAAAATCCAGACACTTGCCTGTGTGAGCACAGGAGCAGCTATGGAGGGCTTAGTAACTCCAGAGTGTACTATAATTCTCTCTCAAAGTTGAGTTGGGCAATGTGAGCATCTTTGCAACTGTGAATCTATAATATTCCCCATAAAAGTCTTAGTCTTGGGAAAAGAGTCAGAATAGTCTAAATGTGAGCTGTTTAAAGGTAATTTTTACAACATAAGGCCTTGATGTCAGTGTACATAATCACTGTATCTTTTCCATCTGCGACAGCCTGATCCAAACAGAATCAAAATTATTCTTTTTCTCTGGTACTGTAAAAGAAACTCTATCAAAGGAAGACTTTGTCTGTAAAAATTCATATTCCAAATCTAAATAGTTGATATTCACCTAGAAACTCATTGGACAAGAATTTAAAATGCAAGTACACTGCAGAAAATCAGTATTGAAATAAAACCGGTGTAATGTTTGGCAATTACAGTTACACACACACAAAATCCAACCGAACAGAAAACCAACCGACAACTGTATAGAATATTGAGAAGTTTTCAGAATCAAGAACTGTGAGCTGAGAAATGCTAGAAATACAAGTACAGGTGAAATTTACTCTGCTCCCCAGAATAGTGGTTGTAAAATCAGAAAGTATGATTTTTAACAAAACAGTTACACACTGAAGGTTGTTGATTTGGGTTTTGTGGGTTCCCCCCCACCCCCACCCCCCAGGACACCTGCCTCCTCCAGAGCACAGGAGGGATGGTGTCTGTGGATGAATCAGGCTTGTGGAGTGAAGGAGACTGTTTGTGGGTTTGCCTCCATCAGTTTGATTAAAACCTTGCCAAGTAAATTCTGGCATATCTGTACTTTTTAAAAAATTGCTCCACCAGATGGTTATTATTCAGTTTATGAGGGAGGCACTGGGGGAGTTGTTTAGGAATCCAGAACTTTTATGTGCACATGTCATCAAATTAATAAGGACTCTTTCTCTCAAAGGAGAGCTTGATTTGATCTGCTACAATGTAGGAGCCTCAAGACAGGGATGGAAATTGTGCGATGACAGTATCTGCTGCTTTCCTTTTGTTATAGTTACCTTGCATTGGCTGTATTCAGTCAGTAATGTGGGATATGCCACAGAGGCATCTGATAAGAGTTGAAGATGTAGAACATAAAAACTGTACTAAGGGGTCACACCAGTCATCCAGGTAGGGCAGGACCCCCTGGTGGTCTTGATTGAGGACTCCTGTGGGGAGAGCAACATATTCACAGTGACTACTAGTATACAGTGTCTGTCAGCACTGTGGTCTGTGGAAAGAGATGAATATTTCTGTCAAGGGCAGATGAGACCAAGTTCATACCTCATCTGCCCTGAACTTCCCTTCAGGGGACCCTCTTTCCCCCTGTTGCCAGCACAGGGGTGACAGGAAAGGTATTCTCAGTAGATGCACCAAGAGCTACTCACCTGCATGAACTCCGTACTTCTTGCCAACGTTCTCTTCCCCTGCCTCCACTGATCCTGATTCTGAATGACAATGAAAGCAGATATATTTCTAAATTTCCTTTCACAAGAGAAGAGCTCAAGCACATTTCTAGAGTTGGACCAGAAGTCAAACTGTTCCACCTGAGTCCAATAAGGGACTTGAAAGTGTGTGTTATCATTCAGATGGGGAAAATAACAGGAGCCAGTTTCTGTGTTTAGGTTTTCATAGCAAACCTGTCTACCTGAGAAATTCCCTAGCGCCAGATTTATTTTTTCCTCTTGTAGTTCACACTCAGGCTTTAATTTTGGTATCTGTCTTTACTTAGAAATTATTTTTTTAAAAGTGAAGGAGCAGAGGGAGAGGAAGTGAAAAATTAGAAAGAGTTTTCTTATCAAGGTTTGAAAAGGCTGAACATCTCTGTGTATAAGGGGAATCCATAGTTGGTTTTTTGCTCCATGACTATTGTTTCCTCAGCAAGACATGGTTCATTTAGAAGTTCAAATGTGGCATGTTCTGTATCACCTATATCTGTATCAGATACGTCACCTGATGAAGAAAACCTTCTTGGCCAAGATTTAAATAAAACTATTAAGAAGTAAAGTGTTCCAATAAAAGACAGTGGTATTTTGGAAGTATCCAGCACATTACTTTTAATAGATTGTGATGGGTGCAGATTCCTATTCTCATATCCCCATGACAAAGGCATGCAATACTTTTGGACCTCTGCACAGAAAAACAGTGACTAAGGATTCATATAAACTGCCAAGTGCTTACATCTTTATTCAGCTAGCCAGGTAGTCACATCAGAGCCCTGTTTTAGCTTGGATCAGTGAACAGAAGCCAGCAGGTGTTGAGTGTTTGTGCAAGTTTGACAGATTTGTTTTCAGACATGCTTTGTCTGTCTTGTTTATTTAGAAGATAAGATTTTTTGAGTCACAGACTGTCTCTTTCTCTGTGTCCAGTTCTGAGCCACTGAAGCTAGGAGATTTATCTTAACTGGGGCTCAGGCAGAGACTATTGTGTAGGACTCTGTTGGAAAGAACATCTAGGTACTCCAGTATGACTAATAATTATTATTGATGATAATTCATTTCTGTAGACAAGGACTGTATTCTATAAAGAAGCTGCCTTCAATTATCAGTGCTGGTATGTGTAGCTTTAATTTAACCTTACAAAAAAGATTTGAATAAACTTGTGTGTACGTGGGGCCTTTCAAAGCACTGATCATTGTCCTCAATCTGTTGACACTGATGTCAATAAACGACTCTCCCTGGAGTTCAAATAGCTGATACAGGCCAACACTAAGTGTTATAACACCTAGCTTTACAAGCCATTCATTTAAATGAAACCATTTCCTTCCAAAGTGGAAAACTAAACTGGAATTTTAAAGGTGTAATGCCTTCATCATAATGCCATCATCATAAATGTGTATTTGATTAAATTAAAGGTGTAATGCCATCATCATAAATGTTGGACATTCACCTAACATCTTCCACCCCAAAGAGCATTCAGGCTATACATGGAGAACTGGATATGCTGATGAGCAAGTGAATGCATCAGAAAAATTCCACTTGGCAGAAAATAGATAGGCAACTTAGGTATGCCAGTTGCTGAGTTGCCGAACCGTTGTTGCAATTGAGACTTTTGAGCAAGAATATCAAAACAAATTCCCATTCTTAGCTATTTTGAGATTAATATTCATGCAAAGAGACTAGGGTATCTGGCAGATCCTCAATCACTGTTTACCTACTTCTGAGGAATGAAGGAATAAATTGACCCTGCCAGAATAGGTAGCCGTGGATTTTAGGGATTGCTAAGCATTTGTTCCCAGACCTGATAAGGCACAAATTTTCCTCTTTGAGCAGTGGAGGAAAATCAAAAATTTGTATGCATGGAAATATGGAGAATTGTTATCATTGTGCCATCATATCCTCTTACTATGTAGCAGAAGAGTATAGCCACAAATATGATACAGATGAACAAAGTAGATATGAATGAAAGTACACATCAGGGTAGGAACAACAACAGTAGTACTGACTGCATAAAAATATGTGATACCTCCATAATATATGCCACAGACATTGCCATGCATCTGTTTTACCATGCAGTGTATAGGCTCCTGAACTCAAGCAATACCTGGAAAGAAAAAGCTGCCAAAACAAGCGTTACCTGCCAGAGGAAAGGGGGAAAAGGTTACTAGTGGATAGCTGCAGGTGTTTGTCTGAAACTGGAGGAGGCAAAGATCAGCAAAGGATAGAGATTCACATTCTATGACCTACTGCAGTAGAGAGAGAAAATTGACCTAAAATGTGAAAAAGAGGAATATATTTGGTGATGGGAAAATAGCTGCCAGCTGGAGACTTTCAAAGTGAGTTTTAAATATTGCTGAGACTACATTGCACAAAAGTTAACGGAATCTTCTGAGCATAAAATTTCATTTAGCACATTGCATTAAACTGCTGCAGCTGTTTGCAAGGGTGGCAAAGTTTCTTACACAAGGCTTGTATGTTACACCCATTGTTGTGATATCCGGCAAGTTTGTGCGTAATGTAATCCGGCATGCATCTCTCAGGTTATTCCTCCTTCCAGAGGGGCAATTGTGTATACATTATTAATGGTGAAATTTTATATTCTCTTTGCTTTTATTTCTTTTGTACTTCCCTTATTAGATCAGGAGCAAATTTAGAAATAGCTAGGAAGCGATGAGTTTCCTCTACAAAAGTATTAAGCAAAAGGAGTTTATTTTGTTTTCATAGCCAATTGCAATTGAAGTGTGAAGCTTTTAGCATAAACCTGATGTATTTTGATTAAAAATATAATTAGTACAAGTTTCCATTTTACTGGAGATCTATTTTTTTTGTATTTATTTTTTACTGTAACACAGATGTACCACAGCACTTGTCACCCTGAAGGTCCTCAGACTTAGAAATCAGGCATTACTGGGAAGCAGCTTGGGAAATCTTTAGCAACATACAAAAGGCAGTGGTTGGATTCATGTCAGAAATATAATCTTTCATATGGTATAAAAAAGGATATTTAAATATAGGAATATTATTTAAATAGGCACCTCAACCTTGGCACAGGCTCCTATCTTGACTGAAGGTAAACTCTAATAGTTTAACATCCCAAAATCCTTTTGTATCTGAGAAGTCAACAAGTAGATGTGAAGATGAGCATTAATAGGGCTGCTCCCCTGTCCCTCAGAAATGCCCCAAATTTTGATAATTCATCCTTTTAAATGTGTATCAGAAGGGTCAAATACCAATGAAATACCTTTGAGATAGTCAGGATGATTGCCAGAACAAAACCTGTTTGGATCTGTATTGTAAATACATGACAATACACTGATGGATATTTTATTTTTTTGGTAACAGAGAAAATCTGTCAAGAATTTTTGTTGAGAAGTTTTCAGAAGCCTGTTAATTCAGTGCTCAGTTTATCTGTGGCTTCTGTGTGCAGCTGCAGAGCATTATTGTGTCAAATGTATTAAAATGAGGCACTGATTTTGTTAGAAAGAACTGATGAAAGCGATCTCTTGAAAAAGAGGGAAATACAGTTCTTCAGAGCTCTTAAAAGGGACACTTTGGCAATACACCAAGCAGTTTAGAAACCCAAATGAATCCCCACAAAGTCCACAACAGGTAGTTAACCTTCTGTGACGGCATAACTCAGTACTCTGTCTCAGAATAGATTAGCATGTGTTTGACCTTAGGTCTGAGTTTAGGCCCTTAGAACAGCCTTCCAATAGCTTAAGGGGGCCTATGAGAAATCTGAAGAGAAACTTTTTGCAGGGGCACATAATCACAAGACAAGGGGTAATGTCTTGAAACTGACAAAGGGTAGATTTTGATTAGATACTAAGAGGAAAATCTTTACTATGAGGGTGGTGAGGCACTGGAACAGGGTGCCCAGAGGAGCTGTGGGTGCCCCAGCCCTGGCAGTGTTCAAGGCCAGGTTGGATGGGGCTTGGAGCAACCTGGTCTAGTGGAAGGTGTCCCTGCCAATGGGAGGGGGGCTGACACTAGATATTCTTTAAGGTGCATTCCAGCCCTAACCATTCTATGATTCCACTGAGACTTAAATCCACACCTAAACTAACAGCAAATATGGGAAATACAAAAGCCATTATGAGGTGCAGCAGATATGGAAGAGCAAAGATTTTTACAAGGGTGTATGCAATAAGTATGCCTCTTGGGCTTGAAAGTGTTACCCTTATGCTATAGGAATCACAGAATCACAGAATCACAGGTACATGGACATCTTGGTCCTAGTTATGTCAGTGGGAAGCAGAATAACATAGTGCAAAGGAGTTTAGGTAGTTAATGTTGTATAACACATCATATAGTAGGATTTCCAGACTTGGTAATGTACTTAGTTTCAGCTGTTTAAAAAAAAAAAATACAACGCATTTCAATAAGTCACATTCCTCATAACAACATAGTGTGTTATAAATTCTTGCTTGTTGGAAGTGTCCCATTCAAGTAAGTGTCTTATGACTTGTATAATACTATGCTGTGCATCAGTTCACTATAGCTTCAGTTGGATTAATGGAATGTGAGACAGTGTGCAATACTTTGATTTTCCTTTTCTCATAATTGTTGATTTGCAAAAGCTAAACAATATAACCCTGAATAAAACCACATTAAAATAGATTATGTATCAGGTGTAATATAAATAATATGACAAGACGAGCCAATACTTTGCCATTTCAATAATATGGAAACAATTTCAATAGAAGAGGAGCATGTTGCCACCCACACCATCTATTTTCCCTTCCTTTCTCTCTTTTTTTTTTTTTTAAATCAGCTACAGAATTATGATGATGGAGATACTGTTGTGTTTCCATAAAGCAAAGCCACACATGCAACCAGGCTTGTACTGATTCATAGAGTTTATCACCTTAGGAATCAAAAAGTGGTCAGCATTCACCTTTCAACTGTGTTTTAAAATGTGCAAATGTATTAACTTTTGGAGACCTGGTAGACTAGGAGCAGTATCAAATGAAACAGATCTTATAGAAATAAAGCCAGTAACAAAACCAAACCAACCAACCAACCAAACAAGAAAACCCCCAAAAAGACTACCAAACAAAAAGCCCACGTAAAACCCATCCACAACCAAAAAAAAAAAACCAAAACCAAACAAACCTCCCAAACTAGAAGCTAAAATAAACTAAAACACGAGAAGTTTCTTTCACCTTAACAGGAGGAAGAACTTTTTCACTTTGAGGGTGGTAGAGCACTGGAATGGCCTGTTCAGGTGGGTGGTGGAGTCTCCCTCTCTAGAGACATTCAAAATCCGCCTGTGCATCTTTCTGTGTAACCTGCTCTAGGTGGCCCTGCCTTGGCAGGGGGGATGGAGGCTGTACTAGATGATCTTCCAACCCTAATGATTCTGTGAAAGGAAAAGAAAGAAGCAGCTTGCCAAGCAAGCCATCTGTGCAGGCCTCCTAATTTGTAATTTAAGTCTTGTGGCCTCAGCTGAAAGATGCCGAAACATTAGGTTGATTTACTATGACAGTGTCTCATATACATCCTAAGTGGCATAGGGAAGATCCACATGCACATGTTTAAGAGCAGACAAAGCAACAGTCTTGACATTTTGACAAAACAAAATCTAGGCTCTCCCATGCTTGTCCCAAATTTTTGAAAGTGCAGTTCAAAATACCCAGATCTATCATTTAATGTGTCCTATAAAGAATGCAGCCTAGCCACCAAGCCACATAAGCAGCCTTGCCAATTGACCCTTTTCCACTTGTAAAGATTGATTGAGCCACCCAGGAAGCAAGCATATCTCTATGGACTCTGATAAGGCCACCTCCCTAAGATAAAGAAGACACCCCAGAACAGCATTTGAACTTCCTACCGCTCACTCAAATGGGCTAGCCAACAGGATATAGGCCAACTCTTTTCACCGACAGGGACATGGGTGGACGGTGAGTTGCTTTTTCTTGCATTTTTTCTCAAAGACAGTCATTTTCTATAAAAGATTTAAAATCCTCTGCCCTATGTTATCCTCCTTCCCGCTTCTGCATGGGAGTGGGAGAGTCTTCAGCTCTTCTCCCTGCCCTGTATAGTTTTGGTTAATTGTTAGGGCCTTTTAGAACTGGCTTGTTCTTTTAAATGAACTAAAAGGGCCCTGGTTTACTATTTCCCTTCTACTTTATGTGCTTGTATTAGACAACACAATGATGTTTGTTTATTTTATACCAGCATTTATAGCTTCTTTTTGTTGTTTTTTTTTATGTTTTTATGTTTTTTGTTTTTTATTTTTTATTTCTTTTACCATTTTACAATACAAATTTATGGATAAACTATGACAGCAGAACAGTTAGAAGAAGTGAAGGCCACAATGGATTAAAATCCCAAACTAGATAGACATTCTCAAGTATTTATGCTCAGAAGTTGTACCAGTTTCCTCATCATCTGTCTGAACGGTGGTGTGAGTGAGTTGAGCTGTATTTCCTCCAGAGCCAGACACTGTGGCCAATGAGGCATTAAACCACGTGGACAGTATGAAAGCCTGGTAGAACATATCAAGACCTGGGCATCAAGACCAATGTGCTAGCAGAGTTGCCTACTTATTTTAAAGGAAATCTGTGGGCTCCTTCTGAGGGTCCAGTTTAAAGGTGCTGAAAAAGTGTGGTTTACCAAAAGAATCAACATCATGCTGCTTTTGTTGTTCAGGACAAAGTCCTATAATGCGGAAAACACATTGTTTTAATTTTGGAGTTTAGAGGATTTCATTCAGTTTTCTTGATCTCTCAGTGGTGTTGTGTGACCTGGCAAAATCATATTTTGTGTGCAAGTGTCTACCCAACTCTTGCAGATCATGTTAAAAATAATAATAATTCAAGTGTCTAGTCTGCAGAGGTTTCTTTGTGTTACAGCTGAGCATACATGGTTATACTTGAGGAAGTGTGGTCTGGATGATCAGGTAGTGAGGTGGACTGTGAACTGGCTGAAGGAGAGAAGCCAGAGAGTTGTAGTCTATGGGGCGGAGTCTAGTTGGAGGCCTGTAACTAGTGGAGTGCCTCAAGGGTCAGTACTGGGACCGGTATTATTTAATATATTCATCAACGATTTAGATGAGGGAATTGAGTGTACTATCAGCAAGTTTGCTGATGACACTAAGCTGGGAGGAGTGGCTGACACGCCAGAAGGCTGTGCTGCCATCCAGCGAGACCTGGACAGGCTGGAGAGTTGGGCAGGGAATAACTTGATGAAATATAACAAGGGAAAGTGCAGAGTCCTGCATCTGGGCAGGAACAACCCCAGGTTCCAGTATAGGTTGGGAAACGACCTGTTAGAGAGCAGTGTAGGGGAGAGGGACCTGGGGGTCCTAGTGGACGACAGGATGACCATGAGCCAACACTGTGCCCTTGTGGCTAAGAAGGCCAATGGCATCCTGGGGTGTATTAGAAGGGCGGTGGTTAGTAGGTCGAGAGAGGTCCTCCTTCCCCTCTACTCTGCCCTGGTGAGACCGCATCTGGAGTATTGTGTCCAGTTCTGGGCCCCTCAGTCCAAGAAGGACAGGGAGCTGCTGGAGAGAGTCCAGCGCAGGGCAACAAAGATGATTAAGGGAGTGGAGCATCTCCCTTATGAGGAAAGACTGAGGGAGCTGGGTCTCTATAGTTTGGAGAAGAGGAGACTGAGGGGTGACCTTATAAGTGTCTATAAATATATAAAGGGGGAGTGTCACGAGGATGGAGCCAGGCTCTACTCAGTGGCAAACAATGATAGGACAAGGGGTAATGGGTACAAACTGGAACACAAGAGGTTCCACTTAAACTTGAGAAGAAACTTCTTCTCAGTGACGGTGACAGAGCACTGGAACAGGCTGCCCAGGGAGGTTGTGGAGTCTCCTTCCCTGGAGACATTCAAAACCCGCCTGGACACATTCCTGTGTAACATTATCTAGGTGTTCCTGCTCCGGCAGGGGGATTGGACTAGATGATCTTTTGAGGTCCCTTCCAATCTCTAACATACTGTGATACTGTGATACTTTGAGGAAACAGCAGGAAGGGACAGCATTGCCAGCTAGCAGCTGCTTAGCTTTTACTCACAAGAACCTGGTGTCCAGTGAGTTTTGGTTCATGTGTACTGAATTAGTATTAAGATCTGAACAAAGTGCCAAGTTGTTCTATTCTCTCCTGCTTCCTTCCTCAGCAGCTCCTGAGAGCCACAAATGTGAAAGTTGCTCTAACAGGCAGTCTGGCATCTGCCATCCCTGAAGTTTAAACGAAGGCAGAATTCCCCTTAACATCCAGATGCCTCCCTGCCAAACCCTACCTACAGCTTCCTTCCTCATGAAGAGTTTAAGTTGCTTATGTTTTTGACCTAACTTCATGTAGACAAAAAAGTTTTACTTCTCAGTATAAACAACCCTCTTAAAATCCTGCTAAACTCTTCCTCAAGAATTTCCTGTGTCATTGAATTCCATGCCCTAATAATGTGCTTCTTTAAGACACTAAATAGTTTTAGTTATTATAATAATTCTCAACAGTTAATCTCTCTTCCACTCTTATACCCTGTCAATGTAAAGCTTTACTGTCTGTGACACATTGGAATACGGAGTTGAGACAGACTACCCTGTGTATAGTACTAGGAGGAAAAGAATGTATCACCAAATTATAAAATTGTAGTCTGTTCCAATCTTTCCTTTAGCAATCCTTGCCAGTTTTATTATTTTGCCCAATGATTTCTTTGTTCTAACCTCTCAGCAGCACATCAGCTTACTAATAATGAATGTTAGATCCTATTCCTGAAATACTCTAGGTAATTTAGATCTCAAGGTAATTTAGATCCCAGCAGCGTGTGAAAATTACTTAGGCTCTTCCCTCACTCCATATCACTTCACATTTATCTAATTTAAATTGTAGCTTCCACATAACTGCATTGCTGATAGGTTTGTTCAGTCTTGTTTAAGCTCAGTTACCAGCTAGCCTAATTGCTCTCTTTTGTTAATAATGAATTAACAGTGCCTTTCTTCAGTCCCTAGAGGTAGAGTGAAGCAAAAGGGATAAAAGGGGTAGTTTCAGAGCCTAGGTAGGGTGCTAGAGGATTATTCAACCTGTTATTTGTCTCATACAAAACATATATGATATGTATAACTCTTACATTGCTCCACATGATACTTGTTACTGTCAATGTACCTAGGGAAGAACAGTTCTTAGGTCTCCAAGACCTGCTTAGCTTAATCTTGGAATCATGTTTTCTTTCACACTTGATAATCAAAACCTTTCATGAGGATTCTTTGAAGCTGCAAAAAAGTTGTGTTTGGGTTAGAGGACAAAGGGATGATAGCTAGTGAGATCTAATGCATGGATTAAAAGCGTATGCTGCATTTGTGTATTAATAGAGTGAAACACAGATGTTTTAGATAAGATTTCTTTTGGATTATGAATTCATTGGAACTTGAATCTAAAAAATCACTAGGTGCATAGGAATCAACAGTAATGGTCAAATGAAGAAAAGTGATGTAAAACTATCTGTCTCAATGTTTTTGATAGTGTCTGTTACCATAGCATCTAAACAATTATGACATAGCAACACCTGCAGCTGATGCTGGCTTTGGGAATGCTTCTGAATTCTTTAATAAAAACATCTGGATTTTAGATTAACAGAGTTTCAATCCATTCTTATTAACACCCACCTGCCTTTTTTTTTTCTTGTATTCAGCAGGTTTTTACACAGACCTAACAGGATTTTGTGGACAACAAAACAAGCAGCACCAAATATGTATCCAGTTTTCATTCTGGGGTTATTGCCACCACTGCTTGGGCTGCATGAAATTTATGCTCACCACCTTGTTCAAAGTGCCAATTGCAAGTAACTTATTACAATATACCACTTGTTTTAATTGCCTGAGGTACTTATAACATTTACTGCTAATGAATTAAAGTGCCATGCTATATTAGCAGCTTGATCACCAATAGTGAGATAAACTGGCAAAATTTGCTTGTGGTTGGCCATTTGTTTACATGTCATTTTTCACCACCAAGCAGAACTTTGACAAGAATACCAAGTTAGTCAAGAGCTCATCAGCCACTTACATGTTTTCTTTCCTACTAAATGCTGATGTATGCAAGTAATATGGTGGGATATTTTTACAAAATATTAGATATGGAACAGTATAGTACACTTTTTCTGCTTTGGAAATTATTGGTATTTAGTAAGCACTTGATGCAGATTAGGTTGAGGTTACTTTGACATTCTTACCTTTTGAGCATCTCAGGTTTTTAAAGGAATAGTGATTGTTGATTATAAAAGAGAGAATGGTCTGCAGAGATTGATTAAGGTAGACTATAGTGCCTTCAGAAGCCTTCAAGTTCCAGGATTACATGGCTTTCTTCATCTCAGCTTCCATTGAAATGAAGCCATTATTTTTTTTGCATTTATGGAAGGAAAGTCTAAAAGTAGTTTAGGTATATGTGATACTGTCTGAATCTGCAGTGGGCCTGAAATGATGGCTGAAAAGGGCTGCTGGAAAATGCTTCAGTCAGTCAAACTGTATGTACAGACAAGATAACAAGGCCGAGCTAGACATAGTATGCTGTAGTATTTCATAGGAATAAGACTGCTGTAACCTGTCATGGATAGCAGCATGGTGATTGAGCTGTTTATTCTTAGATGCCCATTCCTTTTTTCCCTTACCCCAGATGAATTTTACTCTGCCCTGAAAGACCATCAGAAGAGGAAGCTCTTGGCTGGAAAGCTGCTGAAAAAAAATAAAAAATTGAGCCAACACTGTAAGACCAGGAAGTGACAGCCTGGGTGTAATATTGAGCAGAAACCTTATGTTGTCTTAGCTCAGCTCTAGTTGCTGCAAATTCAGAGAAATTCAACAGTCCTGGTCCAGTCACTGAATCAAGACCATCTGGATAGAGACTGACTACCAAACACCAGTGCCAGCTTACACCTCTTTTGTACATGTCTGTGGATGAATTTCCCAACACATCAAAGAGTTCTCCTGGAAAAAAAAAGAAAAAAGTTCTCCAACATAAAAAAAAAAAAAAAGTAGTATCACAACCACTTTTGAAAACAATCCTGAGCAGTGCTTAAAACACCATTTGTACACAGCGATTAAGCCAACAGGCGGACAAAGATCTATAAAGTCTTGATCCTCAAAGACTACAGAGAGGCTAGTGGAACTTGAAGATGCTGCATCTCCTGTCATCTTATGTAGCAACTCCTCCTGTGCTTAAGACTTCCTATACTGCCCCCATACTTTATCAAGGGAAACCTTGCATTGCATTCATTCCACTCTTACTGTCCTCCTCCAGTCTGTGCTCATCAAAGGGGCATGCCTGCTGCAAGACAAAGCAGTCCTCCTTCATAAACCACACAACATAACCAACTTTGCTGGGATCAGCCTCATTGTGACAGTTGTTACCTGTTCACATACCAACACTCCACACCATGGGAGCCCCTAAGACTACACTGAATATGCACAATGTGGACACTGACCCTCAGAAATTCATGTCAGCTGACTTCTTTTCATTCTCACACATAACTTCACGTTTTGTATCTGACAGTAAGAGCACACGTACATCATATAGAGAGTTTTGCAATGTGGCAGAATTTAATGGGTCACCTTGAAAACATATTTCA
This sequence comes from Pezoporus wallicus, assembly GCF_028554395.1. Taxonomy (NCBI): domain Eukaryota; kingdom Metazoa; phylum Chordata; class Aves; order Psittaciformes; family Psittacidae; genus Pezoporus; species Pezoporus wallicus. Next base: position 2,897,551 of record NW_026638501.1, read on the forward strand.
AATATCTATTCTACCATGTGTATGCTTATATTTATGCTTTACCTAAGACTGCATAAATGACACCTTTATCACCTGGAGTCTTTTACTGAAATCTACTACAAATGCAATGTGTCCATCTTGTCTACAGGCATCACCTTCAACAACTCTCCAGCCCTCAGTGTGGATCTTTTCTGAACTTACCTGTACAGCGGCTCCCTTATGGACCAACATACACTAAACAAAGCCATTATAACAGCTGAACATCAAATGTAAAAACTGTCAGCACATGTTACTCTCAGCTGCTACAATACCTTGTCCACTACTGGATCATTATAAGATCAGGAGCTTCCACATCCTATATATGACATACTTTAGAAAGTACATAAACTTTTCTCAAGGAAATTACGTGTGTGAAACCAAAAACTTAACACCAGAATGAGTGTGAAATTGGTGAAAAAATTGGTGAAAAAAAGAAGGCAACTCAAAGACCTGAGAAATAATATTTCTCACAAAACAATTTCATTTTTGCCTTTTCAGTTCTTACCCTCAAGGGAAACCTGCAAAATACTTACAAAGTAAGTACCTGGGAACTAAAATTCATAACACTATTGGATACCAGAAATCATAAACTGAGGAGAGACATACTAGTTCTATAGAGCATTATACTTTCTTTTACCCATACCCATTAATTTCCACAAGTTCAACTGATGATAAATTGCCTATCTCTTTTCCTCCCTCCTTCTTCCCTCACAGAACATACCTATCTTATCATCTCTTCTGTTGCAGGTATCATTCCTCAGTTTCTGAGATACCAACTGCCTTTTCTCTCAAATGATCTGCATGACTAAAGAATTCAAAATTGTTGTTCTCAGTTTGTATTTAACTCCAAAGGTCTCTGCTTCTCTTTCAAGCCTAAAGAAGAGCTTGTATGCTTGAAAACTTCTCTCTTTTGCCAATAGCAGTAGTGAAAAAGAACAAAAAGCAAACCAACAAATTATCAACCGAACAAAAAAGCCAACCAAAAAAAAAAAAGCCAAACTTTCTTTCCTTCAAATCTTACCTAGTTTAAGAAACATACCTTCTTTTTTAGACAAAGTCAATTATATAAGGTAAATCCTATATGACAAAAGACTGGAGATTTTTATTCTGCTTAGATACACAATAGAAAAGAAGAAATATTCTATCTTTGAAGTAGGGACATCTAAACTCATATCTTCCCCCACTAGTTGAAACAGGGTGCAAAGATATTTATTAAGTTGATGTTTATACCACTCTCCAAAAGGATAAAGGAAATAAAATTCTCTTATGATTGTCTCTTGTTGTCTTTACATGGGTTCTATAAACCACACGGGGCCATGCTTGAATGATGCAATTTAACACAGTCAAGTCTTAAATGCTCAAATATATGCAAAAAATTTTGTGTGTTACACAATATTAACCAGTCAACCATTCAAACAGTTTTTGTTCATTAGGAAATAGCTTACTTTGTGAATATTTTTTAACATGAAAACTTGTTAAATTAGATAAAACATTCTGTGGCCTATGATTTTAAAAAGTGAAAATACACATTATTTTTCCAGAAGTTGCACTTATTTGTTTAGTTCTCATTCAGCTTACTCTTTCTTCTCTGTGATTTGTTTAGTGACTGGTCAAAACTGTACACAGATGTGTACACATTTGTCTGAAGAAACTGTGGATACAAAGGTAGGCCTACCTACTAGCTACTGTTTACATGGGAGATATGGGCTTCAAGATTTCAGTCTTGGCAGAGTATTGTTATCATGCCTCTGGGGCATAGGCAAAGTATGAATATCAGGGTTCCATAGCAGGAACACATTGTCTTGTGCCTTTATAAAAATGCTTTTCCTGCATCCATTTCCCTTTGTAGAGCTATTTGTTTGAATGATTTGTTAGCACTTACAGAATGGGCCAGTGTGCAACGATGTCTAATATCATCTATCTTCTATGTTTTAAAACACATTTAGATAAACTTTTCTATGAATAAATATAACACCAAACCACAGCAGTTGTTGCCTAAATCTCTTGTGTGCAACACAGTCTATTCTTTCAGCTGCATTTGCTGGGAGGGAATTAGGTTAAATTTGCAACAGAGAGAGTATGCTGCATTATATTTACAGGTCTCTCAGCCTTGGGCATAGGAGAATTGGAATTAAAATACTTTTACAAAAACAACCTAAGGATAAGTGCTTGCCTATTTTCTCCTTCACACCTTCTATATCAACAGCTCTTCTGATAGAAAAAGAAATAATATTAATTCAGACAGTAATGAGTCTTGTTAGTTGGTGTATCCAAATCCAGAAATTCAAAAAGATGAGCAACATATAAATCCTCCTGCCCTTAAATATGGTAAAGCTTAAAACATCCCTGAACTGTGCACTGCACCAGCTGATGGCTGGGATGAATCAGAGCAACCATATGCCAGGGAGAGAGTTGAATGATGAAGCAAGAGGCTTTTCTAAGCTTAAGTAGGGATGTCAAATAGCCACCAAAATAAATAAATAAGTAGATAAATAAGTAATGAAAACTGCCTGAGTTCAAGTGAAGAAGAGTGTTTTGAGTTGGCTGCATATCCATATAAACACACCCAATGTTTTTCTGTACTCATCTGCTCTTCTGAGCAGCCGGTCGAACACACTGGATATAAAAATATCCCGCTCTGTGAAGCATTCTGTGTCTTGTGCTTATGATTAAGGCAACAATAACATGCTAGTTTGTTGTGTTAGGGTCACCTTGGGTGCAGTGATAAATCAAATGGATTTTGTGGCCCTTTTGGGATTTTTGTGCATAGAGAGGAATCGCTGATCTAATTTCATTGAGGCACTAGTGTAGAATATGACTAGGACTCTTTAGTTAGACACAGTTTTAAGATGACAGTGTCCCTTTCAGAGTGCTTTACTGATGGCAGCAATATCTGGGCTGCTGTTGTCAGGTAACTAGTAAAAACACTAGGGAAAGACTTTAAAAATTTCTTTTATAAAGAAGAGACAGACGTTTCCAGCTTGCAAGAATAAGCAGGAAGAAAAGACTAGTCTAACTTTTTTTGATGGTTTAAAGCTTCCTGATTTGAACTTTAAAGAGTCCTGTCCATTCAATATCCGTTTAAAGAAATATTACTGGAGTTATTTCTAAACTCATGAGGAGCTACTGTACTTTTCTTTTTTTTAATTTTGACAAATATTAGTTTATTTTTAATTTTTATGTGATTCAATATCAACTACATCTTCTCACCCAAGTTATAATGTACTGCTTGTCAATATAAATTAAATTTATATGGCTACACAGGAAAGCCACATTGAAAATATTTTCTTTTCTCATCCAGCAGTACTTTTTGATTTATTGTAGCACGATTGCTTGTCAGTTATCACAGTAAGACCACATCCATCCAAAAAATAACAAGAACCTGAAAAGCAAAACATGTGGTGTTTAATTAAATAACCCCACCCTTTTAAGAGGAAAAAATAATCCAGGAAATTTTAAAAAATATTTTTCAAAACTATTGGATTTTAAATTGAATGGCTAGTTAGTGTTGATTAAAAGTCTCCTGTGGTAGGTTGACTTTGTTGTGTTACGCTTTCAAGAGGAAATAAGAATCTGAAAGTCAAATAAGAAGTGAAAAAAAGAGGTAACATTTCTATAATACTGCAGGGATTTTGCAAAACTTTCTCTTGTTCCATAGAATAGGATCCAGCCAGAATTAACATGTTCTAAAAATAATAAGAAATTCTCTTAATTATTTATATCTGCTTACTTGATTACTCATTAGTATCTCTTTGTTCTTACTGTAAAGACAAAACCTGAAAAATATATTGCTACTAAACCAGTTTCAGTATTTCAGTTTGTTGAAGCAAAAAAGGACTAAAGCATGCACAAGCTGTAGGGGAATATCTTTTTCTGCATGCAGAAGACAGTATAGAAAAGAAACAGAGGGTAGACAAAGATGTAATAAACAGAATTTATGAACCAATACATGTACATCAGTTGTGTTTGTTAAGACTCTGAGCCTTCAAGGATTTATGCCAAAGGACTACTTGGAGTACATAAAGTCTTTCAGTATCACCACCTGTGTTACTGCTGGGTGCTGAATTTAAACATTTAGGTGTCAGTTGCAGAAATGAAAGAACAGCTAGGTAACAAATTCCTTTTTTTCTGAAAAGAGTGCCTGCTGTCAACTTACACTTCTTAAGAAGTAGGTCAGGTCCTCAGCTGATATAAACCAGTACAGCTCTGCTGAGGTAAATGAGTTTTCCAATGTATACAGGACAAACTTTTAGCCCTCAAGGAAGATTCAGGACAATGGAGAATACAGCAATTGAAATTCTCATACTGGAAATTATTAATCACCAGGGAAAGAAAGGAAGAAAACTGGGACTCTGGAGAACTAATTTAGGACTAAAAAAAAAAAAAAATACAATAATACATGGAAAGTGAAAATAGATTTGTTTGAATAAGGAGCTTATCTTATAAATAAACCTGATCTAGAAGTCAGGTACTCATCTGTATATGTTCCACAAGGGTTCACATAGGGAGGTCTACCAGGAAACGCCCTAGTACATAAGAGGATTGTAAGTACGTGAAGTTTGTACATTCCCACAAAGTGTAGAAGATGCAGATGGATACGCCTACAAGATTACTCTGACCAGAAAAGGAGAGTAAAGATGGGCATGACCTTCCCTTCTAATGGTTTGAGCAGTCACCCTGGATAGTTAATGCTAAGTAATGTAAAGCAGCTGGGGAGCAGGCACAGGCTTTCTGTGTAAGGATGTTTTCTTTTTTACATTAAAAAATTACTAGATAAAACTGTGAAAGTTAAAGATTTTATAAAGTACACTACCATGCATGACTTCATCTAATGGCTCATTCAGGCAGTGGAGCAGTTTGTAAAACGTAATATTTAATCTGTTGATTACTAGAAAGTACTCAGTTAAATTCTGGACAATATTTATGAATTAATACTCTTTTTAAAATCTTACTTAATATTTACTCATCAGGTAGTGGAGCTTTGCTTTGAGTGTATGTTTTATATGAGCCTGGACTTCAGACTTACTTTGGATTATGTCATTAATAGTTTTTATTTATTCAATCAAGTGTGCTCAACTGGAGAATAGGGTCTTAATAGAGGGCATATGGCAATTCAAGTTCTAGGCCCTATTTAGGTTCACCTACTGGTTGAAAAAAATTATTATTTTTTGTTTTAAAAAGAACTACCTCACATAACATGAAATAATTTTTTGTTTTCCCTCCAATCTGACTATCCATATTTCACCATTTCTGATGATCAGTCTCCAATAAATTCACGGTAGAAAACAATTAGAAGACATTTTTTCAAATGCTAAATATTCACCTGAAATATTTTGTCACATTTAACCAGACCTCATAATTGATAACAAAAAAAAAAAGGTGTCATCTTAGAACTTAAGTTTCTGATAAAGATCCTGGGGCTGACAATGCATTAGCGTAAGGTATTTGCTACTAGAGGGAATGAATTAAAATACATCAGGTGTTTTCTGACCAACTGGATTATGCCTGTGATTTACTGTGATTGTCATTTATTGATGTCAGAAATCCCTTACTAGCATATTCAATATGAAATGAAGGCTGAGTGATAACAGCAGCCCAGAAAGCAGAGGCTGAAAATCGGAGTTGCTGAAGGAAAGGCTGTCAGCAGCACCTCTAAAATCCCAAATTTTAAGGGCTGAATGTTTCAATGACTTCTATGTATATGGCCAGACCTGCATTTTAACTTCTATATTTTTATGAAAAGTATTGCAATGAGAGGTAAAAGTTGATATAAATAATTGCTCATAGTTTTTCATTCTGCATTTCTCATACGTAGTCTTGCTCAGAAAGGAGTGTATACACCTTATACACAGAGTGCACACAGCCACAAGTGTTCACTGCATTATCAGGTCTGTTGTGTGGAGCAAAGTAGAATCTAAGAAGGATCCAGTCTTAAAACAATCTAACAGCATTTGCCCTTTGCCATATAGTTCACTAGAGTCTACTTTCCTAATTTTTGTGCTGCATTTTTTTTGTATTACCTACGTATAGTTTTATATAATTATGTATAGCTTTACATATTCTCTGTTATCTAAAGCTATAGTGTAAAGAAAACAGAGTGATAGAGTGATAGAGCACTAAAACAGTGAATGACAACTAATAGCTCCCAGAGAAAACAGGCAGAGTTTTTACAAGAAAGTGGAGACAAAGACATAAAACAGAAAACAAATGAAAGATTTTTATGATGTTTTTTAAAGGAAGAATCATAAAAGTGATGATGGGATCAAGGAAGTCAAAAAAGGAACCTGAAAGAGAAAACAATATTTTGGAATTGCAGCAGAGAAGAAAATATGCCAAGGTCAAATGAAAAATATGAACTGAAAAAAGGAAAAAGGAAGAGTTTGTTTGATTGCAGCAATTTCTATCACATTGGGGGCAGACATGCAACGAAAAGGGAAGACATGGAGGAACAAAACAAATAAATACAGTGACTAGAAGAGCACAGATGCACATTCAGAAACATACATAGGCACAGTTGTTTTATCTCCACTGAAACTACAAAGCAAAAAGAGAGTTTTGAAGAATAGCTTAAAAAAAACCCAAACCAAACCCAAAACCAAACAAAATCCCAACTGCCTGCCAATTCATCTAACTTGGAGAAAGTTCAGAAAAGATGGTAAAAAAATACTAATGTGTTTATGACCAAGCTTGATCTCTGTCAAGAATGTATGGCTACTGTTTTTGTTTGAAAATGTTGTCTGGTTAAATCCTTACACAATAGTAATATTCTGTACATGTGAATAGAAGACTGATTTGATATACAAATGGAAGCTTGCTGTTATTTATCAGTTGCTCCAGCAAAACCAAGCAAGCAAATATTTCATGTAGCCCTGTTTATTATACTCAATACAAGCAAGGTTTCTACACAAATCTCTGCGTATTTCCAGACTACAGGAAACAGATTCCAAAACTGTGTGGATACACTGCCATAGATTTGGAGCTTATGATCACTGTATAAGAATGTCGTTTCCAGATTATGACACAAAGAACAAGCTTTTTCCTTTTCTTTAAGAGTACTATTTATGTGTCCTGGGTTCAGCAGTAGCAGTCAATTTTTCTCCTTCTTGGTAGCTGGTGCAGCGTTGTGTTCTGACTTTCAGCCTGGGAACAGTGCTGATAATACTGATGTTTTCAGTTGTTGCTAAGTAATGTTTACCCTGACCAAGGACTTTGTGAGGCTCATGCTCTGCCAGGGAGGAGGGGAAGCCGGGAGGAAGCAGAGACAGGACACCTGACCCAAGCTAGCCAAAGAGGTATTCCATACCACAGCACGTCATGCTCAGGATGTAACTGGGAGACTGCGGGGTTGGAGGAGGTATCGGTCAGAGCTTGGTCAGGCTGGGGGGGGCGAGTTATCGGTCGGGTGGTGGTGAGATGTTGTATTCTCTTCCCTTGTTATTTCCTTTGACATTATTATTACTGGTGGTAGCAGTAGTGATCTGTGTTATACCTTAGTTACTAAACTGTTCTTATCTCAACCCGTGGGAGTTGCATTCTTTTTGATTCTCCTTTCCATTCCTCCAGGAGTAGGGGGAGGGAAAGAAGGGGGGGAGTGAGTGAACGGGTTGCCTGACTGGTTTTAAACCATGACATTATGCCAAACCTCCTAGTAATTTTGGACAATTGTCTTAGAATACTCTCTAGTGTAGTGCCTAGCACGTTATTGGTTTTACATCTGTTGGAATAATAACATGGAGAACTCATAATAGGCTTTCTAAGTGAAATGATAGCTTCAGCCATCTGGAAATAGTTACAAAGTTTATATTTGCACTTCTGATTTTCCTAGAGTATTCCTATCAAGCTTTCAGTGCAAAACTTGAGAGTACAAGTATAGTCCATGCATTCTTGCTTCTCTGTAAGTGTGACATGTACAGGAACTTCTACATCCTCTTTTTTTTCAAAGAGAAGAAATGTCAGTGGCAGTCAATGGCATCCTAAGTAGTCTGTCTGTGTTACTGCACAGGGCATCTCTTTAGCACTTCATATAAAAAGTTTCATTCACATCTCAGTGTGGTGACTCATATCCTGCAGCATCACTCAGTAGGCACTGCTTCTACCTTAACAATTTTCCAAGCTTGTTGCAACAAAGACTATATCTTAAAATATTGAGTTCTCATTTAAACAAGTCATAATGGTTACTTCTGTTTTGATAAGATCCTTTCACTTTGTACCAAAAACCTGCCCATCTGTATTTGCCCTAACTATTATTTACTTTATGTCTGAGCAGTAAGGTTCTTCCCTCCTCCAGAACTATTGGTGGGATGGTTGTCTGCTCCTGAACACCTTAAGGTCCAATGTAGTCAAGGCATTCCTCTAGGAAGTTGAACACATGTCTGAGAGGGTCTGATTCAGGCCAGAGCCTTAGACTTCAGTCTCACCTGTCCCAGGGGAGAGTAGGAAACACCAGTCTTTGGCTTCCTGAGTACAGGAGTGATGCTTTGGTTTATTCTAATATTGAACCACATAATCAGTTGTTGAGAATTTTTCAAAAGAAGTAAAAATCATTTCACAGTTGTATTAAAGCATTTAGGCTAATTGCTGCTTAATTTAGTGGCAAAGTTTATGCTGATGTTTTTCATTCTGGCCAGTTGTCCCTTGACAGCTCTTCTAGAGTGATGAACTTGTAGCTATATCTGCTTCAGTCTTTCTGATTAATCCACCCATATCTGTTTTAAGACAGGATTAGGCTGTAAAAGATGGGTAGACAGTGACAATTTAGCCTCTCAGACATGGAATCCATGTGCTCCTGTCCCCAGCACAGTCATTTGCTCCCCTCTGAACATACTTCCCTTGAAGTTAGATCGGATTTGCTACACTGCACAGTGTCGAATCTGGATTTCTTGTATCCATTTCCATTTGAATCAGCAATCCTGACAATGAGGTTACCCAGAACACTCAAGGGGACAGACCAGGGTGAGATACAAAACCTCATTGAGAAGGAGCTATCAATTAGCAGCCCTACATTAACTATTCAAGATGAATTAGAAAGTAATTAAATTTAAGCAGTCCTTCATTCAAAGCTGCAGGGGTAAGTAAATAAACTTAACAGAAGCCACAGCTATTAATGAAGACATATGACACAGGCAGTCAATAGCAGTAAAAGACTTCTAGAAAAGAAACTCTTTCAGATTAAGTCTGGGGAGGGAGCATAGCTGTGGACTCTGACCACAGAAGCCTTGCTCTAGACTTCAGAGGCACTTCCTCATGGCATTGTAAAGTTGAGTTTTGTTCTTAACAAAGGGCTGAGGTAATAAAACCACAGTGTAACCTCTGCAAGCTGACAGCATTTGTTCTCTGTGCACAGGATGAATTTTTCAAAGCATTGCAAGTAAACCATTAATTTACATGTGCCAACTAATCAAACTGAACTCATTAAAACACAGGTGAAATTTCATGGTGTGAACATACATGATTAGAGCAGCCATGCAAGATAATTTCTCTTTGCCGGTGCCAGTGGAAGGCAAAGAAATCAATCATGGTGTGTTTAACAAAATGGTTTTGTTTTATCTGGGTCAAAGGTATTCAAGTGCTTTTGTTGAAATTACATTGGTATTGCATGATATTCCAAAGGGACAGGTTAAAAATTCATTGGTGCCAAAAGCAGGCACTTTCAAGTCCTAATGTGTTTGAGTTTTTTTCATGTTTAACACTGAGTTTGCCGGGTTTGAAGATATTCGTTGTTCATGATAATTAAGCAGTACTATGTGTTTCTCTGTTTATTCTAGAACTTGTAAAAGGAGTTGGAGCTTCTACAGCTACTGGCTCAAATAAAAATTTTCATACCATTAATGGAGTAAGTATTTTACAGTTACCTCTTGCAATGAAAGCTAGTGCAGGCACTACGAATTCTTGGGTACATCTCTATAGGTCTCTTTTATCACACAGATACCTGAGGCACCATGTGGGGTTTAGTCCCACACTGATCTGACCAACAACCTCCGTTTGATACTTTGGCTCCCTTTATGAGATTTGAATCTTCAAAACTCTACATGGGATCCAACCCAGCTAATTTTATCCATCTTCATTTTAGATTTACAGTCTGAGCTGTCCTCTAAGCTCCCTTTATTGACAAGGAAGTTTGGTAGGTACCTCTCTTCAAAGATTATTTAGTACCTCCCAGCTAGGACTGACTGTAGAGGAATCCCTTCTCTTTCAGGATAGACAACCTATTTTGGGGCTGGCAAAAACTGGGCCAGATGAAACACCCCCTTGCAGCCCATCTCTCTTTGTGTACTATGGTGGAAGAAGCTTGAAGGTTTTATCATCAATGCATTATGTTCTCTTGGTCATAGTTACATGTAGGAAATTGTATTGTGTTCTTCAGTCTACCTTTTCTCAAACTTTTAATTACACTGAAAATTTTATATTAGAGCTTTGCATATCTATTGGAAGATTGCTTTTTCTTTATTATTTCCAGATTTATATTTAGTTCTGCTTTCCTTTGTCTATTTTTTTTCATGTGGACTCCTGTCCCTCCATAGTACAGTTTATCTCTGTAAAACCTGGTTTCAGGTATATTTTCATAATTCATCAATTTTCTACAAAAAAAAACACCTACCTTTTTTTTTTCAAGATGTGTTTTTATCTCTGTTTCAAGCTTGGATGATGCCTGTGTTTGTGCTCAAAATAGGAAGAAAGCAATCTCTTATGCTCTGTATTCTAGTTCAGTCTTGGATGAATTTTTAAGGCTCTTTATGTTACCTCAGTTTTGCTTTGACTGTGTGATTTGTGGTTTGGTAACCTAGTCCACTGAGCAGTGAGCTTTCTCTCCAACATGCTGAGACTGATGTCTCTATTCTGTAGGCTGACACCATTTTATGGTGCTTTATTTTTTTCCTAAGCTTCAGTCAAGAACTTCTAAATGACTCCTCAGAAATCCCCCAGAAACTAACATAAAATTATGAGTGCTGAAAACTCTCCCTCCCCTTAAAAACATTGCTTGTGTGAGTCAAAAGTCCCAGAACTTCTATAAGGCTTGAGGAGTTCCTTCCTTTTGGTTTCATGTGTGAAACTTATCTCTCAAAGCTGGTATTCTTTCTGGTCATACAGGAAGTTTTGGGATTCATATCTGACAAAAGGAACTGCTTTTTTTAACCTAACTTTGTTAAACAAATCTAGTGGCACTGCATTGGCAATGGTAAACTTAACAAGTCCTCTATGTTTATCTCTCAAACGTTAATTAATCTACATACTTAAACAGACACTGTATTTCTGTGGCTGTGCTGGAGTCTCCTCTCATTGCATTCTTCCCAGTGGTTCTCTTTCTTATGTTTAGGCAGTGGTCTTTGATAGTTAATTTTATGCTTCAGCGCAAAATAAGTCTTCATCAGAGTAACTGATTTAAAAACATGAAAATCAGGAAAAAAATTGTAAAGGTATGAGAATGTGGCTCTGTCTCCTAGTTAGTCTAATTAACATTAGTACTGTCGTAAGTACAGTACAGAAATGTATTCTGGAAATAAATTTCCTGGCAAAAAGAAAGAAGAGAGGTGGAAGGTTTCTGACCTATCCTTGTGACTTAATAGCTCATCACATGGCATTTGACCTTCATGCCTCTGCATGAATTTGGATTAAAACCTCTAGGTGGTACCACTGTAGTTTTCCAGTGCCCCTCTGTACACCAGCCCTCAGCACTGTGTCCAGCTGCCACACATCATCATATACGACAAAAACAGGGAAGCCATGAAGCTAAAGCAACATGAAAATTGAATAAAATCCTACTTCACTGTCACTTGGCATAGAGTTAATTACCAGAGGATATTGATATCTTTTGGCTCAATTCTGCTGCCATCTTCAATGTCCATAGGAAAAAAAACAAAGTAAAAAAGATCCCCAAAACACACAACTTTAAGGCTGATCTTTCAAAACAACGCTCTTGAAAAGCTGTTGACAATTACAGCCTTAACATTACAGCCAAATGTGCGTGACTCTACATTAAGCAGAAAACAGGCACTTCTAAAGCTTAGGTATAACTACCAAATCCCATGTGGATTTTTATAACTTTGTTGGGGGAGTCAAAAAATTGTTTCTTTTTGTGTGAAATCTTCCAGGGCTGAGATGCCTTAAAGTGCTTAATATATTTGACATGACACATTGCGCTGCGTCGCTCTGCATTACAAAAGCTGTGTCTTCAACTTGTTTGACACAGTGTCACAGGGGGAAACATTCTGACAAAATACAGTAGCCAACATGTGAAGCAAGGACAGGTGTATGTGTGGTAGTCTGCAGAGTAAGGTCCTTGGACTAGACAGGAAAAGGGACAATTCAGGGTGACAGTTTCACTGTCTGAGACATCTGGCTTTAAATTATACAGGACCAGAATGTCTAAAATTATTATTCTTCACAGGAAGGACTCAATTTTTTATGGGTGTTTAATACAGACCGGTGGAAGTTATTAGGAGCCAAATTCTCTCAGAAAATGCACTGTATCTAGAGGCTTAAACATATGCTGAGTGCCTTTTAAAACATTGCTTATTTTTCCTTGCCTTGCCTTGCCTTTCGCCTTGCCTTGCCTTTCCTTACCTTTCCTTTCCTTTCCCTGCTTTGCCTTGCCTTGCCTTTCCCTTCCTTTCCCCTTTCCTTCATTTTTTTTTTAACCACTTCCATGCATGCATACAAGGGCAAGGCAAGTAGACCAGGCAATGTGGGTGACTTGTAATGAAGTATAAATCTGGTGTCCAGTGCATCTATATGTCTTTCATGAAATTAAGTTGGCAACAAGATGGAAGATACAGAATGTGAAACTGGAAATCATCAGCAGGTTTTGTTCTGTGATTTGCTTCAGCAATACTGAGACAATATTAACTGTGTTCCCACAGAGCACAAGTAATGCAGCAGTTCAGGAAGCCTGACATTTGTCCACTGAAATCTGATGATACCTGTCGAATTTCTCAGTGTTTTGATAACATAGCTTCAGCCAGCTGCTCAATTTACTTCTTGTAAATCCCTTTCAAAGTATAAGGGAAAAAAAAATCTTTGGTGGACAGTGTCTAAATCTGACCAGTTTATCCCATTTTTTGCCCTGTAACATATTCAGCTGGGCTTTGGAGGTGAGACTGAAGAAGCTATGACTTGTCCAAACTTTAGTATTCCCTTGTCAACCACTTGTAGAGACCTAGAGTGCCTTCATGCTTTCAACACCTCTCAGAGGCAGATATTGGCCCAAGCAGCCACCAGAGCAAGGGTGGTGCTGCCAATTTGTATAAGCTCTGCCATATCAACCAAAAGCATACCAAATATCCATTGCCAGATTTTTTTGGGGAAATGCATGAAGAAATCAGTAGGTATTTACTGTCTAGGTGCTTGTAGCCCCACACTTTGAGTATAGGCATTCACAGGCACTGTAAGTGTACAACTGTGCACTACAAATAAGTGGGTTAAGCTTGAAATTGTATGTGATTGAGAAAAAAAGAATTACTCTTACAAGAGTCTGAATGGAGTTTGCTTTAGATTTCTAGTCTCTGGGTAACTTTATAATGCTCCCCTCCCCCTTCTTCATCAGGGTTTGTTTTTTTCCCCAGTTTACTGTAATATAACTAAAATTCTTTGCTTCCTGCATATACTACACTTCATGACTTGAGTCAAATCCTTCAAGAATGTTGCTGACATAAGAAAAAAGAGTTGCTGAATAGTACAAACTAATCAATTTAAGGAATGTAGGCACATGCTTGGGATTGCTGGCATCCCATTAACCCGTCCGATTAGCAGAGCTTTGGTGTGACTCCAGACATGAGAAGTGCCAGTCCAGTGTTAATTGCAGCATTCTCAATAAATCTGATCTCTTGGGACTTCCTGAGAAGGCACTGCTTGCATGCAAATCAGACACTTCACAACACATTGGACTCGGAAGTATGAAGTACAAGGACACATTTCTAGCCAAGAAAACACAGGAAGAAAATGTGTGGCTCCAATACTACTGCACCAGACTCTAGAACCATCAACATTTTGCAGTCTGTATGAAGCAATTTTGTTATCTTTGGCAATGCACAGGAACATCGCAGTCAAGTTACTGAAAGAGAGGAGTTGTGAATTGGTTATACCTTTTGTCAGGTGTGAGTACAGCAATGTGTTCGCAGATGGCAGAGCACTATTAAGAGAACCATACATCTGAAAAGAGCCCTAAATCCCTTAATGGGTCTTAGATTATCCACGTGCTTTGCCCTAAATGTTTATGTTTTCTCTGTGGGAATACCACTTGATACATGCAATTTTGTTACGTTTTCCTACTTGGTATAGCAAACTAGTATCAAGCTTTGTAAAAATACAGATTTATGACATTTAATACATGCTAGTTCAGCTTGAAAATAAAACTATTACCATTACATTGATATTTTCTCAAGCTGATTCTTAAATCTGAGCTAGAAAAACTCATTCTAGTTTGAAATTATGCATGCCAAAATCTCAGGCAAAATAAAACTATCAAAAGTCAAAAGAAACAGGCTATTTTTGAATGATAAAACTAAAGTCAGAACAAATGTGTCAGTTTCAGGTATCAATGAGAAAAAAAAAAAATATAACTTGGCAAGGGAGCGGCTCATCATATTGTTTTATTAGGCTTTTCAGTCAGCTTTCTATTTTTAATATTCAGAAAACTACTTCTTAGAGAGCACAGTAATGTTATACAGATCACTTTGTACTATCTTGTCTACTGTCATCAAAATGTATAGCCAAAGAAAGCTACTTCATACTGCAGGTGCAAAAACTCTTTGCAAAACTCTCTCCATCTTCTCCATCTGTTAAATGAAAACAATGCTGAATGAAATGGATTAGAATGTAAATTCTTAAATACCTATATAACTAAGTTCTTCCATACTCTTGGGACTATGCTGATTATTCAGAGGAAACCTCCTTGTCTTGTAAAGTGGGGTGTCTTTTTTTTTTATAACTTAATATGTCCTGTTTTCTAGGTGGGACCTTTTGAGATGGATTTGAATTACTACATTTAATTAAAGAATGGAGAGATGTGCAGAAGATGTACCCTAGACTACATCTGCAGACTAAGACTAGACTATAGTTTAAATCAACTTAGATTGTCACATGACTATAGTGTACTCTGTGTCTTCACAAGCTTAAAACCAAGGTAGGCATCATATACATGCTTTGAAATTTTGCCCCTGAAATCACTGGCCAACTCCTCCAAAAGATCCCATACTAATACAATTTAATTATTTAAATATAAGCTCTATATTCTAAATACATCCCCATCATCCCAAGGTGATAGAACTGAAAATTTGAAAGAACTGAAGAAAAGATTATTAAAATCAGGGCACAATTTGTTCTAATAATTCCAGAATAATCCTAAATATCTTTCCACAAAATTTGCAGAAATATCTTCATTCATTTTCAGCATGATCAGGACAATTTTCAGTGTAAGAGTATCTTTCCAATAGAAATGAAAAAAAAAGCCATTGGGTAAAGTTAGAATAGGATTTAATGATCAGGAAAGCTGTCTATAACCATATTGTGGAAGAATCATTTAGTGTTTCTTCAAAATACACACCAATCTCTTTGCCAACTCCCTAAACATAGAATATATATAAATTTGAGTATTAAAAAGAAGTACCTAAGGTTTTGTTTCTGACAGGTGCTGAGTGCCTGACAGAACAAGCTCAGAAGCTGTCAGGATCCTACTCAAAATACATGATTTTCACAGTCAGCAGACTAAGTGTGAAAGAACATTTCTAACTTCAAATAAATACTAGTTTATCAACTTCACTTTCAGATCTATGTTGAAACCAAACAACATTGTTTATATATAAGAGATTTCCTTTCTTTTTTCTTTTCTTTTTTTTCTTTTTTTTTTCTTTTTAATTTAAACTTTGAATTTATCGATAGATATTTAAGGTTAAATAACATTTTTTCTTGCTTGCTTCCTTGCTTTTATATCAAGCAAGATGATATATATTATATATTTTTACATATTCTTTTGTATATTCTTGCTTTCTTGCTTGCTTGTTTTCAGCTTCCCATCACTGAAACCAGGGGAATGGAAAAATTTTCATAAAATGCTTATTAATTTGCATCTTTTCAATACAGAATCAGGATTTGATTCAGATGCAATGGGAATATTTCTTTTAACATCAAACCAATTCAGAGGAAGTACAGCTAACCAGGGATGTGGCTCCAAACTTCTGCTGGCCCTCTATATGGGCCATTATATTTAAATGCCAGACTTGGGAACTTCTACTTTTGCCATATCATCAGCTAAAGCATTGACAAAACATTAGTAAATAAAGCTGAAAAATCTCAGTCATGAAAACCAAATTATTAGTGTTACTTATGAAAATCAGTGAATTAATGATGTTTCCAAGGTTCAGCTTTTATGCTTCTGGGTGATTTGGACTGCAACCTTACTATGACTGAAATCATGCAATTATAGAATAGATTGGGTTGGAAGGGACCTTTAAAGGTCATCTAGTCCAACCCCCTGCAATGAGCAGGCACATCTTCAACTAGATCAGGTTGCTGAGAGGCTCATCCAAGTGATCTTGATCATTTCCAGGGATGGGGCATCTACTGCATCTCTGGGAAACCTGTTCCAGCACCCTCATCGTAGAGTTTCTTCCTTTTATCTAGTTTGAATCTACATTCTTTTTGTTTAAAACCATTGCCCCTTGTCCATTGTTACAAGATCTATTAAACAGCCTTTCCCTGTTTTTGTTATTCACTTTCAGTAGTGAAAGGCTGCAAGAAGGTCTCTCTCCCCTGAGCCTTCTCTTCTCCAGGCTGAATAAGCCCCTCTCCCAGCCTTTCTTCACAGAAGCACTCCAGGCCTTGGATCATCTTTGCTGCCCTCCTCTGGATTCACTCCAACAGGTCCATGTTTTTCCTGTACAGAGGACTCCAGACTGAATGCAGTACTTCAGGAAGGATCTCAGAAGAGGTGGGGTAAGGGGGCAAAATCATCTCCCCCTACCTGCTGGCTGTGCTCTTTTAGATGTAGCTCAGCATGTAGTTAGCTTTCTGGGCTGTGAGCGTACACTGCCAGCTCATGTCCAGCTTTTCATCCACCTGTATTACTAAAGTCCTTCTCCTCAGGACTGCTCTTAATACATTCATCCCCCAGCCCGTATTGATACTGGAGGTTGTCCCAGCCTAGGTGTGTGACCTTGCACTTGGATTTGTTGAACCTCATGATGTTCACATGGGCTCACCTCTCAAGAACTTGAGGTCTTAATACAGAACCCTGAGGGATGCCACTTCTCACAGATTTCTATCTCGACATTGAGCTGCTGATCACTACTCTCTGGATTCAAACATCTAGCTAATTCCTTATCCACTGAACTATTCACCCATCACGCCCTTCTCTCTCCAATTTAGAGAGGACATTGCGGGGGACTCGGTGAAGCCATGCTGGATGTCTAGAATCATCTCCCTGTCCCCATGTGCCTTAGCATAATTTTTAGGAGGATCTATGAGGATCCGTTACATATAATTGCTTTAAAGTTGCCTTTACAGTCATTTTACATGTTTAAGAAGTCAATTTCCAAATCCAAAATAGGTTTCTGTGTGCATTATGCTGGTTTGTTTGACTGTTTTTTGTAATCTGTAGGAAATAAACTTCAGGTTGCACTGACAGATCATAACATATCATTTATGCAGAGGAAGGTGTTCAAATTTTTTTTTTTTTTTTTTTCAGATTAGATATATGCCTATTACAAGGTCTTGAACTGTCCATGTGTGAGATAAGGTACGAAAGAAAATTCAGACAGTTTAGCACATTCCATTTAAATCTTAGTGCATAATTTTATGAAGATTAGCATGAAAACATAAATAAGTATAATAGGCCACACCATTGCTGAAGGCTAGTAACATTTTTGTGAATATGACAAAATTAAGTGGCACTACAATAACTTTGTTGGGGAACTATGCCCAAGTAAATGGCTTCATATATGATTCTGAAATAAAAGTGACTTTATTGTGGAATAATTATTCCCCCTTGGAAGCAAAGTAATTATTCTGGAATAAAATCACTTTTATTCTGGAACTGGATGTCTGCACTGGGGAGTTATTCCAGAATAATTGAATTTATATCAAAATAGCAATAACGGAAGTTATTACCAAATAGCTCTGCTTGTTAATTTCCCCCGTGTAGTGCAGACCAAAGTTTGAGTTACTCTAGAACGTATTACACATAATTATGTGATCAATTGATGTAGAGTAAGGGGGCCTTTAAAAAGGGAATGACACTCATTTAAGGCAATTCCTCATACTCCTCCTCCCCCAAAATAAAATCCTGGTTAATTAAGCCCTGCAGCTGAGAAATCTTTAATAGAAAACTGAAAAAATTCCAGAGCAGGACATTAAATTAGCATAGCAAATCCCATCCAAATTAGATGAAACATCTAAGGTTGACATTACCCTTTTTTACTGTTTCATACATGTGCTATCTGTATTGGGACTCTCTGTTCAGTGACAGGTGTCATTGTACTTGGGAAACAAAAACTTCTTGTGTCTGTTCTTACGAAGCTATGGCTGCTTCAATAGGTTTACTTTGTGTCATGCAAAGTGTGGAAAACCAAGGAAGTCCATGGGAACCTGCCATTCTGAAACAAGCCTTCCACTTGTTTCCTTATCTAGCTAATGAGAAATATGTGAGGGAGGAAAAAGAGAACATTCAGAGCATAAGATTAGGTACTTAGGGGTAATTAAATGGAATAACTGAAGGTCTGTAGATATGACAAATCTCAGGTTTGTAGTGAGGCAACATGAATAAGGGTAAGTTCGAGGAGTTTTATCAAGCCTCTACCTAAGTCTTTTCTTTTTCTTTCAATCATAGGAGCTGGATAGTTGGGTGAAGTCCAGGTTTTGGACTTCATTAAAACTAAGGCTGTCCCACACAACTAGGGGTGGGTGGAGAGTTTTAAAATAAGAAACACCCACTTGCTCTCCAAGAGCTCTCTCCATGTTGCTGTGATGTAGACCAGCTTCAGCTTAGCCCCCTAGACATCCCAGAAGTATTAAATGAGCAGCACTGTCAGGAGCACAGTCCCACTCTGCAGAGCTCTGGCATGGCTCTGGAAGCCTCTGAAAGTTTTATGTTAGCTACACAGAAAAACAAGTCGGAGAAAAAGTGTATGAGGGGGGAGGTGAGTGGCAGCTTGGTGGCATCTGTGTGTATCACACCAGAAAAAACAACCCGGTTGCAATGGATTGCTCCTGGGTCTGAGATTAGGTGTTTTGAATGCCGTGTCTAGGTGTCATTCCTGATCGTGTTCTAACATTGAAGCTCTCCTTCCAGTGCCAGGTACTCTAATCCTTGCAGACTATCTGGCCTTAATCTCTTATTTTATTTGCTTTGCAACCTATTTGCAGTGTGGTAATGTTTTGTTGACATTGAGTCTTCACTGTCTGTCATTACTTCTGGTGGGAATTAACACCATGAAGGGATGAAATCTCACTTTCAAGAGATAGACAGTTGCATACCCACAAACATGATTCATGTTTTATTTTGGAAGTCACATTCTCACTGGGTCTCAGGTGTTTTTCAAGTAATTGCATTAATTCTGAAAGACCCAAGAACCCAGAGCTCTTATGATGTCTGTAGCTAGCTGTGTGTTTAACAGATGAACCCTGGAAAAGTGCTTTGTCATTTGGAGGCCTCTGATTTTCAGTGGTGAATTAAGTGCTCCTATGTGCTGCATTGTAAAAGTTCAGAATAGCTAAGAAAAAAAGTAGAAAAAGTTAATCATATTTGTCATCTATAGTTCTCAAAACATCCCTTTGATCAGTTAGCAGGATACATAGTTTTCTAGCTTTCAGCAGCCTGACTTCAATTCTGTGACCTGTCAGCCTATGGAAACAAGACTTGGGTGATCACACTGCTGGCCCATGTTTATTTGCCTATTGTCTTCTGCTAACTTTTGTACACTTTTACTGATGTAAACAAAATGAGACTGAGGAAGCCAAAGTCTCCAGTAGGATAGTGTTCCTATGACGCCTCTAGAAGTAGGAGCTCATTGAAGGATACAGACCTCATCTGACAACAGTATTAGTTGAAGCCCTAGAGAACACAAGCAGAAGAGATTCATGCTACAGGCTTGAGAAAGACCTCAGGAAGAGGTTGTGCTTACTTCACCCAAGTAAATCAGTTATGACACAGACATACAGACAATCGTATTTCACCTGAACTATATATATTCTGTTTTATTTCTATGCATCTTTGGTCTGCTTTTTTTTTAAAAGGCAACAAAAATTAATCTAATTATCAGCAACAGGATGTGTCATCTTGTTGCTACAGTGGCCACTGCTTTTGCTAAAGCCTTCAAGGCCGTAGGAACCCATGTGGCACCCAGGATGGGCTGGTCTGTCAATCTGTGGTACCATTTAAAAAGCATGCTAAGGATCATCTGTGCTCTTCAGGAACTTTTGAAGAGTTAAGATCAAGTGAATCAAGCAAAATCTTCAAGAACTTAATCATGTTATCTGACACCAGAGCAAAGTGGTCCAGTTATTCTAAATGGGAGGTACTGAGTGCTGAGCCCTTTGGAAATCCTGCCCATCAAGAAGCCTCATAAATGGGCAAGTACTCTCCATAGCATATGGTAAATTTCACTTCTGTTTTTGTCCCTCTTATATTTGTCTCAGCAACTTTGTGTGTGCAAAATATCGGGAGTGAACATTCTTTTCTCCATCCCTCCTCCCAGAATGTCAAGCAAATTGCACATGGGCATTCTCAGCAATATTCAAGCATAACATTTATCAAAAATAGATGATCTGTGTTACAGCTTTGTCCATTATTTCTCGTGTGCTTACCATCTCAGGATGATGGTAAGAGAGGAAAATGCCATTTACTGTGGAAAACACTGTTTTCTGTGGAAAAAACCCCCGATGTTTGGCTTTTCCAGTAATCTAAATTAAAGAATTTTCATAGTACTATGTGTTCTGAACAGGTAACAAAGGCTGTATTTAATTAGAATATAGTTTCTTAATTTTAAGACTTTGATAAAACTGTATTTACGGAGTTTACAATTCTAGTCTTATATTAAGACTCTGAAAATTTAGTGTGGTTACACCATCTTCAGCTTGCTAAATGTCCTTGTTATTTATATGTACTAATTTTGGGTGCTGAGGCAGTGATAATAGGTGGGAATCCATACTACTGCAGTCATATATTAACTGATCACCAGACTAAAAAATTACATAGCAACAGGTAATACACATCAGATGAAGTAAATGGCTTCCAGCTCATGACCTTACTGGCTAGCCTTCCTATCACAAGAGAAAGGGGATTCCTGTAACTTATGCAGTGGTTATCCAGTCCCTACTCCCCATCTTCTTCGTGCTCTCAGACTTTTTTTTTTTTGCTGCTTTTTTTTTCTTCTAAATTAAAATAATATTAACACTGAATAAGGGCTTTTGAATTGACTTTAAATCAATTAGCTAGTAGATATGTTGCCTATACTTAAACATCCTTGTCATGGAAGAATTCAAGTGAGACTCTTCTGTTTCATTTTTAGTATCTCTTCTGAGAAAATCCAGGCCTTGGATGCCTTGTCCTTTCTTTGCCACAGTGTCATTCATGACATTGTTTTACATGATCTCACGTCATTAAGTTTACTATATCCCATCCACAGTAATTGAGAGTCTGATCTGTCAGCTCTCTGTACTGACACAGAAGGGGTAACAAAAAGAAAATGCTGTATGCATGTGTTCTGCTGGTGAGCAAAATGGGTTCTATAGACACAGTATAGTGGCACTGATGCTGCAGACTGAAAAAAATCAATGCTTCCCTACTGTGGCAGACTACCTATTATTGGGTCCCCTTCAGCTTTGGGGTAGCACTGAAGTTACTTTACCTTTTTATACCTACCTAACATACTAATGCCAGTTCTGCTATAATAACTGGGTTACCCTCTTACTCCAAAATCTGCCACTGACAAGTGACCCACCAGTTTTCATAAATTTAAAGATTTTTAGATTATAGGCTCTGCTACAAACTTTTCATACGACCTCCAGCACAAAACAGCCCATATTGCTCATGGTTTTTCTCCCTGGACTATGAATTTGCAAAGACCAAGCAACTGCCAGGAAAATAAAACAAGGTACTACATGCTAGGTATTCTGCAATTGACTCAACTACCTCTTTACCCATAAGCCATAAGTCTGAGGACATTTGGTTTCTGCCCTTTCATAGCTTCTCAGTTAGCAAAAACAGATTTAAGGACAGTGCTCTTTTCAGCACAGATTTTGATGGATACAAGCACATTAAATTTCCAACAGAAAATATTTTTTCTTTTGGGGTCATTTGCTATTGTATTGTATTGTGCAATGTGACTGCTTATCTCAGGTTGCAGAGGTTATTTGCTGCAGGGAAGGCTGGGAATGTCATTAGTGCACTGTGCCCTGAGATAACTTGCAGCATATCATTAAACCATCTAATGACTGTATGGCCCATTGACCTCCATCACTCATTTGTTAACAATGTTTGTTATTTACAAGCACTAGGGAAATTACTGTTGAGTTATTACTCACACTTCTCTTGTTGCTGCCATCACAATATTCGGTGATATCCAACAGGAAAAATTAGAAAGCCAGTAAACTGGCTTTAATGATATGATCTGGTGTGCATAGGAATGAAGTCTGTGTGTGTGTTTACTGTGGACCCCTTGTTGTCATCCGACCCTCCCCCTCAATATTCTGTTATATCACTTTTGTCACTGAAATAATATTTCACTTAGCCATGTCTTTCCATCCAGCTTTGGGTTTCACTAGCTGCAGTTTTCTTGTAAAAACATGTTATGCAACAATTGGGATTGGAGATGAATCCAGTGAAGGAAGAAGCTGAATCATAAATAATTAGCAGCTGTATTGAAAATGTCATTTTACCCCAAGACTGTTAAAATAGAGCAACTGGAATTCTTAAATTACCATCTTTTTCTGCTGGTGTGAAGTATTTGCTACTCTTCCTATTAAATCACTTCTTCCATTAAACAAGGTATTTTTGAAGGCACTTATGACTATTAGGCAGTTAGAAATTACTGGAACTGAAAGGTATTGGCTTTGATTTTTCTTCATTTGTGAGGTTTTGGAACAGAG
This sequence comes from Pezoporus wallicus, assembly GCF_028554395.1. Taxonomy (NCBI): domain Eukaryota; kingdom Metazoa; phylum Chordata; class Aves; order Psittaciformes; family Psittacidae; genus Pezoporus; species Pezoporus wallicus. The sequence continues at coordinate 2,920,645 of NW_026638501.1, forward strand.
GCGGGTGTCAAGAAAGTAACGATAAGGTAGTTGTTTATTTAAAATACTTTGTAGTTGATTTGCAATAAGCAAAATTAGTGGTGTTCTTAGTAAATATTAAGCTTTCCTTGTGGTTAAAGGTCTATTCAGCAAACTAAGTTAACCTGGTGTTTATCCCAGTTATGAGTAATTGAACTTCTCTTTGAGGTAAATTGAGGCTAAAGAAGAATGCGAAATACATATGGGGTAATATTCCAATCACTTGCTTGCTTGTAACTTCACAGAGAGAAGTATAGCTCTCACTGCCTTCAGTGAATTATGGCAGTACAGAACAAGGCATTGTGTCTTGCTAGAATTTAGCATTGCTGCCTCCATCTGAGGGTGACCAGATGTCCACAGCCAAAGCAGGACACCTACCTCTGCCTGCCAGATTTCAAAATTGATAGGACAATAATATGCAAATAAAGCCAGATTATGTTGGTATTGCAAATATTGCTTCAGATTTGGGTATTTTCCTGTGCGAAAGGGAGTAGTAAAATAAACAGGAGTATTTATATCAGTGGTGGTTTGCCTTGAGAGAGTTTCACTCTATTACCAGACCCTTTGCAGTTTTCCTTTATGAAGCCGGAGTAAGTATACTGACTTCTTCAAAGTCCCAATCACTATCGCTTAATTACTTTAGTTCACCATCTGCAAAGTGGGGTTAATAGATAACAATATTGTAAAGGTAATAGTGTGCAATACACACGAATGTATGTCTGGGTTACAGGTTCAGCAAGAATAAATAATTAGGCCAGCTAAAGACATTCTGGGTATCAGCTCAAATAAGCCTACAGGGTACTATATTTTAAGGATGGTATTAACAAGACATGGTATTAAAAAAACAAATAGCATTTTACAAAGTCAAATAAAGTTGTAACCAAATAGGAGGTCAGTTGTTGCAGTATAACAATACAAAGTTGATCATAATCCAGGATATACCAACAGCTGGGAAAAGCTTAGCATGAAGATGCACAAATGAATTGCCACAGCTTAACGACATATTGTGCATCAGCTACAGGAACTGACCATAGCAGTATCCTTCGCCACTAGCAAATGTTGTCTAAAACACATTAATCTAAACCAGAGTGAACTTGCTATGCTGCAGTAATTTCATTCTATTTAGTGTCACAACGCTTAAAACTTTTCACCAGGTTTCATTTAAGCCAATGCGTATTTAGTCAATGACTTCAAAACTCTGGATCCCCAATATGGGATTCAGTGAAGACACTCAATTTAACACTGTCTTCGTTAAATTCCAGAGTGAAGACCTTAACACCTAAATATCCAGACTCTTGAAAAATAGTGACCCAAGGCAATTCCCTTTATTTTCTTTCAGTCAGGTCAGTCATTTCATGGAAAAGCTCTCTATGGTTTTCTATATTTTACTGTTGATTTTCTTCAAGGTTATAACACAATGCACTACCACCAAGTTCCTCTGAAATAGCTTTGCAGTGAAACTACCACCATACATAAAGTAAAGCTATTTTTTTTAAGCCAGGAAACATTCTGATAATCAGTCCAGCCTGCTTCCTAATACAAGCTTGGGAAAAGGCCCCAACACAGATCATTTAAGACATGTAAGTTTACCATGAAGAGTCCAAATGACACAGAAATCATAGCCTCTGCCAAATCATTTAAATGGTTAACTTTCTTGTTGTAAAAAGGTTTTCTTTTAATCTGCAATAGTCTTGCTTCAGCTCTCAGCCATAGTTCATGATAACTCCTCCTGATCTGTTAATATACCACTTATTCAGATCTCTTTATGCTTCCTATGTGAAACCGTAAACTCTCTTTTTGAATGGAACACTGCTGCTTTCTTTGCTATCTTTTACTTTGGTGGTTAATGAAATTTTACCAAGAGTTGGCATGTAATTAACATGAAGAATATGAGAATAAATGACAGCAAATATGAAAGAATATGAGATTAAATGACTCTCATCCAAGCAGAAGTCCAGTGAAACAGTGAGATAGTAACAACAGAGAGTAAGCCCGTCACTGCAACAGAAGAGGTTTACAACTCTAGAATTTCCTTGTAAATAGACATTGGTGTAACACCTTAAAACTGTACTGGCAAAGGAGTGATAACGGGTGTCAGTCTTCTGAGAAGGAGAGCAAGGCATGTTTTTATTGCAAATGAATCTGACTTAACTAGTGAATAAGATAAGCAGGATTCTTGGCAAAGAGAGCTCACGTGGTGCAAAGAAGCGATGTCATAGTGAATGATCCTAGGCTCCTTCCAAAATCCTCACTTATCTTCAAAAAAAGGACAAGAATGATGCAGAAACTGAGTTAGGGAAAGAGGACAGCACTATATAAGTCTTATACTATCAGATTTCAGATCAACCATGTATAGAATGCTTATGTTGGCTTTGTGCCTGTTTAACTGCCAGATGTCCTTGAAAGGTCAACTTATAAACCTGGAGAACCTGCAAGATTTGGAACCTGAGAAAGATGTGTTTAAATTACTAGACAATCAGGGATCAATATCCCTATACTTGCGGGACAGCACTGCAATATAATCTTGTGTCTACCAGGAAATAATTGGGTGAAGGGATCATAAACCACGTGGAAGCGAAAGATTACATTGTAGTGTTCTCAGACCAAAGGAGGGCATCGGACTGTCTTCCTGGAACTCGAACACATAAATCTGGCAAGCTTTTAGGTAGGAAAGGCTCACCCAAAGAAATGTGTGAGAAATCTCTTCTTGTATAATTACTTGCAGACTGTGGCAAGACTACTTTTTGCTTTTTTCTCAGCTTAACCAAGGAGGCTAATGAGTATGAGGCTTACAAGTCAGGAGTCCAGTGAGGGATCCAAATCCAAGCCGAAAAAATGTGAGAAAACAAATGAGGACCTTTTACCTGCGATTTTATTTTTTGAATGCTACCCCCTCTGGTTTCCATCATTAAAGGTACAACAGTCTGCTTTTCAATGGTATTTACACGTAATAATTGGGGCTCTGCTAATATTAATTACATTAGATATGGCATTTCTCTTTTTGGTATCCTTCAGTAATTTACTGCTTCCTTGGCAGTCTGCAGAGGTGATAACTGCGTGTGGAGTGGGTTTGCTGAGGGTTTTATTTTGTAAAAACCTAGTAGCTGCTGTGTATTTCTGTCACAGATTTTATTATGTTCCAGTGATGGTTTGACAATTTTTATTTTCAAATTGACAGTTCCCATAATAATGTACTACTTCAGAAATCTGTATAAATCTTCTGGTAGATAAATCCTCTGCATATTTTTGTTTAATGTATTTGGCAGCATTGTAATGGATTTAAAATTACATTTATTGTGCACGTTACTGTGTGACAAGGGATGGATTTCAACCACTCCTTTCCCAGGTAACAGAACGTTATTACTTGATGCAGAAATATGGCTTTTACATATAGGCTACTATCACAATTTAAACTTGCCCTCTGACAGTGATTCACATAAACCTCACATGCTCTGTGGCCAAACTGGAAATCTCAGCAAGCACTGAGTATTATCAGATTCTCATGCTTCAAATGAAAACATACAGATTATGATTACATTAAAGATACTGTTCTTGTTTCGTGCTGTACTACCTCAATATTGCCCAGTCCAAGCGCATCTTGCATGGTGACCCACATGGAGACTCTAACAGTGTTTACTCTTCATATGCATCTGATTGGAACAGGAGAGGAGGGAAATGGGAGGAGAAGAGCAGGACACTGTCATGGTTTAAACTCAGCCACGCAGTCTCTCACTCACCCCCCCTTCCTCCCCCCCTCCCAGAGGGATGAGGAGGAGAATTGAAGGAATGTAACTCCCGCAGGTTGAGAAAAGAACAGTCCAGTAACTAAGGTATAACACAAATCACTACTGCTACCACCAATAATAATAATGATAACAGAAATAATAAGGGGCGAGAATACAACCGCTCACAACCCGCCAGCCAATACCCAGCCTGATTGAGCAGTGATCTAGCCCTTCCAGGTAGCTGCCCCCAGTTTATATACCGGGCATGACGTGCTGTGGTATGGAATACCTCTTTGGTTAGTTTGGGTCAGGTGTCCTGTCTCCGCTTCCTCCCGCCTTCCCCTCCTCCCTGGCAGAGCATGAGACTCAGAAAATCCTTGGTCAGAATAAACATTACTAAGCAGCAACTAAAAACATCGGTGTTATCTGCACTGTTCCCAGGCTGAAAGTCAAAAACACAGCACTGCACCAGCTACTAAGAAGGAGAAAAATGACTGCTACTGCTGAACCCAGGACAGACACCCAGCACCTTTTTGCTCTTGGCCATGTCAAAGGATGATTTCTTAAATGAGCCTTCATCACTCTGAATTGTTGTTCAGTTCTGGATTTGCATCTAAAAGCATACCATATCCTAATCTGCTCAAGCAGACTTAGCAAACAAGCTAATCTCACTGACAGATGTCATGGGAAAGGTAATGATATTACCAACCACAGAACTGCACAGGAGCACTTTTCACCAAGTTCCCAATCAGGTCCCTTTGGAATCATTCTCTGTCTTTCATCTCTTCATGCTGAGAGACTTCTGTGAGATACCTTCTGTGAGAGGATTTGAATACACTAGGAGTCTAGAGATAGCCCACAGGACTTTTGAATAACATTCATAAATTAATTATGAATCATGTTCAACCCACACATACCTATTCCTGGCAGAGCTCTTCTTAACAGCAGCTACTCTTAGCAGCAGCTTGGTGTTTTTCTAGCCTCTCACCAAATTCTACTGTCATCAGGGAAACTTATTGTCCTTAAACAGACCCTTTTCTCAATAAATGTCCTTAACCTCATTACCACAATTGCATTCACTTCACAAATCTTCTTCATAATTTATGTTTTGTCAGACTGCGGTTTTGTCAGTTAATTAGCCAGCATGGCTAGTCAACAGTCTTTAGACAGGCTTCCATGCTCTCCCCTCTCATATTTCCCCCTCACAAACTGCACATCCAAAAGGCACTGTCGGCATATAACTGTAGATGCTATTCATGTGTATGGTGGCACCTGTTAAACGTGGGGCATCTGCGTTAAATCTTCATCCTGAGTTAAACCTCTTCTCCCTTCCTGTGGTTGCCCCATAGCTCCCACTGTCCCACCAAGGGAAGAATGCTCCATCCCACATTCCTGTGCTTTTTTGTTCCTTTAAAAAAAACATCCAAACCAGCAACAAACAAACCAAAATGAAACAAAAAACCCAAACCCCAAAAGAAACAAAACAACCCTAAATCCAAAACAAACCACAACCAAAATACCCAAACAAGTTAATGAACCATTTCCATTCAAAGATGTTCCAGAAAAGGCATGGGAAGTGGCAACATTACGATTCAATCAGAAGACTTTGTTACTTTATTTTGTCTTTGATGTTTTTCCCGTGTGATTTAGGCTTTTCATCAGTATTCCCTTATTTAGTGTTTGGGTGTGAGAGCAAAAACACAGAAAAAAATTGCTTTTCTCTTTTATTCTTTTATTCACTTTGGTGAAAAAGTAAGCAGCAAGAAAATTCCCTCACTCTCTAATTTGAGAAAATCAGGTTTCATTTCAACATGATTTGAGAAAATCATGTTTTTACTTTAGTGAGGTAAAATGTTGTTACTGTCAAACAGAGTTACTTTTTCTCAAGAATAGTACTCTCAGATGCAGATATTATACTGCCATAACTAAAATAAAATCACTTTTGTTTTTTCCTCATTCACAGTAGCTATACATGACAATGCTTTTTATCTTTGCAGACAAGCCATCCTAATGTCACACCTGGATTGTAGTTTTACAGAAATCTTTGAGAGAGTTATTCTTGCCTACTAGTTTCAAAACGTTTCTGTGGTTACATAGCTAAACATACAGGGGGTGATTAATGTAGTCTGATTTGGCTATAGTGCCCCATCACCACTAAAAAGGGGAAGTTACACAGTCTGAAAGACCTCTGCCTTGTAAATACTGAAACAGAGACCCCACTGAATGTGAACTTGTGTGATTAATTTCAATGTACTAGTGAAGTCTCCATAATGCCAGAAAAGCTGCCACCTGCCTGGGATAGAAGTAGAATTGCCTGGATGTTCCCAGTTTTATCTGCTCTTCCTTTCTCAGAATTTTCTTTATTAGCTTGTCTAGGTGAGATGATAACTTACTAGAGAATTGTTAATGTGAAGGAAGGTAGTATATACACCCTCACTCTACTTATTCCAGGGACTAGGGCTCATTGTAAACTATCTAGTTTAAATGTACTTTTTTTCTCAAGCTCATTTGCTTTTTTAAGAAAAAAAAATAAATTTACATTTCACTTCAAAATTCAAACTACCAATCACAATTTCCCAGACAGAAGTTAGCAGAGAGGATATATTAGAAACTAAATCAAAATTCAAATAGAAGCATCAAGCATGGTAAAATTCACTAGAACACAATCATCATTAAATCATCTGTGAAGCTACAAAAATGTTTTAGAAAATGTTAACTTTGATATTACTCATTGGAACTTTAAAGAGAGTAACAAGCAATTTTTCTCCTTTGACACCATGACTGATACCCTTTTGTCTTGCCAAAGAATCTTTTCTAAGAAACAACAAAATATTATAAAGAAAGAATAAGAAATGAAATGTAACTGAGTAATATCAACAAAGCCAAGTGTTGTGATATAATTTCACTCTCCCATCAGCAAATGCTTACACAAGTCACATTTAGGAAGGTTATGATCAAGTGATTTGTTCCACTGAACACAAATCTTTGACTTTCTGTTGCATGCTATCCATGAATTCCTTTACCTTGCATTTAGTTTAGGGTTGTGAGCACTTCACTTCTAGAGCAGACTGTGAGGGTTGAAGAGGTTCATATTTCTTGCTAGCAGACACCCATTCCATTGCTAGAGGTTACCATCCTTCCAGGTTTCCTAAGGAACCAGCAGCATTAAACATCTGGGAGATTTAAATCTTTTCTCTGGTATGGATGGAAAGAGAAGTTTGTTCCTAGCAGGACTCTCCTCCCAGAGTTCAAATTAATCTCCCTTCCCATAAAAAGCTTTTGCCTTTATGTCTACAAATGAAAGTAGTCTCAAATTGAGGAAGACCATTATCTAATGAGATCAGAAGAAGACACTTCCACCTATGCTTGTAACCTTCAATTCAGCCTCCCACTAGCTATTTTTAAGGTGTGTGTTCGCATGACCCAAGGCAATCCGTAAATTGTACATTACTAAAAGCCTTGAAATGGCTAGAGATAAGACTTTCCTGTAACAAGAACAGACTGAAAAATGATTTCCAAGAACTTTTATAAGTTCCTGTATTATTATTTGATTATTCTATTTCCTCTATAACTGCAAAACTAAAAGACAGTACTGCAGTTGTAAAGGTTTGGCACCTTAAAGCAGGCTTTTCTCATCTGTATGAAGATGGGTTCTTTTTGCTTAACAAGATTAGTTTAAAATATTAGGCATCTTATCCAAACTATTTCCTTCTGTTTGTTCCCTTTACAGTCTCTGGACAAAACAATCGATCGTACCTCAGAAGGCTGCACTGACTTTATGATTTCCAGAATTCCTTCAAGAAGTGTCCAAAGAGTGTCTAGCTGAGACAAAATACCAGTTTTCATATGATGAAACTTATATGAGATGAATCCTACCTTAAAAGAACAAAAATCACATTAAGAATCTTCCAAAATATTTTTAACTGTTATTTTTAAAAGGTATTATTTACTTTTGTGTAATAAACAGAGCGATTACTTGACAGTGTTTCATAAAATCTGGATTTATATGAAGAGAGCATTCATTCATATGTATTATTCTAACACTGGTGAGATCTTTGAAAAAGCTTTTGGTTGCCTTTTAGTTCCCCTCCTTCCTGCTGTTTAAAATAGTGGTGAAAAATGCACTCACTTGGACAAAGATAGTGCAACCTAATTCTATGATTTCTTTCCAAGTAGCCTGATCCAAAAGTCCATTGAGGTAATTGTTTTTTAATATTGTTTTTTGGGACTCCAATGAAAACATACAGCAACTCATTTTGTAGCTTCATGCCATTTGCTGGTACTAGGCAAGCACAAGTGTTATTTACCTTCTGCATGGGCTAAAAGAGGCAGCCAAGTAATTTGGTCCAATTTTCCATGGTCTTCATGAAAATGAAAGAAGAGAACAAAATCCACTTATTAAAACTGGCCCATTTCCATTTAATTCAAATGGGTCACAGTTCATTTCATACATTCCTAAAAAGATATACTTCTGCTAGCAATAATTCCAAAAGTTATTTAAATGAGCAGAGATAAGATTTATTCTTATCCACAGTGACTAACTTGTGAATGGACACCAGCTTATAATGTACTTTTAGAATATTTTTATTTTAAAATATCCAGTATTTTTCTTTTAAAATATCCATAAATGTGTTTAAATTGAACTCTTACTGTTTCATCCTCTTCTTGGACTGTAACAGCATTTTCAACATGACTAATACCTTCCTAACTCAGTTCTGTATTACTCAGTGAAACACATCCAATTAAAATATTCAGTAGCAGAACATAAAATAAGTTAAAAGACAAAGAAATAATCACACTTTGTCCTCTAAGATTAGCCATATGAGAAATGGTTTCATAAACAAAATCCAATTAGTGACACAGGAAAACATTAAAAATACAATCTCTGAACATATCTAAGCTCAATGTACAGACCTTGCTATAGATGAGTAGATGTACTACTCTCCATGGGTTTCAAAATGTGACTACAAATGTCAGTGAGGGGGAGTCTGCATGTTTTAATACCTAAACTTTTCACTGTTTCTCTTCCTCTTTTTCTCTCTCCTTGTTTCATTTTATTTATTTTTTATCTCCAAAGATCTTGTTAAGTAAGGGTTTTGAGTTTTTGAACCTATCGGTCTGATCATGGTATTGAAAACCTAATGACCTCTGCTCATCATAAGAACAAACCCCTTTAAAATGTTAACAATTGTACAGATTTTGCACACCCGAATCTCTTGCCTAACTTTATCCTTTTCCTAGACTCTCCATTTCCCTATTAGAATGAGAGCTGTGTGTCTGTTTCTTCCAAAAACAAAGTAAATATGAAGAGGTCTAATCCAAAACTTTACAAAAAGCCTTGAAAACCTTGGCCTTGTAAGTGCATTTGTGTATTTAGCCAGATGTTTTTAAGTGTATGTGTGCTGTTAATACCTTTGAGACAAATTATTTTCTTTCTTGGACATGAATTTAAGCTGAATTTATTTTGAGATTAAAGCTGGCCAGAGAATGAGAACTACTTTTTGTGGCAGTTTTGGAAGCTTCCAAATTTGTCCTTGTTCTTCATTAGAATAAAATTCTAATTAGAGAATTAGAAAGGTGTTTGGAATTGAGGAACTTCAGGAAAATGTCTGCCCACATGCAAAGTGTGTGTAAATGCACATACTCTGTATATAGAATGCAAACTTTTCTATTCAAGAAAAGGAATTAATGAAGAAGGTTATATCTGAAGGTAGTTTGTGCAACACTTTCCATGAAGTACTATGTTCTTAGCATTTTTAGTACTTTTCCCCAAATCAGTGAGATTTATATGTAGAAACTGGAACTGTGACTTTTTTTAGCTTTGAAAAACAGTGCAAATATTCTTTTATGAACATTGTTGCTTATTTTACATTTCACTGCATAAATAGAATAATGTTGTCTAACATTATCAAAAAGTTGTATAGGCAGGGTATTATTTTAGTGTTGTGTTTCTAAACTGAGCTACATGTCAGAAGCTGTGCAGACCTTGTTAATGATGACTGTAATTACCATGATGAAATTTGTGTCTATGTCCTTTGATGTAGGATGGCTTCCAAAAGAAAAGCAATGATTGCCTACTGATTTAGGAAACCACAAGCAAATATTATTGTGATGTACAGCCATTATTGCTGACTATCTGCATCACTGTCCTCTCCCCCCATGGCAGTGCTATATTCATAATGAGTTTCTGTCCTTTAAATCTCAAAAATACACCCTTGTGAAATTTCACAACAGGACATTTGGTCAGAATTTGCAGAGATTAAATCTGGCTAGATGTAACTTAATCTGGTTAGATCTGCAACAGCAACCTCAAGCTCGGTATCATAGCTGGACCGCATTTTTATTACTCTTAGACATAGCTGCAGGCATCTTGGTGAAGTTTTTCAACTAAGCTGAGCTGTGTAGGGACCTTTCAGCTCCCTTTTCACCCATCAGTGAAAGGCTAGAAAACTGGTAAACAGGACAACTGCATTCCTAAGGAGCTGATTATTATTTCATATATATTTTTATTCCACATTAGAATTGAAGTGAGACCTTTCAATGCTTTTCATCAATGGCCCAGTAAAAGTGGTGTGTCCACTTCTCTCTTCCCAGGGACTAGAAGGGGATTAGATCAGTCCTCTCTTCCACCCTTTCTTCTGGTGGAAAATAATTTGGGTTTGCCTCTCAGTACTGCTCTCCTTCTAAAATATTGTTAATATCATTGGAGGACCTTTTTTTGTGGTATATAAATAATTTTTCCAAGGTTTGATGACTTGTTTGTTTGTTTGTTTTCAGATATGTGTGACTGTTCTTTTGTAGGCAGACTTCTTTCTCCTAGGATGATACTACATTGCCTCCTTTCCTTGTGTTCTTTTCACATAAATATCAACAGAGCTAAGCCATTGTAAACAAGAGTGTAGTAGCAAGTGCCTTGAAGAACCACTGAAGAGGAAAGATTTACCGCTGAATAGATGTGCTGGCTGCAGCACCAGGTCTCATTTTTCAGCTCTTCTTCAGACTATTAAGTTATCAACAGGTGTTCACTAATGAGGAAAGTCATATGGTGTCGATGCTGCAGCGCTGATTCATTCTAACCCTGGGTGCACCAACACATTCAAGAGGAGACACTGTGTCAACAAGGTTGTGGCAAGCAACCTGCAATGATTTTTTTCCTTCCAGGTACTGCAGTGTTGTGCTCCATGTCATGCCTTCTCCCAGGAGCCCCACTTTAATGGCAGCTTAGTAGTTTTGTGCAGGTATTGATGTTCAGCTAAGAGACCGGTAAAAAGCCATCACTGAGAGACTGGGTATTTGCCTTGGAGTTAGTCTAAAAATTTCAGAGGATCCATGCTCTGAGGCAGATTTCCTGAGGATTAGGTGAACATATTAGCATAACTCTGAGCTCAAACTGAGAAATGTGATTTCATTTAAAGCACAGAATTGAACCCAAGTTTCCCATTTTACAAACAAATGCCTATTCTTATGGTCATTTAAGTTTCTTTCTCATATAACATTGAAAGTTCTATTAAATTCTTCACCACAAACAACCTCCAAATGCGGACATATGTTTTGTAGCAAAGTTATTACTTTCAGAATAGCCTTGGTCAAGAGATATCTAAAAAAAAAAAAAAAAAGAAGAAAAAAAGCACTGTCCAAACATGCTTATTACTAATACAAGCTAACTTTATGAATATGTGAAACAGTTGTCCAAAACAGCTGTCCAAAACAGTGAAAAGTAAAAAGACAACTGGACAATAGCAAAATAAGCTCTTTCTGGTACTATATACCTTTACAATATGTTAAGTTACCTCTAATGGTCTTTTCTGTTTATAATAAACAGATCTGTGATTAGGATGTACTTTAAGAAAAAGATAGCATCATCCCCTGTTTTAGATGGAAGATGATTACAAAAGATTTGTTGCCTTCACATCCAAAATCCAAGAAATCAATATGAGAAATTAGACTCGTGTAAAGTATATTTGGATATGTGGATGGTGAGAAGGTTAATATGCTTCAACAAAAAGGTTTTAAAAAACAGTCACAGGTGGCTATGCCATAGAAAAAGAGCAGAGAAGCAGTGGCAGGGCAAGTGTCATTTTGTGGAGCTGAATCTGATGACTGGTCTATCCAGGCCTGTATTTCCCTCAGCAGCAGCTTTTAATTGACATTTCAGAGGGGAGTAAGGTTAATGACAAGATAGTCAGGCCTATAACCTTACTAAAACTCTTTGTTGTTGATATAGTATAAAACCCATGTGAGAAATTTCCATATCCACCTCTTACCCAGAGTGCTTCCAAGCTCCTGATTTTACCAACACAGTAGCAATGAGTTTCACAAGGGAATGTGTAAGGTGGGAAAGTTTTTCTCATAATTAGCTTTCAGATTTCTATATTCAGATTAATTCCTGCTTGTGAAGAAGAGTTGTTTCCCTTTACAGCATATTTGAATATTGTGGGTGCCTTTATCATGGCAGGTCCTGAATTTTTGTTCTCTAAAATTAATAACTTGGGCATTTGGCTTTTCTTAAAGAGACACTTCCTTACACTCAACTAATTCCCATCATCAATTTCTGTCTATGACATACAGTTCTTTGTGACCCCTTTGATGAAGAACCACCACTAGTATAGCATTTTCAGAACAAGTTTCCTTTAGAATCTTAACATTTTTGTAACTGTGCTTCTTTTGGGTAGGAGAAATAGTCTAGCTTAGACTAGTTTTTTTGTTTTTTTTCCAGGTTTAAATAGCTAAATTAAAACTTGGTAGGAATATAAATTATTCTTACTGAATGCATTACTTTGTCAACATTAAATTTCACCTGCCATTACATCTCCTGTTCTTTTAGTTTACATATGTCTCTTTGAAACTGCTGATAAGGTCTGATTTAGACAGGGGAAGGTGAATCCCTCTTTTCTTCATGTGAGTTCATCCCCTTTCTCAAATTTTACAGAAGTTCTTGTTCTTCGTTAGAGCGAGATGAGTTTGCATGTAAAGCAGTGATTTGGTCTCTTCACTACAGATATCTTATAACTTGCTTCTTTGGAATTAAGCACAGACTGGTCGAAGAATGAATTTTACATGAAATTCTAAGTAAATATATTAACATATTTATAAGGTGAAACTAACTTAAAATTGGATTCTTCTATAGCTATAGTACTAAGCATCAGTACTTTAGCCATGTTTTATGTATGCAACTCCATTGAAAGCTCTAGAGTCAAAATGGGGCAAAATGACAATTTTTCTTTTTAAATTTAATGTATCATTTAAAGTAATTGTATTCTGATCTGTACTCACAGTATCTATTACACATTAATCACCACTGCATTATTATTGCATAGCTTCTTCAGTAAAAGCAGTCAGCTTCTATGTTGGTGGTGTAGGGCATTTCCACACTTCAGGATTCTTATTTTAAATTAAACTTTATCTCTGAATTTTCTGGACTTATAATGTTGAAGTTGGAGATAATTACATGACTTTCTGATGTTTGTTTGGTCTCTTTCTTGAATTGCTTCAGCATGCTTTTAACCTTCTTGTCACTTTAGCACAGTTTGTGTAAGAAAATCAACAAATGCACTGTTAGGCTGATCCTGGCACAGCACCTCAGCATTCCGCTCTGTTAGCTCTCTGCCCCAAGGAAACCATTTATTCCATCCCTTTGCTTTATGTTTCACTGCCAGCTCTCAGCACTGGTGTCATCCAGACCACAAGCACCAAGATGGGATGACCGTGAGCACAGCAGGAACCTGGCACAACTGCCCTAATGTGCAACTCTGCTTTGATGGGTTAAAAACACCAGAGGCCTTCTTCACTGCACAGCCTTCTCCTGCTGACTTCTGTGTGCTTGTTTTGAGATGCAGCTGGCCTGCACCCTGTGATAGGCTGCCAGATGGGGCATCTTGGGGCACTTGGGATGGCTGAGGGCAGGGCTGGCACAGCTGGAGTGGCCAGGGGGCAGCAGCTGGGGCAGGTGCTGATGTTGGGGTAGGTGCAGCAGTTGAGGCAGGGGCAGCAGTTGGGGCAGAGGTTGGAAGCTGGGGTAGATGCAGCAGTTGGGGTAGGAGTAACAGTTGGGGCAGGGGTGGCAGTTGTGGGGTTTAGGTTGTTTAGCTGGGGATATTTAACATCCTTAGATGTTAAAAATGTGTTTTGAGGAGTTGGATCTGTACCTCAATGAGAATTCCCATGTTTTCAGATTGCTGCACTGCTGGTGTAAGCAGGTTTGTCACTGTGTAGTTATTTTTAATCAGCCTTTAACTCACAATAATATATTTGCTCCATGGGAACTGTTGTTAAGAGATTTCAGGACTGCAAAGGCTGCAGGTGCCCACATAGTCATGGCACAGCTTTTAGAAAATCAGAGCTTGCCTATGAGGCCTCCAGAAACTGAGGGTGCTGTCGATAACAGTGCAGAATAAACAGTTACTTAAAATGCTTGTAACACAAGGCAGAATGTATGGCAGTGGTGCCATAAAAAGGCAGAGCAAGTACAGCAACAGTCCTTCAGTTTACCTTACAGTTTCCCCTATAGGAGACTATATTCAGCCACATGAAACTTTGCCATATTTTAATACTTGCAGCCAACACCTCCCACGGCAGTTTGTCTCAGCCTGCTCTTTTTATTACATTTTCATTATTTTAAAGTCTCAGTTAAAATGATTAAATAAAATAAGGAACCATTCATTTTTTGTTTTGTGGTTTAAGGTTTCGCTTGGTTTGGGGTTGGGGTTTTTGTTTGGTATTGTTATTGTTGGTGGTGGTTTTTCAGTTTTGGTTTGGCTTTCTTTTCTGGGAAGTCACAACTTTCTTGGAAAGTTTCTGGAAAGGCTGCTGTTTTCCTCTGAAGGGAACTTGCAGCATGGTTGTCTGGTCTCAGAGAGTTGTGTTCTGTAATCCCTAGACAAATTTTAAATTTTGTCCAAGTTTAAAGTCTCTGACAAATCATTCTTTGCATGAGCATAATAGGTTTGCTAGTGTGCCGCACTGAAAATCTGTGAGGACTTTCACTGCTCTGAGCATGAGATGGGCACTAAAAGGGCAGTGCTCCAAGAACACGTAAGAGTGGGGTAAGAGCCCCCTTCAAGTGGCCCAAAACAGGCCTGTTGACACTGGAGGCTTGAACAAAACTTTCATGGTTATTCCTCTGCAGTGCTGCAAGGGGATGCTGTGGCAATGGCCATGTTAACCAGAAAGATTCATCCTCACTTTTATAATTTGATTGCGGGGAGGAAAAACTGGGAGATGCAGAACTTAAGAAATAAATTATATCTGTCTTCTTTAATGGTTGAGCACAAAGAGGATGGTGGAAACATCTACTAATCCCTTGTGCAGTAATACATTTCCAAAATGTGGTGATTTTTCCCCAAGTGGTCTAAAAAACTTGAGAGCATCAGATTGCTAAGCGAAGTTTAGGAGCCAGCACGCTGTTTTAGCAAAATTTGTAATTGCTGTGTATTAAGCTCTGGACTGTACTGCTCGTGTGTAAAATGAATCCCAGTGATTTCTGTCATTTCTGAATTGCCTAATGCACTGCTTTACAATCCTTACCACATTAATATTTCGAACATAATTTTGGAACTGAGAATAATGTTAATTATGCAGAACTTTAGCATTTTTACATTTATGGTTTAGGGTGTGTGCATGTGTCTCTAAGAGTATGTTGCAGTGATGTGCTGTAAGGTCGGACTAAGTATTGAACTTAACATTTTGCGTTAAACTGTACCCAGACTACTTCCCTCCCAGCAACTTTAACTGCAGTTTTCTAATTGATTCTATTTCCCTCCTTTCTCTCCAACCAAAGCTCACTGAGGCCCAGGATAGGCAGGATCCGCTCCTTGCCCAGTAACAGAGCAAATGTCAAAAATCCTAAATGCAGGAATTTCTGACAGGTGGTGGAAGTGTGTACTACACATCAGTACACTATATATGACTTAGGTCATGTCAAGGTATTGCTTATGGTATGCTTCCGTCGTTACCCTTTGGAAAGATGTCAAAAAGTTAAAGATGTCTAAAACATTTGTGATACATGTATTTCTGAGGCTGCAGTCAATGTATCTAAGCTGATACTATCAAAGGCACTTGCTGATCAGGTAAAAGGACACATAACAGCTAGAATTTCTTGAAAATCTTCAAAATAGATGAAGTTAAATAGATGACATGCAGAATTCAGAATGAGGCTTGGGTAAAATAAGCAATTTGTGCACATGTGTTTGGAATATTATGGCCACTTTTTGCTGTCTGCCTCTTGGGAGTAGCATATGAATTCAAGTCTTTATATCACACCACTTCATCGCATGTTTTCTCTGCACATTCCTTTCTCCAGCTCTCTCAGGCTTTTCTCATGAGAGATGCTCCAGTCCTTTAATCATCTATGTGGCCCTTTGCTAGACTGTCTCAAGTAGCTCCATGTCTCTCTTGTGGTGGGGAGCCCTAAATACTCCAGATGTGGACTTACCAGTGAGGGTAAAGATCATGTAGTAGAGGGGAAGGAAAATATAGTGGTTTGGTTTTTAGTGTCAATTTCAACCTTATAAAAGTAAATAAATTTAAAAAGATATCTACCTGTGACCTTCATGGGTAACATGGCCTTCAGCAATGATATCTATGTGTCAGCCTTGAATTACTTATTTTTCTCTCCTTATACCTCCTGTTTTCTTTCATTCTAGCTATTGTCTTTTGTTACTTCTATAGAAGCTGATCTCCTGCAGCTTTTTTCTCTCTCTGCCCTCAGCATTACAGATGCCTGGCAGCATACTGGTTGCTCTTTTCTTTCAAAACTCTTTTCTTTTCTTTAGTATTGCTTTCCTATTATTCTCATTTTGTTCTAACTTGTACCATGCTTGGCTGTGTTTCTTACTACAGTCCTGATTTTCTTGTCCACTGGAGTTTGTAGGATGTAACCTGGGGCTCCTGTCTGAGCTTCTTAGAAAGCAGCTGTTAGCATTCAGCTAAAACAAGACCTGAGCTTCCTCTAGATTTTCTTTCAGCAGAATGCTGAAAACACATTTCTGCCACTAGTCTTGTCATAGATGAGACCATGTTCTCTCTATGGCTGGCTGAGCCTATGCAGAGTAAAGCAGTTTCTCTCTGGAAGTACCAGAAATTATTTTTGTAAGGAAAAAAAATCTCCTGTTCTGATATTTCTTTTTCCTCTCCTTTCCATTAATAGTTTTATCCTCTTCTGACACTATCTGAAACCTCTGCTTCTGCTTGCCCTGTCCTCTGAATTGTTTCTCTCATTTAAATATAATTTGTGGGACAAATGCTGTAAATCTACTCTATACCTTCATTTCTATTTCTGTGCTACTTTGGTAGGGACAGAGTACTGGAAAACGGTAAGAGTGAGGTCCATGTTACATTAGCTTTCTAATATTCTCCCACATGTTCTTCTACTTTTCCCATTCCATCCATCCATTCCATCCCATTGGGGTCTACAAGGATGCTGGGGAGAGACTCTTCATTAGGGACTGTAGTGTTAGGACAAAGGGTAATGCGTTCAAACTTAAGCAAGGGAAGTTCAGATTGATATGAGGAGAAGTTCTTTACTGTAAGGGTGGTAAGGCACTGTAATGGGTTCCCAAGGAAGTTATGAATGCTTCATCCCTGGCAGTGTTCAAGGCCAGGTTGGATGGAATCTTGGGTGACATGGTTTCAACATAAAAAGGACATGAAACTGTTGAAACAAGTCCAGAGGAGGGCCACAAGGATGATCAGGGGACTGGAGCACCTCCCGTATGAAGACAGGCTGAGGAAGTTGGGGCTGTTCAGCCTGGAGAAGAGAAGCTGCATGGAGACCTCCTAGGAACCTTCCAGTATCTGAAGGGGGCCTATAAGGATGCTGGGGAAGAACTCTTCATTAGGGTCTGTAGTGATAGGACAAGGGGTAAGGGGTTCAAAATTAAACAGGGGAAGTTTCGATTGGATATAAGGAAGAAGTTCTTTACTGTAAGGGTGGTGAGGCACTAGAATGTGTTGCCCAGGGAAGTTGTGAATGCTCCATCCCTGGCAGTGTTCAAGTCCAGGCTGGACAGAGCCTTGGGTGACATGGTTTAGTGTGAGGTGTCCCTGACCATAGCAGGAGGGTTGTAACTATATGATTTTAAAGCCTTTTCCAACTATTCTATCTGTTGTTTGTTATCATTCTAGGGTGTTTCAGTTTGTGTTTCAGCTGTATAGAGCCCCAGGCTGATGATCTCCAACACCTGTTTGAAATCTGTGAGTTCTGCTATTAAACTTAAATAATTAAAAACTTAAATATTAAAATGCTTTGCATAGCTCTGAGTGGGAGTGCTGATTCATAAGAAGAGTACCACAGCAATCTAACCATAGCCAGATGATGTTGGGCGAAATACTTGTCTAATCAGGTCTGGATATTAATACATGTCCTACTGTAAAAGGGCATTATTAATACATGTTCTACTGTAAAGAGACATTATTAATACACATCCTACTGTAAAGAGAAAAAAAATGCCTCTCTACAGTAGGGCACGTATTAATATCAAGAAAACAGAGTGGAAAACAGAGTGACAAACAGCCTTCTGCTCTCAATACAGAAGAGGGAGAAAAAAAGGAAGATTTATTTTATTTCATTCTATTTTATATTTTATTATTTTATTTTATTTTATTTTAATGTAATTTTATTTTAATCTTGGGTCCATTCATTTCTTGTTTGTTTGTGTTTGGCTTTTTTAAAGTTTATAACTTGATTTTCATTCTTTCTTCTCATATTTATTCCCCTCAGCCCAAAAGCATTGATGGAGATTCTTGATATTTCCAGTTCCATTTCAATGGGTAGACTTGGAGGAACAAAGTATTATTCAAAATAATCAGGATGGACAGAATCTGCCCTGGCACTTTTCAAAGGACCCTTTCTCAGTGTTAAAGAAAGATAAATATTTTGGCTGACTGCCTTCTTTAACTTCTGCCTGCTTTGCAGTCATTGATGTTTGGGAACTATCCCAAATGCTGTCCATTTGTCTAAGGGGCTGCCTGAATAGGAAACGTCTCCTACACAAAACAGTGTTGCTTTAGGGGAAGAATTGTTGCTTGGCATATTGATGTAGTGGGATTCAGTACTTTATAATTGTCACTTTGAAATTTTTCTAAGGAATACTAATAGAAATAGGGATTAGAGAATACTGCTGATCTCACTCCAAAATAAGTATTACTACAAAGAGAATGAATATGGAGTTTGTTTGTATCTGCTTGGAATATAAAAAGGTGAGCTGCGAAGAAGGTGGTAGTGGATTTATTTTTTATTTTTCTTTTTTTTTTTTACTTCAGTTTTGCCCTAGCCCTTCAGCTAGGAGTACTAGATCTGCAGTTGTTCCAAACCCTGCACATACTGATGCTGTTAACTAGACTGACCTCCTTGACATGCAACGAACATATTTTTCATTGCCCAAGTCAGTGATTTCCATTTTTACATTTTATTTCTTCCCTTTTCACTTTGAAATTCCCTCTCTTCCCTCTTCTGGAACTAAATATTAGTTCTATAAGGTTAAAAGAGTCAAACACATGCATCAGAATAGGTCGGTTTCTTTGCAATGCTAGAAACTTCTTGCAGTTTGTCTATTCTGTTCAAAAAATATTGATTAAAATTAGGCTCAGAGTTCACTGGCAACCACTGTTTCTGTAGCCAAGGATGTATTTCAAGATTAAATATTAGACTTCATTATATAATTTAATTCTAGCAAAGAATTTGATATTAGAGCCCACTTCCATAGATGTTGTACAATAACTCAGACCCCAGCCCACAGTATCATCAGCTCTCCAGCTGTGTCTCTTGACTTTGTCCCTGCTCTCACCCTTCTCCTATGAAACTGGTGCTGTCTTTGGCTCATACAACATCACACATTTGCCCAATGCCATCAACATCACTTGCATCTTGAAATGCAGCTGTCTTTCTCCCACTCTGAGTCCAGATAGACTGGCCATAGCTCAGCCATTCTAGAACCTCTCTATAATATCATTTTTAAAAATAAAGTTAAGCTACAATTGAGGGGCTTAAGTTTGAGGTGATGGACTTCAGATGTAGAAGAGTTAAATTTCAAAAATAATTTCATTATCCAAGTTAAAGTGGGTGAGAACTACAGTGCATATCAACTCAAACAATTAGGACTTGCCACTGGCTTTCCAAACATATTGAATGACCAAGGTCTCTTACACAAGCATTAAGGAGTGGCTTTCAAAGGGTTTCAGTGACGTTTCAGATTCATATTGCTACCATTGGACTTGCTGGGATCGCTAACCTTTTTCTAAAATCTGCTTTTCACAGAGCTTTTTCAGAAGCATTACGTTATTTTTTTTCTGCCATAGATAGCAACATGATTGATTTGCTGTTGTTCCAAGCCAGGGAAAGCATGTTGCGGGCTGTTTTTAAACAACGTTGTTGCTTCGAGATTCGTAATATGACTTCCGATCTGGTTTACTGGTTCTACTGCCCTCCAAGGAAGAAAGAGTTCCCTTTGTTCCCTTGAGAGTCTGTTTAATTGGTATGTTTTAGAAAATTTAACGTATAACAATAATGGCTGTTTACAGAACATAGTGTATTCACAAGAATGAAAGAAACCTACTATTGTCTTAATAGTAATAATACAAAATATTTTTAACTTGAGGACATATGTCGGGCTACTTTTTTTTTTATGGTAGGGATGTCTTTGTTTATTTGTGAGGGGTTTTGTTGGGTTATTTTGGTTCTTTTAGGGATTGTCTTCCTTTCTGTTTTATAAAACATCCTCCAGATAGGTGGAACTGTACATGGATTACCTAAATTAATTACCTAAACAGGGTCTACAAGAAATCTGGAGAGGGACTTTTAAAAAGGACATGTAGTGACAGGACAAGGGAGAATGGCTTTAAACTGGAAAAGGGTAGATTTAGAATAGATATTAGGAAGAAATTCTTTACTATGAGGGTGGCGAAGAACTGGAACATTTTTCCCAGAGAAGATGTGGATGTCTTATCCCTGGGCAAGGTTGCGCTGGACGGGACTTCAAGCAGCCTGATCAAGTGTAAGTGTTCCTGCCCATGGCAGGGGAGTTGGAAACAGACAATATTTAAGGTCCCTTCAAACTCAAAATAGTTTATGATTGATTCTATGATTCTACGATTCTGTGATTCTATGATTCAGGTAACTGTTGTATCATCCAAGCTCCCTATAAAATTTCATTTTCATCTGAACTTTCACCAAGTAATGGGCAACTATTTTCTCAGGGAAGGAGATGGTAAAGAAATGAACGGATAGTAATTAATAACAACTACAGTAGGAAGCACCTCAGGATTCTTATCAAGATTGAGGGCTAAAAGCTGCTTTGAAGGAAAATATTGTAGCCAGAGCCCCTAAACCCCAAAGCCATTGCTTCCAAGCAGCCACTTCTGAAGCCAAAATATTTTACATTGTCAATAATAAAATATTTGCAAGCCATTTAGACTCCCTGTATGCAATGCTCTCTTCAGCCTTCCTTGGCCAAGTGCGCCAGACATGGTAAATGGTGGCTTTCCAACACAGAGATTTTGAACAACAGGAATTTAAATATCACTTCAGCAATTTAATTTTAAGAATATAGATTTTCACAGCATATACGTACTTTTAGATTGATTTGCTCTTTCTAGGAAGCCAGAAACCATCCTGCAGGATCCTGTTGTTCAACACAGAGAGAAGAGGGGAGCTGGACAATGACTTGTTGTTGGGGAGCCAGGGAACAAAAAGGGTCCTGGAAGAGGAAAAAGAACAATTTTATGGGTTTCTCACAGTGTTTCCTAACACTTTTAACCATTTTGCTTACTGGTATCTGAACAAACTGATGCCATGGGTGCAGAGGAACAGCGGATGCATAGGCAGCTGGGACAGAGCAGACGTCAGGGTCAGTAGATGGCTGTGGTGGAAATCAGGTTGCATTCTGTTCCTACCCTCTCTGATAACTGAATGCCAAGAATGTGTGTTAACATTGTTAAGTTAATTATCTCTTGGCACTACAATAGCAACCCTTTCCAACCTCCCTCATTCTGGACTAGGGGGGTTTGCCACATCCATACAGTTCATATCAGACAAAAGGAAATTCACACTTCCAGGAAAATCAAGTGTGCATACAAAACTAAACCCCAGCAGGGCTGGCCAAAGGTCTGGTCTTTTCTAAAGCTAGCCACAGGTACAGAAATGTTTACATCACTTGGATTTATTCAGCTTGAATATGAACCAATTGAAAGTGAAACAAACTGGAAGGAATACTTGAAGGATTCCTTTCCATAGAGAAGGTTGTGGTTGGCTTGTATAACCCTACTGACATCTTCTGAATGAAAGTTGCAATATTGAATGTGAGGGGCTTCTAAGAATTCAGAATCTTAAAAAATTTGTCTTAGGGTATGAGGCAAAGTTGCAAGAATGGGATCTTAAAACAATGTGACAAAAGATTTTTTGGCAGATCAATACAGTCTTCTGTTTGATCCGCAGCTCTGTTGAGATAAGGCAACAAAATAGCAGGATGCTAGAACATAAACAATAATATAGAAACAATTATAAATGCCTTTCTTTATATCAATAGCTCATCCATACTTTAAAAGCTATGTTCAGTTCTGGGCACTTGATCTGAAAAAAGAAAATGTAAAATTAATTGAGGTTCATCAAGAATGAATAGGGTTATGGAAAAAAGCTTTGAAAAGGGAGGTTGAATTAGTTGAGGCTTACAGATCAGGTGTATCACTGCTGCAGTTCAAAGTAATGCTGAAATTGCAATTGATGTTAATTGAACAACATCAACGACTGAGCCAATCAAAGGTGACACAATAAACTTGGAAAATAAAAAAAAGAATATTATGAAAGGCAACCTGCAACTGCTGTACAGAAGAGGAACTAGCAATTCTTGACAGTAGAAAATAAACCCTTTGATGAAAAGAATGTTTTTGCACACTATGAACAATTAGATTATACTTCTCATGACCTCCAGAAGCTTAAAGGCTAGAATCCTTAGTAGGGGCTAGAAGGAGAATGGCCACTTTATTAAGAAGGCAAAGATCCTGACTTACAGTGGCACTTCTAAAGTAACACTAAAATTTAAAGGCTTTGGGACTCTTCTAAACACTCAGACCTTGAGGCATTTAACATCTTACCTGACAGATGAGTATAAACATTATGGAGGTTCAAATAGTATCTGTTGCTTTATAGATTCTGACATGTAAGAGGATAGCCCCTCTCCCAGAACAGAAGTTTGTGCTGGGTGTGCTGGATCTGCTAGGCAGCTCTGTAGTTTCTACAGCTTGGCAGAACAAAACTTTCCAAGAGTCTGTTTCTGCTGAAACCATTGCCATTCAACTGAGGACACTGTACATGTGCATTTACTGATTTCAAATATAGTTTAAAAAATTCCTCAAGAGGCTTTGTTTATTCAGTAGGGATGGAAGGAAGTTCTGACTGCCTGAATGGTTGTTTGGTCAGGGAAATGAGTCAGGGAAATGAGGCGGTGTTTGTTCCCATGACTCTCCTTATTTTGATCATAGAATCAATGAAGTTGGAAAAGACCTCTAAGATCATCTAGTGCAGCCACTACCCCAGGACTGCCAAATCCACCACTGATAGTTCGCTTCAACTCCTCATCCCTTAGCCCCTCCCCACAGTCAGTCTGTAACTCTGTCTTCACAGGGTCGTTCAGTGTCATTCGTATTTTTTTCAGTCACATGGCACCATTCTCAAAAGGGGCCCTGTTAAAGCTTCCATTTGTGTTTTCAATTACACATGTATTAAATCACCACTGACATTAACAGAACTGACCTCTGTTTGCACCTTTCAGACATGGGTGAGTCATTCTTTGATGGGAGCTTTACAGACTCCTGTTCTTGGCATCACATGGGAACTCTGATGCCTATGGCCATGATTGGAGACTAATGTCTATTTCCTATTCAGTGATCCCAAGACAATGTATAGTAGAGGGTATTGTTTTAGTTACCTGACTTTCCAGGGGTTTTATTCATTTTTAACTGATAGGTTGCCACTGCTCCTGTGGTAGTGATAGGACAAGGGGTAAGTTCTTTAAGCTGAAACAGGGTAGACTTACATTAGACGGAACAAAGTTCTTTACTGTGTGGGTGGTGAGACACTGGAACAGGTTGTCCAGAGAAGCTGTGGATGTCCCATCCCTGGAAACGTTCAAGGCCAGGCTGGATGGGGCTTTGAGAATTCTGATCTAGTCAAGGTGTCCTGCCATTGGCAGGGGCTTTGGAACTAGATGATCTTTAATCCTTTCCATCCCAAACCATTCTATGATTTTATGATCATGTCACCCAGCTATTGCATGAGCATTAGGGCAGTAAAATTACTACAAGGCCAGGAGGACAAGGATTTATTTTTCACATTGTCTTTGCATTTTACCCGATTTAACACATTTCAAGTTTTAAACTTAACCTTGCTCATGAATCTGTAAGCCTTCCCTGAGATTACAGCAGCAATATCATGCTACTGTAACTGATGTGAATGAGCTCCAGTTTAGCATATTCTTCTTTCCCTTATTTTCACACTTCAGAAGAATATAGAATATCAATATATTTTTAAGAGCTCAAGATTAGTATCAAATTTGTAAATTATAAGTGCTCAGCATATTTTGATCATAATGAGAAAATTCATTGCTGCTCCTGTCACTTCTGCAATAGATCAATTGATCTGACAGATGTACAGACTTGAAAACTAGAAGGAATGAAAATGTTACTAACATTAATTAAGCAATGAGTGTATTTCACCATAGGTGGATCTAAAAAAAACCAGAGCTGCTTATGCTGAACTGTCTTTTATTTTCCCTTAAGAATTATTCCTTTTTAGCCCATAAAAGGCAGGATGATGCATTTGATTTGTAGCAAGGACTTAAGTTTATGACTGCTACTTGTAATCAGAAACAGTGTTTTGGTTTGGTTTTCTTTTTTTAAAACAATGTTCTCTGCTAGGATCAGGTGATTGATTTGATTCCAGTTTAGTTTTACTTGTCAGATTGTATAATGTAACCATAAGATGAGTGTAGGAGATGCATGACTAACTTTGGCTGACTCAGAAGCTGACCATGCCAAGAGAATTTTATAACCTGCTACTAGAAGAAAATGAATTTTAAAAAGTATTGTCCAAATTTTTACTCAGGTCTTACGCAAACACCTGTATTTACATAGTCATCTTTTTGCCTTTAAGTCAGTTATGTGAACACACTAATTTCATTTCCCATCTACTATAATTTTTCAGGAAGCATTCACAAAGATATCAAGTTTATTTTATTGCTAGATATTGCTAGAAATATCAAGTCGTCTGACAACGAATTCCAAAGGTTAGGAAATAATTGTGTTTAAAATAAACAAAAGATAAGTAGCTAGACCTCCCCTACTTTATCTGTGTAAAATGTACTGCCTGATAATTTTTTGGTATTTCTTCTAGTTTGGAGGATACAAGCAAAAGGTCTCTTGATTTTGCCATTTATAGATTTAGCTCAGTTTTTTTATGTAACTCCCAAGTTCTAAATTAAACACTTGCAGTCTTTTCCCTTTCAATGATATATCGAGCATCTCTCACTTTGTCGATGGTTTTCTGCTTGGTTTTTTTGAAACCCTATGGCAGGGTGTGCCCTGTTACTTTTCCCCTGATCTGGTCTGCTTTACTTGCAGTCAACGGAGTGAAGTGTAGGGTTTTTCTGCCACCATTAGGATGGGAGACATACTGCAGCAGCTCAGAAGCAGTACTGGAGGTGCCCTTGAAAAGGCAGAATAGGCACGGAAGTACATTCTTGTACCTGAAAAGCCTTTCAAATAAAAAGGGTTAAAGTCCTTTGTTCTTGTCCTGAAGTCCAGGGCAAAACAAAATCACTGCAGGTGAATTAACAGCGGGTACAGTGAGTGAAAACTTAGATACCCACTTACTATAAGTGAAAATTTTAAGAACACTGCATTTACTTCTATCTGAAACTAGTGAGTGGCATGAGAGCAGATTATCAGCTGAGATTCATGGCAAAGAAAGCACTTTGCTGTGACTAGTTAGGAAACATTGTATAGATAAGTTAGATGTGATATCATATCCAATCACTGAACAGAAGTTGAGCTCCCCATCTGTCTAAATTATCTGCCAGGAATATCCTTCCTCATTCTCAGTCCTCTGAGTCCATGGTTTGTCTTAATGCATCAGTAAAGCTTGCTGCAAGACCAGCCACTCTCTGAATGGAGTTCAGGTCTATCAGTGACTCTTTGGCTTGTCAACCAAAAACTGTGAGCTAGTAAAACCATGAGAAATATCTCCAGTGTCCTGTCTTCACCAAAGACCAAATTGATTGGCATGCCACTTACTCGTCAGAATCACCAGTGTTAATGCTTCACTTATCCCACAGTAAGAAGTGACATGTCTACTCAAGTTCATGACATAAAATGGAGTCATAAAAGAAAATAAAATGGTTTTGTTGGAGTACCTTCAGTAAATAGAGAAGGGTATAATAAATGGAAAATACTTCTGTTATATTTTACATATTATCTGATAGAAAATGGGTACACAGAATCATAGAATGGTTAGGTTTGAAAGAGACCTTAAAGTTCATCTTGTTCCAACACCCTGCCATGGGCAGGGGCACCTTCCACTAGACTAGAAATATGTTTCTGGGAAGGGGCTGTTCTTTTAGGAACTTATATTGCATGACATATAAAATATACAGTATATAACCTGCGGGACTTCAGTGCTGAAATAAATGCAAAGTGCTGCATTTCCTTGAAAGAAGGCATAGATGTGCACTTGCCTGCAGCAATTAAAGACTTGAGCTAAATTTTTAAAATTATTTCAAGGTTTCAGGAAAGTGTGATCTCTTCAGAAGAAATCAGTGGTATTCAGTAGTGCATGGTTTGCATGGAGAAATCAGATTCTCAGATCAATACATCACCAGGAATGCTTCCATGCCCTCTTCCCTCCTCCCCAGTGTCCTACTTCTGTCAAACTGGCTTTGAAAAAGATGACCAAAAGTACTACTGACACTAAGGA
Organism: Pezoporus wallicus; assembly: GCF_028554395.1. NCBI lineage: Eukaryota > Metazoa > Chordata > Aves > Psittaciformes > Psittacidae > Pezoporus > Pezoporus wallicus. Next base: position 2,947,345 of record NW_026638501.1, read on the forward strand.
GGGTGTTCCATAGCCTTTGGTCAGCTTTGCATGAGGCCAGAGAGATTACCCAGTTGTTTGAGAGCCTGATAATGAGCTACATCTGCTGCCCCAGATAATGGGAGTGAAGGCTGGCAGTGTTGATATGAGAATATTGTGCCTCAACGCTTTGCTGTCTGGTGTACTTTTTGTTTCACAATCAGTCTTTCTTTTTTTTTTTTTTGAGGTGATTGAAAAAAGATAGAAGTTATTTGCCTTTACTTATGTATAGGATGTAAACAGCCACAGGTAGAAATGTCACATTATTGAAATTGATTTTTGTAAATTTTCATTATATTTGCTTTCATTGCAATGAGGAGTTTGTTTTGATATTTCCCTCAGGCTGATTACTGGCATTTTACCAGAAATTGGTATAGATGGATCTCAAGGTCCTGAGATATGTGGTTATTAAAATATGAAGTAATCAAACATTGTCTTCTCAAAATTTTAAGGAAGATATATTTGTGAGAAATCCTTCCCATTTCTCAAAGCATCAGACAAATGGGCCTTTATCTTCATACAGCCCAAGAGAAGCTGGGTCAGATCAAATTGCTGTTTAGCTCTGTATCTTGTGTTTTCTGGGATCAGTGAGAAATGTTCAGGGAAAGAGCATTGAGATATAGGACTATGTGGTAGGGTCAAGTCATATGCCACACATATTCATCCCACAGCTAGTCCTGAAGAGGACTGTAGCTCTCCCTATGCTCTTCCTCCACGGCTGCAGAAGGATGAGACAGGGAGCTCTATACCTCACTTCTGCCCCAGCTGTTTATCAGATCTTGGTAAGTCACCTCACATTGCTCTACCTTAGTTTGCCCACCTGCAAAATGGCAGTAATGATGCTTTTGCCATCGAAAAAAACATTCTGGGGTCTGCAATATAAGGAAAACAGTATGGATACTTACAGCTGGAGCATTCTTCTTTGTTTCATTGGCCACCTCTAACAGTCTTCTTAGCTGTATCTTTCTGACCATCTATCTTCATTAAATCTAATCTGAAAATATATTTTTTGCTCTTTTTCACATGTTTATAGCTCTTTTTCCTCCTGGCTTTTTTTTTCATTGTTTATCTCTGTAATTGTATTATTGAACAGTTCTAAAGATTTCTCAAAGAATACTGCTATTCTGTATCCAAAAAGTCTTTCTTGTATGGCATACTGAAGAAGCCTCACACCTTTATTGTCCCATAGGGTCAGATTTATTCACACCACAGCAAGCAACAAAAATTGCACCTACTTCTTTTGTTGAAATGTATTTACTCCTTGATAGTTTTGCCACTACCGTAAGAAAATGCATAACAGTCCCTTAGCTCTTCAATTATTCTAGGAAAATAAGTTCAAATTTTCTCTAGAAACTGTTGAAATACATCTTGCTATGGCTTGCTATGTGTGAATTGTGCAGGATCTTTCCAATCAATTTTTTGCCACCTTGCTCATCATTCCTTTAGCTTCCTTCATTAGAAGGAACCACAACCTCAACATGATGCTGAAGTAAGGCTGAGGTATTCATTGACTTTTTTGTCTCAGTCTTCACTGGCAAGAGCTCCAACCACACTGCCCAAGTCACAGAAGGCAAAGTCAGAGACAGGGAGAATGAAGAACTGCCTCCTCCAGAAGATCAAGCTCAAGATCATCTAAGTAACCTGAAAGTGCAGAAGTCCATGGGACCTCATAAGATACACCTGCAGGTCCTTAGGGAACTGGTGGATGAAGTTTCCAAGCCATTATCTGTCATATTTGTGAAGTCATGGCAGTTACTTCTGCACCCTGCTTTTGGGAGATCAGCATCTTTCCATCTTTACATCTATGAAAGAGGATGCAGAGTTACAAATACAGGAAGGACCACATTATAGGAATGGGACCTTCATTCTTGGCTACACAGTGTAACTGGGTGAGTATCATGCTCCTAGCACACTGGACTGTGTTGTGCTTGGCAATAGATATGTCTCTGCTCCTTTTCTCATTTTGTTGAAATTACTGCCATTTACATGATCTTGCTGATCCATCTCCGTTTACTCCAACACCCTTGCTCAGGATCTCTGTGGATTCAACATCTTCACAGCACAATTTGCTTGAAAAAAATAGATTTTTTTTTTTTTTTTAAGAGCTGGTTCCCAATAGGAAAATCACAGGCCAGCTACTCGTGCCTGATGATTATGAAGGAAACATATGGCCTTTACTGTTGCACCCTATTGAAGCTCAGAACTATATATACATTATTTTTATATATATAGTGTATCTAAAATTATTGCATCATACGTCTCTCTCCCTTTCCATGCCTTCTGCAGAGATACTAAGATTTTATGGCATAAAAAAGTTTGAAAAAGTGACTGGTCCTTTGTAAGTGTTGTTTCCTTGCCCAATTAGCACTAGTTGGCCTTTGCTTGTAATCACTGTGATGATTAGACTTCTTGCATAATGTATAGTGAATCCTGGGCTTACATAAAAACATGCATAAAAGTCATGGAAAATGTCTTGCAGGAGTTATCTTTCTTAGATAATGGCAGGAACGTGACACCAGTGATGAACTTTACAGCACTGCTTTAATCAGTAAAATGAAACAAGTTTTGGGAACTATTCCTCTTCCAGGAGAAAGCAAAATAGCAGACACAATCGATTGGGTTTTGTTGTTTTTTTTGGTACTTGGAAGGTTTCATTGGTCTTGTTTTTGTTTTTTGCTTTTTCATCTAGCACTGAATTGTAAAGGATAACATGGGAATACAAACAAATCTTTATTGTAGTACTAATGGTATTGCATCCACCAACTAAACTGTCTGGTCCCTTCCAACCCAAAACATTCCATGAATACCAAATTTGGCACATGAAACAGTGTATGTAAAGAGGAACTGTATCTTCATAAGGCCTTGCTATTTGGGAGAATTTCCTTAATTGTCTTGGCTGTCAATATTCACAACCCAAAAAGCCCTCACTCCTTTCCTATACCCACAGTCCAGTGGGAGTAAGGAATACAAAGGTCACCTGCCGAAGCATAAGACAATGCAGTCATACAAAGTCTATATGGCTCTGAGAGAGCAAGGCTAAAAGGGAAACAGAGACAGAATCAAAGGCATTGTTTCAGCAGCACTAAGATGGCAGTTATGGGAGTTGTACGTTGCACTCATGAGAACCTGGCAATTGCTAGAGAAACTGTGTTCTCCATTTCCATTTTCTTTGATGTTTTTCAGGATTTTGTCAAAATACAGCTGGTTTTGATATGTATAGTATTGTTGGATGTGAAGTAGAAAAGTTAATTAAATAAAGATTTTTAAGAAACCATTTTCCTCTGGAAAGATATTTTAATTAAACATCTTGTTCTACCTCTATCCACCAAATAGGTAGTGTAACAGAGAAGCTGTTCTTGGCAGGAAATATTAAGAGAGAAAGTTGAAAGCACCTAGCTGTGTCATCATAACTACTTCCCCAGAAAATGATAGGAGACTACAGTATAAAGATTCTGCTTTCAGTTTTCTTTCTTAGAGATATATATATTCTGCTTTGGAAGCTATGCATTTTATAGGAATTGTTTTCAGAACAGGCAGGGGACTAGGTTAGGGAGCAGAACTTCCCTTGTATGAAATTAAACTCAGGGCTTTCTCTGTTGCAGCTGTATAAAAAATGTTCAGAGTATGCATGAATATCATGACTAGAAAAATGTTATTGAAATATTTCTCCCCACAAATAAATTCAAACTTTTTAAAGTGGTTTATGATTGAAGGAGAAACTCCTCCACCTCTAATTCAAGTGTGTGTGTGGGGGGAAGATACTTCAAAGTAGAAAATTAGCACAGTTTATGATTCACAGGAAACCACCCAATCAAAAATTAATTTATCTCAAGTGAACTAGATGAGTCTAGATAGATTCTTACCCATTTGAGGTAGCAATGCCAGCAGCAAGTCTGAATTAATTCTAAGGTCATTCTGACAGAGCTTCAAGTTTTGCAACAAACAGTCCAGAGTGAAGAAACAGGAAAAACTTTCAAGAACTTCCAAGGATGGGGAAGTTGGGGTTTAGTCAGAGACAGTAGGAAAAAGGGAATGCTTTTCCATTTTATGTCCTCATGGGTTAGCGCAGTTTTGAGCAACTATTCTGAAATCATCAGGCAATCTCATTAACATTCCTTTGCCTCTGAAGTAACTTACAGAATCAATCCTCAAGTAGATATGCATAGTTTAGATTGTATATAGTGAATAATATGATGTTATGTGATTTTTGATACTGCAAATACTCAACAGCTTGTAGGAACTTGTCTCATTTTTGATTCTTTTGGGCTTAATGGGAGATAGCCTAGCAAACCATATAGCTCATACTAACTACAACACATTAATAGTGTCATTCATAAATTGCAGCAATCTATCCAAACAATATTTCATAACTTGTGCTTATCCCCAAGGCACTACTGGCTAAACTATGTGCATTGAAGAACAGCATAATGGCATTGCTTAGCCAGCCTGAATAATGAATTCCTAGGGGCCAAATTCAATATAGCAGAAACTCCAGGGAAGTAATGGCATTACACCAGGGTGAATTTCTCCCCATTCAACTAAATGCATCTGCTGATTGAAAAAATTTATATATGAAGGCAGGCAGAGCTTTTGTTGTCTAACAAGGGGAAAGGTGTCATATTTGTTTTCTCCTTTAAATATTTGAAGTGTTCAGAAAAAGAAGACTGCTTCCAGGGGAAAATTGCATCACAAAATGCAAGCCAAATTTGTGTGAGACATACACTTATATTTTAATTGAAGAAAATTTCAAAAGAATAGAGAGTTTAATTTTAATTTACTGCTTTCTCAATCTTTACCAGGCAATAAAATTCATGGACAAATTCCAAAAAACTGAATCCTGACTTTTATGCTACTTCATATGCATTTTTCTATCTTCTCCTGGAAACTACAAGCAAACTAGATAGAGAATACATGCACAAACTTTCCAGGATTCTGTCTACCCACAAAAATGTAGAAACAATCAAGTTTGCAGGTAGCAACCTTTAAGTTTTGATTTTTCCAGAACAGCTACAGTGTTCCAGTGAAAACATTTAAACTTGTTAGAAGGGAACTTTTAATTTTGGCCTACACATGCACAGAAATATCAGAGGAACTGTAATGCCCATTCTCAGCAACTAAGGAGATTTAAACCAAGATGAAACAAGAGAAAAACTTCACACAAAACAAACAAAAACCCCAAATGCCAAGGATTAAAACTGTATTTGCTTTCCTAAGTGTTCTTCCTCTATTCTTTCAACTACACTCCACATCTGGAAAAAATTATATCTTATGCAAGTTCAAAATTGTCCAAGTAGAGGAATCCAAGAGGATGTAAGGGCAGAAAAAAAGAGAAGAAACTGCCTAGTTCCCTGAGTACAAACTCTCACACTATTGCTTAACAAGAACAGCTGCCTACATAAGTGACCATCTTCCAGGCCATGTGAATTTAACAAGACTCAGTTTTTTTCAGTATGTGACTTTAGTTTCAGAACAGGTACAAGATTTTTCCCTAAATAGTTACATGTCAGGACGTCTCACAGAATAGCAATTACATAAGAGCTTTCGATGAATGACTTGTTTTTTAAAAAGCCTTGTTAGTGGAAAAGTTTCAGAGATGATGAATCTGTTTTGTAAAAAGCACTAAATAATAGTAATGGAGCAGAAGACCCACCTTTTGTCAAAGAATTAGAGGGATCCAAAAGGAGATATAGCAAAGAGACTTTAAATATTGTGTTGAATTTTCTCACTATGATGTCTCACATTTCCATTGCAATAGGTGCAGCTGAAGTGGAAAAATAAGTTAGGACAAAGGGATAACAAATGTCATCTATTTTGAATAACTGCATCCTAAACTACAAGAGAAAGATGGAAATAACTAGAAGCTAGTACATGAGTATGTTCACAATAAGGAGATGATTCTTTTATATAAAGCACATGATAAAAATCAGCAATGCTTTAAACCATGAAAAAAGAACCATGCTCTGCTCAGTATAACTGGTTTGTCAACCATATATCTGGATAAAGTAAGACTTGATTGAATAAATATAGAAAATATTGAGATACAAACAATTTTTTCAGAAGAAAAAACTTGACAAAATTGGAAAAGCATGTTCCAATGGTTGCTGCTTAGGTAAAAAAGTTTTTTTTTCTCAAAGTCACAATTTTCCTACTAATTGCATTGATTAATACAGGTGACTTCCTAGGGTTGTGCTAGCCAGCTTCCTACAGGAAGTGTTTCTATTGACTCCTATTTGAACTCTGAATTTGAAATGGGCAGAAGAGGATGGACTCCAGAAAGACAGCAACTGTGGCTGCTAATGAAGCACCTTTCTTGTTCCTCGTATTCACTGTGGGGATGAAACACTATGGAATTGACGGCCTAACTATTCTATGATTCTACTTCAGCAGTCAGTGATCCCAGGCCAAAAATATTAACTGTTGGAACCACTGAGATAAAGTCATCATGATGCCTTCAAAGGCTTTGTGTATTTTAGCTGTTACTAGAGTAAACTTTGTAGAATAATAGATTAGGAGAGACAATCTTTAGATACCTATTTTTATCGGTAAAAATCTATTTATCTTTTTTGGTAATAAATTTATTTATTTATTTGCTGCTTGACATGGATATTTATTAACCTGAAGAAGTTCTGTACAGCAGTAGGTAGATAACATTTATATCAATTAAGAGTACTTTTCTATTATGAAAAAAAATTATGGATGAACTGTATGGCATCTGGAACACAGATTGGGTAGAATCCATCTCATCTAATTTTACCTGTGATTAAAATAGTGGTAAATATAAGCTAATCATCTAAACCCTCTCTGTAATCAGCAGAGAGAACTCTAAAACCAGAGGTTGATTCATTCCTTCCCAACAGAGATGGAATGAATCACCATCTGGAGTCCTGATGTCTCATTCTGTCTGTAAAGAAACTATAAAGTTAAAGTTCAGGGAGGTAAATTCCAGCCTATCTGGATTATTTTAAATTACATAATAATTCATTTCTCCCTGAAAACATTTATTGAAATGACCTTACACATTATGGCAAAAAGTTAACCTCAATGTTTTGGTGAGCACTATTTTGTAACTTTCACAGTGCATGCATGAGCCCTTTCCTAAAATATGCACATTCATTGCTTCAACAGGAATTGCATCTGTTAAGCTTTGGGTGTAGGCTGTAGGTGCTAGGGGTCCCTGACTGCTGATAATTCAGTCTTTTTGGCAACAATCACCCAGCCACAGCTTGTTAGATAGAGCATGGCGGAGCATCCTTGCTGAATGACTTGCATGCAGCATGTGTGGTATGTGCTAGGATATGCAACCTTTGCAAGATGGAAGATGTTCAGAGCCAACTTCCTCATCTTTGCTGCAGAACTGATGTCATTCTTGTATGGAATTAGAGATTGCATCTCTAGTCCTGCAATGTGTTCTTATAAAAGTCTTATTGTTTTCTCAGTTTGGGCAAGATCTGGTACATATGATTTCTTTGCAAGAGTTCTAAGGTTAATACCTTTCACTTGTCTTCAAAACTGGTATTCTGTACCTCAAAAAAGTATGGTAGTCATACCACATGTACGTTCTTCTCAGTGAATGACTACCTCAGTGGTAGACTTAAAAGAACCTATTTGATAACTAAAGGGAGGCAGGGGGAATAAAACAAGAAGAGAGAAGGAATTGATCAGAGCATAAAACTAAAAATTAATAATTAAGTGTAAATAGTGTATAAGATAAAAGAAGGATTGTATGCAGAAGACCTGTTCATGACTCCAGTTGAACACAAATTATTTTGAATAGTTTATCAGGCATAAAGAGGATGTGAAGATCATCCAGAGAATGAAAGGATGTATCGCAATGGGAAGAGTTATGCTAAAGTCACTATTCTTCCAAGATAACACAGATGATTTTTTAGGAGTTTTGGCCTTTCTTGATTGATGCCTAGGAAACTTGTAATTTTCAGTCTCACGCACTCTTACCTGGCAGATCTTGAGTTCTGTAGCAGATGGTACAGATACTTCTGCAACAGATGCATGCTTCTACTCCATATGCAGAATCAGCAACTGGGTACATTGCTAAACTGGCCAGAATTATTTCAATTCTTTTCACTGAAAATCTTAAAAGGAAAAAACAAAACTGTTGCTTCTAGCAATGTCCCAGCTTGTGGATCAAAAAGAAAGTAATCTTTCAACAACGAAACCATTTACTCTTTTATTGTTTTACCAAGCCATTCAACCTTAATTTTGAACCCCCATAACATTTATCAAGAATTATTGGTTAAGGAGGAAAGGGACAAATAAAACCAAACCACAGCTGTTTTAGCAAACTATTTCCCCTGCCACATTATTTTTACAATTCTCTACTGAAGTCAGAAAGTTTAAAAAATCTCCCCACAACAGTTTTGTCAAAAAGAGAAAACATGCTTCCAGCTGTATAGTCAGATGGACAGCAGCCTCCTATAAAGGGCTCAACAACTTTACTTTTTGTGCAGCAAAAAATCCCAGGAAGACAGTAGGTAAAATGGGAGTTTTACTTCACTGTTGTATTTGTTTCCCCAAATCCAGACAGCAATAGCTTATGCATTGAGTAAACTTCTTCTCAGTATAGAAGGGCATCTATAACAATCTGAAATTTCCTCCTGCTGGAAATGTCCAATTTATGGTCACCGTTTTCACTAAACCTGAAAACTGGTAATATAATTTAGGTGCATCTGGTGAATACCTCAGCAGTGGAAGGATCCACTTGCTCAGACTTCTGGGATTTTGCCTCCACACAGTTTAGGCCACATTTTCTCTTCACTAGGACTTGGTATGCTTTCAAGTCCAGTAAGCAGGCCTAGTAGAGATAGTATTTTCAAGAACAGATATGTGTCTGATTTTTAAGGCCTGATGTGACTGGTCTGTCTTTGCACCTCATGCCATGGCACAGATGACACATTGTCTGTGGCTTATCATTTCATAGGACTGAACCCAGTGTCTCTGATTACAACGGCAGGCCTGTCCATGCAGGGCTGTGACTCTGTGAGGTTGTCTTTGGTTCCTCATGACTGGCACTTATGCGTAAATACACATCATTCTTCCTTAGTAGTTCTTTATCAGTGCTTTGCATGAACACATATCATAAACACAAGTTGGGAGACTAAGGAAAATTAAATATTGGGCCCTTACAGATTCCTTACCTTGATAGGGGAAAGCTGAGTGCGGAGTTTGAAAATGTGGTCTTTGAATAATGTTTCTGAACTGATGGTTCATAGAACCACAGAAAATAATGTGTAGAAGGTGTTGCCAGTTGGATATCATGGTAGAATTATCAGGAACCAAGTAATGGTACCTGACCTGGCCACCCTTTTCCCAAAACCTCTGTGCACTGCTCAGGAATAGGACTTTCTGTTTCACCACACTGGCAGGCATAACCTTCCTCCTTGTCATGTCAGTGACAAGGCAGCAGGGACTAACTCCATCCTCCGCTGTGTTCAACACTAGTGGAGGTAAGGCTCAGTGGCTGTAAATGAATAATATTTTATAAGCAAAAGTGGACAGCAGTTTGGACTAGGATGTATCTGCAGCTTGCACTTTTGTCTCTCTGTATCCTGAGTATTTGGATGATAGGAGAGAGAGACCTGAGAGACCTCATTAGATGACACCAAACCAAAAAATTCCTAGAGGGGATTTCTTTATTTCCATACCATGTTCCTTAGGAGGATGTGATTGGCTGTGGAGTAAGATGATGGAGAGAATGGCAGACTCACCTGAAAAATACCAAAGCACAAACCTCCCTGGGATTGTTGAACTGCTGGGCTGCTGACTGCTTTTGGTTGATTTTTTCTGTCTCCGTTTTTCAGATGTGCTTTACGTCAAAGTAATTAATAATAATTAATACAGCAAGAGTGATACTATTTCTAGTGCCTGGTATATTCAATAGGGGTGAAGGACAGTGTCAACTTTTTCCCCTGCCTGATTCATTAAAGAGATCTCAGTGGGGGTTTCCTTCATTTCTAGGTACTTACTGGTTTTTCTGTTCCTTTTGATTGATAGCCTTGAGCAAATGCAACTGGATTTGGAACTGTTTTGTTCCTTCATATACAATCTTACATGCCAAACAGATACTTCAAAAAATATCACAAAGTGTCTGGAGAATGTGATGGTAGGTATTATTACTGTAAATCAGTATATAATATACATAAAGATACAAACTTTTTCATACAGTGTCTGGATTTACAGATTTAAAGAGGATTTTAAATTCATTTGCTTATCATAATTTAAAAGACGAACATCAAAAATAAAAAGTGGTTGTATCAAATTGATTTGGATGGTCATACTGAACAGAAGGATATCTTCTCAATAAATGAATTCTGTTCTAGTAGAAAGTAGTATACAAAATAGATTAATGCAAAGAACAGTGGCTCAAAACAAAAATGAAAACAAGTATATATAAATATTTTATGGAAGGGTCTGGGTTTGTGTGTTTTCAAAGATGATCTATTCCTTGGATTAGTACAGTGGTGTTTATTAAAATGCTTATGGAGTGGGAATCTTAGCATTTCCCAAAATGCTGCTGCAAAGGACATCTTTGTCTATACTGGAAGTGTGGCTCATAAGGGACAATGGTAATGATCTACCCTTTTGTTATGTTTATGAACATTTTATTAATATTTTATTTGCCATTAATTGATGTTCCACAAAATTTTCCTTATGTGTTAATAAGGATTTGATAAATTTTTAATACCAATGACTGCAAACTGATAGATTGTTTCTAATAAAACCTTTAAAAAATATCCTTTATTATCTTTCACAGGCTTCAAATACATTTTTACACACATGGATTTTTTACCATAGAACATTTTCAAGTTGTTCTTCACTTTTTTATAGTTATCATTTTAGAGGTGAAGTATCACCCTTCCTAGAAGAATTGTTTCACTGGGTTAGATCAGTGGCCCATATAGCACAGAGATGTTATTTAAGGTGGACACTTGATCCTAACTACTACTGGTGTGTGCACCATCTTCAGTCTCACAGGCAAGGTCTTCCTTTGACTTCTGGAGACATTTTAGCTTTCAGACTTCCCACTTTGTGCTCTGGTCTGTTCCTCATTGCGGAACCAGGTTGCACACCCCCATATATTTGCAGAATTTATATTGTAAGTACTGGAAGCTGAAAGAAACAGAGGAGAAAGATCACACTGTCTGAATTTAGTTATCCAATTTTGAAAACTTAGAAATGTTTTCTGGAAGCTTCTTTGCAATACCATAGGGAATACTTACCAGGAAATTCACATATGGGAAGTGGCCCATGGTAGATGTCTTTGTAGTCTAAAATACATGTTAAATATTTTGCTGATCTAAAAGAATTCATTTTGGAAGTGGAAACTTTTATGCTCTTTCCAAGAAGAAAGCCAGTAGAAAATATCTACAATATGCTGTGAAGGGCTGACAAAGATTTTAAAATAGAGGGTTGTTTGCCAATTCATCCAAATTATTTGTTATGATATTGCAGTGAGACATGAGGGCAGAGCTCAGAGTAATGTTGGCTTTAATTTTTCTCATGTCTTCACCTAGCCTAGAAAAAAAATTGTGAGGCATTAGAAAAAAGGCTGACCAACAGACTGCCAAAACATACTACTATCCTTTTGCATGAAATTTATTTCAAATAATTCCATTTCAATGTATTGATGCTTGTGTATTTAATACCACTTGGAAAACCTATGTTTTGTCCATGCCAGACAAACTAAACTTTTTCTGTTCATACTGAATTTGAATTGGTAATGATTGCTTACATATGGTATCACAACCTGAAAGTCTATGCCAGCAACGGTATTAACCTTAGCTTAGCAACACTAGTAGAAATCTATGGCTGATGCAGAAGTCTATCTACTTGCTGTGATTTTTTTGTAAGTTGGTAAGACTTTTGGTGCCTGAAAGGTGTAGGTCATGAGTTCAGAAGGATAGCAGAGAGCCCAAAGTCGTACATGGTGGTTTTCCAGTGGAGACAGAATCATCACTTTTCCTGTTTTTACTTTAATAGGCTTCAGTTAAAGCCATACTACTAATTCAGGAAGAAGAAGGGTCCAATTACATGGAGGTTAATATTTTTCTCTAGGAATTTTAGATCTGTGCTAACAACAGCTTCTCAAGAATAACTCAACCTTGAGTATTAGCTAATCAGAGCTTGGAGAAAAGTCCACTGACTGTGTTGTCCCTCTCTTCTAAAAGATTTGTCTCATCTCAAAAATGTAGTGCAGCAAGTCTCCTGAAAAATCAAAACTTGACAGCATGCTAGGAATAAGAATCAAGAATTTTTTTTTCAACACTTTCAGCTGATAGCTCCTTTAACAACCACAATTGAAAATCTCCCATCCAAATAAATGCATTTAATTATACACAGTGAATGCTAGCTGGCCAAATAATCTGTTTGAAGTGTGTTGGGCAAAGATACTTCTTATGTGTGTTCATATGCACAAACCTGTGCACACACAGTTAATGGATGTTCTTTGATTTCCTAGAACAAGGCTTTCTGAGCACACTGAGTTTCTTGTGTCAAAGTGAATTTTCAAGTACTACTGGTTTAGGTAGGACTGACCTTATCAAATGATGTTGTTTGATCTTGTCCATTCTGAAATCTTTAACATCTACCACCAAAGCCAGCTTTCTTCCTTCCCTTGTGCAGCCTTCATCCCTTCACACGTTTGTAATGAACTTATTTGGACACATTCCAGCACCTCAGAATCAAGGGGAAAAAACCCAAACCAAAACAAACCTGTGCCTGAAGAAGACCAACAAAGCTGGTGTATTATTTAAAGAACGAGCCTAATAAGGAACAGCTAGAGGAAACTAGGGTTGTTTATTCTGGAAGAAAGGACATTCAGAGGAGACCTTACCACTCTCTACAAATATCTGAGAGGGGGTTATAGCAAGGTGGGTATTGGTCTGTTCTCTCAAGTAGCAAGTGATAAGACATAAGGAAATGGCCTCAAATTGTGCTGGGGAAGGATTAGATTGAATAATAAGAAATATCTATTCACTTGAAAGGTTATTAAGCATTGGAACAGGTTGCCTAGGGAAGCGGTTGAGTCACCATCCCTGGAGTTATCTAGAAGATGTGTAGATGTGGTGCTTGGGACATGGTTCAGTGGTGTGCTAACTGGCAGTGTTAAGTTTGACTTGATATGAAAGGTCTTTTCTGACCTATATGATTCTTTGATTAGTTTTAAATCAGTCAATTATATTTTCTGTATTGCTTAAAAGACAAATATGAGCTATAGCAGATTCAATTTCTCACCTATTTTCCGGTTCAAATGCCCTTTGAAAGGGCCAGCATCAAAGAAAGGCAAGTGTGTGTGTCTGTGTCTAAGTCCATGTCCCTCTGTGACGCTAGTGAGTAAAATAGAGGTGAGCCACCTTGCACCTTGATGATGGACGCAGAAAATGACAGAAAGGTGAAAAGTTTTGGACTTCCCAAGGAAGCTTTTGAAAACCAGGACCTGATGAAAGGTGTTGGGCGACAGCACTAGAGTGAATCCTCAGTGCAGGAGTCCCCAGAGCCACTAAGTTTATCTGGCAAATGGGAAGAGAAGAGGATATTCAATCCTGAGTGATTGTCAAGAACAGGAAAATGCAAATGTTACATCAAGTTACCATTGCACTCTCTCTGTGTTTTTCTTCTCTTACAGCAGGACAGAAGAAACATTACTTTCACTCCTGTAGCAATCCATACTTGTACACCCTTACTTCTCCTCAGGCTCTTGCGCTTGAGGCAGTTGAATTGAGTGAACTCCTACTAAATAGCACAGATTGTTTGGACTTATGTGGATGCAACCATTATTGAATGTAACTTTTATGGAAAAAACAGAGCATTTTTGTGAAATATTTTCATCTTGTTAGTTCTCTTGTTACATTGCATTTTTCTCCAGGAACTGCAGTGAGTATATTCTAATACCGTTGTTGATGAGCACATACACTACATGTAATTTAATGTTGCAACACACCCTTTTTCAGGATGATTGTCCCTTTTATTTAGGGAAGAATTCTAGCTGCTGTCGCTCATGATCCCTGCCATGGCCATGCATGCCACTAAACAGGCCAAGAGATTCAAGTACTCGAAGTAGTAACTAAGCAGTAAGCACTAAGCTAAACCTGACACAAGGATAGTTGGTGGTCACTGCCAGGGAGGAAAAGCATATGATTAATAATCACATATCAAATGAAAAGTGTGTTCAAGGAATAATAACAGAGCATGCACTGCTAGTTCCTGTGGCCCTATCATCATGACAAGAGTACATGAAAAATTACTCAAATCTTAACAGGACCAATAGCTAGTCAGAATAACCTCTGTCAGACTTCTATTCTCCCTATATTTTTAGCTGTATGATCTAATGATATTTCAATAACATGGCTAAGCATGGGAGTAAAATGGATTCCCTTCCCAATGAAGACATGCTTCTTTAAATAGCCGGTCAATTTACACTAGCTTCTTTTCCATGTGCTAGGGCTGCTTATTCATTTGTTTCATCTGGGCTCCTTCCTCTGTTCCTGTTTCCTTCCTACCCTTGGGAAAAGTACACTGTAGTCCTGACTACCTTCTAGCAAATTTTGTAATATTAATGTTTGCATAACTGGGAAAAAAGTCAATGTTTTTATTGTCTTCTCTGCACAAAATTAAAAATATTTCATTTTCTTTTGTCCCTTACATCTCTTTCCATGGCATATTTCAATACCATATTTTGCATTCTAGAAATGAACGTGTTTGTTTGAATTCAACTGGAAACTATCTCATAGCCTAGCAAGTTGTTTCTGATATCACTTTAAAACCTATGAATATAAAGGTATAGAATTCAAGCTTGATTCACAGAATCCTGATTTGTATCTTAATACATTCTGAGATGCATTAAGGCTTCGGATGTACTTGCCAAATGACGGTTGGAATTTATTTTAGCGGATTCTTTATTTCATTATATGTATTTTGTATTCTTATATATTTATATAAACATTTTATATGTAGTTAAAATTTTGTTCCAAAAAGTTCATTTGATTTGTAGACTGCATTCTGCATTTCAGAAATAAACCCTGTAGTATGCTAAATAGTATTTAAGATTCAGGCAGAACCTTCTAGGTGAAAGAATAAATATGCTTATTGAAATATATGGGTGAACAGCATCTTCTTGAGTGTGTAGCAGCAACAGCAACACTTTGGGTTTGTAGTACTTTAATACTCATACTGGGAGCCTAATTTTGTAGTCTGGTCTATAGGCATTCTGTGTGAAGGGCTGCTTCGTTGTAGTTCTGGAATTGCTTTGTCAAAAGGACTAGAGATTGCAAGGAATCCTCCCCAGCAGACAAACAATCAAAATTCTTAAAAAAAAAAAAAAAAGACTTTGATCAGCATCTGCATGAGGATTTGGCTCAATATAATAGCTGGATTGTCAGCTAGTACAAGAGAAGAACACTTATATACCACTCCTCAATGCCCTTTATCTTAAGGAGTAAATATGACCAGACTGTGATGATGATTTGTCCTCGAAACTGTACGGTCCACTCAGGTCACTGCTCATGTGAAGGTTAGTCTACTCTGCTGAGCTCTGAAAGAATACAATTGGCCTTAAATTGAAGGAGAACTACCCTGATCTTCTTCCTCCACTCTGACACACAGGCTAGGAGAGGACATTTGACAATCTAGTCTCACCCTATTTAATCACCTTTCTCTGCAGGGAAAGTCAGGCAAGTTTTTGTAGTTGTAAGTCAAAGTTGACACCCACTATCTGGCTCCCTAGCTCTTTCTCATTCAATGGCACATGCCTTCCAGCAACTGTTCCAAGGCCATTTCTATTTTTCATTAGCTGCTGCTCTTAAGCAGGTGGTTTGAAACAAATCTATTCAAGAATATGTATGAATTTTCATGCAAACAAGGGCTATGAGAATGGCTGAAACTACCAAAGGGAACGGTCAACTTCACTCTGATCTAGGCATTAATATTTCTGTCCCTTCGGACAGGACTGTTTTTTTTGTTCGCTAGTGGCTTTGGTATATTGACCTGCCAGAAGGACTTAACTTGTGTGCTGGGCTGAATTATTCCCTGTTTTGAATATTAACAGACCTAAATCAATTCCTTACTCAGTACCTGAACTTGCTTGATTTTGACAGAAACCTCAATCACTGATTTAACATCCAATCCCCCTTTCAAATAATGGTAAGTAGAGGTGATAGGAAGCATTAACTTTTAAAGTATTACTGTTATTTTCAGAGAGTGGGCAGCAAGAAAATATTTTCACTTGCCTTTTTTTTTTCCTACAGTCATGACTATTTATACCAGCTTTGTAAACCACTACTGGATTTGTCTCAGTGTTTCTTCATAAACCAAAACAGAGATCAACTGGAAATAGGACATAGTTAAACTGAAGGTAACAAATTTCTTGGTGCAGTAGCAGATGGTTAATCAGGTGATATTACTGCAGGAGTGAATTATGTGCCACTGGTATTAACACCTGTAGCTTTGTATCCAAGCTTTGGATAAGAAATGCCATGCTGTGTGCTTTCATGCTTATCTTCTGACTGTAAGCACAAGATTGGCATTTGCAGGTGTAAGTTCTGCTTTGAACCTGTGATTCAATACTGGGTAAAAAGGTTGAAGTGCAAATATTGCCAGTGTGTGACTTTATTTTTTTATTTTTTTTAGAGAATTTGGACTGTGTGACTTGTACTGATATTGGGGTAAGGGAGCAGGAAGATCATTGAGAACAGGTTTGCTACAGAAATCCATGATTAAAAAAAGCTGAGCTTGTGCTCAATGTACTCATCCTGGTTCTAAAATTAGAGTACTTCTATAGTTATGACTCTGCACTTGAGTAGAAGCGTGATGATCTTACTAACACATGAGAGTAGCTTTACAGTAGAAGATCCATCCAGACTAGTAACCTCGTTTTCATTCCAGATGCTGTTGCTCAGAAGCAGATATTTAAGAATATGAAAAAGGATAGGAAAGGAGTGATTCTTGCTAGTATCTGGTGAAAAGCTGCACTACTTCTACTGTTTAACACAATTTCCATGTGTAGCACTATACTGTCCTGCGTTGCATGAAGAGGGTTATTATAACTTATTTCTGCTTGCTACTTATTTGTAATTTCTTTGTCTCTAAAGTTTCACTTGGATTGTGTTTAACACAACAGGGAAATGTTTACCATCAAGATCTGATGAAAATATAATTGTCTTTTGGAAGAACTCTGTATTCTATTTCTTCAGCTAGGTGTGCTGTTGCATCTTTCTCCTCTTTACTAGTCCAGCTGAGATCCAGGAATGTACATGGGGTTCTTTTCAACACAGAAGAGGGAAATTAATTTTCTGCTACAGGAATCCAAATTATTGGTGCAGAAAAGTCATTCAAATACTGTCTCCATCTCAGTTGTGGAGGAGGAGTGGTTAGGGCAAACCATGTATATCTGTTTCATTTTCATTAAAGATCCTGTTCCTTAGGATACATTTGAGTGAAGCAGATGATAGGAGTTTTCCAGAAAAAGATAAATCAAACTTTGGGCTAGATAAAACTTGAGCAAATTGAATCATAGAATTGTTTGGGTTGGAAAGAACCTTCAAAGTTCCACTTTTTGGTGTGTTTACAAGTTGGCAGAGCCAGACACAGCTCACTGCTGCTTCCTTAACTCTGCTCTTGTTTAACTCTCAGCTTACATTCTAGTGCCTAATGGATTATGAAGTAAAATCACTACCATATAGAATATCATCAGAACCAATGCTCCCTATATTCTCCATGTATATATGTACCCACCCACAGACAAGTCTCTGTGGATGCAGATGTATCTTTGCAGAAGGGCATGAAGTTTCATTGCCATTTGACATCAAAACCTTTGAAAACAGCCATCCAAACAAGTGAGCTCTGATCAATCTTAACCACTGGTTTCGTTGTCTGTACCCACAATGAATTTTGGACTTAGTTGGAGCCTTTAATTCTCTATGACAACAATAGAAATAATGTGTGATATAGTTTGTGTTGCTGGGCACTCTGCTGTTACTACACCTAAAGTGTGATGAATCTACCTTAGAATGAACAAATTTCTTCCTTCAGGAAGGACAAAGATGTCTGTGATGGGTGACATGTATTTGTGCATTGACTAAGCTGTGTCTCATTATAACATTATGAGGGGTGACTCAGCTTAAAAAGTGATTCATGCTGCTTTAGATGCAACTTCTACTCAACTTTCCATATATTTTCAGAAAACTGATATCCTCCACATCTTGTAGATGTGTGAAAGTATGGATACATGCTGATATCATAACTCCTTCATGAGCCAGAGCAACAGGTGAGTATTCAACCTGTTTGAAGGCTCTCAATCTTGGTTCTCCTATTGCAAAAGGCATTCAATACTTCCAGGAAGGCTCATCATATAGACAACATTCTCAGTAAATCTTCCATTCTTGGTAGCAACAAGGTCCCAGTTTAAATGCTCTTCTTGTTTTTGGCTTTGCCCTTCAAAAAAAGCACATGATGGAATAGAGCATGACAGGAGTTCTTCAAAAACATTCCAGGAGCATGATAGTACTAAGGTGATAATGTCTAAATTCTGTAGATAGAGGAGTACTGATAGTTGCCTTCAAAATCTGTAAAAGAACAAAAGAATAGACTTTTCTTTGTTCATTAGGGATGGTACAAGGATTTGCAGGCTGCAATTACAGTAATGTAAATGTCACTTGAATATCAGCAAAAAACTTAGGTTCCAGGAACATGAAACAGCAATAAATTATAAGATGTAGGAGGGTTTTTTAGTTTAGTTAATAGTTTTTAGTTGATAGTAGACATGCACCTGTCAGGAGGGATGGCTCTAAAGATACCAAGGAATTCTTCATGGTTCAGATTTATTTTTGTGGACTCCTTTGTCCAATTTTTGATTAAGTCAATAGCATAATAAATCTTCTCACCTCTGAGATCTCCTCCCAAGACCCTAGTGTTTTGACATTCTTTGGTTTCCCTGAACCTACATGACAACTAGTCTTCTGGAAACATGCTAGGTGCTATTCAGACAAGACAGATGTGAGGCAAATACTGTTCAGTACTTTTCAGTGCTGATCTCAAAGCATTTAATCCTCAGACTGCAGAAATGGAAAGCAAAGAATGTTGCGATGGAGTCAATCACCCAGCATGATCCACAATCTATAAATGGAAGCAAGAACCGATTTTAGTCTGCTACAATGTAGCCTTGCCAGTTAGACCTTCATGTAGTGTAGCCTGAGGATATGGTTATAGTACAAAAGAGGAAGACAAATTGATTACATAGCTATCAAGATCTATTCCCAGGGGAATCTTACCAATGTGTATAAATACCTGAGTGGGGGATGGAGAGGGAACTAGGGACTGAAGGCTAAAGAGGATGGAGCCAGACTCAGAGGTATTCAATAACAGGACACAAGGAAATGGGGACAAACCTAAATATAGAAATTTCTGTGTAAGCAGAATTAAAAAAAAATCCTAAGGTTGATCAAACAGGGTGCATAGACAGATTGTGAAGTCTCCATCTTTGGAGATATTCAAAACCTAATTGTATGTAGTCTTGGGAAACCTGCTTTAGCTGACCCCAATTTGTACAGCTGGGGTTGACCAGAGGTCCCTTCCTGCCTCAGTTAACCTTTGATTATGCAAAGCATTTTGGGCACTGCTTTTTTGCAAATGCAGGTGTTAGGGACATTTTAATTCTCTCTGCATTTCCTATACATATTTTTTTATGATCATCCAGGTATGGTAGATGTTTATATGTATTCTGGTGAATTTTCCTACCCTTTGTACCCAGAAGTTCCTCTGGATTGTCTGTTGTAGAGACTTATTCTGAGGCAGTGGAATTTATGACATGAAATGCGTGCTTTTAGTTGCCTGTTTCATCACAAGGAAATTGCTAAGCAGGAACAAATATCCTGTATTTAGTGAGAAAGCTGTACATGTTGACTATGCCCTGAGCTCACTGTCTTTGTTAGTAACACTAACTGAAAGTGATCAATGGCATATGCATCTTAGCATAAGGAGGAAGCACTTTTCTGTCTTCCATGAATCAGTGTCTAGCACTCAGCAGGAACAAATATCAGCCTCCACAGTCTCAAATGCAATTCCAGGTTAGCTCTTTGTGATAGTTTATCTCCAGCTGACAGCCTTTAGCACAGAGAATAGTATTAGTACACGAAAGAGATGAAACTTTTGTCATATTCAAATCTAAGGTAGTTGAAACAATCAGGGTCAATCCAGCCAGGTGACTGGAATGGCATATTTGTTCATCGGAGATGGTTTCCAGCAGACTGCTAACTTTAGCTGATGCTACAGGAAAAGTATGGAAATGGGGTTTATTTGTTGTCAGCAATAAAGCTGAGAGGTCACCATGTTGACTGGAAACCAGCACTTGTGAGGTACTAAGCCCATGAGCAAGGGGGCCCAAGTTAATCTCAGGATGGAACTGTAGCATGTGGAGTTGTTGAGTCCTTGAAAAACCACATTTTCCACTCTTCTGCTTTGGAATTTAAGGAATTGACTGGAATCAGCATTATTTTGCAAGTGCTGTGGAAAGTGTCTTTTATCTGACATTGTTTTTACCATTGGAGGGGAAGTAAACTGAGGTCATTGAGTCATTTGGCTTCCATGACCATGCCTACTACTGAAGAAGACTCCCTAGCCTGAGAAACAGGAGCGCACATCCAAATTATTTTTCTAGTTCTAGGAAGCAATTGACATCTCTTTCCTGACTTGCATTCCTGCATGTCTTCCTGTTTGAAATGCCTTGTACTTGTGGTTTCATTAAAGATTGTACACAAGCCTTTTCACATTTGGAAACCTAAATTGTTATCTCAGTCTCCTCATTAGAGAACTTAATCTATAACATCAGGTTGGCAGTAAGTAAAATTAAGTTGTTGGGTATATTATATTCACATCAAAAGCCCATTGTGATCAACTGAAAGATTTGTGTTGATTTTGGTACACTTTGGATCACACCCTTTAAACTGTAGCACACTAATCCAAACACCAGGGACTCATTCAGGCATTTATCTAGTGGAAACAAAAGAAAACAAACCATCTGATTTTATTATAAATCACACCTAAAAGGATGAAGTCATTTGTTACTGATCTAAAAGTACTCATCTAGTTTTGATCAAGATTTTGTATGTAAGAGAGAAAATATATTCACATGCTTGTGGAAAGAAGTTGCTGAACTAAAAACTGCTACTGAAAAACGATGTCCTTGAAAATGTTATGAAGACTGCATGTATGCTGCATGGCAAACAACCTCCTCCAAATTATTTTGGAGTGTGTAGCTGGATAACAAGGGAAAGTAAAATATTCTTAATTCTTTCCAAGACCCACATCTTACTACATATCAGATAAAAGGGAGATAAGGTGGAAGGATACCAGCCTATGCTACAACCTGCTAGATACTTCAGGGTATGCTACATGTGAATCCTGCTCATAAATTTAGAAGAAGGGAAGAAAAAGACGGGAAGCTAAAGTTAAATATATCCAAAAGGTCTCAAAGAAATGTGGATTCACTGTGAAATGTTAAGAACTATAAAATTCAGTTGTGATACTTAGGAACTTAGTCAGGGATTTCTATGAATTGCACAGATTTGATTTCCACTGAAATAAGCAGTAGTTGGATTTTTATGGCTAAGCATTATATTTGGCACCTAATAAAACCTCATTAATATAGTTTGTGGGAGCTCAAATCTAATCAAAAATTCAAATAAAACCTGTGGAAAAATAAACAAGAAGTATTTTATTGAATATCTAACACTTTTCAGGCTTTACAAAATAATTTTTGATTTCCAAAATATTTGAATTTGATACTCTTGAAATGAAAATTTTCAGACTTCATTTTAAAAACATTATTCTTGAAAATTACCTTTGTATGAAACAAAAATTCCAGATAACAAAGAAATGCATAGGTTAAAAAAAAAAAAAAAAAATCACCCTGGATAAGGAGAGGCAAACAATGCACGATGCCCAAAAGATACTTTTTTTTCAGTTTTGCCAAAGAATGACATATATTTTTGTTTGTTTGTTTCAGAAAGAGCTACACTAAATTAAATGTACTTACGGGTTTACCACAGACTGATCTGAAGAACTTCTCTGAAGAAGACGTCCTATGACTGTGAATAGCTTCCCTTACACCTTCTTTCCCTACTATATCAAATTTTATCCAGTACAAAAGTCTTGCAAAGAAAATACTGTGGGCCTAATGCAAAGTCCTTTGAAGTCAGTGAGAGTCTTTTCATTGACTTCAAAGGGCTTCAGAACAGGCCCTATTACAACAGTTTAAATAATGCATGAGCACAGCAAATTGGGGCTTGCCACATGGATGTTTTGAAATCTGACATATATAGTGGTTCTGCATAAGATTGGTCATAATAACAGAGGTCTGGAAGAACAAAACTTGGATCCAATTAATTCAAGTAACTAAATTACTGGAATTGTTAACCTTAGAGTTAATAATTTTGATTGGGCTGTTAACTTTGATGGTAGGAGTTTAGTAGGCAAATAAAAGATTTCATTTTTGAGTACCTAAAGTTTCCATACTGCTACCAATGTTCTCATTAAAAAAAAAAAAAAAATTAAAAAAAACACGGGAAGTTTGGGCTAGATTTTTACATGCTTTTCTTATACATTTGACTTGCAATTCATTTTAGACCTCATCTAAGATTAATCAGGTTTCATGGGACATTCATAGAAGGAGCTGACCCTCTAGATGAATATGAAGTGTCATACTACAGAAATTAACATTTTTGTCTTATGCTTTTACACTAATATTTTTGATAAATTCTTTCAAATCCACGTGTTTAGTTTTCAGCCACTACTTTATATTTCTCTTCTTCTCATATTTTTAATAGTAACTAAGTTTATTTCTAGCTTTGTAGTCACTATTACATTTCAGAAAATGCTGTGTTATTTTCTGTTTGTATCAAGTCAACACAAATTCCATCAACTCGTAAAGGAGCTATGATTAAATAATAACTGAGAACTGAGAGTCTCATGAAGTATTCATTAGTTCTCTCTGTGTTGGAGTTAGTTACTCTATAGTACTCCCACAGATGATAATTGAGAGGTAGAGAATGGAGGTAACCTGCATTCTACTCATAATCAAATTTGCTAAGCACAGAGAGCGCAGAACCACAGTTCCTTCACACCTGAACTGCACCTTGATTCAGAATTTAAACTGATGTTCTATTGAAACTAAACTAAACTTTGGTTCTATTAAATTGGTATGTAGCAAAGATTTAATTTTTGTAATGAATATAGTATATATGTATGCTTTAATGCATGTGTGTTAAGTTCATTTATTGAATCTGTTTTCCACAGTGATCTATCTCCTGGATAAGCCTTTCTCAACTTTTCCTTTTGGAAGTTCTTCGTTATGTTGCCTTTATTTTTTTTTTTCAGCCTTCTCACTTTTACTATCAGAATAGAAATTGTAAGAGATAAATGGTGTCTACTTGATTTGTACATTTCAATAGTTTTGTAAAGAAAGCCTGACCTTTACTCTTAAGTTATGCAGGAAGATTCTCTCAGCTTATACTGTAATAAAACTTTCAGCCCCTTATGACTTTTTTTATTACCTTTCTTGTTCTTTTGGGACTCATGTCCTTGTGCTTCATAAAATCTTCTGCACTCTAGATGACTCACTGGATATCACAGTTTGACTGTATGCTGAGAATGTTCTTGATCACTGTCCCTCAGTGTATCCTGTCTTGGCTGGATGGACACTTATTTCCTCTGAGTCTACCTATTTCCCAGGCAAGTGGACTTCTGTGCATTTCTGGTGCCACTGGTTTGAAACAGCTGGTGAGAATCGCCATCTACACTTGCCAGTGCCACTTCACGAGCCAGTGCTGACTTGCTAGAGAGAAGAGACAAATAAATACTTATTTTATTTCCCATTTAGTGATCTTGATGCTGTTTTGTCAAATGAGTAACTGAATACACATTTATCAATGGGTAATTTAATTTCACTGTGCACATTACCACCTGAAATGCCAGAGCTGTTACGTTGCTGTTCGAAAGGTGAAAGTACCTGGATGGATATAGTCCTAGTTTAGAGTCCCTGAACACGCATGTGAATTTGGATTGTATTTGACTTATATGTTTGCAATTTAAGATACTTTGTGTACTTTTCTTTTTGCTCTGAGAAAGACCAGGATTATTTGTGAAATAGTTGTGATGATCTAATTTGTATACTCCTTTTTTAGAAAATAATCCCATGGCTCCTATCAGTCCCCTGGGGTGGAAGAAAGATCTCCGCCCTCCCTCAAACAAAACCAGAAAACCCAGACTCTGAGAAATAAAAGGCTTTTAGTTTGGACCATATTTTTTTCTAGGTATTTCCAATACTACTTCTCTTTTTAACTTTTGCAGGTGCATTCATCTTTCACATGAACTACTAGAAAACATCTTCCCACACTGATTTCACATTGTAAATAACTGATAATTTCAGTCAAATCTGATTGATTGTAAATGTAAGGTCAATACTTGGCTCATGCAGATTCCCCTTCTGTTTTTCTGTTTACCTTCTCATTCACTTGTGTTGTGTTTGGGATTTTCTGTTTTTGTTTTTGTTTTTTTTTCTCTCTCTGGTCTTTTCTTGTGTCTTTTTGAATAAGCATTGTCTGCCCTTCCTTATCCTTTGCTTTCCCCAATTTCATTTCTCTCCCTTCCACCTCATCTCCTCTAACTTCACAATCTCATTTCAGTAATGACTAGTATGCTGCTTTCACCCTCTGCCCATGTAAAACAATGTAATCAATTCATCAGTTTTCTTGATTGAAGACTCTTCCATCTACCTCAAAAAAAAACTTTGGCTTGAAAGTGGTACTATGCTATATCAGCTTTAGTTGTCAGATCCTGGCACTTTGACAACTGGTGCCACATCTATCTTATTCAAAGTTTCTGTCCAAAGGAAGTAATCTCTGCTGAAAATACTGTGTGTAGGTATCAGAAAAAAAAATCTCTGTAACGGTTTGTGCAAAAAACTTAAGTGCAAATTTATCCGCATCAGATGTTCAGAAAACAACAGATTAGAGTACTTCAAATTGAAAGAATATGTAAATTTTGGGGACATTTTACAAAAGATAGCTGCCATGTTTCCTGTCAGCTTTCTGCATAGTAGTGCTCAGGGACTCTATTTTCTCTATATTCAGATTTTAAGAGTGCAGTGTGTTTTTTTGGTGACAGCAGGGTGGTTGTATTTTTCTTTTTTAATCCTGTCACCAGAATACAAAATAAACTCTACTGATAAAGCAAAAGATATTCAGCTAATCACATGAATCCAGGAGCTGAGATAAGAAGACAAGGATGAACATCTTGATAAAAGGAGGAGTTATCATGGCTGTTAATTTTCCCCTAGAATCAGTTCTGAAACCTCGTGAGGTAAATAGATAAATAAAAAAGAAAACTATAAAGCAGCAAGGTAAAAGATTCGACATATTTTTCAGTAGAGCTTAACAACATTAACCTTTATGTCACCAGAAGTATGTGTCATACAGCAGTTTAATTAAATCTGTCACAGTGAATATTTCAATCCCCTGTGTTCCACGTGTGATTTATGTGTTCCACAAGTGATTTCACAGATCACTCAAACTTCTCAGAAATACCAAGTTCACGCTATTCCTTTCAGCTGAAATCCATGAGTAGATGATCAAGAAGGCATTCTGTGTCCCTCCTCAGAGGAGTAAGCTAGAACACTGTGACAAAACAGCTGAATTTGAAAACTAAGAAAGAGTATGGCTTGTAGCTTTTTTTTTTTTTTTTTTTTTTTTAGGGGAGATCCTCTTTGAACTCTCCGTAAGTGTGCAGTGTGACTGTACGGAGAGAAATATATACAGAGAAATGAAAAATTGGAAAGCACTGAGAAGAGCAGCTGGACTAGTTCAACTCACAGGCCCCATCTAGTATAATTTTCTGTCTCCAGCAGAGTATATATGATACTTTCCTGCTCTTAGACCACTTGCAGAACAAGGCATTTCCTGACATGGTTCATCTGTTTGTCTGTTTAGAAATGCCTTCATGGCTCTTTCCTCCAAGGCTTTCATCCAGTCTCCCCTTGAACTCATGCAAAATTCTTTCATCTACAAGGTGGATGGGTGTTGAACAGGTAGTTCTATTACCTGTTGCATGAAGAACCATGTCCTTTAATTTGTGCTACAGGTGGGTTTTGCTATCCTCATTTGATTACTTTTGATGTTTGTGCTGGAAGAAAGTGAACAGTCAATCCCTCTCCATCCCCTGTGTGTTATTCATGGTTTTGTAACCACTAACATATCTACCTTCAGTAGTCTCTTGCCCAGGCTAACTAATCAGTTAGTCATTCCTTATTTGGGAGCTGATTCAGAGTTTCAATATTGCTTTCTGCCTTTCTCAGACTTAATTCCATTTTCAAGTTGCATGCAGTATTAAAAGAGCTTGACAACCATGCATACATATGGTGGCATAATTATCTTTCATGTTTTACTCCTTTCCTAAAATATACTAAAACCTTATATGTTCTTTTGACTGCTGCTGAGCTTGTCTGCTATTTTCATGGAAGAATGGAATACCAAACTAATATATTAATGGAAAAATCCAGGTGGTACAAGCCCGAGGTCTTGTTTCTGGTGGGTGTCAGCCTAGAGCAATCATTTCCAGTGTGACGCGAAGACTGTTACACTTTAAATGTATCTACAGCAAATTTCATTTTGCTATCCCTTTCATTTCACTGAGCTCATCTGTAGACTGGCTGGGCTGGCCAGTTTAGGTGCAATTTGCAGAGGATTTTGTTTGCTTTGCTTTGTTAAGAGTAAATTTTAAAGTAATAAGACTGAAAATGAACAAGTTAAAGAAAACTTACCAATCAGTTGTAGATCTCAAAGTTTTCTGGTCTTTTAGCTCAGCTACAAACAGAAATATGTTCAATGAACTGCAAGCACATTCAAAACTTATTGTATAGTTTAACATTATGTTTCTCTTATAACACTTCTGAAATACTTTAAGTAGTGGCATACGGTCTGTGTGCAAAAAATTATGTGTTTTCCTTTTCTATTTAACTTACTCCCAAGAAGGTGTTTGCGCAGACTCATACACTCAAAAGTATATGAAAGTGCTCAGTCACAAATGGGAAACAAATTTTAATTGAGAAATGGAGGGAGGAACTGAATGTCATAAATTGGGAGAATATAATTTTAATGCAATTACCACATAGAATTCCTCAAAGCATCTGCTGAATTCATAATTCATAAATACTCTTGCTGACTGACAGGAAAACTAAGACGAGGATTGTCAAGACCTATGGAAAACTATGCAAGAGACATACATGAGAAAAGAAACAAAAAGTATCTTTTGATGGAGCTTGGTTCAGTAAATACTAGATTGTAAAGAGTATTCTCATAATTTAAGTATTTCTGAAAATTAGCAGAATTTTCACTTCAAAACTCCCATTTGCTAAGCAAACAACATCAGATGTCTAATGCTGCGCCTATTGTTACCCAGATACATGGATGTTATAATTGAAGCTCATCCTCAGAGGTCTCAAAAATGTGCACTGCCAGCAATGAAAAATGGGATTTTAAATGCACCAGAACAAAACAACATGTTTTAGATGCTACTCCATAACAAATAATTGTTTTCATGTGAATGTGATATTTTATTTTTTTCTTTTGGCTCTCAAAGTTACATGGTCCTTTATTAGACGTATATAAATATCCAACTCTCATCTGAAAGTGACAATGATGGACATCAGATGGGTTTGGTGGATAGACCTGTATATAACTCACTCTCAAGTATCTCTAACACATGTATAGTTTGGACCTCTTTGAACCAGCCAGGCAGTCCCAGCAAATTTCCAGTTCCATCTTTCAGTTTCTTTCTTCAGATTTCCAAAACAGATGACGTTAACTAACGATCTCCAGGATCTAAACCAGAGACTACAATGCCCATGAACAACATTAGTCTGACAGTATCTTTCAGTGGCAGCACAGGGTTTTGTATCCTATTCAAATTTTTCTCCTTCCAATTATCTTTCCAATCAGCCTTTCTCTAGAGCATAAATTCTTCCCAGGTCACTAATACTGTTCTGCAGACAGAAGTACAGAAAAAAGATGGTACTTTGTCTGTTGGTAATCGATTACTACAAGAATTTACATGATCGGTGCCGTAATCATTCTAATTTACACTTTCTACTAGCTCCTGATTGCTTGTAAAATCTCCAGTCATATTATTCAACCACTTTAAATAACTTAATTTCAGCCTGCAGAAGCAAAGGTGTCATGGCTGGAATAGAGGTTTGAGATTTTTAATGAAAATGCTTCTTGACATGAAGACAATGTGTGGTTTTGGATGAGTAGCAGGCATATAAAGATCAGAAGTGTTTCTGTGGAGTCAGAAATGTACAGGACATATAGGTGTCATGCCATATTTTTGAACTTTGAATTTAGTCAGATTGGTCAGGTGCTAACTCCCTTGAGGATGAAATAGTTTCAAACTTTGATTTGCCCTTGGGTTGAAAGATGCAATTGGAATTTGTTGCCATGAAGAAACTCATTATATGTCGGAAGAAACTTAAAGAATTAAAGCTCCAAATCTGAAAAGTGGATATGGAAGTGAAGTTTCTTCTGATTTCTGTTTCTTTTGATTTTTAGTAAGTAGAAATGTTGTTTTTATATTAAAGAGTTTAATTTCCTCATAGTAGCTTATGAGAGGCTATGTTTAAGATTTATGCTGAAAACGGCATTGGTAATAAGTGGTTTAGTTATTGCTAAGCAGCACTTACAGAGTCAAGGCCTTTTCTGCTTCTCACTTTCCATTTCCATTGGACTGAGAAGACAGACACAAGGCCAGTCAGCACTTGTAGGAACCCGGGGGGTGTTGAGATACCACAAAAAGAGAATGCTGCCACAAATTATGGTAGAAGCATTTGTTCTATTTGAAATGACTTTGTGGTCCAATTCCTGCTTGAGAAGATGATCCTTGCGACTCTTTGAACAGAAGAAAAAGAAAATAACACCAAGTGGCTATTTATATTTTGCCAAGTTTATTAACTTTATCCACTCTGTCACCTGCAATCTCCAAATCAAAATGGCCTGTATGGAGCAGTGCTAGAATTTCTATTTGAAATCAGAGTTTGGATGAGGGTTGTTAACAATTTAAGCAGAGAGAAAGGTAGAAATGAGTAACCTAAAGAAATTCACATCATTAAAGTGGTTTGACTTTTGGTCACAGTAAGTTTATCTCTGAATAGCTCTGTTGGCAATGGAAAGAATCGATCGCATGAAACATTTTTTATCTGAGGGGAGATCACTCTTTATTTTATTTTAATAAAACAATGGGTTAAGACAATCATGGGGCTGTGACTGAAGACTTGGTCTTGACCCTACTTTCAACCTTCTAGCTGGCACCTCACAAGTTAGGCCTCTGAAGTTCAGTTTGTCCCTCTGTAGAAGAAAATTTCTTAGCTTCAGTTGCATTTTAAGGCTTGATGTCCCCAGATGAGAAATGCTATTGGGTCCCCTATAACAGTGTCTATAAATTTAAGCATCCCTCTTGATGGTCTTAATGCTTTCAAAGCACAAAAAGGTTCTGATGACTTCTGCTTGTCTCTGGTGGGCAAGAACTCACTCAGTGAGTTTATGAAAGATTTCCCCTTGTTCCATAACAGCAAAAGATGTCTTTACAGCACTTTTCTTAGAGACCTATCCTGAGATCAACCCCATCCCTTACTCATGAGGAAAAATAGTTTGCCTTCTTCCTTTCATTAGATGGCCTACAACAACATAACTTTTTATCTGAGAGACCAGACAGTAAAATTTAAATGGTTGGGAAGGAAGAGCATGCAGTTTTGCACAGGAGCTGATTTGCTAATGCTCCTATCCTTCAGCACATCTGGCACAGCTGTTGAAGGAAGCAGGCTGGGCTGACTCCAGAGCTGATAATGGTCTATTCAGATCCTTGGCCTTCATGCTCTGTGAGCCTCTAAGACAAGATTTGCTTCCACAGTCCAGCATATAGATATGAACTGTCCTGGAGTCTCTGGACCCAGTGAGAGTCCAAGTAAAACGTTTTTTCTTCCCTGAACTGTCATGGGGAAAAGGAGACATGTGAAGCTCCAGGAGAGCATACTTTGAGTTACTGAGGCAGAGGAGATGGGTATGAAAGGGAAGTTTCCTCTGTCCAAACCGCTTGGTGGTCATACTTTTAACAAACTCAATTACTTTTAGTGCCATTGTGTGGAATAGTAATATGGGAGCAGAAATAAAAAAATGCTGATCAGCTGCTCCTAGTCTCCTAGCTCATTATAATACTGCAGCAAAAACAAGGAATGTGCTTATATTTGTCACTAGCTTCCTGTCATGCCGGTTCATTACAATTACCTAAATGCAATAATTTTCCAAATATAGAGCATTGACACTCAATAAAATAATTAAGTTGCAACTTGTGAGTGCAGTTGTGCTGGTAATTGCTGACATATCCACTCAAATTGGCCTAATTATACAATGAATTACCAGAAATTCCTTACTAATGTAATTAAATTGTGTCATTTTGAACATGATGAGCTTTATAACCTGGGGATTTTGCTGTTGTTTCTCTCATCTCAGGCTATTTCTTCCCAACATGAATGATATTATCAAGGTGGAATCTGCCATGCATTATGTATCTGATTTTGATCTTTTTACAATCAATTTCTCTGCAGTTTACTTAGCAGAAACTATAGGTGCTTCCTGTATTTTAAACAGGCTCTTATTCAAAAACAGGGTTAGCCTAGCAGTTTTCCATATTCCACATTATGCTTTTCCCATACAGGATGGCATGATTGTTTAGTTTATGTTCTGGAAATTAATACAGCCTGGTCTGAAGGTGCCATGGTCAAGATTAAGTTAGGACCTTAACAGTAGATGCCATACAAATGGACTTTTTAGTGGTATGCTGGGGGGAGGTGTGGTGATGTTTGTTGTGTTTTTTGTTTTTCTACATAAGTTTCTGATGTCCTTGGCAAATTTCAGTCTGAAAAATGCTGTTCAGTGTGTATTTAACTTATTCCTTTGGTTTAATTCACAGGAGATCCAAACCTGTGATAATCTAGGCTACAAATTCTGGCTCTTTATTTCAGACTGCAGAGTTCTGCTAGAGATGCACACTTTCAGATTTTTGCAAGTATGAAGTATCTGATCAGAAAGGGCTACATGGCTTTCCTGAAACTGAAATATGAGACTCTAAAGCGGTCGCTTTGACAACTCAATCAGCAAGAGTCACATTTTGTGCTTGGAAAAGCTGAGAAGCAGCAACCATGACTCCAAATTTTATGACAGATAATGCTGAGAAACATTACTCAGAATCCTGGAAGGGAAATGGAGCTGGTATTGGCATCGGTATTTAGTTACCTGTAAACAGCTCACACCCATCCTTTAGTGGTACTGTCACTGTAGTTGGATTATAGGAGAGGCAACTCTTGACTAGTCACAGGTTCAGGTACACTAGCTTTTCTGCACATCCCTCTGTCTGGAGATGATTTTGAAGGTGAAACAATGGGAAACTTAAAACTGCCACAAGGTATGCTGACACAAAATAATCTTGGAGGCTCTCTATGAATTAATTAACAAAATAGCAGTCAAATCTTCTTTTATTAAGCAAGTATAATCCTGCAAAAGCTAGTGTGACCTTAAGAATTTGCTAACTCTATTTAACACCTTCTTGGAGGAGTTTAAATAATTCTTACTCTAATAGAGGCCCTTTTCTTATAGTTTTTTTCTCTGAAAGTCACACAGGACTAATGTCGTGGGCAAAAAAACCCAAGCTGCTACAGAATATTCTATTTCCTTTGTTATTCTACGTCTTTTCCATTTCCAGTGAAATCTCCTTCTGTTTAAGTTATCTACAAAACTATTTACAACACATCTGGTTTGTAGGGCTACCCCTATCCCCTGCACTGAGTGCCTGAAGCCAGACCACAGTCCACACAGTCAGTAAAGTCAGAGATAAATAGGAAAGGACAAACTGTAACAAGTGACTAATGCTTCTCTCCACCTATCCCTGCATTTTATACATTACCTACAACCTCTGGTTTCTCCTGTTTTCTTTACTATGTGAAATTCTCTCGTGTAGCTGACTGATTCACCCATGCTGATTTAGCAGTTCACAAAAAAAGCTTACTCTGCAGTTTGCTTCTTCTATTCACTCCATCTCTCTTTCTGCCTTTCAGAATGCCTTTGGGAGACTTCTGCTACCATTACAAAATATCCGCTTTTTCCTGTATTGTTAGTGGAGCTATCTGCTGCGTTAGGTGAATGGTTTTCCTCTGTTTTGTACCAAGTACCTTTTGCATTTTGCTTTCTGAGGTTGGCAGTAAGCAGGGTTTAACTCATAGCTAACCACTAGTGAGACAAAATATAAGATACTCTTTGTCCAACTAGAGGTCAAAGCTGCTTGTCAGACCTCACCGACAGCAACAGATTACGTAAGTTGGCTGTGAAAGAATGAAATACAAGTTTCTAGTCAGAAAGCACATAGGCTGAATGGGCAGTCCAAAGACTACTTTAAGTTTTCAGCATTTGGGACTCTTTAACAGGCTCTAAAGCACCACTGCATGGAACACACTGCAAAAGGACTACAGAGACAGACTGCACCACACAGATTCTCTGTCAGGCTGGAAGCAAGATCTCAAGGTGACTTGAATTAATGCATTTGATGTTAGTATTTTTTAACTTAAATAGATAAGAGACCTAGAGCTTTTGACATTTATAGGAAGAAGGACAACTATATTCGTTGGTTTACATTAAAAGAAACAGGAACACTTTTTTTGTTTCTTTTCAAGACAGATATAAAATTTCAGGAAATTCAGTCATAAAAGACTAAAATGAACTCACAGAAGAGCTATGTCTGGAATTTGTAAAGTACAAAGGAAAAGGCAATTAGCTACCCAAATCCTATTGAAAGTCAATAGCCTTAAGCCACTTTGAAAATCCCAGCACATAAAACTCACCAAAAGCAAACTCTGCAGCAAATGCAAGTGAGGTAAGGGAGCCAAGAAAAGAACAAAGAGCAGAAGATATCTATTAGACAGAAATAGGTGTGAAACTACAACGTACATGCTGCAGATACAACTATGATGGAAGTTGCACATACATTCAGTTGTTCTTCACTGTTGCATAACATATATATTAACTCCTGTTGCAAATGAATTTATCACCTTCTCTTCTTTCTTCTGAGTTGTCTTTAAGTCTATTCCAGTCACCAAAAGTGTGTCTCTATGGGCAGCTTGCTAACAACTCCACTGATTGTTAGTGGAGATACAAGGCATAAAGCTGCTTTTGTAAGACGCTAAGGAAGCAAGCAGGAGTGTTTTTAACCTCACTGTCCTGAAAGGTAGTGACAAGGGGGCCAGAGTTTATCAAAGCATGTGAATTTGTCTAGCTGCCCTTTCTTCTCAGCAGTATGCGTGTTTCAAAACCTGAGCTGTTTTGTTTTGTTTTTTAAAAGGGGTACGTCTTTGCTTTGCTTTAAGAGGTAGCAGTGTCTGCTACTACGTTTTTACCTCCACAGGTAGTGCCAGGAGAGTTTCTTTGCACCCTTTGTTGAAAATTGTGGACTTTGCTATGGGAGATGGCAGCTGATGAGGGTTTGGAACAATGCAGGTTTTGACAGGAGAGACTAAATCCTGCATAATCCCTACTTGAGTCACATATGATTTTCAGTGGAGCTGAGCACACAGGCTTTATTTCTGAATGATGTGCAACCCTCTATTAATTAAATAAGAAAACATTGTCCGCAATCACTTGCCAAAGCATCGTATTATTGCAAGGGGTGTAGAATGTCACTTTCATGAAGACAATCTGGAAATGTGAGCTGCTGCTTCAGCAGTTATCAGAATCTTTTCTCCTGAATTTTAATTTCATTAATAAGTGTCACCAAGTAATCACAAAAAAGGGTTTGCTATGATTTGTCTGCTGTTTCCTTAGATGTAAGACAATCATTTCCTAATAGGATGCCTTTCCACTAAATAAATAGCAGTCCAGTCATAAATCAGAACAATAGTGCAGAAATTGTTTGGGTTAAGATACAGTCATAAACCTAAATCCTATATAAAATGAGTGGCATTTCAGGCTTTTAGTTGATACATTCACTTTATATTGGAGGGGTGAGGGGTAATTTTATTATGGGGCACTGCAAGAAGGGTGAATCTACATTCTATTTCACTGACTAGGTGATTTATGTCCTGCTTTTCCTCTTTAGTTTTTTTCCTTACATGGCTATTCTGTGAGGACAATTTGCATTTCGACCAGTTTGCTTTTTATAAGACTAGGTAGATATGATTTTGTAATTAACCAGAATGTGAGGAAATCTGGCTTACTGTTTATTATTATTAGTTTAATATTTCATTTAATGAGTTTTAAAATGCTGCCAGAAACCAGAATGGACATCCAGTGAATGGTAGAGACATCTGTGAATCCCAATTGCTAATAACTGGAGTAATAATATTGTCTTGACTTGATTTATCAGTTTGGATGCTATTATACTTTACATGTTACTTCCAGTAATCACATCACTAACCCTAGCACTTGTATTTTATTTATGTATGCCATCTCAGCACTTACAGCAATGGTTGTTTTCTTCCTGTATCTTAGTGCAGGGACTGACTCGTGCCCCTCTGAGGCCATTAGAAAGCTTTCCATTGAATGTCCTGGGCTTTGGATCAGGCTCACAACTTATTGCTATCAAGATAACAAGTATTCCTAAATTACTGAACAATCATTTTGACAATTATGGTAATATTTTTGTTATTTTCAAAGCAAGTGATTTTCACTGATTATGACAGTGATGACAGTATTTAGCTCCTAGCCGGGAAGTTGTTCCTGCAAAAGAAAAATGCTAGAAAATATCTGATAAGCAACTAACAAGCATCCTGATATACAACCAAATTAGTTTTTATAAGTCTGTTGAGAGCTTTGCCCTGTTACCCAGGCAAGTTTTAAGCAGGCTGGGTGGCAATGGAAACACACAAGAAAATATATAGAGCTGTCTAGTTTGGCTTCCTTGTCCTGTGAGACAAGTTTTGCTGAGGTGGCCTATTTCAGTGTAATTGAACTACCAGAGGTTTTTAGGTGGGTCACCTCAGGGTCTGACAATCTGAGACTCCAGACTACAGAGACTGACCACAGGGACCATAAGCCAGGTCAGCTTTTAGATGCAGGTCACTTCGAGTTTACCCTTCTAACAAGACCTGGGGAAGGGGATTGAAGAGTGAGAGAAAGGGGCTCATTGTCTCCTCAAAGCAAAAACTGCAAGAATGTTAAAAATGTGGTGATAATGCTTAGCAGTGATAGACACACACAGGACAATGCTTATCCCACCACAAAAGAATACACTGAATCTTATCATGCTCTAAATATTAATAGTAAATCATGAAATGAGCTCCCTTGTGTGGAACCAAATCATGACTGCCAACTGTTTCACAGCACTATTGTTATGTATGACCTGATTGCAAACGATAATGGCATAGAATCATAGAATCATAGAATAGTTAGGGTTGGAAAGGACCTTAAGATCATGTAGTCCCAACCCCCCTGCCATGAGCAGGGACACCTCACATTAAACCATGCCACCCAAGGCTCTGTCCAACCTGGACTTGACCACCGCCAGGGATGGAGCTTCACGACTTCCTTGGACAACCCATTCCAGTGCCTCGCCACCCTTACAGTAAAGAATTTCATCCTTATATCCAAACTAAACTTCCCCTCTTTAAGTTTTAGCCTATTAACCCTCCTCCTATCACTACAATCCCTAATGAAGAGTTCCTCCCAACATCCCTATAGGCCCCCTTCAGATACTGGAAGGCTCCTAGGAGGTCTCCATGCAGCTTCTCTTCTCCAGGCTGAACAGCCCCAACTTTCTCAACCTGTCTTCATATGGGACGTGCTCCAGTTCCCTGATCATCCTCATGGCCCTCCTCTGGACTTGTTCCAACAGTTCCATGTCCTTTTGATGTTGAGAACACCAGAACTGCACACAATACTCCAGGTGAGGCCTCACAAGAGCAGAGTAGAGGGGCAGGATCACCTCTTTCGACCTGATGGTCACATTCTTTTTGATGCAGCCCCGGATACGGTTGGTTTTCTGGGATGCGAATGTGCACTGCAGCTGGTTCATGTTCATTTTCTCATCAACCAACACCGCCAAGTCCTTCTCTGCAGGGCTGCTCTGAATCTCTTCTCTGTCCAATGTGTTGCTCTGCCTGGGATTGCTCCGACCCAGCTGTAGGACCTTGCACTTGGATGGTTAAACTTCGTGAGGTTGGCATCTGCCCACCTCACAAGCGTGTCAAGGTCCCTCTGGATGGCATTCCTTCCCTCCAGGGTATCAACCGAACCACACAGCTTGGTGTCATCAGCAAACTTGCTGAGGGTGCACTCAATCCCACTGTCCATGTCACTGACGAAGATGTTGAACAAGACTGGTCCCAACACCGATCCCTGAATGACACAAATGTTACTGGTCTCCAGCTGGACATTGAGCCACTGACCACAGCTCTTTGCATGCAGCCATCCAGCCAGTTCTTTATCCACTGAGTGGTCCACCTATCAAATTGATGTCTCTCCAATTCAGAGACAAGGATGTCATTCAGGACAGTGTCGAACGCTTCGCACAAGTCCAGGTAGATGACGTCAACTGCTCTACCCTGTCCATCAGTTCTGTAGCCCCATCATAGAAGGCCACCAAATTGGTCAGGCAGGATTTCCCCTTAGTGAAGCCATGCTGGCTGTCACAAAGCACCTTGCTTTTTTTCATGTGTCTTAGCGTGCCTTCCAGGAGAATCTGCTCCAAGATTTTGCCAGGCACAGAGGTGAGACTGACTGGTCTGTAATTCCCCGGGTTATCCATCTTCCCCTTCTTGAAAATGGGGCTATATTTCCCTTTTTCCTGTCATAGGGAACTTCACCCGACTGCTATGATTTTTCAAATATGATGGCCAGTGGCTTAGCAACTTCATTCACCAGCTCCTTCATAACTCACAGATGGATTTCATCAGGTCCCATGGACTTCTGCTTGTCCAGGTTCTTAAGATGGTCTCAAACCAGATCTTTTCCTACAGTGGACCTAAGGTCTTCATTCTCACAGTCCCTGTGTCTGCCTTCCAAGACTTGGGTGGTGTGGTCACAGCAATTGTCAGTGAAGACTGAGGCAAAGAAGTCATTCAGAACCTCAGCCTTCTC
Organism: Pezoporus wallicus; assembly: GCF_028554395.1. Lineage (NCBI taxonomy): Eukaryota > Metazoa > Chordata > Aves > Psittaciformes > Psittacidae > Pezoporus > Pezoporus wallicus. The sequence continues at coordinate 2,984,529 of NW_026638501.1, forward strand.
CAAATCCAGAGTAGCAAGCTCTCCTGAGAGCTTCCAGAGAGGGCCCACTTTGTCCCTAGTCTGTCTTTTATCTGCAATGTAATTATAGTATCCCTTCCTATTATCTTTTACATCCCTAGCCAAGCTTAATTCTAACTGGGCCTTAGCTTTCCTAACCTGGTCCCTAGCTTCCCGGACAACATCCCTGTATTCTTCCCAGGCTGCTTGTCCTTGCTTCCACTTTTATAAGCCTCTTTTTTCATTTGAATTTTCCTCAGGAGCTCCTTATCCATCCAAGGAGTTCTCCTGGCCCTCCTGCTGCTCTTCCTTCCAGTTGGGATGCAACACTCCTGAGCTTGTAGCAGGTGATCCTTGAATATCAACCAAGAGTCTTGGGCCCCCCTGCCCTCTAGGGCTATATCTCATGGAACCTTCCTAAGCAGGTTCCTGAAGAGGCCAAAGTCTGCTCTTTTGAAGTCCAGGGCAGTGAGCTTGCTGCATGCTCTTCTCACTGTCCTGAGGATCTCAAATTCGACCATCTCGTGACCGCTGCATCCAAGGCTGCCCTGGAACATCACATTTCCAACGAGCCCTTCCCTGTTGGTGAGCACAAGGTCAAGCATGGCACCTTTCCTGTCAGCTCCTTTATTACTCACAGAAGGAAGTTGTCTTCCACATAATCAAGGAACCTCATGGATTTTCTGTGCCACGCCATACCGTCCCTCCAGCAGATGTCAGGGTGGTTGAAGTCCCCCATGAGGACAAGGGTCTGTGAGAGTGAGGCTGTTCCTATCTGTCTACAGAGTGCTTAATCCATAGAGTCCTCTTGATCAGGTGGTCTGTAACAGACCCCCACAGTAATGTCTCCCATAGCTATATTCCCTTTAACCCTGACCCACAAACTCTCTATTGATTGATCACCTGTCCCCAGACAGAGTTCCATACTCTCCAGCCTATCCCTAACATAAAGGGCAACTCCCCCTCCCCGCCTGCCAGGCCTGTCTTTCCTAAAGAGCCTGTAACCTTCCATTCCAACACTCCAGTCATAGGAGCCATCCCACCATGTTTCTGTGATACCAATGATATCACATCCCCGTAGACGTGCACACATCTCTAATTCCTCTTGTTTGTTCCCCATACTACGGGTGTTTGCATAGAGGCATCTGAATCCAGCTCCAAATGAAGCCAGCTCATTGGCTGGAGCGGCTGGGATATCTCTACATTGCTCCGAGCATTCATTATAGGTGTTGGCAACTGACTGGAAGTATTGGAATGCAGTGATGCCCCTCTCCCCCAACACAGCTAGTTTAAAGCTTTCTTGACCAGCCTGTCAAGTTTCCTACCAAAACTGCTCTTCCCCTTCGTTGTCAGACCAGCTCCACCAGCCTCCAGTAAACCTGACCTACCAAATTGAGTCCCATGTTCTAAATACCCAGTCTCCTGACTATGGCACCACTGTTCTAACCATTTATTAACCTGGCCAATCCTCCCAGCCTTTTTAAGGTCCTCCCCTTTATCCTGGAGAATTGATGAAAAGACTATCTGAGCTCCAGAGCCCCTAACCACCTCCCCCAGGGCTCTGTAGTCCTTCTTTACGTTCTCTGGACTACTGCTATCTATATCACTAGCACCCATGTGGATCACTAGAAGTGGGCAATAGTCAGTGCCTACTAGAGCAGGCAGCCTCTCTGCCACATCCCTGATCCAAGCCCTTGGTAGGCAACAAACTTCCCTTGAGACTGGGTCTGGCCAACAGATGGGTGACTCAGTGCCTCTCAGAGTAGAGTCCCCTACTGCTATGACCCGCCACTTTTTCCTGGCAGCACCAGTAGTGATCTTCTTTACCAGCGCATCAAGCCGGTTGTTCATCTTGTGAGTGTGTTTCCCCATTAGCCCCCTGCAGAACTGCAAAACAGTTCTGGGTGGGGACATCAGATTTAGGAGGAAGCTCCTTGCTTTTAATTGTCCTCTTCCTCCTTTTTTGTTGTTTTTTTTTTTTTTTTTTTTTTGTTACTGTTTCCCAGCTTCCTGGGTTAGTGGCCTCCTTCTTTTGCCCATGAGCTACAATGGATGTTTGAGGCCCCTGCACGGTTTGGGCCTGCAGCAAGCAGTCCTGCTTCCTCTCAGATTCTCTGACATCTTTCAGCCTGTTGACAGCGTCTCACAGCTCAGCCCCTGCTGCAGGAGGACCTCCACCAGGGAGCACCGAGTGCAGCCCTGCCCATTGAGCACCCTCCCCTCACCAGACCAGTGCAGGCACTCTCTACACCCCGAGCTCTGCACTGCAGCCTCCTCTCTCATCGGCTCTGGGTGGCTACGCTGGGCACCGCCTGGGCAGCCAGAGCAGAGCTGCCAGACAGGACCCTGCTCACACGCCGAGTGCTCACCATCCCGCTCCCCTGCCCGCGCTAACTGCCTCACTGCGGTTTTGGTCGCCGCGCTCCCTGGGGCAGGTTTTCACCCAGCCAGGGCTGGTGCCGCTGCTCCTGGCTCCGCCCCCTGTGAGTCAGCTGCTCGCTCTCGCCAGCTGAGCTGCCGGCTCCTGGGCAGCTCCTGTCGAGGACTTGAGGCTCCCTCGGTGGTTCTCGTCGCTCTGACCTGAGGTTCCTGGACGCTGAGCTTCCCTCCACTCAGGTGTTGAAGGCGTCCTCTCTCGAGCTACTCACCTCAGCAATTCATGCATGATTAGCACAGGTCTCTAGTGTTTTCATATTAGTAATTTTACTATGGCTATGCTGCACTTCCTGTTTAACCTCTTTTCTCCTTTGTCACTGGAAGAAATTGTCTGAAGCTACAAAAAATAATTCTTCATGTAGCAAAATACAGAAGTATGAGGCTGTGTCCTAACAGAAACCAAACTTTTCAGTTCACCACACATTATTGCTCTTAATTGATATTACTATCCCATGTCGTGCTGAAGGACTAGCAGTCATTTCCTCAAGTTTTTAGATCTCCTACATATCTTAAGACCAAGATATTATCACAGTGTAGGAGAAGGCTTCAAAGTGGTTTTGAAAATCTTTGCACTCATCCCATGGATAGTGACCAAGACTTCTTTTTTAATATGATTTGAAACTTTCTAAGTCATTGTAGCTTTCACAGGTTTCCGTAGTGGAACTGTGAAGGATTTCCTTTTTATTCTTTTTTTGACATTTGAGACAGATATATACTATACATATAATAATATCAATAATGATCAAAAATATTACTAGCAATAAATTGATTCATACATTCATATTGTAGTAATGCATGTGGTCCTTTTGTACTAAGTAACGGACTACTACCATTAAGATTGTTTGTTGCCCTGAAGCCTCTCTTCTCCAAATAATCTAGTTAATGTCAGAACCTCAGTGAATCGGGGAAGTTTACTTATGTAAGGACACTAAAGTTTGCTAGTTTCTCTAAATTCTAGCTCAATAAATTTTCTGAATTTATAAAAATGAATTCATAATTAGTTATGTTGATACTTCATTCAAAATGTTAACCTGGCAAAAAACATTTTTTCTGAAGTGTTTGGCATTGTGTTCTCCTGCTCTTCTTCAGGCTTAGCAGGTCCTGAGATATGATTAGTACACTTGGTGGCAAGCATGAAAGTGAACATTTAAACAAATGATATTTGGGTTTGATTGTCTTGTTTTGAGGCAGAGATTTGTTCCCTTATTTTTCCATAAGTTTTTTTATAATGTCAAATGTCATGTTAGAGAAGCAGTGTCCAGAGAAATAGATAATAATGGTTCAGAAATTTTAGAGAAAAAATTAATGTTGACATTGCATGTAAGATGTGAAGAATCTTGTCTTGACAAGAGTCAAGGTGAGTATAAGAATAAGCTTTTCAAACATCTTTTAAATTTGTTCAAATTCCATCTGATAGGAGACAAAAATCACTGAAATATTTTTCTCTTAAGACTTCACACTTCACTTGGATTAAGAGAACTGTTTCTTTGAGTGGCTTTGTGTTTTCAAAAGTGTTTATTTTTAGATGAAGCAACACTTGTGACTCTGCTGAAACCTTTTGTGATGAGGAACAGAGGTTTGTTGGCAGGGATACCTTGCAATAGGATTTTCTTTGCAAACTCTGAGAACATGGAGATCTCTGGATTGAGAGTTAGACAAGGCCATCTTGGAGCTAGGGTTGTGGAGCATGTGGGGCTTGCTAGGGAGTAAGCCACCTAGCCTCCTGCTTAGCTGCTCATTCACAAGGACTGTCATCCAACATTCCTAGCTGCAAGCTCCGTCTCACAGATGGCACCACCCCATATTGTACAGAGGCCAAGGAGCATAACAATAACTTCATTACATTGGCTGCAGCAGCTTAGCTAGTACTGCTGCTCTTCTCCATATAGTTCTATCCACCTGATATCATATGGATGGAACAAATTCTTACATAATCATCCCTAGCAACTTCATCTTGAATTAACCAGAGTGAAATCTACTTGAGTCACTTTCATACAAGCTCATGTTATGCAAATTTCCAGCCACCATTTATTCTATGAATTTCCTCAGGGATCAGGCAGAATGGCACAATGTTTTGATGGAGGTCAGGGCAAAGCTGAAGCTATGGCTATGCATCTGTTAAGACATAACATTAAAGGTTGAGCATCTCACAAAACTTGCAGCCTGGATTGACCCATTTCATTAGGCACTTGTTTTGGCTAGCTCTACAGTAGCCAGGCTTATCAAACATTCCCACTGTCTGACTACATGAAGTTGTTCATATAACAGTGCAGTACACAGGGCAGTGTTTTCTTAGAATTACAAGAACAACTGTATTTGCAATGGACCAAATTGTGATGGCAGTTGTCCTGCAAGATTGTGTTAGTAGCATCCTGTCAGTTGAAGTAAAACACCTTGGATCAGGCTTCACAGACTGAAAGAGAATTGTGGCCTCACTTCTCCCAGCTGGCAAACATAAAGCTGAGCAGCCTTGGCATGTTACATATGGGGAAGATTGAACCATGACAAAAGAGGAGGAGAGTTTCCAGCTTGGCAAGCCCTGAAGGCATGCATCTGTTCTCATCATGAGCCATCCAGGACCATCTCAAGCTTTGAATCCTTTTCCCCTGGCATCACAGGAGCAGCTCATTATGCAATACTATCCCTTTCCTCAACATCCCTCCCAAGGTATAGAATCAAATGGCCAAGTTACTTTCATAGCAGGGATAATTATCTGTATGTCATCCAGCAATGATGCATAGCAGAATTACAAATGGAACAGATTTGATCTACTGGGCAGAAAAGAGAATGGGATGAAATGTAACAGCTCAGTTTTGTGTGATGCCCTGCTGTTTTTCCTCTATCAAAGTTCAATTCAAAGCTAAGTATCCCAACTCTATAGTAATACTCTTATTATCAGCTCTGTGGTTTTGCTGCAAGCAGAGTCTTTCCTGGTATACTCAGTACCCTGGAGCTCAGGTGTCAGAGGCCTTTCTTTCCTCATCCTCCCTAATATTTCCAGAAGGTAATGTAGACCCAGAAAGATGCAAGCAATATCCAAATTGTCAATGATATTGATGTCCTGCCAGCTGACCTCAGTCAAATACACTGCAATGATACTGTAAACCCCTACAGCTGATGTAGAACATGGCACAAGGGTTGTTATGTAATTTCACAAGCTCTGACCCTCATTAACACAGTCCTCATTGCACTCAAGACAACAACAAAGGCATAACTTCAATCTACATTTTAAACACACTTTCGTAATTCTCATTGCCGTGTTTTCCTCTTCAGTGTCAAGCACTCAGGAAAGATAGAAGATGCATACCCTGCCTCTTGTGCTCCTCCTTCTTTGTGCAGCATCCTTCAGTGGGAAAGGCTTCCTGTTGAATGAGCCACTGACATTCAGGCACATCTATATTACATTTCGGGGATAATTTTAATCCTGCTATAAAGACCAGACCATGAAAACTAATTCTCCAGATGTAGGTGGCAGTTGGTGTTGGAAATATATCTTGCATTTGATATCTTTATTTGGCATGCCCAGAGGGGCCTTCATGTACAGGTTTGGAGTACATCAAGTGGGAAGGGTTTCTTGTACCTGTCAACCACACTATAGACACACTGTAGACAGTCTCCCTGGCAACAGCCATGTGCCAGAAAGATGCCCATGATACTCTCTTGCTTGAACTCTTCCTTCATTCATTCTTGTTGCCCCCTCAAGCCCATCCACAGGAGCATGCTTTGTGAGCACAAAAACTAATGACTTGTGCCTTTTTATGCCTGTTATTTATTTTAGACTACCTTCTTTTGAAGAGCAGACAGAAAAATACCGGCTCAGAAAGCTTTCTTTAGTCATAAATCATTCCTTTGAGAGTATAATGAAATTTGAGTTTATCAAAATCAGAATTAAAGTTTAGTAGCAAATAACATTTAATTTTTAAAGTGTATTTTATAATCAGGGTTTTTTGGCTCTGCTATGTGCCAGGAAGCACAAAGAAGTATTTGTTAAGCTCCCAGTATTTGTTAAGCTCCCATGCTTCCCTATAACAGGGGCCTACAAGGAAGATGGTGGGGGACTCTATCAGGGAGTGTAGTAGTAGGACAAGGGATAATAGCTTTAAACTGAAAAAGGGTAGATTTAGGTTACATATAGAAAGAAATTCTTCACTATGACAGCGGTGAGGCCCAGAGAAGTTGGGGAACGATGCTCCACTTCTGCACACAGAAGTCTGCTTTTGGCTGAAGTTCTTAATAATGAAACTTTATCTTTTCCAGGGTGATGTGGTAGTCACCAGGCAATCATGTAAACTGATTACTGGACTGGGCTTTGAGTAATCTGGTCTTGTGGAAGGTGTCCCTGCCTAAGAGCAAGGGGGTTGGAACTAAACGACCTTCAGAGGTCCCTTCCGAACCAAACCGTTCTGTGATGATTCTGTGATGATGATTCTTCCTGGATCTCAGTAAGAAAGGTCCAGCAACATCTAGCTTATTAAAATAGCTGTTTTAGTAAGACAGAATAAAAAGAGAAATATAGGTATATGTAGGAGTATAGGAGAAAAACTTACTGCCTTTCAGCTACTGGGAACTCCACTTTTATGTGGCATCAGGCAGATGCTGGATGGATTTGTCCACAGGGCAATGTGTAGGTGTCGTGGTTTAAACCCAGTCAGGTAACTTGTTCACTCACTCCCAGTGAGTGGTGCCGAGCTGACAACAATCAAGGTCCGTGTCCGTCTCCCCCCCCCCCCCCCCCCCCCCCCGCACCGGGGCTCTCCCCTTCCCCGCTCCCGGAGGAACGGGGAGGAGGATCGAGAGAGTGCAACTCCTACGGGTTGAGACAAGAACAGTCCAGCAACAAATCACCACCGCTACTATCAGCTAAAACAATGATAAGGGAAAATAACAAGGGAAGAGAATACAATACCACCGGCCAAGAAAATGAGTTCCACCCGGAAACTCCTGTCCTTCCGGGTAACTCCCAGTTACCCCCCACCCCGGGCATGACGTGCTGTGGTATGGAATACATCCCCGGCTAGCCCGGGTCAGGCGCCCCGTCTCTGCTTCCCCACAGCCTCCCCTCCTCCCTGGCAGAGCATGAGCCTCACAGAGTCCTTGGTCAGGGTAAACATCACTTAGCAACAACCGACAACATCGGCTTCACCCACACTGTTCTCAAACCAGAAGTCAAAACACAGCACTGCACCAGCTAACACAAAGGAAAAAACATGACTGCTACTGCTGAACCCAGGACAGTAGGGCAGACCATTTTTGTTCATGGAGGAAGATGTTCTTCCTTTCACAGAACCTTACGATCATCTAGTTCCAACCCACCTTTCTGGTCCTTTGGGCTGTTGTATTTGGTCCTTTGGCTATATTGTATAGTTTACCAATTATGATATAATTTCTTACAAGAAAACTTTATTCCTAAAGGATGTTCACATGAGAATTTCTTGTTGTATTGTGAGATTAAGTCCCAATTTGAACCACTTATACTAGCAATATTAGTAGCAAGTGCATAACTCCCTCAGAGAAACAGTTAATCAACAAGCCAGCACTGAAGAAGGTCTGATGATGAAAAATTGACACTTTAGTATTGAGATAGAGCCCTAAGCTTCTGCTCAGCTGCACTAATTCTTGGCACCTCCTTTCCCTGACTGTTTTTTAGTGATGATTCACGTTTCATTGAATAGAGAATGTCATTGTATCTACACTCCTTAAACTGTAATCCAACAAGGTAACCCAATGTCAGATATGCACATAACTACATACTTAAAGTACTCACCTTAAAGCTGGTCTGTACTGATGTGAGTGCATATATATCCCTGAATCAGGACATAGAGGACAGATCCAACTCTCAGTGGTGACACTGCACGGTTTCCAATGACCACAGTGGGTAATGTGCAATAAGAGCTGTTAGTAAGGCCTCAAAAAGAATAAGGGATAAGATCACAGAAAAGTTTGAAGTAACTTAGTGGGGAGAAACACGATAAACACCAGGTCCTCCTGCAGTAATCACCATTTATTGAATTCTTAACATTTTATTGGAGTCACAGTAGGTAAAATATTGAAAGATTTTTAAAAGTAAGATTTTTATTCTATCTGTAATCCTTTTTTATGCTTCCTTTTCTTATGCATTATTTCACAAGCAAGACTCACAGTTTGTCTTTCCACAGTTTCCCCTTCTTCTGGGAAAGAGTCAAAGACAGGTCAGATAGTTTAGGATCACAGTAACTAGAATGCAGTCTTTTTTGGGGGATGGAGGGAACCACAGACACAACAGGGGTAAAGAAAGGAAAGAATGCTTCTATTCATGTGCAAGCTCTTATCTGCAAAACCATACTGAGCTCTCTAACAGACATAGAACCAAAATCTGGAGGCCAAAGGTGTTAATAATGTATTAATAAAGAAATAAGTAGCTTAATCTTGACACCTCTTCTAATATATCTTTCTGAAAATCTGCTTTCAGAAATTACCATCAGAGCTGTGAAGACGGGAGAGAATATTTCAGTACTAAAGAAAATGCACATCTTATCTACACATCTCACTGACCATGCTGTGATAACTTTAAATCATAGAACATCGTGTGCTATGGAATTGAAATATAAATCTGATTGGATACATGCAACAGCTTTGTCTTATCAGTATCCAGTCTGAGAAAGTAGTGGTCATTCTGCAAGCTGGTTCTGTTCCAGCAGTGGGAGTTTTCAATTATTTGATCCAGATCAGATCCAGGGATAATTTAGTCTCAGCACATTTCTGATTGAAGACTTTGCCCCACAGAGCATCTGATGAGGCTAAGAGGTTCTTTCCTTATGCTGTTTCCTTACAATTGATTTTTCTGTGCTTTGCATTTTCCCATATTTTACCTTTGCTAATTCAATGCCATTTCTTTCTCCTGTGTTTATAGAATTTCTTTTCTCTTAAGAAAGAAAAAAAAACCCAACCAAAAACTCCCTTGTCCAAGCTACATAGAAGAAGGTCAACACTGAAAAGGAGGATAGCAGAAAAAGATACTTTTTCTTATAATTCCTGATTGTTCTCAAACCACTCACATTTCAAGTACATCTCTTCCCCATTTTACCAATCTTCCTAACTCTGTGACTGCAGTTAGAATCTTCACATAGTCAAGAGTTCAAAAACATAAACCAAGTATCTCAGGTAGCAAAGAGTTCACACCTGCCACCAGTTGTTTCTTATGTTTCCATTGCTCTGTCAGAGGGCGGAATTGCAATTACAGAGCCTTGTCAACAGCACAGCCTTACTGCTAGTAATATACTCTTTAACAGCAGCTGCACCAGAACTTAGCCTTCATAGCCATAGCAACATAACTGCTGAAAGTAGTGTGATCCTTTTAAAAGACTTGTGTTGTTGCTCACTTGTTTTGTTGCTCCCAGTTCTTCTGTCTGACAAGAAGAAGATGTCCTCCCAGATTTCCCAAGTACATTTACTCAAGTCACTAAGGACACAAGCAAAGTCATTGACACGAGAAGCAAGAGAACATAACAATCATCAACCCAACTTTAGTAGTTGCCTATTTCCATGCTGTTAGCTTAGGGTAGCATTTAGCAAGGATCTTGTGCATGAGATGTTCAAATGATGACTTGCCCTTCAAACTGATTCATCCCCCATTATTCTACGCAGCCAGTGCAAGGAAATACTGCATAGTGGTGTTGTGTGGACACTAGTCTTTCTTTGCTGCCCAGCTTTGGTTTTCCAGCTACTTTCTTGGCAGTGTAGCCCAGTCTACTGCGGGGCTTTGCAGAAAACAACCTACCAAACAGTCTTCAAACACAGGAACATTTTACCATGCTGCCAGCCCCTACCAGCCAATGTAGCTCTGCCACATAACAGATATTAATGGTACATTGCAGACATTTTTTAATAGAAATAGGAACAGGGGGTGAGGGCTGGGAGTTTAACCTTGGGAGCACCTGCAAGGAAAATGGTGAATGCTGAAGGGAAGAATGAATGAAGAATGCAGAGGGAAGCAAAATACTTAGGCAAGCAAATGATTGAATCAGTGACTGAAACAATGATGTCTCTGCTGGAGATTAATATGAATGAGATGCAATGCTTCACTAAGTTTACCTAATTTCTTTAAACATTAGTATTGGTTTTATGTTGCACTTGCCTAACTAAGATGCAACTTGCTATTTAATATATAAAGCCATTATTAGCTGCATGGTGATTGGAAAGCAGGAAGATACTGTGATTTTGTCTTAATTATTATCCTGCCTCTGATTTTCACAAAGAGGATGTATGGTCCTACCCTCTCCTGTTGCTTTCAACATCTTGTATCTAAGCCATAACTAACATTGTTGGGTCTGTTTAAGAACAGGACTAAATGTGTTTCCACTGATTTCTAGAATAAACTGTAAGCCTACAAAGCTTTGTTTGCCTTCCCCTCCTTCCTGGTCCCAAGCATCAAAAGGAGATATTTGGTTAATGGCTAATTAAACACTTCCACTGAGCAAGCCAGAGCTTTGTAAATCCAGATCTTCCTCACTGTATACCATTTGGAATCAGCTGAAAGGTTTGAATTTGCATTTTGCTAAGTTGGAGGCTACATGCATACAACTGGAAATTCTGAAGTAAGCAGAGACAAAGCAAGCCAGCAGGCTCTTAAACCAAGGTATATGAGGTGGAAAAAATGTCACAACTCGCCCTTCATGTAGAGACCTGAAGACACAACCTTGATGAGATGCCATGCTGGTTTATTAGATTCCTGATCATTTAAAATGTAAATCCTAATAAAGGTACAAAGAGCTACAGAAAATAGAAGGAGTGGGTTGGATTTTAATAAATGAACATGCCATCTGCCTCTCTTATATCTCAACAAATCAAGCATTGCTATCTTTGTAATTAGGATTGACAAATAGCACATTGTAAGACTCTAAGTCTTTTTGAAAATCTAAGGTAAATAGTGAAAACATGAGTTTTCTTTATTTAGCATTAAAAAAAAAAATAAAAAAGATTTACCAGTGTGTGTTCACTGACTGTAGAAAAGATAGTCAAAAGGACAATTTCTATAGGAAAATTAACAGATCAATGATTTTCAATGTTGGAAGCCCTTCAGAGACTGTTTTAGTTTACAGAATTCTTTAAATATGTCTCACATTGTTTTGATGGGCAAGACCTACTTATTCTTGTGTGTCCTGGGTTCAGCAGTGGCAGTCACATTTTCTCCTTCTTGGTAGCTGGTGCAGTTCTGTTTTTTTTGACTTTCAGCCTGGGAATGATGCTAATAACACTGATGTTTTCAGTTGTTGCTAAGTAATGTTTACTCCAACCAAGGACTTTCTCAGTCTCATGCTCTGCCATAAGAAAAACCAGCTTGGTTTCTTACATGACCCAAATAAATCTAGAATCATAGAATGATTTGGGTTGAAAGGGACCTCTGAAGATCACTCAGTTCCAACTCACCTGCCACTGGGCAGGGACACCTTCCACTAGACCAGGTTGCTCAAAGCCCAGTCCAATAATCAGTTTATGTGATTCCTTGGTGGCCACCACACTACCCTGGAAAAGATTAATATTCATTATTAAGAACCTCAGCCGAAAGCAGACTTCTCACTGGATATGATTCTCTGTGCAGAAGTGGAGTATCATTCCTGACAGTTGGGTTAGTTAAGCTTCCAGGCAAGTGTTTGAACACTTGGAAAGAACATAGATTAAAAAAGAAAAGCAATGAAAGTAAAATGGGTCTCTAAACCCTGCAAAGAGGCAGAAACACTGCCAGTAAGAATATGAAAGGAACATTCAGTAAGTCAATGTAAGCATGGGAAGAGCCATGAAGCAACAGTATCGTAAAACACAGACATGACTAGGAAAGTTGTGAGATTAAAGGATGCTACAGTGATCTTCTGATGTCTTTCATGAGGGGTCGTCCACATTTGGTTGTTTGCTTTTTGTGCTGTGCAAAGCCAAATGTGGTTCAAAATAAACAGATAATTAGGTCAGTGGGGGAATCTTAGCTGCAGAGTTCTGTGCCAGAGTGAAAGGGACAGAAAAAGTTTTACATGGAAACATTTTCTGTTCCTTGCTACAGCAAGGAGCCAAAGCACTTGTGCCTTGTAAACAAGAGACTCTTAGAACTCAAAGAGAAACCAGAATTTTCTGTTCTTCCTGAACAGAGACTAGAGTAAAAGTATGGTTTCCTTCTCTTGCAAAAATACAGTGGTCATTAAGAACAGCTGACTTTCTCAGTTAACTGCTTTCTTTCTTACTCTCCCTAAACAAATGAAGGAACCCACACCTTTTATTTGGTAGCCAGATGATCAAGGGACAAAGGTATTAATGAATCCAAGGGAAAGAACAACAATGATGAAGATAATAGCTATAATAATTAATTATTCTGATACCAACAGACAGCATAACCTCCAACAGTATTCCTGATGCACAGTGAAATTTCTGGGCCAAGCAGAGGGAGACAATTTCAGTTGCAAGAGCTGACAGAGAACAAGACACTGTGTCAGGTGAGAGATGGTATTGCTTCTTTCTGCTCTCATCAAGGGCAAGATTTAGCTTGCTTACGGTAGATGTCTGGGATGGGTCAGGCAACAAATGCCTCAGAAAATCTATCTGTCCAAACCAGTCCAATAACAGGAGGCTTCTAGCATCATTCATTTGTGAAGTAACCCTGAAGCTTCCCCCTCAGATCCCTGAGGAAAATATTAGGGTCCAGAGACTCTCAAATGTGTGGTAAGTGGAGATGGGGTATGCAGCTTGTAAAGTGTATAGGTCATCTGCTCTAGTGTTAAAACATAACCACAAAAAAAGAACACTGTATAAAGGGCCAGAGTGGCATGAAGCTGAGTGAGAGGGTATTAACAAGAAGAATAGAGCAAAATTATGTGGAATGGATGTAGTATTTCTTAGAGGTATTTAGGTTTCTTAGAAGTCTAAACGGGTTTCGATTTATACAAAAGTAGAGGAGGAATGGGTGGATTCTTGTAACTCTTTTCTCATTATCTGCCACAGCAGGAGATCTGCTACTTCCAACCCCACCACAGTTAGCAGGTACAGAGGAAACTGAAAGCTAGGAACCATCTCAGAGTTGGCAGTCAAAGTAAGTGAGACTTCCAGTCATCTCAGTGGACATTATTTTGACTTGCAAATGAGATTATCTACAACAAGATTCATTATTTCAGAGTAGTGAATTCATTAGAATATTCACCAGACAGAGATGGAGTCTTATAGAATGGGTTTGCTTCAAAAATTCGCAGTGTCTCACAGATTTTATGGGATAAAAGAATATGCCATTTGATAGGTGTGTCCAGTCAAAATTGCTCTGTTTTCTGTGATTTATGATTTGCAAGTATTTGTTCACAGGTAAACTAAAGACTAAGGATTATTTACCAACACCATTCAGTGGGCAATTCTGAGTACTTTTGAAAAATTTGTTATCATGTTGTGAGCACTTCACTAATGGAAAATCACCAAAATCTATCAAAGAAAGATATTAATCAGAAATTACTGAGTTTTAGTAACAGTTTTCTTGGTGGAGAGAAAAAGATTGTCTTCAGTGCTGTTTGTTCTCTCCTCTTTTGTAATATGAGTGGTTTACTGCAGAAATGGTTGTATAGTTAAGGTAATGGGCATGGGACCACTTTTAGATCACTATCCTTGGAGGACTCTTTTAGCAAGTCTTTGGGCAAATCAGTTAGGGTCAGTCCCATGTAAGATCTTGTACCAAATTATTGGCTAGCTGTACAAACCCCCTTCTTCTTCCAGCACTGAATTATGGCGTCTGAATTGAGGGCCCAAAATCCATGCCTTATTAACTGTATAAAGCTTCTTTGCCTAGTTAGACTGAATGTTTTTCTGGGACAGCACCACTGCTAGCTATAGCTAATCAGGTACAGGTCTCAGATGGCGTATTCATGGCCACACAAAGACAGATTATAAAGAGCTCCTTGATAAGCAGCTCTCCTCTGCTCTAAATCTACTTCCATCTTCCTGAAAAGAGAATCCGAGCTGTGATATTTACTGTTGTCCAACTCAAGGCAAAAGGGCAAAAGTGCTGTCCTTGGACTGTGCACAAGTGTCTGTACTCCAGCCAAATAGGCTGAGGTGGTTAGTCAGGCTCCTGTGGGCCTTAAAAGGGCACTTTGCTGCTCAGCCTTCACCTGTCTTGACCATAAGTTTCTTTTCTTTACCACCAAGAGCTTAGGGGGAGCAAATGAATGTACTGAGTGTTACGGCATAATGCCACGTCTGTGTGTGGAAGAGTGAGAATGGAGAGCACAGCTGAGAAAAATTCCCAGAAACAGGTAAAAGCAACAGCCAGAGTGACCTCGTTTTGCAAAAGTCCTCCCTCTCACTGGAATGCCAGCTGTGCCATGGCGTGCCAGGGCAGCTTCTGCACCACAAGCTGGTGCTCATATGAGGTCTAGATTTCCCCAAAGTACATATAGACCCTCCCAAATCTCTCTGCTCTTTCCTGTTAACTGACTCAAATGAAATTCATTAAGAAAAGCTGGGGGTGGACGGAAGACATTAATTTGATCCAGATAAGGAATTTTATAACCACAAATTTTGCTGAAAATTACCAGCCTGACAAGGATTAAGTGTTCTATCCTCTGAGCTCACCTGACAGCTGTGCCTTACTCAGGACTGGATGTCCAGGATGTGCATCTCCTCATTCCCATCACCTGCATGGAGCTGCAAATTTGTTAAAGCACACCCAGCTAATTATTTCTTCCACTGAATTGCCCTCTCTGGGATCTGCAGGTAGGGACACCAATCATAGCTCAGTTTGGTTCAGAAAGGAAAGATTGGATTTTCCACTCACTAGAAACAGTGTATGTTTAGCTCAATCTCCATACAAAAATTCTCAAAACTCTCTTATCCAAACTCAGCCTAAAATATTGTGCCACAAGTGTTATGACCTGACATGACATGGCAAAACACTTAAACATGTGCAGACTTCAATGGAAATCAAGTGTAACGTTAAAATAAAACCCAATTATATCGATATTACCTGAAAAACTAAAATAGCTTTCAGTGAACATTCTTTACTCAAAAGCATAGGATTTTAAGGTTTCATATCCAAGGATACTCACTCCTGGCAGTTCTATTGCACTATTGGGAATTAGTTCACAGAGGCTTTTCCCAAAGTTTTAACATTCTGTTTTAGTCTTGAAAGCTGACATATATTAAGCCTGTGAAAACCTTCCTAGCACTGAACTCAACATTGCTGAAGCCGGGTCTCTGGGGAATGATACTTCTGAGAAAAGAGCATGTATTTTGCTAGCAGATTGAATCCCCACCTGTCCCTCCAGTGGTTTTTTGAAGTTATACAAAAGAACAAGGATGGCTGGAACAATGTAATTCAGTAATTCCTCTCTGTCCCTCATGTGCTTAGTGCTGGCCACACAAAGAAAAGGAACTCGGGGTAACTTACAGCATACTGCTTTAATGCTGCTCTGTTATTGCCATAGAGAAGACATGTTACAGTATACGCACATTTGTCCTATGCACAGAAAATCCCTGGGTTGTATAGTCCTTCTGCAGATCAGCTAGTGAGAAGCTGGGTGAGAAAGTGTGCTTCCCACCTGTTATACTGTGGCATAAACACTGGTCGTTTGCTAAGGCAGCACATACTATATAGTCATGATCCATGGCACTATGATGGTAGGCACTATCAAGGTGTATAATAAAAAAATACATCGACAGCAGGATAAAGGATAGTTTTGAGTGTTTTATGGCCAAATGATAGCAAAGACACATTAAAAAAATAATTAGTACAATGAAGGATTTCATTGAGGCTGCTTCATTATTAAAACAGACTCATATGCACAGAAAAACAGCAAAACTAATTGGCCTATTTGATGCCAGTATAGAAAAACTAATACCTATGCAGGGAACGTAGCAGTGTCCATGTCTACCTACTCATTAGAGGATATGAAACCTTTATTGGCAGAAAGATTCTAATTACAGTTTCCCCACCTTTGGTCTGGAAACAATTATCTGCTAATGAATGTTAACTAAGGCACAAGAATGACTACTGAGTGAAATAGGCTGGGTGAGTGACCAGGATGACAGTGTTGAAATTTCTCTCTCAGTCTTGGCCGGTAACAGAGGATAATTATGGGGAACACAAGAGGCACAAAGTAGAAAGGTCCCATTTCACTGACAGGAAAACATTTAAAAATATTTTCATAATGGTGATCAATGCTAGTTTTTGCCACCAAAGTGGTAATTTGAGACAAGCTGGACTCAATGGCATAATAAATTGGCTTCAATACCAAGACCAGCCATGCAAAGCTACAGCAGAAAGGACAGAACAGAAGAGAGCTTTAAGAAATAACCAATTGCTTGGAATTATTCCTTCCAGAACTTTTTCAAATGAGAGTTCCTTCCAAAGGAGCAGTTCTTATTCAGATCTCATCTCATCTCCGAAGAATCTACCTTAACATTTTGTTAGGAATGCAATTTGAGACATTAAAAAAAAAAAAAAGTGCCCCAAAGAGTACAGAAGACGATGAGTTTCTGGGAGGTTCTCCCTTCAAGTGAAGACAGATTTTTTCTGCCAGGATTTTCAGCTCCATAGTGCATCCTAACTGCTACTTTTCAAGTTGTATACCAACTCTCTGGCCTTTTGATTCAATGTCAGCCTGTCAGCCCCAAGGGATGGGAAGTGTTTTTGTAAAGCGCCTTTCAACTCACAAGAAGCTGAGCAGCTGATGTGAGCTTTTGAAAAAGTCTGGAGGCCTGGCCGTGCATACTTATCTCTGTCTAATTTAAGGAGCTCAGTGCACTAGATTACAGAGGTAAGCTGATTTGATTCTCAGCTAGAAACAGGTGCTTGTTTAGAGCAAAACTACTGACATAAAATTACTCCTTTTTAGTAGTGTGAGCAATATGGCTATACCATTTGCCTGTATGTTACTAATACAGATTGAAACACAATAGAATAAAAATCTGAGCTCCAGTAAATCTAGATGGGATACCTTGAAACCTCAGGGAAGAATATGAGTTTCTCAGCTTTTATTCTTAAACCTTAAATACAAACGAATGTGTTTCAAGCTTAACTTTTTCCCTGATATAACATTCACATCTTTATATGTGCTTCTGTGTTTTATAGTACAACATTTTGTAGCAGTAATCTCCTCTGTGACATTACTAAATACAGGACTAAGCAAGTTACATATAAATATATATAAACATATATATATAAGAACACGTGCAAGTATAACAGAACCCAAAGATTTAGAATCTCATTCACAAATATTTAACTTCAGTAACTTAAGTTACAATAGAATATGGTTTTCCCTTTGAAAATTATTTTAAAAGCACAAAATGGTAAAATGATCACTCAATATAGCTAACTTTTCCAATAATTTATTAGAAAACCTCTTAGAGAAGTCATTAGTACTACATTATCAACAGATCAGTTTATGGCAACCTGCTACCCAGCACAGCACATAAATAAGGTAAATTTTAATTTAATGTATTTCTGTCTTTAATACCTGATTTCCTGAAAACATTGTGAGGAACTGAGAATGATATAAATAAGAAGGTGGCCTTAGCAGAAGGTATCAGCTGTTTGGACTTCCCCAGAGGAGCCCAAACCTGCCACTCTGTCATTGGGATCCTAGAGCTACCTATTTGCAGTGATGGTGGTGGGATATTTTGCATCAGTGTGCCACACAAGGCCAATCTGCCAGTTAGAACATGGGGAACAATTACTTGTTACCCTACTCATTTCCTAACCTTTTTACTTCCAAACCTGATTTGTTGATTCCTGGACAACTGTGTATTTGGAAAACTAATGATGAAAGTACTGCTGCATCCTGCTTGCTATCCAGAAAATCAGAAATGGGAAGTTTAGGTGGAGTGACTCTAGGTCATAGCCTCAGATCACTCACGCAGTATTGTAATGTTGTTATGAACAGAGAGGAAAAAGAAAATCAAGGCGAATTGGGGATACCATTTGAAGCAATAAGTAGTTGATTGCTTGCTAATGCATGTGCCTTTTTTTTTAGTGAAACATCACAGAACAATGTTCCCCTAGTAAATACCAGGGATTTAAGATGTCTCCTGCATTTCTTTTTAGATCATCTGGGGTGAAGGGGATACTAATCTTCATGGAGCATTCTGCACCTGATTAATAGGCTGCATTGGGTAATGGTAAATTTATTTTCTGGTTTATATACAAATTTTAATGAAATTTGTGTTATCTGCTAGCTTGGGGACACAGGGTGCCATTTTATTGGTATCTATAATTCACTTCCATCTTTTTCATACTCCAGTAAAACATTCTGGCATAGCTACAACATCCTGTTCCCTTGCAACTGAACAGACAAAAAGTGCTTAAGGAAGCATGGAACATTATTAAACTCACAAATATAAACAAGTAAGGTTTTCAGATCTGCTTATTTCTGAGGGAAAATACACCTTGTCTTTACATTTTGGTTTTGACATGTAGGACAATGAAGGACTTCAGAAACTGAGATTGCAAAAGGAAAATAACTAAACAAAACCCAAGTGCTTTTAATAGCTAGTGATTTAAACATCAATTTGCTGGTACTATTAAATCTCCAAGGTTGAGGAACAGGAAGTTACTGACTAATAGCTTTATAGTAGTGACCTGCAATGTTACATGAAGATTAGTAAAAGGGGAATTTGTCTTTTTCTCTCTCATTAGAGCTGGTAAAGATGCTAGGAACCACTGAAAATGCACTGAGCATTACAGATATCAAAAGAAGGAAGCAAAAGCCCTGCATTAGAGTTTTAGGTAAGTTCTGCTTTCATGTTTTTTTCTAATGTTTTTGGGTTTGTTTTTTGTGATTTGGATTGCCTGGAGCTTCCACAGTAGGACAGTATAGTTATACCAGAAAGCATTCCTTTGCTGTAAAGGTGGTAGTTGTTGATTGTTTGCTAATGTTCAGTGGAGTGCCCAGCATAACATGCATGCCTATATGGATACTTTATTTGTATGAAATCCATTGGTATTTTGGAGATGTGTAAGAGGAAAGTGGTAGCAGTCCTGAAAGCCTGAGCAGCTGGTGTTAGTTTAACATATCAATGAAGGTGAGGACCACTGCAAGCTACAGATCTGGAGCAGCAACATGAACTTGATCATTTTAGCCTAGCTGACCATGAGCTTTGTGACAGCAAAGCCAGACCAGCTCATTCACTTGGAGAGTGCCTATACATATTCCTTCCATCCAGGTGTGAAACTTAGAAAAGGAAAACTTATTTGGGTAGAACACCAGATATCCTGGGACCTACCTCAGCCTTTGGAAACAGACTAACATAGAAACCACCATAACTCCTGATATTTTCACCTCCAGCTTTCGTTGCAAGAAACCTTCCTTTGACCATGCCGTTGCTCATATAATAGCATGTGTACACAGATACCCACCAGGGGAGCACACTGCTATTGTTTATTATTCTCTCTCAAAGAAAATTGGGAGAACTAGAGGATGTGACCACCAGAAGGCTTAGCTGTAGAAAGTGTTTAGGTTCAAGTAACTATTTCCCCTCAAAGGACTCAAACATCATGGTGATGAAGCAATAGGAAAAGCTGCTCAAGTGTCTTGCACATAAGTCCATGAAGAAAGCTCAAGCCAGAAATGAAACTGGCCCTCCAGCTAATGCTGGATCTCACTGAAGAAAAGCAGGTTTCAGCTAGGGAGATTAAATATATTAGAGAAAAATCCCAGTTATAGACAGTGACATACTGCTAGGATATTTCAAGTGTTTCCTGGTGGGAACTTACAAGGTGGAGAAAACTTCCTCAGATGCATGACTTCTGTGAGACGCTGCAGACATGATAATTCTGTTAAACTTGCTCACATAGTTTTGTTTTCCAGCTAGAAATGATTGTGAGAATGGGGTTATCCTTGCCACACATGTATCTCATTAAATTGCATTAAATTTTTTCCACTGACTTCACCTAATGGCATACAAAGTATAAAAGATGTAATTTTTATGGGCCTGTAAGTGATCTTGTATTTTTGGTGTCCATTGTTCTAAGCCCTCAAAGGAGAAACTGGGTACTCATTTAATCTCTCCTATTTTATTTTATCCACTGTACTGTGTGATACAATAATATCCAGAGAACCAGTTGTGTATATTCCTTCTGCTACAGCTGGCAACAGTCAGAAAAGTGCCCTCTCGCTTAAGTTCTTACTTCTGCGGGAAGAGTTGACTTCAAAAGAGGATCCTTAGGGACACACAAACATAGAACCATGGAATGGTTTAGGCTGGAAGAGATCTTAAAGATCATCTAGTTCACCCCCTCCTCCTGCTGCTCCCCTTGACGTGGGCAGGGACACTTTTTACAAACCAGCTTGCCCAAAGCCAAAGCCAAAGCCCTGCCCAACCTGACCTTGAACGCTTCTAGGGATGGGGCATCCACAACTTTTCTGGGCAACCTTTTCCAATATCTCACAATCCTGCAAAACAGGGTTACAAAAGACTTTCAAGCTCTGCCTCTGATACATATGCATAACTCCCTGTGAAACTGCTGTAGCTGTCTAGCATGAGCATTGCTAGACAGAGTATTGCTAGAACAGGACCCTAGTGTAGAAAGACTATGCAAGGGAGTTTATTTGCAGAATAGCACAAGTAATTTCACTGGACCTACAAAGTCCAAAAGCAAAGCTATGTATGCTTTGCTACTTTCTATCAACTACTGTTTACACAAGAAATGGAGAAAAAAGAAACTCCTTCATTCCTGTAACCAGTGACTTATCCTGCTCCTACATAAACCTTCTGTAATTTTACACATCAAAAGTTGTTGGTGGGAGGTCCACAATGCTTTATAGCATGTGTTTATACGATTATCTCTAACCCTTTTTGTCTAAGCTGCCCAACACTAAAACTGCCCTGTTGTGCTCCTTTTTCTCCCGATTATTTTTTGAAACGTCTGGATTTTTTTTACCCTCTCAGTCAGGCTTGAATGATGCAATACATTTAATCATAATTTCAATTAAGGTCAAAAGTTAATAAATATATGCAGAAACAAAGCTTACTAAGAAAAACGGGGTTACTATGGGAACATACATTACAATTGAATAACCTGTGACATCTAAAGGACGTCTAGGAAATACATGAAGACAATCTTTCATGTCAGAATTGCTTGAATTGCTCTTTACTTCTTATTTAAGATTCGGATTTGAACCCAATTAATTTCTGCATCCATTCTGTGGGTAGAAAAGTAGAAGACATCAAAAAGAACTTTAGAAATTCATTGAAAACTTGAAAGAATTTGAATTTGTACAATTAAAGACAAAATCCCTTACTAACATATTAACGCATGATAAATACTCTGGGTAAGGCAGAGATCTGCAAAATGCATTAAAGCAACTAACATGGAGAGCTCCCAGGCTCACTGTATGGGGAAGGGGAATCCTGATTTAGTTTCTGCTTTTTCCTGAGCTGCTTAATTACTCCTGATCCACTTCTTTCTCAGATAACACTTAAAATTTCACTGTTACCTAGACCTATGAGATTAAGTTTCTCTCTTCATCAGTACTAGTGCTTATGTCAACTTTAGACAATGAAATAAGAAGGGGAGGAGCATTCAGGAGAAAGGGATTATTTTACACAGAGCTAGGCTGTGAACCAGTCCTCACAAAGGTGTAATTTTAACAAAAGGCAGTTCCATTTAAAACCCACTAAGATTTTTTTAATATGAATAGATGTTACAATGCTACAAGCAGAACCATGAGTGTAACTTTTTTTAAGGGATTTTTTTGTGTGTGAGAAAATAAGGGGGAAACCAACCCATTTCTTGCATACCTTGTGCTGATGAAATGTTTCAGATTTTCAAGGAGAAAAATAGTTTTTTGAACTCCTGAAGCAATATTTGACAGATTACTTGCTTCACAAGAAAAGCAGAATTTTCATCTTAATTTGAGGTGAAATTTAGAGGTTAAGTCTGAGAAGAATTAATTGTAAAGGGTTCACAAATTGACTTGTCAGAATCTTTGAACCTTCTAAATTTTCATTACTCCACTTTAGGCATAAAGATGGTGCTGCTACGTATAAGATTTGATTCTTCATGGGTTTTATTCTCAATTTTGTACTCTGCAAAGCAATATTCATTTAATAAGAAAAATAGTAACATTAAAACCTTACCCTGTAATAATGATGATTGGAAAAATTTTTGATCTCCTGAGATTATTAGAGAAGCCACATTTTTAAGCTTTTGAAAAATTACTGAATTATACATGTCTACTTTTTCTTGGTTTCCTCTAGGAAAGAGAGACAAAATTGTACTTCCTGTTGCGTTGCTGGATCTAGTGTTAACTACAGTTCCAAGAAAAAGTGTTAATAGCCATGAAGATTTACCTTTTATTTTGGAGAGTACTTTTACAATAAGGTTTTCTGTATCTATATGGTCTTTATGTCTGAATGGGTAATCCTTAAAATGCTATCAACAAAAGTTAAATGTGTGAGGTTTGGCAGGGAAGTATTCAAAAGCCCACCGCTAGGGTGTATCCAAGATGATCTTTTGCTTTCTTCAGAGTTCTAATCGAATGCAACATAATTTTGTCCCTTAGTCTGTTCCTGGGCTGGATCTCTCTGCTCTGGCACTGCAACTATGCCTTCAGCATGCTGCAATCTTACTTCACTGATTTAATTCCATCATCCCCAAATTCTGCTCTGAGCTGGAGTTTTCTTCTGTTTCTATTTCCTGAAGGTTTCTTAATGTGCTTGTTCTCAAAGAGTGAAGAAATAAAGGTTTGAGGGAAAAAAATCAAAAAGGAATTTACTATTCCCAGCAATGACCTCTCTGACAGGATGGCTGCTTTCCTGGCAGCCAGTTTGTCCCACATAGAGAGATGTCTCCAATGTGTTTGGACTGATCGAAGAAGGAAAGCAGCTCCAGATTGTTTGGTTTTCTTTTGTTGGGCTCTTTTTTTGTTTGGTTGGGTTTTTTGGTTGATTTTTTTTTGTTTGTTTGTTGGTTGGTTGGTTGATTGATTGGGTGTTTTTTTCCCCCCCAGATATTGCTATGTAACAGATCCATTGTCTTGACCACATGCCTAAGCACTGACCGAGGCTCCTACTGCTATTTTCAGATGCAGAGTGCATCTATTCCCTGTTACTGGTAGGGTTAGAAACACACATTTACTTGCAGACTCCAGACATAACGACTTTTAATGTGTATGTCACTGGTTGCTTCTCTCTCCAGGATACTATAAGTATGGCAAATCTTCACAAACAGAAAGATTGACATAGTTTCCCCCTCTGATCAGAAGAATAAAGAGCATAAGGAAAAGGCCCTGAAAACACATTCTTAGCTGTTTTCCTATGGATGTCACTGTCTCATGTGTACCAATGCAATACTAATGGATTGAATTCTCTTCCTTGCTAATGTGGTGTTGAAGACTCTTTACAATCCATTGACATTACTTTAGCCTTAATAGATACCTTATGAGTTATTTCAGTCTTTTAATGCTCTATCAGGATCAAGAAAATTTTCATTCTCTATCTAGTGTTTTCCCTTCAGATCCCTACCAAAGCAATGGTTATGATTACATCATTAAGACATGTTGCGTGTCTGCATGTGTAAAAAAACAAACTACCCCCAAATGAACAAGCAAATAAAAAAAACAAAATGAAACAAAAAAAAACACAAGCACACTCTGTACCCCAAACAATAGCCATTTATGAGTGTCTCAATAATGATATGTTTTTATGGAAAGCTGTAGAGCATTTATTGTTACCAAGAATATAAGAGTTGATATGTGTTTGTGTTTGGAGGAGCATTTTTCTGGGTACATGAAAAGCTATCTTCAATTTTTATAAAAGCAATGAAAATTGGTACCATTGCAATTGCCTGATTGTGGTCCATTACAACAGAATTAACATCAAACATGTAGAGAAGCATTACAAAGTACATTTTTATACAATAATCTGATTTGGAGCTATCACTAGCTGAGGAAGAACTACAAGAAGATTAACATGACACCCTGTGTCAATGCAGAGATAAACACTGTCGTGGTCTGACTGGGAACAGTCAGTTAAATGCTCTTGTCTCAATGCATTCCTACAGATCTGAGGGAAGCCAGGACAGCAAAGAGGAAGACAGCCTGGGGGATGACACTGTCCCATGACTGAAGTCAGTGAAATTTAATCTGTTGTCACAGATTGGATCCACATCTAGCACGAATAATAATTTCTTCTGAAATGGTATAGCATATATTTTTAAAGATGAAGACACGAGATGCTTCAAGGAACCATGGTTTTGGAAGCTTTCGGTCTATGTGGCTGCCCTCATGTTAGTTTTGGATTTCACAGCCTGATAGAATGCAAAATTTCATTTTCCCTGTCTTTGTTAGGTCATTCCTGTACCACATCTAGGATCTATAAAGGCAATGTGATTAAGAGCTTACAAACCTTAGGCTCAGTATTACAACTGATCACCAGAGGATGCAGGGAGTCAGCCCACAACAGGGGTAGATCAGTTGATGTTATCTACCTCGACTTGTGCAAAACTGCCCTGCATGACATACTTATTTCTAAATTGGAGAGACATCAATTTGATAGGTGAACCACTCAGTCGATAAAGAACTGGCTGGATGGCCACACACAAAAAGTTGTGGTCAATGTCTCAGTGTCTGGCTGGAGACCAGTAACGAGTGTTGTCCCTCAGGGATCGGTGTTGGGACCGGTCTTGTTCAACATCTTCATCGGTGACATGGACAGTGGGATTGAGTGTGCCCTCAGCAAGTTTGCCGGTGACACCAAGCTGTGTGGTTTGGCTGATACGCTGAAGGGATGGAATGCCATTCAGAGGGACCTCAACAGGCTTGTAAGGTGGGTTTAACCCACAAACGAAGTTTAACCATGCCAAGTGCAAGGTCCTACACCTGGGTCAGAGCAGTCCCAGGCACAGCTACAGGTTGGACAGAGAAGAGATTCAGAGCAGCCCTGCAGAGAAGGACTTGGGGTTGTTGATGGATGAGAAACTTAACATGAACCAGCTGCAGTGCACATTTGCATCCCAGAAAACCAATCATATTCTGTGCTGCATCAAAAGGAGCGTGACCAGCAGGTTGAAGGAGGTGATCCTGCCCCTCTATTCTGATCTCGTGAGACCTCACCTGGAGTATTGTGTGCAGTTCTGGTGTCCTTAACATCAAAAGGACATGGAACTGTTGGAATAAGTCCAGAGGAGGGCCACAAGGATGATCAGGGAACTGGAGCACCTTTTGTATGAAGGTAGGCTGAGAAAGCTGGGACTGTTCATCCTGGAGAAGAGAAGGCTGCGTGGAGACCTCATAGCAGCCTTCCAGGATCTGAAGGGGCCTATAGGGATGCTGGGGAGGGACTCTTTGTTAGGGACTGTAGTGATAAGACAAGGGATAACAGGCTAAAACTTTAACAGGGAAAGTTTAGATTGGATATAGGAAGGAAGTTCCTTACTGGAAAGGTGGTGAGACACTGGAATGAGTTATCCAAGGAAGCTGTGAATGCTCCATCCCTGGCGGTGTTTAAATCCAGGTTGGGCAGAACCTTGAGTGAAATGGTTTAGTGTGAGGTATCCCTGCCAATGACAGGGGGGTTGAAACTAGATGATTTTAAAGTCCTTTCCAACCCTAACTATTCTATGATTCTATGATAGCCTAACTGCCTGAAACAGAGCACAGCAAACTGTTTACAGCATAAAAGATGCCAAAGAATCATGCCTTAGGGAAAAAAAAAAAAATAAAAATCCAAAATAGTAGCAATGGCAACATTTTAAAAAACAGGAACAACATTTCTATACTTAACCAATTTGGTTGCCTCACATCTGCTCCCTAAAGTTTGTAAACCCATAATCTATTTACCAGCAACAAGCTTCAAACCTCTGCATAGTAGTCACCTGATTCACATGGTGCCTGATCCTCTTGGGTTCTGCCTGCATGCAGGAGTGAAGCTTCCCACAGGGTGATGTTGTATGACCTGCACCAGCTTCTGAATCACACTGAAAAACTCAAGACTCTGAAACTAAAGGAAAGAATATCCTTCCTGTTCTGCATTTGATTCAGAGACTTTCATTCAAACCGCAAAGACTATGCCTAGAACAAGGACCAAACCTAGGTTTCAACCCTTCCAGATTATCTCCTCACCTTGTGTGTTCCTACTTGCTTGATCTTTGTTTCCTTGGTTCCTCAAATGATAACCATGCAGGACAAATATTCCTCAAAGATTAAAATTATATCAGGGCCATCGCAATTTATAGTTGTTTTTAAGGCAAACAACCTCCCTACAAAAGTTTTTTTGTGAACTTTATTTGGTCATGTGTCAAAACGTGAGAAGTGGAATCCCTTCTTTGAAGTATCATAATGGAACATCTGTGATATCAATGGGTGGTGGCAAGAGCAATCATTTTTCAAACAGACAGCAAAGAAGAGAACACCAAGAGCCAGAGCCACATGAAGTGACAGACTTTAATATCAGCACACTCCTGGTTTAATGCAAACATGTTCCCTGTTTCTGGATGTCACCAGTTCTTGCAGGAACAGGCTGGTATTATTAGACACAATATATAAAATCACATGGCTGGCCACAGCAGCTATAAAGATAACACACCATCGGCATATCAGAGAAATTCATCAGCACACAAGATTGCAGACACATTGTTTACATTAAGGGCAACTCAACAGTGAATCACTGCGAGTGTGCTGAACGAGGCAAAGATGAGCAGCACCAGAAATTGACGGATTTGCCTCAACAGGCAAAATATCAGTTGTACAGTGTCAGTAGGGATAAACAAGATTATGAGGAGATATGCAATTTAAATTGAAAATAAATGATTTATCAAGCTTAAGAAGGCTTGGCATACTCTTACTCATGAGTTTGAGTTACCAAATGGTTAATTTAGTGTTTTGGGCTGTGTGGGTAGTTCTGCTACTGGCTGATGGGTTCTTTGAAGAAGAGATTTTGAAAAGAATACATTTCCATATGCCTCAGAAATCAGCCAGATATAACAATTTTTTGGCAGATATGCTTGGCAGAAACAGTTTTGGAAAAAATTGACCTGTGATATTTTTCAGTACTTTTGAACATAGTACTCAGATGACAGAGTGAGAGGCTTTTGCATATTTATATCATCACAGAAAAAAAACTATAAAAATGTTAGTCTTCGAGTTAGTTTTGCTTGCCTCCTTCCTTCTTTGAAGGACACCTACCTCCTGGTCCTACATATAGGACTTTACATTTAAGTTTTTTTTCTCCTCCTCTATGACACAGTCATTTTTGATAGAGAAATAAATACACTAACCTTAAAAATGCCAAAATAAGGATTGGTTCAAAAATTTTTTCTACTTTTTTTTTTTTAGAAATCTGAGACAATTTTGGAAACTTTTCAGTATTGGCAAATAGATTATTTTATCTTTTTTTTTTCCAAATGAAAACAACTTCTGAAAAACTGAGCCAAGGTCTAGCACTCTGCTGCATCAAGGCCAGTAAGGTATAATGCCCAAGAGCACATAGAAAGGGGTTGCACTGGAGCTGAGTAAGGAACAAGATATATCCTGGTTGTCTGACTGCATGGACTTCCCTAAACCATCCCCTTTTGTTAATTGCCTTTGCAGAGACATAGGCTGTCAGGCTACATTGTGGTTATACTGAAAGCCTGGACACAGCAATCAAGATCAGGAGAAGCCAGAAGAAAGCCAGAAGATTGCAAAGTTGACCACAGCAAGGAAATGGAGGAAAGAACTTGCACCTATATCCTCAGTTTTTACCAGATCTTCACAGAAATACTTAATTCAGAGCCTAATTGCTATTACAGCAGTTGGATTAGGGATATAAGTGACAGGAGCAGTATTGAGCACATAGCAGTGACTCCCTAATATGCATGTGGTGCTCAGCAAGGGAAGGTTTCATGCTGGCTGGACAACAGTAGCACATATGGGTGCTCAGCTGTAGCCACACATATTCATGTATAGAAATTTGGACATCTATTTTTCACCAATGCGGTAAATTAAGAAATATGTTGAACCCTTCTGGTGGCTTGCTGATACTCCAGTGATGTTCCATGTTTTTCCTTGCCCATGGGAGGGTGGTTGGAACTAGATGATCTTAAGGTCCTTTCCACCCCTAACTATTCTATGATTGTATATTTTGATACATCCATGAGGCTTGGAGCTTTGGAGATTGAATGAGATATAGTGCAAAGACAAAATAATTGCAAAGTTATGGTCTTGATTACACTTTTTCCTTGTAATTTCGTAGCACCATAATAGTTATCTGTCATACCTTTAAAATGTAGAATGAAAGAAAGGGCTTGCAAGGGGCTATAAGGTGTCATGGTACCTTCTGGCAAGATTGGTTTCTGTTGACATGTGTGCGTCTTTATCCACTATTCCAGCTCTTCTCATCACAGTTGTCATTCAGAATTAGAACAGATGCCCCTCAGCTACTCAACTATCAAGGCAATATAATTTATGCAGTTTAACCTAAACCAAACCTTTACAACCTTTAAAGTATCCAACCTGCCTATAGTGGCACTGTATATCACTTTCTGAAGGACTCAGGTTTTAAAGGAGAACAATATCCCAGTGTAGAGCCCTGTTGGTCATTTTTTCTATTGAAAGACTTGTGTAGTGTGAAGCAGGTATAAAACAATTATTTAAACACAGTTCATAGTATCTTACATTCATGATAGATTTAAAACAAAGTAATCACTGTTGTCAAACTAGATGCTTAAATTTAGATAGCAAAGCCTCTATTTTAGTTACCTTAAAAAGTAGCGCTTCAGGGAACTATCGCCTTACTGAAATCAATGGAACAGTATTTGTTGTGCACATGGAAACCTATGGCATTTCTAGAAAAACAAATACAGGTGCACTATCTTGGGAAAGACTGCTTGATTTAAAGAGACACCAGATAGCTTTTTCTAGTAGAATAACAGTTACACAGTGACTAGGTGTGAATGTCAAATCCTACTCGAGGTCAAGGCTGCAGTCCCCAGAGCACCCAGGAAACACATATGGAAGGAAAACCCTTGCCCTTAATAGAAACTGTTCAAAGCTAAGAGGTGAAAATTGTTGCTGAAGGTTTCATAGCTGCCAAACACAGGACCTGGTCTTCAAAATACATTTGCCTGTACTTCCAGGTATTAAACACAGAACTAAAAAAATACTTTTGAAATAATTTGTGCCAGGTTATGTATTTTACAACCACTCAATCTGAGCCAAAATATATAAAAGGCCTTTTTTCATGTAACTTCCTTTTTCATTATAATTTTACTATGCTAGTGTCTGTGTTCAGAAAGGCGTGGAGTGTATGAATTGTATATATTGTACCCAATATGATTTGTAATTGGGTAGAGCTTCCTGAATCATTGCCTAAAATAGACAAGATGGAAGGCAGTGTTAGAGGAAACCAGCTTGCTTTCTTGGACCTGTCTTCCCTTTAGGGCTTTATGCCAAAGCACTGCACCAAGCATGCACGTCGAGAGGCCAAAGTCTGCCCTCCTGAAGCCTAGGGTAGCAAGCTTGCTGCACACCCTCCTTGCCATCCTCAGGATCTCAAACCCCACCATTTCACGGTTACTGCAGCCAAGGCTGCCCTTGAGCTTTACATTACTCACTAGCCCCTCTCTGTTGGTGAGGACAAGAGCCAGCAAAGCCCCTCTCCTTGCTGGTTTCTCCTTCACTTGGAGAAAGAAATTATTATCAGCACATTCCAGGAACCTCCGAGATGGCTTGTGCCCTGTTCCTCCAACAAATACTGGGGTGGTTGAGGTCTCCTATGAGGAATAGGGCTTGTGAACACAAGGCTGTTCTTATCTGTCTACAGAAAGCCTTCTCCACTTGGTCTTCTTGGTCAGGTAGCCTGTAACAGACCCCCACTGTAACATCCCCTGTCCCTTTACTCTCTTACATGCTGATCCATATGCTCTTGGTCAGCTTTTCATCCATCCCCAGGCACAGCTCTGCACACTCCAGCTGGTCATTGACATACAGGGTGAGACCCTCTCCTCATCTCCCCAGCCTGTCTTTCCTGAAAAGCCTGTATCCTTCTATTCCAACAGTCCAGGCCAGGCCAGGATGCCCTTGTGGCAGGTGATGCTGTGGTTCTTCAAGGGCTCCAGGCTAATTCATCAACTGTTGGGATACATAAACCTGATGGACTAAACACAGAGTTCCAATACGGACCAAAAAGAGGATAAAGGTATTCTTGAATATATACATGGCTTCCTCTCTGGTAACACCAACTCTGTTTTTAGACAGGGTGTTTATCTTGGTAGCATGCTTGACCTGAAGCCTATCCTGTCTCCCAGGACTTTGCAGTACAGGGGTTAGAGCTCCAGAGAAAGCATCTCCGATCAGGCTCTGATCCTGCTTTTAAGCAGCAGTGGTGCTCTCTGCTACCTGGTTTGTCACTTAGATGAGCAGAATTTCAATCTCAGTACTCTATCTTCATGTTTCAGATCATGACTACTTCATCTAGGTATACAGATTTGGTAAGAATCTTCCTGTTCTCAAAGACAATGAGATTTCTACAGACTTCAGTATGGTCCTTCTCACCATTGCTAGATGACAGGGATAAGTACTAGGGTCAGGGCAAATAAGTTGGAGGAAGGACTGCTGTAACGGACAGAAAAAAAAAAAAAAAGGAAGAAAATTTGCTCACAGACAAATAAAAGCAGGGAGATGTTTGGGAATTGAATTTTTTGTCTCCTCTCTGGATAATACTGCCATTCTCTCTTGGAACACACATTGATTTTGGTTGTCAAACAACCTTTAGCAAGTATTATTCCGGAGTCAGTAAATTCTACTAGGAGCTATGCACCTGTTCTCTCATTTTTATCTCCAAAATCTACTGACAGTTTCTTTCAGGTGCCAGAATACATAAAACCCCATACGTAGGATACATCATCTCACACTGGCAGGGAGTAAGATATTGGCACAACACACGATTTGGAATTACAGTATAGATTTTGTGTGCCATTCCTTTGCATTCCACTTGTAATTAATTATGTCCAAGGCTATCAGATGTGATGCGGAGTACACTTTAAAAGAGTAGCATGGGCTTTCTATTGGCATATTTATAGTAAAATGAAATACTTCCCTTTTTTAAACAGGAAAGAAGATGTTTGTTTGGGCCACAAATGATGTGAAGAGTCTTTCAAAATGTGATATTTCCAAATGTGTAGTCAAACAATGAGAACAGTAACCACAGTAACACAGTTCAGCTTCTATTTCCCCAAGTGGATGATGAAATAATGATTAATTATCCTCATGTTGATATGGTTACTAAGCCAAATGCATTTATTTAAAAACCTGCTTTTCATGGACATCTGTATACATTTAATCTATGACTGAGAAGCAGATGAAAAGGCATGTGAACAAGGTCAAAGCAAAATTTTACTCTCAATTTTTCAGAAATATCCACATTTTTTTCTGCATCAGTCCACCAGTAGCAGTTGATTCAAAAATAGATGCTTCAAGTGGGATTCTCAAAATAATTTGCTGCCATTACTCAGCCTGTTAAAAGCAGTTTTACAACTTTTTTTTTTCTCTTCAATCAGATTTAGGCCATTCCTAAAATAATTTCAGAATGATCCTGGAAGACACATTTGTAGACTGTGAAAGTTTGCTCTATACTCATCCTGAAAGCCACTTTTAGTTTTATTGTGTGATCACAATTCATTACTTCTACACTAAGTTATGCTTTCTCAGTACATGAGCCTAAAAGCAACTCAGACTCCAACAGACTTAGGCCCAAAGAATTTGAGATGCCTACACTATCTGTCTGGATATCCTGAAGGTCATAATGTGTGAGGCAACCACTGAAATAAAAAATTCTGAAGCATCATATTCTGTTAAAGGCCCCATATCCTTCGCAGAGACACAAAAACCTCCACAAATGTGACTTTTTAACAGAGAGGGCAGAACTCGTACCCACATGCCAGAATTTTCCAAAGGATTTGGCTTGCCATGTCAGTCCTAAACTTTTTATCCCTCAGATGAGATGAAGTTGAACTTCATCTACTTGGAGTAGACTACTTCAAGAAAGATAAGAAATTGTAGGTAAGGAGGTGTTATATTTGAAAGCTCAGATTTTCCACAGAAATATTCTTTAGAGAATGATGTGTTTGATTAAAAAAATCCAATGATTTTTTAGGAAAAATTTTCATCTAGACCAACGTAGCTGTCTTGGGATATAAAATAATGGGATTAATGCTTCCAAATGAGCTTTTTTTCCAGAGGATAGTCAGTATGATTGGAAAGGCTGATGACTTTTTAAAATGCAGTTGCTTCCCTCAGGTCTCTGCATGAATAATGAATCCCAAATATGTTTAAAGGCATTCAAAATGCCCTCAAATGCAGAGGGGCCCCTTGGCCTGAATTCCAGCAACAGACATCTAAGCATTGCAGAAAATCCTACTTGGCACATACTGCACAGTTCAGGAGCCTAAAGTCTTCACAAAGTTCTCTCTGATAATTTCAGTATCTTAAGCTCCCCTCAATAAAGAAGTCAATGCATAACCTTCACAGCAACTCATCCTTGGAAAGAAAATAGTTTTAGCAGGCATTTAAGTTGTTATCAATATGAAATATATGGACCGTATTTACATTAAATTTGTCTAACTGATGTAGTCATACATACAGAATTTCATATATGAGTACCTGTCTAGGTTTTTTCATACTGTTTCTGATGTATTAGAAATTATCTTCAGAGAGAAGCAATATGTCACACTTAACCTACGTTCCATCTAATGGGCAGCCGGACATATAGACAAGAAAGGATATTTAGTGTGCTCCAGCCAAACCCGCAGTCTGGACAACCAGTGGACTAAGACCTCACACGTATTTCTTGCAAGGCACCCAAAAGAGTTAATGATGTTCTCCACCCTGTGAAGCTGGATGCTTTCTGAATTATATCTGTTTCCTACCTCTAAGGGCTAAAAGCATCAGCTAAACATATATCATCATCATCCAAGAGAGGTTTCAAAAAAGGACTC
The DNA here is from genome assembly GCF_028554395.1 of Pezoporus wallicus. Lineage (NCBI taxonomy): Eukaryota > Metazoa > Chordata > Aves > Psittaciformes > Psittacidae > Pezoporus > Pezoporus wallicus. The sequence goes on from NW_026638501.1 coordinate 3,017,872, forward strand.
TTGCTTGGTAGATATGTTTTCTGGATAGCAGTTGCAAGAGAGACTTAAGAAAAGAGTCCTACTCCACTGGACTTATAAATGCATTCTTAAATATTTTTGAGTGCAGTAACAATATGAATGGTTTTAGGACAGTGCTTCTTATTATGTTTGTAGTGGAATCAGTCATGAGAAAATCTTGGTGCTTCTCAGAGTGGGTGTGAGGTGGCTGCTCAAAATTTATAGCTTCACACTTGGAACAGTATTTAGAGAATCATTTCTTTACACCAAAAAGGACTGTCTTAAATTTCGAATTCTGATTCTTGAAGAGAAAAAAGAGACAATGTTAAAGTTACCTTAGCCCCTTACCTCAGTTAAAAAAAAAAAAGAAAGAAAAAGAGGAGACAGAATTAAATGCCAGAGAATAATTCAGGAGCGTAAGAAGATTTTAGTATATGAACCAAGAACTGAAACCAGATGATATTTTGCACCATTTATGTCAAACAGACCACAGAGAGGAGTAATTTTAGGAGCGTAAGTAGAAGGTGAGGATATGTTCAATTGAAAAGGTGAGGTGCAATATTAAAGAACAACTATTTTTGGATAGGTGCAATACGAATTCTAAGTGATTACTTGTGACTCAGTGCACTGAAAGAGATATGCAAGGCAGAACAATTTCCTTTCTATTTATCCATTCAACCTGTTTCTTTCTTATATCCTCAACTTTGGGAAAGTGGTGCTTTAATGTTAGTCCTGATTGTTCTGGTTCTTTTCCTAGGTAAAATCATTAATCTCCTTAGGAAAACAAAACAAAACAAAACCTAAAACCACTGCTAGTGAGCTGCTGAATCATCTGTCTGGATTTTTTTTTTTAAATGGAGTGTGAAATTTTAATTGAGGTAGGAAAAAGAAATCAGACTATCAGCATACAAAAGATAAATGAGAGTAAGATTACACATCTGTCATGCTTTTATATGGTTATCTACTACTTTTTGTTTTGAGACATATTTTATTGTTCAACACCTCTATTTCTGAACAGCATGGAGCCCAGGGACAGCATAATATTGAAACAGCTGACTCAGCTGGTGTCTGACATGAATAGAAATCTAGTTCTTCTCCCATCCTCTCCAGCCCTCAACTGCAAACAGACTCACTTCAAAACGGACTTCAGATTTTGCTGTTGATCATAAATAAATCAGTCTCTAGACCTGGTCCCTAACAGGAATGAACTGGGTTAACCAGACAGACTGAAGGATGCTTGATTTGCAGACAACTATATATCTGGTCTTTTCTGCTTAGAAGTGAGGAAAGATATATCCTCTTCCCAAAAGAGAAACCCAGCAAATTAAGATGTAGACACTAGGCTGACCAAAACAGTATGTCTTGGAAAGCTTCTTTAGGAAAAACAGTATGTCTTGGAAAGCTTTAGGAAATTTGGAGTCCCAAACTGAGCAAAATTAACTTTCCATTTTTTTAAACAGAAATGGATAATATTCAAAGTTTGAGTCATACAATCAAAGAATGGGTTGGGTTGGAAGGGACCATAAAGATCATTTAATTCCAAAACCCCTATCATGGGACATCTTCCTTTAGACTAGGTTGCTCAAAGCCCCATCCAACCTGTTCTTGAACACTTCCAGGGATGGGACAATCACAGCTTCTTTGAGCAATCTGTTCAGGTGCCTCACCACCCTCACAGTAAAAAACTTCTTCCCTATATCTAATATTCTTCCCTATATCTAATATCCTATCCTCTTTCAGTTTAAAGCCATTACAGTTGTCCTGTAAAAAGTTTCTTTCCAGATTTCTGGTAGGCCCCCTTTATGTGCTGGAAGGCTACTCTCCTGAGCCTTCTCTTCTCCAGGCTGAACAAATCCAACTCTCTCAGCTTGTCTTCATAGGAGAGATGCTCCAGCCCTCAGATCATCTTCATGACCCTCCCTGAACTCACTCCCACAGGTCCATGTCTTTCTTATGTACTGAACACAGTATTTCAGGTGAGGTCTCATGAGAGCAAAGCGGAGGGGCAGAATCACCTCTTTTGACCTGCTGGCTAAGCTTCTTTTGAATGGCACCTCCAATAAACCAAGGCAAGTTCTCTACCTATATAGGCAGTCTCATTTTCCCACAGTGTGTTTTCAGTTGGGTTGGGAAACTTCATATCAACATCATATTCTTTCAGGATCTCTACAGGAATAGTTCTAGGAACTGCACCAATTTCTCCTCTACATGCTATGCGTCACTGATAGCAGTACATCTTCAAGCACCTTAAGTGAGGAGAAAATTAAGAAACAGGAGGAGGGGGCAGGTAGAAATATTCTCTTCTATGAACATGTGTGGTAGACCAGCCTTTTCAAAATGTTAGCCTAGTGCACTGATTTGTTACTGCCTTCTCTGAAGTGATGTAATCAAGGCATCAATTCATGTAATCACCACATAAAACACCATTACCTTATCTTTGGAAAATGAATACGCCCCTGAGAGTCCCTTATTTTGTGCTGTTAATTATTGTTAACAGTGATCTTGAATGCAATTGCAGATGACTCTCCCTTTATACAATTTCTTTCTTTATATCCTTTTTTTGGAAGCTGTCAGAAGCATTTGGTTTGGAACTGATACATATTCCAATACTGATCAAACACAGCTTTGATTTACTTTTGTTCCCTCCTTTTATCTATCACTGGTTCAGTTACATTTCACAAATCAGGAATGATGAAAAAGACAGACTAGGAACTAATTCTCAAAGTGCAACTTGGAAGAAATACAATTTGAGCCATTGTCCTTTATCTTTCAAGCACCTAAAATGATCATTAATATTTCATAGATGAAAGGGAAAAATTCAGATGCAACCGTTACAATTGGACTGCATTATAAATAACAGTTACTAGAGAGATTTCAAGAGAGCTTAATTTGGGAGTAAAAGAGCCTTTGAGAAGAACTGAGATGTGTGCTTCTTATCCCTCAATGAGAGCTTTTGAAAAATGTTTCATTATGTCATTAGATCACTTTAAAAAGTATAGCAGAAACATAGAGGGCAGTAGCTCGTAAAGCCATAAATCTGACCTGATTCCTGAGTGACAAGAGCTTGCAGGCTGTGGCCTTTTTATTTCATCACAGTGGAACGTACTATGGACTGGTCTGCCTCCTCCCTTATACAGATATTTTTCCAGGACATCTTTTTTCTTAACTGGCATGATTTCTGGAGACCTTTCTGTTCCTCTGTAGATTTCTAGACAGTGCTCCTCTTGCTTCCTGTCTTCCATCCTAGCTTCTGCCCTTGTCTCCCAACTTGCCTCCTACTCAGTACAGCTGCCTCTGTCCACCTTCTTTACTCATGTCTTTTCCAGCTGTACTGGTGGGAAGCTCAACCTAAGAAGCCCAGAAAAATCAGTACATGTGGGACTTGCTCTGAGGTCTTTTACCTGCTGCTGGAGTCCTTCAGACTGTGAGTCTATCTCTGCTAAAATCCAGCACCACCAGGAAACAGCATTCCTACAGATTTTAGCTTTTATGACGCACCATTATTGATTTCTCTGTTGCTTCACACTGATTCATCTCAATTTAAATGAGTATTTTTAATATAAAGTAATTCACTGTTGCTTCCATTTTAGATCTGTAATTTGAGAAAAATGTCCTGAAGTAATGACAGGCACTTTTGAAAGCCAACACCACTTTCAGTCAAAGAAGACTTGGAGAGGATTTCTTTGTCCCATGACAGTCACTGTCAGTTCATAAGCAGGAAAATTTTATTCTGCAGACGATAGCATAGCCTAGTGCAGTCCATGTCCACAGTAGCAGCAACAATGCCTGCCCTCTATGCTGTAGCCAACAGAGATGTTCGCAGCCCATCCACAAGCATAGTTAATCATGTGCCTCACCCTTCATCCCATCCTGCATCCCTAGCCTGTGCTATCCCTGACCAAAGGGCTCTGGATCCTGGGAGTGCCCAAAAGACATATTCTAGGAAGGAATCAATTTTCTCATCAATTCTCCAGGATACAGGGAAGGACCTAAAAAAAGCTAGGAAAATTAGCCAGGTTAATAAATGGTTAAAAGGGTGGTGTCATAGTCAGGGGTTTGGGTGTCTTGAACACGGGAACCAAGTTTGTAGGCCAGGTCTAGTGGGGGCTGGTGGAGCTGATGGTAAAGAGCATGTTTGGTAGGAGGCTTGCCAAACTGGTCAAGGAGGCTTTAAACTAGATGTGTTGGGGGAGGGGGGCATCATTCCATCCCAATACTTCCAGTCAGTTGTCAGCACCTATAATAAATGCTCGGAGCAATGTAGAGGTATCCCAGCCACTCCAGCCAATGAGCCGGCTTCATTTGGAGCTCGGCTCAGATGCCTCTATACAAATCCAAGTATCATGGGGAACAAACAAGAGGAATTAGAGATGTGTGCACATCTATGGGGGTATGATATAATAGGCATCGCAGAAACATGGTGGGATGGCTCCTACGACTGGAGTGTTGGAATGGAAGGTTACAGGCTCTTTAGGAAAGACAGGCCTGGCAGGCGGGGAGGGGGAGTTGCCCTTTATGTTAGGGATAGGCTGGAAGGATGGAACTCTGTCTGGGGACAGGTGAGCAGTCCACAGGGAGTTTGTGGGTCAGGGATAAAGGGAATATAGCTATGGGAGACATTACTGTGGAGGTCTGTTACAGACGGCCTGATCTAGGAGAACCTGTGGATGAAGCACTCTATAGATAGATAGGAAAAGCCTCACGCTCACAGGCCCTTGTTCTCATGGGTGACTTCAACCACCCTGACATCTGTTGGAAGGACTGTACGGCCCGGCACAAGCAATCCAGGAGGTTCCTTGATTGTGTGGAAGACAACTTCCTTCTGCAAGTTATAAAGGAGCCGACAAGGAGAGGTGCCATGCTTGACCTCATGCTCACCAAAAGGGAAGGGCTTGTTGGAAATGTGATGCTCCAGGGCAGCCTGGGATGCAGCGATCATGAGATGCTCAAATTTGAGATCCTCAGGACAGTGAGAAGAGCGTGCAGCAAGCTCACTGCCCTGGACTTCAAAAGAGCAGACTTTGGCCTCTTCAGGAACCTGCTTAGGAAGGTTCCATGGGATACAGCCCTAGAGGGCACGGGGGCCCAAGACTGTTGGTTGATATTCAAGGATCACCTGCTACAAGCTCAGGAGTGTTGCATGCCAACTAGAAGGAAGTGCAACAGGAGGGCCAGGAGACCTCCTTGGATGGATAAGGAGCTCCTGAGGAAAATTCAAGTGAAAAAAGAGGCTTATAAAAGTGGAAGCAAGGACAAGCGACCTGGGAAGAATACAGGGATGTTGTCCGGGAAGCTAGGGACTAGGTTAGGAAAGCTAAGGCACAGTTAGAATTAAACTTGGCTAGGGGTGTTAAGGATAAGAGGAAGGGATTCTACAGGTACATAGCAAATAAAAAAAACAGACAAGGGAGAACATAGGCCCCCTCAGGAAGCTCTCAGGGGAACTGGCTACCCTGGATTTGGAGAAGGCTGAGGTTCTGAATGACTTCTTTGCCTTGGTCTTCATGGGCAAAGTCTCCGACCAAACCACCCAAGTCTTGGAAAGCAGACACAGGGACTGTGAGAATGAAGACCTTTGGCCCACTGTAGGAAAGGATCTGGTTTGAGACCATCTTAAGAACCTGAACGTGCATAAGTCCATGGGTCCTGATGAAATCCATCCGTGGGTCCTGAAGGAGCTGGCAAATGAAGTTGCTAAGCCACTGGCCATCATATTTGAGAAATCATGGCAGTCAGGTGAAGTTCCCAACAACTGGAAAAAGGGAAATATATCCCGCATTTTCAAGAAGGGGAAAATGGATGACCCAGGGAGCTACAGACCAGTTAGTCTCACCTCTGTGCCTGGCAAAATCTTGGAGCAGATTCTTCTGGATGGCATGCTAAGGCACATGAAAATCAACAAGGTGCTTGGTGACAGCCAGCATGGCTTCACTGAGGGGAAATCCTTCTTGACCAATTTAGTGGCCTTCTATGATGGGGCTACAGAACTGAGGGACAGGGGTAGAGCAGTTGATGTCATCTACCTGGACTTGCGTAAAGCGTTTGACACTGTCCCACACAACATCCTTGTCTCTAAATTGGAGAGACATCAATTTGATGGATGGACCACTCGGTGGATAAAGAACTGGCTGGATGGCTGCATGCAAAGAGTTGTGGTCAATGGCTCAATGTCTGCCTGGAGACCAGTAACAAGTGGTGTCTGTCAGGGATCGGTGTTGGGAGCGGTCTTGTTCAACATCTTCGTCGGTGACATGGACAGTGGGATTGAGTGCGCCCTCAGCAAGTTAGCTGATGACACCAAGCTGTGTGGTTTGGTTGATACCCTGGAAGGAAGGAATGCCATTCAGAGGGACCTCTACACACTTGAGAGGTGGGCTGATGCCAACCTTATGAGGTTTAACCATGCCAAGTGCAAGGTCCTACAGCTGGGTCGGAGCAATCCCAGGCAATGCAACACATTGGAGAGAGAAGAGATTCAGAGCAGCCCTGCAGAGAAAGACTTGGGGTTGTTGGTCGATGAGAAACTTAACATGAACCAGCTGCAGTGCACATTTGCATCCCAGAAAACCAACCATATGCTGGGCTGCATCAAAAGGAGCGTGACCAGCAGGTCGAAGGAGGTGATCCTACCCCTCTACTCTGCTCTCGTGAGACCTCACCTGGAGTATTGTGTGCAGTTTTGGGAAGAAGTGCCATATACAAGAACTGCCTCTATTTGCTTGTTTTCAACCTGCCTCCTACTAATTTCACCTTATAACCCTCATTTCTCTTGTAAGAGACAGAGGGTGCAGTTATTTCTATTCATGCAAGGGCAACTAAGGAACATCAAAGAGCATAAGAACAGACATTTTAAAGACACAAATTAAGACATCTGAGAATCTTTTTGAACAATAAAACAGGTCTTTCTTTAACAGTTTCATGCATACTTTAAATGAACAGTGGTGGTGATGAAAAACCAGTCTCTTGAACTGGAGAGGAGCTGTAATCCTGCACATCTCACCTAGGAGCTGGCTGCACTTAGCTTAACATAAGAATTTCTGGAAAGATCTATGTATGAAGACCATTAGCAAAGCCCCTGCACACTGTCTGTGAGTTTCATTTTCATTAAATAGAGATAAGCTGGCCACCTACTGTTCATATTCTCATATCAATCAGATGGGTTTCTCTCACATCAAGAGAAACTAAATGGTTTTAGTTTAAAACAGATGGCAAACTGTTGGCAGGAGCTTTCAGAGACATCAACAATTGTACAGTAAAGGACTCATAGGACAGATAAGAAATGAAATACCCAGTGCTAGAAGTGACCTGAAATTAAATCCAAGGTATAGTACATCACACAGCAGGATGTTGAAAACTTTCCTACAGATCTGCATTCTGCAACTAGCTCCTGTCTCTTTCAAGGACAGAGCAAAAGCCCCAGTTTAAAAGGACATTGCCTTTTGGAGCAATGAAAATTCACATCCAAGTAAGTCTGGATCAGACTATTTGCATGTTTCTCACAGATTGTTTCAAACAGAGTTCCTGTCTCTCCTGAGCCAGGTGAGAAAAACTTCTTGGTAAGACAGAACAGCTGAAACAAAACACTGCAAAAGCAATTTATAGTAATAAAAAACAGTCTGTCAGCCTATCAAACATAAGCATGTAAAAGATATTCCTGGAAAACACATACACAATTACCCTACCATCTAGGTTGTCACCTGCCTGAAATCCTGATTTAAACACCTGGCTGGGGAAATATTGCTGTTGCGATACACAGGCAGGTCAGTAAGCACAAATATGCTGAGAGCTGGAAATATGGCAAGGTTGGAAAGACTTGCATTTCACCTTGCAGAGTCCTGAACATGGGAGACTGCTTTTCTTTGGGTGCAGTGCTAGTGCTGGAATGAAGAGCACTCGCCCATAACAGGCAACCTGACTACGGGCTATCCTTGTTACAGGAGAAGTGTCTGCCAGCTTCCACATAAATATTCTTGGTGATTAGAAATGGAAACACAGGCCAAGGGCTTTTTATTTCAGTCTTGGGAAAGTGAGTCAGTCAGACATGTGGAGTGACAGCTGTTATGTGGCATTTAGTTGAAGCTGGACCCACAAGCTGTTGCCACAGCTCAGGATGCTGTTTCTGCAAGTCAGCTAGTGCATCCCCTAACATTATCGTCATTGCAAATCAGCCAACATCCCTAATCATCCTTCTAGCATCCCTATTCATCACCTCATGATACCCTGAACTTTTGATCATCCTGAACTTTGGATCTCATCCTGCTGAGAGCTCTGAATGACTGCAAGAAGACAGTTTTTTTGAGGAAATCCAAAGAAAAGCTGGAAGTTTACACCTTCTGTATACACTGACAAGTAAAAAATTGTTTTGGATCCTATGGAAGGTTGCTTAATACTTTCAAAAATGCATTAAATGTCCTTTTCTGGGGTTTCAAAGCTTCTCTTATTATGGGAAGATAGAGGCTTTCTTATGCATAGATGTATTTTAATTACCACCTAGGCATGCATTCAGTTTCTCTCAGGATCACACAGTCTCTTTTCCTTACACTTTCTCATAACTGTTTAGTGAGTCAAAACTCTTCTGCAGATGAGTCCAAGCTGAACCAAATGCTTTTGGAGCCTGGTATGTTTTTCTTAAGCTGTTTGTCTCTCCCTCAGAACTCTTTTCACAGCCTGGCTCTCCTGGGCTCCTTTGTACAGCCCCCAGGCCTTCCAAGATTCCCCAAAGAAGAGTCATACTTCAGTGGAATCAGTGGGTTTCCATTTTTATTAGAATGGTTATGTGCCAGTGGTTTAACGGATTTGTTTGGGTTTTTTTTTTAATTTTTCTGAATCATCAGAACAAAACTCTATTATGACTCAAAAAGTTGCACTTAAACCAATACTGACATAATATTTTATTTTCCAAAACATAAGACCACTTATCTCTGCATCTCCAGTATTCTACTACTAGAAGTCATTTCATGTAGTAAATACCAGCTTTTTTTCCTTGTACAGAAATGACATCTGTTAAAAACACACACATTTTTACAATGAGAAGACAAGCACACCAGTGTAAAACCTTCTGATATAATAAAAACAAATTAAAAAAGTTAATAAAAACAATCACCTCCCCCATGTTGTTCCTGAGATGGACTTCTTCTTTTCATCTGTCTTTCCTCTTTGGTCTCAAACTGACTCGATTGAGCACCAATCAGCTCAACCCATCCAGCACATTTTTCAACCAGTTCCAGAATGTTTTTTTCTAAATTATTGTGTGCTTGGGAGCCTTTCCGTAATCAGTGAGATTATAGGACAGATGTTCTTACCTCCCAAAATGCATAATCTTCTCTCCCTGTCAAGAAAGGGAGAAAGTAGGACTTCAGAAGTCAGTGCTTACTGTTGATAAGAGAACTTCCTTTGCAGTAACTAAGAGCAGCAGCAAGACTGCAACTTGCAAAATGGTTATATCCATGGAGGACTGAAGGCTGTCTACCACTCTTTACAACAGGCAAAGCTGCAGAGCCAGGACCTAGAGAGAAATCACAAGTGAATTCACAAGGGTTTTTTTCTTTCTTTTTTTCTTTCTCTTCTTTAAATCTGGAGGAGGAGGTTGCTCTCACAGTGCAAACAAAATAAAGACTCTTGATATGGCCTATGCTACATGCGTGCTTCATAGTTCCCAAACTCACTTGGGACACCAAAACTCAAGCAAGCGCTCTAACCAAACATCAGATTGAGGCAACATAAAGATGTAGATCCTGCACAGTTTCCACATCAACCTCACTTAACCCTGGCATTGCTTAAAACACTTTGGAACTTCAATGATCTTGACCTGAGCTTCCAGAGTACAAAAAGAACTTAGGAGAGATCCAGTTTGCAGAGTGAATTTTGATGCAATGATAACTTTGTCCAGTTCTGCTCACGCATTCAGGATGCAGACTGGGCTGCAGGCTCTCTCCTTGATTTTCTGACATAGGGAGAAAGGCAGGCTCAGGATAAATTACAGTGAACAGAGAAGTCTGGGACAGGGGAACACCAAGAGGATCAGTATAGGTACACTCTCCCTACAATTAAAAGCAGCCATCTTCCTCCAGAATACATGAGCAGCTAGTTCTGGCATCAGAGGATCCTTCAGAAGAATCATCACCCTTCTTTTTGCAGGAGATTGGTGTAAGCACTGATATGGATACATACCAGGTTCATATGGTATGCATCTGAGTCAGAGTGGTGTAAACAGTGCTAAAACCTCACAGGAAGTCAGGAAAGGTGGAATTTTCTCTCTAATTTTTATGGTGCTCATATCACAACATACTGAAGGACGCTGGATGTACACAGCAAAACATGCCTTCTTTAACCACTATCAAGTGTTCTTTTTCTTTTCATGTGTCATCTTCAGGATTCTGGTATATCGACTGCAAACAATTTTGAGTTTATCTGAATCTTTTGTTTTTTCACAAATACCTGGAGACAACCTGGCATAGACACCCTGTGGTATAACTTAACATCTATTATCTCTACCACTCTATTTGATTCAGCCAGCAGAACATTTAAGTAAAAAGGTTTCTTTGGAGTTTCAAGCCTGTCTAAATGCCTCAGGTGTTTTCAATATTTATTCTCTATGAAAAATGCATCCCAAAATGATAAATCATTGTGAAAAGAGAACAAACAGCAAATCCAGCTTTGTTCATTAGCAGTCAGTGCTGGCTGGGAACACAGGACATGCTAGGCTGCATTTATTAACTTGGTCCCTTCTTTTCAAGAACAGCCAACACCAGATGCTTCAGACAGAGGTGGGAAGAACTAATGCAGACAGAGGCAGGCAAATTTGCCTTTACCTGGGTCCTGCCCTGATCCCACAGATCTTCTATGGTGCCTCACACTGATAACCTTACTCAGTCTTACCACGTGGGAGGGATAGCGTGGGAAGCATGGCACAAAGGTAAGTACTCCCACCAGGAGGACAAGGCATGCCATGAGGAAAGAGGGACCACAGTATATTAACCCCACACAGCCAATCTGCCAAAGAACCCAGAGTGTGGTTGTTAGATTTCAATCATACAATGAGAACTACCAGAACATTGCCCACTGCTGCTGGGTGATCTGGTTTGCTTCTTGGTTGTAACCACGTTGTTCCATTCCTGAGCCAGAGTAGGCTGAGCATCATCCTATGAATTGCAGTCTTTCTGCTTCAGCAACAGAGACTGAAAAACTGAACTGTATAGGTTTATTACTGGCAGAGAGAGCAGGAATGATCTGTAAAGAAACATTTAAAGGATCAGTGAATAGTACTGAAGCTTACATGCTCATCATATATTAAAGGAGCAGTTCTGCACAAGAATAATTATGGCATGAAGAAATTGGCGAGATGGATGAGAGAGGGATTAAAAACCAGGCTACCAGAAATCCTGAGACTGCTGAAAAATCAGTCCTTCTGGGATTAAAGAAAAAAAATAAAAGAAGAAAAAGAAAAAAGAAGAAAAAAAAACAACCAAACAAAACCACAGGATTTTTCTTCATTTCATGGCTTTAGAAGTTCAAGTTGTCCAGTTTTTCCTGATTATAATTAAATATTACAACTTCCCAGACACTGGAATTGACTCTTTATCCAAAAATTCAAACATAAAACAAGGAGGCTGTATCACATTCTGAAAAAATGCAGAGCAAAAGACTATTCTCTTGTTCTTTTAGATGAGAAAACATTCTGAAAATTTGTTCACTGTAACATTGATTTTTCAGTCTGAAGACGTTTCTCATTTAAATTCCTTTGTTGGACATGAACTAGTTATCAAGTCAACATTGACCTGACACCACTAGCATGACTTTTTAAGACAAGCTTAAATAATTAATTTTTTCCACCAAAAAAATACCTTCTGTAGAAAATTGTCAGGCCACATTCTCAGCTTTTCAGTGAACTCAAATTTCACAACCCAGTGTAAAATGCAATTTTTTCCCTCTGCTCAGAAACAACAGCCCATCTCTTGGACAGCACAAAGCAGAATAACCGGACTGCAGGAGGACCATGCTCACTTTTGCACTAGCTGAGGCCTGGGCTGAAAATAATTGCACATCTCTGAGAATAACTCAATTTATAGATCAAATCAACATATAGATGGAATAAACACACACAAAAGAAAGCATTATACCTAAGGCCTATAGGATTTTCTAGCAAAAAGATCAATATCATATACCCTATCTCTTTAAGAAACACAACTGATTTTGAAAATATGCTATAGAAACTGTTCTTTACATTGTTACCTTTCAGGTGTTTGCTCCAGTGTATATTTTTGCTCCAGTAAAACTGTAAGGAAACTTGCAATGTAGAGCAACATCAAGAGACACTCCTCTCTGCATGTGGTTCACACTTTGCTGGAAGAGAGAGCCTCTCTCATGTCAGGAAAGGGTATTCAATCAGCCCCAACATCATTTAAGAAGGCAGGGCACAGAAATAGCTGGGATCTCACAACTTTAGGCCCTGGCAGCATTTTTTATCAATAGAGAATATGTGATAATATATGAGGTTGCAGTGTGCAAATGACCTCTATTTTCTTGATTGTAGTCTTTGTTAAAATACTTGGGTAAAGCAAGGGGCAATGGAAGTTGAGCTAGTACTCACTCTGAAAAGACTCTTCAGCTTTCTTATACTCTGTGAAAATAAAATTTGAAGGAAAATGCTAAGATACAGAAGTCTGCAACTTATCTTGATTTCACCAACTCCAACTGACCAGCAATTGCTTAAGAAGCACATTACCTATACTCTCATAAGTCAGTGCTGGAACTTGAACTTTACACCACTGCAAGATTTACTTATCTATGGGATGCACCAAAGATGCATCACAATATACAAGTTCTCAGGACTGCAGTTTTTCACTTGACCGCAGAATCAGAACAAATACACACAAGACACCTGTGGCGAAAAAGCTTATTAATGGAAAATTGTCATCAACTGTTATTTACCTGGGAATTTGCCTTGAGCTTTCTATTGTTTGCATGAGCTCACCTTTCCCACTTAGCTGTTCTCCCTATAACTCAGAGGTCTCAAGACCCAGTGATCTGGTAAATGCCAGGGAAATGAAACAAGGAGCTGATATAAACCAAAACAGTTTAATGGCTGGGAAAAAAATCACTTTTGAATGGTTTTAGAAAAATCTGAACAGGGTAAATCTGAGCAGAAACATTCTCCAGCTGACCTCAAAGAAGGTTGTTTTTTTTTTTTTTTTAAAAAAAAAAAGCAATTAAAAAAAAAACACCAAAACAAACAAAAAAACATTATGAAATAGTGATTTCTGCATATATTTTACATTTAAAATTATATATGCACCATGCAGCCAGCAGTGGATTTAGAATTACAATCTTATTCCTGGCACAAAATCCTTGGCATCAGGACAAGATCTTGATGGGTCACACAGCAGCACCCCAGTGCTCCCCCTCCCCTGAGGGAACCTCATCTGGCATTACACCTGTGCATACACTGTCATATTATTTGGACAAATACAGGCACTTTAGCCCTTAGCTAAACCTTGCGCAAGCTTTCCATCAGACATGAGGAGCTCGAGGAGTACCCTGCTCATGTGGCACAGCTGAAGATGAGAGATTATATTTGCTTACAGCATTATGCTTTGGCAAAACATGAGCAGAAGGGATAAGATCATGGCTACTGTGGGAAAGCTGTTGAGGATCTCCTTCTGTCTCCATAGAGCTAAGAGCCAGGCAGTCCCTTGTGGCCATTTCAGCTGCTTAACACAGTACTGCTGCATCAATTAAATTCCCTGTCATGAGATGCTTAAAAAGTCTAGTCAGCATCATAGTAGTGATATTAAAGTGGTGATAATGGTGGTTGAAGGAGCAGCTTTTCTTGGCAGAATGGGTCCATCAGAAACAGGGAGACACTTCTGCTCTCCAAGACACCAAAAGGCCTGCATGTAAAAGGGGTTATTTCTTTCCCTTTTTTGAGCAGCTTGAAGCTACAAACAGAATCCACAAAAGCCTTGGCAGACCAAATATTGCAGGATAGAATATACTCAAAGCATTTCTAATCTACAATAGTTATGCCTGTGGGTAATGGTACATTAGCTGAGTGCATTCAGAGAGACTCTTACTGCTCATCTAAGCGGTTTGAAAGTAGGAAAAAGGTTTTACAGGACTGGATGTGCCAAGCACAGAGTAAAACAACAGAGCTGGGACCCCCCCAGGAACCACAGGCCTTCCTTTAGTGAAAACAAGTAAAAAGGCTGTCATTTGAAAGACTGGAAACTCTTGGATTTTGAGGGGTTGGTTTGTTTGTTTACAGTTTGGCAAAAATATTTCTTAAGGGAGCACAACTGTCCTCTGTCATGGTTTGGAACGGAAAAGAAGTTCTTTTTATTATAAAATGGCTCAAAAATTTTGAGCTTAGTACTGTTAATGCTTGGAGACATTTAAGCAACCTTTTAACATGAGCTGTTTCAAAGCAGCAGTTCTGTTTAGAAACAACCTGAGTAAAGCACTTTGGAGATAAAAAACATTGCAGGTCTGTAAGAGTGCTATCAAGTAATTTAGTGCCAGCAATTTTATTTTTCTGACACTTTCTTCATACAGTAACCCTACTGATGATGTGTTGTTGCAATAGTAATCCTGCTCAGTGTGATAGGAACCGCAGGTTCTGACCCCTGGTGTGTGCGCTTGGCTGAGGAGCCACTGGCATGAGGCTACCATCTACAGACTTATGACTGAGCGCCTCTAAGTCAGAATCCCGCCTAGATGCTTGATGCGTCCTCCGCTCAAGATGGACGCAGGAGATGACAGTCTTGTTCAGAATGTGTGGGTTAAAGCCCTTCCTGAATCTTCGTTAGCGAAGACAGGCCTTCCTCACAGGAGAAGGAAAACTCCTATCTTCAAACCCGGGCAGATGGAGCTTGTCTAGCCTTGTATGGTCTTCCATCAAAGAGAAGGACACTCTAACCAAACCTACTACCTGTGGACCTTGCTGTCACCGTCCTAGCTAGCTAGGCCGTGGCAGTTAAACCTCAGGTGTAAAAGGTGGGGCCAGTTCTGCTCAAGCTGCGCCTCACCTAAAACATCCACTGCGCAGGCCGGAAGAGCTTACTCTCACTTGTCTGCATGGGCGGGCGAGGGTCTAAACGGTAGGTGACAAGGTGCATGGGAAGCTGCAGATCCAACCTTGCATGGGGGGGGACCAGAGCATGGGTAGCTCGAGATTGCTCAGGAGATGACAGTCCTGGTCGGACACTTCCTGATTGCCTAAGCAGCCTTTTTTACAACCACATTTGCATATCCCACTTGCCCTTGGTCATCGTGCTTGTAATAAGCGTGGTTAAAGCCCTTCAGAAATTTTTGCTCACGAAACCAAACCATCAAACATTATTGTTTAAGGTCCTGTTTCTGAAATAGACATGACAATTTTTCTCCATTCACTTGAGTATCACTGGGTGCCTCATAAGCCTTTTTTCAGGTGGAAACTCCTGGGTTGGATCCTGATGTTCTGGGCTTGCTGGACAGATGCTATGGGAAAAAAGGGAGACCTGAAATACCCAGATCAAAGGCAACATGGTGGGGGACAACAAAAAAAGCATTCCCATCCACCTGGTTAAGACAAAGCTGTGTGATAATGTTAAGATGAAGTTTATGACCCATTTCAGAAGCAAAATGTGTTTAAATATGTTACACACTCATTACTCTCTATTATGAACTGATGTTATATGGATAATACTGAGTTTTATGACAGTGCATCATTTGATGAAACCAGTGTTTTGTTATTATATCATCCCCTTAGATAAGAAGTACTCCACTGCACTACACAACACTGTTCCAGTGCCAGCACACTCTTGTACCCGCACTTAGATTACTGGCAAAAAGATTAAGCATTTTATTATAACTTACTCAATCACTGAAAAAAAAACCCTTAACATTATGTTCGCTTAAAAATCACATTCTCTCCTTTTTTTTTTTTTATTTTCCTCAACTACATTTTTCCATTTAAAAGAAAAAAGAATTAATAAAAAAGTGTCAAAAGCAAATAACAGACAAATATGAAAGAAGAAAATACTGAGCAAAACTGCATTTTGGCACAAATTCTGTTTGCTTGGCTTTCATGAGACAAGATTGGACATGGCAGTATTCCTGTGAGAGCACATGGTCAGAAAACTTGGTTCAAAGAGAAGGGGTGACAGTATAAGCATTACAGCTCAGCTGAAATATGAGATCAAACCTGTCCTCTCTAGGTTAGTAACAACCAACATGAAACCAGTGTCATTTAGAAAACATTTCCCTCCGCCCCATTAGTATTTATACCACCATTTTCAACATTTCAATATTTCTGCTATCTCTCTCTTACATGTAGGATGAAAACAAGCACTGAAAAATTTGTTCACAGAACAGAAATGCAGTTTTTCCAGTCAGCCTTCTCTGAAGATCTCACTGTAAAGACATGTATTTCCTGATTCATCATTTATATACAAGAATCCTTTCAAAGCTTTTTGTGTCTTCCCGACTATACTTAAATACAGACAGCAATGCTGAGTCATTTCTCAGCAGTTTAATTGTACTTTTTCCATCATGCAGGAGAAAGGCAGGAAGATTTCATTTTAACAAATGTTTGTATTAATTGAAAGACTGGGAGCAACATTTTCACTAACAATTTTGATTAACTTCTTATTTTTTTTTTTAAATGGGGCAATTTTTATTTCCCAAAGTTCACATTCTTTTTCTTTTTTCTCTACAAAAAATGCACCAAAGTTGTTTAATGAAAAAATATTTCATTTAGCACGATATTTTTAAGTATAAAACATGCATCCTACATGAAAAACCAATGAATCACTAACACCTTGAACCAGCCATACTGAATGCACAAATTTTAGCATTCCTCTCCACTTATGCAGAGAAATAAACACAATGTTCTTTGAAAACTGATCAATACTTCCAGGATCCCTTTAGAATCTTTCCTTACTTATTCATCTTAGTATAGTAGCCAGACTTTTTCAAACTCAGCACACAGCAGCCAAAGTCTCCAAAACCTAAGAGCACTTAAGCAAACAGAATAGGTGTCAGTCACATTTCATGTATGCACTTTTCCATTGGGGTGTTATTTCTCTTCTGTGGAGATTTGTTATAACTAACAAATCTTTCTCTCTTCAGCCATTCATTAGTCAGGAGAAGTAAGGTTGCATAATCAAAATGCTAATTCTTTCTGCAATTTGTTCACAACTTGAAGGAGAGAAAATAATAGCAAGCACATCACCTGTAGAAAATTCCTTCTCATTTATTCACACTAATGAATGGACCACACAGATATGAGTTTCTCCCACTTCAGTAACAACTGAACCAAGAACAAAAAAATTACTGGGCTAATGCAAAGCAATTGTAGGAAGTAGAGTGACTTTTAGAAGGGAGAATTACAAACTGGGGGAAATTAAATTGGATAGGAAAGGTTCAACAAGATGTATTCAATAAGAAGTAGATAAAGAAGAAGTAGCTTGTAAAAGCTGTGGGAAAGTGATTTAGATATTTGTGTCAATACCCTCATTGCCTAGATGCTTGCAAATAATCTAAATTTGCAGTCTACTTTAAAGAAATTTTACTAGAAAGACCTTGCTTTGTTTATCTTGTTTTCTTGCTCTGTCATTGTCAATTTTTTTTTTTTTTTTCTATTTTTCCTATTAGAACTGGGAAGTGTAACTTCAAAGCA
The DNA here is from genome assembly GCF_028554395.1 of Pezoporus wallicus. Classification (NCBI taxonomy): domain Eukaryota; kingdom Metazoa; phylum Chordata; class Aves; order Psittaciformes; family Psittacidae; genus Pezoporus; species Pezoporus wallicus. Next base: position 3,035,525 of record NW_026638501.1, read on the forward strand.
CAATCACAAACGCCAATACATATCCAGTTATTAAATATTTTTCTCCCCACCATTTTTCCCCCCTGTGTTAATCAGTGTGCAGGTATGTATCCTCTTAATTTAAATTCACTCAACGTTATTTTCCTGGCTAAACAACAAAGTCTAAACAAAAATAAAGAAAACCACAAGCAATATAACAATGCCAAACTTCAAGTACAAAATTACACATAAAATTTACATTAAGTTGACCTGAAATCATAATCTGATAACAGCATAAGAAATATTAAATCTGTAAATATTTAGAATTTCACTCCCCAGAAAAATGTTCAGTGTATTTACCAGATGCCAAAAAGTCAGCTACAAGCTTTGAAAAACTGCTGCTCTTTTGGTGATGAAGAGTGCCTTCGTTCAACATTTCTCTCCCCCTTTCCCAAGAGAGGAATCATTTTTTGCATACATTTACACATGCACCTCCAGCTTTTTGTAAAAGCTGTTTTTCTCTGGGGAGAATCCCTCAACATTCCAATGGAAAGTTTTCAGCCAGTCTTACTTCAAATGCAGTGACACACTCCTGGCCACTGATGCTGGGAAGCCTCAGCTCCAAGATGTTCCAAGATGAAGAGCACACAGTACCATTGTGCTGTGTTTCTTAACCCTCTGACACATTCAGAACTTCTTGTTCTGATATAAACAAGGACTTATCTCAATCTCTGTACTATGTTATAAAGCTGTACCTATGTAATATGATTGGATACCAAAAAAGAAGTCTTAAAACCTTTATGCCTATTGAGGTAAATTCTACAGCAAACACTAACTGCTCTTGGAAGAAGTAATCATGACAAAAAGGTATTACATCTATATAAGGCTGGTACTGTCCACTTGTTTAAGCATTTTGTGATATTTTTTGGGCCACTGACTCCTAATCATTTTATTCAATGAATGACAGCCTCCATTAACTCAGTCAACTACAATTAAAGCTCAATTTTTAGTCCTGCCTTGGGCGAATCTAAAATCACCAGGTGAAATTTCTTTTTCTTCAGTTAAGCAGACTCAAAAAAACAACAAACCAAAACAAAACCACAAAAACATTGGAGGTCACTTTTGCAATTTTACTTACACAAAAGCAGAATGGTGACTATTTTCTCTCTGGAAAGAACCACTTGTTTAGTATTTTATCTAGCTTGAGTTCAGACTATGAATTTATTCAGCATTTCTGCTGCCTTTCAGCAGTGAGACTTTCTGAACTCATGATCCTGTACTTCTCTGCAGAATTACAAATGACTTTTGACCCCCCTGAATTGAATTCAGAATGTTTCTCTGGATCAAATTATACAGTAACAAACTGTTTTGACACTGCCTTATCAGTATTGTAATTTTCTTGTCATTGAAGCTTCTTTATATATCTGCAAGCAAGAAGTGTACGTGGAGGAGCCAGAGGCTAACATAGAAAAAGGTCTTTTATTTATTTTTAACCCCAAGTCCTAATAACAATAACTACTAGGACTTCTTTCCAATTGCCATATGAGAATTTCCTTCCAATTGTTGTGTGCTGTGCCCCGTTTTATTACAGTTATGGACACTTCTGAACAACTTAAGCTCTTCACTGTTTATATTGGTGCCACAGTGAGACTAGCTTCTAGCATCCAAAATTGAAGTATTTTATTTTTCGAAATGGACAAACCTTTTCCATTCGGGTAGTACTTCATGGGACTTCTTGAAAATCTTAGGCTGAAATTTTTGGTAGTAAGAAGACACATCCTGGTGAGTAAACCCTGTCTCAGACGTTGTACTGACCTATATATTCAAGAGACACGTATAGCTGCTGAAAAAGAAGCTATGCATTTCACATAAACTAAAAAATTGACATCTAGAATACAGATAATGAAGTATATCAGATAGGAAAATGATAGTAAAAGAGGAAACAATGTGTACAGAGTTATTCTAACATTTTGCACTACTGTTGGAAAGTCTGTATAAATAATCTCAGCATCATAATTTTGCAACTGAATTACTCTATGCCTGGGAATAAGTGGACTCAGAACTACACCAAGTTTGCCTTGTGGCCCCTCACCAATTAGGTTTTCTGATCCTTCTGATAGTGGGAGGAAAACATTTTCTTATAAATGATATCTAGTGTTTATAAAGAACTCACATATAATTTTTAGTTATTCAGTGATATTTTTTTTCCCCAAGCATCATGAATATCAGAAAATTAAAATGAAATCACTGTTTCTTTGTAGTAGTCTAAATTTTGCTTGTGGTTTTGTGTTCAGGTACTGGATGCTTGCATTAAAATGTGACATTTACACTGTTTTTTGTGAGTGTTGCTTTAATTAGTTCTGTTTCCCTGGGATCTTAAGTATCGTGAGATATGGTTAAATGGGCAAGGGCAATATTCATAAAAGAAGTGAGGCCACTTCTGTAAATATTTGAACAGCTTTTCAATATAGAAACTGATGCTGTCAGATGGCTTATACTGAAGATGTTTTCCCTCAAGCCCTTCCAAGAAATAAGGTGTATCCATCTTCCATTCACCTTCTTTAGATGGTAATTCACTGGGGCAGTGGGAGAAAACTATAGAGAGCTATACAGATTTTTCGTCTTTGTTCTCCCATGTGCCAGCAGAAAAAGAAAGTCTGTGGTCTTGCACCAAAATAAACACCTGCCTGACAAGTGTATTTACGGTAAGGGCAAATGGTCCTGGATACCTGATGAGATATGAGGACAAGAGAAATGCACAGACTGCTACTTCCTAGTCATGTTAAAAGAAGCTGTAAAATATTAAGTGGCGGAGAGGAAAATGAAAGGCTTGTTAGATGCAGCCCCCTTCACCTCACAGTGACATTCCCAGGCATCGGCAAGGGAACTGCAGTGATTGCAGGCAGCAAAGAAGCAGGGGGATTGATGACTCTACAAACTCCAGCACAGCAGTCCTTGGGGGGGAATAGGAGGAGTTGTAGACAGGCAATATATACCAAAGACCACACATGCACAAACATACCAAATGTCATTGGAAGGAACAAAAATACAAGCTGAACTCATCACCACCTGATCCTAGATAAACTAAACTGTCTTAATAGAGGCAGCCCAAAAATAATGATGTTTCAGTGGATTTTTGTTTATCGACACCATCTGATGCCCTGTGATGTTGCTACGGTAACTGGGTAAAATACCCAGCTACAGGCATTTCATGTTAAATGACTGCAGTTAATGATGAGCCTGTGTTAAAGGTTACATTCTCAGGGAAAAAAAAAAAAGACAAAAAAAAAAGACCCACAACAAAAAACCTCTTTGGAAAATGCCTGCTGGCACTTTTCCATGGCCATGAGTCTGGTCCAGCCAGACTGCAGCAGACTGTTATGGACATCTTCTAAAAGGTAAAAAAAAAAAAAAAAAAAAGGGGGCCTACAATAATCAATAATAGCAATAAGAACTCAGGGCTTTCTAAAATTTACAGCAGTTATGACCAAAATTTATTTTAAAGCTTTCATACCACTAAAACTATTCAGAAAAAATAATTATTGCTTCTCCATATACAGAACTGAGATTTTTTTTTTTCCAGTGACAATTCGAAACACCAAATAGTTTGAGAATTGGAACAGCCATTTCAGAAAGCTGCCACATGGCATCTGAAGAAGCAAGATGCGTCAAGTGTCTTCTGCCCTGTTGACCCTTGCAGGCAGAGTCCCAGCCATAGCAATGGGACATTTGCATCAAAGTTAGACACAGAAAAAGCAGTGTCATGGGGAAGCCTGAATCAGAAAAGAAGATGAGGAATATAAAAGAACTATAGTTCCCAGGAAACATTATAGTACAAGGATGCCACATTTGGGTGAAATAATTATTTTATTGGATAATTTAAGGAAGCATTCTGCAAAACACAAACATAAGCTCAAAAAAACTCCACCTCAGAAATATTTTTCTCAAGTACAAATAATTTGTTGTTTGTATATCAGTATTTCAAATGAAAACTGGTTTGCAAAATGTAGAAACCTTTCAGCCATATTTATTCCAGTGTCTTGACTCCTCCTCTGGACTCACTTGAGCAAGTCCACATCCATCTTGTTTTAGGGGCCCTAGAGCTGGATGCAGTACTGCATTTGGGGTCTCAGAAGAGCAGAGTAAAGGGGGAGAATCACCTCCTTCGACCTGCTGGTCACACTCCTTTTGATGAAGCCCAGCATATGGCTGGCTTTCTGGGCTACAAGCACACACTGGCAGGTCATCAAGATGACCTTCCCCTCCCCACTATCCCTACGATAATGAACTGTCATTCCCCCTCCCTGCCCTAGCTCTGTAGGTGGGTAGCGCATTCATAAACAATTCAGGTACTTACACAAAGGCCAAACACAAGAAACAAAAATGGTGTTTCCACCCTCCCAGGGCACTCTGTATATCTTCATGGGTGAGATGGTAAATGGGTAAACATCTTTAAATTTCCCCTATGGAGCCACATTTCCAGCAGTAGTCAATAATTGTTAAGGTCTCTGAAGAAGAAATTCATTTTTGCTCTGTTTTGTACTCAGGCACAATGTTATTTTATCACTGTGCACTTAAACATATGGCTCTAAAATACTGACACTCAGCTTTGATCAAAGTTGCATTCATTGTCAAAGTTTTCAGACACCTAAGCAACAATTTATCATTTCCTCTGAAACAGGGGCCTTTATATTTTTATTACTGGATTAGCAGTACTAAACAGTATTAAGAAAACATCACTTTGTGGAAAGGTTTTCTTCAAATTGTGTGACAAATTTCTGTATGCTTTCCTTTGTTGTGCCAAGGTAAAGCCATTTAGAAGAGGCATGAGTCTTTGCACGTGAGACCTTTAATTCCTGATTCAGAAGTATAAGAATTTTCTTTCTTAACCAAAAGGAAAACACAGGAAAATCTATCAAAATACCTGTTCTTATTAGTAGCACTGAATGAAACCTTTCTGCACTATCAAGCCAAGTTGCTGCTGTGCTTGGAAAAATCACCACCAAGTACATCAGCTTTTATGAGCTTGGTTGGACATTTCGGTAGAAAGCCCTGGATCTGGACCATAAGCAAAGTAATGACTGTATTAGCAGTCAGCTATAAAATACACTCTGAAGAGACCCAGAGTTCAATATGAAAGGTTTGGCAGTGACAATATTCAGTAGACTAGTAGTCATTAGTTCCAGATGATCTACTTTTCTGGACATAGAAGAGGTTCATTTCAAACTATTTTAATTGAAGGGGTCTCCTTATAATGAAAATGAAAAGCCTGAGGTGACAGCTATAGAGTTTATGACTTAATTCTTCAGTTGTTATGGTGTCACAGCCATTTCAGTATCACAACTGTGTTAATGCTTCATGTTACATTGAAGACTTATTGTGGAAGACCCTTCTAGGTTGTAAGTGGCTGCCACTTATAGACTGCCATGTCTTGTGCTCACAGCAATGAAAATGTTACTTCAGCACCCTCAGGAGTTAGCCAGAGCTCTGGTGCGGTAACTACTTATTAAAATTACCAAGTTATTTACACTTTAGACTACAATACTTAGAACAGTGCAGTACAGGTTCCACATGCCAGAGGGCAATAGTGAATTTGCTACTGCCTTCAAATTATGTAAGCAGATTGCCTTCAATCCTCTCTATATTCTTATAATTTTACCATTAAGTTTTCTTTCATTTAGAAGTATTTGTCAGACTCCAAAGAACTAACTTTATGCCTAGCAAATAGACGTCATTTTGCAAATTAATGTAACAGCCTAATGTTTTACCATCTGATTAAAAAATGGTAAATGGGTTAGAATAGTGCCCAATTTATATAGCAGCATAAGAAGTGTCATAAGCTTACTTGAGTTAATCTTTATTAATCAGATACAAACACATATACCTTAATTTTTACCCCTATTTACTTTAAATAAAGTGAAAAAGTACCCTTGTCACTGTGCAAATCCTGCCATACTGGAACCCAAGCTCTGTAAAACAGCACAACTTATTACAATGCAACTAGCAGCATACACAGGCAAAGGTTATAAACATGGAAGTGCTAAAGTTGGGAAATTTTAGGTTTACCAGTTGATCAGTTCTGAAAAAAAAGAAGTTAATTAATCAGTAGGTCTTTTGTTAAACATCTTGTATTGTCCTGTTTCAACCAATATGACATACTTGTACACAAGCTCTTCTTCAAAGATGCTAGTTAGTGAGACTACTCTAATTTCTCTTACGTATCTTACTGAACTCTTTAGAAAGCTGGTAGATAAACAAAAATCCCAAAGAAGCTCTTTGTTTAATATTACAGAATCCTTTTAAGTTTAAGAAAGTAGCAAGCATCGCCTTAAATAACCATCTGTACTGAAGGATAATGTAAATTTGGACATGAGCTAATTTCATGACTGTCTAAAAAGTTCATAGGTAGACAATCTATTTCCTTTAAAATCAGTACAAAAATCCAAGCTATATTTGCATCATTTGACAGCTAGGAGAGGAAATGAACTGTGTTCTTATTTATTCTCTAGAAGTATCAACGCTATTAACCTCCTTGAAGTTCTAAACATTCAACATCTGTTTCAAATAAATACATGTGAGACATGTTTTCTTACTGAAAATATTGGCTCAACTAAGCAAATTGGCTCAAAGAAGCATTTTTAGCATAGACAGTTTCTGCTGCACAGGGAAATGAATTGCAATAGGAGCACCTGCTATACATCTCTAACTTCAGGTATCTATAAAATACTAGTGAATTTTGCTGAATCATTAAGCTATGATACCATTTCAAAAACTATTAACACCCACGGAAGACCATAATAATGGAAGTGTCGTTACACTGGCAGTCAATCAGTAATCTGAAGGCTGCAATATGACTTCTGGAGATGTGCAACATTGAAGCAAAACAATGAGAAAGCTGCTAACAACAGCAAAGATGTAGTAGAAATGTAGCTACTCTCTCTTAGGCTTCAATCTGGAGTCGCATTAAGATTTCACTGTGAGCAAATGAACAAAATTGCCTTGAACACACCCTGAACACGCCAGATTTTAGGCCAAAAAGTCATGACTATAGAGAATGTGAACTTGAAAGAGACTTTCATTTGAAGGGACAACACCCTTCTACTAATAGCCCTACCTCAAAGGATTTTCATCAAAGGTCTAAAAAGCTCCCCCCTTGAGCTGTCTTTTTTTCTTTTCCCTAAGCATTTGCACTTGGTGGCCATTTCTGAAAGTTGCCGCCCAGGTAACGGAAACATCCTCCTAATTTCTGCTACAAAAATTCATGGTAACCTTCCTGGTTCAGTCACAGCTTGGCCCTTTGGCTTCAGTAGCTTTTCTCATGCTCTGGTGCTGCTCCATCTCAGATGTTTAAAAAATTAGATGGTGTTTCCTCAGTCTTTGTTTTGCCAGACTAAACTGGTGAGGCTCTTGTTGTTTCCCGTCAGGGAATCCTCTACTGCTCCCCATCATCCACAGTCCCTCTTTCATCAACTCCTCTCCAAGATCATCTTTAAACACAGTTCTCCACAGAGTACTAGATGCTCTTGCCACAAATGTCACCAGTACTTACTGGTCTGCCATAAATGCTGTAATGAGCAGATTTTAACATCTGAACTGCCGTTTTCATGGTCACACAATGCTAGGGGCCTGAAAATCAACAGCCTCCCTGCTTGGTAAAGTCCATGCAACATTCATTCTGTGAATGCTCTGTGAGGCTATCATCTCTCTTTTATGAAGACATCCTGATCAGCATAAATGACTGTGACAAAGAACCCACCCCACAACATCACAACCAAGTTCCACCAGTGACAAGTTTCCCTTAGCACATGAGAACATGTACTTATTTCTTACCCTAGACTTTGTTCTGGCTGCCTATAAAGACTTTCCAAAGAAGTGACCCAGAAGCTCAAGGAGGCCAAAAAAGTGTTTAAAATACTCTGACTGGACCAGAGCATTGTTTCTTTCCAAGACATTATTTTCTTTCTACATGCTGCAGGAAAAGAGGAGAGTTTTGGTGATATCAGATGTTTTCTTTTTATTCCAGATACATTAGTGTCCTCCTCCTCTGAAAATCCCACTGTAAAGAATCATTTTAGTATGTTGATCACTACTGTGGTTTAAACCCAGCTGGTAACTCAGTACCATGCAGCCGCTCACTTACACCCTTCCCTTCCCACCTCCCTGTGTGGGATGGGAAAGAGTATCAAAGGAATGTAAAATCCACAGGTTGAGATAAAAGCAGTTTAATAATCAAAATTATGTACACTACAATACCAATACCATTAATAATAGTGATAAGGGAAATAACAAGGTGAGAGAATATAAAACTAAAAGGAGAAAGGAAAAATAGATAAAAAGCTGTCACGCACAATATAATTGCTTACCATCCACTGACTGATACCTAGGCCGACCAGAGCAGCGATTGATCCTTTCCAGGTAACTCCATCTAGTTTATATACTGGGCACAAAGTGCTGTGGTATGGAATACCCCTTTGGCTAGTTTGAGTCAGGTGTCCTGTGTCTGCTCCCTCCCGGCTTCTTGTATCCCTCCTCACTGGCAGAGAATGAGAGACTGGAAAGTTCTTGATCAGGGTAAGCGCTACTGAGCAACAACTCAAACTTGTGTGTGTTATCAGTATTGTTCTCAGACTAAAGCCAAACCACAGCACTGCATGAGCTACTGGAAAGAAAACTAACTCTATCCCAGCTGGAACCAAGATAATCACAAAACCTTAGCATTAATTAATACAAGAAAAGTAGGCATGACTCCTTTTCCCCACTTATCCAATCTGGAAAGATCCACAGACACAATTGGAGTCTGAGCAATGACAGGAACAGGACACTAAAGTTTTTCGTTTTTGTTTTCCCTCTGAAGATTCTGCCAGCCACAAAGTGAGACTCAAATGAAAGATAAAACCAAGCAATTAATTGAATATGAGGGAACCCACTAAAATCTTGAAGGGCCTTTAAGAATCCAGCTCAAAATTATACAGTAAGCAATATAACATTATATATTACAGGGAGCAAGTTAGAACTGAATTATTTAAAATTTAGGTAACTTCCCTTTCTTCATCAACAAATGTTATTAAATTTTAATGAGTAAAAATGGTGCAATAAAACTAATGAAGTTTAGTTTACTAGGAAAATGCAATGAAGAACAGTACCTTTTATTTTAGATGAAATATGTGTTTAGTACAGTTTGGTTTACAATAATAATAAAATTAATATTATTGGTTTTCATAGATTTGGCATAAGCTTCCAGTTTGCAGTGAGGTCTACAAGTAGAATGACAATATCCTGAGGCAGCTATCACATGAACACTTGCCCACATAAGCAACCTTTCCCAGCAGAACCTCAGTGGAAAGAAAATCAGTGCAAAAAAAGCAAAGCACCTTTTTGTGTTTATGGGCCCAACTTACTGTGTAGTGCCACCCTTAGAAATAAAATCTGATCACAAGATAACTGGCATGATATTAAGCTATCTGTGGTGTAGAAATGGACCAGATCTTTATATCCTGCTCTAAATTATGGCAGCTTTGGAACCAGGGTGTGAGATAATCTGTAACACAAACCTATAACTATGGGACTTGATGTCAAATGGCACCATTGTTTTATAGGCCCTCCAGGTGTCCCCTTGGCTATTATTGCATAAAGGAAGCAGAAATGTTATGTCAGTTTTCTGGCAACCCTCCTAGGCTGGTCCATTTTTCTTAGAAGGATCACTTAAAATAAAGGCATTAAATATCTCAGAGGCATTTGTGTGGAGGGATGTTTATGCCTTCTTTGGACCATACCAAGCTCTTCATAGCTTTTGATATTGGCTATTTCAGGCCAACAGCCAATTGCCTGTGCTGGCCACCTTGTGCATTCTTTGGCTTGTGTTGGCCAGTCTCAGAGACTAGACTCATTTTCAGCCTGACTTCCCCTTAGCTATGGATGTCAACGAATGCTTTGACACCTGCTATAGAACACCTGACAAGAGCCTTTATTTGGAGGAAAGCTGATAGCAAGGGGGCATTGCATTTCCTGAAAGTAGCAATCCCCTTGTACAAGAATGCAGAAGCTTTGTAGAAGTGGATGCTCACTACACAATGTTAGCTTCTTGAGGACCTGCTGAGTCTTGTGGGGGCAGCTTTTCTGGGCAAGAGCAGAGTGCTGCAGAACACTCTTCTAGAGTAGCTGCCAAAGCTCCATCAGAAACATTGAGCACTGTGCTCCTCATTTGACAAGAGGCATTGTAGCAGCCTAATCACACCGACTGCTGTGTGCCAGTAAACTCACATTCGGTAAGCCCAGGCACCTTATGGAATGAGAATAAGAACATTTAACAATATTACCAAAATCATTCAGGCACTTCAACTTCACCAAGATTTCTAAAAGGAGTGGGCCCTTAGCCCATTCTGGAAATCTTTTTTTATACCTTAAAATCCTGTAGAAATCCAACCCCAAATTTTAAATTCAAATTTTAGCTATTGCGTCTAGAATTCCCTGCTAGGGACAGGCCTAGTATACCTTCCAAAGAATGTGGGTTGAGTTCAGATTTTTATAACTGTATGAAAGCATACAAGAGTCATGATGCCTTGAGATCAAAAAGTCAGCTAACATCATTGTTCAATACGAAGTTGTATTTCCTGACTTGGGAAAATAACTGCTTAGGCACAAGGGTTGTCCAAAACTTCCTTGTATTCTGGTTGGTGTTAGGAAGCAGCTGCCTCTTAAGTTATGAATGTGATATGAAATGTTAAAAACCATTACGAAATTGTTTCCTGTTTGGACAGCAGTTTTAAGTTAAATGCTTAGAGAATTAGAGCTTAAGAGCTTAAAATGTTCAACACACACCTTCACGGAGTGCATAGACGTGGACACTAAGAGCAAAAAAGGCTTCTGTATGACCTTTTTTCCCCTGTCTGAGGGTTATAGTTTGCATCTTAAGGTCAAGGTGCTCAAACCATGAATTGCTACAGGAAAAGCTGAATTAGTCCTTGTGGTTTGTGACACGTTTTCTTCATCTTGTAATTCTTTATCTTATTATTTTCTTTATCAGTAAGTGAGACTATTCTGAAATTGCATATACAAGAACAAGCATAATGTGTACATCTAGGGGTGTGTGTATTCGTAGACATGTACATGAAGATGTACTATACATTGAACAAATATATGCTACATTTAAATTAGTGACTAATCAGAGCCATATACTAAATGATATTGTGAAGTTACAGTTGCCATTCCTGTAAAACCATCAAGAGAACAGAAGGACAACACAGATCACAGTTTGAGGGCAAACATCTAATGCAAATCCCTTATTTCCTGTCATTTCCTTTTGTCCAGATCTTGAGAGTTAACTATTTTCCGGACCACACAGTGTTCTCACAAAACAAAAGTGATTTTTTTCAGTATGAATAAGCAAAATTGTATAGCAAACTTGAAGGCAGTTTTCAAGTTTTATACAAACTTGGAAGCCAGTTTTTCTTCAATTAGAAGTACCAGCTCAAACATTTGAGATTTTAGAGGCAATTATCTGAAGCTGGACTTTGATACTTTTTGAAGGGAGAATATACGTCAGTTTAGAAGTACTATTATCTAGTAATATGCTCACTATTGCAAATGAAGCTCCAGAGCCCAATCTCACTTGCAGGTAAGAATTGTGTCAAGTCAGGTCACGAACTGTTTTAAGTAAATACTGTAAAGGTTCTGTAAAGACTAACAATGCATAAAGCAAACCAACTAACCAACCAACCAACCAACCGCATACACACACCCCTTGAGTAATACTGGCTGATGTGTCTTTGACAGAGATCTCACAAACTAGGAGATACTACAGCCACATAGTACTTACTTATTTTTATCTAGCACAACACAGAAAAGGTACAGACTTCCTCTGAAGCTGGAAGGAGGGTTTCTCTTTACTTGAGGGGAGAATAACTCCTACAGAGAATAATTTAGATGGTCTCCAAGTTAGGCTTCTATTAAGGTCTCTGAGTTAGGTTCAGCTTGCAAAAGGCTTATTTTGGCATAGAAGTCACCGGTGGGTTGTGCAACTGAATTCAGAATATTAATAGTAGGCACTGTGGGCTAACAGATAATTGTGCCCAGTGGAAACTGGGGATCTGCTCTTCTTCAGCCTTCTATCTGGTCAGGGCACACAGGTGATTTTTGAGCCATCTGATGACAAAACAACTGGGAATACTAGCCAGAGCCCTCTTTCTTGTTGACCCTGCCTCACAGCTTACCTTGACAGCAATTACTTTGAGAAAATTTACTACAATAATACACTGAGGAGTGGGGGACATGTCATGTGGTGGTGTGGGAGAACCATTCTTTGCTCATCAAGATTTGCCAGTATTTAAGAATGTATTTTCCCCTATGGCTGGGAATGAAATAACTTTCTTCATAGCAGTCCATATGGTGCTGTGTCATAACGTTGTGACTAAAGCAGTATTGATAACGCACTAGTGGTTTGGTTATTGCTGAAAAACGTTTGCACAGTGTAGAGGTTTTCTATTTGTCTTGTTATGCCCATCCAGTGAGGAGGCTGGGAGTGGGCAAGAAGTAGAAGGGGACACAACCAGGACAACTGACCAAATTAATATCCCATGCCATATGACATTGTGCTCAGAGAAAGAAGGGGAAGGAATGGGGACAGTCCTGGTTCTGGTAATTGTTTCCCAATTAACAGATGAGTATACCGACATCCAGCTTTCCAGAAAGTAACTAAACATTTGCCAGATGAAGGGAAATACCAAATAAATTCCTTATTTTGCTTTGTCTGTGCATACAGCTTTCACTTTCCCTATTAACCTGTCTTGATATCACACCATGAATCTTCTCACCTTCCTTCTGTTTTCTGTCCATCCAGTTGGTCAAGGGAGCTAGTGACCAGCTCTGTGAGGTGTTTGGCTGCTGGCCGGTGTCAACCCACAACAGCATCCCAGCAATTTTAAGAATTCCATTAAAAAGTTTAATGGCAAATGCATATTCCTTGTAATTTTTACTTTTTAATAATAAAACACACATTTTACCTTACATTAAATATTAATAGTCTTTTGTCTTTTTATTTCCCCTGTATTTTCTCTGTCTTGTTATTGGTATATCAATTAGCTGCATGGAAACTCAATTCAGCTTCCTTAATATCTCTCTAGCACCCTACAGATTTTCCTCCAGTCTCTGACTGGAGCTTGGCAGCTTTGATCACATTAATACAAAGTGATTATCAACACACAGAGAGGTAATATACTAACATGCATGCATAAATACAGTGGCTGATCTAGAAAGGGAAATTTCACAGAAACATATAGATTAAGCTTGTATCTATCACATCTAGAGAAAGAGAAAATAACAGTTCCATATATCTAATACATAGTTCAATTTAATTACAGGATCCTAGTTACCTTTTTTTTTTTACACACAATAGCTGCCAATACTATAGGTTAGTTATAAGCTTTTTATCCATCAGTGCATTTTCCCATCAGTCTGTTTTCATGTCTTCCTTCTCTACCCCCAGTTTTCCATGCCAAGTCCCATCCTTCTGAGACTCTGACAACAAACAGCCTTATCAAGCTTCCCACAGTTTATCATGCTTTGCTGGACTTACTGACTGTTTCTCATTCAGAGTAATCAAGTGTGCATACAAGTGTCTTAAAGCTGAAAATGCACAACAGGTTTTGGAGCAACTCAGCTGCCACAGCACTCTAACAGCTGTGAGCCACAGAGCTGTGCGCACCACTGCTTTTCTCCTCCCTCTCCAAAAAGCTTCAGTGTTTAAGTTATAAATGTGAGTGATGTGTTCCCTTATTCATTATCAGCAATATACTTTGCTATGATCAGGTTTTGTTAACTAAAGACCATTGCATGATTGCATAAAAGTACAAGAAGCATCCCAGAACCACACTAACAGCACAGGTTGGTTTGCTGCAGTTACCATTTTTACCAGACACAGATTGGCTGCTTTTCTGAAAGAGGGAAAGAGTTTCTACAACAAATTTCAAAGAAGTAGAGCAAATGGATGGGAAGAGGAAGGGACAGAAAGGGCCAAACCCAGGATCACAACTGTGACCTGAACATCAGAGCTACATTAAGTTGCAACACTGCTCTCAACATACAGACAGAAATATGTCAGACCCTAAACTTGTTCATTGTGCATGCTTCTCTTCTGTAACCTGTCATCCACTTATGTACTTACTGCCTTCAGTAACACCATCTTCCCACCTTATTTGTCCTCATTTCTTTGCTGTTAACATGCCAGACAAATATTCATCCTGAGCTGGACAGGTATCCGGCAAGACCCACAGCCACACAGATCATTACATCTCTTGTAATGATCATCATCCCATGTCTTGTGACACCCCACCTGTAGGACTGCATTCAGCTCTGGTATGTGGACCTGCTGCAGCGAGTCCAAAAGAGGGCTATGAAGATGACCCAAGAGATGGAACACCTCTCCTATGAAGACAGGCTGAGAGATCTGGGCTTGGTCAGCCTGGAGAAGAAAAGGCTTAGGGGAGACCTTAGAGCAACCTTCCAGTACCTAAAGGGGGCCTAGAAGAAATATTGAGAGGGAATTTTACAAGGGCATGTAGTAACAGGACAAGGGTAACAGCTTTAAACTAACAGAAGACTGATTTAGAATAGGCATAATGAAAAGAACCTTCACTGTGAGGGTGGTGAGACAGTGACACAGATTGCCCAGAGAAGTTGTGGCTACCCCATCCTTTGCAGTGTTCAAGGCCAGGCTGGACAGGGCTTTGAGCAACCTGGCCTAGTTGAAGCTGTCCATGCCTATGGCAGGGTGTTGGAACTAGATGATCTTTAAGGCCCCTTCCAATCCAAACCATTCTGTGATTCTGTGATTCTATGACTGGAAAAATTAAGAACAAGGCAAGCTGTAGCAATACTTCCTCAGGGTACTCCCTTCACTTTCAGAAATTTGCAGCTGAAAGATTTCCTATTCTTTACCTCTTTCCCTTACCCCATGCCTGCCCAGCCTTTATTTCTCTTATACTATGAGCTCTCTACACCATGTCCCTGGAAAAGTTATTTGCTCTGCAAACCTTTCACAGCTTCCTCATATGTAATTCCCTCTTTGAAATTGGGTCTTCAGGCCCCATCACACCTTTTCACAATAGGGTCCTAAGTTGTTTTTCTCTTTCTTTTAGTGTTACTAAGTTCTTTTTGTGCCCTCTCAGTTCTTTTCTCTATCATCCCTTGCCTGTTCTTCGGGATAAGATAATAAGCTTCAGAGTTGAGTCTTTCACCCCTCCTTTCACAATACCTAGCAACAAATGCTGTCCAAACTCAGCATGGAATAACAGAGGCAGGAACATGGATGTGTCACTCAAGTGACACCCTCATTTACCAAAGAGAGATGTGGCACTTCAGACAACAGTTCAAGCTGTGTCTTGTGGGTAGAGCAAGCAAACCCTCATGGGATAGCTTTCCTTGAGAGAGCTCCAAACCACATGTGTTGAGTCAGGATGTTTGGACCCTTGAACCAGGCAAAAAGTAGCCTGAAATAAATCCCATGGGGTATGTGTAATGGGAATGTGAAAACCCTTAGGGTTTATTGTTTCACTTCATGCATCTACTTCTATCATGCCCAAGGCAAATGCAACCAAGAGTCAGTGGTATTAGTAGCCTAAGTAGGGCCATTCCCAGGGTCAGATGTCAGAAGTGTTAAATTCCAAGTCCTCAGCAAGTCACACCTATAAGCTTTAAAGATATGAACAGGGCTATGTCCATTCAGGACAAGGGGAATAATACTGAGTGCATATAAAAAGACAGGATTTTTATTTATTGCACAGCTGAAGGACCACTGCATTTCTATTTGTCCTTGGTTCAGCAGTAGCAGTCATTTTTACTCCTTCTTGGTAGCTGGTGCAGCGCTGTGTTTTGACTTTCGGCCTGGGAACAGTGCTGATAGCACCGATGTTTTTAGTTACTGCTCAAATGTTTTGGTCTGGCCAAGGACTTTGTGAGCCTCATGCTCTGCCAGGGAGGAGGGGAAGCTGGGAGGAAGCAGAGACAGGACACCTGACCCAAACTGACCAAAGAGGTATTCCATACCACAGCACATCATGCCCAGGATGTAACTGAGAGTTACCAGGGAGGGCTGGGACTGTGGAGTTGGACGAAGTATTGGTCGGTGCTCGGTCTGGTGGGGTAGGGTGAGTTATCAGTTGGCTGGTGGTGAAGTGTTGTATTCTCTTCCCTTGTTATTTCCTTTATCATTATTATTATTGGTGGTAGCAGTAGTGATTTGTGTTATACCTTAGTTACTAAACTGTTCTTATCTCAACCTGTGCGAGTTTCATTCCTTCAATTCTCCTTCCTATCCCTCCAGGAGCAGGGGGAGGCCAAAGGGGGGGGGGGGGGGGGAGTGAGGGAGCAACTGCTTGATTTATGGCTGACTTTGTTTAAACCATGACAACATGGAATACAGATCAGAATAGCTCTGTTAATGCTACTGTCTTACCAGACAACTGAGAGTACTCAACAGATGTGAATGTATTCAGTATTCTCCCCCTCTCATAAGTTGTGATGGTACTAAGGAAGGCATATCTCTTACACAGCAATCAAAAAATTGAGTCAAGAGAATTTTAATGTGTTTTAATTAATTTGAATAACAAAACTCATAGCCTACTCTAATTTCAAAATTAATATCATATAAAATTAACTCATGTTAATGTTTCATATATTACTTTATATAATTTATTTATTAACTTTTTTAAAAAAGTAATGTAATTTGAAATAATTTCTAACAACACTGAGAGATTTTTGCTTGGATGGACTTGATATGCACTATGAATATACTTCTTTCCCCTTGTGGGACATAGTAACAATATCTCTCACCTGCAAATTCCTCGTAGATGCAATATCTTAATGGTAAACTTTAGAAGATACTAGTGAAACCAGTAAAAACAAACAAGCCAACCCACCCTTCAGTGGATAGTAAAGAAAGCCAGAAAGCAGTAATTAATTTTCATAAAGAGAGAAAAAAAATGATTAATTATTTTCTTGGAGAGTAAGATCTGGAAGTTTATAAGTATTAAACACCAAGGAATTCTACTTCACCCTTATGAGGAGCTGGCCCTGAGATCACACCTATGGCAGGTTTGCCCAGGAAGATACCCTGGCCAGAATTTCCATTACCTGCCCCAGAAAAGTCATTCACTCTGGTGCAAATGGAGCCGAGGCAAAGGCAACAGAGAACTAAACTCATCTGCAGCCTGAGAAGTAAAAGACTTCCACACACAGAACCAAGAACAGAGCTGCTGAAAGTCAAAAGTTCTGATTGAAGCTATGTGAGATTCCCTTCCAATAACCTGCATAGTATTGGCTGAAAAGCCACCTATGCTGAAAGAAAAAGTGTCAGCGAAATATGTCAAATAGGTCTTTTAGTCCCACAGGCCAGATGATGTACTCTGTGACAGGGTGAGATTTATTTCCTCACGGCCTCTTCACAGAAAGAGAAATTCCACTTTTTTTAGCCAAACAAGTTTTGTTATGGGGACTGTGTCTGAAAGAAAAGCAGTGACAGCCTGACCAATTTTTACAGGAATGAGACCTAGAAGTTACTCGAGGGATATGCAGCAAAGCCAGCTCAGGAGGCTGAGCTGCTCTAAGTAGGGCAATGAGCTAAGCCACTGATAGTCTCTGCAGAAACCTTAAGAACCAACAGACCATCACAGGACCACCAGAGCACTTTGAAATTTCATTTGCCAAATGACCTTCTAACTCCTCCTGTGAAAGAGGCATGAAACCCCCAGACAATACCTTGTTTCAAAGCAATGTCATGTATTTCCCCCCCCCCCCCCCCCACGGCCAACAATATAA
Source organism: Pezoporus wallicus (assembly GCF_028554395.1). Taxonomy (NCBI): domain Eukaryota; kingdom Metazoa; phylum Chordata; class Aves; order Psittaciformes; family Psittacidae; genus Pezoporus; species Pezoporus wallicus. The sequence continues at coordinate 3,053,291 of NW_026638501.1, forward strand.
GTGAAGGATGATTATTTCCAGCTCCACTTTTCCTTTGGTTAGTATCTAGCAAGCAGACTTGAAAACAAGATTATTTATTTAGGAACTTAACTTCAAGCCAGTGTGTACAAGATACATCCTAACATTTTCTCCATTTCTGTGCACAGAGTGAGACAAGCAACTGCGTATGGTGGTGTGTTATAGTCATTTACAAAAGCAGATCACCTCACAGCCTACACTGCTGGTAGCACTGTCATCACACCCCTCTTCCAGCAGACTGTATCTCAGCTGGAAATGTCTAGAAAGAGACAGGTGGAGGGTGAAGGCAGAAAATCCAAGACATATTCATGCTGTGTTTGTATCATCTCAGTTTTCCCTCCCTATAAATGGCAGTATGAGATACTTAAATTTTTTGTGCAGCAAACAAATCACCTTAATTGAACATGGTTTTCATTTGAAAACAAGCTGTGGAGCTTAAGGCTGAAGTCCTCCAGAGAAAATAGCCCTATGATTTATATCAGTGCTGCAAGAACAAGAAGTAATTTGCAAGGTTGCAAATGAATAATGCAGGGTGAGAACAGCGGAGGATGAAACCACTGAAAGTAAGTAAGTGAAGTCCCCTTAATACTGGTATGTATAGAAGAAAGTACTTTAATTTGAATTATTTACCATTGACTGTAGAACCAGCTCAGATCACCAAGTATTTCAAGTCCTGGGACAGCTCTTACCACCAGTTCCATAAAAATCCTAATCTCCCTAAAAAGGCGTTAAGACCTATGAATATGCAAGGCATCATGGTGACACATGGCATGGTGTGCAAACTCTGCAACATATAGCATCAATCTTACTGAGCCAAAGCTTGGATGCAAAGTATAATCCTATTCCTGGGACATCAGGAGAAATTGCCTTGTGTGAACCTACTTGAAGAGCAATCAAACAGCAACACAGAAATGGGCAATTACCAGTAGTGCTATAGAGACTCTGGATTCAAGCATACTTTCAGCGCTATGTGTTGGACTGTATTTTTCCACTCCAAGTAAATTTACTTTAAATAAACATTTAAGTGTCAGATATTTTAGCAGAAAGTATTAGCACTAAATCAAAATTAAATGTTTGTACTACATAGGTTGGTGTATTGTAATAGACTATGAAGCCTTTCATCTTTGGCTGAAATTTAGGTATGGTTATTAAGTGAGGGGAAGTCATTATCATCCAACTGCTTTTTTGAAGACTCTGGTGGGGCAAGAGGGGTGCTGGTGGCTCCAAAGTCCCAGTGAGCAGTTCTCTGTTCACTCACAACCTGTCCTAATTACCTCACTGTAATTTACAAAAGTGGACCAAGTCCCACAGCCTGGCGGGTGTGTGGTCATACAGACAGATAACTCAATACAGCTGAAGTCCTCTTCCCCAAGGCTCCAACTGCCTCCAGGCAGACTCAGTTGGTTCCACACAACATTCACAAAGGGTGAGTGACGAATCTGTTTCTGCGACTATACCATATGCTGAAAACGTAGCTCAGCCCTCAGGCAAGTCTGCCTGAGAAGTGAAGTACAGGTCCATGGCTGTCCAGACTTAGATCAGCATCAGTAGCTGGTACAAGGAGTAAGTCCTGGTGGCAGGAGATACTGTTTTTGCATAAGTCTGTGTTTGGGGGAAAGCACGAGGCACTTGTGTTCATCCCAACAAGGATGTGACTGGCAACTAAATGTGTAGAACAAAATTATTCTCACCATCATCAAACAGAGCTATAGAATTTTAAGGACCTGACCACTGCTTTTGTCAGAATGGGAAATTTCACGCAGTCATCCCAGTGACAGAAGAGAGGCCATTCTGCTCCCCAGCATGGAATACGTAAGCAGGGTAGCTGGGATGAAATAGTGCTCATATTCCCTCTCAGATTTCCAGACATAGGAAGTTGTGGCATTTTCATTCCAAATTCCATTAGGTGAAGACATATTGGAAAAGTTTTGTTGTATTATTATTCTTACAGTCAACACACAGAAAGGAGTGTCACGCACTTTCTACGCTGCCTTTTCATGCAGTTGTCTACTGAAATCTTCTTAGAGAAATAGGTCATAGTCCGCGCAGACACCTCAGAAGACATGAGCTGAATGGAGCAGAAGATTAGAGTGGAGAATTCCAAACCGATTTTATTTTTTTATTTTTCTGCAGGTATTGTTTTATTGTCTAATAATAACCCAGTGAGGCAGCTTTCACTCAATTCCATACCACACTAATCATTTGCAGATTATATATTTTCATAAGAGGCAGCCACTGCATCTGGAACTAGTCAAGTAGTCTGAATATTTACTTGCATATGTCATATAACAGTCAAAGCTAAATCAACATGCATTTGTGTCTTGTCCTCCTTGGGGAGGCTGTAGGAGTGAAGGCATAGTAGATATCAAAGGGAACAGGAAAAAGCAGTCTCCAGTAACATTAGTTACTGTCTGTTGGCAAGCAGAAATGAATTACAAATGTTGTGAGTCTTCCTGAGTGAAAAGCTTCTAGTTTGCAGTGATTACACTTGTGATAGCAAGAATTGCATAACCTGTATCAGGGAGGTAAAGGGAGACAATAGCTGTTTTTGCCCTTGTGCAAGTTGGAGACAGAGTGGATGAAGACAAGCTCAGATTCTTCCAAACTTCCAAGCAAGTCCTCAAAACCATATTTGGTTCTCAAAGACAGGCCTAAGGCAACAGAGGATGTTTGGGACAAACCTAGAAGGTTAGGCGGCATTCCTAGACTCTCCATCAGAGCTGGAGCCACTGGATGCAGTTTGCAAGAGCTGATTGAAAAAAAGCAACACAGAAACATACCTGGCTATTAGTACTGCACAGCTGCTATGTGTGGGAGGCACAGACACAAGTGTCAGTATTTGGGATGTCCTCCTCATAGGTGCATCAGTTGGACCTGCAGTAACAGACATACCAGGCTCCCACATCAGGATAGTGATATGCTTGGTTCTCTTAATGCCTGGCCTCTTCTACATGAACTGTCAGAGCATATAGACTATTCCCCACATCTCAGATTGGCAGAGCTATTTGAGCAGATGGAACCTTACTGCGAAGTGTACCATGTAGGCTCACCTGATGTGATGGGGACATTTTAATATGCATGGTAACAAAGGAGAGAAATAAGAACACATTTTGTGCCCATGTTTTGGGGTACATGCAAAGAAACACCTTGGGGATTTTCTCCCTGTTGCATTATTCAGCAGCTGTTTTCATGTATTTGGTTATCTTTCCACTCAACTCTTCTGCAGGCTGGCATCCCACAAGGCAGTATGCTTTTTAGGGAGTGCAGCAACATCTCTGCTACTATTTAATGGTTTGTGTGCTAGGTCCAGCTCATTTACAAGTAACCTGGCATCAGAGAGTACTACAGCTACTATTGCTTCACTGTCAGAAAAGGGCTTTGAATAACACTAGTGGTAATGGACAGCTGTTCCATAAAGAAGAAAAGGGACATCAAACCTGATTAATTCACCTAAACATTGGGTAGATTTTGGGGGGGGAAAATGCAGAAGTTCCTGTTTTGATGACATGTTTATAGTCATTTTCTGTGTTTCAGTTGAGCATCAAAGACTCCAAAACACTTTCACATCAATTCTATGGTGCCTTAAAACAAGATGCTGTGAAATAGGCAGGCAGTGTAAAGAGAGAGCATCAAAGTCAGTGTGTTATAGTATTGCAGCCAGGTATCAGTAACTTATTGTTGAATATGTAGTTGTTACACTTTCAAAGAATACATATCCAGAAATTTGGTTTTCCAAATAGGCAACATTTCATTTACACGAAATGAAATTTCTTTTGGCAAGCAATATTTGAGTACGGGTCCACTTATAAACCTATTACTCAAAAGCACAGTTCAGTTAATCAGATAAGAAGTGGAGAGGAGGGGAAAAAAAACCTCTAATTAGCTGAAATGGCACAGCCTCTCTAATGATTATACCTTCTGAAGCTTTCTCTGGGTTTCCTTTAAATCCAATCTGATTTTACATTTGGCTATGCTAGTTAGGAAGGAAGACATATTTGGAAACACAATAAAAATTCATTTTACTTCACTCCCAAATCTCTTACATATTAAGTTAAGTACAGCCCATATCTGCCCGAGAATATCCAAATGCATGCACACCTAATAGTTGGAGTCAGGTGTAGATTAAAGTAAAACCTGTGCTTCTTTAGTTGATCATTTACAGCAGCAATGAAGGGATCAAACATGCGATTTAACATCAAAACACAAGTTTTCCCACACTGACTATATTCAACAGTGTAGGATGGCAGAGCTCAGAATCTACCCCTTAAAAATGTTGTGAATTCAGCAATAAAATTGCAAGTATTGAGCAGTGTTTTCTAAAGAGAGAACAATAACTAGGAAAGCAGCTTTTAATGCTGATTAGAAAGCTGTTTGATATAGAAGGGTACCTAACTTCCTTCCCTAATTCCTTCAATGAACAGTGTGAAATGACATTATCCAGCCTACTGAGCAGAGTTTTCCCCAGTGGCCAGAACTCATTTTGACTCAGAGAGGCCTGGGATGATTTTATTCATGCTGCTGTTTTAGAAGCAATTTGCCAAACATAACAGTCTGGGCTTCAGGACTCGTCCAAGCACAGTATAGTGACAAAGCAAAAACCAGAGCAAATCTACAATTTATTGCATGTTTTACTCTCATCCCAAGTTATCCAGCAAGACAGCATTTGATTGTATAGAGCCATTGTATCAATCTAACATTATCATACACTTCAGTTAGCAAGATTCCTAAAAACAACCCAAAGAAAAAACAAACCCTTCTGGGTTATACTTGTATACAGCAATGAAAAATCTTTATCACCTAAAATCAGGATAGCTCAGGAACCACAGAAGTCAAGATTGTAAAACACAGTAGAATGAAATTAAGATTTTAAATCTGTATGTCGTAGAGTTGCTTCAAAAAATTTTCATCAAAAATTTCTGTTCAAAAGCTCACCTTAAAGCAGTCCTTCTTTTGCAAGATTCTCATCCATATGGAAAAAAGCATGTTTTCACAAACGGCTCTACAGAATCCAAGCTTAATTTATTTTCCTTTCCCTTTTTTATTATTTTCTTAAGGCAGTGATGCTTCATGTCTATTCTAATGAATCCATGGTTCTTTCCCTAAAACTGAGAGGTCAAAAAAAGTGGTCTCATTTCTAAACTCTAGAGCAACTAGCACCTCCTGCTGTAGTTAACATCTCTGAGAGCACAGCAGCATTTTGCACAAAAATCAGTCTAGGCTCATTTCGAACTTGCAGGCAGTTAAAGAACTTCACTCTTTTTAGCTCACTGAATGAATAACAACAATAGGGGCGAGCTCTGACCATGACCCAGCAATCAGCAAGTACAGGCATTTCTTTGGGGAAATAAAAAGATAAATTCCAGAATCAAGGCTTTTTGCAAATACCTCTTTCCAAATAACTGCATAAAATCTACGTATGCTGAGAGACTCACGGTTAAAATAATGTGGTTTCTTTCTTTGCCAATTAATGCCAGAATCACTGCAAAAAAAACAAACAACAACAACAAAAAAAACAAACCGTCAAATACGACCTTCTTAACACCTGCAAAGCAAGTAATTCCTAATGTAGAATTGGCATTTAGCTATTTCACACACCACTATTAACATTATTTCTTATTCTACAGCAGTGCTCTGGAGACTGACTCTCCCCTCCCACTGTACTACAGCAATTAGCAGTTGCTGATGAATTTAAGCTAACAGCCTTTAGGCTCACAGGAGCAAGGGCTCACTGATGGGTATTTCCAAGGAAACAGTCCCCACCTTGGAATCTTGCTCCTCTCCTAAATGAAATATGCTTCACACCTGAGCTCAGAATAAGTCTAAAATATAGTGACACATTTATTCTGGACTTTCTCCAAGAAAGGTGATGTTAAGAACCATTACTGGGTCTGTATGTCCAATATGAGATTTTAAAGCAATTGTCAATCTTGTAAGGCTCTTTCAAGACACTAAGTTGATGAAATATATTTGCTATTCTAATTGCAAGGTGGCTTATATTTTAACCTTTAGATGATAATGTGCTAAAACATCCTTGCCAATCATTGTAAATGACAGACTGTGATTAAATCCACTAACTGCAATAAGGTCTTATCTCACTGATAGAAGTATGCCTCTTTAAGGACTAGAACAACCAGGAGCTTACCCCTTGACTTCCCTGTATAGCTACAATGGAAAAAATGAAATCTTTTTCTATTTCCTTTCAAGCAGCACAGAAAGATCACTTGTCCTGTCCCAGGAGTGTGAAGGATTCCTATGTTGAGAGGAATGCAGGGATCTACTTGGGAGGCAGGCAAGGCTGGAGTAAATTCTTGGCACTTGCATGTACACTGCAATTCACACTAACCCGAGGGACCAGTCAGAGTTCAAATAGGAGAATGCCTCGCTGTGGCAGCTGGGGGCACAGGGCTTGCTTCCTGCAAACACTTGCTGACTGCTACTGATGCTGTGGCAATTCCATGTCAAAAGCTACAGCAAGGCATGTCAGAAGCAAGATGCACCAGCATTTCAAACAGCAGCTTCAAAAAAAGGGGAGGGGAAGAAAAGAATAATTTAGTCTATTCCATGCCAGAGAGAAAACATGACTGCTTTCAGGTTTAGGAGAAAAGTAGTTTCTATGTTTATCATTAACAATGGAAGCTTGACTAGTTTTGTCCACGTGCACCATAGGACCCTGCCTGTGTCTTTGCCAAGATTGGGATCTCTGTTTTCCTTTGTTTTTTAACAAATCATTAGTTCAGTTTTACCGTAAGGAAGAAGTGACTTATGTGACAGATAATTTCCAGAGCTGAATTTTATTTTTCAACTTTTTTCCAAAGTTCCTACTGCTTCCTATGGCATTGGCAGCCAAGCATATATTGCCTAAGGTGCTCTGACTCTGATACTCAGCATACATCAAAATGGAGAAACAATAAAGCAGGCTGGCATTCAGGAAAAAGGACAAGGAGCAGCATGGTGGAAAAAAATTATCTGTTCAAAGTCTCTATAAGGGCACACCTTTCCAGGGATAAAAAATGTCCTCAATTGTGGATAGGAGCAGTGCTCTACCATTTGCTCTTTCCCCCCGTTGTGCACCCAGCCTTCAAAATTCCACTGCCAGTTGGTACTTTTAATTTAAAACATATTCATAAGTAAAGAAGTCTCTCCCCCCTGCTCAGGTTCATTAAAGTCCCAGGGTATTTGGCAAGCCTTGCAGCAAGAATTAAATTGCAAATATGCCTTTGTATCTGAGCTCTCAAGCCACAAATAAATCAAGCTAAACAGGCTTCCAAAATTACCTCTTCCCCCCTCAAGTTAAAACTGAGCTTTTAACAGTACAGAGAAAGTAAAATGTGCTCTTTTGTGTGTGTGTGTGTGTGTGTGTGTGTGTGTTCCTGGTAACTGCAGGTTACTTAGATTGCCTTCAAATGGTCCTTTTCATTGTGCAAATGCTGTATGAGCTGTCATTACCCCCTGATAATGAGGAACAGAAGGAATTTAAAAGATCTCCCCTATACACTTGCTGTAAACAGCTTCATTTATGTGTACGTCAACATCTTATTTTTTAGTGTCACTAAAATGTACCTGGTCACTCATCTGCTTTGAAGTTAATAATAATCCTTAATGCTTTAGAGGCAAAGTGTGTTTAACAATCGGAGTTTGCAGATGAGAGAGTGTAAGTCATCTTCAACTTCTAGATCATCAAACAGCATTTAGGACACCCATTTCTCATTCTCTTTGCTGGTAAAGCTCAGGTCTCAGACACTTGCACATTTTGTAGGGGATCTTCTGAAGTTTATCAAAGCAGAGTCGATTTAAAACAGACAAAAACCACCCAGTCACAGGCTTTGCTCACACTGCTTCATTGAGATCCATTTTCTGGGTTTAATTTTTCATACAGATGCGCAAACAGTTGTACCAGTATAATCAAGAAAACACAGGACAAAGTATTAAACAGAGAAGGGGCTGGGAAAGAGAAGGAGGAGAGCTGCTGGCATGTTCAGTGCAGAATGTAGTAATTTAGGAATACACAGGAAACTGCTCTGATTTCCTTCATCATCTTGCAGGTCAGCATGTTCTTGGAGCTTAGTACTTTGAAAAGATTATGAAACAAAACTACTTGACCCACCCTGAAGCAGTCCCTGGACAGAATGGGAATAATTCAAGGACTTTAAAGGTGGGCATGTCGTAACTCTTCTACAACCTGGCATAAACCCATCATCAGACACTTCTGAGTCATTTAATCACCTGCTTATTTGATTTAGAAAAGGGCTGATATTGCCAACAAGCAGTTTTATCCTTTCCATTCCTAGGTTGTTCCTTTATAATTGTGACTATCCAATAAGTGTATTTTTCAATATGCATTTGATTTAGATCTGACGTATTCAACACAAGTGTGACATTAGCTAGCCAAACCAGTAATTCAAAGTTTATGCCAAGTTTACACTAGCTGAAAGATAGACAGAAACCGGTTCAGGATAAGTAAGGTGGTGTGGAAAGACAATACTGTGTTTCATGAAAAAAAAAAAAAATCAAAACCAAAAACCCCACCTTTTACTATTTTTGGAACGGTAAATTTATCGAAGGTCAGTGATGGGCATTTTTGTTAGAGTTCTTGAAGCCTGAACTCAGATTCAGCGTGATCCCAATTTTAGCCAGATGGTGATTTTGTCAACACTCATTCCCCCACTCCATTTTGAATTTAATACTGATAAGGAAATAAGGAGCAGACACAAAATCAAGTATATTATCAACGTAACTCTTATACTGAGCATAATGTACCTGATAAAGGAAAAGCATTTTTTCCAGAAGCTTCCAATTTTATCATCCCATTAAAGATGCTACTGAAGGCAAACATATCCATGCATCTTGAGATTTTACTCTGTATTGACAGGAAAACAAGATGTCTTGAAGTGTATGTTACACTGAAACAGCAAACATCTATTGTTTTAGGATTTTAATAATACCTCAATGTTTTCATGGAGGAAGTTTTCTATCTCAGGGAGTTCTTGCGTTCAGTGGCTAAGAAAATATCAAATCAAAGTTTGATTGACCTTTCAAGCCTTAATATATCAGACTAAACAAATGGCAGTCCATCAGGCATAAGGCAGATGACTATTTCCCCTGCTTTAGTGGCAGGATTTTGTTGACAGAATTAAATATCCATCCCTTGACAAACTCGATAACTCTTGAATGTGATGAGTGCACAAGAAGAGTATCAACTAAACAGTGTTGTTTCACAACAAACCTGTAGCTCTTGTGCACCTGCCACTCTACTTGGATCTAAAAAAGCTCATATTACCTGCAGCTTCATCAGCTGGAGCTGAACAAAATGACACTAGTTGCAGAGATATCTAATCATAGTCTAAATCATGCTAACGCTCAGACGGGCACTACCATACTCCTGTGCATAGGCCCCTTGAAATCAGTTTACTTATGTAAGTAAGTTTAAGTGTGCCTGAAAGCCTGGAGCTGCAATGTGCAGTGAGAAAATAACAGTCTTGGCTTCTGTCATTTTAAGGAAGCAGTAGCTTTTGCATGATATTTTCTGACAGCAAGATGAACCTGTGACAGATATTAAACACTCGGTATTGAGGAAGTAGCAGTAAAGTGCCAGAAAAGGGTTCATTTAAACAATAAGTAGCTTATTTGTAAGCAAACAAGCAAAATTAACAGTTTAAGCAGCAGATTTGGAATACAAACTAAAGAGAACTCATAAAGTTGTCGGCACCTGGTAAAATAGAGCTCTATAACACTGTTGAACTTTGAGTATAAACTATGTAGGAAACTCAGCCCTGGAATGCATTACATATGCAAATTAGTATCTGCCTCAAGGTAAAACAGCAGTTTAGTGGCAAGGGTGGGTAAACAGCTGTACGTTTTTTGGTTTTGAGAAAAAACAATGAAGGTCAAAATGTAAGGATGGGAGGACAACTGCGAAGTAGCAAAAAACAGAAGACAGCCTGAGAACATAAGGAGCACAGCAGCTGAATGTGGATGATGCAATGGTATATGAGCTCCAAATTGCATATTAAAGAATGTGTTCACTGTATTTTTAAACTAAAGGAGTGTAAATATGCACCTGCTGGCAAGATACCCATAGGACAGCAAGGCCAGTAATAGTTTTGTTGTGTACAAGGTTTGAAACATGACAGCCAGTTTGTATTATGATCTCCAGCCTTCCTAGTTCTGGCAGACAAGTAAAGTAATTAGTTTTCTTCACGTTGTCATTGCCATGCTGCCATTTATTTACTGAAGGAGGAAAAGGGAGAAGAAAAATTCAGGGTAGATGGTTTCATATCAAACACTGGTTCTTCACTCAATCCAGAAATCTTAAACCTGGCAGTTAGTGCTGCTGAGCAGTTTAAGCTACTTGCAGAACAAACCTAGTGGCATCTAAAGGACAACTTATTTCTTTTAGTATATTGGGAAGTATCTGACTTACCACAACAAGGAGCTGGTTACAGTCCAGCTTACTGAGAATTAAAGACCGTAAATCATTTATGCAGCTAACAAACATCATGTCATGTTAGTCACATATTTTCCACATTGTGTTAATAACATCCTTGCATTCCTGACAGGTTTTCTATGCCACTAAAGAGTTCTTCAGCTGGAAATCAGATTCTGCTTGGCCCCTTCATATTGACAGGGTGACCTGGAGAAGGATGTGATGTTATGCAAAACAATTTAATCTTGGAACCCAAGCAAGGCATTGTCTCCAGGCATGGTGTCCTTGATGGCAGCATTAGAGACAAGTCTGAATAGTACACTAATAGTCATTGAAACTGGGCTCCTGAGACAGAAACTTTGGCTTTTCTACCTTCAGAATTAGTAATGTAGGACCAGAGACTGACAGTATTTCCTGGAGCATTAAATCTTGCCTCCTAAGATACAGGGCAAGTCAGATCACATAACTCCTTTCCAAAACTATTGTTTTCATATCAGATATTTATCAAGCTCTAGCTGGCCTTGTTCTGAGCAGCAGAGTGGGAATAGAAAATATCCAGAGGACCCTTTCAACTCCAACTATTTTGTGACTCTGTGATCAGAGTTTGGCCCTGAGAGATGAACCCTCAGCTTCTTCATAAGCAATAATAATGTTTTACTCAAATATAAGATCTTGGATGGTAAGAAGCTTTCAGAAGTGCCCCGAATTCCTCTTTATTTTGAACAGATGCCATAACATATTCAGAATTGCTAGGATATTCACCAGTTTCTTGTCCACTTGGACAATAACAGCTGCAGATCTCAATTTCATAGAAATACTGAAAATAGCACTCCTAAAGTTAAGACTTTTCTTTTTTGGCATTTGCTTTGGGAGATGAGGTGGTGGTGATAGTTTTTTAGTTTTACAGTTATTCTATTAGTCCTTAATTGCACAGAGATTCAAGAGTAATTCTAAGATCACATGTTCTCCATGTGATGGTCTTATAGTGTTAGGAAAGACACAACAATCCCAAAAGAAGATAATCAACCCCACCAAACCCTCTTAGCGTTGTTGACTGGACTTGGGTAACACACCAGGAGGTGGTTAATATAAGAGAGGTCACCAGTAACTGCATGGTAGCTTGTGGTATCTGGTTAGTTGCTCTTGCATAGAACCATGGAGGCACATATTTCACTGCTTAGGCTCATGGGGAAAGCAGAGGTCAAGGGAAGTCAATAAGGTGGGGTGAAGAATGCTTTATGATTTTTATAATCAAAAGCTGGAGACGTTCATGTGGGATATTATAGAAGTTATTTCTGCTGTAATTTCAGATTCCAGAAAAGTTTTGATATTCATAGATATTTATTCTAGACTATACTAGATTTACTTTGTTACAAAAGACAATCACTGACTATGTGTGTGATTTATAAATCCCATGCATGTAATTCTTGAAGCACCTATCCAGCAGTATATATGAAAAAAATCTCCTTGTACAGGTAGCAGCTATGCAGACTGCTAATAAGTAAAAGGATGGCATATGCTATTCACTCTCTTCAGTCTCTGATTCAATAAATCATGCAAACAAACAAGAAGTCATTGTTTATGAGAACTTTTAATAATTCAGAGCACACAATAGGTTTTCCCCTCAGTGATGAAGGCAGCACAAGATTAATGTCTATGTCCTTACCAAACTTTTTAGGACCCGAGACCCAATGAGGATCTTACAGTGAACTTGTACTCCTACACCCAGCAGAGAGAGTAAGTGACTGGATCCCTGCTCTGTGGCTTAGCATCCCATAAGTATGGTGTGTTTACCTCTGCAGTTCAGCAGGCCTTTCATTCTATCCTGGTCTACTCAGCTGTCATACGAAAAATCCCTCAGGATACAGGTAGCTGTCCATACTCACAAAAGGGAGGAAATAGCAGTCTACATCAAGTCTACATTTATCTCAAAAAAACAGTGATGTCATTAGAACTAACAATATTGTTATTCTGGACTTGGAGCAAAGTCTGAATAATCACACAGCTGGTTACCAAAGCTCAGCAGACATTTCTAAAGGCACGATAACTCAATTATGTTCAGTTGAGAACTCATCTACATACTTTTAGGAAAAGAGTTGTAAAGGAGATGAAAAAGAGTATTTGTAAGGAATAAGCCAACCTTTCTAGCCAGAGATCAAAGTTAACAGTGAATCAACGTTCATCTCATAGGGCCCCTGGAGCAGACTTCTTTCCACCCTGCTTACAGCATACCAAAAACCCTACAGATTTCCATGCAAGCTGGAATCATTTTGACTTTCACCAACTTGATTAGTAATCCAGGGTAGAAGAAAATGTGCTGGATTTTACATAGTATGGAGGGAATCTCTAAGGTTATTAGGATATAGGAAACATTTAATTCAGCCTCCTAACATCAGCAGTTAGCTGGGGTATTGCAAAAACCTTAGAAAGAAGGAGGTCTCATTAGTATGCAAAGAACAGTGACTAAAAGATGTAAGACAGTTTCAGGTACAGATTTATACAGCTGAAGCAAAAAAACACCATCAATCTTACCTGAATGCTGCAACCAAGTACACTCCCTTATTCTGTGATGGGATTCATCCCCTAAACCAGAAAAAGCTATTGAGTCCTGTCAAAACCTCCCACTAACACGCATAAGTGAAGTCTGATAATTTGGATTCCAAAAATTACAAATACAATATATTGAGTTCAGAATTAAATCTCAGCATAATTCATTCAAATTCTCCTAGACAGACATTGCCATTTAGAAATTAAGGTCAGTAACTGAGCCTACTTTTCACCTTTTGTTGTTTCTTTGCTTTGTAATGTTACAGTTTAACTGGCTTTTCTACATCAATCCTTCAACATGACACACTGTGATCACTGAAATGATGATGCCTTAGAGGAAAAATGTACTTCTGGCATAAAAGTCAATTTCAGAGATGTATACATAGCATGCACAAACACAGACACAGACCCCTTAGCTGTCTTTCAAATTATTTCTCTTCACAGATGTGCATTTTCTTAGCATATAATATGCAGCCAGTTGCAAAGCATGGACAGATATCTCTTCGCATCTCCAAATGGGATTACAAACACCCTTTTTATTTCTTTAAATAATTAAGACTACATGGTCCCAGATAATTAGGTGAAAAGGCAGTCATGAGTACTCTCTAGCAAATTGTAAGTCTTGCAATATTGATTTCCACTGCTCCTGCTTCTACCAAAATTAAGCACTACCATATAGACAGCATCATGCAATATGTAAAAAAAGATTGTAAGTGCTTCCTTTCCAGAAAAAAAAAAACAACAAAACAACGAAACACGTGTAAAAACTATGCAAATAAACAAACCACAGGAAGTTTTGTATGAGATCTGAACTTTTAAGATAACAAGTTTTTCCTATGCACATGGGCACTGTAGTTCAGAGGCCTTATGTCTCCAGGCATTGCTCCATCTTCTACCTTGTCAATACTTCTGAAAAGAAAAACCAGCTTGTGGGGAGCTAAGTGTACCATAGCTCAGACTCCAGAGGAGAAATTGGCATCTGTGGTGGGTTGACCTTGGTTGGCCAAGTTGACCATCAAGCCACTCTATCACTCCCTCTCCATCAACAAGATGGGGAGAAAAATACAACAGAAAGCTTGTGGGTTGAAATAAGGACAGGGAGATCACTTTCCAATTACCATCATGGGCAAACCAGAATTGACTTGAGGAAATTATTTTAATTTATTGCCATTCAAACAAATTAGGGTAATGAGAACTGAGAACTAAAAACTAATCCAAAAATGCCTTCCCCTTATTGCTCTCTTCACAGGCTTAGCTTTACTCCTGACTTTACCTCCTCCCGCTGAGTGGCACAGGGGAACAGCAGCTAGGGCTACAGTCAGTTTAGCAAGCATTGTCTCTGCTGCTCCTTCCTCCTCAGATTCTTCTCCTTCTCCAGTGTAGTGTTCCTCCCATGGGATACCATCCCTCATGAACTTCTCCAAAGTTCATCTTTCCCACTGTCTGCAATTCTTCAAGAACTGCTCCAGCATGAGTCTTTTCCACAGCGTGCAGCCCTCCAAGAACAGGCTGTTCCAGTGTGAGTGCCTCATGGGGTCACAAGTCCTACCAGAAAACCTGCACTGGCATGGACTTCTCTCTACATGAACCACAGCTCCTGCTAGGACCCTGCTCCACAAGCCACAGGGTAATGTCTGCTCCAGCACCTGAAGCACCTTCTCCTCTTCCTTCACTGTCCTTGGTCTGCATAGTTGTTTCTCCCCCATTTTCTCATTCCTCTCTCCCAGATGCTGCTGCACAGTGGTTTTTACCTTTTCTTGAATGTTATGCCAGAGGTGCTACCAAAGTTGCTGTTGTTAGAGCCACCTGAAATTGGCTTTGTCAAACATGAGGGGAACTTCTGGTGTCTTCCAACAGTATCCACTCCTGCAGCTCCCTCCTGTTAAGAAACCCTTGCCACATAAACCCAATACAGCATCTTAACTAAAAATATTACGAAGAGAAACCACAGCAAAATTTCCTAAAATTCAAGTTTTACAGTAAAGATTAATGAAACAGAAGCTTTGTCCCATCCAAGGAAGAGGGAAAAGGAAGAACATTCACCTTAAATTTTACTCTGCTGAGCTACAGACACACAGGTGAGCACAAGGAAAGGCAAATCTGGCATGACAAATATGTCATTCTGCTTCTGGCAGTCACAGGATGCATCAAACAGTGCCACAAATACTGATTGCCTAAAGCAAAGGAAATGGGAGGACAAAGAAATGAACAATAGGAGAGGGATGACAAACTACGAAGCAGATGAGTATATGGTAACCTCATAAGACACAAAGCAGAACTCACTGAGTACAAATCTTCTTGCATCTACCTTCCTAAACCCCAACACAGCAGCAGAGTGAAACACAGAACATCCCTTAGTTAAAATACTTAACAGCAAACTAAATCAAATGCTGTCAAATATCAGAGACCTGTAAAGCTGGTGGCTGGTGTTTCATTGTTGTTTTATATTCTTCAAGATTTCAATTATTTGCTAATTCCTCCTGGGAAATCTTTGTCCTAGTTTCCTTAGAAAACACAGGACTTCATAATTACATAAACCGCTGACTACTTCACGGTTAAAGAAGCAAACCTTACAAAAAAAAACCCCTGTGAAGTACAAACTAGTAAACAAGTAAGAGCTAACGGCATAAAGATTAAAAGGAGGGATTTATTATTCAGAGCATTCATAAAAATGAGTACAAAATAAAATTTAAAATGTTTTTACATAATTTTAGGTCCACCCTAAATTTAGTTGATTTGGAAGGATGCCTTACTACTCAAACTGGGAGACAGGACACTTCTCCACATAGACTATTGTGGATTTTAATTTAAATTCTGTCATGCTTTTATACGTCTTTCTCTACCGGCTGGGTTTTTATAAGTAAAACCAAAGTGATGGAAAAGTTTGTAAACTGCTTTAAGATGCAGGAATCTGCCATTCATTACACAGTGGTCCCTTTCCATTGTCCAGAACAAGGTCAATATAACACAAAGACACATAGAATAATAGAATGGTTAGGGTTGGAAAGGACCTTATGAACATCCAGTTCCAATCCCCCTGGCAGGTGACACCTCACACTAGACCAAGTCACCCAAGGTTCTGTCCAACCTGGCTTTGAATATGCCAGGGATCAAGCGTTTACATGGCAGCCTGTTTGCCCTCTGAACAAGCACCTAACAAACAGCAATGTGTTGTGTAAAGTGATCTGTCCTTTGAAGCCTACAGTATTTGAATTCGTCACTTAGTACCACCTCTCCTCTTCCTTCCTCTTAGCTTCACCAAGAGCAGGTAGAGGGAGGCAACAAGAGTTAATGCACTGTTTCACTCTCACATTTATTTTATTTTGTGGAATTCTTCAGTCTCCATTCACTTCAGGATAACTCCACATTTTCTTCTATATCAAATACCTGTGGTTTTAGTAAAGGATAGATGACATTTTATGATACTCTGGTCTTTAACATGTGTCGTGGTTTAAACCCAGTCAGGTAACTTGTTCACTCACTCCCAGTGAGTGGTGCCGAGCTGACAACAATCAAGGTCCGTGTCCGTCTCCCCCCCCTCCCTGCACCGGGGCTCTCCCCTTCCCCGCTCCCGGAGGAACGGGGAGGAGGATCGAGAGAGTGCAACTCCTACGGGTTGAGACAAGAACAGTCCAGCAACAAATCACCACCGCTACTATCAGCTAAAACAATGATAAGGGAAAATAACAAGGGAAGAGAATACGATACCACCAGCCAAGAAAACGAGTTCCACCCGGAAGCTCCTGTCCTTCCGGGTAACTCCCAGTTACCCCCCACCCCGGGCATGACGTGCTGTGGTATGGAATACCTCCCCGGCTAGCCCGGGTCAGGCGCCCCGTCTCTGCTTCCTCACAGCTTCCCCTCTTCCCTGGCAGAGCATGAGCCTCACAGAGTCCTTGGTCAGGGTAAACATCACTTAGCAACAACCGACAACATCAGCTTCACCAACGCTGTTCTCAAAACTAGAAGTCAAAACACAGCACTGCACCAGTTAACACAAAGGAAAAAACATGACTGCTACTGCTGAACCCAGGACAACATGTTTCCTTGTCATTTTGCATGAATAAAAAATGGGCTTTACAAAGAAAGGTCTTCAGGACCATATTTCAAATCTGTTTCTGTCCTAAGCCCCCCTCAGAAAAAGGAACAAAGATTGGGGAAGGGAGAAAGCGAGAGAAAGAAGACATAGAGAGAAGAGCTGCCTTGCTATCTTGTGCTTTTCTGTGTGTTTGTTTGTTTCTTAAACCATCATAAAGGAAATAAACAGTGGATACTGAATACTTTCCTCTCTGCTCTAAGCAGACAAAGAGGTTTTTGAAGCATCCTCTTTGATTTTGAAGGTTAACAGATCTGGCCTCAGAAGAATAGCCTGTGAAAGACAGCCGGACATCTCTTACAGAGGTTCTTTTCTGGAGAGTCATTGCTCTTCCCATCAAAAAAAAACCAAAACAACACTGCCATGGGCAGTATATTATCAGCAGTTGTGGTGAGTATATAAGCAAAGCCGTCATTCAACCCCCCTGAAATAAAAAGGCAATAATAATACACCTGTCTCCTGGATACCTTTGTCTGTTGGATAGGTTCTCCCTGTCATGTGACTGGAAATGGCTTGCTCCCATGCCACACTTATAACAACAAAATCTGTCTCCGTGGTAACGGATAAACGTCTGTCCCCTGTTAGGTTTTAATCTTTCAGTTTCCATTACAAAATGGCATGTAACAGACGCATGCTCTGGCTAGGAGCACTAAGGGTGGGGTGGGTCATGGAGAGCTGAGAATGCGGGGTTGGGTGAGGTTTTGTGTTTATTTTGTTTGATTTCAAACTTGCATTTCCGGTTCAGTGTGCTGGAGATTTAAGAAAAAAAAATGGCCATTTTTGTCAGAAACTGCACTATTCCATCCTGTAAGTCTATGCTGTTATCCAGGAGAGTCCACAAAAGGCTGGCACAACAACCATGAATTTTAACTAGTGAAGAATCTTTTCAGTCTTGCAAGAAACAGCACATTTCAAGGTTCAGTGTAGAGAAAATGCTCTCTGAACCCACAAAGCTATTAAAATCTAGAGGCTTTTAGAGCAAAGGATGCTAGTTTTCAGTTTGTAACTTGTCCCTTTATAATCCGGTACAGTTATATGTGTACAAAGAGGCAGGGAGCTTGAATTTTTAATCTTACCGTGTAAAAACAAAATGTTCAGAGTATACTAGTGACCATTCACCCAAAGGCCAAGACTCCCCAGCCCTTATGAACAAAATCCCTTTCCCCTCCTCTCTCAACTCCTCAATTACTTCTCTCTCTTCAATGGCATCTCTGTATAGCGGGCAGTTTGTGAGCCTGAATGTACACAACAACCTCTAGTGATCAAAGATGTAACTACACATCATATTGGCAACAGTAACTTCTCTTAGCCAGACCACAAGACCTCTTTCCTCAAGGAAAAACACCAGGACTGCAACACTTGTGGCAAAAATCGAAAGCTTTTACAATATCTAGGAAGGAGAAAAAGTGCTGACAAGCGCACACAGTAAATTGCAGTAAAAATCTTCAGTGATTTTTAAAAAATGAGTATTTATTCAATGAGAGAACCCCGTGGACCTCCCCATTAATGAAGGAATGAAAGCCTGAAAACTGTCCCCATCCAAAGAGATATTTTTGTTGCTAGCAGGGGAATAGAAGATAAATTTGAAAGGCCACAGGTCAGTAAGCACTTCATTACTTCTTAGGAAGCAGAACATGAACAGATTTCTAAAGAAATCTTTGACGAGCACAGGGAATAAGCCGAAACCCCTAATCATTTCGCTGAAGTGCCCCGGTGGGAAATACACTTTCCAGGGACTGTGGCCCCAGACATCCCATCAAAGGTGATGGCAAAAATTTGTGACAGAACTGATAACAAGATCTTGATCTCCAATTTAATAGACAGGTTTTATCCACTATAACACAGCTTTTATATAAATTTAAAAATTGCTTATAGTTTCTCTACACACATTGAATGTTACAAAATAATCACATGATTTTGTAAAGTGCTTTTAGCTTTATAGATAACAAAGGACTCATTAAGTGAAAAATTTTGTTCTTGAACAAATTTTTCCTCCATTCTCCCACTTTACAAGAGTGCTTTCCAAGTTAGTGGCACAACCTGCCTGTTCCTGAACTTCAGCTTTTAGATTTCCTTCAATTAGTAGAAAAGGAAGTTTCTTGACATGGTTAGGAGGAATTGCACTCTGGGCAGAACTTGTCCTAATTCATTGGCTATAGAGGAAACCTAAACACTGTGGGAGGTGGCTGACTGGTAGGGTTAATCTCAGCTAGGGGTGGAAGAAAGTCCCAGTTCTGTCTATGATTAAGCCAGCACTCTCTCCAGCCACCTTATTCCCTGTTTAGAAGTACTACATGGGCTTACAAAGCCTGACCCCAGAACGAGAATCATTAGCAGACGATGGGGATGGCAGGAAACTCATGATTCTTAACAAATCCTGAATACTGTTGTCATCACATCGGTTCAACAAAAGTCTTTTACATTTCTCTTAACCTTAATATTATTTGTACTTTATTTTTTTATATATATTTTTTTATATTTTTAATATATTTTTATATTTTTAAAACTACATTTTCATGTATTTAGACAAAGGAAACCAAGGCAAGGAAAGATACTGATTAAATTTAAAAAAAAAAAAAGAAAAAAGTTTTAATCTTGGCAAATTTATAGAGTTAAATGGCTACAAGTCAAAAATAAAAGTAGCATCTCAATTCTACTGCTTCAATTGCAACCCTTAGCTAACTTTAAAAAGATAAATTCATTAATTTCCTCAGAACATACACATTATTTAAACAGAGAGCAAGACACTCATTTTACAGAAACATTAACACAGACTCAGAAGAAACCTTACATGTGCTCAAGTAATTTTAAAATATAAATGTGTGACCAGGTGTGACCATGTTTGAGCACATATTCAAATAAAGTTTTCTGAAAGCTCTACACACATCTCCGGCCCCAGAAAACATCCTTACCCCATGCACCAGTGCAAATGGCAGTGGTTTTGCTATACTTCCCCTCCCTGGGAAGAGGGAAAAGACCGCAATATCCCACTCACTGGGCCACAACCACCTGACGAACGAAAGGAATGCACAATCCCTCATATCAAAGAGCAAGTAAAAAGAGGAAAGCCTTCTGCAGGCCCCAACAAAAGAGAGGGACAGTTGATTCCCTCAAAGACAACAGGAGATGTCCAGCCCCACTCTTTAGGGATAGCTTCCCTAAGTATTCCTGCTGCCGCTGCATCTGAGGCATCTCCGATTGTGAGGTTTTGTCTTAAACAGCTAAGAGGTGAAGCACAAGCTCCAGGGAAACAGTCTTCTTTATGTTATTTTAGATATAGCTTACATCTAATGCAACCATTTGGGGAATAAGACCTTTCCCTACTATGTCCCAATGGGTGCACAACAAATGCTTCATTCTTTCAACAGCTTCCCTTCCCTGTTCTTGACATCTTGAGGAAATTTCCAAATTATGATAACTGCTTTTTTGCTAGATGTTGAAGAGCTGATCATTGGACTACTCCCATTTTAGAAAATGGGTCTTTACAGACCAAGCTGCTCTTTACTTGTGACAGCTTATGCAAAAGAGTATTACTGGAACTATAATAATTTCACATTTGGGGAATATAAATCAGATACATTCCAATTGTAATCATCTCCTTTTTGAACATCTTTTTTGTTCATGCTTGAGTATCATTAGACAGTAAGGAGAGGCTGTGTGTGGATTTTAGACAGCAAGTAAATATTAATATATTGTGCTTTAATATGTAAGCTTGTCAAGGTGCTCCAATAGTAAAGTGATTTATAAAATGAAAAATCAATATGAATAAACTCTAGTGAATATGCATTGTGGATTTATCTGTAGAAAAGGATAATGAGAGACTGCCTTTTTGCTGTCTCTTATAGCTACAAAATATAGCTTTTCTAATAGAAAAAAATGTTTTCTATTACAGTCCATCTAATGGCACTGAAATCTGAAATCTGGCATCCCATCAACCCAGAGAATGAAACAAAACTAACCCTTATTGCAAATTCACTTTTGCTGTGACTTCGCAAGAATTAGGACTGCTACAGAACAAGCATCATGCTAACAAATTGTATTGGGTCATCTAACACTCAAATGTAGATGCTAATTCTCTGAAGAACAGATTCCAACCAGCTGTGATATACATGTTTTTTTCATTCAAATTCCTCTTGGAGGTCAACGTATTCAATGCACTCAAAATTGGAAGGCTCATTTACAAGAAGTATATTGAAATACCAAATATCTACAGTATTGAGGAAATAGCTGGATCTGGGATTAAACTTTGGATGTGCTTCTGGTTAGAAAGACATTGCTTTTTAAGTAGAAAACTGACAGGCCTCCAATGAAAGCAAGCAGTCTTGGAAAATACATTTCAAAAAGCACAAGGACACAAACTAATGACACAAAAAAGGTAACACCTCTCCAAAAAAAAAAAGAATAATAATAATAAAAAAAAAACCACAAACATAGAAGTCAGAACGGTCTTTAAAGAAAATGTTCTTTTAGTAATGAGTTTCATCTCTTTTTTCTATCTCTCTAGGTTACTTTATTGCACTGGAAAGCAAACATTGAGAATTCCCAGGATAGAAGATACACTACCTACATGCCTATCCTTAATTTAAGCTCCTGCCAAAGTAAACTACAATCTATGTTGTGGTTGAAAGTAAAATTAAGGAGAAAAGTAACCTTATGATTGTTAGAATGACATTCCACTAAAACACTTCTCTCTTTAACAGGAACACACGTATTGAAACTCTGCCAGCATCCGAACTACATATCAGTAAATTTACCTGAATTCATAGTGACTTTTGATTCTGTTTAATGGCAAAGCCCATTTCTTTCACACCATAACTGTTGCAGGTTCTTATTGTTTGTTTCAGTCCATGCAGATTTTTGGTTTTCAAGCATGTCTGGACCAAGAAAGGTACTGTAAGTAGAGAGAGACAGTGTGGGAGGAGAAGAGGTAAAGATGAGGTTGTCATAGTCTTTGAGATGATTAATTCATAGCAAAAACTAAGCATATGATTGCCTTGCCCTGATTTGCAGAGTGTTTAGCACAACTCTCCAGGCACATTAAACAAATTGGAAATACAAAGATGTTACATCAGTAAGGATAATAAACCTTTCTAACCCACAACCCTTAAGCAGAATCAGTTAACAACTTCTCTTCATCTACTAGAAAAATTACTCCTGAGCACATCCCGAAAGCTAGAAGATCTGACAGACATTCAGGAAATTGCTTTTGGAATTGCCCAAGGAAAACACTGTATTTTCTTTGGTCTCCCTGGCAGACCAAGGGTTATTGCCATGTTCCAGAGTTGGTCTGAATAGCTGCAGAAAAATGTGGCCATAGAGATAGTGACTTGGATTTAACAAATCAAAACCTTATCACCAGCTTCAACTGTACACTTCTTGGCTTTTTCACTTGGCTTGAAGTTTGAGCTCCAGGTAACACTGGGAGGCTCTAATCCCAACTGAAACTTCTGGATGCTGTTCTAACTTAAAAACCCAACAACTTATATAAGCAATATCAAAGTCAGCTGCAAATCCAAAATTCAAACCACAGCTTAGGAAATTGTGCACTTCTGCACTGTGTCCATTCTGTACTCTGACAGCTAGGACAGTCCTATCGTTCACCTGCATCAGGTTTTTCTCCCTTGACAGTGATGTTCCCCATATCAGGCTTAGGCTGAAAAGCAAGTGAGAAATGACCCTAAAAACAGATTCTTGGTAAGCAGGAGAATCCAAACAGGCTAAAGATTGTCAGCACTACCATGTCATGACCTGTGATTTCCACAATTGACCGCACCACATGAAGCTGAAGTCCTCATGAAGAAAAGGTTTTTAGCAGGATCTAAACATCTAGCCCAGTGAATGATGCACCCTCTGCCCCCACCAAAGGCAGAGAGTGACAATATTCCCTCATACTTTCCAGAAATAATTAGAAGTGATGCAAATGTCTGTGTATACCACCAGTACCAAGGCCTGCAACAGAGAAGCTTGTACCATTCCTTCAGTCAGCCACCTCCCACATTGGCAAACAGCCCTGGCTCAGCAAGAAGGTACTAGAAAGCCAAGGGGGTTCCTCCTTCCAAGTATGATAGGGAATTAGACCCCTCCATGACTGCCCCCTGCAGAGTAGGAGGTTGAACTAGTCTAGACAACAGAGTAGTTAATGCCTCATGGAATATAACTCATTGCAGGAAAATTCACAATTATCTATCATCTGGCAGGGAACAGGATAGGGTTTTATTCTTTGGGAAGACTGTCACTTCATACCAAACCTGTTAATTTTCAAGAATAATGGACAAGAATTTGCCTGATTAGCAGTTTTTTTGAATGCATAGGTATTTTTAGATTATTAAAATAATATTATATATATGTCTTCTTAAGTGCTGAATAGAAAGTGACAGTTTTCATGCCATAGCTGTTGGCTACCAGAACTCAGTGTGGGTTCTACACATAGAAGCAGAGGTATTGCGTAGGAAAGGGCACTGCTGTCTCCTTTTCTCTTTCTTCTCATAAAGAAACCATCTCTGCCTCCTACCTCTTTCCTCTCTAAAAGAAGGTTTGTGTCTCTCCTTCCTTGTTTCCTATGTAAAAGGAAAAAAACAGGCCGCATCAAACCAGCATTAATATGTGCTTTTCAGTGTGAGTTCCTTTGGCTACAGAACATAATACCCAAATTTACCCAGATGTTGTCAATCAGCAGATGTTTCCATATTATTTAAAAGTCACACATAATTTGCATAGCAATGCCTTTCCCTGCTTTCTCAATGTGTACTGCTCTGTAAACTAGTGTGAAAATATCAGACTAATATATTAAATTTTACATTAGCAATTAAATGGGAAGATTTCACTCTTTCAATTTATTAAGGAAACTGATTTTAATCGTGATACGTACCCACTCTTTTCCTAGCATTTTTGTTTTCTAAACAGCTTCTCTTTTTTTCCAAAAACATTCTGGAGCATGCAACTCGCATTAAGATTAGAGGGTGTCATAACAAATAATTTAGATTTCCTAGATCAGAATAAATCTCACACAGGTTCACATCTGCATAAGCACTGTGTTGTGTGAGGCAGGTCCAGATGAAGATTACAAAGTTCATTCTCCATGCAGTACCTGGTGGTGGAATATGCAGTGCCTTTAAAAATACTAGGCATCATTATACCAGCAGCAAATACATTTCTACTGACACATTTTTTTTTGTATGAAAAAATCACAATTTCTCATTCATGTTAAACTTTTCATCTTACTCATGGGCACTTGCTAAAACACCTTGTCCTTATCATTCTCCAGGGGCATTCACCTCTGTGCCTTTCCAAATGAGGAAACCAGGGTCAAGAATGAGTAGGACAGACTTAAGCCCATGTTTCTCTTTTTCTAGGAATAGTGTTCCATTCCTCCAACAGAAATTCAAAGGAGATAACCAAAGCACCTCATATATCGACAGGAAGCACAAAAAGAAATTGGTTTATTTTTTTTTTATCCCAGGTGGAGGCATTTTCTACGTCCCAATTCTGCCACTTTTTTTACTGGAATCCATGATAACTGTTTTGTCTTCTCCATGGCAGGATGGGAGGATTATCAGTTCTTCTCAGAACTGTGAGTATTCAGAAGTACAGGCAAAACCCACAAATACATATACTTATTTGGCCTGTCTGTACAAATTCCTATTGTAGAGAACATAGCCTTCACAAGAGTGCAGTAATGATTTTGAAGTAGAACTGACAACTGGGAAGGTCTTCAGCTGCTAAAAATGTGCAACAAAATTAGTTTTCGAAATCCTGATAGAAAACGCTGATCTCAGAGTCCAACAATTGGGAAGACATAGTCCAAGGAAATAACATGGTCAGAGAAAACAGCAAAGGACTAGTTCTGCTCTCCAGTGTGTTGGAGTAAATCCAGAACAATTCCACAAAAGTTAGTGTGTTTTTCTGGATTTAAACTACCAATGCTTAGAGAAGAACTTGACCACAAATTCCTGACCTGCAGCGTAATGTCCCCAAAGCATAGAATTTCCTACACTGATATTCTTATGATAACAAGGGTGAGGGGGAAAAAAAAAAAAGAAAAAAGAGTATACCAGAGTGGATCTGCATATCTGCATCAGTCAAGGAAGGGGGAATTTTGCTTCCAGATCTTTATATACATCTAGCAGTATAGGAGGTGCAACTAAGACAAACATTCTGGACTTCAAAGTATAGAATCATAGAATCATAGAATAATTAGGGTTGGAAGGGACTTTAAGATCATCAAGTTCCAACCCCACTGCCATGGGCAGGGACACCTCACACTAAACTATGTCACCCAAGGCTCTGTACAACCTGGCCTTGAGCACCACCGGGGATGGAGCATCAACAACTTCCTTGGGCAACCCGTTCCACTGCCTTAGTTATAGTCATGAGTACTGATGGTAAATAATACTGAAAGGAGAATTATGTGAATGTAACCAACCTTCCTTGCCTACATTACGTGCAATGCACACTTAAGACTTCATCTATTAAAATTACTTCACTAACTTCTATGATATCACCATACTTAGCATGATGCCTATATATTATACAAACACTGCATCTGTCAAGGAGATGGTATGTAAGAATCTCAACTTTCATCAAAACAAAAAAGTTCCCAGTACTGCTACCCTTTGGAAAGATGAAGAAAAGCTTGAAATACAATCACAGTTCATTACAAATACCAAGAAAACAAAGAACTAATAAAGAAATACCCTAATATAGTGATAACATTTTAATGCTCTGGTAGGATTTTTTTTAAAATAGTCTATGTTAATGAATTTGGGTTCATAACTTCTAAGAATACCTAGAATCAAAGCATGGTTTGTGTTGTAAGGGACCTTAATGATCATCTGGTTCCAACCCCCCCGCCATGGGCAAGGACACCTTCCACTAGGCCAGGTTTTGCAAAGCCCCATCCAGCCAGGCTTTGAACACTTCCAAGGATGGGACATCCATGGCTTCTCAGGGCAACCTGCTTCTAGTATGTCACCACTCTTACTGTTACTGATGGTACTAAGCCCAACACATTTTAAAGCATAACCCATTTTTCTAACCCAGGTATGCTTCCACACATCATGAGAAGGAAGTATACTTGTTTTTCAGTGGATAGTCTGAGATTATTAGTGTTATAGTAGTTGGGCTTCCCTGACAAAGTACTCTTCTGAATAAATTAATGTCATAATGAACAAACGTGCCATTTTCTGACACACTAAATTAAAACAAGGTCTGGATTTATGAGCTGTGGCACTCAAGGTGACATTCTCCTTTAAAAACAATTTCTGTTCCTTTTTAATGGAAAAACACAAAACTGGCCAAAGTCACCAAACACTATGAATTTCAGATCTATATTTTGGATATGCTAGTTCCTTAAAAGACTCAATGGAATTACAGACTAGCTTCCTTATGCTGCTTAGAAAGTTTTTAGCAAAGAAACATTTTACAGAAAATGTTGAACAAAAATAAATGAGCATATATTTACTACCTTTCTACTCTGATTTCAGAACAGTTCATAAATTCCCTCAATATATTGTGAGCTGAGATAAACAAAATTTACCAATAAATATATATATATTTTTTTCTCCATTAATTGTTCAAAGACAAGACATCATACTGAAAAAAAATCTCACCTTAGTATTCAAAGTTGTATGAATATCTTTGGAGCCAAACGGCAAGCCAGCTTTTGGAAACAGTCATTTGTTTTCTTGGTTAATTACTTCTTTTACTTCACATACAATTCCTTGATTATGTGGCTTATATGAGTAATGAGCATGACACAAATGGTAATTTCACAAACCCGGCTTCAAAGCAAACTTTTGTTGGTGAATATTTAAGCATAACAGCCTCACTATTTGATATACACCACTATATATATACCCAGACAGAGCTGCCACAAAAAAAACCAAGAAAACGGCAAACTTGCTATAAGTACACTCTGTCTTAGTGTCTGTGTCACCCACAAAGATGTTAAACAGCATCAGTCCCAGTACTGACCCCTGAAGTGCCACTGATCTCCACTTGAACATTGAGCCATTGACCATGACCCTTTGAGTGTGACCACCTAACCAGTTTCTTATTCACTGAGCAGTCCATCTGTCGAATCCATGCCTCTCCAATTTAGAGACAAGTATGTCATGTGGGATAGTGGCAAATGCCTTGCACAAGTCCAAGTAGATGTCAGGTGCTCTTCCCTTATCCATCAACATTATGGCTCCAGTGTAGAAAGTCACCAGATTTGTCAGGCTTTTGTAGTTCCCTGCATCTTCCTTATTTCCCTTTTTTTAAATTTGGGGTTATATTTCCCCTTTTCCAGTCAGCAGTAACTTCACTGGACTGCCATGCCTATTTCTCTATATTGTTCCCAGGCTTCCCATCCTTGCTTCCACCTTCTGTAGGCCTCCTTTTTATGCTGGAGTGTGTTCAGGAGCTCCTTACTCACCCATCCATGGAGGCCTCCTGGTGGTCTTGCTTGACTTCCTCTTTGCCAGGATGCATCGCTCATGAGCCTGGAGGAGGTGATCCTTGAATATTGTACAGGTTTCTTGGGCTCTTCTTCCCTCCAGGGCTTTATCTCATGGTACTCCACCAAGCAGATACCTCAAGAAGCCAAAGTCTATTCTCCTGAAGACCAGAGTAGTAAGCTTGCTGCTCACCCTCCTCATTGCCATAAGGATCGCAATCGCCACAATTTGGACCCCAAAGTGGTCACTGCAGTGAAGGCTGCCCTTGATCTTCACATTCCTCACCAACCCCTCCCTGATTTGAGGTCAAGGTCCAGCAGAGCCCCTCTCCTCATAGATAGGTAAAAACATTTTATTTTGACCTCTGTGAAACAAAACAATCTAATCCTCTATCCTGAAATTACTTTTCATTTCAGTAATTTCTTTACTCCATATTTATAAAACAATGCAAAGAAAAAACTCAAAAATTAAATATATTGATTTTTCATCCCTAAGTGCATTACTTGAGGGACATTTCAGTTAACAAAACATTTACATGAAAAGCTACTGTTCTGCTACAGAAGGAAAGGCATTTCAAAATTCTGAAGTTCAGCTAAAAGCATGGCTCCCACTTAGTTTTAGTGCATAGAAAAAAATGCATGTTGTAGTCATAGGAGATTTCACTGAATGCTGTTAGTTAAAAACTGATGGCTATTTAACGCTTAATGTACCAACGACAAAGCAGTACATTTGTGTTTCCAAATTAATTGACCATCCTCTATAGGTATACCAGTTTTAACAATTTAAGAGTTTTAAGGATTTAAGTTATACATTTGGTGGTTTCTGCGAACTGATATACAGTCTATGATCAACTGCAGATTTTGAAATGGCTGCCATAAAGCAATGCCATCACAGTTCCTTTCAACCAGTAATGAAATAGAAAAAATTCCAACAAATACTTACATGTTCAAGTTTATTATTATTCTATAAAGTGTTCATCTTCCTCTAAGTTTTAGGAAACGGTGATTTTTCCAGTCTCAAACAAACTATGAAGAGAAATACATGTGTGCAAACTTCTCTTATACCCATGAATGAGATACCATCCACGCCAAAATTTGACACACAGGTTGACAGATCTGAACAACTTACACAGAATGGAGAGCATCAGCTTGCTGTTCTAGCTAGAAACAAAAATAAGAAAAATAAGCATCCTGTTTTTTAAAACACATTGCTGACTAGCTCTGCATATACAAAAATCTGAGCATATGCATAATCCTGTAACACAGATGACATGTAATATTATCTTCATCTTGAATGCTGGGGTCTAGATATTTGGGTATAAGTCACATTTGAGGAGCAGAGGACTATGCTATGAAGTATGACCTAAACCTAAACACCAGAATACTGTATTCTTAAAAAAAAGAAAAAGAACAAACAACCACCTAAATTTGATGGATCCAAAAATGTCTTATGTTCAGGGGTGGAGTGAACAAGCATTGAGAAAGAGCAACCTCTTTTACAGCATCTGAAGTTGAGAATTCAGAAATAAGTGTATGGAAAATTGTTATTTTGTTCAGAACTGACATGAAAATTTGCTCATATTTTAAACAACATAAAACTTGATTCTTCTTGAGGAAGAAGAATTCCTTAAAAAAAGGAGAATAGTAAAAGTAGACAGAAAGGCCCATGGAGTGTAGGAATAAAGACTGCAAGTAGCAACAACTCATATTTAAGATAAAGTATCAATATGTGTCAACTTGAGACATATACTGAAAAGGTAAGCATTCTCTGAATTTCTGAGTGATAAGGGAAATGCTCAGGGCCTTCACAGTGTTTTCAATGCAATTAAATACTCCTTTTATTTTTTTTAATCAAGTTGAAAGCACCAGCAGGCTAGGAAAAGAGTTGGGAGCAGAAAGCTGGTTTATCTTGTCACAGTAACTGAAATTTAACAGTAACCAGATTTGCCAGAAATTTGTGAAACTTTGCCCTGGGAAAATTTACATGAAACAAACTTCTAATTTATTGTATAAATATAATTCAAATATCATGAATAATGCAATCCTCATTCATATTTACCAAAGACTTTACTCGTAATCATTCTTATCAGTCTGGACAGTTTGCTTTTTGAGGCAGACAAGTAAGGATTTATCCAAGCTTTTGTTTGAAGTGTTTTACCTTCTGGAATTCAGGGAAAAGAAAGATGATGAGAGTCTGTGATATCATGAAAGTGAGTAGCAGAAGCCTAGGCAACAGAGTTCATAATTCATAATCACAGCCTATTATTTATGATAATGTTTTTATTAGGATTTCATTAGGATAACCTCTCTAAAAGCAAAAATAATGACAAGGGCATTTAGTCATAAAGAGGACAGACAGCCTGTATAAACAGTCCTTCCAATATCCCAGTAGGAAGAGAAAAAGAATAAAATTCTGGTTCAAAAGAATCCAGTTAAGTTAAATAAGACCAAGATTAGTCCTCATAACCTCCTTTTCTGTTCACAACATAGAAAGCTATTTCTCACCAGTCCAGAGACATTTACCTGTTCTAATACTGCTGTTTACTGCCATGCCAACACTCTCCTATCAGCAGATCAGCTTTTTTTTCACCTTTGTGGACCTCTGTTTGTAGTGATATTATTTCATTTCCTCCTGCTAGCTGAATCTTGATTTCCAGATATCATTTTGTACAACTGACAAACCTGTAACATGGTATTCTGCCAAACAGAGGCATATCAAGTGTTTCTGTCATAAAAACATGTGTGCACATTTTCTGGGTGCATTTCCTGGGTATAAGAAAACTGAGACATACTTTCCTCCTCACAGATAACAGTGCTGGGCTTTAGTGGGTAAAAGAAAAGCAAAGAGAAGTAAGGGAGCCTTTAACTTATCTAGATGCATGTGCTCTCAACTTAGAACTTATGGAAAGACATGGCCACTTGCTTTCTACCTACCCATGTGAGGTGAGGCTACAAATAACTGAAAATATGATCTTAGGGCTGTAACTGAGTCAGGTAACCATTGGACATGTGCAAACATTCTGGAAAATGCATATTACAAATACAAGCTCAGAGGCACAACCATCCTAAGTGGTCCAGAAGTATAGAGAAACCTGTTATCTTCACCTGCTTTCCTTGATTTAAGTTCACCCACAGAAGAAAAAAAACACCAAAAACCTAAGAGTAATTTCCATATCTCATTCCTTGCTCTTGTAGCAAGAACTTCTGTGGTCTGAGCTAAAAAACAGATTGCTTTTATACAGCATCTCGCACCTTGATGATCCCTCCCTAGTGTCTTGCAATTCAAAGGTGTCATTGATGTTAGCCTAGCTCAGTTTTCTCAGTGTTCCTTTACTCCATCCTCCCTCCCCTCCCTTGAAAATGAGTGACATGAAAAAAGAATAGAAAACATCACCAGTGAAAGAAGTCAGCATACCAATGAAATTCTAGGGAAAAACAGTTCAGACCCCAGCATTTGAAGGACTCTGCATAATTTTTTGTGTGTGTGCTGCCCAGCAGTTTTTTTGTTGCACACTGACTCCTTATTTAGTTTTGAAAAGAATGAGAGGCTATAGCAATGTAGCCCAAATCACCTTGTACTTTACAGTACAAGGATCATGTACCTACCCTTCAAATCTCATATCTTTATGTAGAAACAGGCTGTCCCTTGAGCCCTTGCTACTCTACATCATGATTAAGTTTTGAAAGGGAGAAATTAAGAACATCTTCTTCAACTAGGTCTCTCTAGTAAAAATAAGAGGCATACAAAAATCTCCTCAAAGCTTTTTAAACTAGTTAACACTCTCTAGACATCATTGCCTGTAATTCAGTCACCATATATAACAGTTCTTAGTGAATACTCTGTTCCCTCTACAATGGGAAAAGCTGGACATGGAGCATGTCAAAGAAATTTCTGCATCTACTTACAGATTTTTAAAAATATTTTTATTTGTTCTTCGCAGTTTATTTTAATTTTCCTTGTCAACATTGCATTTATAGAAAATCAATGGCATTCAGCACATTATAGTCAACATTGTAGCAATTCCCCTTTAAGCTTACAATAAATTACTTAATCATCCTTTCTATTAATAATCCTTATACAGATACAGTTACTTAATATTTAAAACTAAAACTGCAAATGCAGTGTCGTGCCTTGCATCAGCTTACAACTTGTGTAAAAACAAAGCCTTTTAAAAATCAGTCCGCTCTTTCAGAAAACATTAAAAAGTATCATTTAATAGAAAACCTTCATTTTAAGTTTTAGTTGTGCAATATTATATTTCTTTACATTAAACTTTGAAAGGGCAAACCTGTAAAATAAAAGTCTCTTTTGTTTTTATAATTTATATCATTTATAAATGATAAAAAATATCCCCTTTATGATAACTCCTTGAAAACCAAAACGTAATCAGCATTTTTGTTCTAGTTAAAGAGGACAAACTTACCTCTCTCTTACATTATATATGTTGCAAGTGTATGATCAGTAGAAAGATAAGTTCTTATCTTTCCCCCTAACGAGGGAAATCTCGTTAGCTCTTCCCTTATCTTCAGGGGG
This sequence comes from Pezoporus wallicus, assembly GCF_028554395.1. Classification (NCBI taxonomy): domain Eukaryota; kingdom Metazoa; phylum Chordata; class Aves; order Psittaciformes; family Psittacidae; genus Pezoporus; species Pezoporus wallicus. The sequence continues at coordinate 3,085,347 of NW_026638501.1, forward strand.
CTGTCCTCTTTGTACAACTGCTATCCAAGTTCTGCCCTTAAAAGATAGGTACATACAATTTGTACATCAAAATTTCCCTAGTTTATTTCACATTGTGTGAAATATGTCATTAATTGCATGGCTTTGTATCTTTTAATTAAAAAAAAAAAAAAATCAAACCAAAAATTGCTTTAAAATTTCTACTTCGCAATATATCTGCCTAATTTTATTATACTACTGAAAGAAAGCATGGAGCAATGTGACAAAATGCAGCATGACAGTGGAGGCCCAGACCCAAGATAGATCTCTTGTGACATACTGCTTTCACTCTATTCAGCACTGGTTAAGGCCTCACCTAAAATACTGCCACCAATTTTTAGCATGATACTTTGGTGAAGTATATGAAAAAACTAGAAACACAAAGTATAAATCTGTAGATCTGTGGGATGCGTTTGAAAGACCTGGAGCTCTGATTTACTTTTCCCTTCGTGAATGTTACTGGCTAAGTATAAAGAGGCACTGCTACATGTTAGCCAGGTCTAAAGAGCAGAGTTACCAGCAGGCCATGGGTTTCATGGTCTGGGCTTCAAGTGAGGTAGAACATGGAACACAGGAGGAATGGTGTCTCCAAAGACACTAAGGGTCTGTGTGCTTCAGGTTGGATAAGACTACCACTTCATGCCTACAAAACTCATAGTCTCTTGAGGCACTTTACTAGTGGATGCTCTGGGAAAGCAGGGCTGAAGAACAGCAATAAACCAATCTCATGGGAGGTGAGCAACCTCAAAGTATCTTTTACAGGGAGACTTACCTCACTAAAGGGCAAAACTGCATGCTAAAAAGCCTGTCTTATTCCGCTATCTCAGCTCCTAACTGGTGTTGGGTTTGTTGCAGATTCAACAGAAAGAATTAACAGCTGGCAAAATATATGGGAGGGGGAGTAATAATCACAGAATCACAGAATGGTTTGGAAGGGACATCTGGAGGTCAACTTTTCCAACCCCACTGCTCAAGCAGGACCATCTAAGTCGGTTGCCTAGGACCATACCCAGACAGCTTTTATATATCTCCAAGGGTGGATACTCTACAGCTTCTTTGGACAACCCATGATAGTGACTGATCATCCCCACAGTGAAGATGTTTTTCCTGATGTTCAGGAGGAACCTCCTGTGTTTCAGTCTGTGCCCATAGTTTCTGGTCCTGTCACTGAGCGCCACTGAAAAGAGGCTGGCTCCATCTGCTTTACACAATATCATCATGTATTTGCATACATTGATAAGATCCCCTCCAAAACATTCCCTTTTCCAGGATGAACAGTCCCAACTTTCTCAATTTTCCTCATATGAGAGATGCTGCAGTCCTTTCATCATTTTTATTTAGCTCCACTGGACTCTCTCCAGTTTGCCCATGTCTGTATTGCACTGGGGAGTTCAGAACTGGACACAGTATTCTAGGTGTGATGGTAAGGATTACATAGCAGAGGGGAAGGAAAGCATAGTATCTGAGATTTTTAACACCTGAATTAGATTAAAGGAAGGATTCTTTTCATCAAAACTTTTTCAAGTTTCCATTTTGTCCTGGGTTCAGCAGTAGCAGTCATGTTTCTCCTCCTTGGTAGCTGGTGCAGTGCAGTGTTTTGACTTTCATCTCAGGAACAGAGCTGATAGCGATGTTTTGGTTTGGCCAAGGACTTTGTGAGCCTCATGCTCTGCCAGGGAGGAGGGGAAGCCAGGAGGAAGCAGAGACAGGACACCTGACCCAAACTGACCAAAGAGGTATTCCATACCACAGCACGTCATGCCCAGGATGTAACTGGGAGTTAGACGGAAGTGCTGGGAGACTGCAGGGTTGGAGGAGGTATCGGTCAGAGCTTGGTCGGGCTTGGGGGGCGAGTTATCGGTCAGCTGGTGCTGAGGTGTTGTATTCTCTTCCCTTGTTATTTCCTTTATCGTTGTTATCATTGGTGGTAGCAATAGTGATTTGTGTTATACCTTAGTTACTAAACTGTTCTTATCTCAACCCGTGGGAGTTGCATTCTTTTCGATTCTCCTCTCCATCCCTCTGGGAGTAGGGGGAGGGCAAAGGGGGGGGGGGGGGGGGGGGGGGTGTGTGTGAGTGAACGAGTTACCTGACTGGGTTTAAACCACGACACTTTTTTTTGGCGCCCAACGTGGGGCATGAAGGGTTGAGATAACGACAGATCTGACTGGATTAATAGTCATTTGTCACAATGCTGATTTATTGGGTATCAGAGTTGTTTTTGTTGATCTCACAGCTTCAGAATGTTGTAACTTACTTAGAGCCGGTATTTGCTGTGTTAGTGTTTATCAAGTGTGGGGCCTGGGCTAAGGTTCTTGTCTCACTGTGCTTTATGGCAATGGCTTGTAATACGGGCGGGCTCCAGCAGCAGGGCGGGACGGACGTGGCCGTGGACTTGTACCTGGCCGTCCGGCTGCTCTTCACCGTCTTGGCCCTCGCCCTACTCTCCATCTTCGTGAGGCTGCGGGGAGCCGAGGGGGAGCGGCCCCGGGAGCCGGCGGCAGCCGAACCGGCCCGGGAGAGCGGCCCCGGGGACCAAGCGGCGGCGGGAGCGGGGCCGGAGGCCGCCAGGGGACGGCTGCCGGTGGAGGAGGCCGGGGCGGTCGAGGAGCAGAAGGAAGCGGCTGCCGAGCAGCGGGAGAAGGCGGTGGAGGAGCCGAGCCCCGCGGAAGAGCCGAGCCCCGCGACGGCCGAGAGCATTCCCCGGAAGCCGCCCGCCGAGCCCCAGGAGGATGCAGGAGACCACGCAGCATTTCCCAGCAAGGCGGAGGAGGAAGAGCTGGACTCAGAAAAAGAGAAGCTGGTGGTGGGAGAGCCGGCAAGCACAGCAGCTACACCAGCCCCAGTGACAAGTACAGCAGCATCCACTGAGAGTTCTGAAGGTTTTGAATGGCCTTTGGGTATCCTTGGGACTTGCCTGCTGATTGTAATGGGGATCAGCATGTTGGCACACATACAGAGTGTGTGCTACCCACAACCATTTTGTCTGATCTCGAAAGTTAAGCAGAGTCAGGTTTGGGTCTTGTCTGGGGTTAGACGACAATATAGGGGGACCAAGAGGTTTTCCCCAAGGCTGGACAGTCATGAGTGGCAGGGTGTGTGGGACAGTATGGGCAAGTATCTAGTGCACTGGGCCCCTCCAGTGCTTTGGAAGCGTTGGAGATGGAAGGCAGCTGTATGGAGTGCCCGGCAACAAGCTGCAGAAACTGCTGAAGGGGACAGTGAATTATTTTAAGCCTGGTGGGCCCATGGCACTTCAGGCCATCAGAGCAAAGATGCAACACAGAGATGGACTCATGATCGAGGGGTGGACTTAGCAATGGACACTATTGCCCAGGTTATTCACGAGTGTGAACACTACACACAGTCTCTCCTGCTCTGGAAGACTGTTACAAGAGATGGAGCCTGACATGGACCAGATGGACGCAGCAGCTTTATAGCTACTGGTCCATGCACTTAGATAAGAGTGGAGTGATGGGTGTATTGAAAATGTGGGATCTGAGCATGACGTGAATGGTATGGAATAAGGGGTGGATAATGTCCTGGGTTCAGCAGTAGCAGTCATGTTTCTCCTCCTTGGTAGCTGGTGCAGTGCAGTGTTTTGACTTTCATCTCAGGAACAGAGCTGATAGCGATGTTTTGGTTTGGCCAAGGACTTTGTGAGCCTCATGCTCTGCCAGGGAGGAGGGGAAGCCAGGAGGAAGCAGAGACAGGACACCTGACCCAAACTGACCAAAGAGGTATTCCATACCACAGCACGTCATGCCCAGGATGTAACTGGGAGTTAGACGGAAGTGCTGGGAGACTGCAGGGTTGGAGGAGGTATCGGTCAGAGCTTGGTGGGGCTTGGGGGGCGAGTTATCGGTCAGCTGGTGCTGAGGTGTTGTATTCTCTTCCCTTGTTATTTCCTTTATCGTTGTTATCATTGGTGGTAGCAATAGTGATTTGTGTTATACCTTAGTTACTAAACTGTTCTTATCTCAACCCGTGGGAGTTGCATTCTTTTCGATTCTCCTCTCCATCCCTCTGGGAGTAGGGGGAGGGAAAGAAGGGGGGGGGGGGGTGTGTGTGAGTGAACGAGTTACCTGACTGGGTTTAAACCACGACACATTTAAAATCAAGGGACATTTTCTTTCATTTCTTTGGCTTTTAATAATTAGAAAAAAAAGCTGTTACTTTTTTTCAGTGAATAGAACATCTTCATCAAACACTCTTTCTAAGCTTCTTCTTTTCATCAAACCCTCCTTCCTAAGCTCCATACTGGAAAAAAAAAAACAAAAACTCTTAATCCTTAAAAATACCTCTTTAAGTAGTTGAAGCACAGCCTTCTTCCAAGACGTTCACCCAAGATGATCAACAACTTCTGGAAGCCAGACACTATGTACATGTTAATCTACCATGTGCTGTTGGCATCAAGGGAATAAAGCTGGCTTATGCCAGCTGGGACGCTGGCACGCTCTTATTTCCTAGCAGCTGCATGATTGCTGTCCAAATTCACAGGCAAAAGGAGACAAAGAACACAGCAGAAAGTGGGGATATTTAACTCATCTGGCTTAATGTGTCCTTGCTGACAATGTCAGTCATCAGAAGAACATACAGGAATGCACTTCCATCCTGTCAGGCTAACAGGGATCATAGGCAAAACTCACTCATACTTCAGAGCTGCCATTTCTGGCTTGACAGGCAAAGTTGATGGATACAAGACTTGCTAACTTCTTGGACTGATAAATTTTCAACCCCAGAGCACAACAATTTAGCTAAAGAATTTCTGCACAGTTATGAAATTTATAACACCTCATTTCTTTATCTATAACACTGCTTCAGAATATCCTCCTTACATATATATTCCCAGGCATCATCTTCCCTTCTTTTCTCCTGGTCATTCAGTAAATTTTCAGACATTCTGTTCTGACCCCAAATCTGTACTTCTGTCTGTTATACACCTGAAGTATGCTTTGTTCCTCAGAGAATACAGACAACACAGGAACCAAAGTGAAATTCTTTTCCAACTTAACCTGACCCATGGCAGCAAACTGCGGAAGTAAGCACTTCTAGGAGGGTTGCTCTTGTTTTGTAGCTGAGCCACAACATAAATAATTCCCCAGGTACCATGTGCTTGTGAATATCAGGGCACGGCCTATTTTGCCTTGTCCCTTTGAGGTGGATTTGGCAGACTGTGTATGGGCTCCCTGAAGCAATCAAGATTTTCTCAGGTCAAGACAAGAACCAGTAGAGAAGACCCTTGTCACTGCAGGCAGAGAAATGGGACCAGTGTGGAGGTGCAGTTATGCAGAACTATCAATATTCCTGTCAAGAGCATGGTGAGATGGACACAGTTTGTCTGAGATGTCCCAGGGGTGCTTGTGGTGCACTCAAGATATTTGGAACCTTACAATGCCACTCATGGAAAAAATGATGGCAGCCAGGAAAGAGGTTGAATGAATGTTCTAAACCTGAGTGATTGCTTCTTGATAATTTGGGCTTTGTTCCAGTACTGATGTGGGCCGTTTCATTTTGTCACTAAGCTATTTTTTTGAGACTTTGGTTTCAAAAAGCATGCCTTTTTCATTATAAAGCCACTGGGTTTTGGTGGGTTTTTTTTTTTGAACTTGAAAATATTTTTGTTTGGGTCAAATGCAGCTTTCCAGATTGATGCATGTTTTATTTTGTCATTGGTCTGTTACTCCAGTTTCCCCCAGAATAGCTGTTACAGTCCAAGTAAAACTGATTTCCATCTCTCAGGCTGATGGTTGGTTAGTTGGTTGGTCACCAAATCAAAAAAAAAGAAAGGAAAAAAACCCCACTGCTCACTGTATTTGTCTCTGCATTGCTGCACTTCCACCTTCCTTTCATGGCCCCAAGACATATACCACATCATCCTGTCTTCTGCATGGGCACTGTGTCAGCTGTATCACGTGAATGGTATATGTGTTTATCTTTTTCCCCCAAGGTCAAGAACAAGAGATGGTTTCTAAGGCAGGTTTACAATGTCCTTTGTGAAAAACAGAGCCACTTAATCTCCCTAATGGTGACTCTAATTAAGGATACAAATATTCAATTACTCTGGAATACGCAGCGGGCTTCACAATTGAGTGAAATAATGTGAATGAAGTAATTGGCCTGGGACCACAGTTTATCTTTAAACTTTCTCAATTTCACAAAAGCATTACTTCACTAGGAGTTATGCTTTATTCACATACTTGGGTACCAAAGCCCTGGGGATCTAGGATATTTAACTACATCAGGTCCCCTCTGAAGCAGCATGCAAAATGGTGGCAACTCACAGGACACTTTTTGTACATTCCCAGCACTGTTAGCACACTACTGCCCCCTTTTCTGTCCTGGAAAAGAGGTTTATGGAAGGAAATGAAGGAATACGTATTTACAAAGTGCGCAGAAGTTTCTATCTCAAAGCAACTGTTTTGCCTGAGTGAGACTGATAAATTATTATTACTAACATCTTGTAGTAAAGAAATTCCACAATGTGCTATGGTGGAGAAAAGCAAAAGAAGAAGCAACTTTTTAATGGTGGGAAGATGCATAGCATCATGCAAAAGGTCAAGACCTATTGGCTGGGACTCAGGAGATATGAATGTGTGCTCCATTTCTGCTCCAGATGTTCTGTGAGCTGTTAAATGAATCTACTTGCAACTTTGTAGTCTCTCAGTGATGGGTAGAGCATTTCCCTTTCCCTCTATAGCTCATTAATGCTAATGATAGGCTTTCAGCCCATTATCTGGGTGCTGTCCAGGGCTCAGCGGAGACAGATCATTCCAGGTGTAATACAAAAAAAAAACAACCTTGGCAACCAGGACAGCTCCTTTAACTCACTTCTATCCTGGCCCCTACCATGGAGAAAAATCTTGCAAAATGTTCCTCTCTCCTGGGAAGGAATTTTTTGTATATGTCTACTACTTTAGGAGCCTTTTTCCAAACAAACAGGCAGTCATCTTCAACTGGGATACCAGGTTGAACTCTCAAAGTATCCCACCTCACTGCTTACTGATACAAGTTTAAAGGAATGTCTTGTCTCACAAGAGCTGCTCAGATGGGACAGCCTTTTTTTCCAAGCAAATGAAGAAAATATCTGGGGAGTTCTCAGCCAGAGGACTATTCTGCCTGTCTGGAGTACAAAACCAAAAATCTGCCTATAATGCTCAGGAACAAGCACATTAAAATGATTGGCAATTGATAAATCTCAAGTTCCAGAACATCTATCACTCCATTAATGTCCTTCCATCTTCAGTGAACTGCAAAGCCTTTGTATATATAAATGATAATATTGCATGAAAGCAGTCAGGTGATGAGTGCCCTCATTTTCTCTTAAGAAGACACAGATTCATCATGCCAGGTTCTACATAAGGAATCAACTCCCACAACTCCCATCAACTTCACGCCAGCAAAAAGGAAGCATAGTTAATGGCGCAGGTATGTAAACACAGTAAAAACTGTACAGAAATTTAGCACACTCGTAATACAAAAGATAAAAAGATTTTAAAGGATTAAATTATTCTGTGCAGAGAAGCAGCATAAAGTCCATGCAACATGAATGTCACACAGTCAGAAAATTCACAACCAATATAAATCTGTGCTTTCCTCCAGGAACACATTCCTATTCCTATTTACCACACAGCCTCTCACTCTTCCTATTTCCACAGTGTGATAGGGAGGAGAATTGGAAAAGAAGTAAAAAAAGAAACACAGGTTGAGATATGGACAGTTTAATAATTGAAATAAGGTAAAATATAATAATAATAAAATAATTTTAAAATTAAATAGGGACAGAGGAAGGAATAAACCCCATCTCCACTCATGTTCCCCCCAAAAAACCCAAAGTGATGCACAATACAATTACTCACCATCTATTGACCAATGCCTAGCTCGTTCCTGAGCACTGATCAGTCCCTTCTGGATAACTGCCCCCAGTTTATAATCTGAGCATGATGCGCTGTGGTATGGAATACCCCTTTGGTTAGTTTGGGTCAGGTGTCCTGTCTCTGCTCCCTCTCAATTTCTTGTGCCCCTCCATACTGGCAGTGCATGAGAGACTGAAATGTCCTTGATCAGCGTAAGCACTACTTACAACAACTCAAACTTCAGTGTGTTATTAGTATTGTTTTCAAACTAAAGCCAAAACACAGTACTGCACCAGCTAATAGGAAGAAAACTTACTATCCCAGCTGAAACCAGGACAATGTACAATTTCCCTTCTGAGCTTCATCAAAACCCATGCCATCTCGTTGACATACAGAACCTTGGGATATGAGTAATTTGATTAGAAAACTTCATGGATTAACGTGAATCCACAGCTGCAGATGTAAACCTAAAATACTCCAGATATTTGAACATAGGTATCACATGCTATTACATGAATTACACACAAATCTCAAACCCTCATTATAATTTAAAAAAAGGTTTAAAATACAAATTCTAAGACATCCATATGATGCAAAAAATACCATTTTTATGGTCCCAATCAAGTGACTAAATGTATATATATTTTATTCTTTCAGAAGGCATATGTTTTCAAAAGTACCTTCTTCTTGATTGTAACCTTTTAGTTAATTTTTTCCCACTTATTTACCCCAACTTACTAAGAAGAAAGTAGGAAATGCTGATTATTTTCCAAAAGGACAAATGTAAGGGAACTGTGTGACAGTGAGTGATTGAGAACCATGAGAGTGCTACAAACACAAAACAGTACTACAAGGGCAGAAAAACAGAAAGGAATACTCTTTCATGATGCCCATTTTACAAATGATGGCATCATGATAAACATGGCCCTCTTTTGTCCATATATATTTACTTCCTTTTTCTCAATAATACAAACTCAAAATCTATTTCAAAACTACCTTTGCTGCAGAACTAAGTTCAATTTTAAAATACTTGTAATAGGATTAGCATTCAACTCTGTCAGAGCAGAGTCTGTACCTTTTTATTTTGTCTCAAAGCTGACATAGGCATTGCTTGTAAAGTCTTTATGCTGTACTTCCTTCTTTGGAAAGCCAAACATGTTCCTCGTAACTCTTCTTGCCCCCTAAAAAAACCTAGTGAAATTGCAGTCAGATGCTTGGCACATTTGAAGAAATACTGTACCAACAAGCAAATATGTGTCTAAAAAAAGCTGAAGAAAAATCCATTTCAATAATAAAACAACATTTATTTTCAAGTTCTTGAGATATTATTAAAAAGAAGGAGCAGAACAAATACGCAAGCAAACATAAAAGATACACTGACAAGAGTTCTAGTAAACATTCAGCAGGAAATTTAAAGTTAAGGCTTTTGTAATAATATCCATTGAGGATTCCCTGGACAGGTTTTCATTTCATCTTGAAAGCTAAAGATTGCTATAATCTTAATTTGATATGTGCTCTCTCTAGCTGTAATATCTGCTTAGAATGTGAAAAGTCTTTACATGGTTACTGCCCTTTTTATTTACCATTGTATCAAACAATCGAACAAACAGAAAAATAATCTTAAACAAAATTAAGCTTGCAAAATCAAGCACTCATAAGTCAAAAATGTTATAACTTATTTCACGCCCACTATGTGTTAAGCTATAGGAGGATAATGGCAATGCCCAGGTTTATCTGGCTGCTTTATCTAAGGCTGCCTCTGCGGTTCCTGCATAGTCATCCCAGGAAATAACAGGACTGAAGTAATTGTATAGACAATCTGGGTCATCTGGAATGGCATTTCAGAAAAGATGTTCTTTCTTCATTTGCCAGAGAAGCAGCCTAAGAAGACTGTTCAGCTACTTTAGACAGCTAAGGTAATTCTTTGAAGCCACATGAATACACTCCCTATCTGAAGTAGTGACATACAGCTGTAAAGCACATTTCTGTGCTGAAAATTTTCTGAAGTTCAAGTTGTTGTCTTGTCTTTGATCCCATTTGAGTTCCTGCCATGCATTATGGAAGGAAAGCAAAGTTATTCTCCTGGTTTAACCACAACTATCAACTAAGTACCACTCAGTTGCTCACTTACTCTCCTCCCCCCCCCCCCCCCCCCCAGTGGGATGGGAAGGAGAATTAGAAAAGGTAAAAATGCATGGGTTGAGATAAGAACAGTTTAATAATTTAAATAAAGTAAAATATAATGATAATAATAGTAACAATTATTATTATGAGAAGGAGAAAGAGAGAGGCAGGGAATAAAATCCAAGAAAAAAAACAAATAATGCATAATACAATTGCTCACCACTTGCTAACTGAGCAGCAATCATTACCTCCAGGCCAAATGCCCCCCCAGTTTATATACTGGGCGTGACACTTTCTGGCATGGAACATCCCTCTGGCTATCTTGGGTCAGGTGTTCTGTCTCTGTTCTGTCCAAGCTTCTTGTGCCTGTTCTCACTGGCAGAGCATGAGAGACTGAGAAGTTGTTGATCAGGGTAAGTGCTATTGAGCAACAACTAAAACATCAGTGTGGTATCAGCATTATACAGAAAGCCTAAGTAAAATAACGATCCTAGCTGAAACCAGGAGTTATCATCATAAGCCGTGCCTAAATCACAAAGTTTTATTGATTCAGCTCTATTGATTCATGACTCTATTCTTTTTCAAGCAAACTCTAAGTTTGAGAGAAACCCTCATTACCATTGCTTTTTGCAATACCTTTCTTTTTGCATGAATATTTTTAAACTTAGGATTTACTTCTTTTCATTTGCTTCCTTATTTCACCCACAAGTATTACCCTTAGTTTATAGTTCAGCCCCAATAAGAACAGCTAGAGTGCTTACTCATGCTTTATATCTTTAACTGTCATAGAGTCTTCAAAGACAACTGAGAAGAGAAGCTTAATTCAGGTACTCTCGACTGCCACTGATATCAACTCTGTCTCTGTGGTGTATAGAGGAAGACAATTCCCAGTTTTTGGGCCCCAGTGAAGTGCTAGTTAAGCACAAAGAATACCCCTCAGTCTTGATATAGAACTAAGTTTTTCCAATATGAAAGGTGAAATTTCGGTCCTGAAATCCTGGGTTGCAGCTTTTTAAAAGAGGATTTAAGAGCTTCTTGATTTGCAAGCTACATTTCCCTTCCTTTCAGAATCACAGAATGGTTGAGTTTGGAAATGATCACTGGATATTATCTAGCCCAACCTCCCTGCTCAAGCAGGGTCACCTAGAGCACATTACTCATGGATTTTGTCCAGACGGTTCTTGAATTTCTCCAGGGAAGGAGACACCACAACCTCTCTGGATAACTTATTCCAATGGTCACAGTAAAAGAAGTTCTTTCTCATGTTTAGGTGGAACTTCCTGCATTTTAATTTATACCCTTTGCCTCTCATCCTATCACCTGGCACACTGAGAAGAGTCTCAACCTATCCTCTTAACACCCTTCTTTAGGTACTTATACACACTGATCAGATCCCCTCCCCCAAAGCCTTTTTTCTCCAGACTGAACAGGTTGGCTTTCTGGGCTGCAGGTGCACACTGCTGGGTCATGTTGAGCTTTTCATCAACCAGCATAGCCAGCAGTGTGGCCTGTACCTACTTCATAGGAACAAACCAATACCTTCTCTATTTGAAAGTTAGAAATTGTTACTGGAAAATACATAGAATCATAATCAACCTGGTTGGAAAAGATCTTTAAGATCATCAAGTCCATGAACTCATTAAATAACTTTTTTAAGTTGCAACTGATTTGCTATGCCAAGTCCATGCTGTGGAGGGAGGAAGGAAGAGGAGGTGACATACACTGTATCTGTACACCACTTTCTAGGCAAAGAATGGTCTGTCACTTTGCCTGCCTGGTAGTGAATGGTCCTGACTTTTGATAAAGCTGCCACTTTTATATATCCCCGCAAACTGATCACCTTCCCTCTGCATATTCTGAGTTTTTCACTGGCAGAGATCTTCAGGTCAGTTTACAAAGATGCACAGCTTTGTATTGTGCCTTGACAAAATGAGCAAAAGCGCAAGTCCATAGTGTTTCAGTATTGCCAGAAACTTTGTAAGACAATGTTGACATCAGCTGGCTGACAGCAGCAAAAGCAGGTGGAGGAGTTTCACCCAAAACTTCCAGGAATGATCACAGTCAGCATCATCCATCAAAGCTGCATGGAAACTAGCTTGTGCTCAAGCAGAGTTCTAAGAAAAGTAGAACACCCTCCAACTGGGAAAGCTTTGAAGACCAAAAATACTCCTGCCTTGCAGGAAGTATTGCAGCGGTACAAGATGCTCATTACTGGATGATTTGCCATTGTTAAGCGATTACCATTATTAAACCATTGACTTAGCTGTGTCTGTAGGTTCCCTACATTCCCAGAGCATGCCCATACCTCAGCTTTGGTAGTATGCTTTTACCAAGCTCAACTCACCCATGGACTTCCAAGAGTAGGGCGTTTTCTGTACTGGAGGTGAAGGCTGTGCTCTGAAACTCAAGAAGATTGTGTCTAATCATAGCTTGCTATCTTCTGAGCTGCAGGAGAAAGGAAAAGGTGAGTGGACATGGGATCTTATTTCAAATATGCTGAATAAGGTTGAAGACACAGCCCTGTAGCTATTTAATCATTTTTGTCTCTGAACGTATCTTTTCTCCTCTGTAATTCCTTGCTTATTTTTAGTATCAATAATTTTATAGCAGCATGCAGTCTGTATGTGCAAATCAGGAATAGTTTAAAATGCAAACATTCACATTTTAACAAGCCAAACAAGGGCCAGAAGGTTACTTCTGCATAGGATTTCTGGGTGAGCTATCCTCAAAGGACCATCCAACCATTAAAACAAAGAGGTTTGAAAATTGAAATTAGTATTGCACTTCAGCATGTCAGAGAAGTCTTTCTTGGCATCATACCTTTCTCCTAATTCAAATACCCTTGCTCACTTTCTTATGAGTGTAACCACTTCACCTATTATTTGTGTGGAAGGGTGGAAGGGAATACTGTATTACTCACGCTTTGGTAATTACTTGAAGATTTTGCTTTAGAGTTATGGGGAGCTTCAGGTGAAGTAGAAGAAAGATCAGACAACTCAAAGGAAAAAAAGAGACAAGAATAGTCATACTGGCAAATTTCTAAATATAACCTCTGATGCCAATAACTCCACTTCAGGTATCTGAAAGATTAGTGTGTTTTGCAGTTTCATTTACCATGAAAACCAGATATATTTGAGTGGGACAGTGAAAGACCTCTAGGGGAATTAGATACTGAAATTCCATTAAAAAGTTAGGTGCTTTGGAAAATCCTGTCTTCCAGGCTTAAAATTAAATGTTTCTATCTGGCTTTCCTCCTGCTAAGTCCTGCAAAATATTGTATTCAGGACATTGTAACTAAATCATATAAATTAAAAAAAAAAAGTGAATAAAAGATCACTTATATCTCTGGAAAGGCCAAAAGGGGTCAATTTTCCATCTTCAGTTTGCATTGAACTGCAGTCACCAAAATGCAGCTCATCAGTACAATCTCTACTTTCATGTTCCAGACTTCCCCGGATTTTTCAGTAGCCCCTTCAAGCTAAGAAGTAGCAAGCAGTTCATCCCCCATCATGAGGACAACTAAATGCAACTGTCTCACTTGGAAAAAAAAGTTTATTCTTATTATTATTTCAATAGATATTGCTGGAGATATAAATTTAAAAGGTTGATTTTTTTCAAAATTGCTGTACATGGGAATTTATTTTAGGCAAAGAGAATTAGTTTTTGAAATTTATTTGCCAGGGAGACTGTCCTCAGGCTACTCATGACAACCCCTGACTGCAAATGAATATTGCTCATTTTTCAGGTCAGCATCCAAAGAGCACTGAACATAATTGTTTGATCATCTATGTATAAGAGCTGCAAGAAAGTGTGGGGATGAAAGTGAGAGAAGAGAGGTGGAGCCAAGTCCTCTCTAGACAATAAAGCTGTAAGGCTTCCTGCTACAAGAGGGGTGAGCTTGTTTTTTATGTAAAATGTGAAAGTCAAATAAAACCAAGCAAATTTATGCATATTATGGTCAGTAATATTTTCCAGACTGATCTTGACAAATTTCTGTGATCAGACATACAAGAGGAATAGGACAGCTGTTAGACTGCTCCTTAGATGGTATTTTCAGTAAACTATAAATATTTCATCAACGGTCACCATTATGGAATCAGAGAAGTTGTATGGGGATATTTGCAGAAAACCAAATGGTCAGCCATAAATCTGACTGTTGCATTTGAACAGAATTCAGGCTACGATTATGCAGATAGAACAGTTAAAGTCTGAACACTTGCATTCACTTATTTCTGAGCCGTGGCTCAAGAAAAGTTCAACGAAATTTTTAGATTTTGATCAACAACCTTCAGCACAATCAGTCCATTTACCAAAGGAAAGAATATGAGACTGAAGTGTACCATAATATGCATTGTTCAAACAGCTGACTCTCATTAAAAAACTGGTGTCTTTTGATTGTCCTCAAAAGGGCAGTCATATCTCATAACTTCTAACTTAATATGACTCAGTTTACTACCAATGGCTTTGGCAATGGAGGAGATAGGGCTATTTTTATTAAATCCTCTAAGTTTTAACACCAGCTCCAGCAACAGCTACAGATTCCTTAGGCTTGCTGTTTGATTGAAAAGAAAGTTCTACTCTCCTTATCTTCCTTACTTAATATATATCTATCCTTCTATCACTACATGACAAGATAAAAAGAAAGAACCAGCAATTTTCATTATTTACTGAAGTTTTTACCATCTCAGTCCAGTTACTTTTTGCTCCCCCTTTTTTCCCTTCCCTGAAACTTTTCAATATTTGTACTGTTCCTTTTTCTCCAGCTATTTTCATCATCCTTCTGTTGACTGAGCTACATTTTGCCTAATTGGACTAGACCAAAACTACATATAAATGTCCTGTTCTTGTTTCATGTCTTTTCTAGACATGCATCTTCAAAAAGCCTTTGTAAAATACCACCCAGATGCAACAGTGAGGAGTTTACTCATTTTATACTTCTTAACACAGATATAGAGGGCTATGCAAATGACAAGAAAGACTATAAATCTTGTATCATTGTAAAAAAAAATATATGTAGATCTATATCTCAGGCTACAAATTTATAATCTGACTTATTCTAGCATTTGTCAAGTGTGTCTGAGTAGAAAACTACAAAGAATTGTGCTCCAGAATTTTAGCTTTGTTTGGGGAAGACAAAACCCAACACAAAGAAGCCAAAAATATGAACAAACCCTGTTACATGCTTTTCTATTTATAGTAATAATCTTGAAAGCACAGAGCAAATATAGGCTGACTAATGCTTGCCTGAATCCTACAGGGACTTGAACTTCACTGCTCAGATGCAAGACAGACTTTGCAGCTATGATGTCTAATGTGTTTTCAGGCTGCCACAAAACTAAGCATTTTTCACAGCATCACTTGAAGTTTTGTACTCTGTGCAGTGGAAACACCTATTGTTTTTCCACATTTCCCATTTAGTTCCTCATGTATCAACTGAAGGCTCTCCCTGCACACAACCAGCCCAAGCCATCCAATACAACAGTACAAGATCTCCTTGAGCCATTCTAGCTGAAAACTGGGCTAGCAAAGACCTACTATTTTAAAGAGTGCAAACACTGGTTTATGCAGAAACAATTTAGGCAGCAACAGCAACACCAGATCTTAACAAAGTTAGTAGATTAAGTTCTTGCAAATAGGAACAGTGATCTTTTTCAGTTGGCTGCCACTGATTAAGGATTTGTGAATAAGGTCTTGTGTGGAAGAACTGTGGTTCCCACACTATTCCTCTCACATGTGAGGGGTCAAGAGTGTTGATTTATTAGCTGAGCAGCTCAGTAATTAAAGCCTAGGGAACTGTGGAGATACTAGCCTCTAGAGCAGGCTGCAAGTCTCTTGGGTTTATGGAATGTATGGAAGAAAGGACCTTCTGATGTAGTTTTGCATCATTCTTGTACTTCATTAACTTAACTAAATTCATCTAGGTTTCTATTCCAGGTCATTAATCAGTCTTCAGTAGGATTTTTATTTATATTGTCCCTGTTGATCACTGTTAAGGAACCTGTATTTCTATTTCTGGTATTCTTATGATGTAGGAAGTCTTTGCCTGTAAGGCCACAAATATTTATTGTGCTTATTTGCTTACTAATGCATACTTTTTCTGCTTTTGGGTTAGAAAAACCATTCTGCTCCTTCTTACAGCCTCACAGAAGAACTTCTGCTCTTCTGTGTAGAAGTGTAGAATGTGCTCTGCTTGTCTTGGACTTTCAGACTCTGTACGTAGGTCCTGGACTTAGGTAACACACCACTGAGATTTTGAGCCTCCCTGAAATATCTGCAGTGCTACAGGAGTCACCACATCACAGCATCAACCTGGCAGCCTGGCTGTGTCATCCTCACAGGGGAAGGGTAAGTAGAATGAGCTCTTGGCTTCTCTTGCTCTCAATGGTTTGGCAGACATCTGCCCTTGGCAGCAGTCACGCAGTAAGAACACGCTAACTTGCCTTGCTTGTGTCTCACATGTGGCCGGTGCTGAGGCCTGTATGCCAAATGATGTCTGGCTGCTTGCTGCTCCTGTCTCCTGCCATCTGCACTCTGTGGCAAGCCTGGCTTGGAATGAGCAACTTCAAGCTGCTTGCAGTGGCTGGTATACAACAGGTGGGTACTGCATGCTGCCTATATGTTAGATACCAGCTTCTTGCCCTAGGCATCTGCTGAAACATTTGGGCTGGTACAAGAACCTGAAACAATGAAATGTTTCACACACAAAAGATGCATTTGGTCTACTGACCACGCACAGTAAAATTTTGTCTTCTTGTGCTGGCATGATTAATGAGATGAAATTTAACAAGTCCAAATGCTGGATTCTGCATGTGGGACAGAGTAATGCCAGGCACAAGTATAAACTGGAAGAGGAGTGGCTAAAGAGCAGCCTTGCAGAACCACATCTGGGGGTGCTGGATGACAGCAGGCTCAAGGTGAGTCAGCAATGTGCCCTGGCACCCAAGAGGGCAAACCGCATCTTGGGGTTCATCAAGCACAGCATAACAAGCCAGACAAAATGGGTGATTATCCTGCTGTATTCTGCATCAATGTGGCCTTGTCTTCAGTACTGTGTGCAGTTCTGGGACCCATGACTTAAGAAGGATGTTAAGGTCCTTAAATGTGTCCAGGGGAAGGCAACAAAACTGGTGATAAGGCTGGGAGGCATGTCCTATGAGGAGCCACTAAGGATGTTGGGTTTTTCTAGCTGGGAGAAAAGGAGGCTGAGGGGTGACCTCATGGTTTTCTACAGCTTCCTGAGGAGGGGAAGTGGGGAAAAAGGTGCTGATCTCTTCTCCCTTGGAGCCAGTGATAGGACACATAGGAATGGTTCAAAGCTGCATCACAGGGCATTTAGACTGGACATGGGACACATTTCATTACTGAGAGGGTGTTCAAAAAGTGGCACAGGCTTCCTAGAGGGGTTGTCAGCGCCCCAGGCCTGTCAGTATTTAAAAGGCATTTGTACAATGCTCTTAATAATGTTATAACTTCCAGTCAGCCATATATTGGTAAGGCACTTGGACTAGATGATCCTTATAGGTCCTTTCCAAATGAAATATGCTGTGCTACACTATGTTATGCTGTGCTATGCTATACTTCCCTATTGTATTTTTAAAAGGTTGATTTCTTTTATCTTAAATAAACCCATTAGTTGTGGTGGATTTTAGCTATGTAAATGCACCGCACTCCATTTTAATGTGCTTCCATTAGGGTGCTCTTAAAGTTTCCTGCCATCTTGCCTTTTCTGTAACCACTTTCTTCTTTGTTCTGCTCTTAACTATTTCCTTCATATTGATAATCCTTTGAAACGTTTTTTGAAACTGAACTTTTCTTAAGGAAGTCACCTGCTCCTCTGCTTGAAATCTAATTGCAGTTATCACAATTCTCTACCTCAGTGGAGATCCTAGACTCCCTGCCTCTATTAAATCCTGAATTCTATGCAGAAGTTGAGTCATCTCCTACCCTATAAGTATCAAAAATAAAGTTAGAAAAACAATTTCAAACTGATGTGTTTGCATTTTTCCAGTGCTGTTTGATTTGATCAAAATCTACCCTTTTTGTATGCTGAATCTTTCTGAAGCCTGTAACTTAAATTCCCTGAAAGCAGCAATAGAACTGAGAGCAATGACTATAATTAGCACTTCACTCCTCAAAAATAGTCTGTCGTTAAAATAGAAAAGTAGCAGTTGGGGGCTGGGGGGAGTGTTGTTATTTTTGCTAGGTCTAAAATATAATCAACTTTGAATAAAAGGTGAAAGGAAAAAAATTAAATACTGGAAAAATCTGAGAGCAGTTACTAAGATGACGAAATATGCCAATACCTGCTCAGAGAAGTTATTTAAGGATTTGAACTTGAGAAAAAGAAATTCCCTTTGGAGAAAGAAGGAAAAGAAGGACGCGTAGCTGCCAAAGAAAAAGAATGTTACCTCTGACAAACAGTCTCTTTGATGCTTGGGTACTCTCCTAACTAACCATCAGGGAATGAGGCCAAAAAGAGACTCCATCATGTTAGAAGACTATCAACAGCCTCTGGGGAGTTCACAAAATGCAAAGTGCTCTTCAATTAAGCTAGTAACCTGGGCACCTAGATCCCACTGCTAAGCTGTCACCAGTATTTGGATGCAGTTATATTTGTTATCACATTATTTCTGATTCATGAATTCATCTGACTACAGTTTTGCATCAAATACATTTACTAACTTCTGTGAATGTTTTACCTCTAGGATCTTGCCATTTATAGAAAGGTTGCCTTCTGCGACTGGAGTGTTGGAATGGAAGAATATAGGCTCTTTAGGAAACACAGGCAGGAAAGACAAGGAGAGGGTGTTATCCTCCATGTCAAAGACAGCTGCTGGGCACAGAGCTCTGCCTGAAGACAGATGAGAAGCTGACTGAGAGCTTATGGATCAGGATTAAAAGAAGGGCAGGGACAGGGGACATTACAGTAGGCGTCTGCTCCAGGCCACCTGAACAGGAAGACCAAGAGGATCCCTCTTCAGAGAGATAAGTACTGCCTCACATTCACAACACCTAGTCCTCATGGGGGACTTCAACTACCTCGGTATCTGTTGGAGGTACAACACAGAAGGGAACAAGCTATCCAAGATGTTCCTGGAATGTGTTGATAAAAAAAAAACAACTTCCTTCTCGAAGTGACAGAAGAACCAATGAGGAGAGGGGCTATTCTGGACCTTGTTCTCACCAGTAAGGAGGGGCTGGTGGGGAATGTGAGGCTGGAGGGCAGCGTTACAATCATAGAACAGAATCATAGAATAGTTAGGGTTGGAAAGGACCTTAAGATCATCTAGTTCCAACCCCCCTGACATGGGCAGGGACACCTCACACGAAACCATATCACTCAAGGCCTGGTCCAACCTGGTTTTGAACACTGCCAGGGATGGAGCATTCACAACTTCCCTGGGCAACCCATTCCAGTGCCTCACCACCCTAACAGGAAAGAATTTCATCCTTATATACAATCTGAATTTCCCCTGTTCAAGTTTTAACCTGTTACCCCTTGTCCTGTCACTACAGTCTCTAATGAAGAGTCTCTCCCCAGCATCCCTATAGCCCCCCTTCAGATACTGGAAGGCTGCTAGGAGGTCTCCACGCAGCCTTCTCTTCTCCAGGCTGAACAGCCCCAACTTTCTCAGTCTGTCTTCATACGGGAGGTGCTCCAGTCCCCTGATCATCCTCGTGGCCCTCCTCTGGATTTGTTCCAACAGTTCCATGTCCTTTTTATGCAGAGGACGCCAAAACTGCACACAATACTCCAGGTGAGATCTCACAAGAGCAGAGTAGAGGGGCAGGATCACGTCCTTGGAACTGCTGGTCACGCTACTTTCGATGCAGCCCAGCATATGGTTGGCTTTATGGACTGCAAGCGCACACTGCTGCCTCATGTTCATTTTCTCATCAAACAACATCCCCAAGATTTTGCTGCAGTGCTGCTCTGAATCTCTTCTCTGCCCAACCTGTAGCTGTGCCTGGGATTACTCTGACCCAGCTGTAGGACCTCACACTTGGCATGGTTAAACTTCATGAGGTTGCCATCAGCCACAACTCTTTGCATGTGGCCGTCCAGCCAGTTCTTTATCCACCAAGTGGTCCATCCCTCAAATTGATGTCTCTCCAATTTAGAGACAAGGATTTCGTGTGGGACAGTGTCAAACACTTTGCACAAGTCCAGGTAGATGACATCAACTGATTGACCCCTGTCCATCAGTTCTGTAGCCCCATCATAGGAGGCCACCAAATTGGTCAGGCAGGATTTCCCCTTAGTGAAGCCATACTGGCTGTCACCAAGCACCTTGTTGTTTTTCATGTGCCTTAGCATGCCATCCAGGAGAATCTGCTCCAAGATTTTGCCAGGCACAGAGGTGAGACTGACTGGTCTGTAATTCCCCGGGTCATTCATTTTCCCCCTCTTGAGAATGGGGGTTATATTTCCCTTTTTCCAGTCATCGGGAACTTCACCCGACTGCTATGATTTTTCAAATATGATGGACAGTGGCTTTGCAACTTCATTTGCCAGCTCCTTCAGGACCCGCAGATGGATTTCATCAGGACCCATGGACTTGTGCATGTTCAGATTTTTAAGATGGTCTCGAACCAGATCCTCTCCTACAGTGGGCAAAAGGTCTTCATTCTCACAGTCCCTGTATCTGCCTTCCAAGACTTGGGTGGTTTGGTCAGAGACTTTGCCCATGAAGACCGAGGCAAAGAAGTCATTCAGAACCTCAGCCTTCTCCAAATCCTGTGTTGCTAGTTCTCCTGAGAGCTTCCTGAGGGGGCCTACATTCTCCCTAGTCTGTTTTTTATTTGCTACGTATCTATAGAATCCCTTCCTGTTATATTTCACATCCCTAGCCAAGTTGAATTCTAACTGGGCCTTAGCTTTCCTAACCTGGTCCCTAGCTTCCCGGACAACATCCCTGTATTCTTCCCAGGCCGCTTGTCCTTGCTTCCACTTTTATAAGCCTTTTTTTTCACTTGAATTTTCCTCAGGAGCTCCTTATCCATCCAAGGAGTTCTCCTGGCCCTCCTGCTGCACTTCCTTCTAGTTGGGATGCAACACTCCTGAGCTTGTAGCAAGTGATCCTTGAATATCAACCAAGAGTCCTGGGCCCCTCTGCCCTCTAGGGCTATATCCCATGGAACCTTCCTAATCATGTTCCTGAAGAGGCCAAAGTCTGCTCTTTTGAAGTCCAGGGCAGTGAGCTTGCTGCATGCTCTTCTCGCTGTCCTGAGGATCTCAAATTCGACCATCTCATGATCGCTGCATCCAAGGCTGCCCCAGAGAGTCACATTTCCAACGAGCCCTTCCCTGTTGGTGAGCACAAGGTCAAGCATGGCACCTCGCCTTGTCGGCTCCTCTATTACTTGCAGAAGGAAGTTGTCTTTCACACAAGCAAGGAACCTCCTGGATTGCTTGTGCCGGGCCGTACAGTCCTTCCAACAGATGTCAGGATGGTTGAAGTCACCCATGAGAACAAGGGCCTGCGAGCGTGAGGCTTTTCCTATCTATCTATGGAATGCTTCATCCACAGGTTCTCCTTGATCAGGCCGTCTGTAACAGATCCCCACAGTAATGTCTCCATAGCTATATTCCCTTTAACCCTGTCCCACAAACTCTGTTAACTGCTCACCTGTCCCCAGACAGAGTTCCATACTCTCCAGCCTGTCCCTAACATAAAGGGCAACTCCCCCTCCCCGCCTGCCAGGCCTGTCCTTCCTAAAGAGCCTGTAACCTTCCATTCCAACACTCCAGTCATAGGAGCCATCCCACCATGTTTCTGCGATGCCTATTATATCATACCCCCGTAGATGTGCACACATCTCTAATTCCTCTCATTTATTCCCCATGCTACGGGCATTTGTATAGAGGCATCTGAGCCGAGCTCCAAATGAAGCCAGCTCATTGGCTGGAGTGGCTGGGATATCTCTACGTTGCTCTGAGCATTTATTATAGGTTCTGGCAACTGACTGGGTGTGTTGGAATGGAATGATGCCCTCCTCCCCCAACACATCTAGTTTAAAGCCTCCTTGACCAGTCTGGCAAGCCTCCTACCAAAACTGCTCTTACCCTTAGACCAGCTCCACCAGCCCCCACTAGACCTGGCCTACAAACTTGGGTGCCGTGCTCAAGACACCCAAACCCCTGACTATGACAGCACCCTTTTAACCATTTATTAACCTGGCTGATCATCCTAGCTTTTTTTAGGTCCTCCCCTGTATCCTGGAGAATTGACAAAAAGACCATCTGAGCTCCAGAGCCCCTAACCACCTCCCCCAGGGCTCTGTAGTCCTTCTTTATGTTCCCCAGGCTACTACTATCTATGTCCCTAGCACCCACATGGATCACCAGGAGTGGGTAATAGTCCGTGGGACTTACTAGAGCAGGCAGCCTCTCTGCCACATACCTGATCCGTGCCCCCAGTAGGCAACACACCTCCCTTGAGACAGGGTCAGGCTGACAGACGAGTCCTTCTGTCCCTTTCAGTGTAGAGTCCCCTACTTCTATGACCCACTGCTTTTTCCTAGCGGCACCAGTAAAGATCTTTACCGCTGCATCAGCCAGCTGTTTCTGGATCGAGTGCATTTCCTCATTAGCCCCCTGCAGGACAGCAAAGTGGTTCTGCGTGGGGACAGGGGATTTAGGGGGAAGCCCCTTGCTTTTGACTGTCCTTCTCCTCCTTTTTTTGTTGTTGCTTTTTTTTGTCACTAATTCCCAGCTTCCCAGGTTAACGGCCTCCTTCTTTCCTTCATGAGCTAGAGGTGAAGCTTGAGGCCCCTGCACAGTTTGGGCCTGCAGCAAGCAGTCCTGCTTCCTCTCAGCTACCCTGACATCTCGCAGTCTATTAACAGCATCCCGCAGCTCAGCCCCTGCTGCAGGAGGACCTCCATTAGGAAGCACCGAGCACAGCCCTGCCCATTGTGCACCCTCCCCTCACCAGACCAGTGCAGGCACTCTCTGCACCCCGAGCTCTGCACTGCAGCCTACCCTCTCATCGGCTCTGTCTGGGTGCCTGAGCTGGCCACCACTGAGGCAGCCAGAGCAGAGCTCCCGGACCAGGCCCTGATCATAAGGCGAGTGCTCACCATCCCGCTCGCCTGCCCACGAGCAGTGGAGTGAAATGGTGGAGTTTGAGACTCAAATGGGAAAGACAGCCACTGAAGAATTATGAACTTTTTTTTTTTTCATAAAGAGAAAGGATTTTGTTGACAGCAAAAATAAATATGTTCACCCCACATCTTCTGAGGATGCCTATGGTACTGAGGGAAACGGTTGTGATAAATGTATTCAGACACCACTGCTCAAACCAGCATAGGGAATATTAGTCCCTGTGGAAATCGACTAAATTCAAGAAAAGTCATGCAAAAGCTTCCATAATATTTTCAGCTGGAAGGAGAAAGGATAAGGCAGCTGACTTGTTCACAACATGGCAACTAACATGCAGGCAATAACAATAAAAAATAGTGAATGAGACCAGAGGGCCTGGCAATAGAAAGAGCTCTGGATCAGCCATTGCCTGAGGGCTGTCCCGCTGCAGATCACATGAAAGGGGCTCAAAGCTGTCCTACTGATTTGGCTGGATGCCTTAAAAGATGAGAAGTATTAACAGAAAGGAGGAAAGCACAGTTGTAAAGATTTAATGTATAGGTAAGTATACATCAAGTAATGTATAGCATCAAATTAAACATTCAGGCTTATGTAAGTAACATAAGCTCAGTCTTATATAAAACCCATCGCTAGATCCTCACCTTCACTAGTGCTTCTCTAAAAAGTGTGCAAAGCATTGACTTACATCAGACAGCAACTCAAAGCAAGGAACTGCTGGGAAATCTGTCCACTATCTCTTTACTGCCAAGCACTATGTTGGGGTGAGTAAAGGGGTTCCTTGTGGTATTGCCACGCATGAGTTTCCACATATTGGTTGCAAAACCAACAGTTGCTTAACGTTTTCCTCCAGAACTGCTATTTTGGTTTAATTTAAAATATATTTTTAAAGTAAAAACACAATTTAAAAGTTCATCTTAAAATATAATTTAGTAAAGTAGTTGTTTGTGTGACTAAAAAGATAATATTAGATTTTACTGAGAACTTTCACTACAAAAAATACACTTTCTGACCAGCTTAGGAGCCCATCCTTGGGTCAGATCATACTTCCACATATTTGTGAGACTGAATCTCCCAGGTGACAGAGTAGGAGTCTTATTTTGTTATTTTCTTTTCACATGTTGCTAACTCCATAGGAGGTATTGCCTCTCACTGTCCCCACAAAACAAGCCACAATTTAAAAAAAGCCTGAGACTTTCTTATTCCTAAGCTTTTCTATCTACTCTGTTAGTACAAGTGCATCTTATCATGGTTGGAAGCATATGTCTTATGTTAAGGAATCCCTACAATGCTGCAGAGGTATAAAATTGTTCAACATAAATAAGGATCAAACCTTCCTGTGTTCAATATTAATTACCACTGCTACTTTCCTCGTTAAAAAGGAACTCCATTAAAGATCCATTACAGTGTGCATTTTTTAATCAAGGCTTAAATTATAGTGCATGCTGCAATCAGAAGACCTATTGTGTGGCAGCACGAACAGCAAAAGCTGTGTACAAAGTTGCAAAGAGCCAAAATGAGAATACATTGCTATGCTAGACACAGTGTTAGGAGACAAATCTGCATAATATTTGGGTACCAACCAGAGCCATAAATGCATAAACAAACTTCATACTGTTTATTATTCATCAAGTTATGTAATGTATTTGCTTAATCTTCTACATTTTTTCTCACTGCTTTTCTAATATAATGTCAGATTTCTCATATGAATTCTCATATGCTTCAGATATTCATCTTAAATTTGTAGGCATATACAGATAAATATTTGTATTTCCCATTGAACTTAATAGAAGATACACAGGCACATACCTTCTTTTGAAATCTTGTCTTTCAAAAAGCATCACAGCTTCTCTCCTCACGAAAATCCCCTGCCTGCTTACATGCAGATGTTGCAGCCTTGCTCACTTTTCACATTTTATCAAGATCTTTAACAGTATTTTTAGCCCTATTGATTGCAGGAAAGAAAACTTCACAACAGAAACCCTCAAAATGCTAGCTTGTAAGTGTCAAAGTAAAGAACTCTCTTCTTTGTTCTCAACATTCATTATATCTAATCTAAATCAATCCTGACTACTCAGGTTTTTTATTTTGTACCCTACTCAGTTCCCATTGGGTTGATTTCTTTTCTGGAGGATCACACTATCCTGCTACTTCCTTCACAAACTTTCTTCTCTGAAGCAGGTTCCTTCGGTCTCTGCCTTAGCAGTTCTTTCGTAGGTCCATAGTTCATAATTCAGCCAGAAAACATTTATGTTCTTCTGTACCTGTGTTACAACCCAGTTATACCATTGAGATGACACATTGTGATATGCTTAGCATTGGAAAACAATACAAAAATAACATACAATCAAAGATTTAGCATGTCAAACTCACTAACCAATGAAATACATAATGAAATCAGTAATATGCCCATTCAAGTTCATTTTGCTGCTCTTTCCTGAGATAACTAAAGTCATAGCTACCAAGATTTCACTCCACTTCTTGGTATTTCCTCAAAATCTAAAAATGCAGTAGCATCTTAGTTCTAGACTCACAGGTAAAGAAATTATTCATTTGTCCTTTCAAAGAAAAAGCTGAGTTCTGAGTGTTTGATGCCCCATGCCTTCTCCATCATTGCTTGCAACGTAGACAGGCAGTACAAAACGACAGCACAACACGACAGCTTCAGTTTCTACTACAGACACTCCTTCTTCAGCAAGGAGCAGTGAAGCTTTTCCACAACATGCCCAGCCACAGAGCGTACTGTCAAGTTTAGGAGTAGAGAGAACACATATACAGGAGCATTGTCTTCGGTCTGACCATACTTTGACTACTGGGATGTCTTATCCCCATAGGAACTTAGCATAAATTATTCTCCTGTACAGCAAATGCAGAATCTAGCTTTATGCTCTTAGGGGTGGTACCAGGCATGAGCAACCATCAGAAACAGGCCACACCAGAACTGAGCCAGGCAGCCATTTTTCTAAGTGTTGAGGCTGTTTTCCGAACTAAAAAAAATACAGATTTCTTTATGTGAAGTTCCAAGGGCTGTTTCATTAAAATATTAATTTTAGTTTTTGCACAGTTGCTATTGACTATTTGCTTGGGTATAAGACAACTGCCAAAACCATAGAATCATAGAATAGTTAGGGTTGGAAAGGACCTTAAGATCATCTAGTTCCAACTGCCCTGACATGGGCAGGGACACCCTACGCTAAATCATATCACCCACGGCCTTGTCCAACCTGGTCTTGAAAACTGCCAGGGATGGAGCATTCACAACCTCCATGGGCAACCTATTCCAGTGCCTCACCACCCTAACAGGAAAGAATTTCCTCCTTATATCCAATCTAAACTTCCCCTGTTTAAGTTTTAACCCTTTACCCCTTTGTCCTGTCACTACAGTCCCTATTGAAGAGTCCCTCCCCAGCATCCCTATAGCCCCCCTCCAGATACTGGAAGGCTGCTATGAGGTCTCCACGCAGCCTTCTCTTCTCCAGGCTGAACAGCCCCAACTTTCTCAGTCTGTCTTCATACGGGAGGTGCTCCAGTCCCCTGATCATCCTTGTGGCCCTCCTTTGGACTTGTTCCAACAGTTCCATGTCTTTTTTATGCAGAGGACACCAGAACTGCACACAATACTCCAGGTGAGATCTCACAAGAGCAGAGTAGAGGGGCAGGATCACGTCCTTTGAACTGCTGGTCACGCTACTTTCGATGCAGCCCAGCATATGGTTGGTTTTATGGACTGCAAGCACACACTGCTGCCTCATGTTCATTTTCTCATCAACCAACACCCCCAAGTCCTTCTCTGCAGTGCTGCTCTGAATCTCTTCTCCTCCCAACCTGTAGCTGTGACTGGGATAGCTCCAACCCAGGTTTAGGACCTTGCACTTGCAATGGTTAAACTTCATGAGGTTGACATCAGCCCCCATCACAAGCATGTCGAGGTCCCTCAGGATGGCATTCCTTCCCTCCAGCCTATCAACCAAACCACACAGCTTGGTGTCATCGGCAAACTTGCTGAGGGCGCACTCAATCCCACTGTCCATGTCACTGACGAAGATTCTAAAAAAGACAGGTCCCAACACTGATCCCTGAGGGACATCACTCATTACTGGTCTCCAGCTGGACATTGACTCATTGACCACAACTCTTTGTGTGCAGCCATCCAGCCAGTTCTTTATCCACCAAGTGGTCCATCCATCAAATTGATGTCTCTCCAATTTAGAGACAAGGATGTCGTGTGGGACAGTGTCGAACGCTTTGCACAAGTCCAGGTAGATGACATCAGCTGCTCTACCCCTGTCCATCAGTTCTGTACCCCCATCACAGAAGGCCACCAAATTGGTCAGGTAGGATTGCCCCTTAGTGAAGCCATGCTGGCTGTCACCAAGCAGCTTGTTGATTTTCATGTGCCTTAGCATGCCTTCCAGGAGAATCTGCTCCAAGATTTTGCCAGGCACAGAGGTAAGACTGACTGGTCTGTAATTCCCCGGGTCATCCATTTTCCCCTTCTTGAAAATGGGGGTTATATTTCCCTTTTTCCAGTTGTTGGGAACTTCACCTGACTGCCATGATTTTTCAAATATGATGGACAGTGGCTTTGCAACTTCATTTGCCAGCTCCTTCAGGACTCGCAGATGGATTTCATCAGGTCCCATGGACTTGTGCATGTTCAGTTTTTTAAGATGGTCTCGAACCAGATCCTCTCCTACAGTGGGCACAAGGTCTTCATTCTCACAGTCCCTGTATCTGCCTTCCAAGACTTGGGTGGTTTGGTCAGAGCCTTTGCCAGTGAAGACTGAGGCAAAGAAGTCATTCAGAACCTCAGCCTTCTCCAAATCCTATGTAGCCAGTTCTCCTGAGAGCTTCCTGAGGGGGCCTACATTCTCCCTTGTCTGTTTTTTATTTGCTATGTACCTGTAGAATCCCTTCCTGTAATCCTTAATACCCCTAGCCCAGTTTAATTCTAACTGGGCTTTAGCTTGCTTACCCTGGTCCCTAGCTTCTCGGACAACATCCCTGTATTCTTCCCAGGACACCTGTCCTTGCTTCCACTTAATATAAGCCTCTTTTTTCATTTGAATTTTCCTCAGGAGCTCCTTATCCATCCAAGGAGGTCTCCTGGCCCTCCTGCTGCACTTCCTTCTAGCTGGCATGCAACACTCCTGAGCTTGTAGCAGGTGATCCTTGAATATCAACCAAGAGCCTTGGGCCCCTCTGCCCTCTAGGGCTGTATCCCATGGAACCTCGCTAATCATGTTCCTGAAGAGGCCAAAGTCTGCTCTTTTGAAGTCCAGGGCAGTGAGCTTGCTGCACGCTCTTCTCACTGTCCTGACGATCTCAAATTCAAGCATCTCATGATCGCTGCATCCAAGGCTGCCCTGGAGAGTCACATTTCCAACGAGCCCTTCTCTGTTGGTGAGCACGAGTTCAAGCATGGTGCCTCTCCTTGTCAGCTCCTCTATTACTTGCAGAATGTTGTT
The DNA here is from genome assembly GCF_028554395.1 of Pezoporus wallicus. Classification (NCBI taxonomy): domain Eukaryota; kingdom Metazoa; phylum Chordata; class Aves; order Psittaciformes; family Psittacidae; genus Pezoporus; species Pezoporus wallicus. The sequence goes on from NW_026638501.1 coordinate 3,113,915, forward strand.
TATTCTTTAATGCTGTTAAGTGCAGCTGTTCCTTCACACCAATTCAGACATGATCTCTTTTGTAGATCTGCTGGAGAAAAATCCTAGAAAAGAGAAGGTCTTCTAGCTTGCACATTAAATATTGGCACTTTTGCTGGGTCATCACCAAGTGACATAAAATACTCAAAAACATTTTTCCCTGAAGCTGCATTGCTTCTGAACTTCTTTGACATGAAAAAGGTGTGGGGTTTTTGTTAATTTTCTGGCATTTTAGGGATTATTTTTTTTGATGGGATTTTATTTGGTGGGTTTGGGGGGGGTGTGGTTTTTTTTCGCTTTTTTTTTTTAAACATTTCTAAAAGTCTCTATTGCCCTTGGAACAGCGGCTTCAAGCTTTTCCAGATTGTAAGGTCAACCTGCTGAATGTGTTTGTCATGTGGAAGCCACACAGTTGTGGGATGAGGTTTCTCTGTGAGGGGGTCACTAATGCACCCCCATGAATCAGTGCATTCAACATATGCACTGATGCCATTGCCCTGCATTCAGCTCCTCATCTTTCTTTGACAGGTCTCTGTCAGCAATATCTTGGGATGTTCTCACTCAGATGTGCTTTCTGATGTTCTCCCAATTCCCAACATCTTCTCATAACCCATCATGTGAAAAGGATTTTGTGCAATTCAGGGGTGTACCACAGGTTAAATGTGCATCCAGAGATCAAAAGGCACCTCTGGCCTTTACAGGGAAACCTCACAAATGACTATGATGGTACTGAAACAACAAAGACCAACTTATACCATCATGTAATGCATTTTCCTCACCTAGCAGCATCTCAGCATAAACTCTCATATTAGATACTCTGCTGTAAAGACCCATACTGAGGGAGAGGGTAAGGAGATTGCTCATGTGCGCCCATCTACCATGAAGCAAATGTGTCCATGATTCTCCAGCTGCTATTTCCACACAGTAAAGCCTTTTTACCAGTAGGACCAGTGTGAGCAGGAGTGAGCCAGTGATCTAAGTCTGCCTCTTATTCTGCACATGGCACTCAGGATAGAGTGTGAGTTGTTGAGTCCCACCAAGCTGGTTAGTAGTTCTGTAGTAAGGCATGGATTTTTAATCTTTATGCAGCCAAGGACAGGATTTACAGATGCCAGAATGATTTCACTGGAGAAGGAAACCACAGAGAATAGATAGGAGAGCAGGCACACAAAGGTTCTCCCTTTAAAGGATTCAGCGCCATATGTTGCTTTTTCAGTGCACTCCTTCCATTTTCTAGAAACATTATATGTATTACTCTTAGCAGTTAATTACTTGCTATTATGCTTCTTCAGTAATGTCTGGTTTTATGATGGCCTGGTTTTCACTAGATGGGTTGAAATTGTACCGGGAAATCCTCTTATCAGCAGTACAAGTTATGCCAGTGAAAGAGGACTTCCCCTTTATAGCTCGTGATTCTATGAAATAAGTTAACTTTACTGCCAAAAAATGTTCTCATATGCCTGCAATTACAGCATTTCTACTAGGGCTATTGTCAATACAGAAGCATAGTTTAAAGTATCCTCATCCCTGACAGTTATTAGAGTATGACATGTTCCTATAGCAAACCTCACCTACCTGATTGTGAGTCCGTTTCCCTGTCACCAAGAGATGGAACAGTGAAATCTCTCCCATTCTGGGGCAGCTGGCATGAAACCAGCCCCTCTGACTGACAATATTTACATATTTGAATTTTGATGCAATGTAACACCAGTATTTATAGCAGAAAAGATCAAAAAGCAACAAGTCTTACATAACTGCCACAGGAGGTTTTAAATGGAAAGCATAAACAATTCCCAAGGTGTGCAAATCAGCTCCCCACAAATAACTAATCTTCTGTAAGCTATCCATGTCTGAGATCCAGAAGAATGTACTGGAACATATAGTCTGCCTTTTTCAAATGTAACCAATATTCTCCCCACAAACTCAAGGTTCATGAAAGATCCTGTGGCACAGAAAGAGAGCAGGAGAAACTGAGGAGGAAAACCCCAAACCTACTGAAGTCTCTTAGTGTCCAGCTGCTCCTAGTCCATCATGTCTAATACTGATGAGAAGCAACACAGCTACATTTGCCAGCCTGACCCAGATGAAACCTCCTGACTCCATCTAGAGGTGTATAGCTTTTACACAAGGAGCCCTCACAGCAATCAACACCCATTTCTGTGGGAGGCTGATAAGTATATCCAATAACTTGCAAATCTAATTATATATTGAGGAATGAATGAGCACAGGAAGAAGACTGAGTGATTGGGCATTAAAATTGCAGATAACATTCACTGTGAAGTAAAACAAGAAAACCCAATCCCAACATAAGTGCATAAAGGAGGTTTCTGAGCTGTTACTGCTCAGGAAAGAATCATAATGTAGTAACAGTTAATCACATTATAATTTCAGTTCACTGATCAGCAATAGTCACAAACAAGGGAAAAAGTTCAGAATTATTAGGAAAGAAGTAAAGAGTAGATTATGGCATTAAATCTCTGCAATATCTACATAATTATCATGGTACAAAGCTCTGATCTTTTCAGAAAAGACACGACAGCAATGCTAAAAAGGGTCTGAAGATGGCGACAAGATGAACAAAGACTTTAGCAACAGGAACAGCTTAAGGGTGAGGTTCATCAGCCTGGAGAAAGGGTGTAACTACACACACACAGAGGCCTGACTGTTCTTCTGTGCCATCACTGAGAAAAAAACATATATGAAAGAAGAAAGGATACAGTTCTTTCGGTCTTGATAATTTTGAGAATAGCTATAGTTTGCTTCTTACAGGTAGGATGTAGAAATTTTAGATTCTAAGGCTCTTTGAAGACATAGCACTCTTTGAAGCTTAAACTCTGTATTTTGGATTAGATCACAAGCAGTGTAAGTGTAATGATATTTTTAAATTGAAAAACTGGATACTCACACTAGAAAATTTAATGTGCAAATTAAATTTCAGACTTTCCTTCTTGAAAAACTAACTTTGCATGTGTTTAAGCATCGTGCCTGCTTACTCTGCTATATCAATATCAAAAAATAATACTTACAGTTAGGTAATTACACTCAGTTTAGTATGCACACAATGTTTTCAGAGCCTCAAACTTCAAATATCCTTGAATGTTTTGATAGGATACTTGGGCATTTTTTTAAATTCCTTTCCCGTTTTTTATTTCAAACAGCATCTATAGAAAAGTCCAAATATGTATCTAGTAAGTACAGATGTTTGCTCAAAATAGGCAAGAAGAGTCGGCACTCATATGAATACCAAGCCCCTGAAATCTTTCCCTTCTCACCGAGCCCCTTATTTACATCAGTATTAGAGCACCTTTTATTAAGTGCTGTGGTTAACCGTAAGCTGGAGGAGGGTATCAGTGCAAGATGGGATGGGATGGGATGGGGTAAGGAATGTCAAGGGATGGAGTGGTGACATGGGGCAGGGAAGGCATGAGATGCATGCTCAGGTGTAACGTTTTGATTGGGCTTGAAGTATTTCTAGGCCATATTTTGCTAAGCTTATACGAAAAATGATCAGGCTTGTGTGGAGAGAAAGGGGGTGGGAAGTTCAGCTATCCTGAAGTCAGGAGTACTAAAAGTGTTAAGAAGCAGACAAAAATTTTCAGGTTATAAACAAAGTCTTTGCTCAGATTACATACTCATACAAAACACCAAGCTTGCCCCATATCTCTTGTTTTTTTTCCTCGTAGGATTTTTTCAAAAATATGAATTAAAGTTTTCTTTAAAATGTTGTCAAAATTTAAAAACTTATATATAATGAAATTACACTTGTACTGGAACAAGCAAAGCAAAAGATCTGCCAACACTTCTTACCAGACAGATTATATGTGAAAGATGTTTACCAATTAGCTTATTGTGAACTAACTCTATGTATTACATAGTTATTCTCATTTCTCTGAATCCACTTTTTGATGCTTTTAAAATGTCAATATTTGAAAGAAAATACTAACTGATCATTTAGAACAGGCTGTTTGAAACTGTACTAGAGTTCCCTTTCCTCATGCTGTATAATAAAATATAAGATTTAGGCACAGTATCAAGAAAGGCAAGTATAGTCATGACCAATTTCAGACAGAGAAGTAACATGCTGTTAACAAGCCTCTTTTGGACTGCATAATATGGATAAAGCAAGTCAAATAGTTTAGTAACAAACAACTAGAATCAGCTCAATTACACTTCTCTTTACTTTGGAGAAAAAGAACATGATTTTTAGCACTGCAATTTCCAGCACAACTATTCAGGATATTTTTTTCAGTATGGAAATGCCTACTGCAAACTGTTGCAGCATAGCTAACATGACAGATCAGTTTCTGTATTTCACGTATTTTGTTAACTTCTTGAAAGTTATTGGTAAAAAAAAATCCCAACTTTTAAGTATTCCAGAAATCCATAACCAAGGGCTCTTTTACAAAGCACTGTATTTTAATTCTGCTCCATCAGTACTGAGACGATGGAGTATTCCCCCAGTAATTCAGAACATATTGCTGCATTATTCACATAGTTTTGCTTAAGGAATCCTGTATTCTGAAGTGACAGGAGTCAAGCTAGGAGAAAGAAAGTGTTAGCTGAATACATAGATGAACTGTCCAATCTTCTCCATCAATGCTTAGCCATGAAGTTTATTTCAAATTAATTTCTTTTGTGGTATAATCAAGTCTTCTCCATAATTACATAACTTCATAACATCAACATATTATGGAAGATAGAAGTATGCCATAACCCAATTCTGTTTCCAGCATGATATGCAATAGTCCTGTACTAATATATTCAAATTGTACCTTTTCTTAAATGTCTAGCAATGAAAAGCATGTTAGCAAATTATACTGTATATTTTCTTAATTAAAAACAATAATTCTATATTTAAGTACTTAAATCTTGTGGGTGAAGCAAACATACATATCCATGGATTTTAAAGAGTTTCCTCCACCTGTGGAATAACAGTGACACATTGCCCGCCATTGACTGTTGGCATAATGGAGAAGTGGTATATAACTGGGACAAGTCTCTGTTACAATTGGTTCTCAGAATCACTTTTACAACCTGGTCATATTTTCTGTAGCTTTGCTATTAGCCATTAGTGCAAATGCATAAATAATATTTAATCGTATGAAGCCTTTCTCTCTTCCCCAACCACAGGGCACATTTTATTCTCAGTGCCTGGACTGCAATGTCTATAAGGGAAACATGCCTTCTTTTCTACTTTCTTTTCCCCTCTTCAATTCATCACAGTGACATCCTGGAAAGTGTCACCATTAACAAATGTTAGAATCATAGAATCATAGAATAACTGGGGTTGGAAAGGACCTTAAGATCATCTAGTTCCAATTGCCCTGCCATGGGCAGGGACACCCCACACTAAACTATCTCACCCAAGGCTTCATCCAACCTGGTCTTGAACACTGCCAGGGATGGAGCATTCACAACCTCCATGGGCAACCCATTCCAGTGCCTCACCACCCTAACAGGAAAGAATTTCCTCCTCATATCCAATCTAAACATCCCCTGTTTAAGTTTTAACCTGTTACCCCTTGTCCTGTCACTACAGTCCCTAATGAAGAGTTCATCCCCAGCATCCCTATAGCCCCCCTCCAGATACTGGAAGGCTGCTAGGAGGTCTCCACGCAGCCTTCTCTTCTCCAGGCTGAACAGCCCCAACTTTCTCACCCTGTCTTCATACAGGAGGTGCTCCAGTCCCCTGATCATCCTTGTGTCCCTACTCTGGACTTGTTCCAACAGTTCCATGTCCTTTTTATGTTGAGGACGCCAGAACTGCACACAATACTCCAGGTGAGGTCTCACAAGAGCAGAGTAGAGGGGCAGGATCACCTCCTTCGACCTGCTGGTCACGCTCAGAATCACTTCATGTCTGGATAGGCCTGAACTTGAAGAAATTAAAAGGCTGAGCAACTACATCCATAAATCACCACCCTGTCTTTTACTTCCTCATTCAGGGACTGAAATGAGCTTGTACTAATTTGCACAGTTAGTGATATGGCAATTCAACTCACATTCTTCCATCAAGCATGGAATAAGCCTCTCAGACCTTTTTACAGATGATTCAACAAGTTGTTGTCTAAGGAAATGCCAGTAACTTGTGTGTCAAGGACTGCAAATACCAGTATGGGGAGCTTCATTAAGCCTCCATGGAAGAAATATGAAATAGGAATGGCATTTTATATTCAGCCACTTCTGACCATTTAATAAAATGGTACTGTGGTGTATCTCCAGTCCTATAACCCTGCTGATTAGCCTTGACTTCAAAAAGCTTGATCCCTTTTGTAGCTGTAGAACCTAGATCATGCCAGGCTTTTCTCAAAAACCACCGTTTTTTAATATTTTTGTGTGTGTGTTGGGCTGTATCATTAGTCAGTACTACCCATTACACATGCATACTGGTTTAGGTTGTTGAGGTTTTTTTTCTCTGACTCTCCAGCATACATTTACCCTGAAATATCTGCTTTTATTGGACTCTATGTACACATCATTCTTCTGTGCGATAACTTGCTTTGGTGAAACTTACTTAGCTGGAGAACAAACTTGATCTTAAAGGAATCTGAAGTTTTCAAATAATCTACCTAAAGATATATGCGCTTTTGGGCTTATAGAAGAACCTGAAAACTTGTATCAGAAATTATGTAGTTTATTTGAATCTGTTGGTTTTTAATTGTGAGTTACTGCACTGTGGTGCCTTAGAGATGATATATAGTGAGGCTGTATTGTAACAGACACACCCCTTTAGGGGTTAGAACTAGGTGATCTTAAGATCCTTTCCAACACTAACTATTCTATAATTCTATGATTTTAATATATTTCATATCGTATTTTTGAAGCTGTGCAGCTTCCATAAAGTATATTTGGAGATGCAATGTTAATGTAAACAAACTACACTGTTCTGTTTAAGACTGTAAGGCCTTGTGGAAACTCCAAAAAGCAGAAGATTAAGGTGTCTACCAACCACTGACTAATTTTCACATAGCTGATAACAAGGCAAGATACTATTAAGCTAGCTCTTCATGATTCACATACCTAATGATATTCTATTGCTGTTTATAAATTTGCAGCAGTTATAATTAGCAATGCTATTAGTTGATACCTATCATAACATTAACTATAGTGCTTTTACTCCACAGAAATTATGCCATTAACTTTGCTAATATAAATCAGTTTTTCTTGTCATCTCGTAATCTTAATAGGAAATGCTCCTCAGTAAGAAAAATAAATTGATTAAAAATTTGTCCCACACAGAGCTGGTGGTCAGGAAGTGCTGAGTTAAATATACATCTTCCTTAAAGGGCAGAAGCAGAACACCTTGACATGTCTCAGTGTTACTATACCAAACTGTCACAAGGTGTAAGAGGGAGTATGCATGCCAGGCTTGAAAAGGATGGAACAGATCCTGCGACCCTACAGCCATGAATATTAAATTCTCTATTGAGAATCTCTTTAAAACCTCAAACAACCAAGACAATTTGTTGAAAGTTTTCCTTGGCTTATGATCATAGAGAGGATGGAGTCATTCCAGTAGAGACACACCCAAGTGGGATTTATTTTTTATTTTTCTCTTTCTTGAACCTTATAGTATTCAGGGCCATAGCACAACATGCCAGGGGACTGGACAGCTGTGGTGTCAGGATGTCCTGGGTTCAGGTATAATGTTATTTTTCTCGTTCTTAGAAGCTGGTGCAGTGCTGAGTTTTTGACTTTCAGCTTGGGAACAGCACTGATAACACCAAAGTTTTCAGTTGTTGCTAAGTAATGTTTACTCTGACCAAGGACTTTCTGAGCCTCATGCTCTTCAAGGGAGGAGGGGAAGTCAAGAGGAAGCAGAGACAGGATACCTGACCCAAACTAGCCAAAGCAGTATTCCATACCACAGCACGTCATGCCCAGTATATAAATTGGGGGCAGTTACCCGAAAGGGCTAGATCACTGCTCGGGTCGGGCTGGGTATCGGCTGGCGAGTGGTGAGCAGCTGTGTTCTCTCCCCTTGTTATTTCCCGTATCAGTATTATTATTGGTGGTAGCAGTAGTGGTTTTGTATTATACCTTAGTTACTGGGTTGTTCTTATCTCAACCCGTGGGAATTACATTATTTCTGTTCTCCTCCCCATCCCTCCAAGAGCAGTAGGGAGTGAGAGGAAGGAGTGAGCAAGCAGCTGCATGATTCTGCGTTACCAGCTGGGCTTAAACCATGACAAAGAGAGCAAAACACAGCCAGCTGTGATGCTTGTCTAAGATAATTGCAAGTTTATACTAGACAAGGCAGAGAGATTTAGAAAAAAGAGCAACGGGTGTGGTTTGGGACAGCAAAGATGAAATCCTGAGATTTTCCTATCATCTCTGTCTCACAACTTGACATATGTTAGAAGATGGTAGAAAAATTCTAAGCACACCCCTTTTCTGGTCCCTCTTCTTCGAGCTCACAAGTTCAGGGTAGAAGCTGGTATGTTGGGCATGCATTCTCCATGAGGAAGCATAACCTGTCTGGCTAGCAAAGTCACTTTTCTGCTTTAGGCTAGTATAAAGCAAAAAACTTGCCATACTGAGACATTGGGACAAGAAGCAAAGAAACCCAGTAGAGTTCTAGTGCACAAGCAACTACCTGAGCAGAGAAAAGTACTTAGCTTTATTTGTTGACTGACTTACTACTAATGAAGAAGCTCATGAACCTTTCTGTTGCAACACATCAAAAAATATTATTATCAGGGTCTCATAACATCATCTAGATTTATTGATTTCAGCTAGACATTCAGCCAAATTAATAGCTCTGTGAACAATTTAGCTGTAGCTATAATTTAGTATTTAAGTGATATGTTGCAAAAGCATTTCTCAAGGAAAAGGTCAGGTCATGCTCTGAAGAACAGCCTTTGTAACAACTTACACTTGTCATGAGAAAGCTGTAACATTATGCACATTCAAAGGTCAGAATTCTGATTTCACCTGTTTAATATCATGTCCCTTAATTTACAGCAACATAAACAAGACAGAAACAATTTATTTTTCAAGGCTAGTTTAGGAATTGAGAGCCCTAAAGTAAATGCCCTTATATCTTGCATAATTCATTACAGGTCATCTGAAAAACTCCTTGCCCTGCAAAAGACTGGGGCAACATGGCAACCAAGGCTCAGGAGAAGCTCCAATGTTCATGTTGCCTTTGGTGTTTAATATTACACTTATGCCATGTGACAGCCAACTAGAAACTCAAATGTAAGTGATGAATTGAAATTTTACTGCTATTCCACCCAAAGCCTGAACCCTAACTTGAGACGCTGACATTTGCCATAATTGAAAGGTAATGCCACAATTTCTAATAAAAACAAATTTTAATCCTCTAAGGAGTTGTCATAAGGGGAAAAAACAAAAGCAGTAATTATGTGAGGCTCAGGCAATCAAATACATCATCTTTTATTAATTTTACTACATATATAAGAATTTAGCAAAGCACTCCAGTTTCCATGCCTTCAGTGTTGTGTGAAGTTTTTTATCTTTGAAAAAAGAGAATGCTTTACATTTTACTCTAGGAGAAAAGAAAAACAACAACAAAGCAAGGAACCTAAATATTGAACAATGAAGTATTGAACAATTCAGACACAGCCTGAATGTTGAAGGGTTCAAAGAATGCTCTGAAATATTATTTGCTAATTTTGGAGTCCTTGTTTAGCCAGTAAAGTAGGAATTGCAACTTTCTGGTAAGGTTGATCATTACGTGTGGCTGCTCCTGTGACAGATTTTTTCTGTGACATTTTTCAATTTCCTTCCCTCTGCTTTCAAACTGTAATATATTTGAAAATTCAAAATGCTGCTTCAAAAGTTTGCTCATTCTTTATGAAGACACATCTCTGAAGTAAGAAGGGAGATAGAGTAAAACCCATCTCTAAATTTTAGTCTGATTCACATGAAAATTCTAAGACAAAATCATGCCTGATTCTATGATTCTACATACATACAGTAATGTACAGAGTGATGCCATAATGCATGACACCACTTATCTGAAATGTAATTGACTTAGTACACACATGCTGAGTTCTTAGCATGCCTCCAAAGCCTGCAGTGAAGGTAGTCCTCCTGCACTGGGAAAGTGGAATCAGGTGAACCCCACTGAACTCACACTCTGATGTGTGATTGTAAAAAGGAAGAGCTACTGGATAACAGCAAACAGGCTTAAATAGTGAAGGCTAAAATAAAATTTGGATTTCTCTACACTTTCACTGTAACCATGAAGAGTGTACTTTCAACCCATTAACATGCAGTGCTGTCTTGTAGCTCTTTAGTTGTAGGTACGCGAAGTCGTATCACCAATTCATAGAACCATAGAATCATAGAATAGCTAAGGTTGGAAAGAACCTTAAGATCATTTCGTTCCAACCCCCCTGCCATGGGAACGGATGCCTCACGCTGGACTGTGTCACCCTGTCCAATGCTGCACACATTTGAAATAATTATTTTGATGCAGAATGTTGGATGAAAATAAAATTACAATGACCTTGAAGGCCAAAGTAGTTTGTTTTAATTCCCTTTCCACCTCAGGATTAATTTTATTCATTTTTAAATCCTGTCCATTAACACTGAAGTAATTTAAAATTTAGCAGAACACCACAGAGGCTTCTTCAGGAATGTCTGAGATGGCATGTGTCACAGATTACTTAAACTTTTACTGTCTGTGAGGTAAAGTTTTAGCCCTTCATTTAACCCTTCCTACAGGCATTTTTCAGACCAAAATTAAAAATTCATTAAGAATTCCAATTCAAAACCATCAGTCCGAACTTCCAGAGCCCAGAGTTTTCAAAGAGACAGTCTGCATTATTAACGGAGAGAACATGAAGAAATCCACATCCATTTGGGAAGGTGCAGGAGGACCCAATGTGGATTCCACCATTTTTTCCTCTTTCTGACTGCTGTTACACATTTAGATTGCACACAGAGCAGCCTGTACTGACTAGAAGGATTTTCAATACTAGCATGGGACCCATCCCAAGATTTTACAGTGCTTCTCTTTTGTGGCAGCTGACATTCTCACATTCAGTATGTGTTGGACAGGGCAGGGCAGTTGGTTGTAAGAAAGAGATAAATTTAATTATCCCTCACTGAGTTTTACTTTACTTGTTGGATTTGATTAAGAACTGACACTGAAAAAGCCACTGGTAGATGGTATCCTCAGGAAGTTAATCAGATCATGCATGGCTGTTACTATCCAAGTTTCAGAAGCAGATAAATGGAAGTAAAACAGCTGAGATTATCTTTGCTCTGGAACTTTGGTGAGACCATTTCACAGAGAAACAAAAGGAGGTTATGGATGTGTATCTGTATTGCGTTACATCTTACTGTCAGAGTGCAATTATACTGGGCATAAGTGTCTGCAAACACAATTTCATGCACTTTAACAAGACATAATGAAGTTCCTAATTTTCAGATTCAGTGAGAAGGATAGCATTGGATCAGAGGAGTACTAGCAGACATGTAAACATAATGGTATGCATAGCTTTTCCCTATCATAAGAAGCAGTATGCAATTGTAAACCTTTCCAACATTTCTGCTGTAGTACCCTTTGAAGTTATTTCTGCATGTCAGCTATACTGTCTCTTATAAAACAACCTCTTGATTCAAAAGCCTGTGTTATCCCACCAGCACTTACAGCATCAGGGTCCTCGCAGCATTAACCAGTACTTTTGAGTCCTCTCAATGTAACTGAGATATTTGACTTAAAAGTCCAAACTCAGTAATCTAGTGCCTTGAAACAACATGGAACCATATGGATTTCTACTGTCTTGTATCTGTATACCTCCCAAAGCAACTAAGAAAACAGTTGCTGGATCTGTGTTCTTTGGTAGCAGACTAGATCTCTATCACTGTTTTCTCAATTGCTCAGTCCCCCAAGATCTACATTGCTACTAAAATCCTTCACATTTGAAGACCATACAGTAATTTTGGTGTGTGCACAGTGATGATAGTTGCACTACATGATCAGAAAGGCCATTATTACCATATCCTCACTCACTGACCCTGCCAGTGGGTTTGTAATTTAGCTCACCATACTACATGTTTTGTAGTGATTTAGCTCATCATACTTTGTAGTATAGCTCTATGCCACCTTTCTGTCTAAAACCAGCTAAACTAAGGTTTTGTGTTGGATGCGACATCTCTCACCCAAGACAGATCTGTACCTCTCTTTTTAGCATAATTGTACCTGCACTCTACTAACCCAGGTTCTGGTAGACCATCCTGCCTGAATTTCTGCTAGAAAAGGCCCCAAAGGCTTCAGTTGCTAAAGCTATCATCAACCTATGTTATTTCTAGGACTGTTACACTTAGGTTTATCAGGACCCAGTCTTTTGAAGGGGCAAAGAAGAAAAACTACTACCACCAAAATCAAGGATCTGGCTCTACTCTGTACAGTGCTTAAGGTACTTCCTTCCATGAAATTAATCCATTTCTACAATGCCTCATAAAGCTGAACTCTCTACCCATTAGATCTTTACTATGTTCACTATGCATCCTCTCTCCCCTGTATGACACAGAATGTTGTACTGTTTTTAACAAGCAGATTTAATACCTCAAGCTATCAATTTACAGGAAAAGTAACAGTTGAGGCAGGACAGAGCTATCAACGATCCAAAAAAAAGGAAAAGAGGAGATAAGGTTTAATGGTGTTTCACCCCTTGAAAAAATAAACTGACAAAAATTTGACAGGAAAAAACAGAAAAAGGGGGGTTTGAAAACTAACTTCTGGTATCTCTGGTCTCTTTCCACTTCACAAAACTCTGAAAATGAATGATAAATTATCTTGTTCAGTGAAAAAAATAATTGCTTATTATTGGTAAGCATCTGTAGAAGTCCACAATTTGATAAATCTTTAGGTTGAAATGAATTCTCAACTCTAAATTGGAGCTTGGAGTAAAAGTCAGAGGCAAACATCAACTGCAGGCTATCCAGGGGTTAGAGTAACCCGTTGTTAGACAGAGGGTTAAGGCACTTGGTTTGTCTGATCAACTTGTGGTTTTAAATCAAGTCTCCTACAAGGCAAGCAGCTAACCATGCTAATCCCTGAGCTTCTGGCACTCCAAGCAGAAATCTTCCCCTGCATTTTGGCAATTGCTGACTCCTTCCTTCAGACACACACTCCAGAGAGGAAAGACATTTCCCAACTCACTTCTGCTCCAGGTTCATCCAAGGCTTTTTCTTCACAATATTTTATAATAAAGACCTTAAGTGAATCCAGTTTAACACATACATCAGAACCTTAAATAATATGCTGTAATATCACTATTGATGTTAAATATGCATAATCTAGGAACAAGTCTGCATATTGTGCGCTATTTTTGCCAATAACATGGCATAAATTACTCAATTGTCTTGATATAACTTTCCACTATTTGTAGTAATGCGGCATTTGATTGGTAATTTTGTCAACACTCCTTTCAGGAAACTGGATGGGAATAAAGTTTCATTTCTACTTTATCTGTACAGGAAAACAGGTCTTACACCTCCACTGTCTGTAATGAGTTACCTGAATTCAAATACTGGAGGGTATTTAAAATGAACAGTTACTGAAGTTAAAACACATGCTGTTTAAATGCTTCAATGGAGTCTGCTTAACATTCACTGCCAGAGAGTACCTGGGCATTCACAGAAAAACAATGGAATATCTTTAAACACATGTAACATTTGCTGACAACCTCGATGAATATCACAGTACCTGTGGGTTAACAAGTCCCTAATAACCTTCAAGTAAAATATATCAGCTGCCTGTGGCTCTAGTCCCACAGGGTACCTCCAATTAGGGCATCTATTTTTTAGTTAGCCGTCACCCCAATTTGTTACTATCTCAAGTGTACCCAAAAATCCCTGCAAGGAGGCCACAATCAATACTGTCTCTCCCTTTATTGCATTAAGGATTCAGACTAGCAATTCATAAATTATAGTCAGAGACAGGTGCAAAACTTTTAAATCTAAGGTTTTAAATCTGAGGTTTTAAATCTAACCTCAGAACTTGTCTATGGTTTGAAGTACAGTAGCACTCTGAGAAGGCAAGAAAGCAAAGTCTATAGGACTTTCAGAATGAGCATTCATTTTATGTAGTGATTGCTTTTGCTGCATATAGGAAGCATTATGAGCCACCTCCTAAGGGAAATCTGCCGTTGCAGTATTCTGAGTTTGTTAGCCCCAGTAAAAGCCCAGGAACACAGAACACCAGTCTGCCATGGCAGCTTTTTTGTAGGATGTAATGGTATTAACTTATGTATCAGGATGATAATTAACTAAACTTATGATAATTAATCAGAAAAAAAATCAAACAAACAAAAAACCCAATACACTTGTAATACATGTTGTGATAAGGCCATCAGTAATTTTGCTTAAGTAACAGAACTTGTTGAAGTTACCTTCAAAAATGGCATTGCCACAGAACACAACTGAACCTCAGAAAAATGTCAATTTGGTCTCATTTGCTTTACGCCTGGTAACTTCTGGTCATTCTTGGGATGTTTTTGCTGCTAGCTTCCAATTATAGAATACCATGATAACACAGGTTATTAGCATCCTGTAATATTTGCTATGGCTCTCACTCTAACAAGGACTGCACACAACAGCTCAAATGCCAACTTCTAACTGTAACTATAAGTCTATCCTCTGAAGACAGTGACTGGAACTATGTTATAACCTACATTTTCAGGTAGACTTTAATTAGGTAAGTTTCAGTATATGATTGCCACCATCTATGATAAGGCAAATATTTTAGTTATTCTAGATTACAGACTAATGATGAATTTGACAAATTATTCAAACACCATCTAAACTGGCAATGCTGTATTATCTTTCTTGAAAAAAAAAAAGAGAAAGACATCTAGAAACTATTTCTTTCCTGGATTTTTTTTGTAACAAGGGATCTCCAAGGTTTTTGCCAGTAGAACAGTATAAATGCAGTCTCTGCAGTTTCAGGAAATGTTTTCTCTTCAAGCTTATGAGTAGCTGTTAAGTTACAAATTTTTGCTACTCACTCTAATCAATAAAACAGCAACCTTTCTTACTACTTACACTATTAATGGCTAACAGTGTTCAAAGACTTATTGTATTATATATTTCAGCAGGGGATGGATCCACCGTAAGTCTATTTTCCCCAAGCAGTCAGGCATTTTGTATTCCTACCCTTCCCAAAAATGAGCAATTTCCTGCATCCCCAGTAGGTGCAGGCAGTAATTCTATTTTCATAAGACCACTGGATCTGTTTTACTTCCAGTTGTTTTGTTAAACACAACAGAAGAATGACCCTAACACAGATAAATCCCAAATAACATTGTTAATTAAATACACATGGACATGCTGTTCCTAAGACACAGCAACTGGCACTACCTGGCTTAAGGTGTTCGAAATAATACTACCTTATTCCTGCTCATTTCAACCTACAGAATATTTAACCTTCACTGATGGAGTTGTAAACAGAACTATCTAAATACACTGCACAAGAACAAAGCTAGCAACAAAGCAACAGGATTTGTCTGAAAGATTAGCACAACCTAAGCCATTGCATATCAAGTACATGTTTGCCAGATCAGCGGATTGATGTATCAATAATCAGAATATGAGAGTGATGCTTATCTGGGAGAACTGCAATAGCTGCAGATTTTGCACTTATCCTCATAGTTTAATAGCATGAAATTACATTATGGTGAAAACTTAGGCTACAGTCCTGCAAACTCTTAAGCATATGTTCTATTTCATTAATTTCTTGCAGTCTAAATGATATCTGAGATCAATTGCACATACAGGTGATCCTCTCCAGGAACAAGGATTTCCTTTATTAACCTTCTGCAGATACTGAAAACATAGTTTATCTTTTTACTGAGTTTGATCTATGTTTTTTGTACGGTATAAAAAAAAGCTTCAACAGAAATCTAAATCAATTACGAGTTATGAAAATGCTTACATTTTTACTTCAGCACATGTTTAATATTTGATCCTCTATGTGCAAGAAATTACTTTTATTTCATGCAGTAATTAATTTTGTTCACAGGTATTTATGCATGCAATTAAATATTTCATACATTCATTAATTTTATAATTTTAGAAGCTAGCAACTCTGAGGTGCAACAATCAACTTTTCCATTTTGTGTGAAAGGCAATTCTTTAATGGTCAGTAATAATATTCCCTGCATAATAAGTAAGTCACAAAACGTGTCCTGAATCCTGATATATTTAAATATAGACACATCTTTATCAACTTCAGCAATATTGTCATGCATATTCACTGAAATGGATTAGTCCCTTCAGCATCCTCCTCTTCCTTCAATATTTACCTAAATTAATTAGACCCTTAAATAGTTTTGCCCTAATAAGTTCCTTGGTTTTATAATGCATTCATCCCAAAGTGCACCTGTTCATCAATACTGCAGAAACATGTTTTTGAGAATTAGCAGTAGATATCTTTCTGTCAGGACAGCATTGTGGACTGAAGCATGAAACATCCAGTCAGAAGGTCATCAGTGAAAAGGTATTTACTGCCTTATTCCTACAAGACCTTCTGTGAGCTACCTTTGGTGTGACTCACTTCCTCTCAGTTTATCCACCTACAAACTCATGTAGATGACACAGATAGTCTGTTTATTTTACTCTCACATACGTAAAACACTGAATAGAATAGCAAGTCTTTTCTTTCAAACTTCATTGGCCAAGCTTTTTGGAATGAGGTAGTTTTAAACTAGAGGTTTTTTCTGTCCTCTAATACAAAAGAGACCATCATACTGCAAAAATACCTAGCAAAAATATTTTGCAGCATTCCAGTATTTAACAATCCTGTGCTTTGAGAAAAATAAAACAAAATGTTAGATACTCACTGTTTAATTGGTTACCGAGACAGTTTTAAAACCCAACACTCTGAAAACAAAATGACGACAAGTTGTTTACATCTAGACATTTTAGTTGTTTACATTGAGACACTTTATTCCAATATGACTAAATAAGTGAGGAAAGATGTATAGGTAAAAAAATGGGTGAGCTGATCTTGCGTAAAGCTAAAAAAAGTCTGGTGATTCCAGCTATGTCATGGCTAATTACGTTGCCTCCTCAATCACACTGCAAAAGTGTCACAGAGGAGAGGCTGCTCACTCAAAGCAAAAATGGCTTTTCTAGTGGGAACTGTATTCCAGATAGCTCACAGACTGCTTGACAGAAGAATAAATAAATAAATAATGATGCAGTTATGTCCTTCCCCACTCACAGTAAATTTAGGGAAAGATAAGGCAACTGAAAGGGCACTTCAAGAAAGCCAGATGTTTTTTCATGAAACTAGGAAGACATTTTATAGCTGTTTAGCTTCTCACTACAGTGAAGCAGCAGCCTTCAAGATATTTCAGTAAATGAGGAATTGGTAAACATAGTCATATATATACAGACATCTGGGGACACCTCGCCACCAGGAAAGCAATAGCATGAGAGGAAAATGGCTTAATCCAGACCCTAAGAGCCAAGCCATTTTCCAGAAGCAGCAGCACAGTTCCCAGCCTTCTGCATTTCAGTTTTAACTGTAGATATGGTACGTTTTGGAATCAATACCCAGCTTCTGGGAAGCACAAGGAGTATAACAATACTGCTGTAGTGTCAGAGAAGATGCATAAGATAGTACCTTCCTCTTCAATAAGCAGACAAAAAGGCTCACTGGACAGGCTATATTGACCAGTTTTGTTTTAGTAGCAAATTTGTTTATTCATAAAACAATCCCAGGGATTAAAAGAAGATTGTGGCTTCCCTCCTGTCCTTCTTTTCAAAGCATTCCCGCAAAGGCTTTGTGAGGATCAGTAGCTTTACTGAATGTTTTATGCTGCACAATTAGCAAGTGTATATTCACATCTAGTTTTGTGCATCTCTTTGTAGGCTGAAGCAATTTATGAGACCCAGAATACCTCAGGATCAGGATAATGTGAATTGTCTATATTTCAGTTCCAAAAGTTTGTGTGGATTTCAGCGTCAGGGTCAGGAAACATTATTAATCATGTACCTATCAGTTTTGCATTTGTAATTCTTGCTTTGAGTTTCTTTTGCTGAATCATCAATTAAAAACATGCTGAATTCCACTTTCATACAATTTCCTCTTTAGCAATACACCAATGTAAAGCTCCTTAAAATAGCTAGGCTTTACACCTTTCAAAATGGGGAGGTTTTCTCCTCATTTTGAACATGGGTATTTCTTACAACATGGAACACATGCAAAAGCCTGAGAGAATTTTAAATGTTCTTGAAAAATTAATCTACTCATTGGTGTTTCTTGTGTGACAATGGGTGAATAAAATATGTTTCTTGATTATCAGTAAGAAGTTACAACTTAAGACAGAAAAGAGTATTTACAAAAGTAGCTGTGTCTTTATTTTTAGTTTTAAATACTGATTGCAAGAATTGCCTGGGAGGAAGGTCACATCATTTGGTGGCCTAATTAGTAGAAATGCTGTCTTCTGAGAGAAAGAGAGAGCATTATCTGCAAGATAATAAGTTCAAAGATGGCTGTTTGCATTCTGCTCTCTGACTGCCCTCCATCTCAGCAACCCAGGGAAAATAATCCAATGACAGGTGCTAATTACAATACTTCATTGCTCAATTTCTTTAAAAGCCCTGCTCTGTTCTGCTCTAAGGCACACTCTTCTGTCCACATCTCTGCACTAAATATATCAAATAGCCCAGCAGTATATGTTTAGCTTGTGGACTACATTGGCACCCATGTAAAACGCAGTGATCTCACAGGAACTGTTCAGCTCTGGAAAACTAATGGTGAAGAATTTCTTGGGTTGTTCTCACTGCATGACATTGAAGACCAGCCCAAGCCTGAGCAGGTTAACAGGTTGTTCTACTGGGAACCAGCCATTATATCAGTTTCCATTTTAGTAAGCCTTCCTAGCAGCTAGTTCACTCATTGTGAACTAGACAAGCAAGAAATGAAAATAAAATATATATATATATATGTGTAAAAAGCATGGGACAGAAAACCGATCTGTCTTTTAGAAACTGTACACCTTGAAGTATCGTAGTTAGACCTAGATTTTAAACATGAAGATTCTTCTGACTCCTTAGAAGATGGCAATTCCCAAGGAAAACAGAAAGCATCACAAATATAATTTGCTTTTGAAATCTTGACAGCCTTACGCAGGCATCAGATGGGAAGACAGACACCTATAAGAAAAGACTCTACTCTCACTTCACTCAGGGGAGCTGTCCATGCTGAAGAGGATCTCTCATCTTACACCACCTATAAACCTGTAAGGGACAAAGGAACCATTTCTGACTAAATGAACAAAAAACCAAACCAATCTGGCCATATATATGCTCCTTAAATTGTGCTTCCATCTGTAGAAGAATTTGGTCTGCAGCATGAGTTTTGTCTCATGAGAGAAAACCTACTTTTGTTGTCTATGCCCAAAGGCGTATTATTAGCATGGCTTCTCCATATAAATTACTCAAGTAGTTTGCAATTTGATTGCAATCACACAGTACAACCTATTTAAGTGGTTGAAGTTTCTCCTGTAAATGCAGGTAACCAGCAGGAGACTGAAACAGGAATAATAGTCCTGTTGTGAAGTTCTACTTATTTTCTTTCTAGTTGAGCTGAATTATTATTTCATACCATTTAATAGAGAAAATATGGAACACATCTTCTAGTTTAAAAGTGAAAAATACGTCAAAATGAGCCAAAATACAGAAGGAAGGAAAGCTCTTCCTTTATCACCCTGGTATGCACTTCTTACCTCCATTCAGATTCTTTCCTCATCCTCTGCCTCCTTTTTCTTTTTCTGGCTTTCTCAAAATTCAGGTATTTATCCTTTTGCATTCAAACTTGTAAGCAGTGAGGACTATCTCAAAATAGCTGTCTTACCAACAGGAAATTGCTTTTCATAAAACATCTCAAAATTCTAAGGAGAATTTTTATAAAGGAGAATTTATAAGCTTTTTGGCTGCGAATGAAAGCTTCATTATCCAATAAAAATGAATGTTTCCAATGGAAACTTAAATGACAACTTACTTCTCTCTTAAAAGAAACATGTTCCTACAAGACTGCATTATGTCAGTCTCGTCCTTTTGGCCTGGCATCTCTTGGCTGAATTCTGTGTTATGTAATAGAGCCATTGAAGCTTTTTTGATATTTAAAATATTCATAACATCTCTGCCCTACTTAAATCCATTGGCATCTGTAAAAATTGAACACACTCTTCATTTGCACCCTTGTATCATTAATTGGGTATCCCTCTACAACCTCGCCACTTATCCCCATAAAAGTAGATACAAGATTAACATAGAGATATTCACCTCATAATCAAATTTAACCAACAGCCTGAAATGCAATTCTGTGTGAAGCCACCATGCTTAGAAAGCTCAGGCAATACACAAACCCCATAATTTTTTAGAGCATTACAATTTATACTATTCCAAGAAGCACTAAGCCAGAGTCAGCTAAAGAGTGACATTTGATAGCCCAAGGGACAACTATAAATGGAAAAATAGAGGGAGAACTCCCTTCCATTAAGGCATATGACTTGTGTGTTCTGGAAAATAATTTAAATGGGAAAAAATTAACTAAAAGCTTAATATTAAGAAGGTGGTACTTTTGAAAACATATTCCTTCTGAAAGAACAAGATATATTTTTTAGTCACTTGATTGACTTTAAATCTTCTTTAGCTGTAATGAGGGTTTGGGATTTGCAGTGTAGTTCATGGAATATCTATGTTCAAATATCTAGAGAATCTTAGGTTCACATCCACAGCTGTAGATTCAGATTAATTCTGAAGTTTTCTAAACAAATTACATCTTAAGGTGCTGTATATCAATGAGATGGCATTGGCCTTGACGAAGAGCAGAAGGGAAATTGTTCATCGTCCTGGTGTCAGCTGGGATAGTGTTAATTTTCTTCCGAGTAGCTGGTGCTGTGTTCTGGTTTTATTCTGAGAATAATTCTGATAACATGCTGTTGTTTTAGCTGTTGCTCAATAGCGCTTACCCTGACCAAGGACTTTTCAGTCTCTCATGCTCTGCCATGAGGAGGGGTGCAAGAAGCTGGGAGGAAGAAAACAGAGGACACCTGACCCAAACTAGCCAAAAAAATATTCCATACCACAGCACATCATGCCCAATATATAAACTGGGGGGAGTTACTTGGGAGGGTTCGGTCACTGCTCAGGGACAAAGTTGGGTATCAGTCAGTGGGTGGTGAGCAATTATATTGTGCATCACTTGTTTTCTTTTGGGTTTTATTCCTCTTTTTGTTTCCTATTCTAACAATTACTGTTATTGTGTTATTATTATGTTTTACTTTTATTTCATTTATTACACTGTTCTCACCTCAACCCATGTTTTTTTTACCTTTTTTCCCAGTTCTTCTCCCCTTCCCACTGTGGGGGTTGAAGAGTGATCCAGCGGCAATGTGGTACTTAGTTGCCACTGGGGTTAAACCACGAGAGGTGCTGTAGCAGAGGTTCCCCTGCAGCCAGTGGTGAAGATCATGATGATGAAGGTTGTACCCGTGAAGACAGTGAAGGACCATGGTGGAAAAGACATCCACAGTGCATACCATAGAGGATCCCATACTGAAGTAGGTAGAGTAGATAGAGTAGTTAGTGTAGATGGATAAGCAACCCAGGAGATACCTGAAATGCACTGATAACTTCCCTCTCCAAGTAATAGAGGAATCTGTGAGGAAAGGGGCTATGCTGGACCTTGTTCTCACAAACAGGGAGGGTCTGTCAGGAATTAAGTTGAGCCTGGGTAGAATGCATTTGCCTCATGGTGGGGGGGAGGGGGGTGTGGGGAGTTGGGGGGAATATATTTTTATTTTTTATTTCATGCTATTTTACTCTGTTATGAATTGGCAGTAAATTAAATTAATTTCCCGTAATAGTCTGTTTTCCCATAATGTTAATTGGTGAGTGATCTCCCTGACCTTGTCTCAACCCACAAATTTTTCCCATCGTATTTTCTCTTCTGTCTTGCTCAGGAGGAGGAGTGAGAGAGCAGCTTGGTGGTCATCTAGCAGCCACCCAGAGTTAACCCACCACATTGGTGAAAATTACTAACTGCACAGGTCCACCTCTGCATTTCTATGACATATGAACACATCCCAACTTCTACTGTGGTGACATCCTCTAAAATTTCAGAACAAACAAGAAGAAAGTTGCTAGACTTCTGTTTGCATTTCTGGGTGCGTATATTTGCTATAATGTACTTCAATTTTACTTTGCAGATTTTTCTACTCCATTATTTTTAATACTTTTGACACATGAACCTACAGGAGACCTGTAGAAAATTCACAACAAAAAAATTGAGAAAAGCAAACCCAATGATGTATCTGAACTGAGAATAGACTATAAAAGAACAAAGACAAGAGAAGGGGGACTGGCAGTATTCATTCTATAATCAATTTAGCATCCTGTCCAAGTGTTCTAGGTACAGAGGGTCCCATCTAAAATTACAGTGTACACATTCAATCATATCTTACGGACATTTAATCTAACATTGTGCAATTTATTTTCCTCAAGTGCACTAAGAAGCATAGTATAACGTCTTCCATTTTCCCTTCAAACTTTTTTCAGTACCACATGTCAGTAAGTTCACCCTGAACATCCCACAAAATTCATACATCTGGGAACATCCAGATCAAACATCTTTAATAATCTCAATTTCCCAAGTGAGGCACTTTGGGCTAGCATATCTTTTTAGATATTTGGAAACTCAAACCTGCAAGAGTCTGATGGAAAAGATCAGACCTCTCCTCTGTGTTCAAGTCCCAGGAGGTATGGCTAGAATAGCCGAAACATATGAGCATAGAGCAGTTCTGTAGACAGCTACTTTTACACTTCCTAGCTTTTCTAAATAACTCCCATTACCACTCTAGCAGTCTAAAAAAAAATAATCCATGGACACCTGCTCTCAAAAGAAAATGAGAAACATCCTTATAGCATACAGACTCAGTATATTTGTCCTTTGCCACTCTTCCTCTCTAGGAATATGGGAAACAGCAGGCAATACAATAGAAACCCCAATGAGCTAGGGAATAATGGAATAACTTTCAAATGAAGGGGGGGGGGGGGGGGAAGGAAAATGTTGGGTTTTTTTTCCTCATCCCATTCATGGTTATTTACTTTGATTCCAGACACAAAATACAATGTTCATCACTTGAGAAACAGCTAAGAAAAGCCTACATTAACCAGTTATGTGATTCATGACACCACTTCGCTAAGCTTGTAGGACTTTACATATCCTGCTTAGTAAGGATCAGTGGGATATAGCCCTAGAAGGCAGGGGGGCCCAAGACTCTTGGTTGATACTCAAGGATCACCTACTACAGGCTCAGGAGTGTTGCATCCCAACTAGAAGGAAGTGCAGCAGGAGGGCCAGGAGACCTCCTTGGATGGATAAGGAGCTCCTGAGGAAAATTCAAATGAAAAAAAAGGCTTATAAAAGGTGGAAGCAAGGACAAGCAGCCTGGGAAGAATACAGGGATGTTGTCTGGGAAGCTAGGGACCAGGTTAGGAAAGCTAAGGCACAGTTAGAATTAAACCTGGCTAGGGATGTAAAAGATAACAGGAAGGGATTCTATAGGTACATTGCAGATAAAAGGCAGACTAGAGACAATGTGGGCTCTCTCTGGAAGCTATTAGAACTGACTACCCTGGATTCGGAGAAGGCTGAGGTTCTTAATGACTTCTTTGCCTCAGTCCTCACTGGCAAATGCTCTGGCCACACCACCCAAGTCTTGGAAGGCAGACACAGGGACTGTGAGAATGAAGACCTTAGGCCCACTGTGGGAAAGGATCTGGTTCAAGACCATCTTAAGAACCTGAACATGCACAAGTCCATGGGACCTGATGAAATCCATCTGTGAGTCCTGAAGGAGCTGGTGAATGAAGTGCTAAGCCACTGTCCATCATACTTGAAAAATCATGGCAGCCAGGTGAAGTTCCTGACGACTGGAAAAAGGGAACTATAGCCCCATTTTCAAGAAGGGGAAAATGGATGATCCAGGGAATTACAGAGCAGTCAGTCTCACCTCTGTGCCTGGCAAAATCTTGGAGCAGATTCTCCTGGAAGGCATGCTAAGGCGCATGAAAATCAACAAGGTGCTTGGTGACAGCCAGCATGGCTTCACTAAGGGGAAATCCTGCCTGACCAATTTGGTGGCCTTCTATGATGGGGCTACAGAACTGATGGACGGGGTAGAGCAGTTGATGTCATCTACCCGGACTTGCTGTAAATCCAGACTGGCAAGCATATGAGCCAAAAGATATTTATCATAATTGCATAGATACACTTAGAGCAGTGCAACAGGCAAAAAATTATCTAAATTAGCAATACCAGGACGTTTTCATTGGTATGTCTAAATTAATTGTTCTGCATCATGCCTGAACAGGGTCACTTAGCCATACAAAAAGAAAAAAGAGTTTAAATTTCTAGTGTCAGAGTTAAACATTAAATTAATTAGTATCTGAGTTTACTGGAATCTGGCTGCTAATACACACATTCTCTGGACTATATTTGTAAATTAAATGTGCCTAATTCACAGTGTCACTGATAAGTCTGAGAACTGCTTTATTCTTGAAGACTTGAAGAGAAAAACAATTACAAGTCAGTATAAGAGAAAGCCTGGTGAGCTCTCTTGAGATTATGGATGAAACATACGCTAAAGCTGGCCCACCAGTCACAGTCACAGTCACAGTATGCTAGATATTGGAAGGGACCTTGAAAGATCATCTAGTCCAATCCCCCTGCCGGAGCAGGAACACCTAGATAATGTTACACAGGAATGTGTCCAGGCGGGTTTTGAATGTCTCCAGGGAAGGAGACTCCACAACCTCCCTGGGCAGCCTGTTCCAGTGTTCTGTCACCCTCACTGAGAAGAAGTGTCTTCTCAAGTTTAAGCGGAACCTCTTGTGTTCCAGTTTGTACCCATTACCCCTTGTCCTATCATTGTTTGCCACTGAGTAGAGCCTGGCTCCATCCTCGTGACACTCCCCCTTTATATATTTATAGATACTAATAAGGTCACCCCTCAGTCTCCTCTTCTCCAAACTATAGAGACCCAGCTCCCTCAGTCTTTCCTCACAAGGGAGATGCTCCACTCCCTTAATCATCTTTGTTGCCCTGCGCTGGACTCTTTCCAGCAGCTCCCTGTCCTTGAACTGAGGGGCCCAGAACTGGACACAATATTCCAGATGGGGTCTCACCAGGGCAGAGTAGAGGGGAAGGAGGACCTCTCTCGACCTACTAACCACCCCCCTTCTAATACACCCCAGGATGCCATTGGCCTTCTTGGCCACAAGGGCACAGTGTCGGCTCATGGTCATCCTGTCGTCCCCTAGGACCCCCAGGTCCCTCTCCCCTACACTGCTCTCTAACAGGTCGTTCCCCAACCTATACTGGAACCTGGGGTTGTTCCTGCCCAGATGCAGGACTCTACACTTTCCCTTGTTATATTTCATCAAGTTATTCCTTGCCCAACTCTCCAGCCTGTCCAGGTCTCGCTGGATGGCAGCACAGCCTTCTGGCGTGTCAGCCACTCCTCCCAGCTTAGTGTCATCAGCAAACTTGCTGATAGTACACTCAATTCCCTCATCTAAATCGTTGATGAATATATTAAATAATACCGGTCCCAGTACTGACCCTTGAGGCACTCCACTAGTTACAGGCCTCCAAGTAGACTCCACCCCATAGACTACAACTCTCTGGCTTCTGTCCTTCAGCCAGTTCGCAGTCCACCTCACTACCTGATCATCCAGACCACACTTCCTCAATTTAGCTGTGAGGATGCTGTGGGAGACTGTGTCAAATGCTTTGCTGAAGTCAAGGTAGACCACATCCACCGCTCTGCCATCATCCATCCACCATGTTATTTCCTCATAAAAGGCTAAGAGATTGGTCAAACATGATTTCCCCTTGGTGAAGCCATGTTGACTGCCCCTCATAACCCTCATATCCTTGATATGCCTGCACAACAGCCCTGCTTCTGTTTCTTGCTAATTAAAAAAAAAGTTTTAGCATTATTCTATGATTGTTGAGACAAGGAGCAGCCTTCCATAGGCAATGCACAGGGAAAACTGGTGCACAAAGCTGTCCTTTTACTCACTTATCCACTGAGAAGTGTTGACCGATATCATTTGGATGTGCATATTTCAGGAGGGCATGTGAGCATCTGACAGTCCTAGCCAAATACTTCATCTCATTTAGAAATAAACCAATGTGAGGCCTAGGAATGAGACACTCAGAAGTTTGTTTCCCAGTAGGCAAGCATGCAATAGCTTCACAGCTAATATACCAACACCAGAGGCTCATGCTTATCAGGAAATGAATGACTTTTCTGAGAAGGCGCTTTTCATGTTGACTCACTGGAAGGACACTGAAACATAAGTGGGCTGTGTTATTCCATTCCTTTTGTTTGAAATGACTTCTGAGTAAGACATTTCAGTCAAAACAGTTTTGTCAATTAGTTGTTCTTGGCTGACAGGAAGAAATACCAGCATGCTGTACAGATGTGTATAGCATCTTAACAACTCTCTCTACATGAAAGTACATTCCATTACATCACATCCCTAAAACAGATTGGTACGTCCCAAAAATAGACTTCAGAAAAAAAAAACATGTTGAGGCTATGTATCAGTAAAGTGGACAAACAGCTCCGTTTGATTCACCTGAATCTATAACAAAAAAATTTTGTGCTGTTTTGCTAGACGCCAATAAGTTAAAGCTCATTCTTCATCTCTTGCTGTATATTTGTGTTTTGAGTAAAGAGCACTGAGACACAATCAGGATTACATTTAAATTACTTTGTTCTATCTTAAAATTATTCAGTGCTTAAGATGGAAGTGTTCTCTTATGTCCAAATGAAGAATAGTAATAAAAAAAAGAACAACATGATTAGTGTTTCTACAATCAATACCAAGTGAAGTGCAAGTAATTTGCCACTTGTTGTAAAGTGTTCTTAGATTATCCCTCAGCAATATTGTCATCATATATATACACACCATTACTTTCTGCAACATCAGTACAAATGGAGTGATAAAATCCAAGGGGAAAGTAAGAACAAGAAAGGCATACCTTATAAACAGAACTGCCCTTGTCTAAACTGGAGAGATAAATTTAATGGACGGACCACCTGGTGAATAAAGAAGTGGCTGGATGGCCACATGAAAAGAGTTGTGGTCAATGGCTCAATGTCTGTCTCGAGACCAGTAACGTGTGGTGTCCCTCAGGGATCGCTTTTGGGACAGATCCTGTGCAACATTTTTGTTAGCAACATGGACAGTGGGATTGAGTGCGCCCTCAAGCAAGTTTTCCGATGACACCAAGCTGTGTGGTTTGGTTGATAATGCTGGAGGGAAGGAATGACGTCCAGAGGGACCTTGACATGCTTAGGTGGGTCAATGCCAACCTTATGAAGCTCAACAAAGTGAAGTGCAAGGTCCTACACCTGGGTCAGAGCAATCCCAGGCACAGCTACAGGCTGGACAGAGAAGAGATTCAGAGCAGCCCTGAGGGGAAGCACTTGAGGGTGTTGATTGACGAGAAACTTAACGTGAGCCAGCAATGTGTGTTCGCAGCCCAGAAAGCCAACCATATCCTGGGCTGAATCAAAAGAAGCGTGACCAGCAGGTCGAAGGAGGTGATCCTGCCCCTCTACTCTGCTCTCGTGAGACCTCACCTGGAGTATTGTGTGCAGTTCTGGTGTCCTCAACATCAAAAGGACATGGAACTGAGTCCAGAGGAGGGCCATGAGGGTGATCAGGGGACTGGAGCACCTCCCATATGAAAATTGGCAGAGAAAGTTGGGGCTGTTCATCCTGGAGAAGAAAAGGCTGCATGGAGACCTCCTGGCAGCCTTCCAGTACCTGAAGAGGGGCTATAGGGATGCTAGGGAGGGAC
The DNA here is from genome assembly GCF_028554395.1 of Pezoporus wallicus. NCBI lineage: Eukaryota > Metazoa > Chordata > Aves > Psittaciformes > Psittacidae > Pezoporus > Pezoporus wallicus. The sequence continues at coordinate 3,141,807 of NW_026638501.1, forward strand.
TCTTCATTAGGGACTGTAGCGATAGGACAAGGGGTAATGGGTTCAAACTTCACAGGGGAAGTTTAGATTGGATATAAGGAAGAAGTTCTTTACTGTGAGGGTGGTGAGGCACTGGAACAGGTTGCCCAAGGAAGTTGTGAATGCTCCATCCTTGGCAGTGTTCAAGTCCAGGTTGAACAGAGCCTTGAGCAACATGGTCTAGTGTGAGGTTTTCCTGCCCATGTCAGGGGGTTTGGAACTAGATGATCTTAAGATCCTTTCCAACCCAAACCATTGTGTGATTCTATGATTCGAATGATCTGAATATTTTCTTTCTCTAAAATGTCCCTAAGTCTAAACGAAAAAAGAATAAGGAACATCATAAAACCAAAAATCTTACTTAGCATTTTCCATTGCTAGTGTTTTAATACTCTCTCTCTTTATCTTCAGTACAAGAATAAAAAAGGTTTTAATGGGAGCTGTTAGCTGCCAGAAATAAACCCCAAACCAAAAAGAAAAAATACACCAAACACCACTAAAAAAAAGAGAAAGAAACAAACCACACTTTTAGCTTGTGCCTTTGTTCACATTGTAACATAGGTTTGTAACTGTTTATACCTGCCTTTCAACACAGCAGGAACCAGATTTCTGATCTGGCACAACTCTCATGCGGCAAGCCCAAAAGAAGAGGCCAAGCAGCAGTATCAGATGCTTCTGTTATTGTTAAGGGGAGAAATTAGATACCAACACCTTCTGAGGGTCTAGCCTTAAAAGTCTGAGTTTAGGTAAGTTCTTCTAAACCTTTGCCATAAAAGCAGAGGCAATCTGGCCCCTTGTTACAGGCTGCAGCAGGCAGTTCAACCATACTGTCAAACTCTGAAGACCCAAATAGATGACTGGGTAACCAAGTAATTTACATGATACATATATTTTAGAGTTTCATGCAGAGAGAGAGATTTCCATGATATTAATATGAGATTTTAACCATCTGAATACACTTCAAAAATGTTAATGACACAGATTCCATTATATGTACCAGAGGCAATACTTTGCCTCAGCTTTGCTGTCCAACAAACAATTTAAGTGAGGAGCTACCTGTGGACAATACTATTTAGAGACAGATAATATATTGAACAATACATGTTTATTATGTTCTTCATGGTTCTTAAGAAAATGCTCAAGCATGTGCATGGAGCTTTAGGACATGATTTTCTCAACTCCTTAAGCAGTTTAATAGTATTTGTTTCAGATAACTACCTGATATCACACAGTGATACTGTGACGTTTCATGCACCTTGCTATGAATTCTCTGCTATCAAACACTGCCAGGCAGAGGATCAGAGCAATGGTGGAACTTTCTGTGTTCCCAGAAAAGTACATGAAATAAAGCTCTTTTAGTGAAGCAATCCCTTATGTCAGCTGGGGTTCTACAACAAGAAGCATTAATCAAGTTCCAGACAATCCATTAAGATGGGACTTCACAGGGGGTCTGAAACTGACACAACACAGCTCCAAAACCCAAACTGCTAGATTTCCCAGTGTTGCATTAGTGCTCTCACATTGCAGCTCAGAACCGTTTCTGAGTGTTAAAGAAAGAATCAATATCAGCCTCATGTCAGAATTGATAAAGAAAAACAAAATGAGAAGAATCACAGATAGTGCAATGACTGCCATGACAATTCCATTCTGGTACTTAGCACTCAATACTCTGCCCACTTCCCAGCAAATTGAAAACAATGCTTAACGTGTATTGTCTGTTAACCAACAGATCCAGACCAAGTCCTGTTACAGCCCTGAAACCCCTACTAGCACAAAGCAAATGAGAAGCACCAACAATACCAAAATATTCACTGGAAGCAGGCACATCAGTATACACCACTGCTTCACCTCCAAGTGCCCAATCTCCTGACATCCTCAGGTATTTAACCAGCACACCCATCCAATTCAGTAAAAGAAAGCAGCATCCAGGCCTCTAGGACCAGATTTAGGGTTTCAGAATTTCTTTTTAAATTGTGACTGAGAGAGAATCCTGACATTATGCTGGATAACTTCTGCAGTCATTTTAACCATAATGATTTGCTAATCCTTTTGCACAGGTATGTTCTGCATTTTACACAGCTGCCAATAAAACGGTAATGATTTCAGAGCCTATGAGCAATAAAACTTCAACCATTCAAATTATATAAAATGTTAACTCCTTCTGTAAACAGAAACATTTTTTAAAAAATCCTTAGCACTGGCAAAGCATAAAACCCAAAACCAATTCATCTTTTCATCTACTTAGTAAAATTAACTTTGACATTAATAAATAATTGACATAGTATATTATTCAGAACTTTACATACAGAATTAAGTAGGATGTAAAGTGAAGGTTATTTATTTAAAAGGAAGTAATATATATGAAAAAGTGCTGTCATTCTAAAATAGCAACAAAAAAGTTGCAGATATATTGAACTTTATATAGCCCTGTTCTTGGCAGGAAGCCAGCTTTCCTGCTTTTTCTTGTTCTGCTTGTTAAAGACTTAACTGAGAAAAGAAAATCTTAGCTCAAACATGTTGAAATACACAAGTTTAACTCCCAAAAATTCCTCAGTTGTGTGAATCCTTTCAAGAGTCATATGCCACACAGCCATCATTAGGGTTTTTTTAGATCAGAGAAGACTCACAGACAACATAAAGGAGGAAGGATTCTGACAGTCCATGGGTTGCAGAGCTGAATGCTGGACCAGCCTTTCAAGTCATCCAGAACCCATAGGCATGAGCCACCAAATCACAACCCACTTGAAAAACTGACCAAATTAAAACCTAATGTTTCCTGAGTTTCTCACACTCCATCTCTCATATGAGGAAGATGACCCAGAACTTCTTATCTGGTATTCACTACTCTTGATACCTGCTAGAGTTTGGGCTCAGGTTCTTGACTTCACTATTTATGTGTTGATGATAAAATATGACCCTTCTGGCCCAGCCCTGTGACCAGGTTTCCTGGTCTGGATGAACACTCCCATTAAATGACCCAGGTCATAAACCAAACAAGTAACAGCGATAACATGCGAGTCTGGACTACCATCCAAGCTCAAGCCCTAAAATTACACAGTTTAATAGATATAGGTGTAGTATCCTGCATGTCAAGGTAGGCTCCTGTCCTGGGTTCAGCAGTAGCAGTCATTTTTTCTGCTTCTTGGTAGCTGGTGCAGTGCTGTGTTTTGACTTCCAGCCTGGGAACAGTGCTGGTGATACCGATGTTTTCGGTTGTTGATAAGTGATGCTTTCCCTGACCAAGGACTTTATGAGGCTCATGATCTGCCAGGGAGGAGGGGAAGCTGTGAGGAAGCAGAGACAGGACGCCTGACCCAGGCTAGCCAAGGAGGTATTCCATACCACGGCACGTCATGCCCGGGGTGGGGGGTAACTGGGAATTACCCGGAAGGACACAGGCTTCTGGGTCAGACTCGTTTCTTGGCCAGTGGTATCGTATTCTCTTCCCTTGTTATTTTCTCTTAGCATTGTTGGTGGTGGTGGTAGAGGTGGTGATTTATGTTGTACATTGGTTGCTGGACTGTTCTTGTCTCAACCTGTAGGAGTTGCACTCTTTTGATCCTCCCCCCCATCCCTCGGGGAGTGGGGAAGGGGAGAGCCCCGGGGGGGTGGGGGGTAGCTCGATTGCTCTCATCCCGGCACCACTCACTGGGAGTGAGTGAACAAGCTGTCTGGCTAGGGTTTAAACCACGACAGCTCCCCATTCACAAAGTCACCCTCAGAACTATCCTCTGTACTTGTGTAGTCATTTATTTCAATGACAAGTAGCTGAATGACCTGTGGCTTAGACACAGCCCTATAAAATTGTTTCATATTCCCAAGGATATTTAAGTGATTGAAATGAATATGTTTGTTTATTTATCTTAGATTCACCCCAGTGAAGAGAAAACTGGATTCAGCCTCCTGTGAATCCTTCACAGTCACGTGGGATGCATGCCCTGTGTTCCTCCCTCAGCACTGTGAGCAGAACAAGAAACTCTCAGTGGGAAGATACTTTCCTGAGCCTGCACCCTTAACCTGTAAGTCAGCTGCTTAAATTTGTGCAGGGTAGTGTCTTCTTTTTCAATCTCACATAAGCACATACAAGGGAAACAATAGTAGAGTAACAGCAGGACAAATAAATGAATGCGATCACTTGAAAAGAATAAATGCAAGCTGGCCTAACCTAGTAAATTACATCCCACAGGTGCACTGTAAAAAGAGAAGTACAAAACCTTAGAAATTCCAAACAGGTGTGCACTGAGATTTGCTGACAGGAAAAAAAAAAAAAGAAAAGTGATCTCGAGGAAAAATATTAAACATTAGTCCCAGAAAATAATTTCATCTTCTGAAATTGAATGTAGAACAATTAATCTGATTGGACATATAGTGACAATGAACAGGTAAGACACCTGTAGTCAATGTGTCACAGATATAAAGTTGGCTTTAAACTTACCCTAAACCTGTAAGAGCTCATTGCCTGTGCTGAAGTGAGGTTAGACTGCCATCACTACCTGAGACTGAACCAGAGTAAGGGATTGCTCCCAATCATCTTTACTAAAGGCCGTACGTACCAGCTTGTGCTAAAACAAAGCAGAAAGCCATGGCAAGATGTGCTGGATGGGCAGCATCAGGCTGCTACACTCCCATGGTATAAATGCAACAGCACGTTCAGCCAGCCAGCTGGATGCAGCATTCAGCCAGCTGGATACAACACATTGTTTCATTAACATGCAATAGCTGCTAATATACCATGTGTATGGGATTTAAAAAAACAAAACAAAACTTCTATACAACTGTTTGTTTTACATGGCACAACCAGAAGAGGCTGTAAGGCTCACACAAAACCAGTTACGCACCATCCCCAGCCTTGCTCACTGCTTTGCAGCATTCAGGACAGTCTCCCTTGGGTCCACAGTCCTGCTCAGGCTTGAGAGATCTTTCTTCCATATAGTCATCCCTGCTATATATGGATATGTATTCAAACCAATGGTTTATTCTGTGCAGCACAGACGCCTGTTTGCCTTTTTGCGGCTGCTGTTGCTGGAGGGCGACTTGCCCTACGTGAGAGCACCAGTACCACGGTTTAGTGGTGAAAAGCAGGGATGAGCCAACTGAGAGACCCCTAGGTAAGCTTCAAGGAGGAAATGCCCAGACAGTTCTGTGAGGAAGAAAATTGCTAGAGGCTCTGAGTGCACTCTGTGGAATTTGTTCTGCCCAGGAAGCTGCTGTAATGGACTTGAACCATGAAGGAAAGACCTCTTTCCATAAAGAACAGAGGACAAGTTTGTTTATATCACAATGCATATATGAATTTTCCCTATTTCTTGTTCCAATAAGACAACTATAGAGTTTAAAGTCCTTTCTGTGTACTGTCTTTATGGAATATATGCATGCAGTCTAGTCAACTTTGGGTCCCAGAACAGATGACATCTGCTGTTTTCCACATTCTGGGTCATGTCCCGCTTTGCTTTACCTTCTTAAATTTCCAAATTCCTTTATCTCACTTAGCCATTCTCCTCACTTACAAGGAAAACTGAAGACCTGTTTTCTCCCACCTCTAAGCAGCCCTGTTGGTATCTCATCTGTGAGTAGGAGTGAAATCAGTAAAGTGTACAACTCAGGGCCTTGTTATGAAATTATACGCTTTCCTTTGTATAGAAACATTTAATAAAAGCACAGGAACTTTATGCTAACAACTTGACAAATAGGTCCAGCAGATACTATGCACAGATTTTGGTTGAACGGAGGGTTTGCACCTGCTCTTTGTCAAAAGGAAGAGTGGGAACAGGATTTCCTAGACAGCATGGAGGATACCTGAAACGGGGTGATGAGAAGTTTAAGAGGAAAAGAACTGTCACAACTCTATCAGCGCAGATATAGGATTCATCAGCCAAAGACTGTCACTGCACAAGAGGCAGTTTTCTAATGTGACACCCTTGCCTAGCCCAGGTGCAAAGCAGGTGTAATTAGAAACATGCAAGTCTTTCAGCAAAAGGAAACATTAAACAGCATGCAGCACTCAGTGGCAGTCACACATAAAGGACAGAATACAGCTTTCACCTGGTGCTGTGTGGCTCCTCGGTATGCCATTTACCCTCCTTTCCTTCAGCAAAATAAGAAACTGTACACACTTCCCTACTTTCCTTTCATTGCCCCTTCATCTCATGTCTTTATTCTTCTCAGGCTACAGCTGTGGCTCAGAATGCTAATGAGGGAAAGGAAGACTCTTCCCTGGGTAGGCAGATTTAAGTAATTAGATTGGCTGCTCCACAACTCTCTTTTATTTGCTGGGCACTGAGTATATCATGTTATGTGCAGGTATTTCCTAGTTACTGAGAGCTATTAAGTATTAAATTAATGATCTAGCTGGGAGTACTTCTTCCTTGTGTTACTTTGAAATTAAATTATCTATCCAAATAGGTGAGGTGCAGGTTAGAATAACCAGTATCTATTTTTTTCAGATAAATTCCTGTTGTTTCTCAGCACTGAGAAAGAACAGAACATGGTCATTATTTTTATTACTGGTTACAATAATTTTAATTATACTAATCTATTATAAATCCTTTAAAGATTAATACTGAAATGACACTTGCACTTCCTCTTGCTCTCATTTAAAAGATTTTCTCTCTAAAAGGATCCAAACTCTCTTGCTGTCATTTGACCACAAAAATAATTGTCATACTGATCACAGAACTGGCTTGAATTATGAGAAAATATGTACCTTGTTTCCACTATATACATTTCTCACACCTTTTGCATAACCAAACATATTGCAACCAGGAAAAAGAAATGCAAGACAATTTGCAACTATGTCTAATATGGCAAAGTACATTGTTGATTACACTGAATTTTCAAACTATGCAGTAAACACGTTCCTCTCAGGTGACAAAAAGCAGTATTGAAATGATCTACAGGATCCTGAGCCTTTGCATTTCCTTTTCTGTTTGGGGTTTATAACTTTTATACAGGACAAACTTGTAATTATTAAGATGTTCAACTGGAACCTAGACCTTCTTAGTGCTCATTGTACATCACTTTGAGAAAGATGCTAGTGTCTCTGCCAGCAAAACACCTAACTTAGCATTTGCAAAGCATACTGTAGGAGTTAATTACATCTGGATAATGTTCAAAACAGCCAACATATTGGCATGCTCTGGGTAACTTGTTGCTTAGCCTCAGTGAGGGCAGAGGTCAACCTCATGCTCCCTCACCTCCTCTGTTTTTTAATGTACAGATCAGAAACCTTTCCAGAAAGGTAGGCAGCACAGCTCTTTGACCTTTACTCAGCAGGAGATCACTAAACTATTACAAAAAACTAGTATCCATCTCCTGCAAAAATGAATGGTCAGAAACACATTTGGGAAACATACAGAGATTTATTTTCCCTCTCATCTTCCAGGAGAGGGCTCTGGTCACCAGAGCTTAATTTGGTTCATTGTGCAAAACTATTCATATAGCCAAGGAAATCATAAGGGAAACCTTCCTCATAAGACTGTTCACCCTCCTGCCTACACATCTACAGTTACTAACCACAGTCATTAGTAAGCACATATCCGAGTTCTCAGAAAAAAAAAAAACCACTGGAAGAGGCTTTTTAGTCTAGAATAGTCTATGCTATGCTATGCTATCCTAATTTTCCTATTCCTATTATATTCTGATTTCTATTACTATTCTACTCTACTCTGCTCTGACAGCTGGCAGGAAACTAGATGCTGTGGGACCAAATAAACTCTCTGAGCATCTTACTTGGGGCACACACTCCATTTTATTCTAAAAATCATATGCCTAAACTTTTCAGATTTCTTTAACATGGATCTTTTTTTCCTTTCATTGTCTTTTTCAGTGTAAAACATAACAGTTCTTTCCACTTGCAATTTACTATGGAGAAGAGCTTTCCTCTTATGGTCAGTGCAAGGGCCCAACAGCATTGCAGTTTTAAGAATGTCTCTTACATAAGGATCTCTTTCTCAGCAGTGGCTTGATAACATTCAGAAATCAAGAAAAAAGGCTGCCTTGTTTTGTAAACTTTTGAGAATCCAGCTCATGATTTGTCAAGCTGAAATGCGTTTCAAATGAAATGGTTGTCATATACTCACAAATAAAATGCAAAGTAAAGCTTCTGCATAATGAGAAAAAAGTATAAAAGTATTTGAATATATTGGTATTGACAGAATGGTTCCACCATCTTTGTTCTTAAGATGAAAGAACATTTTCTCTATTTTTTCCTCAATTGTTTTCTAAAGCCATTAAGCTCTTGTTCCACATGTCGTGGCATAACAGTGTCTGGTTCAAAACAAAGCGTTCTTGTGCCTCAGTTTCATTCTTCAGCCAGAGCCTCATATAACAGAAATAACTGGAAAGGGTTGAAATATGCTTATTCATAACTTATTTATATGCATTTTTTTGTTTACCAAGTGGCATACCTAGTGTTGTCTGAAAGCACTTCAGTATTGTGCCATGGCTGGGCTGTACTGAGTTTCAAAACAACCTCTTTGGGGAAGTTTTGCGTGGCCTCATTCAGAGTATGACACCTGCCTCCCACTTACCAGTTGTAATAATCTTGTGTTAATTGCTATTTGTGCCTATTGCTAGAGTGTCATAGAAGCTGACATGAAGCAGCTCTACTTAACTTATCCACTTTCCTGCTTTTTGCACAAAATGCTTCATCTGTTCTTTGGAAGAAAAATCCCCCTGTTAGGCTTTTTGTTCATTGGTAACTGCAGAAGAAAACCCATCTTTGCTGCCCCACATAAAAAGCTCATTTTGTCATGCACTGGTTGCTCTGCTCCTACGACTCATGCAGCAGAGAAATACTTGTGCTGCTTCTAAATTCCTTGTCCACCATCCCTAGCTACTGCCCTTTGTACTATGCCTGCAATCTCTGAAGTTGCCTAGAGGAGCTGGCAGTCCAGTTCTCATTAGTTTTAATAGGAGATGAGCATCTAACCCTGGTGGACACTTCTGAAATGGCCAGTCTATTAATTCACACTGTACAGCATGCCATACCCTTATCTTCCTGTTTTTACGAAGCTGTCCAGAATGTAGACCTGACTGGTGCTAACTAAAATCAGGAGACAAAGTCTTGAGAGAAAATAGCAAGTAATAATAAAAGAAATTTGATCTCATCAGTTTTTAAAGCAGCCCAGACAGCTTCCAGCATTCAGCACTGGTGCACTGAGTAAGTTATATCCAGAACTTTCAAGACCAGTTGTTAAAGCTGTCCAATTATCCCACAGCTTACTTTGGTTAGGCTTGCTTGTCTGTTTAGTCATAGGAAGCCAAAAGAAAAGCCAAGAGGTTTGTTTAAAAAATCTGTGTTTAGACATTAAGATAACTGATAGGATTTGAAAAACCATTAACCCTCCAGCAGCTCTCGGGGTAAGTCTTGGCTTTGTTTGTGTCCTATGGGACTCTCTCATGTAGCATGTGAATATCTTTACTTTTAGGGGAAGAATGTTTTCTCTCCAGCAGAGAACCAGAGGTGCAAGATTCTGCCAGGAAATCTTTGCAAAAGTTTTCACCTCTTTCAGCATGACTTAGTAGGCATATAATAACAGCCAAAGTACAGCTGAATGGGTGCTCTGCTCTAAGTTGAAAGTTGTTTGTTCTTTTCTCTATTGCACAATACAAAAGGCATCAGAAACTAGCAGTGCTATCCAGAGCCAGAAATAGTGGTGAATCAGGCCCTTTAATAAGAAAGAATATTGTTATTCATTAAATAAATCCTGTCTCATTATGAGCGTAGCATTTCCAGCTCAATCAAAGTCAATTAAGTTTTCCTTTCAGCCTCAGCAGCCATCTTTCTTTGCTTTCCAACTAAAAAATAACTAACATCGACACAGCCATTCCATTTTTCCCCATCCCTTCCTTCCCCCTCTAAAGGAAAAAGTAGGTACTAGTTAGTTCAGAAACTGGTTTGAGCTCATCCATCAAAAGGTGCATTTAATGTTTAAGCCAGTGGTGCAACATATACTAATCCCTGTCATCTATGGCTGGTAAAATCTTGTACAAGAAAAGAATACTACATAGCTAAAGAAAGCACAAGTTAACCACCTCTGAAAGTATTTTATATGCAGTTATTCTTTCCCTATGTCCAATCCCACTGGAAGGTCATTTGCAAAACAAGTTTTAGTAATAGTTTTTGTAGCCAGATTATAGAAAGCCACTAACCCTAGGTAATGAAAATAGTCTATGTCATCACAAATGGATGATAACATAAATATAAGTTCTGGTGTGTAACTGTACCTCAGCTGACGCTGAGATGCTGCTGTGTTACCTCCTGACAGTTATAATTCAGCCACCAAATGGTCCCTGTTTCATTTAATGACCTCACCTCCTGATCTGAACCACCTTTCCCATCAGGTCCCACATTCCAGATGACTGCTGAAATACATCAAGGGATTCTGACCTATTGAAAAGAAGATTAAGAGATATCTTAACAGGAGGAGGAAGCAGTATCTTATTTTGCACCATATGTCCAGTTATATTAGTATTGGAGTCTTCATGGTTAAAGGAATCCAAGGTGTTATGCATTTTCCTCCAAACAGGGAGCTTCCTCTGACCATAGTAGATAAAAAGTCTAAATAAATAAGACAGTAGGAGGCATTCTAGCATTGCACTCAGGCTTGGTCTTGCAGAGTGTGGACAAGTACTGAGATTAAAAATCATGTCTGAGTTCACCAGAAAATGGTGTCTGCGCTAAGGATAGCCTCTAGGAATCAGGGAAGAGTACCTGGTGTAAGCAAACCTAGAATGTCAAAGCCAGACTGAGAAAGGAGAAATGCTGATGAAAGAGAATTACTCACTGTGCACAAAGTCAGAGAACGCATTCAGCTCACCTGAAACAAGTGTGAAAAGAGGTTAAAGTTAACATTTGTATTCTAATATAGGGGGTCATAAGTATACCTGAAAACTGACTACTTTTTTTTATATATTTTTTTTTTGTATTTTGGTTGTGAATATTTCACAAGTTTTCCAAACAACATGAGGGAAGAAAAGTGTTTTCTGTTTCACCAGTGGAGGGGAAATGGACCTTACTTCTGACGACTTCCCCAGCAGCAGGATTTTCTAGCTGTGTAGATTTAAGAGTGACCTTGACTCAAGATGAAAGAATAGACCAGTATTTGAATTCCACCCATCTTTAATTAGTACAAAAAAAGTGTGCTTCTGAAGACTTTCAACTTTCTTTTCACCTTAGAACCAAAATCAGACAGAAAATCAGAAATGTCTCCTAGGCAACACTGTCAAACAAAATAGGAAGTAGTAAGGAATCAGCAGTACAGGCAATAACAGTCAATAGGCTGTTGCAATACAAATGTAGATATAGCACATATGCTAAAGCTTTTTAACTTTATCCTTGACAAACAAACTAGTTTCAGGTTTTTAAATAGGGTTTTTTAACACAATTTCCATTTAAGGCACTAGGAAAGCCATTATGAAAACCTCAACCTCAAGGGGTGACATTTTGGTAGTAAATGCTTACTAAAATGCTACTATGGTATTCTCAGAAAACTTAACAACTTGAAGCAATGAATAATTTATTCTTTTCTCCATATCTAGTGAAGTAAAACCTTGATCTTTCTAGTCATAATTATTTCTACTAAATATTTTTAGTGAGAAATTACCAGGAAAAAAACAAAAATGCTAAGTAAAGTAAGTGAGCATCAGAAGTCTGTGTCACCTGATTGCCAAGATGGTGTATAATAGTTAACCGGTACATCACAGTTGCAGAAAATCCCTGTGAAACATTTTAAAAAGCACACATTTGAAATCATTTTGACAACCTTCCTCCATTTCCTGTGCCTTCTCTGTGTAAGAATGCCCAAACATCCAACACATTGGTGTGCATCTGTTTGAAGTCTGGCTTAGGTTCTGAAGTTTCATTTCCAGGGAAGAACTTTGTTGTATAACATAGACTTTGAGTAGCCAGGCTGCGTTCAAAAAGAACTGCCTGCAGACAAAGGCACACACCTAAGAAGTGGAACTATAAAAGTTTCAGAAGGGATATTTGCTCAGAGGAAAAAAAAAAAAAAGGTAAAATCTAGCAACTCATGAATATTAACTATTTTTTTCTTTTTTCCCAATTAGTCTATTGTTCATGGAGAACTTTGGGGAGCTACTTTGCTTATATTATTTTCTGCCTGCAGATTCTATATTCTGCCAATCTTTCACTGTAGTATTTGTATTATGACAATGGGGGTATTTGCTTGCAAGCAGTACATTCATGAGTTCAGAGAAGAGCTCCTTCTTTTCATTCCTCCCCTGAAGTTATAATGTGCTCTCCTTAACATCATAATCACCTACACAGCAACTCATGTTGATGTCACAAGCAAAGGGTTATGACTTCAGCTGATGGATCAGTAGGAACAGAAGGGCTCACACGGAGACAGATACAGTCTGCATGCAAATATGTCTGTGTAAGTGGAAAAAACAAGTGAGAGCCATTAATTACAAAGTACTATGTTAGCTGAATTGCACTCTCGTGGAATATTTTTCAGAGACTATGAAGAATTTAAAAAAAAATGCCCACAAGCTTGCTCCAAATCTCTCCTGTTACCAATTGGCACAGGTCACTGGATTCTAGCTCACCTGCAATCTGTATCAAGTTATGGTTTGCCTTTCGCTTACTGTATGAGGAGGCTGTTGATTCATTGTATCTGTTTTTATTAGCCAGACCCAATTTCAATTCTTTTCTTTATCTGAAACCCCCTGTGCTCAAAGGCTGAGTATGCCAGAGAGTTGCACTAGAGCTTGGCATCAGCTGTTATCAAATAAAGTAACTGAACAGCAGATAGACATTAGAAACCTTGGTTGCTTACACAGCAGGTGACAGCTGAACCTTAATACCACTAAACACGCAAATAACCTGCAATGAAGTTGGTGGTCAGGCTGGTTTTATTCAAAGGCAAGGAGCACGAAAGCATGCCTACACACCAAGGGATGCAATCTCTTTTTCTGCTAGGAGATCTTCTTGCGCTGGCCTTTTCTCCATGTGATCACATTGCACTTTGAGGCTGCTTGGACAGTCTTAAAACAAGCATGTAGAAGCCAAAATTTAATGGCAGCGCTGAGACAAAGAGGGAATGTTTACACCCTACTTAGGACTCTCCAGTTTAGCAACTACATGGGAATCTGCTTGTAAGCTGTTGACTAAAGCATCTTGACTTAACCTGAAACACAAAGAACATTGCTTCCTTCTTTTAGTTTAAAACCATCACCCCTCATTCTATTGCAATAGGCCCTGCTAAAAAGTCTCTCCCCATCATCACCCCTTCTAAGTACTGAAAGGCCACAATAAGATTTCATGGCAGTCTTACCGTATGCCATAGAGGAAACTGTTTTTGGGCTATTCAGGAGGGATTTAACAGTGGAATATTTTCTTTTTTTTTTATACTTAAGGCTGATTCTGAAGTTGCTGCAAGTCAGAAGCATCTTCTGGCATTTTCTTTAAATGCCCAGCCTAAGAAATGGTATACCCCAAGGTTAAAGTCTTTCTTAACAGTGCTGTAAGAAATAAAACACTGCACCATGACATGCAAGCAAGAATGCGTGCACTACCCCCGTGTAAGATAATGTGATGGGGAAGGAGGACAGCACAGAGTCTTCCTTCTGAAGCTGAGCAGAGAGAGACATTCCTTGTCCAACTGTTTCTGGACAAGTCTACCTGTTCTAGGCAAATTGATTCAAACTAGGCAGAAGACAAGCATTTTTATCTGAAAGTTTCTATACAGGCAGTTACTCTGAAAGAACACCTTTACCATAATGGGTAGGTGGCCAGCTGAATATGTATTATTTTCTCTGGTATGTGCCATTCTTTATTTAAAAAGGGGTCAATTTAGACAAAATAGTAAAAGGTAATGCATCTGTGAAATCATTTAGAATACATTCTCAGCCTCAGTCACAAAACACGGATAATTACTTCTGTTAAGTATTAAAGGATCTTTTCTTTCCAAATATATGAAATATTCAAATGCCTTGCAAATCAAGTTCTTTGTACATCATCTATTGTTTTATTGGGTATGCCAGTAATTCAAAAATTCCTCCCTGCCTTTCCTTGGTAACTGAAGCGCTTGACATGATTGTGCACTCTGGTAAAGACTTGGCATCAGTTTTGCCTGCAATAATGTAGTAGAGATTGCCACTGTAGCATTGAACAGCTAACAGCTTCCTCAGCACATCCTGAGCCACCATTATTTTCAGGATAGCAATTCCATCCCTGTCCAGGTAGGACCAAGTGTGCTTTAGAGCTTAGCTGTAAAGGCTCAGGAAACATTGTATGAACTATTCAGCTATTCTTGTCCCAGATATAGTAACGCACAGTCCACTCTTGCGCTTGGGCTAGAGCTCTAATGGCAGTGAGGGGACTCAGATCATGTCTCAAGGAGGAGCAAGATGAAAACCATTACTTTCCTTAGATAAACGTGATCACTTAACTGGTCTGTCAGCTGATCAGATTAGTGGACTATTAATATTTAAACAGAAGCACTTGCTGAGAAGGAACCTCAGTCCAAACACAGGGAGTTACTTGTGCTGCAATTTACATTCTCAGCTTCTTTACGCTAGGGTTGTAAGTACTTTTGATCTTAAGCCCTGAAAATGATTGTTAGCATAGTACAACAGGCCTGATACTTCACTAATTCATCAAAAGTTTCATTTAGTTGTGTTCTCACCTATTCCTTTAGCAAATTCTTGTGAGAACTGACTTATAGCATTGGGAAAAAATGCATTGAAAAAGAGCAGATAACTACAACTGGAAGAAAGCTTTTTTCTAAAAAAAACAATAAATGCAGAATCAGGAAAGGCCGAGCAGCAGTAGTTAATAGTAAGACAGCGTAGAGGAGATGTACTATAAAGCTGTACTCTAAATGAAATACACTGAGAGACAGTAAACACTAGTCTATGTAATGGACACTGCAGATGCACTGCCCATGAAAGTAATAAAGAAGTGGTGTGTGCGTGGAAGAAGACTTGAACACAAGAGATACTGTTAAAAAATATATGTACCTCAGAGCTGATATGCAACGTGCAGGATATATGCCTTCAGAGGCATAAAGGGTTTCCTCTGTGGTACATTATCTAGAGACAATTTGTAAAGCAGAAATACATTATTCAAACCACCCTGGGAGAACTATGCTTTAAGGATATGTATTTTCATACTTTCTAAAAGCAATAAGGGAGCTGTCACTGTAACTGATCTTCAGATTCATTTAAAAGACATTGCTTAGAGAGGAAGGAAGTCTTGTCATGGCATGCAGTAAAGCAAGAATTCTTCAGAACTTAGATCCTACTGTCATTTCCTCAGAAGAGGCAATGGAAAACCTCTGAAGGACTCCACTGCTAGTTGTCTCCACTCAAAGAGGCTACACAGCTTTTCAGCATTCTAGGCTGCAGCTCACTCTCTGAAAATGTTGCACTTGAACTAATCAAAAAGAAACAGGATTTTCCAACAAGATGAAACACTTCAAAAATCTGCGTTTGTTTAAAAAGTCTAGTGGCTGCCTTGCCAAGTTTTGTCAATAAACAAAGCAATGTGATGACACTCCAGCTTTTGTCCTATTTACGTTTTCCAGTTCATCATCCCACAAAATCCTTCAGAAAATATAATAACCAAAGGATAAGATGAACTGTCCAAAAAAGCTAGTTCATATCCATACTACTTTCATTAATTTAAAAGGAACGTAAGACAATGGCTTTAGGGATAAATTATATTTCCTCTCATCAATTAAAAAAATAATTTAAGTCAAAATTCTTTTCTGGAAAAATAATATTAATGATTGTTGAAGGAGCAAAGCAACAGGGATTGTCAATAAGTAGAAGATGAAACCAAAGTAAAATCGAAACTGAATGAGTCTAACACAAAAGCTGTATGTGTGGTAAGTAATACCTAGATACATAAATTGAAGCACAGGTGCAGCACAGAGTTCAGCCAAGGGTCTGAACTGACTCATGGCAACACATGGAAGTATGACAAAGTTAGTGAAGAGAGCAAAGGTGTGGTCACACTATAAAAATAAAGCAACTAGTCAACTGTGCAAGGAAAGGCTATAAAATCACTGCAATCTCTTCCATATATAGTCTCAGGTGTGCTGGAACCAGCAGCCTCTATATTGCTCATTGCATTTCTGCTCTGCTTTATGTTCCATAGTTTACCTACCAGGGAAAATGACTTTGGGCAGTGTTGCTGTACTGCAGTTGCACTGGGATTATAGTAAGAAGGTTCTGTGCTGTGCTGTGCCACAAAGCTCTTCTAGTTATCTCCCAGCTACCTTGAGGATCCATAATAGCATACTGCAGTACACTAAGGGATGGACCTGTTATTAATCTTCTCCCTTGCTATGAATTCTGTCAGTTGTGGAATCCTGTGCAGGACCTCCTCCCCAGTCCTTCAGCTGCACAAGAGACACAGAAAAGCAGGTGATTTTCTGATGATTACCATGAGGAAAAAAATAAGAATTACTGCCTAACACTCCACACTACAACGCATCCTCATATTCAGCCTCCAGATCCAACTACAAATCTCCAAAGATGCACTGAGGTGGCACCTTGTCTGAGAATGCCTCACTCTTTCCTTGTATACGCTGTTGAAGTAGGCAACATGAGTGGAAACACTGCAGTTGATAGTCTAAATAGCAACTCTTAGAAGACCCATGGCAGAAGCAGGTTCCTGAGTTTGCACTATGTTGTCCTGCTGTATATCCACCACCATCTCAAAAGTAGAATCAAGCTTAAGATCTGTCATGCTTTGTTGACTACCAGTTAGGTTAAAAGAGTTCAAAAGTGAACCTTCTTCTGCTGTAGGCAATTTGTAGCATGCATCAAGAAGGTGAAACTGCTTTTTTTGCTTAGCTTTCTAGCAGGATGAGGCAGTTATAAAATAGTTCATCTAAAAAGGTATCAATCAAGAAGCACACAGGCATTGGTTAGTCAGTGAGAAATTCTGCTTCCTCAGATGAAGAGGATGATGAACACCATAGATGAACTATGATACCACTGGAGACCACAACAGCTAGCAATGAACTGTTTGTAGTAATCTCCACCACAAGGTAGGGAAAGATGTTAACTTTGGCTGGCGTATCATTTCTTCAAGTTGTGTCTGCATCACTAAATTAACTGTCCTGATGGATGCATTAAAGTAAATTACACCAAATAGAAAACATCCCAGAAAGTTAATTAATCACCTTTCAGTGGGTAAATGTTTAAGTGCTTGCATTTCATTTTCCAGAAAGACCTAGCAAGTCTTTTCCCAAGGTTGGCTCAGAAGTAATGCAAATAGCCACTGAAGTGTTTTGAGAGACCTATGCCTGATGTTTCAAATGCCTAATTATACCACATGATTTCTGACTGCAAAAATAGTGAAACCAGGTCTCACAGAGATTCTTTTCTCCAGAGGAACTCCCCTCTGGTATATTCTCTAAGCAGAAAATGTTCTTCTCTGTTTCCCTCCTGCAAGTTTTAAGAAGTTCTTTCTTGACTGCCTAAGCCCATAATTTAATGAAAGTTTTCAAATGCAATGTTTTTTACTCTGCTATTCTGTCAAATAGCCTGAAACAGGCTAGTTTAAAAGCTAGAGCTTGGGATAGACAGATGTAAATTCACACAGCTACGCTAACTTCATGACTGTATTGACCAGGTTTGTTAAGTTAGCCAAATATCTGTCCTACGGGTGCTGAGCCACAAATTCTTAAAAGTATGTAAGCTCTTTTCTTAGAGCTTGAAAGTCAACATCTAGTTACATAATTTCTGTTGCTTTTAAAAGGATTTACCACTTCAGTAACATGGGAGATCTGTGTAGTAGAAGCCCTGCTGATACTGAGAGAAAGCAGAACTCCAGCTTATTTCTCACTTTAAAACTCCAGTGTGGAGAGCCAAGTCCCACAGCCTTTCAGTTAGGCTTGGTTTCCAGCTTTCAGAGTTTCTGGTTCCAGATTAAATTAAAATTCAAATTAAGCTTCTTTCTGAGTCATCTACACATGGAAGCAGTATTTCTATTTTATCATTTTAAGAGTGGGAATTAGACATTCCCTTTGTGCTTACATAGAATCATATGTCTATACTACTCAGGAGTCTGAAGAGGTGATAAGGATAGATGTTTCTTCATTACTTGCATGTAAGAGATTTTCCAGAGGCTTGTAGGGGAAAAGCAGGAAGAAAAACACTGGACCAGGCTTTCATCTGGTGTAAGCTAACAGAAATGTGGTGAAATCAGTGAGTTTACACAAACCTCCAGGCTTTACATTAATGAAGAAGTGCTATTCAGCAGTCACATGCACTCTTACCTGTATGAACATTATTGCAGAGGAAGGCAGGGGTGCTCATCTACCAGACAGAGTAGATGGCAAATGAAGACAAGTGACGACCACGATCATCAGACATGCAGTAGAATGACAGCCCATCCTAAATACAAACATGACTAATTTAATGGAAGGGAATACTTTTAATTTGGAGTTACTCTGAGACAGGAAACTGAGCCAGGGGGCTGAATAAAGACAAATATGGGCAAAAAGACCAAGGGAACAAAATCATGCTAGCCAGGTCACATTACCTGAAAGATGAATAGGTTTAGACACTCACACCTTTCCAAAGACTAGCTGTCATGGCTTGAGACCTCAAATGCTATCAGTTTATTACTTTTGGTAGAGACAAACTAGAGATGTTTTGGAGTAACTCAGGACACAGAGGTAACCAGGTAGCACTAGGAATGACTTCAGCAATGAACTGGCAGATATAAAGACAACAATAACTTCTCTGTTTTTTTCCATTGCCCGTTTTTCATCCTTGAATGGTTTAACGTTTCTCTGCTCTTGCAATTCATCAGAAAGAAAGGGATTCCTGCAGAGGATTCCTGCAGGTTACTTGTAACTGGATAAAGTCAAGTTTAACCCTGGCCTGAAATATATCCCTTTTCTCTAAAAAAAATCAGACAGCATGAGGTGCCTCAGAGGCACAAGCAGGTGTTCAAGTTGCCTAAGGTTTTTTCAGCATTTCAGAAGAGTCCAGTGTATCAAATATTGTGTGAAGAGTCTAATTTCAGATCCACCTCCACAGGAAACCAAGAACATAATTCAAGCATATGCAGCATAGTAAAATATATGCCTTACATGACCACTCCTCCCATGTGATTACACGTGTCCCAGGAAAAGGAAGTGGGCAGGATGGAATTATCTCAGCATAGATACAGCTTTCAGGCTGTTTGGAAAACAGTGCCTTTGGATTCACTGAGTCTCAGGGGAAGAAGGAATTCCTATTTATTGGGAATTAGAGGTCTCACTGATAATAACCACTGTACTGTTTTAGTTTTCTTACAACTAGCTAACTGAAAGCAAAGAAAGTAATAATGCTCTGAAACTGGTGCGTGTCACCCCTCAAGTCCATTTTCTCCTAGTTGTAGTCATTCAGCAGGATTAATCCAGTAATGGGTAAGACCATAGCTCTGTAGGAACAAGGACTGTGCATGGTTCTTATGCCCTTGAGTTTCCTCAAGCATGAAATTACTATTCCTATGTGATACCTCATGGCCCCTTGAGTCATCTGGGTGGAAGACAGACAGAAACAGAGCATGCTGTTGGCAAAATTCAACATTGTTCCCAATGGCATTGAGCATAGGATATGAAGGCACTTCCCTGTCCAGAACCATCTTTCTCCTGTACTGCCTTCTGCACATACTGTGCAGCTGATACAAGTCTTTCATCAGTAGACAAATGGCTCTCCAACTCCAAAAGCTTTGAGGCAAAATGGACCCCACATATAGACAATCACAGTGGAGAAAAAATAATATTTTTTCATCATATGTTAACACTTCCCTAAGAAAGCCCAAAAGCTACATCAGGAAAGCAAAAGGTGGAGGAACATAAATCTGCTAGATAGAAGTATGCTATGTAAGCTAGAGTGCTATTTCTTACCTCATTGAAAGGGGTTGAATGTTTGACCTTCACTAAAACCCAGCAATTGAATCAAAAAAGAAATGTAAGGCAGCCAGTGATTTTTAGGAAGAGCGAAGCTTCATTTCTTACTAGAGTTGATTCTTTAAAACTTTTCTGTGTTGGGTAATCTAAGCACTCTTGTTAACAAGCAGAAAACCCTACATAACAGAATGCCTTACATTTTTTCAGAACAGGTTGAATTTTCCTGAGGTTTTCCCTGTAACTACCTCAGTCTAAGACTACTTTTTTCTCTTTTTTTCCACATATGCAAGCATTTTTCATGAATGCATTTACTACAGAAAACTGTCAACGACAAAAATAGTTATATATGAGTGGGCATATTTTATGGATCCATTTTGGATGAAACATGTTTTTTACTGTTTATATGTTGCCCTCCAAGACTGAAATTAATATGAAGTAATGCAGGTGATTTGTGGTAGACAGTATATTAAAGAAGAGAATTCCTTCTTATAAGGACTGTAAACTGCTGCCATGAGTGATTACACACTAAGCTTTCCATTAATTATCTTCATTTAATAGTCAAAGAGGGCTCATGTCCTTTTGACACCCTGGGAAAAGCAGAAGAAAACTGTAGCACTTTCATCCCTTTCTCCAAACATCCCCCAGAAAAGAAAACAATTTTTTTTCTTCTTTTTTTTTTTCCTCCCTCAAATCCTCAGACAAAATTTAAACTATAATAAATAGGTTGCAGAGCTAACTGGCTTACAACATCAGAGTTTCTGGATAAATCATGTGTCTTTATGTCAGGCAAAGTTGAACCCTGTATTAAATCACCACCTCAGTTCAGCTTTAACTGCAGGCAGGAACTTGCTCCTTTTGTCTCGATATGTGGGGAAAAGGAGATTCTTTTTATAGGCTGAACAACTTCCCTTCAGGGGTAATAGGGAATTTATTAACATCATTTATAGAAACCCTCAAAAAGCTGGGGGCCTTTATGTTATAGATGCTATAGGGTATAGAGGAAAATAGCTCTGACCTTAAATTTAAAAAAAAAAAAAATAAATAATTTTAAAACACCATTAATATCCTTCAGGTATCTGTAAGTTTTCTAACTGGCCTTAAATGAGAGGTATGATTTGCCCTATGTTTGCATGACTGAAAGCCCATTCAAAAGAAATAAATCAAAAAAGTAGTACTATCAAGAAATATCTTTTGGGGTATGCAAACTCAGTTCTTCATACAAGCATTTAAATCAAGGATGCAGAGCCCTAGACACAAGTACCAGGCATTTGGGCAGAGCTCTGACAACAGGAATAATCACAATTATTTGAAAGGAGACAAAAGCAAGAAGAATGGTAGCTCCACACTACAGTCCTCAGTATAAGAAAAACACAGACCGATTGGAGAGGGTCAGAGGAACCTAACACCTCTTCTGTAAGGAAACGTTGAGACAATTGGGCTTGTTCTGCCTGGAGAAGAGAAGACTCTATGGAGACCTTAATGCAACCTCCCAGTACTTAAAAGGGGACTATAAGAAAGATGGGGAGACTTTTTAGCAAGCCTGGTTGCGACAGGACAAGTGGTAATGGTGTTAAACTAAAAGAGGAGAGATTCAGGCTGGATTTGAGAAGAAATTTTTTACAATGAAAGTGGCAAATACTGAAGCAGATTGCCCACAGAGGTGGTGGATGCACCATTCCTGTAGAAATTCAAGGACAGGCTGGATGTGGTTCTCAGCAATCTGATCTAGCTGAAGGTGTTCCTGTTCATTGCAGAGGGGTTGGAACTAGACCTTTGAAAGACCCTTCCAACCCAAACAATTCTGTGATTCTATTACTTTGAGCATGAGGAAAAATAGCCTGCTCCTATGAAATAGGTCCTGTTTTACTAGATGCCGCACAGTGAAAGTGTAGGAAAACACCCTGCCTAGGGACGAAAAAACATTCTATGCAAATACACTAATATTTCATGAGATACAAAAAATCAGTTTGTAAGAACAATACTAACGTCATACAAGATAGTTTCAGGTGTCATGGTTTAAGCCCAACAGGCAACCCAGAGCCACGCAGCAGCTCGCTCACTCCCCCACCCCTTCCTCCCCCAGCTCCTGCAGGGATGGGGAGGAGAATCGAAAGAACTCCCACAGGTTGAGATAAGAACAGTCCAGTAACTAAGGTACAACACAAAACCACTACTGCTACCACCAGTAATAATAATGATAAGGGAAATAACAAGGGAAAAGAATACAACTGCTCACCACTAGCCAGCTGCTTCCCAGCCCAACCTGAGCAGTGATCTAGCCCTTCCAGGTAACTGCCCCCAGTTTATATAGTGGGCATGCTTGCTGTGGTATGGAATACCGCTTTGGCTAGTTTGGGTCAGGTGTCCTCTCTCTGCTTCCTCCTGGCTTCCCCTCCTCCCCTACAGAGCATGAGAGACTGAATGTCCTCGATTGGAGTAAACATTACTTATCAACAACTAAAATAATCGGTGTTATCAGCGCTGTTCCCAGGCTGAAAGTCAAAAACACAGCACTGCACAAGTTACTAAGAAGGAGAAAAATGACTGCTACTGCTGAACCCAGGACATCAGGGTAGATGGCAATGTACAGATGAATGAGGATATGACGCATTAAAGAGAAGTGGCCTTGCCACTCTGTATCAGGAGGAGTATTTTCATTACAAGAAGATCAGTATAGAAGTAAGTCAGAAGACCCACAGCTGCCTCTACTGCTTTCTGCTGTTTTATGCTGGCCAGAAAAATTCTGGTAGAAAATTGGAGAAGACAGACACTTCTAAGATGGGTGGAGAAAATTTAATTTCCTAAGATATACATCAGTTTAGGACATAAGATAGGACATAGACCCTAAATAATCTGAAGCGAACATCTCCAGTTCTTTAGTGGATCAGGGGATCACAGCAGACAGCGGCATACAGTGGAGTTTCTCAGTGTCTGTCTGGAGACCAGTAATGAGTGGTGTCCCTCAGGGATTGGTGTTGGGACCAGTCTTGTTCAACATCTTTGTCAGTGACACGGACAGTGGGATTGAGATTGAGTGCACCTTCAGCATGTTTGCTGATGACACCAAGATGTGTGGTCTGGTTGATACGTTGGAGGGAAGGAATGCCATCCAGAGGGACCTTGACATGCTTGTGAGATGGGCCGATGCCAACCTTATGAAGTTTAACCATGGCAAGTGCAAGGTCCTACACCTGGGTCGGAGCAATCCCAGGCAGAGCTACAGATTGGGCAAAGAAGAGATTCAGAGCAGCCCTGCAGAGAACGTCTTAGGGGTGTTGGTTGATGAGAAAATGAACATGAGCCGGCTTCAGTGTGCGCTCGCAGCCCAGAAAGACAACTGTATCCTGGGCTGCATCAGAAGGGGCGTGACCAGCAGGTCGAAAGAGGTGATCCTGCCCCTCCACTCTGCTCTCATGAGACCTCACCTGCAGTATTGTGTGCAGTTCTGGTGTCCTCAACATAAAAAGGACATGGAGCTGTTGGAACAAGTCCAGAGGAGGGCCACGAGGATGATCAGGGGACTGGAGCACCTCCCGTTTGAAGATAGGCTGAGAAAGTTGGGGCTGTTCAGCCTGGAGAAGAGAAGGCTACGTGGAGACCTCATAGCAGCCTTCCAGGATCTGAAGAGGGGTCTATAAAGATTCTGGGAAGGGACTCTTCATTATCTAAGGTGATACGACAAGGGGTAATGGGTTAAAACAGGGGATTTTTAGATTGGATATAAGGAGGAAGTTCTTTACTGTAAGGGTGGTGAGGCACTGGAATGGGTTGCCCAGGGAAGCTGTGAATGCTCCATCCCTGTCAGTGTTCAAGTCCAGGTTGGACAAAGCCTTGGGTGACATAGTTTAGTGTGAGGTGTCCCTGCCCATGGCAGGGGGGTTGGAACATGATGATCTTAAGGTCCTTTCCAACCCTAACTATTCTATGATTCTAAAACCCCATTGTCCTTATGCAGAGTAAGTGACAGGAACAGATAGTGATGTTCAGAAAAACACAAGCTGTGAAATGGCAGGTCTAGGAAAAACTCAGAAATAATAAGGAGCAACCCGCGCTCAGTGGCTCTATGAGCTCTTGGAGCACGAGCAGGCATAGAGATGACTACAGCAAAGTTCAGTCCAGGCTTAGAGACCAGGAACCGTACCTTCATGGAGCTCATGGGCCCAGGAGTAAAGCATGTGTGCGGAAGGCCCAGGTGTGAGGCTCTTCAGGGCAGATGGAGCTTATTGGTTCAGGGCACTCAGGTCCCAGAAAACTCCTTTTAAGACATCCCTTGACACTTGGTTTTCATTCTTTGTGTGCAAGGGCTGCAGTCTCTGTTCTCAGTGTGATGATACAGACCTTGGTGGAGCTGGGAAGTCTAAGAGTTACTTTTCACCAAGGAATAACAGAAAGCAGCTCCATTCATGAGCTCTCTGCTGTGTAACCAGTTGCTCAGAACAGGATAAATCTCTACTGAAAACCCAGCTGGTGAGGTGTGAATTGCACAGCTCTGAGAAATACATCTGAGAGAAGGAGCAACAATGAGACAAATAATGATACATGTTTAAAGAAAGGATCCCAAGTAAGAAGCTTATGGATGTGAACAAAGGAGTCATCTTCCAGTACTTGACTTCTTCCATCCCAAGGAACCAGAAACACATACATACACAATAGCACATTTGAAACAGAACTTGCTTTCTGCTGCTAACAGGTGAAACATGTAAAGAACCATACTTTGTCTCATGATATGAGTGAAATAAGGGTTTGCTGTATTTAGCACCTGCGTATCTTTGACTGATAAGTAGACTGATGCCCACAGTCTTGCAGACCTGCCCTGAGCTATTTTACCGGAAAGTTCTGAGCACACATTGTCCAGAAAATAGGAATCTTCAAGATATCTTAAACTGGACACCCAAAATCATTGAATAACCATAGGTTCCAGTGGATACTTTCAATGCTGCAGATCTGAGAATAACAATCTTCAACGGGCTTTGATTTCTTGTTCATTATCTTATAGGTGTATTGCTTCCCATAGGAGATGTAAGCGTTAGAAGTGCATGTACGTGTCTAATCTCTCAGAGGAGAGCATCAGGTGTGGGGCAAGAGCAGACAAGCCCTTTGCAATATTTACACAGCAGAGGCAGCCACAAAAGTCAGCCTGATAGTTTACACTGAAGTTCAAGTTAATTCCAAGGTTGGATTTTGAATGCCCCTTAAGGAAAGTAGGAGATTTTAATAATATGCAAGTATTAATTAGAAAATCTTAACATGAACACCAATAGTGATTGGCATATGTTCCTTTGTAAGATCAGATGGCATATTAATATAGGTAGCTAAAATCTTTAGTTACAAAAGACCACAGTGAGTCTCATTTCCATACAACTGGCATCATGTTTTAGAGGATAATCTACACATTTCTTACCTTTTGCAGATGATGAGGATGACTGTGTCTAAACTTTTTATATAAAAGCAACTAAAAGGTGGTATTCTTGTCCACCTGAGCTCCCTACACCTTCCCACAGCTACAAATACTTTTAAAAGGCTTTTGCAACAGGAGAGCTGACCTAAAGCTTTCAGCAGGTTTAATAGATTTTATTTAAAGTTCAGAACAAGATGAGACTGATATCATTCTGTTAGATAAGTTACAGTGATGATATTTCAATACAATCACACAATCACTTCTACATCGCAACTATGGTGTGAAAACAGGGCTACAACTTAAAGGGGGGGAGACAAATCACAGTGTGAAGATCTGGGGTAAGAAAAATAATGTTTTTCTGTGAAAGACCACTAAATAGCTGGTCTGGACAAGATAAGCAGATAGGGGATCTACAATTCTGGCTACTCAGGACTGCCTCAGGCAAGCAAGGACTTACACTTGCATTTCAAGTGATCTCACAAAGGACTCCTTGAGTTTGGCTAGAGTTAAGGTACAGTACATTAAAGCCTACTCACCTTTCTGATCTAGTCCTAGTTCCAGTTAGAATATTTTTGAATGCTTCCAGCTCTTTAAGCCCCTAATGTATTCACATTTTGAACTAATACAGAGGAGAAAAAATCCATATATCATGCTGGGAAAACACACAGCTTGCATGCATATTTGTATTAATTTTTCAAAGTATTTGTATTTCCATTCACCCAGTGAGGGCTTAATGGTTTCACCATGAATACTTGTCCATTCACATGCAAATTTAGCATGCAGATAAAATATGACAAAATTTTCCACAAAGAAGAGATTGTATTTTATGCTGTGACATTTCTGTTCTTTATTTCCTGGGATGTTAGACACTTTTAAAAGATAGAATAGATAAATTTGGTATGGAAACTTTCAGAGGGATACGTGCATAGACTCCACAACTCGTTAGAGTTGTAAAGTAGGTATGCTTTTATTCAGCGCTGAGGCGCATGGGGATTGCTCCTCCAAAAGCATGCGCACCTTTTCTTTGCCACTCAGTTCATTTATATTACATATAATGATTGCCTAAACATGAGATTGCTTCACGCCTAATACATATTCCTGTCTAGTATTATAATTAGTTTTCTGGCATTCGTTCCATTGGTGCACCTGCACAGTGCCTCCTGGTTGTGGTCCCTAGAGGATCGTGAGGATGAAGGCCTGTAGTTCCTCTTCATCACCGCAAGTAACCTCTTGCTTTCATGCAGACTCAATAGGGTTTTGGCTCCTATCCAAAACTCAGGTTCGGTGCAAGCCGGTTTTATGTATCTTAAAGCAGAAACTTGTCAAGTTTGTAAATTTTGTTACTCTGGCTATCTTTTGTTCCCTTTCTTTCTAAATATATTATTTAAAGAAGAATGTCTTAAATATTAAGTTATGAATCTTATCTACTACAATTCTGCTTAGTAGCTGTAACTCCTACAATTCTGCTTCACCAAGCACAGCGACTGCTTAAGCAAGCAGGAACACTTTTAACCCTTTATTTCCCGGTATCAAGAGGGAAGTGTGCCTTTTTCAAAGCAAAGGGAAAATATTACAATAACTGAGAAAATAATTAATAATACTTAGCATTTTTAAACTGTCTTTCCTCCAAGTGTCTCAAAAGCGTATTGCAAAGAGTAGCCAACACTGTGTCTCTAACCCGCCCCACCCAAAAAAAGGATTTTCTGTAGCAAAGGGAAAGCCGGTGCCCATAAGAGCATGTACTTTGATGTAAATGTGAGAGATAGAAGCACACAGAAGCACTGAAAGCACAGAGAAGAACTGAAAGGGTGCCTAAGCATCTGAGAGACCCTTGAACAAGATCTGCCTAAGCGAACATCTTCAGGGGAGGCACGTTCCTCAGTGGATCAGGGGCTCACGGCAGACAGTGCCATACAGTGGAGTTTTCTTGAGCCAGGGAAACCCACACGAGCTCCAAGACCTGCTGGGAACTGGGTGGGGCCACTCTAAGATCCTGCAAAAGGCAGTGCTGGGAACACAGAGAACAGGGCATAGAAGGGTGTGCAGGGAGGGCAGGCACCTCTTGGAAGGAGAGACATTCCAAGGCTGCCTACACAGGTCAGGGCACACATGCCATGTAACCCTCAAGGAAGAAAGGTGGGCACTTATCAGAGAGCAAAGGCTGCAGCTCCAGCAGGGGTGACCTACACCATCTATGTTGGTGGTGGCCAATGCCTTCACTCAGATGGAGTGGCTGAAGGGGGTGCCTGCAGTGGAGGGGGTTGTGAGGCAATGGAACAGGATGCTCAGAGAAACTGTGGAGGTGTGGCCCTGACTTTTGTGCACCCTGGCAGTGGTCCTCCCAGTGACCATGGCTGGGCAGATGAGGGCAGTTGGGGCGCAACCGCTGTCCAGCAGCTCCTGACTGGCCTTTCCGCGCTGAGTGTGAAGGACACCATGGCCTTGGAATTGTGGTTAGAACTTTAATCAAAAAGACCCATTTTCTTAAGCAGGGCTTAACTGCTGCCTAGCTTTTCAGAGGCAGCAGCACAGCGTCCGCCGGATCCATCCCTGTCTTGCCTGCATTCGGGAACAGGTGAGGATGTGTATTGTCTGAGATGCCAGGCATGAGACCTGGGATTCCTCATCTCTTCTCAAATGATGGAGGGCTGCAACAGAAGGAAAGAGAGCAGAGCTGAAACCCACCAATCTGCAGAGATCAGCAGGCATCCCTTCCAGACCATGCCAGCCCAAGCCATCCCTTTCCCTGGTCAGGAGGTGCAGGTGGGGCAAACAGATCACCTCGAAGCTGCTTCTCAGGAATGCAACAAATGCCCCCGAGATGTTCCCTGAAGCAGGACAGGGCATGGCAGCACGCTGCCCAGGCTCTGTCCCCTGCCCAACCAGCCCCAGCACACACAGTACTGTCTCTGCTTACCTTTGCAGACATCCTGCAGCGTGGTCTCACTGTTGTCCTTCAGGCACCGCGCGGCCAGCCCTGTGCAGAGAGCTCTGTCAGACCTGCTGCTGCCCAGCACACTCTCAGCAGCATGGGCCCACCTCTGCACTGGTTTCTCTGCACCGCTTCCTCCCCTCAGCAGGGTGACCCCAGGGAAGGACAGCATGCGAGGGGAGGTGGCACTGAGCAAGGTGCCACTGAGCCCCACTGCGAGGGCAGGGGTTGGAGGGGGAAGCACAGAGCCCCTGGCTGCACAGTCCTTGCATGGTGCAGTCGATGCTCTGGCAGCCGCAGGGCTGCTCCTCGCTGCCAGTGCAGCAGATGTGACTGGGGCCAGGCTGCCAAAAGAGGGACTCCAGGGGCTGCAGCTTACCGATGAACCTCACGGCTGCCAGGCGCACGCTGACCTGAGTGTGCTGCAGGTAAAGCAGGCTCTGACACACATATTCTTCAGCTCTGCTCTGCTCCTGCTTCAGCTGGAAAGAGCACAAAGGCCCAGGGCTGACACAGACCTTCCCCAGTCGCCTGGGTCGGGTCCTCCTACCAGCACCCCACACCTTGTTCCTCAGGCCATGTGCGTCTCCCAGCCAGAAGCCCCGTGGGGCTGAGGTTCAGAGACAGCTGAAGGCAGAGCAGGGTCTGGAGCTCCTGAGAGCTCCCTGTGCCACTGCCAGGGCCCAGATGGGCCTCCTGCAACATCCTGAGGGTGGGGAGGTGAGAGGACCACCCCGTGTCCAGCCTGGGACTTGTCCTTACCAAGCGCTCCACAGTTTTCCATCTCTCGAGTGTCTGCGTGTGGTGACTGAGCCATTTCCATTTGAGCACCTTCACAGCTGCACAGAAGGCTTCCTGAGAGGCCTGCAGAGGGGGACAAGGATTGGGGAGATTGTGAACAGGGCTTGGGACCCAAAGGCCTGGCCCCCAGCACTTGCAGGGACAGCTGGGAAGCCCCTGCAGAGTCCGCTCTTCAGGCCTTGGTGGTCACAGACTGCTGCTAAGCCCTGCTGGACCATGTAGGGCAGGTGTGGGAAATGTCCATGTCAGCTGCTCCTGACCTCCGTGATGTCCAGGCAACCCCTGCGGGCTCAGCATGCCCTGCCCTGAACCACTGCTTAGGTTTGGAATCTGTACCTTGGCCACGCTCTCGATCTCGTCACTCATGTGCAACATGAGTGGGACCAGGCTCCTCCGCACCTTCTTCTGCATCTGCCGCTTGTCCTTCCAATTCGCCATCTGTATTATGTCTTTGAAGAGGCAGATGGAGAGCTCTTGCACCTGGCTGCACTCCTGGTAGGGACAGGAGGACTTCAGTAACAGCTGCTCCCTGAGCCAGGGCATCAGCGTGGCTGAGGGGAGCGCCTCAGGTTTTCCAGAGCCATCAGCCTGTCAGGAAGAAGCTGGGCTGGGCTGCAGAGACCAGAGGCCATCCCCACGAGAGCGCAGGTGCATGAGGAGGGGCATAGGCCTGGGCAAGCGCTGCCGCCAGGCTGTGATGCCGGGCAGTTGCTCTTGCAAAGGGCCCATCAATGGGACTCAGGTTTCCACAGCAGCCTTACATCATCAAAGAGTTGAAGGAGCTTCTCGGCCAGCTCCAGAGCGATGGAGCTGACCTTCTTCTTCAAATGACCCATTACATTTCTGAATATGAGCAGGGCCCTCATCTTGTCGCTGTGGGTACTCTGCAGGGTCTTCATCAAATCTGGCAGCATGACCAGTATTTTCTTTGCCTGTAAGAAGCACAGAATTTCTTTCTTTTGAAGTAGTAAAAGACCACCCAGGCCAAAAAGCTCTGGCCATTAAGCACCAGCCTCCCATTGGGCTGCATGGGCCATGGCACAGGAATTCCTGCAGCAGCCTCCTGGCAGGCCTTGCCCATGAGTGCACTGAGGGGATCGGGGCACATGAGTGGACTTTGAGGGCATTTGGAGCCACCACCCCAGCTCCCGACTCCCAGCCCGGGTCAAGCCACTGCATTCCCCACTGCCCAGCCCCAGTCAGCCAGCACTGCTTCACTTGATTATGCCCTGCTCACCGTGTCAGGTGACTGTGACAGTGTGACCAGGCCTTGGAGCACCAGCAAGAACAGCCTTGGAGACATCAGTGACTTCCGGATTTTGTACACCCCAGCAAACATTTTTGGTGTCACATGGCTGGAGTCCAGCAGCTGAAACAAAGATGGCAGTGAGAGACCAGCCGAGCCTGCAGGGCTCTCCGCACAGTACAGCCCCTGGGTCCCACTGGCAGCTCAGGGCAAGGGCACTGGGGATGGAGAGCCTGTCCTGGGGGACACTCAGCGTTTGTGGGACACACCACACACTTGTCTGTGCTGGCTCTGCCTGTGCAAGCAGAGCACTACCTGGGCAGACAGGGTGCACTTTGTGCACCTGCACCCAGACAGCGTGGCCCTGCATGGCTGGCCTACGGGAACCTGGTGCTGGGCTAGCCCTAAGGGGTTTGGGGCAGATAGCAGGGGAGAGGGCTGTGCCTGTTTTCCTGGAGAGGCAGGCAGAGCCCTGAGCACGAGCAAGGACTGGTCTGGTTACTCACAGCCAAGAGCTGGATGCAGGCCTCCACTTTGTGGGAGCTGAATCTCCATCGCATACTCAGGTAGTGGAACCTGATGCTCAGCTCCCTCAGGACGTTCTCCAAGACGAGGCGCTGGGACAGCAGCACTTCCCACATGGACATAGCAACACTGCAGACGCAGAGCACTCTGTTGGCAGGGCCACCTCAGGACCACACAGTGCCTGGGCCAGTCCTGCAGCAGCCAGGCTGTCCTGCAGTCCTGGCCCTTCCCAACCCCTTGTTTGGAGTGCCCAGGTCCCAGCCTGGGCAGGCAAGAGGAGGCTGAGACAGTGTTCCCAATGGGGTAGGGAGGAACCTCGTGCAGGGATTCAGATCTGGCTTGGCCATTTTTGGCTACTGCAGGCCTAGCCGACCCAGCAGGGCTGGAGAGAGTGGTGGGGTGCAGGGCCCTGCTTCTCAGGGGTGCCCTGTAGTTTTCTGTGGGCCTCCAGGCCCCTCTCCCCACATGGAACAAACCCACAAGGGCTGTGGCGGTCAGTACCTGTCACATGTTGGAGAGAGGCGCACAAGTCTCAGGATCACATCCGCTGGCTGCAGCTCTACCATCATTAGAAGCAGCATGTCCAGGATGTGCCAGACTGACGGTGTGTTGATGTGCTCCAGGTTGTTATAGATGCAGCTAACGATGATTGGCACCTGGAGGGCACACGAGTGAGGGTGGTGCTGCCACCAGACTGCAGCCATTTCCTCAACTGCCACTGAAATGGCCGCCCTTCCCATCCTACTCTGCTTGCATGAAATGGTTTCAAGGTGCCTGAGGCACCTGGGTGAGGGAAGGCCCATGTAGGGAGGAACAGTGCCTGAAAGGGCTCAAGGGCAGGGCAGCCACAGGCTGCTTACCTCCGTCAGCCAGGAGGCAGGTTCTGTCATGGCCACATCCACAATGCTGATCAGTTCCTCCTTGTCGCATGTGCATGAGTCTCTCATGGCCTCGATGGCCTTGACAAGGATGACCGTCTTATCAGGGGGGTGGAGGTCTTCCCCAAATGCCTGCGGGAGGAAGGAAGGCAGGGAAGGCGTCTCACACCGAGTGCCCTGATAGTGCTGCTCAGCTGAGCAGCGAGAGCAGCTCTGGCGAGAGTACCCACAGGAAAGCTGGCAGCAGGGGCTGCAGTCGCTGCAGGGTGGAGGATGAGAAGAGAGGGGCCCAGGGTGAGGGAGGAGGGCTGGGGCCGTGGGCACGGTGTGCTGACCCTACAGAGAAGCAGGGCTTCCTGGTGGCCAGGAGAGCTGGAGCTGCTGCTGGGACACCGGGGTGCAGCCCTCTGGAGTCCCTGCTCCAGAGCAGCAGCAACCCTCTCACCAGGGACAGTGAGAACATGCCAAGCCTGCTGGTTCTGGACCCCTTTGCTCACACCAGTCTCCTGATGATGCCCTGGGACAAGGCCCAGCAAGGGAGAAGCTCATTACCTTTACAATGCTCCTGGTGCTGCACAGGGGAAGCCAGGAGGGTTTCCCAGATTTCCTTTTGCCTCCACACTGGGGATGCTTTAGATTATCCTCTGGTGATGTCATGCCTAAACAAGAGGGGATCACAGAATAGTCATTAGGACACAGCATTGCTTAGCATCAAGGATGGCTTTGGCTATGGGGACCATGGAACAGCTGGGTTCTGAGAGGTCCTGAGAAGAGTGGGAATGAGAGCAGCACAGTGCTGCACTTGTGGTGAGCATTCAGCTTCTGCAGCAAAACAATAGCTGGGGTGCTGTGGGAGAGCAGTTGTGAGGGGCAAAGGAGGTGAGGGAAGAGGGCAGGCTTTCCTGGACAGCCTCCAGCAAGCACAAAAAGAATCCACTGCAATGCTTGGGGAAACAAGCAGGACTACGAGGATATATCTGTGTGTGGAGGGATGCAGCCTGACACAGCTTCTCTTACATTTATGCTGCTGGATGAATCTGCAGAGGTAATGAAGAGTATCCAAAGCCGCACGCTGGATCTCCCAGATCTTGCTAGTCCAGCAAACAATGAGATGTCCCAGCAGCTGTCCCAGGAGGCGGTCATGGATAGTGTCGTCGTGGGAAGAGCTGTTGTCGGCTGCAAGCAAGTTCCAGACCTGAGCAAGGGAGGCAGAACAGGTAGAAGGGCTGAGAGGCAGCAGCTGCGACAAAAGCAATGAACCCAAGAGTCTGCCCCAGGGAAGGATCCTGGCATGCCAGAGCTCTGCAGGGCCCTCCAAATGCAGCAAGCTGGGCAGCAGGGCAGGGAGAGCTGCCAGGCCTGGCCTCCCACCATGCTGCTTGGGCAGTGCTGTCCTGCACAGAACTGGGAACTGAGATGGCTCGTGGCAGAAAGGGCGCTGGCAAGGAAAGACCGTGGGAAAAAAAAAGGAGTCGAGACCCTCGCCCAGGGCAGAGCCGTGCTGAATGCCTCAGGCATCTCGAGCTGCAGGCTGCTGCCCACGGTGGGCAGGGAATGGGAGACAGCCTGGCTGGAGGGTGCCTGCCTCCTTACCTGCACTGAGGAAGAGCTGTCCATCCAATTGGCCAGCTTCCCAATCCTCACCATGGCCCTTTCACACGCAGCTGCATTCTTAGTGTCGGTGAAAGGCAGCAGCATCTGTAAGGAGAGAAAGTGCTGCTGTGCCCTGGGAACTGGTGCCTTTGCCAGCAGCAGCAGCAGCACTGCTCAAGTCCTGACTGGACCCATGCAGTCTTTGTGGCCCTGAAGGGAGGCAGATGCCACCCCAGGGTAGAGTCTGCTTCTTTCTGCCCCCTCCCCAAAAGCACAGGCCTGTGTTCCCTCTCCATGAAGGCTGGGCTTTTGGGCAGCACCCAGCCAAGGGGTGGTGGGGCTGCAATGGGGGAATGGGAATATGGCTCTCCGGGAAGCCAGGAGTGCAGAGCGTCCGGGCTGGGCTCCCTGTGCAGGAGAGGCAGGTTCCAGTGGGTCTCTGCCCCAGTCAGACCTGGGCAGAGAAGCAGGAGGGACTGAGAGGCAGCAGCACCCGCAGCCACTGCTGCGGTGCCTGAGGAGAGGGGTCAGTGCTTCCCACTCCTTTGGTGCAAGTAAAGCTCTGGCGATGGAGCTGGCCCAAAAGTGCCATGGGCCGGGGTTTGCCATGGCACAGAAGGAGGCTGCAGTGGGGAAATGACGCTGACTGCAGCCAGGGGACACACTGCTCCTGGAAGAGCATGATGGGCCATGTCTGGGTCCCCCAAAGGAGCTGAGCACCCTCCCTGCGGTGTGCTGTGTGCATGGTGCTGGGGAGGACACGATCCACTCCAGAGTGGACACTCCTGTGTCTCCAGGGTGAGGAACAGCCCCTGCGAACTTCACTCTCTGCCAGTGCCGCACCTGCAAGATAATCCTCAGGTCCCCGTAGCCAGGGGAGCTGAGCACCAAGCTCTTCAGCAGGATGTCCATGGCATCCAGGGTCTGCAAGGAGGAGAAAGGTTGTGTCAGTCTTTCTGCAGTCCCTCTCCTCCTGGGGACAGGTCTAACTCCCCATGCCAGGGGAGGACACCCCTGCCACCTCTGGTTGGCCAGGGGAGGCCTTGGGGCAGACAAGCTGCGGTGGGCAGAGGAGCCAGTCCAGAGGCACTGGACATGGCAAGGCCCAGGGGAAGGAGATGAAGGGATGAGGGTGGGAAAGCAAAGCTGACACCCTGCTGTGCCTTGAATGTCTGGCTGTCTCAGCACATGGCAGCCAGGGAGCAGCTCTGAGTGCTCCTGACAGCACAACAGCACTTACCTTAAAGTAGAGGAAATTGTCTAGGCCCTGCATGTCTGTTTTAGGAGGAAGCAAGAAGACACTCCTGAAACAGGCCTCTAAAAGGCTTTTCCTCTTGCCCCGCAGTGCCATCTCCACTTTGCTGAAAAGAGAGAGAGAGGGACCTGTGAGATGCGGGCGCTGGGAGCGCTGCCTCCTTGCCTTGGGCAGATGAACACAGACCTCTGGAGCAGAGGCCCCCAAGAGGGATGGAGCCCTGATGTGCAGGCAGCATTGCCAGGAGGCATCTCCTCCCTCCTTGACAGGGACCAGGCTGAAGGACAGTCCTGGCAGGAAAGCCTCCTGCCTCCCACTTTCAGAAGGAGGGGACCTGCAGGGATCCCTCTGCTTTCCCCTCCATCTCTCTACAAGCCACGAGCAGGGCAAAGAGCAGGCCCTCTGAGGGCACCACTGGACTCTGCCTGGATGGGAGATGCCCATGGGCAGGCCCAGGGCCATGGACTGTGCAGAGGTGTCAGCCTAAACCAGGGGCTGTGCACATACCTCATGCGGGCAAGGGCAAGCATGGCTTGCTGCCGCACGGCTGTGTGCAGGTGATCCATGGGCTCCTCTTCCACCAGCGCCTGCAGAACACAACCGGGATGGGACCTGGTGGCTGCCAGCACCCACTGCCAGCACCAGGCAGCAGGGCTGGAGGAGACCCTCTGCCCCCAGCCCAGCACCGGCCCCCAGCACAGCCCTGCTGCAGGGCTGCTCAGCGACACCCGCATCCCCTCAGGCAGCTCAGTGTCTGTACCGCACGCTGGTCCCTGCCCTCCCCCTGCATGGTCCCCGTGTGTCCTCACAGTGTGCCGGCGCCTGGCAACTTGCCCCCTTCCCCAGAGCAGCCGGGGGTCCCCTCACCTCGATGTTCTTTGCCACCTGAAATCGGTGGTAGAACTCCTTCAGTTCCTGTGAGAAGCCCTCTTCTCTGGCAGCCTTGCTCAGGGTGGAAATGGTCTGCAGGAACCGAATCTTCTGAGCCTCCTCCTGGGCAGCCAGGGAACAAGAGACACAAACGGGCAGTGTGAGAAGGGGCCAGCAGGACTGGAGCACTGGGGCTGCAGTGCTGTGCAAGAACCTGGTGGAGCAACCCCGCCAAGCCAGCAGCCCCCAGCAGCCTCCAGCAGCCCTGGCAGCAGAGCCGGTGGCCCTGTCAGGAAACGCAGGCACTGCTACCCTGGAAATGGCTGCAATTACCTTCACTGAGCTCTTCAGAAAAGTCTGGATGAACTGCATGGATGCAGCGTGTCCCTCCACCATCCTCGTCAGACAAAGGTATAGGGTGGGGAACGAAGAATGTTCCAAAAGTGTCTCAGCACCGTGGGACTGCTGGGGCAGCGGGGAACAACGTGGGCTGTGCTCAGGGGTCTGCACCAGCCTTGCGCTCCCACTCTGTCCCGTCACCGTCCTGCTGGACACTGGCATGAGGGGTATGACCCAGGCCTTTTACACAGTGGCCTGGGGGGGTCACAAAGGCACGTCACTGGGGGCACCACGGTGGGTCAGAGAGAGGATGCCACTGGTGGGTCAGGAAGAGAACGTCACTAAGGGCACCATGGTGGGTCACAAAGGGCACATCACAAAGGGATGCTCACAGAGGGCACCATGGTAACCCACCACTCAGACCGTGAGGGACAGAGTGTTCCTGTGAGGGGCATAAGGCCTGTTCTCCCCTGGTCACTTGAGTCCCTTTGGGGTGCCCTGAGCCCCATGTTTCGCTCATGTCATATGGAGTCTTGTTATGGCAAGATAACTGGCATGTGTCATGATGTTCACAGCCAGACTAGTCAAGAGGCCTCAAAAAGACCATGAGTAGAACTGCACCTGCACGATTCAGTTTAACGTGTGTTAAACTGAAAGAGCAAATGTTCTAAAGCAAATTTTTCCACTTGCTTTTTCTGTTTTTCAGTTACAAAAAAGCAATGGTTAGGCTGCATTTTTAAGAAGAAAATAACTACCAAAAGCTTCAACTAGATTTTGAAAATATTCTGTTTCTCTGGATGATAACCAGCAAGTTTTCTGCAGCAATGAGCTCTGCCATTTAGACTCGAGGAAAACTGTTGCTTGATACTAAGCTTTTCTGGACTAGTGGGTGTCAATTCAATGTGATTTTTGAAAGCATAAGGAGTCTTTTTTGAAAGTGTTTTATGAGCCTGTCCTCCCAACATGGTATTCCCTCATCACTGGTACCCTGACAATTTTTATCAGGCAGATGTTTCTTTGGGAAAAATCCATTTTTTTTTTTTATAATGTTATGTTTCAGAGAGTATGTTCTGGCATCTGCTGAGCCCTGGGGAGGAACAGCTTAATACTGGTTGATAGGCGAGTTTTGATGGGATCCTGTGATTTCAGATTTCCTGAAGCAGTGACCCTAAGTGCCTCAAAAAGCAGCAAGCAGGGATTTCTGCTTGTACCTATCTCTTCTGGAAAGCCCCAGTTATAATCATCGCTGCTCTGCCACAAAGCTGCTTGATCTTTGGGAAATCACTAAGCCTGTATGTGCTGCTAGGACCTGTCAGCCCATTGGAGATTATTCTTCCTTGTTTCACAGAGCTGCATATTAAAGTCTAGGAGATATGTAGACATCATAACAGCATCCAAGGAAAACCAATTAAATGACTGGATCAGCTGCTGAGGTGAGGGTCAATTGCTGAGGTGGGGTCAGTTGCTGAGGTGAGTAGCTCGATAGGGGACGCCTTCAACACCTGAGCAGGGGAAAGCTCAGCATCCAGGAGCCTCAACCCAGAGCAACAACAACCACCCGGGGAGCCTCAAGTCCTCCGCAGGCCCTGACCAGGAGCCGGCAGCTCAGCTGACGCGAGAGAGCAGCTGACTCACAGGGGGCGGAGCCAGGAGCAGCGGCACCAGCCCAGATGGGTAAAAACCTGCCCCAGTGAGCGCGGCGGACAGAGCGGGTGGAGGCAGCTCGGGCGGGCAGGGGAGCGGGGTGGTGAGCGCTCGGCGTGGGAGCAGGGCCCGGTCCGGGAGCTCTGCTCTGGCTGCCCCAGCGGTGACCAGCTCAGGCACCCAGACAGAGCCGGTGAGAGGGGAGGCTGCAGTGCAGAACTCTGGGTGTAGAGAGTGCCTGCACTGGTCTGGTGAGGGGAGGGTGCTCAATGGGCCGGGCTGCACTCGGTGCTTCCTAATGGAGGTCCTCCTGCAGCAGGGGCTGAGCTGCGGGATGCTGTTAATAGGCTGCGAGATGTCAGGGTAGCTGAGAGGAAGCAGGACTGCTTGCTGCAGGCCCAAACTGTGCAGGGGCCTCAAGCGTCCCCTGTACTTAGGGTAAAGAGCTGCTGATGAAACTTCGAAGGAAAAAAGAGGCTTATAAAAGGTGGAAGCAAGGACAGGCAGCCTGGGAAGAATACAGGGATGTTGTCCGGGAAGCTAGGGACCAGGTTAGGAAAGCTAAGGCACAGTTAGAATTAAGCTTGGCTAGGGATGTGAAAGATAACAGGAAGGGATTCTATAGGTACATTGCAGATAAAAGGCAGACTAGAGACCATGTGGGCTCTCTCTGGAAGCTATTAGAACTGGCTGCCCTGGATTTGGAGAAGGCTGAGGTTCTTAATGACTTCTTTGCCTCAGTCCTCACTGGCAAATGCTCTGACAACACCACTCAAGTGTTGGAAGGCAGACACAGGGACTGTGAGAATGAAGACCTTTGGCCCACTGTAGGAAAGAATCTGGTTTGAGACCATCTTAAGAACCTGAACAAGCACAAGTCCATGGGACCTGATGAAATCCATCCGGGGGTCCTGAAGAGGATGATGAATGAAGTTGCTAAGCCACTGGCCATCATATTTGAAAAATCATAGGAGTCGGGTGAAGTTCCTGATGATGGGAAAAAAGGAAATATAACCCCGTTTTCAAGAAGGAGAAAATGGATGACCCAGGGAATTACAGACCAGTCAGTCTCACCTCTGTGCCTGGCAAAATCTTGGAGCAGATTCTCCTGGAAGGCTTGTTAAGGCACATGAAAAACAACAAGGTGCTTGGTGACAGCCAGTATGGCTTCACTAAGGGGAAATCCTGCCTGACCAATTTGGTGGCCTTCTATGATTGGGCTATGGAACTGATGGACAGGGGTAGAGCAGTTGATGTCATCTACCTGGACTTGTGCAAAGCATTTGACACTGTCCCACATGATATCCTTGTCTCTAAATTGGAGGGACATCAATTTGATGGATGGACCACTCGGTGGATAAAGAACTGGCTGGATGGCTGCACACAAAGAGTTGTGGTCAATGGCTCAATGTCTGGCTGGAGACCAGTAACGAGTGGTGTCCCTCAGGGATCAGTGTTGGGACCGGTCTTGTTCAACATATTTACCGGTGACATGGACAGTGGGATTGAGTGCACCTTCAGCAAGTTTGCCAATGACACCAAGCTGTGTGGTTCAGTTGATAGGTTGGAGGGAAGGGATGCCATCCAGAGGGACCTTGACACGCTTGTGAGATGGGCCGATGCCAACCTTATGAAGTTTAACCATGCCAAGTGCAAGGTCCTACACCTGGGTTGGAGCAATCCCAGGCAGAGCTGCAGGTTGGGCAGAGAAGAGATTCAGAGCAGCCCTGCGGAGAAGGACTTGGGGGTGTTGGTCATTGAGAAACTGAACATGAGCCAGCTTCAGTGTGCACTTGCAGCCCAGAAAGCCAACCATATCCTGGACTGCATCAAAAGGAGCGTGACCAGCAGGTCGAAAGAGGTGATCCTGCCCCTCTACTCTGCTTTCGTGAGACCTCAGTTGGAGTACCGTGTAGAGTTCTGGTGTCCTCAAGGACAAGGACATAGAACTATTGGAACAAGTCCAGAGGAGGGCCACGAGGATAATCAGGGGACTCTAGAAATATGTGGTTTTTATTTTTTTTTACTCTGATATATATTTTATCTTTGGTCCCCTGGCAGCATGCAGCAACAGCCAAATCTTGTAAGCTGCCTTACTGTGTTATGTCCCAGTTCTTAAAGAGCATGAAAACAGCTTTCATAAAAGTTTGCAATTCAACAGAACTTCTCATTATTTTTTTCATAACCTTTTTTTTTATTATTATTAGAATGTTCTTGCTAAATTTTAGAATGCTTCAAATACATAAAGGATTAGACCAGGAAAGGCACCATCTTCTCTGAGAAGGTTTAAGGTCCCTTCCAACTCTAACCATTCTATGATTCTGTTTCTCTCCCTGTTGTGGAACTTAGCAGCAAGAATGGAAGACTTCAAATGAAATTTCCCTCTTTGAATGGCACTGCAGTTCTCTGGATTTTAGAGTGTTTCTAAGGTAATGACAAAGCTTCTGTGTCTAAAAAACATAAATGATGAAAAATCACTATAAGCCCAATTTCTTCCAATGGTCTTGTGTCCCAGAAGCTGTCTCAAATTTTTCTGAAATGTGCTGGCTTTTTTAGTCAGTTAGTCCAGGTGTCCAAAAGTCACATTTATTGCTGAAATACAAACTGTGTAGCCATCCATCTAGACAAGAGTGTTAAATTCTTCTTGTCTTCAGTGTCCTTAAGAGCAAAAGAATTTGGCATAGATGATGAGCATAGTGCCTAACCCACATTTAGGTGTGAGAGATCTTTGGGGTTAGCTATTTTCTTAGCTCTCATTTAGTAAAGCAGACACTGAACCCAGATGGAGAAGATACTTATCTTCTCTAACCACTAGCTTTGTTGCATAAAACTTGCTGCAGAAGAGAAGACCACAATAAAAGTGTGTATGGAAGAGGAATCGTGTCTTATGAGTAAGTGTAAATGGCTCCAGACTAGTGGCTGAAGTTCTTCTTTCATGTTCTGTGTAGGACCACAGAAAGAACAGGGAACATCTCTTATTCTTGCCTTGACTGAGCAAAGGGGAATCTAAACCTACATTTCTGCCCCCTGGACTGGTATTTGTTGCTAGGTTATTCTAAAAAGGGTGGTGGTTTGTTTCTTTGGTACCCCCATAGGTTTGGTTCATAAATGAAATACCTCTAGTGTATTTGGGTGCTAAAGAAACATGATGAATCATGAGCAGGGTGCAAAAGTGTATGGTAGCACCCAGTGTGTGGATTATGCAGAAAAGCAGGTGTTTTCTTCAGAAAACTGTTGGGAAAAAACATTGGTGCATGTTTATCTGAGTCTGGTTCTTGAACCTGTCATATGTCAGCTAACATAAGTTTTGCAAAACAGCATGAATACTGTTGAAAGAAGTCAAATCAGGTGCTATGTCAGAGTCACCAGCAGGCACAGTGAGGCATAGATAATGAAACCAGAGTACTTGTTGCCTGATGTAATGAAAAATACTGCAGGGCTGGGCTGTAGTTAGCAGTAGTTTATGCTAAACTGTGAGATTGGACACAGAGGTATATGTGAAGATGTCCAGTTATCAGAGGTTTTTTTTTTTCCCAGATTTCATGACACTCAAATTTCAAACTTGTTTGTAGGCTTTCAGCTCATGCTCATTTTCTCACAGGCTGGACCTCTTAACGCATGGTTATGTAACATTGTGGAGTGGGCTGTCCTCAGTCAGTCTGTTTCGAAGTTTGTTTTTTTTTTTTTCTAAAATTAGTGTCTTCAGTATGGATTGGGATACAGCTTTCCCCAGTGTCCTGGGTTCAGCAGTAGCAGTCATGTTTCTCCTCCTTGGTAGCTGGTGCAGTGCTGTGTTTTGACTTTCGGCTCGGGAACAGAGCTGATAGAGATGTTTTGGTTTGGCCAAGGACTTTGTGAGCCTCATGCTCTGCCAGGGAGGAGGGGAAGCTGGGAGGAAGCAGAGACAGGACACCTGACCCAAACTGACCAAAGAGGTATTCCATACCACAGCACGTCATGCCCAGGATGTAACTGGGAGTTAGCCGGAAGAGCTGGGAGATGGCAGGGTTGGAGGAGGTATTGGTCGGAGCTTGGTCGGGCTGGGGGGGCAAGTTATCGGTCAGCTGGTGCTGAGGTATTGTATTCTCTTCCCTTGTTATTTCCTTTATCATTATTATCATTGGTGGTAGCAGTAGTGATTTGTGTTATACCTTAGTTACTAAACTGTTCTTATCTCAACCCGTGGGAGTTGCATTCTTTTTGATTCTCCTCTCCGTCCCTCCGGGAGTAGGGGGAGGGAAAGAAGGCGGGGGGGGTGAGTGAACGAGTTACCTGACTGGGTTTAAACTACGACACCCAGTCAGCATTTTGTGTACTAGATTTAAGGAGCTGACGAATGATTAAATATTCTGTACAGTATGGAATATTCATCAGAGGCCTCCTCCACAGTTTTGAAAGTGATAGCAGCAATGTCATTCACTGGGGCTTTAAAATTTCTGAATTCAAATCCCACATGACAGAAAAAGGATTTGAAACATGGGCCGCCAGCTTTCTATATGGATGGCCTGTCTGCTGGGAAATGGGTAGCAGCCACCTTTACTTTTACTGGTTTTTATGTGTCCCATATGGTAAGTGTGTGTTAAACTTAAGTATCGGATGAGATTTCATCCTATAGCTAGGAGAAACCTTTGCCAGTTATGGTGACATGTAATGAAGTGGTTGGTCAGAACTTTAACATAAGTCATGGCTTAAGCAGTTCTGGTTTGGCTTGACAGGAGTCATTGAGGGTGCTTCAAGAGTATCATTACACAAACTGCAGTTACTTGCCTGTAAGTTGTAGAGAAACTTGGTGGCAGAGAAGGAAAATGAACTGAATGGTCTTTCTGATCATCTATGATACCAATCTGCCTTATTAATTGTAAGCTCTTTCTTTCTGTACCTACTGCTGTCTATAACTTTTAATTGGAAAGAAGCAGCTTTCCTGCCAGCTGAAAACCTCTGTGCCTATTCTTCCTAAGAAGTAGTGAAAAATCAGGATTAGAGGTCAAGGGATCTTATCTCAATGGACACCCAGGTGATTGATTTTTACATCAGTGCTAGCTGGTAATCCAAAACCCCAATGTTTAAATACCTGCAGAAACAGAAGTTCTAATTTATTACTTAGCTGCTCTGGAAGGAGGAGGGAGACATGGGGGTTTGTTGCTTTCCACAGCCAATGACAACATTTAAGATAGCCTTTGTTTCTTTCTAGAAATGCTGAGATTCTGCTTGGTTGTATGTCAAGAGAAACAATCATCCACGACAAGGCAGCTGTTTGAATAATTTAACTACATTGGCACTGGTATTATTGATCGAACTGAGACCTAAAGTACAGCTTCAGTGTCACTAGAAAGACAGGCTATACTAAGACAGAGTAACATGTGAATGGTGAAGGTTGGGTATAACATGAGAGGAAAAACCAAGGTACTCTGTGAGAAGTCATTCAGGTTCATTAAAAATTACTCTGCATCTCTTGGCCTTCTTTTACTCACTTTCATGGTGAAGGTCAGTCATTTACAGAGGTGGTTTACTTAATGTCGTTTGCCTTTCTGAAAGCTTAGAAAGAATCTTAAATGTTAGGCAGGCAATCACCATTGGACCTTTGGATTAGGGAGGTTATTGGTGGAAGCTCTTAGCTCATGCTTGGTGATGTTTGTGAGATTAGTCCCTTCTTCTATAGGGGCCTAGCAACTGATGCAGAGAATCTAAGAG
Source organism: Pezoporus wallicus (assembly GCF_028554395.1). Classification (NCBI taxonomy): domain Eukaryota; kingdom Metazoa; phylum Chordata; class Aves; order Psittaciformes; family Psittacidae; genus Pezoporus; species Pezoporus wallicus. Next base: position 3,184,880 of record NW_026638501.1, read on the forward strand.
AAGGAGGAGGAGGGCTGGCAAATGTTAAGGGGGCTGTCTATGGTTTCCCTATTGTAAAAGGGCAGTCCCAGTAGCAGTAGCTACTTCTGTGCTGTTATAGTACAGGAGGTTGATCTGGTTGCTGGAGCAGGTTTCCTGAAAACGCAGAAGAATTGCCAAACCTCTCTCCCAGTGCTTAACTGTCTGCTAAGCTTTACAAGTCAGGCCCTTTCAGAGGCTATATGGCACTCTTGGAATCTAGTCTTTAGTGTGATTGGCAACTGTTTTGTCAAGTGAAAATATACTTGGGCTATGGGAAACCCTGCTTTTAGTTAGATGTCGATTACATGAGTCAGCCTCAGCTGAGAACTTTGCTTAAAGGAAGAACTACTTTAGTAGTTATTTGAGGAATTGGGAGGCAGAGAGAGTTTGTGGACAACTGAATAAAGAGTCTCCCACTTAAGAACATTAACTATGTTTTCAAAGAAATCTTGATGGTCTAATGATTCCTATCCAAATACTTTTGAAACTTGTAGTCTGTGCCTTAAGCTGTCTCCAGAAGTGAGCTTTTAGCAAGCAGCAATGAGAAAGAGTAGGAGGGTATGCTGTTGAAAGCTGGGGTGTCAAACACTGTACTGCTTCAGAACCTGCAGGCCTGGCAGTTGGGGAGCAGTAAAAGGAGGAATCCTTGTCTTTTAGTGACAGTTGCTGCTTACGTTCTTCAGTTGCCAACATTACAGCAAGCACTTTGCAGCATTTAATATGTAGGTACCTTTGGTTTCTCTCTGAAATTTGTTAGAGTTTTTCTAACACTTCAAACAAATTTGACACTGAGCGTATTCTTCAGGTGGATTGATATCTGTCTGCTTTTGTGGCCATTCTTTCAGAAGAATTGAAAGGGCAAGATAAATTCCTGTTTCTAGGTAAGTTCCACATTCTTTCTGAATCTCTGAATATTATCTGGCATGCTACCCCGGTTTGCGCAGACTAGGTGAAAAAAAACACAACCCAAAACTAAATATGTACAGTAAAGTACTGATACTTGGGCACAGTCTGTCACTTATCAAAAAGATGTACTGTTTTTCTCCAAACAATTGCAAAACTAAGTTGGCATTTGGAGAACATGCACTGTATAACAACTAAATAAATTGGGTTGCTTGGCTATCCAGGAGAAAGATAAGAGGTAACTTGATTATTGCCCAAAGAACTGATGTGTTGGAGATTTACGACAGTAAAAGGCTCTGTAATTTGACAGAAAAGGCATAATGAACTCCAGGGTTGCCTTTGGAGTTCTGTGCTCACCTTTCAAGGGCATAACTGTTCCTGTGTGACAGTCTACAGCTCATTAGTATAGCCTGTGTTGCTTTGCTTTTTCTAGCTACTACATTCACCTGAAACCGTCCTTGGAAGGCTTTATTACCATCCTTGGATGTCCTCCTTGTATGCCTAGTTCTTTTTGTCTTTTTTTTTTTTTTCCTGAAAAAAAATCAGTATTATGTGTAAAATATAATATTGGTTTCATTTTTCTCTATAGGGAATAAAAGACTGATCTTGAAGTGCCTTTGGCTTTCTAAATGATGTGTAATGTTTCTTTTGAAAATCATGAGTGAGACTCAGTTGTGCAGTCCCAGTCTGAAAATAGTTCCTCTATTGGATGTTGTTTCTTATACAGCTGGAACAACAGCTGCTGATGTTTGGGAGCACCTGCTGGGGGGACATCACAGTAGGGGTCCTTCTTTTACTTCTTCCTGAAGGCATTTATTCATCATTGCAGAGACAGGCTACTGAAGTACACCTACCATGGAAAACTTCCGTTTGAGGAATTTGTTTGACATGTGGTACTAATATTTAGAGGGCATATGTGGAGCAGGGTGGAGTAACCGGTTATTTGTGCTGCTTTGATTGAACAAGTGTCTTGGAAAAAGCAAAAAGAACACATTTTGCCCTGAGCTTGCATTGGAAACCATTTTAAAATGCAGAAATTTCTAGAAGCAAGAAGCAATTAGTTATTAGATGCATTGCAATTTATTATCAAGCTCTGGCACCCTGAGAACATTCTCCTGCTTAATCATGTGTCCAACTGAACTTGTAATTTAATTTGTTTAATTTTACTCTGTACATAGACAAGTGTTTAGTAAATTTATTAGGATTCTTTTGCACTTTGCCCTCTTTATACTAAAAATGTGATAGATTATTTAGTCATTCTGAATAAGCAATTTGTCAAGCCTGTAAACTGTATAAAACTAAATGCATAAATAATTTATTGCCTGCTCTAGTAGTAAAAATAATGTACATTTGGCAAATTCTAATGAACATAATAAAAAAAATAATCTGATAGAAAGTTATGTATTAAACAGTATTCCTTTAAAGGTGTGTTTTAATCTTGGATTCCTAATGTGTGCTTACCTGGAACAGTAAATTAGAAGTGTTTTCTTATTAAATCAGTAGCTTCTTGAAGTGTGGCAAGTTAATAAAATGGCCATAAGGATGTTTTTTTTTTTGTCAGACTTCATGATGTTATATAGGAAAAAGTCATTTAAGAGGATATTCCTTAACTGAAGTTGTCAGATTGATTTCTTATACTGTACTTGGGGTTTAAATTAAGGTATATTTAATGAAACAAGTCTGCAGCATAACTCTCACTCCAAACTACTTTTCTTAAGATGCAGCTCATCTTGGTTGTTATAACCTAATTTACATGTATGCACAAATGCAGAAAGAAAATAATTTTATTTGAAGCCTTATGGACACAAGAGTTTTTTGAACTTTATAAGCATTAAACATTAAGCCAGATTCAGACCCAGCCTGAGTCTGTGCAATGTAATGCTTCTTGTTGCAGTGATCCAATGGCAGATCATTAATTTTAGCTCTAATCTTGCAGTTCTATATTTAAATAAAGGTCTGTCTTTTTTGGAGGGCCTGTGCAGCAGCTTGTGCACACCAAATATACTACATGATTGCTGCTCTATTCTGTACCTTGTATATGTGGGTAAATTTACTTCTGTCACCAACCTCATTGAGAGGGAATGGATTTTTTTTATGACCTGTTCACTTGAAGTTAAGAAAACTGGAGGATGAAAATGAAGTTTGTTTCATAGAAAGCTTTGGTATTTCGCAAGTATTTCAATGACTTTTAGGTAGCAATCTCTTTCTACTAATGCTGTGGCAGGACCTGAGGCAATTCAAACATATTACTGGAGAGATACTGTTTTCTGCTCATAAACCAATGCTCTATTCTGGTCACCACAGTGCATTTTTTGCTATACAGAGCAAAGAAATTGATGCTTAAATCCTAGCAACACAATCATCTGCTATTTGGATATTTGTTTGGATTGGTTTTCTGATTTGTTGGGCTTCTTTTTCTGCAGTCAGTCCAGCAGACATTTTCCTGTGTAGCCTGGTTCCATAAATGTTCATCTTCAATATTGTCTTTTCCTGAATGAAGCCTGGGTCATTATATGGTTTCAGTTTAAATCTAGTTATTGTACTGATTAGCGCATAAGTTATTATTCCAGTACAACAAGATTTAACTAGTTCTATTTAGTATGTGGTTATGAGTCTTCAAAACTCCATAGTGGAGCAGAGGCAGTGGGAAGAAGTCTATGAAGAGACAAAATCAGTAACTCCCACTTCAGATCAACTGGATTGTTGCTATCAATTGTTTATGCACAGAATCAAGAAACTGACAAAAAGTGGATACATATTTTTATATGCAGCTGATAGATCTTCATGTGCTCTGTCTGTATTTGAATGATGCTAGCTTGAATTTTTGTATGTATGAATGGAAACTGCTTTAAAGACGGATTTTTGAAAGTGTTTGGAAAGGTAAGGTGTCCTTGCCCATAGCAGGGAGGTTGGAACGAGATGATCTTAAGGTCCTGTCCAATACTAACCATTCTGTGATTTTATGCTTATAATGAGCTGCCATCATAAACTATAAATTACACTTTTACAAGTGTCTAACCCAAGTGAACACAATGTAAAGAGATGTAAATCCCAAAGATTACTGTGTTAATTTCTATAGAAGCTGAACAGACCATAGTGGAGTAGGGGTAGGAAAGGAAAACTGTGAGAGCAGAGAATATGCCATCAATCATAGAAGAGAGGTTGAAGGCTATCAGAAGTTTGGTAAGAACTTAAAACTGTAAGTTTGTGCAATAAAGAGCTTTTATGAAGGAGTTAACCTTGTTTGTGCATGTGGTTTGTGGTAGCATGTTTTGGGAAATGTTACCGTGGCTCAAAGTAGACAAAGTAGTGCAAAATATGGACCCCAAAATGAATTTAAATCCGTCTCTAATCAGTTATGAAGTTACTGGCATAAGCATAATTCTCCTTTAGGGTCTTAAAATTTGAGTGCAGATCTCTGCTTAGGTGCTCTAACTATATTCTGAATGATTCCTAAATTACTCTGATAAACTTGAACACGACTTTCTTTACAATGCTTTTTCTAGCAAGAAGCATTTGCATTTGGGTTCAGTGTCATGTTGTTAATTTGTTAGTATGCTAGGGAAAAGGTTGAGGCTGGAACAATCATAAATATTTGCAAAGATAATTAAGCTGTATCTAGCATATTTTTATTGAATAAAAGGTGAAAATGAAAATCTTGTGAAGCCTGCAACTGCTTGCCAAGTGTGAAACCTGAGGAAGAAAAGAATCTCTGGATGTTAAAAGCTTTTTAAAAAAATAAAGATGCACACACCACTTCCCAAACTTCTTTCAATGGATCTAAGTCCCATTTGAAATGTAAATGAAAGCATCAACTGCAGGAATTCAGTATGAGGTTAATTTTCAACAAGTTCAGCCAAGGCAACATTTTAAACAAAGTTTCATGTTGTATTAATTATGCTCTTTCCAAATAAGTGAGTGTTAAACTCTGCATTCTGATCAGCGTATGGAGATGTACCAGCCGTATTCAGGGTAAGGCTGGCTAGGCACCTGCATATGTGGGTAAACAGGTATCTAAATATCCTTGGAATGTGAAACCAGACAAGAAAGCGTCTCTTATTTCCTCTTTCCTGTGCAACCATAAGTACCCTTAGAGAAGAGATGTCAGTGCTTCTGCTTTCAATCATACACAAAGCATGGAGTTAAAGAAGCAATTCCGTAGAAGTTAACTGATTTATTCAAAGCAGATAGGAAGCACCTGTGGTACTTGGAAATAACATTATGCATGCCTTAGGTGCTTGAAATAAGTGGTCTTTATTAGATGACTCTTCCCAAAGACCTCTGCTTAAGAGAACATATGCTTCTGATGCGGCCTTCCCCCTGAATCCCTCTGTCTGGGAAACTGAATTGCTGGCAGGTACAGTTTACAGTGCAAAAAAAAACCCAAACAACATGATTTTGCAGTTAAGACCTTTCAACCCGTTTTCAATTTCTGTGACTGCAACAGAATTCAGTGACTTTTCCAAGTTTTAGATACTCTTCTTTTCTTTGTTGTTTGTTTTTTTTTTTTTCCCTCCCACAGAAGTTTTATTCAAAAGCAACTTTGGGACACTCTTACTAGTCATGATTTCATTTTCCAGTACAGTGGTGAGATGACTGCATATGTGGTTTATAGCTGTGCTATGGGAGAACTCAATGCTCCTGGAAACTTCAGGGAAAAGCTTGTTTTGATTTTTAGCTGAAGGATACAAGCTGAAGTATTCCTGCTTTGTCTGAAACTTTATTGGAAATGTGTATTTTGATACATCACTTTGAAATTAAATGTATATCAACCTCTATCATATATAGATATCAACATATTATTAAATATTAAGGAAACTTCAGTAAATCCAGATGAGCCCCTAATTTGATAAATGATCATCTTATTGTTGAAAAATAGATTCTGTAAGTTTTTATCTAGTGGTATATACTTCTGATTCTTACAATATTTTCAGTTCTTCTAGCAACAGAAATTTACCTGTGCAGTGAATTACTAAGATTATTTTCTGTCTTATGCATTGTTATCTGTCTTAAAATATTTGGACTATAGTAATCTTGCACAGCTAGAAAAAAAAGATTACTATAGCAATCTTATTACATGTTTATAATAACATTTGAAACTGGGTGTCATGGTTTAAGCCCAGCTGGCAACCCAGAACCATGCAGCCGCTCGCTCACTTCCCCCCCCTCTTCCTTCTCCAGCTCCCGGAGGAATGGGGAAGAGAATCGAAAGAATGTAACTCCCACGGGTTGAGATAAGAACAGTCCAGTAACTAAGGTATAACACAAAACTACTGCTGCTACCACCAATAATAATAATAAGGGAAATAACTACGGAAGAGAATGCAGCTGCTCACCACCTGCTGACCAATACTCAGCCCGACCCAAGCAGCAATCAAGCCCTTCCAGGTAACTGCCCCCCATTTATATATTGGGCATGACGTACTGTGATATGGAATACCTCTTTGGCTAGTTTGGGTCAGGTGTTCTGTCTCTACTTCCTCCCAGCTTCCCCTCCTCTCTGGCAGAGCATGAGACTCAGAAAAGTCCTCAGTCAGGGGAAATATTACTTAGCAACAACTAAAATCATCGGTGTTATCAGTGCTGTTCCCAGGCCGAAAGTTAAAAACACAGCACTGCACCAGCTACCAAGAAGGAGGAAAATGACTGCTACTGCTGAACCCAGGACAGTATCCACCCCTTATTCCATACCATTCATGTCATGCTCAGATCCCACAATTTTCAATATACCATCACTCGTCTCATATATATATATATATATATACACACATCCACACACACAGAAAGAGAGAGATATAGAATAGTCAGGGTTGGAAAGGGCCTCAAGATCATCTAGTTCCAATCCCCCTGCCATGGGCAGGGACACCTCCCACTAAACCATGTCACCCAAGGCTCTGTCCAACCTGGACTTGAACACCACCAGGGTTGGAGCATTCACAACTTCCCTGGGCAACCCATTCCAGTGCCTCACCACCCTAACAGTAAAGAACTTCTTCCTTATATCCAATCTAAACTTCCCCTGTTTAAGTTTTAACCCGTTACCCCTTGTCCTATCACTACAGTCCCTAGTGAAGAGTCCCTCCCCAGCATCCCTATAGGCCCCCTTCAGATACTGGAAGGCTGCTATGAGGTCTCCACACAGCCTTCTCTTCTCCAGGCTCAGCAGCCCCAACTTGCTCAGCCTATCTTCATACAAGAGGTGCTCCAGTGTTGCAGAATGACTCTAAGAGCAGGACCATAGAGCCCTGGAGGACTGTGCCAGCAAGGCAGGGGGTGGCCCCCACAGGTAACCGGAGACCAGACATGGGAGGAGAATGTGGAGGAAGCTGTGTGGGGCTAACCAATACTGTTGTGCCAAGGAGGAGTGGCTGAATACCACTCCTATATATATGTGAACTGTGTCACAAATAAAGTAGAAGTTTGCTTATCACCCATATTGGGTTGGCCTGTCTGCTTCTCCTCGCCACTTACACTCCAGTCCCCTGATCATCCTTGTGGCCCTCCTCTGGACTTGTTCCAACAGTTCCATGTCCTTTTTATGCTGAGGACACCAGAACTGCACACAATACTCCAGGTGAGGTCTCACAAGAGCAGAGGAGAGGGGCAGGATCACCTCTTTTGACCTGCTGGTCACGCTCCTTTTGATGCAGCCCATGATATGGTTGGCTTTCTGGGCTACAAGTGCACACTGCCGACTTACGTTAAGTTTCCTCATCAACCAACACCCCCAAGTCCTCCGCAGGGCTGCTCTGAATCTCTTCTCTGCCCAACCTGTAGCTGTGCCTGGGATTGCTCCAACCCAGGTGTAGGACCTTGCACTTGTCATGGTTAAACTTCATAAGGTTGGCATCAGCCCACCTCACAAGCGTGTCAAGGTCCCTCTGGATGGCATTCCTTCCCTCCAACGTATCCACCAAATCACACAGCTTGGTGTCATCAGCAAACTTGCTGAGAGCACACTCAATCCTGCTGTCCATGTCATCGACAAAGATGTTGAACAAGACCGGTCCCAACACCGATCCCTGAGGGACACCACTTGTTACTGGTCTCCAGCTGGGCATTAAACCGTTGACAATGACTCTTTGCGTGCAGCTATCCAGCCAGTTCTTTATCCACCAAAGCCAGTTCTTTATTCACCAATAAAGATATCATTCCTTAGTCCATGTATAAATCCCTGTAAAGCTGCTGAGTTCATCCAGTCCATGATGTCAGGCTCCATCTCTTGCAACGTTCTTTCAGAGCAGGAGGGACAGTGTGCAGTGTTGGGTTGTTTCCTGCTGATGACACCGCAGAACTCATCTGGTCGCTGCTAAGCTCGTCTGATTTTCTCATTCTTTGTTGGGATGATAGTTGGAGGAAAGTCAGGGCCCCTCGCTGGTGACCTGAAGACATCTAGTTGGTTGGCTATAAAAGTGAGCAAAAGCAATCCCATGAATGGGTTTGCCTTTACCTGAAGCAGGAATAACCCAGACTGTCTTCCCCAGCAAATTCTGCATCTGCACAACAGGAACTTTATCCCCTTCTATAGTATGTAAAAGTTCTGACTGGGCTGGGCCAGCCCTGTTGGCAGATCCTCTGGTGTTGACCAACCAGGTGGCCTTTGTTAAGTGTGTATCCCAATGCTTGAAAGTTCCCCCACCCGTTGCTCTCAGTGTAGTTTTTAACAGCCCATTTTCCCAGAGGCTGGTGCATGCTAGGGGATGTGATATACCCACTCAATGCCATGCTCTTTGGCCCAACTGTCTATAAGGCTGTTCCAGAAATGAGTCCCATTGTCTGACTAAGTTCCCTCTGGGGTGCCGAATTGCCACAGAATCTGTCTCAAGGCCCAGGATAGTGTTTCAGGAAGTGGTGTGTGGCACAGGGTGTGTTTCCAGCCATCCGGTGGTTGCTTCCACCATGGTAAGCATGTGGCACTTGCCTTGGTGGGCTGGTGGGAGTGTGATATAATCAACCTGCCAGGCCTCTCCGTATTTGTACTTCAGCCATCGTCCTCCATACCAGTGAGACTTTAACCATTTAGCTTGCTTAATTGCAACACGTTTCATGTGCTTGCTTAAATGCAGCACAGTCGTCAGTAACCTGGGCAATGACTGCTACTGCTGAACCCAGAACACTGGGTTTATTGAGTGTGATTTTTTTCTCACTTAAAGACCTGAGTTGACTTCTTTTTGTATGTGTCTCTGAAGCAATATCAGAAGACCAATGAAATACCTTTAACATGCTTCTACTGTATTCATGAGAGGTTTTCTTCCTTCAACTGCATCGTATGTTTGGAGACAGACTTGGCTGAGGACAACGGTACTGTCATGTTTCAGAACCTTAAAATAGGTGTGTAACACACAGAAAATAGGTGTGTAAATAAAATATATGATGATTTATAGAGGTGTTGAATCTTGTACCTGTCTCATGTCAAAGCCTGTAATAGCTGTGGGTGATGAAATAAAGCCACTTCGACTTAAGTGACAAAATATAGATTTATGCCAATGACAACTCACAGCATATAAGTTGAAACACACAGGCCTAAGTTTCAAACCCTCTTTTTTTTTTTTCCTTTTCTTTTTGTGGAGACAGACTTGACAAAATAAAACAACTGCTAGGCTTGAAATACTGCCAGCAGTTTTCATGGAGATGATAGGTTATTCATGTTTGTCCCTCCTGGTGCCTTGAAATGTAATTCTTTCTAATAAGTCAGCAGTTACTCTATCCATGGATGCCGCTTTCTGTGGGATGGGTAACCATCTGACTGCATTTCAGAGTACCACAGTTATGACAGTGAGCTGTTTCTGCATGGCCACAAAAGGCAACACAAAGAGCCACAAGAATCAGGCAAGTGAGAATTGAAATTTTAAGTCCTATCAGAGCACTGCTGCTACAGCTGAGGGTGCATTTCCTTTGTAGGCATTTGATGCTGATCATGAGTGGACAGGGTGTGAACAGATTGCCCAAAGAAGTTGTGGAGGCCCCATCCCTGTCAGTGTTCAAGGCCAGGTTGGATGGGACTTTGAGCAACCTGGTCTAGTGGAAGGTGTGTCTGCCCATGGCAGGGGTTGGAACCAGCTGATCTTTAAGGTCTTTCCAACCCAAACCATTCTATGATTCTATGTGTATTCAACAAAGTCCAGGTAAGTCAATAGAGTAGGTATTGCTTCCTATTATATTTCAGAGCTGACTGTCCAGACCAAAGGGATATTAAGTGGTGTCCTAGCAGGTGGCAGTGCCAATGTCATAATCTGACTGTTTACAAACTTTTAAGAGGTGTCTCATTCCCATCAACCTTAAGGCAGTTCTGCAGTCAGTCTATGACAGTTTGGATTGGTCTCAACATGAATTAGATGAAGCTGCTAAGAAAAGTTAGGTAAGTGAACTTTCTATTTCACCAGCAGTGAATACATGATCTTCAAGGACTTAAAATCATAGAATTTGAATGTTTTTTACCTTTTTTCACTATCAAAACAGTCTACCATTAATTTTATTTCTTAGCAGTGTTTGCCAGTTTTACCAAGTACACAATTTAACTTCACTGGCCTTTTGCTTGACAAGCTCTATAGGGCTACTAAAACTGGGCATGCTTCAGCTTTTGAACTTTTTATCTAGTTAACTAGTTGCTAGTAAATTATGCTACTGGCAGTCTGACTTTCTCCTCAGCTCTTGTGTCCACACAGTGGGAGTGTTTCCCTCTATTCTGGGTTATGAATGAAAAAATATTATCACTTGCATACAGAAAAGCCTAGTGTCAAGTGTGGCTGGTTTCTTTAACCACCTCTGCTGCATGTTGCATCTGCTTAACTAGGGCCTTGTTTGCATGTAAAAAGGAAACAAGCTGTGCTCTGTTGTACTTGATTCATACAATGGATCCTGCTAACTGCCTGGTTTTTGACCAGCCTGTCACTATTATCTTACCTACAGTATCATGCTTTGTGTGCTGTGTTTACAACTCCAAAGATGAATGCCATGTGGACATCTCCAAGATGGGAACAACATTTCTTGTATATCTCTTTAATACATGTCTAAGGTGGTTGTGCAATTTTGTAGCTTTTTACTTTTGTCACTGACCATGAGTTTCTAGAGTCAAAATATTAGGCTCTTTGGTACTGAAATGATGTGCATAGTGTTTATAACTGAGTACTTCAGATCATTTTCCTAATCCAGTCACTGAACTCTTCAGTGAAACAAGGTAGTAGGGCTTAAAAGGATATAGTGTCTTGATTTCCACAGGCTTGTGAGCCTAGATTGAAGTGTCTGGATTTCAGGCCCTGAATCTGGCCTCTGAACATTTAAGTCCAAGCTCTTTTCAGTTGGGTCAGTGTCAGTCAAAGTACTGAAAATGAGTGGAGTCCAAAAACTAGGGCTGTATTTTCAGATATGTTTATGACTATATAAAATGGGCAGCCATTTAAGTCTGACAAAACCAATGTCACACCTGTGTCACAATAAGGGTAACAACACTTGCCTTGGAAAGTTACATTAATTTATTTTCTTTCCCAGATTCTTGGATACAGATCACTCCTATTATAATATTACACAGTCTAAATCATAAAAGGTTAGTAACTGTGAGCCTTCATCTTGTATTCAGAATAATCCTTTTGTCTTGAAGTGTATTGCTTATGGTTCATTTTGTTTGCTGTCACTACATTAATTTTCCTTTCAAAAAAAAACCCTGAAGAACCACACATACCAACTTATTTACTAATTCCAACACTTTTATAATGCATGGAGTTTCTTGTGCCCTTCTGTCCTCCCTTTGTTTTCTCTGTGTCCACATGCTCTCCTCCTGCCCCCAGGGTTAATATTTTGGAATGTAGGTGTGAAATGATTACAAGCTGAGACCTTCCTCTAGAGAAATAGCCACTGCCCCACCCCAAGGTGTTTAGCAGGGTCTGATTGCTGTTAACGCTGCCAGTTGGTAATCTACAGTCTGTTATTCCTCTGCCCCTGCAGAACTGAACTGTTGCAGCTACTTAATGCTTACTGATTCCTGGAGGGGGGTTTAACTCCATTTGGGAAGTGCTGGTTTAGTAATTCATGTGTATCAGGACATCAGGAGCTTGAATTTTCCACTTTTATCTTCTCTAGAGAAGTTGTTCTCATGGTATAGAAAAGAGCTGAAGTGGATGTGGGCTGGAGGACTCATTTTAGGAGAAATGAGCACTAGACTCTTCCCAAAAACCAAAAGGTAAGTCAGGCACGTTTCTAACCAGGCATGGTCACATGGCCAATTTAGAATCATAGAATCATAGAATGGTTTAGGTTGGAAGGGACCTTCATAGGTCATCTAGTCCAACCTCCCTGCAATGAGCAGGGACATAGAGCTGGTAAACTCTGTAAAGTTGGATGTTAACTGACTATGGTCCTTGCTGTCTTAGGAGCACTGAGCCTGTGCTTTGCTGCAGGTCATGGGACTAAATTCTACACAGATACCATGTTGATTGCGTAGGACCTTTTCAAAATTGCTGTTGGGTGCTTAATGGTACACAGAGGACAACAAAACCTTGGTTTCCAGTCTGCTTCCAAGTTAGCTAAGGAGCTATCCTTATTTTATAGCGTAACAGCCAAAAAGTCTTAAAGAAAAATCTGGTTGCATAAATGCTATTGTAGTTTAGCTCATGCTCAACTTCTTAACTTCCAGGAATTTCTCAGTATTTAGTCAACAACAATATAAATCTTTCCTTGAAATCCTTGCCTTTCAGAGTTGATTACCCATAACCATGAATACATTATTTTCTCCTGAGCTACCTGAAGGAGCTGTCAGTAGCAATGAAACATTGATTGTTCAGTCATCTGTTTATCATTGATTAAATGTTACATTCAAAAGAGCAATAGGCTGAGGGATTACAGCAGTATGGGCTTCTGGCACATAGTAGTATCACTTTAAGACTGAATCAAAATGTAAATAACTTGACTGCAGGTGTGGAGTTAAAGGCTGCAGGTGCACAGCATAATTTTGGAATTATAAGCCACTTCTTCTGGAGGCAGCTGATAAGACTGTATACTGGACTTTGACTGATGGGTATCACAGAGCACTGACCTGGAGGGACAGAAAAATGGAGGGTTTTGGTATATGTTACCGAAGCAGTGATTCTAACCAAAATGAAAACTTTTACCAGGCTCTTTTGTTCCAAGCTCACTAGGAGAATCTGTTTCAGAAAATTAACCATGTTCTTCATTTCCTGTGATCGTTTTTTTAATTAAAATTAACGTCTAGACTGTTGCCGAAAGATCTTGGTGATCACGTTAAACAAGAGAGTGACTTGTAAGTATGCCTGTACAGTGCCAGTAAGCACAACTGTACTGGTTCTATCTGTGTTGACCTCTAAGATGGAAGCAGAAATAATGTGGGCTAGATGTGTAACCAGTTAGCTTAAGTCTACCAGCAGTGTATGGGGGAGAGAGGAGAGTGTGTTAGTGCTGATTCTGGTAAGGCTATGTATTGCTGGAGATGACAGCTCTGCTTTGTTTAGGTCTCTCTCTCTCCCTAACTGTAAGACTGAATGAAGCATTACGATGTCTAATGTATCCTGTCCTACTTCCCTTCCATTTCTAGATCTGTAACAGGTGGCAGGGCTTAGGTATGTTTGCTTCAATTTGAGTGGTGTTTGTCCTGCTTTCTTTTCAAATTTCTGTGCAGGCAAAATATTTGTCACCCATCTCCTAAGCATCCTCTTAAAGCACATATCAATGAAATCTGATGTACAGGGGGGAAAGTACATGCTAACTGTTAGTAGGTGAGACCCAAAAGATCTTCAGCATCCCCAAAAGATGTTGTATTGAATAAAGTTATTTCCATTATTTATCTAACAGAAAGCCATCCTTCCACAATAAGCCAAGAGCCATTAAAAAATGTTTCTTGTCCTGGGTTCAACAGTAGCAGCCTTTTTTCTCCTTCTTCGTAGCTAGTGAGTGCTGAATTTTTAACTTTCAGCCTGGGAACAGCACTGATAACACCAATGTTTTTAGTTGCTGCTCAGTAATGTTTACTCTGACCAAGGACTTTCTGAGTCTCATGCTCTGCCGGGGAGGAGGAGAAGCCAGGAGGAAGCAGAGACAGGACACCTGACTAAACTAGCCAAAGTGGTATTCCATACCACAGCACGTCATGCCCAGTATATAAACTGGGGGGAGTTACCTAGAAGGGCTAGGTCACTGCTTGGGTCGAACTGGGTATTGGTCAACAGGTGGTGAGCAGTAGTATTCTCTTCTGTTGTTATTTCTCTTATCATTATTATTACTGGTGGTAGCAGCAGTGGTTTTGTGTTATACCTTAGTTACTGGACTGTTCTTATCTCAACCTGCGGGAGTACATTCTCTCGATTCACCTCCCTATCCCCCTGGGAGCAGGGGTAGGAAGAAGTCGGGGGAGTGAGGGAATGGCTGTGTGGTTCTGAGTTGCCGGCTGTGCTTAAACCTTGACAGTACATTGTGGTGCCCAATGCATGGCATGAAGGGTTGAGGTAACGCCAGATCTGACCAGAGTGTGTCTAATTGTATTTGTGATAAGCATTCATTGTTTCGGATTAACAGTCACTTGTCACAGTGCTGATTTATTGGCTTTCAAAGTTGTTACTCTTGATCTGAGAGTGTCAGCATGTGTACCTTACTTACAGCCGGTATTTGCTGTCTTAGTGTTGGGAGCCCTGGGCTAAGGTTCTTGTTTCGCTGTAATTTATGGTAATAATTTGTAATACAGTAGACTCATTGATAATGAAACTGGTCTGGCTTGCTCTCCCAGTGTGGTCATCACCTCTACACTTTGGGAGGTATATAATGGAGGTGTTTAGCAATTACACTTTTTTTTTTAACTCCTTGGGTGGTCAACCTATGAAGGAGATATTCCTTTCCACCTCCAGCTCCCCCACCAGACTATTTACAGCATAACTTGAGAGTTCTGAAGGTTTTGAACGGCCTTGAGTACCCTTGAGACCTGCCTACTGATTGTGATGGGGATTACCATGTTGGCACATGTACAGAGTGTGTTTTACCCATGACCATTTCATCTGATCTCGAAAGTTAAGCAGTCGGGTTTGGGTCTTTTCTAGTGTTAGATGACTATATAGGAGGACCAAGAGATTTTCCCCGAGGCTGGGCATTCATGAGTGGCAGAGTGTGTAGGATAGTATGGGCAAGTATCTAGGCCAGTGGGCCCCTACAGTGCTTTGGATCTTCACCACTGAACAAGTGCAAAATCCAGAAAAACTATTAAAACACTTAATGGAGGTGTGTTGTTATCTTGGTCATACCAGAGAGGTACAAATAATGGCAACGTGCTGGGGCTTGGCCTACATCTACAGCACCCTGTTAAACACTATCCAGAAACTTCAAAGGGAAAAAAGTGTCTCTGTATCTGATGGCAAAGCAACAGACAATGCAGCTACTCCAACTTCAAGTACATCAGCTACACCAACTCCAGTAACGAGTACAGCAGCTACTCAAATTCTGACTACAACAGACAGCGCAGCTACTCCAACTCCAAGTACAGCAACTACACCAACCCAATGACAAGTACAGCAGCTACTCAAACCCCAACAGCAATAGACAGTACAGCTGCTCGTGCTACTCAGCCCCCAAGCATAGTAACTGCACCAACCCTAGTGGTATACACTGCAGACACTCCACCACAGTGATAGGCACTGAAGGTAAACCAAAGGACCAGTTTGTGGCAATATTGGTTGCCCATGTACACAAGAGGAAAAGCAAACATGAGGCACAAAGAGCAACCTGTACAGTGAAGAAAGATGAAGAACCAATGCACTTGCTACACAGGACAGCATCTGAACAAGAGTTATTATTACATGGATCAGAGGAAGAGGAAGAAGAGGTGACTTCTTGACTCTGGACCTCAACCAAGCTACGGAATATGCAAAAATATTTCACTCATCAACCAGGGAAGCATATCATCACCTAGTTGCCCTGATGCTGGGACAATGAGGCTGATGGTCATGAACTAGAAGGTAGGGAAGCCAAGCAGCTGAGATTACTTGCTAGAGAAGGGGAAATTGAAAAAGCAATTGCAAAAGAGAAACGGTCCCTCGGCCTTTGGAGGAGGGTCTTGGCAGCTCTGAAGGAAAGGTTTCCCTACAAAGATGATGATGTAAGTCGTTCAGCCAACTGGACCACGATAGAGAAAGGCATCCAATCTCTCAGGGAATCAGCCATTGTAGATATGATCTATTTTAGGCCAGATGCCGGTAATGCATCCATAGATCCAGATGAAGTCGAATGTATATGAACAATGTGGTGGAAATTTACACGGAGTGCACCACCATCATATGCCCACTCATTGGCATCAACAACCTGGCATGACATAACACCACCAACAGTGGATGAAAAGATTCATCAGCTCCAAGAGTTTGAAGACAATCTCATCCCTTCCATTATTTCAGCTGTGGAAAAACTGTCCCAGGAGTTCAGACAATTGAGAGATGATCTATGCAATCTGTCCAGCTCTCCACGTGTACCAACCCACGTCTCAACTACTAACAACAGGTGTTCTCCTGCTCGAGAGAGAACATATAGGAGGTATACGCCATGGGCCACCCTATAGTTTTACCTGCAGGATCCCAGAGAATACATGAGGAAGTTGGAAGGAAAACCTACCTCAGCTCTGGAGGAATGGGTGCATGAATTGAAGAGGAGAACAAAGGTTAAGGATGATCATCACATGAAAGTGGTGGCTTCAGTCTCTGGTGAGCGGGTTCCCAAACAGAGTGGAAGAGGTGATTTTACTCCAGCTCCTGTGATAACGAAGAATAATCCCTGTCAACAAGACGTAAGTGACCAATGTTGTGATCACTGTTAGAGGGGCCCTGCCTCTAGCCAGGTGGAGGTAAGGGACAATCGGATTTACTGGGCTGTGTGGATCAGATGGCCTGGCACATCAGTCCCACAGAAGTATAAGGCTCTGGTGGATACTGGTGTGCAGTGTACCCTGATGCCATCAAGCTGTCAAAGGGTGGAACCCATTTATATTTCTGGAGTGACAGGAGGATCCCAAGAGTTGACTGTACTGGAGGCTGAAATCAGCCTGACTGGGAAGAAGTGGCAAAAGCACCCCATTGTGACTGGTCCAGAGGCTCCATGCATCCTTGGCATAGACTATGTCAAGAGAGTGTACTTCAAAGACCCAAAATGGTACCGATGGGCTTTTGGTGTTGCTACTTTGGAGAGAGAGGAAATTGAGCAGCTGTCCACCTTGCCTGGTCTCTCAGAGGATCCTTCTGTTGTGGGGTTGCTGAAGGTTGAAGAACAGCAAGTGCCAATCATGACCAAAACAGTGCACTGGCGGCAATTTCTCACCAACCGAGACTCCCTGATTCCCATCCATAAGCTGATCCATAGACTGGAGAGTCAGGGAGTAATCAGTAGGACCTGCTCACCCTTTAATAGCCCCATATGAAAGTCTTATGGAGACTAAGAGTAGACTACTGGGGCCTGAATGAAGTCACACCACCATTGAGTGCTGCCGTACCAGACATGCTAGAACTTCAGTATGAATTAGAGTCAAAGGCAGCCAAGTGGTATGCCATGATTGATATTGCCAATGCATTTTTCTCATTTCCTTTGGCACTTGAACAAGGGCAAGCTCCAGAACACCTGCAATATGTTGATGACATTATTGTGTGGGGCAATACAGCAGAAGTCTTTGAGAAAGGGAAGAAAATAATCCAAATCCTGCTGAAAGCTGGTTTTGCCATAAAACGGAGTAAGGTCAAGGGACCTGCACAAAACATTCCATTTTGGGGAATTAAATGGCAAGATGGATGTAGACAGATCCCCACAGATGTGATCAACAAGATAACAGCAATGTCTCCACCAACTAATAAGAAAGAAACGCAAGCTTTCTTGGGTGCACTGGGGTTCTGGAGAATTCACATCCCAAATTACAGTTCAATTGTAAGCCCTCTCTATCATGTGACCCAGACGAAAAATGATTTTAAATGGGGCCTTGAGCAACAACAAGCCTTTGAGCAAATTAAACGCAAAATAGTTCATGCAGTAGCCCTTGGACAAGTCCGGACCGGGCCAGATGTACAAAATGCACTCTACACCACAGCCGGAGAGAATGGTCCTACCTGGAGCCTCTGGCAGAAAGCTTCAGGGAAGACTTGAGGTCGACCCCTTAGCTTTTGGAGTCAGGGATACAGAGGATCTGTGGCCAGCTATGCCCCAGCTGAGAAAGAGATACTGGAAGCCTATGAAGGGGTTTGAGCTGCTTCAGAAGTGACTGGCACTAAAGCACTGCTCCTCCTGGCACCCCGGTTGCCTGTGCTGGGCTGGATGTTCAAAGGCAGGGTCTCCTCTACACATCCTGCATGGAGTAAGTGGGCTGCACTAATTACACAACAAGCTCGAAGAGGAAACTCCAATCTTCCAGGTATTCTAGAAATCATCATGGACTGCCCAGAGGGCAAAGATTTTGGAATGTCACCAGAGGAGGAGGTGATGTGTGCTGAAGAGGCCCCACCACATAATAAACTGTCAGAAAGTGAAAAGCAGAATGCCTTGTTTACTGATGGCTCTTGCCATATTGTGGGAAAGCATCGGAGATAGAAGGCAGCTGTATGGAGTCCTGGACGACAAGTTGCAGAAACTGCTGAAGGAGAGGGTGAATCGAGTCAGTTTGCCGAGGTGAAAGCCATCCAGCTGGCCCTGAACATTGCTGAATGAGAAAAGTGGCCAGTACTTTATCTCTATACTGACTCATGGATGGTGGCAAATACTCTGTGGGGGTGGTTGCAGCAATGGAAGCAGAGCAACTGACAATGCAGAGGTAAACCCATCTGGGCTGCTGCACTGTGGAAAGATATCGCTGCCTGGGTGCAGAACCTGGTGGTGAAGGTACGCCATGTAGCTGCTCATGTATCCAAGGGTCGGGCCACTGAGGAGCACCAGAACAACCAACAAGTGGATAAAGCGGCTAAGATTGAAGTGGCTCAGATGGACTTAGATTGGCAACATAAGGGTGAAATATTTTTGGCCCGGTGGGCCCATGACGCTTCAGGCCATCAGGGCAGAAATGCAACATACAGATGGGCTTATGATAGAGGGGGAGGTTTAACAGTGGATGCTACTGCCCAGGTTATACATGAATGTGAAACATGTACTGCAATTAAGCCAAATGGTTAAAGCCTCTCTGGTATGAAGGATGATAGCTGAAGTACAATATGGGGAGGCCTGGCAGATTGATTATATCACACTCCCACCAACACGCCAAGGCAAGTGCCACATGCTTCCCATGGTGGAAGCAACCACCGGATGGCTGGAAACATACGCTGTGCCCTATGCCACTGCCCAAAACACTATCCTGGGCCTTGAGAAACAGATTTTGTGGCGATTCGGCACCCCAGAGGGAATTGAGTCAGACAATGGGACTCATTTCCGGCACAGCCTTATAGACAGTTGGGCCAAAGAGCATGGCATTGAGTGGGTATATCACATCCCCTAGCATGCACCAGCCTCTGGGAAAATCGAGCGGTACAATGGGCTGTTAAAAACTACACTGAGAGCAATGGGTGGGGGAACTTTCAAAAACTGGGATACGCACTTACCAAAGGCCACCTGGCTGGATCTGCCAACAGGCTGGTCCAGCCCAGCTGGAACTTTTACCTACTGTAGAGGTGGACAAAGTTCCTGTGGTGCACATAAAAGAATTCACTGGGGAAGACAGTCTGGGTTATTTCTGCTTCAGGTAAAGGCAAACCCATTCATGGGATTGCTTTTGCTCAGGGACCTGGATATACTTGGTGGGTAATGCAGGAAGATGGGGAAATCTGATGTGTACCTCAAGGGGATTTGATTTTAGGGGAAACAGCCAATGAATTCAATTGTATACTGTTGCCTGCTATGTAGCACTTTTATAGCCCACCAAATAGATGTCTTCAGGTCACCAGCAAGGGATCCTGACTTTCTTCTGACCATCATCCCAACAAGGAATGAACTTTGACAAAATCAGACGAGCTCAGCAGTGACCAGACGAGTTCCACGGTGTCATGAGCAGGCAACAATCCAACATTGCACACTGTCTCTCCTGCTCTGAAAAACTGTTACAAGAGATGGAGCCTGACATCATGGACTGGATGAACTCAGCAGCTTTATGGGGATTGGTCCATGCACTAAGGAATGATATCTCTCTCTTTTTGTGTGCTATGGATGTGTATATTTGTATATATATATGTATATATGAGACAAGGGTGATGGTATATTGAAAATTGTGAGATCTGAGCATGACATGAATGGCATGGAATAAGGAGTGGATACTGTCCTGGGTTCAGCAGTATCAGTCATTTTCCTCCTTCTTAGTAGCTGGTGCAGTGCTGTGTTTTTAACTTTCAGCCTGGGAACAGCGCTGATAACACCAATGTTTTTAGTTGCTGCTTACTAATCTTTACTCTGACCAAGGACTTTCTGAGCCTCATGCTCTGCCAGGGACGAGGGGAAGCCGGGAGGAAGTAGAGACAGGACACCTCACCCAAACTAGCCAAAGTGGTATTCCATACCACAGCACGTCATGCCCAGGATGTAAAACTCGGGGGAGTTACCCGGAAGGGCTAGATCACTGCTCGGGTTGGGCTGGGTATCAGTCGGCAGGTGGTGAGCGGTTGTATTCTCTTCCATTGTTATTTCCCTTATCATTATTATTATTGGTGGTAGCAGTAGTGGTTTTGTGTTATACCTTAGTTACTGGACTGTTGTTATCTCAACCTGTAGGAGTTAGTTACACTCTTTCCATTCTCCTCCCTATCCCTCTGAGAGTGGGGTGAAGAGTGAGAAAGCAGCTGTGTAGTTCTGAGTTACTGTCTGGGCTTAAACCACGACATTCTGTATTTCTACAGGAGATTAAAATACTTTGTCTTTTAGTTCATGTGTCAATAAAGGCCTTTAAAGGAGGTGGATCAAATATTTTCAGATGAAAAAAAAACCACATAATTGCTTGAATTTTAATGCTCATCAGGAGACATAGCTTAAATTAATGGGATACCGTCTCGGAAAACTTCAACCAGTGGAAAAAATGTATTAATTATTACAATTTCTTATTCCTTCCTCTACTGAAAACGTTATAGTTTAGTTCAAAAAGTTATAAAAATGAAACAAATTATTTTCTAATGACATGTTTGCACAAAAATCAGAACACTGTTTCTGTGACACTATTTGCTTCTGTTTTCAGATGCATGCTCACTTTTAAGAGTGTCATAAGAACTTTGCTGTATTTGTAGGAAATACTGTTTTCTTAGTCCAGCATTTTCAGAAAAGGCTTGTTGTTAGTATGCTTTACAGGTTTGCAACAATTACATGAAAATAAGTTTTGATTGTTGCTGTCTGCTCCCACACTCATAATATTTTAATTAAATATATCAAAAAGTCTGTGTGTGTTAGCATTAATGGATGAGACCTTTGGGGCACTTGAAATGGTTCCTTCACAGTATTAAATTTTTCAGATGTTCAGTCTCTTTGTCATCTGCCTGACAACATGCTTACCTCTGCTGTTAAATACTTGTGCAGTATGGAACTTAAATAACTTGTGCAGTATGGAAAAAGACAGGATGTGGGAAGAGTTCTGAGCTGAGCCTTGGACGGACCCTTTAGGTTTTGTTTTACTTTGATAATTGCCTCCAGGTATTTTCCAAAGATGCATTATATTGAATTCTGAAACCTGTTCCAAACCGTCTGGTGTATAGACAGAGCTTTTACTTCTTGGTTGGTTTGGGTTTTTGCTTTAATACTGAAAAGCCCTCTAAAATTTGTCTTTAAAAAATCAGCAGTGAAGGATGAATTGATGGTATGCTATCTAACTGCTGTGAAAAAAAGTATTCAACTATTTCATTAGAAGTGAATTTATGTTATTAAGTTTATGTTATTTCATTACTTCATACTGAAATTTGGAAGGATCTCTTCATGTTTGTGTTGTGGTTTTTGGTTGTTTTTAGTCTTAAACCAAGATATAGATAATATTTAATTCTTATTAAATTTAAAACTTACTAAATCATGCATCATTTTTATTAAAGCTCTCTCTATAATCACATATATTTAAGCAAGGCTACATTCTGAAGTGAAACTTATAATCTTTTTTTTGTCATTAAAGACCAGAAAATGTATTTCCTGCAATCTTCTAAGGAAACCCACTCGATCATTTTGCCTTAACTTTTTTGAAGGTATAGATATCTGCCCTGCAAAATTGCTTCAGGGGCATATTATTGCCCTATTGCCACAGGTGTGAACCACTCTTGTATCTCGGCAATTCAGATTGAATGTTGGCTCCAGAATGAAGAAGGTCATTTCGTTGTTCCTAGCCTCTTACAGTGCATCAGGGTAAGAAGAAGATGTTGGAAAGACCTCCTGGCAATGCAAGTCCATTTACATATTAGACCTATATTCTTGTGTTGCTGATTCCAGATCTGACTGCAGGCTGCTGCTTCTCCAGTTGACCAAGAAAGCCTCTGCCATATTTGCAGAAATCAAGTGCCTGGGTTGTATATCTGATTCAAGTGATTTTAGAGCAGTCATTAGCAAGCACAGGCTTGCAGAACTTCTAAGCCTTTCTTCTCTGCCGAGAATTGCTGCAATTGTTCTGAACTTAGTCCTCTTAAGGAAAGGAATGTTCTGTACAGTGAATGAGAGGTGAAACAATCAGTGATGGGGACCCCTGCTTCTGTTTGGAAATAGGAAGAGAAATGACCTGAAAGTTGGCATTGTGTAGTCACAGGTCCTTTATTTAACATCTCTGGTAGAGGCGTCTTTAAATATGGAAGCACCTTTATTTGGCATTTCTGAATATCTTGCACACATTTGTTCTGGATGTTTTATGGGAGAGCCTAATCACCACAGTCACAGTCTTCTGTTGCAGGCAGGGAGTTGTCATGTGGGATTACCCTCATAACAACAGCCTTCTGGCTTTTTTCGTTGCAGTCATGACATCCAAGTGCAGTATGCTGTCTCACTGTGTATCAGAATGGAAATGGCAGAAGTAGACGGAAGGCACACATATAGGGCACAGTGTTTAAACTTGTCATTGCTTTTCTATTATGCTACAAGGATCCCTGACCAGATGAAAATGATGTTCTATGTGCCTTTCTAACTTATACTAGTACCTCCTTGAAGGACTGAAGACATCTGATTCACTTTGAGATAGAAATGGTGTTCAAAGCTTGCAGGTGGCCCACTTCATAGAGCCAGCCTTTCTTCTCTGCTGAAAACTGCTGCAGCTATTCTGAATTCGGGAGTACTGCAACTACTGCAGTATAGAGGAATGGAAACAGCACAGGTGATGGCAGGGAATTTGTTCCATTGCTGCATTTATTATCTTGAGGTTTTATTCTTCCTACCATTGTGAAGCAGAATTCACCAAGTGTTGGATTGTTCACCCACTAATAGGGAACGTGAGCTGGGTTTAGACCGTCGTGAGACAGGTTAGTTTTACCCTACTGATGATGTGTTGTTGCAATAGTAATCCTGCTCAGTACGAGAGGAGCCACAGATTCAGACCCCTGGTGCGTGCGCTTGGCTGAGGAGCCACTGGCACGTGGCTACCATCTGCAGGCTTATGACTGAATGCCTGTAAGTATCCTGCTTAAATGCTTGATGTTGTGCTATTGCATCATCGGCCACTCGAGATGGATGCAGGAGATGACAGTCTTGCTCAGAATGTGTGGGTTAAAGCCCTTCCTGAATCTTCATTAGCGAAGACAGGCCTTCCTCACAGGAGAAGGAAAACTCCTATCTTCAAATCCGGGCAGATGGAGCTCGTCTAGCCTTGTATGGACTTCTATCAAAGAGAAGGACACTCTTACAAAGCCTACGACCTGTGGACTTTGCTGTCACCGTCCTAGCTAGCTAGGCCGTGGCAGTTAAACTTCAGGTGTAAAAGGTGAGGCCAGTTCTGCGCAAGCTGCGCCTCACCTAAAACATCCACTGCGCAGGCCGGAAGAGCTTACTGTCACTTGTCTGCATGAGCGGGCAAGGGTCTAAACGGTAGGTGACAAGGTGCATGGGAAGCTGCAGATCCAACCTTGCATGCAGGCAGACCAGCGCATGGGTAGCTCGAGATTGCTCAGGAGATGACAGTCGTGGTCGGACACTTCCTGATTGCCTAAGCACCCTTTTTTCCAACCAGATTTGCATATCCCACATGCCCTTGGTCATCGTGCTTGTAGTAAGAGCGGTTAAAGCCCTTCCCAAATCTTCGCTCAAGAAGCCAAGCCATCAATATCAATAGTCAAAAAAATACTTCCTGCTATGATCTCAAATCTGAGGTCTGAAGCCAGTCATTTAGGAAGGATGTTCTCAATCAACTTCTGAGTCAGCAATCAGCTCCTCAGTGTAACAAATATGCACATCAATTACAGGTGTTTTCTATTTCAATTACAATTTTCCATAAACAGACATAAAATCACCCATAACTGCAGGGAAAATGCAAAAGAAAGGCCAGTTTTTACCAGTCATCATGCAAATACAATCCTAAAATGAATGACAGAGCCATTATACAAAGTGCTTTTTCAAAGCAATTCTATCTATGCAAGTTCAGCAATAAACAATGTGCTAGATCTGTAGCTGAGTTATAGATCTATTGAACTATTTCAGTTGAAGCAAAGTCAATGATTTACTGCAGCTGAGGATATGACCCAATATTCTTTCTTATAGTATAGCTATTTGAGACTTGGCATGTTAACAAGATACCATCTTTAATGTGGTATGCCTACAGAATATTTAACATTTAGAATATGGAATCATTTGCTTGTTGTCTCGCATACAGAGATTTGGCTACAGAGGAAATCGTTATCCTATTTATAAAATGGTGATTACTGTTAAAATCTAAGTTGTATTTTAATGTTCTAATTTAGCTGATCGCAGCCTCCACTGAGGGTTGCAGCTTCAAAAAGCAGTTCAGGATAGTTTGGTTTAGCAGAGAAAGGTGGCTACCTTCCATTTTCTCCATAACAAAATAAGGGATTGTTTGTTGAATTGCATCAATAGGTGCTTCATCTTAAGAATGAAATAGCCTATGTCATGGCTATGATTTCCTCCTCCTTTCTCAGGTGCTGATTAAATGTTATATGTCATTTGCAGGTAGGACCTTCAGACCGTCTCAAGAGGGCATCTGTGGTGTTAAGTGATGTGCTACATTTACCAAATACATTCCAGCTAGAGATCAAAAACCTGCCTGTCAGCAGATGAATACACAGGTCTTTTGTTGCAGCATATGTCTCCAGCCTCTAAACTGCTGCAAAATATGCACCAGTAAGGCAAAGGCAATGCTACTGGAGGCATAGTGCTGCCATATACTGTGCCATCTTCACTTAAAGGATCAGCTCAGGATTTTCATTAGAAGAGGACTAAAGAAGTTCTTGCCAGTGCTCAGGTATTCTGTTGCTCCATGCTAGACATAATGCCTTGTAATTATTGGTGGAAGAACTGCTTATGAAAAAGGAGCAGTTGGTGGAAATTCAATTTAAAATAGTTAATAAAGTGGCTGTTCTTTTTCTATTTTTTTTTTTTAATTTCTTCATAGTATGAAGCACCAATAGTACTGGTAGTAAAGAGGAATTGCTACCCTAAACTCTTGGGTTTGGAATTAACTTTTTCTACAAAAATGATAATGGCAAACATTACAAATTTTTTTTAATTATTATTTAATTTTTCAGTAAAAAAAAATTTGATATTCAGTAGACTCATTATGTCAAAGCCCTGTTCCTTGAAAGTCTATTTTCTCTCAACCTCTGAGCTTTTAGACTTTTGATGCAAAAATCTATTCGGGTTTTGTTGTTGTTGTTGACTCCTATTGACACTTCATAGCAGCTGGTGAATTTTTGTAGTCTCTGACAATGTGTGCTGGTGGAAGTAGCTGGTCTTTTACTCATTCCAAAGTCCTCTTACTCATTATGCAGACAATGCAGTTCCACCTCTCCAAATGTTTTTCTTACTCAACATGTTTTGAATATGAAGATTTTCTGAGGAAATAGTTTCTTCTGCCATCCTGAATTCCACAAATTAACAATCATTTATTACAGCAAATGACTTACCTCCTTCAATATGGTATACCATTAAATAATTATTTAAGTTTGCTATAAAGAATCTGCAAAGGTGCAACTGATTAATGGTAAGAAA
Organism: Pezoporus wallicus; assembly: GCF_028554395.1. NCBI lineage: Eukaryota > Metazoa > Chordata > Aves > Psittaciformes > Psittacidae > Pezoporus > Pezoporus wallicus. The sequence continues at coordinate 3,210,899 of NW_026638501.1, forward strand.
CTTCTAGAATTGGCTTCTTTTCCCCCGCCTTATGGTGTTGAAGATTACTTGTTTACTTCCTTTACTGTTACATGCATGTAACTTTAAAGATCTAGAAATTGTAAAAGAACTCAAATGCATAAAAATGTTTCAGCATTTAAAAATGAAACATTCAAAAAGTTAGAGATTTCTGTATTTTATAGTAAACAATTAGTGAAAACAGTTTCTGAGCAAGGATTCTGAATGTGACTCCATCTTTCCCAGTTGTCTAGATGTCTAGCTACTAAATTTGGGGTTTGGGATACTGCTGCAGTGTGGTCTCCAGGAAGCTAACTTCCTGAATCTGTTTTTACTTCCCTTCTGTCATGGTTTAAGCCCAGCCAGCAACTCAGAACCATGCAGCTGCTCGTTCACTCCCCTTTTTTTATCTTCCCCCACTCCTGAAAGGATGGGGAGGAGAACAGAAATAATGTAACTCCCACAGGTTGAGATAAGAACAATCCAGTTACTAAGGTAAAATACAAAACTACTACTGCTGCCACTAATAATAACAATGATAAGGGGAATAACGAGGGAAGAGAATACAGTTGCTCACCACCTGCTGACTGATACCCTGCCTGACTCGAGGAGCAATTTGGGCCTTCTGGGTAACTCCCCCCAGTTTATATACCGGGCATGATGTGCTGTGGTATGGAATACCCCTTTGGCTAGTTTGGGTTAGGTGTTTTGTCTCCCCTTCCTCTTGGCTTCCCCTCCTCCCTGGCAGAGCATGAGGCGGAGAAAGTGTTTGGTTAGAGTAAACATTACTTAGCAATAATTGAAAACATCAGCGTTGCTCCCAGCCTGAAAGTCAAAAATACAGCTCTGCACCAGCTACTGAGAAGGAGAAAAATGATTCCTATAGCTGAACCCAGGACACTTTCCATGGCGAAGTTATTTTGACATCCTTGCCATAAAAGTGGGTGAGAGGGAAGGACATCAGTTATTGAATAGAATAGAGAAGAAAATGATCATCTCCCTAAACCGTTTAAGAAAAAAAAAAAGGGGGGGGGGAGGTTACAGGGAAGAGAAACACAGCAACAATAAAAGACCCCCGCAAAACCAAACCTCCTTTTGATTAGCTTGAACTCTGCAAGAATATGTCACTCGTCTCTTGCTTATGACAAAGGGATTTTCATATTCTTTGCTTGACAACCTAAAGGTAGAGGGGGGTTTTGTTCGAGAAATAAAAACCTGCAAGGGCTGATGATCCTGTCTGGCAATTCCTCCCTTGCCACTGGTGAAGTAATTTGCATAGTTATGCCACATGAGCATGGCTCATGTGAAAGGTGAAGTAGTACTGTTTGAATTAAGCCCCACTAGGTGTGAAACCTTTATTGCTAAACTGGTTGTTATTCCTATATGACAAATCTCACCTTTCAGCATCTTGCTCTCCCCATCTGTAAAATAGAGTATTGGTACTTATACAGTGATTTGAGAACTCCTGGTGAAAAATGTGGATGCACTTGAATGGCAAATAGAGTAAGCATGTCTGCCTATAATTTCATGCTTCATTTAGTTCAGCTTTTATGCCAACATCAAACTAGAATATTCATTTCAGGATGCAAACTAAATCTAATGATACTGATTATGAAAATATCTTGGTATCATAAAACAATATCTTTCTTTATATTTTTGCTTCCAGAAAGCTTTCCATCTGTCTGTTTTGAGATTTTATTTTTCTTTTGCTGCATTGTGCCCAGTGAATGATCAACATGTCCTAAGACTTCACTAGTTTATGCTGAATGTTTTGTTTCTTAAAACATTTGTTTCTTAAAACAGAAGCTCTACTTTGAAATACATGTGCCTACTTGCTCATATTTACACAATACATATCTTAGTATAATAAAAAAAGATTTTATTTATTGTCATACAAGTTACTACAAAACAGGAGTGTTACTATTTCTGGACCCCTTTTTTTCCTGGAGAGCAGAGAAAGAAGCAATTATTTTACAAAGTCAGTCACTGAAGATGGTGGCAGCTTCCTACTGAGCGTTGCTGGCTTTACATTTGCCAGGTGAGTTCTTGCAAATTTAAACTGAAGCACTGGAATGAATCACTTTTCTGGGCAATTTTACAACAGGAAGGCTCAGGTGGTACTTGTGGTACTACTATTTGAACATATACCTAATGTTTTGGCTTCGCGAGCGAAGATTTGGGAAGGGCTTTATATTTACCACATATGTCATTGCTGTGTCTTCTGCTAGGGGTGAAAAAGGAGCAGCCCTCAAAGGCAGCAACATGAGGGAGCTCAAGGGCTAACTTCAGTGGATTAATTGCTCTTTTGCAGTGTTCTTCAGAGGAATCCAACCCTTTTTACAGTGAGGGTGACTGAGCACCCTCACTGTAAGTCACCGAAAAGTTGTGGAGTCTCCTTCCCTGGAAATATTCAAGGCCCATCTGGAAACAATCCTGAGTAACGTGCTCTAGGTGACCCTTCTTGAGCAGGGATTTAGTGAGCTCTGTGATAGTCCCTTCCAACCTCATCCATTCTGTGACTATAAATGAAGACAAGATCCCAGTATTCTCTGTAGTCAGGTTAATTCATCCTTAAGATGCCAAGGTGATAAAAGTATCTTTATATAGCCTGCTGAAATTCTTACAACTGAATATTCAGAAAGTTATTTACAACCAATGAGCAAACCTGAATGTAGGATTTATTCCAGAACAAGTTCCTTTACAGGTCACCTAGTAGCTATAAACATTAATTTTTTCTTAAATAGATTGATTTTTATATTGGACAAACTGCCTATTACAGTCCTACTGGGAGTGCAAAGGACATGTCTCACATATGATTTGTTTTGCGTAAGCAGAATTTACAAGAATTGTTGCAGGGAAAAAAAAACAAAAAGGCATAAGTTGTACATCAGTTATGCTCACGCGAAATGTTGGCAAATTGGGTATCAGGAGTGTAATAATATTCATGTCCTTATAGTTCTATTTTATTCTGGTTTATTGCATAGGCTTTATTGCAATGGTATGATGTTGGCATTACAGCATGTTTTATTTTGATTTCTTCCTTGTGATCTGAATATAAATAAATTATAAATTCCTTGTATGATCTGGCTTATTTATTCCAAATGAATACTTTGTATATGACTTGGAAAGGAGAAGACAAGCCTAAAACTGATTTTATTTATATGATGAAACTTTCAGAAAATGCTAACTTCTTCCCTTACAAATATTGGCATCCAAATCCCTTTGACTAAGTAAATGGGAAATTACCCCAGCATTATTATACTTTTAGGCTGAGCCGAATCATTGCTACTGTTGCTTTTTTTTTAGACAACAGATAAGCAGGATGAAAAATGAAAATATATGGGTAATGAGGCAAAAAGGAGGTAAAAGGGAAAGCAAGCAGAGGTAAAACTATGTTGAATTTTAATATAGTGATTGGGAATAATTTTTTTCATGCTTAAGAGACGCCATTTGTAACTGGCCCAGATGGCATTGTCTCTATTAAGCAGCTCTTCATAAACTGGTAACTTAGTTGGCTAGAAAATCCAGCTGTGTTGTTTTGCTTGTGTTTCCTGAAGTGCTATTGGATGTTGCTAGCAATATATTAAGCACAAGCACTTTCCTTTCACACCACTGTATCTTGGTTTCTTAGGTTTGCTTCTTCCGATATATAATCTGGGTATTTGCCACTTTAAGGGAAATATTTAATGAGGTTTGGTTTTTCAGGTTTTGTTTGTTTGGGTTGGTTTTTTGTTGTTGTTTTGTTGTTGTTGCTGTTTTTCTGATCTGTACATAAGTTTCTGTTTGTTTTTTTTTTTTCTGTTATTTTGGCAGTGCATCAGCTAAAATCCACAGCTCTGGGGTACCCTGTAGCTTTAATGCTATAATATTTGGTCAATAATGGTTGAGTTTTACATAACGGCTCTGCTTGGTGCCTCCCTTATTTTCTATTTTCTGCGAGCTGCTGCTCCTACTTCAGAATATCCTTGCTTCTTGTTTCTCTTTAGGTTGTGCTGGCTGTCTGAGCATATCTGCCATCTGAAAGGCAGGTTGCTTGTGTAAAAATGTGATGCTTCTAGTTATGGTTGTGATTTTTCTGTTAAACCAGTGCAGTCTTGCTAGGCTTATTGAATTTATGTTGCTTTCAGGATCTCTTATCCTTGCGTGGCTTTATGTCAGTCTTTGTGCTTCTGGAACCACATGTATGCCGTGGACTGGATCACAGAGCTCTGACAATACCACTGCAGTTGAGCCAGTACAATTTGTGTTGGCAGGATAGCTGTGAGGGAATTGAGGACATGCTTTCACATGTAAATCATTAAGAGCCTGTAGTGTTGTGTGGTAGCTGTGTTTATCTGTTCTGTCAGTGCTGATATGTAAACATTCTTTGCTCTTCTGCTTTTGTCTGGTGAAGTAATTGCTGTCTGTCTTGGAGTTTTTACCCTTCTCATATCCCTTTAATAAAAAAACATAGGGGAAACAACCAATATGACTTGCTGCATGCAGCTTTCCTCATTCTTAGACAGTTAATTATTTTGGGGTGGCAGATGCTATGCAAGTACTTTAGGGAATGCCATGCATGGCAAGCAGCGCCACTGTGGAATTTTTAAATGAGGACGTCTTAGGAGCTGTAATTCAGCATGAATCACTTCTGCTTTGGATTCTGTGCTGTGCTTTTTTGTGCCTGCCACCCACCACAGAGTCCCAGCAGCATCCAGAGGCCCCACCTGAATTCAGAACTCTCTGCAGGGAGGCTTGGTAATGCACATAAGTCACTGACCTCAGGAAATTAAAATCTTAGTTGACAAAGCAGAGGAAGGAAGGATGTTCCAACTGAAGTGTTGTGAACTGATGTACAAAGAGAAACATGCTTCAAAAAGTGCCTATGACGCTTAGGAGCTACATGTTTTCTTCAAGAGAAGTATAGGTTGACTTCCAAACTGGAGCTGGTCAGTCATGAAAGCTCTCTTGATAAAAATTGGCTTAACACACAACTAAAATTTTGTCTGAGTTAAACTGAAGTTTGTCTGACTGGATGTGACTAGTTTAAAAAAGGGCAAAGCTAGCCTGGCATTAGGGAATTTTGCTGCCCAGGTTGGCCCAGGTCACATTGAGTGTGACACTGCAAAATATTAATTTCTAATTTTTTCTATATTACCCTTTTATTACCTTTATTATGAAGTAATTTTCCTAGCAGTAGCTTATGCTAAAGCTGTTTAGATTTATAAAGAAGTAGAGAGACAAGTGGTGAGAAGGTGCTGACAGTGTCATCTTGGAAATACAGTTTCTCTTAATCCCTAATATATGTAATGCTCACAGGTATGTGAGCTGTATGTACTCATTATGTACTTGCACTTGTGTACTAGGTGTACTCTGTTCTGCTGGGTAACGTTTTCATCGCTAATGTGGTTAAGTATAAACTTTCTTACAAATATACTGAAAAATACAATCAGACCTCAGCAATGTCACATAAGAACAGTTGATGCTTAAATATTTACTACTTAACCTGCTTTGAGATACTTGCAAATTATAAATGCACTACAAGCTCTACTACAAGTTCTTATTAAGGGGAATAAGGTGATCATTGCTTAATGAAATGAAAGCCCTATATATTTTTTAATTCAAGTCTAAAGTTCAGGCCTCTTTATGGCTGCTGTAGAAATCAGTAGTGTTTAGTGAGGCTTCAGACAGGTACAATAATTTCTCTCTGTGTCTGTCCATTGCTCTATTAAGTATAAGCCCAAAATACGTTATAACCATTAGGACTTTTGTGTATGTTTTGATACCATTCTTGCATGGCCTTAGCATAGTGAGTTGAAATTTTGAAATCTGAACTTCATAGTCAGGTTCCTTGGGAAACTTAGTTAAGCATCAAATCTGCCATAATTGCTGAGCCTGGGCATGTTTAATGTTTTAGGGTTTTAATACTAGCAGTTGGCATGCAAGGAGACAAAATAAAGAGTTTATAGAAGTGCAGTGGTGCTGTTCATATGCAATGTCATTTGCAGCTATATTACTTCATATTTGCTAAATATTTTTTAAAAGAATCTACACTCAATATGATCTGGACAGTTCAGAAAAACTCAGATTTGGGATAGTAAGGGTGTCACAGTTGTAGTGATCTGGGATTATAAGCAAGATGAAGCTCTGTTGGAAGAGCAGTACTGGATATAACTGGAGAGAAAGCAGACAAGCTTTTGAGCACACAAAACCTTTTAGGTCAGAAACAGCTGTAAACCAGTAATACCTTGTTGAAAGTTATAGTTTTATTTCTGTTTTGCTTTGTTTCTAAGCTGCTGTTATGTTTAAGGTGTCATGCTAGGTGTTTAAGCTAGGGTTATGTAAAGGTTGGGGCATGGTTCTTCTAAAGTAAAAGCCTGGTTTCACCTCACTCTTCCCTGTATGCTTGCTGCAAGTCTACATCACTATTTTTCTCTCTGATAAACTAAATGTCTGCCCCCTCTCAATGTAAAATAAATATATCTGCAACAGTCACCCCCTGGAGCATGCTGGTTTGTGAGTTGTTAAATTAGCTGCTCCATCTGACCCGAGACTTGGGCCTTATTTATAAATGTGAGCTTTTGTTCTGATTTCATGGAATCATTGCTGTTATGAAAAGAAAAAATAACAATTGGTTTCATTCTCTTTGTATTCTTGTTTTCAAGATGGTTTTTTATGTCATGTTAAAGGGCTTTTTTGGCATCTACACTTACCTATATACTTTCACTTTGATATGCTGTGGGGGTCGTTCAACAAACTTTGGATGTTAATGGTGTGTACTCTCAAGAAGCACAGATGTGAAGTTGAATTCTGCTTTCAGTAACACCCCTGCCTTGCCCTCTCTGCAGACAGACTCATTTGCATGTACTGTAAGCATTTCTAGTATTCTGGATTTTTTTTTTTTTTTTTTACATCAGAGAGAACATTTCTAATGCTGTGATAGTAAAAGCTATTAAGGTGGTGACATGATCATGTAAGTTAAAAGGCTGTTTCCTTTCACTACCATGATGTTGTTTGTTATCTTGGTCACAGACCAAAGTAATTTCTCTTGAAAAGCCTTAAGTTGTTTTCTTGTGGCAAACATTTCCTGTAAAGAGACAGATTCAACTTTTAATATATTTTTTCTTGAAATAGCATCAATACTAAAATTATTTAAAAGTGTAATTGAGTTCAGAGTAAGCTTTACGCAATTAGTAATTTGTTAGTAAAATACACATAAGCAAGTTCAGCAGGCTTTTATTAAAGTGTGCTGAATCTGAGAATAATTGTCATAAGTGACTGGGCTAAACAACACATGTAAGGAAAACCTATTTTTTTCTGATTATCTGTGTCTCCTTGCTTTGGCTGGACCCCCAACGTAGATCATGAGTATAATTAGGATGTTAGCTCTAGTGTGATGGAGCTGCATTTTCTTTCCAGATCTTAAAGCAATTTGAAGATAGAGCTTAAAAAATAGTTAAAAGAACACTAGTGGCAAGATCTCATTATTTAACAATGAATGAAAGGCAGGAAAAGAGGGAGGAGTGCTCAGCCAAATAGAGACATCTGGTCTTCTGTATTCTTATATGTAGAAATGCATTGAGCATATTATCAACTCTACTTTCTGTTGTACAAGGTGCTTTGCTGCTTGGCCAAGGTGATGTGGCTAAGAGAAGATTGTCATCTCTGGTGACAGAATTTTCTAATCTGACTGGTTTGAACATCTAAGCTTGTAGTGCTGTTTATCTATAGTATTGCTAAAGGGTTAATTGTCTGGGAGTATCTTTTTCAGCTTAAGATTTAAGTGCAAAGAAATCATGTTGATCTTGCTGTACTGTTGTTATGGAACTGTTTAGATATCATGCTTCAGTGGTATGCTCTTGGGCTGAAGTTTTCTAATGTTCATGCCTGGATTTCGAAATTAGAATCTGATGTCTGGCCTTCAATAAGTACAGGCTTTTCCATTAGTCTTGTTTGTTTTCATTACCATGTAGACATGGTACATGTGGCACAGACTACTGTTTTGCTAATGCAAGTGGTGATCACAGCAGACAGCAATCCCAGAAGAGATGTGGATGTGGCAGGGCTGCAAAGTGCTCTTAGAGGAAAAACTGACATTTGCAGGAATGTGGGAGGAGAGCATGGGTGCTGGGACTTGTCTACTTCTTTCTCATCATACCCAAACATGTATGGTGGGCTGGCACACTGGGGAAAAGGACATGTCTCCATCTTGACATAGATTCGATGGACTATTCCTACTCATATGAAAAAGACAAGGAGGGATGAGAGAGGACAGAATAGCTTGCTGAGAATCACCACAGATACAGGGACTTCTGGAAGAAGCAGTGTATGACAGGGAGCGTGGCAAGCCAGCAATAGCATTTTTAGCAGTTGCTTTGCCCAAACCAGATTCAGTTGCATCTGAAATTGCTCCAAGCTGGCAATAACAAACTTGAAGATTATGACAACATTGAAGTGCATAAAGGCTATTGCTATTTTTAGGAAATGTCATGTCTCCTTTGCTGTTATTTGTTTTGACTTGTTACTATAAAAATGCCACTATAACTTATGAAACAACCCCTCTCCTCCTCTAAAACTTGGTAACTCCCTGTTTTCTGTGCTAAATTTATGCATACCCAGTGCATGCTTGTATGAAAGAGATATTTCTCTGAACAGCTGTTAGAACTTGTGTTGTTAATTGCAAGTGCTTATGACAGTGCAGATGGGAAAGCTCTATTGAGGGTAGACACCATTCTGTGTTCGTTGCTGTACAAGCAGAGGAGAAAAAAGCCTGGTTTGTCAGAGCCAAAAACCCTGCAAGCATCACTTTGTATGTATTTTCACTGATAAGTCTGCAATTTAATTCATGGTGCTAACCTCTCAAAGCTCTGCAATAATTTGTACATATGTGTTTCTTGCACAGTCCTGGTGTAACGTGGTATATGACCATTATAGTCAATGGATATGCAAGTGTGGCAGATAAGAATATTTTTATTAGTAGGGACCAGTTCTAAAATTTAAATCCAGATCCACCCCTTGTTTCTCTAGAACCTTTTTAAAGGATCTCCAACTTCTGTTGTGGGCAGGGGAGTGAGCAAGCAACTGAGTAATAGCCTCTGATGCTGGCTAGGGACATGATGGCTAGATCCCATGACAGATGGGAGTGTGCTGGATAAATGACTTGTACTTAAAACCTCAAGGGAATCTTGATAGGTTTTAACTACTTTGGGAGAAGCAGAATATTTTCTTTGAGATTTTCTTTTCTTGAGGGTTTTTTATATAAAAGAAAGGGGTTTACATGCAAAATATATTATCTTTCAGAACAATTTTTTTAAGCATTTTCATGTGATTTGAGACAGTAACATCCAAATGGTATTTGAATATAAATCAAGTTGTAACAAAAAAAACACAGGGAATCAGCAAGTTTACTGTATATGTAGCTTTTAACATTGCTTATGACTTCATCCTCATATTCAAACAAACTGAACTATTCCATAGCAGAACAAAATCCTAGCTCAATGGGGATCAAAAAGAAGCTAGAAAGGGCTATATTAAATTATGAATGAAATGAAATAATTGTATTCACTGAAAGCAGTTTACAACCATAGTGAGGAGAAATGTAATAAATTTTAAGCCTTTATTATCGCTTAAACAGTCAGAAACCCTGGGCATTTATTTTTCATTTCCTCATAGTGGGGTAAAAATTTTGTGTCAAAACTAAGGCTGCTGCCAGACATACATACTGGGTTCTTTCAGAAAATAGAAAAAAAAAACCAACCCAAAGTTTATTATTTTTGTCTGACTCAAGTGGTAACACCTGATAGAGTGCAAAAGGGAAGGAATATGGCTAACAAGATAATTTGCAAAAGGCGGCTCATCTAGTTGAGGTGTCCTTGGACTTCAAGCACACTTTCTGAAGTATGAACTCTTATGTCTTCCATATTTTGAGTTGCAATTAAAACTAATGGAATATTTTTTACTGATCAGCCTTTAAAATCTCATCAGGCTAATGTGATTTGTATATTTGATGTGTGCATTTCATCTACATTTATGTTAACTGCCAAAGTGAAAGCTGTGTAATAAACTGGAATGTTATGTTCTAACCTCCTAGATAAATCATCATCATTTCAGTCATCATCATGGTAATATTGCTAATAAGTCTGTGGGAAATTGTTTTGACTTTGGTACTAGGAGGGCTTGGGCTTTAGGAATAAGTGGTTAAGAAACCAAGGCTTTTAGTCTCACTTGTTGCAGAGTGAAGAGGAAAGGAAAAATGGAATATTTTTACTTTTTTGAAAAACCTTGCTAGGATTGGCATAAAACTGAACAAATGGAGCAGACAGTTCCAGTTAATGGAAAGAAACCTTGAGCTTCTTATTGTAAGATCTCTTTGAAAGCAGTAGCAGGAGCTTTGCTCTATTTCCCATAAACCAACAAGGACTACATAAACATGTGAGCTTGAAGAAGTAGCTGGTTGTTCATCAATCAAAATCTGACTGGTTTATTACCTGTGAGGTGCAGGGGGGTGTGCATGAATGTGTGCTGGTAATAAGCAGGAAACAAAATGCTTGTAACCCCTAGATGCCTTCAGCTACCTGAAACTGAAGTGAGTTCAGATGATACTTTTATAACCATGATATCAGTCAATTTGTTATGGAGACCTGATTGTATACAGTGATACCCATTAGACATGATGGCACTGGATGCCAGAAAACATCACTATCTGGTTGTGTAAATCAGGATGATAGTGTTATTCACTATTGTAGCAGCTGCTTTTAGGTTAGAAGTCCTTTAAACATTCTTAACTAAGTCAATGACCCCTTAGTAAAGGAAGGTTTTAAGAGCGTTGACATTCCCACCTAGATGTGAATTTTGAGTAGTGTGATGTTGAAAGAGAACACAAACTGAAAATGAATGAGGCAAAACAATATTTATTGTTCACTGAGTGGCATAATGACAACTTGAACTGAAATTAGATAAGTATTTTTCAGATGAGCAAGTGAAGAGGTTGAGGAGGACTGCAAAACTCAGCAATTACATCCAAAAGCCAACTGTCAACACTCGCTGTTATATGCATTGAACTGAAAAGAACTCTTTGGGTGATTGGTTTTGACTATTATTTTTAGTAGTTGAAGAAAGGCACCACTGTTAATTCAGCCCAGTGTTGCTGCTTGCAAGACAGGCTCTTAATCTGCTGGAACAAGTGTTTGGCTGCTTCTATTTGTAAACTTAATATTAGTTTATCCACCCTTGTTTAATGCTAAAGTACAGCTTGGTGTCTCCCATCTTTAGACAGATACTTCTGTAACACTGACATCCACAGTACTAGATGTAAACTCTTTTATTAATTCTTTTAATTATGTTTTTACTTTTGTGTGTTCTGTGAGGAATACATGAATACATTGTAAAAATCATATTCTCATAAACTTGTTGTAGCCACTGTAATGGTTTATTATTTGTCACTAAACATAGTGTTTATGGTAATTTTGTCATTGTTCCTTCCCAATCAGGAGGATATGCTGTAAGTAAACATAATTTATGTTAGCATTCTGTATTGCTTTAATATATATTTATTCAGATTCTTAATTTTTACATTTCCCCATTAGGTTAAGAAATGGAGAGTGATTTATTTTGTATTTATGTGATAATTACCTTTTTATTCATGGTCTGTGTCAAACTAAATTTGCATGAAAATTGATATTCAATTAATACAAAATCACAGCTTAAAACCATTTCTGGTACTTGATTAGAATTAACATTTTTCTTTACAGATGCTGACACCTTAACTTGAAAGTTGTTAGATATCTCTAATGATAAACTAGTGAGGGGAAGAAACCAAGCATTTTATATTTCAACTTAACACACTTAAGGCCTTTCACGTCTCACAGAAACTGAAAGACTTTGGGGTTTTTTGTTTGTTTGGTTGTGTTTGTTTGTTTTTGAGGTAATAAAACAAATATAAGCTTGATCAAGCTTCATGTCTCAGGTCCTCAGACATGAAGTTTTTGCACCCTATCAGTCCTAGTGGTGGGAACTTATGTCTGTGGGCTGTGCGCTAGTGCACTCCACAGTTCTGGGGCTCTGTAATACACATAGTATGGTCCTGTTCAGAAAGTTTCATTTCTTATGTTCTACATTGCTGTCTGTATATTTGGTTTGGTCTTTTCTGGTTAGGTGGTCTTTGCCTTAGGATACATAAGAAGATTCATTTGGTTCTGTTTCTCTTTAAATAAATGTAGCAGATTTAACCTGTAGATGGTCATACATTCATCTCTGACTATTTGAAGGGGTTTTTTTGTTTGTTTTTGTCTTTTTAACTGTTTTAATAAAAAAAAAATAGACTTTCTTTATTTTGGGGGTTTTGCACCTTCCTAGGCAGAACCCAAATAGTTCAATCATTAACTCTTAAGAAGTCAATGGAAGATCAGAATTTGCTAGACTTTAATAAGAAGGCCATTTAAATGACCTATGAGTTGGTATAATTCCTGGGATTAAAAATTTCCACCCTGAAATGTCTGTCTTATTCTTTTCTTCTATAATATCAAATTGATTCTCTTTTGTGCGTAGTCCTTTTTCCAAAATAAGTTATTTTGAATGGTTGGGTTTAGCAAACTTTTAAAAATAATGCATCTTGTTTTAAATCCATTTTGTATTTATAAATGACTGAAACATAGCTGAAGGCCTACAAAACAAATGCCAGACAAACCTGACATATCTCATAGATCTAAGATGTGGAGGAAATGAATTGCATATCTGAAGGCACGAATAATGTCACCCTTTCTATAGTTGTACATTGTGGCTTGCAGTCACATTTCCTTGTTCAGTTTATGGCGTAAAAGCTGATGTGTGTATGTTTAAGTGCTGTATTTTATTTCAGATTTTCTGGGCTTCCACATTTGCTTATGACTGCTCATTTGTCTATTCCTTCTACAGCACCTTGGAATGTTACAGAAACTGAGATTTAAATTAGCATCAAGTCTAATGACTAGAAATGCAGTTCTAAATCTACAGTGCCTAAACATTTAAGAGGAAACTAGGATCTGTTGACAGAAAGTAGCAATAGGGGTTTATGTGTTTGGGGGCAGATTCACTGAAGATCAGAATTTAGTTCTGAATCTGTTGATTCTGTGGAACTGGAAGTTAAAGCACGTTCCCCTTGGATACATGTATACAACCACACATATTTCCCTTATCTCTCACTGATGCAAACCACAAAAGCCTTGGGCAAGGTCCTAACTAATCACATATATGCCTTTTATGAAACAAACTGTGTGTCTGTCATGCAGGGAAATAAGTATATGCATTATACTATTCCTCACTGTGATTAGAATGGAAAGATCAACAGGAACTGTCACTGCTGCATGTGAAGTGAAGTATCCGTCGTTGCAGAAAAGCAGTTTTTTAGTTGAATGGGAGAAAGAGGGAATGGGTATTATTATGGCTATTGATGTAGCAATTATACGTGCATTAATGGCCACCAAGTAATACTACTGTACAGAAGTTCGCAGCAGGGCAAGGACAGAGGTGTCAATCTTTAGTTATAGAATAAGAGGATTGTTTGAAAACTTGAATGTGCTGCCTTTCAATTCGTTTACCACATTTGATCACAGACCTAAAAGAGGAATAATATTAGACTGTCTGAAATCTAATTGTGTTGGGGTACAGTTAACCAGAACACTTACTGCTAGCTTGATGCCAAGAAACTCATACAGCAAATACTTACCCATGCAATTCCCAAAGGAAAAAAAAAAATCAGCTTTTTATCAGGTGCAAGGATTTAATGGCAGCCAAAAGGAGGAGGTGAATTTCTTAAGAAAACTCTTTTCTAAGTAGTTTTTAGAGTGGTTATGCAGATGTCTCCTGCCATCTATGACCCTGAAGTAGTCAACTGCTTTTCCTGGTTCATATATCTATCTTATTGAGAAAAACACTTAAGCACAAACTTCAAACCTCTCCTTTCTGGAAAAGTTATCAGATTTGATTTTCAAGGGAATCTCACCCTAGCAGACCACATGTACTTCATGTCTGTAGAAGGCTTCATAAATACTTTACTATTTCTATGCATTAAGTTCTTTTCAGGAAAGAGGGGAAATGATAAGAGTGAATAAAGTGAAGAAGAGGAATGAAAATAAGGTTGTAGGCTACTGATGTTTTTGCTCATAGGAAGAATCTCAGTCTCATGCTAGACTGGCACACATGTTTTGGAAGAGTGAAAACCTGCTTTTCTTTTTTATTTTTTTTTTTATTTATTCTGTAGAGGAACTGCTAGTAACAAACCTACATACCAGCATTTGTCAGGCTGTAATACCATGGTCTATTTCACTATGGAATATGTTGCGTGACTGCAAACAGCATACTAAGCAAGTTGTGAAAAGATTTGCAATGTGAAGTGTCTGGGATATGAAAGCAAAATTTAATCTTTGTGGTATAAACAGTGTCACAACCCTTATTATAATAATGCACTGAAGCAGACTGAGATGAAGATTTTACTAACACATCTAAACTGATCTTTATTTGCTGATTTAGATGAGCAACAAAAATCGTTCACAGGTTCACACCTTTGTGCTAACTAGCACTAAATCAAAAAAAAAAAAAAAAAGAAGAAAAAAAGGCATCAATAATAAAAAGATTGTTCCTTGGGTTTATGTGACTCTTTTATCCTCTGTCCATGGTATTGCCAAATAAATAAAACTAATAAGTAGATAGCCTGCTCTTGGACAAGTTACTGTTTAGCCACTATCCTGTGAGAAACTTCAGCATAGAAAGCATTATTTTTAAAGCTAGGGCAGATGAACTTTGATTTACCAATCATCCATGTGGAGAAATGGCAAAGTACCTGTGACCTTGTCTGAAGCTGAGAGAAGCACATGTTACATTCCTGAGTCTCTTGTCAGTGGGTTGTTTATTCAGACCCAGAGACATGTATTATCCTGAAGAGCTAGTTTGCCTGCCTTAACCTTTTGTGGCCCTTAGATAGGATTTTCTAGAATTCTGAATTTAGCCTCATATCCATCACAAAAACCTTGAAGTTCCCACATGTAGCCTCTGAAAATTTCTTAATACAGATAGATGTGCTTACATATATTTAAATTTTATTAACTTAACTGTTACAGTGATTTGTCATAGTACTTGGCCCAAGTGGCCGTGATCTAAATTTGCATACTGAATGGTTTATGAATGTTGCAGCACTCCCATGGAATACTAAGGAATGCTAGCAAGAGGCTTACAATACTTGATTTCTTGTTTGAAGACCAGGTAATTGTCAGAGGTAATAATTACACAGAATCTACAGGTTTAAAACATCCACCCTGTGGGAGGGCAAAGACATAAAACTACTTCTTGGAAGACACAATACTAATTTTAGAAAAGGAGTGATATAGTAAGTTCAGAGGGGTTTAAATTCAGTGAGCTTCAGAGGCTTCATCTAGTGTGTTATTCCTCACCTTCATACATGCAGGGAGAAACCTAGAAATACTGCCTGAATTAATATGACTGAGTCAAAAAGCCAAATGGCAAATGAACTTGGTGTATTGATATAGGTCATACATTATTTACTTGGAACAGTCTTGGTGCTTTTTTGTATCTTCCACATGAATTTTTAACTCAGGACCAGTGGTATTGTGTGAATTAAAAAAAATAATAAAATTCATTATTAGTCATTCTAGTGGTGTTAATGTACTCCTAGTTACTGTTTCTTTATTTTAATAATAGTAGTAAAATAATGACAGCTATTACTTTATGAGAGTAAAATATATTGACAGATTGTCCTGGGTTTCAGAGGTAGGGTCATGACTGAAACACTAAGAAATAAAACAATGTTTGAGGTTCTTAGTCTCTGAGTCTTTTTTTCCCCACAACGGAAAGATACTTGCTTGAGAATCTAAAATCAGACAAGGAAATAACTGCACTGGCTTTGTGCAAATCGTCACCTGGGCTTATTGCATACATAAATCAAGTCTTCTAAATGAAACTTCTTAGACGTTAATAAATTCAATTTTGTATCAGCTCAAAATCTTTTCAGTTTAATCTTTCAAGTGGAAAAACTTTTTAAAACCAAACTAAATACAAAAGGGAAAAAAAAAACAAAAACCACAACACTTCTGACAAGCTCTTTGTAATTACAATGTCAATACTTTTTTTTAAGTGTAAAATTTATATTCGTCCAGACACATTTTCAGAGCCTCAAATTAGAGGGTGCTGCATACCATTATTTGATCTGAATAAAAGGTGACATATTTCAATAAATACGTCATGAACATTTCCTCATGTCCATGGGTGTTCCCATGGCAGTTTAATGAGCTGCGGTATATACATTTTCTTAAAAAATATTAAAGATACGTTTCCTACTGATATATTTCACTAAATTCTCTGCACGCAATGTCGTGCACCAGCATCTGTCCAACATTGAGTTTCCCAACTGATTAATAATGAGCATCTTTCCAACCTCTTTTCCCTTTGCAGTTTAATGTTTTTTTCCTCTTATTTTTCAATGTGGTTGCGACTTTATCTAGGCTGCTAATGTATATTCTACAGCCAGAATATTATGAACTTACTCTGGACAGGAACATGATGTTTTTGTTCATACTGAACTTTGTAATCTCACTAACTGTAGCACATTATATACTTATGGGACAATTTCTGTTTTATAAAATTTAAGAGTGATTTAATGTCTTAAACTCAGCCTATTAATTTCCAAAGCTGTTTGTTCTACATATTAAAGTAATAACAATTATATCTATTGCATAATGGAAAGCACAGGGAAAAGAAAAAATTCTTTCCCATAAAGATTTATTCCCATAAAGAACAATTAAGCTGTTGAGGTTTCACTGTCTGTTGAAGAAGTAAAGTACCTTGAGGAGAGATCAATGCATAAGAGGAACAACATGCCTAAAAGCACTGGACAACATCAGCCTGTATTTCTGGAGCTGTTCCAAACTTGGCAAAGTCTTACCCCATGTATTGTACACGTTTTGTTTTACAGAGAGTGTGAATTTAACTTTGAAACAGAAAAGGGCAGCTTCTTTTTTGCTTGGAGACTTTGAGTCATTTGGTACCTTTTTTGACAGAAATGTTACAGCTGTTATGTTCATGCAAACTGCAGTAGCAGGTCATGTTAGTGAGCATAAGAAGGGCTTTTCTGGGGACATCCCAGTTTTTACTGTGTTTAGTGGTGGCGTCTGAAATCTCAAGCGTGTGTTGAGTTACCTTGTGTTTGAAGTGGTGGATAGGTACTGTGTTGTCATTGCAGAATAGCACTGATAAGCTTTTCTCCTTGCTGCAAAATCTGTTTTCTCTTTTTTAAAAAGAAAGATGGTTTATGACACTTTTTCTTCAGTGGATTTTTCATAATGTTATATTGAGAGGATAGATTCCATCAACTTTTATAGAGTTGCCAGGCTTATAGAATCCTGTTAGATTTTTCCTAAATGTGATGCAAGAAATAACAAATGAAAACTAGTCAGTAGGTCTTTTCTAAAAACCATGATTGATATTTCCAACTGTACTGAGACCATTTTTATAATTACAATTGTAGAAAAATCCTGATTCTTTTTTTAAATTATTTATTTACTTTTTATTCCCTTCCTTCCCAAATATTACCTGTAAGACTGTGATAATTCTTTTAAATGGAAATGTAAAAAAGCATTTAACTTAAAGAATAATATCATCAGTAGGAAAAAGTGGAAAGGCAAAAATTTACTTAAGCAGGAAATTAGAAGGAGATTTCAAACAGTTAATCTTAAAGCTATCTTACAGTGGGAGCAACAGGCAGTAAAACCTCCCTGATCTAGAGATTAAATAGATGAGTTTGCAAAAATTAGTCTGTGTTTTCAGGAGGATTCTAAGTTGCTGGCACTTTAGGTTCTTACTGGTGCCTTTAAACAGAGTTCAGATCAAAATGTTACTAACTAAAAGAAATTCCAAAATTGTCAAAGTAGCTCAGCACTACACTTTCTAGAAAAGCAAACCCTACCGAAGACCCACAGCCCTTGAGCAGCCTGACTAAATGTAATTGTTATTCCTTATTTATGTATAAAAAATCCAAAGTAGGAAAGCAGCTGCCCCACACACAGTCTATGACAGCAGCAACAGGTTATTTGACTACAGTCTTTCAGAAGTAGAAATTTGGCATTTGAACTTCTCCATGGCAGAGCATGAGAAAAACAACAAATTCATTTCAATAATTTAATTTTAATCACCATATTTCAATACTCTTGGCACAAGAGATGGACTTTAGTCTTCCAACATAGGATTCAATGTATCTTCCAGATATACAAACCGTGAAGCTCTGACAGACTAGAGAACACCTCTATGGTGTTCCCTGGTTCTGTCATGTTTATGTGTATGATGATCACAATGTTGCTGTGCATTCTAATTAGTGCTGTTCTCCACTTGAAGAAAGTTAACTACTACCAGAAATGTGTCCTCTTGGAGAAGGGTGGCTAGTGTTGTAAGGACATGGCTATACTCTGAGCCCTTGTTCTGGTCTCTCTTGGGAACTTGACTCTTGTTACTTGTGCTGTGCCTTTTTCTAGGGGAGCTATTTAACTTAGGCTGCCACTTACCATTATGTTGAAGGTATCTTCGCGTTTAAGATATCTGGAGTGCATGGCAGCATGAGGTTTTGCTCTTTCACATGCTACATTTACTGTAATTTCCTGTTGTGAAGCAAATATTATAAACGGGAGAATTCTGCTTTCACTTTATTAGGGGTCAGATTTCACTTGCTTGTCACAAAAGATATAAGAATCTGATCTCGAGTGACTGCTATGTAGCAGGCAATTTGCAAAATATTCCTTTGAACACCATGATCCAGAAAAAATGGACGTAATTCCATAAAGACTTCAGAAGTCACTCAAATGGATTTTGATCTGATAAGAAAGACAGGCAAATACCAAGAGAAAACGGCTAGCAGAAGGTGACATGAAGGAATGTATCAAGGAAAGTCCTGCTTCAGCGCAACTCATATTACATCATCTGGCCCTCTGTCTACATTGTACAAATTTAAACCAAATTCTTCTAGGAGCCTCTAGTGTGATCCAGGTCATGCTCACAGTGAAGATGATGCAGAATTTCCTTTATTCAGTTCAAACATATTTGTCTTTCAAATATTCTAAGCATCAATAGCTTCATTTCAGTTATCTGCTTTCAACCCACCATCTGAAAGCTGCTTCTACTGAAACTCGCTAAACAGGAACTGGATGCAAATAATTAATTTTCTGACAAATGGAGGAAAAAAAAAACAATATGGCATCTGTCTTCTACCCTCATGAACTCCATCAGTTCTGGCTGAGGGTGACACTGTGCCCACAGTCACTGTGAAGTGTAAGGATATCCTGTCTCACAGAGGGAAAAGTTAATACAATTCAAATTAGTTCAAACCATCTTCTTTCTTTAAATAATGTTGCTCAGTCTATTATGTTTGCAGGCATAAGGCATTTGTTTAAATAACCATCAAAGTCTGCTTTTTTATCTGTATTCATTTAACATTAGTTTCTTCTTTTCCCATGCTCCCCATGGGTTACAACTAATTCAGGGAGATACTATGTCTTAAAAGTCTTAATAATTCAACCTGAGATAGACTACCATCATCAACAGAATGTTCTTAAGGAAGGCAAACCTGTCAGAGAAAATATTATATGCCTTTTTATCCCACCTCCCTTGGCAGGTGTGGGGGGAGGTGATCTTTTACAATACTCTGTCCACTTCACAGGAAAAATCACAGGCCCTCCAGAGGTGGAAAATGAAACAACAATTAATTTTGTTGTAAACTTCCTTAAAGCTCTGTCGGGAGCAACAGAAGTCTTGGCAAGTTCTTAATCTTATAAAAGATATGAAGCAGAGTGAGAAAAGGAGAAAGGAAAGAAGGAAGGAAAGGAAACAAATTAAAATAGGATCACTACCCCACAGATCTAGTGACATCTCAGTCAGGGAGTTGTAGTCCTCTCTGCTGTAGTCCTTCAAGGTCCTTGGTGAAGTTCTTTTGGTGAGTGTGTCCACTGGGGCCCAGGGTGGAGGAATGTGTGCCACAGGGCTGAAGAATGGCTTACAGAGTCAGGCTCTCTTGGATTTTTCCCACAGGTGGAGACTCATTTGTATGTTTGCACGTGCATCCTGAGCCATTCTGGAATGTTCCATGTGGTGGCAGGGGTATCACCCCCAGACCCAGTTAAAACTGTGCCCTGATGAGCACGGATGTTGCAGTGTTACAGTGTGGTGTAGCACTGTAGGCAGTTTGGGGTTTTGTGGGGATTTCCAGGGTTGTGATGGTGGTGGTGTTTTTTTCTCTAATGTGAGCTTCTTATTTAGATTTTAATAGTGTTCTTGTGACATTTTGATGTCTATAAAGAATATAAAATTATACACATGGCTCAAAGCATGACACCTAGTCTGCTTTGTGTGTTGTAGCAGCTGGACATAGAATTCTACAGCTCCTGAGGAAAAGGAAGGAAGCAGACACAAACTGACAGATCTGAAATTGCTTTGAGAACTCAAATGCATAAGCCACTATTGCAAGAGCCTATATTTCCTTGCAGTGAAGTGTGTCTCTCAAGTTAATTACATGACCTTAATGATCATGTGCTATGTCATTTGGCAGATAGGATGTTGTTACTACTGAATAGCTGATCACTTGAAAAAAAGAGGTATAATTTCTTAGTATGATTATCAGTATTTGTAACTTACCAGTGTTCTGAAGCTGCTTGAATATATGTCAGCATGTGGCTTCATGACATGTATCTTCAGGTCTGCTGGTTGCCGGTGTGTGGCTGAGAACAAATGCTATTCCAGCCGTGTAAGAAGGGGGTGTGTGGGTGAAAATTACCAACATGACTAAGTGGAAGATGTGAAGCAAGATCTTATGTGCCAGTGTAGCATTCTTCTTGAACTACAAAGTATGCTGTAGAGCAGTTGAACTGTTCTCTATTATGTCTAATCTAGATCACTGTTGCCAACGCTCTCAAGTAGGTAAAACCATATAATTGATTTTCCCCAACATTATTCCATCGATAAGTATACCATGAAGCTACACCAAACTGGATTTTGGCCTGCTGTTCTTCCTCACTCTTTCTGTCCCTCCTCTGTTTCCTGAGTGTTTACCTACTATGTCATTTTTACATCCATCAGCTCAATAAAAGAAAATTACTTGTCAGAGTGAATATTGGTCTAGTGGCATAGTAAAATTGTGGACATCATAGCAAATGCTCAACCAACATCTAGTGAAAATCATATCCTTTGAAACTCCAAAAACACCCAAGAAAGCCTTTTAAATCACCATCTTCAGTAACAACAGGACAGAAATTCCAGAGAGAAGGACATTAAGTATTCTAAACTAAAGTCTCATTTAATGCTACAGTATCCATATACTTCATCCTTCTGGAAAAGTGACAAGGAAAGGCCCAGCCATGAAATGCGAGGCTATTCTTTCAAGTATTGCATAAAAACTGGTGTAAAATTCTGCCGTGTTGTTAAGAGTGCTGTATGGTCTTTAAGATAGGGAGGTATGCTGATCTTATCTATGGCAGTGGGTATCACAGAGATAGAGTGTGCTCACACCTGTGTAATCAGAAGCAGAACTGAAGGGTTAGTTGACCAACATTTTATTAAGTTTTGGGTTTTCTTGGTGATGTCTTGAAGAAAAAAACTGTAACCTGGATGTGGTCATCAGCTGCCAGTTAGAGTGCAAGCCAAATAGAAAAATAGCAGCAAGATGACCTGCTCACAATAAGCAGAACAAAGAGCTCTTGATCCTTGTGTAGCCAGCTTAATCTATTCAATACTGCACTTTCCCATCGATAAATGTGGATAATTGCACTCCCCATTTTAGGGGGGATGCTGTGAGGGTAAATACATTACCCAGTGTTTAGATGCATTGGACAAGACAGCTGTAAAAATATTGGGAAAGAGAATATTTTGTATGGCAAATAGACAAATCTGAAGGAGAGACAGGAATGTGCTAGTAAGAGGCTTTGAAATTCAGTTCTCACCCTACACTCATACTGAGTGTGCAATTAACAATAAGAAAGACAAATTTAGCAGAAAATCAGGTTTTGTTGGTTTTTTTTTGTTTTGTACTGGCTGCTGGAGATGATACTGACATTGTCTTGATGTCAAAATGATTACAATCCTGCAGCAGCAGAGAAGCTGTCCATGGTTGAGCTCCCCTGGATTATTCTAACACCCGTTAGTGCCTTGAAGCTGCAATATGGGTCTTTAGCATAATTGAATCTTATGCTTTGTGGGGTTGGGAAGGGTTCTTGGCTGTGTTTGCCTAGCTGGGGGACACAGTATGAGTTCCTTGAAGTCTTTATTTCTGAGAGAAAATGTCAGATCATTAGACACCAAGATACTGCAACGATACTGACACACTTATACCCGTTTTTTCCTTGTCAGGCAACAGACAATTTTAAAAGTTCTAGGGCAAAGAGGTTCCCAGCTTCAGTGATTTTTAGGGAAATTCACAAAAGGCAATGTTATCTTCTATGAATATATTTCAGGACACAGAAAGAAGCCTTTCTATTATTTTCAGTGAATGTTACTGCAGAGTGCAAGTAAAAGAAGAATGTGGCCAGCTTTTCACAGAAAGTGTTCAGTGCCCTTCTGACAGAATTTGCAACTGATAGTGTTTTCTTACCTGTAAACCCTGGCTGTATTGGCAGGCTTGCTGGGGAATGCTTCGCACACTAGGTCAAGGTGAAATCAAGAGAAGAAATCTTTACAGTCGCTATTGTGAGAGGGTCATCTTGCTACTATTTTTACTTTTGGCAGGAGCTTGGAACCCACTATATCCAACAAAGGCAAATGATGTTGCAAATTTAATTAAGCAAGCCACATAAAATCAGGAAAATTGCAGTGCATGGTCAAGAGTAGTTTTTTATATATTGGAATTGCATCAATAGCTAATTGAAAAGGTTTTTCATAATTAGTTTTGGTCACGGTTTAAACCTAATAGGCAGTATAGCCCCACACAGCAGCTCGCTCACTCTCCCCTTGCCCCCAGGGAATAGGGTAGAGGATCAGAGGGTAAAAATACAAAAACTCATGGGTTGGGATAAAGACAGCTTAACAGAGAGAACAAAAGAATGTGCACACAAGGAGAGAAAAAGAAGGAATTCATGCAATCCTAGAATACCAGGTTGAAAGGGTCCTCAAGGATCATCTGGTCCAACCTTTCTAGGCAAAGCATGACCTCGACAAAATGTCCCAGCATCCTGTCCAGCCAGATCTTAACAGCTTCCAATGCTGGGGAGTCTACCACTTCTTTGGGGATATTATTCCAGGGGCTGGTTGTTCTTATTTGAAAAATTTTCCTCTTATGTCTGGTTGGAATCTCCCCAGTAGTAACTTGTGCCTATTACCACTCATCTTTTCTATGTGACTGCTTGTAAGAAGGGAGTCTCCTTCTAAGATTTTGCCCTCTTCACTGTTGTGTATCCCTGGCAGCCCGGCCTTGGGCTTCCTGCAGCAGTCTTTCTGGGCTCACCATGCTCTGATCTCCCTTCCAGTGAGGAGGACATTGTCATAGAGGAATTTGCTCACCAAAAGCTCGGGGGGGAGAAAGCCAGCAAAAATGAGAAGGAGGCTGACACTTCATTCACTGCTTCCCATCACAGGCAGGTTTTCAGCTATCTCCAGGAAATCAGGGCTCTATCATATGTAATGGTTACTTGGGAAGGCAAACACCATAACTCCAAACATGCCCCCTTCCTCCTTCTTCCCCTGGCCATTTGGGTCTAGCTGTCCTAGCTGTGCACTCCTAGTCTACTCTCTAGCAGATCAGTGTGAAATGCAGAAAAGCCTTGATGCTGTGTAAGCATTGGTCAGCAGTAACTAAAACATCCCAACGTTATTAACACTTTTCAGCACAAATCAAAAGAGTCCTACTCAAGCAACTCAGAAGAAAGCTAACAATATTCCAGAAAAAAAAAAAAAAAACAACCCCCCCCCAAAAAAAAAAAAAAAAAATCAACCCACTGTAAAACAGAAGAAACAAATATGATGTCTGCAAATCTATTTATATGATTTGTATTATGGCGGAATCTGAGTATTTGATGAACTTTCATATGCTTATTGTCAGAGCATCCCAGTGACAGAGGAAATACTCTATTTGGCCACTGCTAATCTGAAGGATAATGAGGATAAGAGTCAGAACTTTTCCAGTGTCATCACAGGAAACATGTGGCCGCTAGCTGACTGGTGCTCAAGTTATGACCATAATACAAGGCTTTTGAACTACTATCACATTTATTATGCAAGTCAATATAAGGTTTAATGGAAAAAGTTAAATCTGAAAAATCTTGTGACAAAGTGGAAAGTGTCTTTCACTCCAAACTTGAGATGATGTGAGACTTGTTATTTCCTGCAGTACAGTTTTGTTTTTTCTCTAGTGAGTTCCTAGCTTCTAATGATCTGTTGTGTGTTTCCTTTCTTTGCCTTTTCTTACCCAACAATAAAACATGGGAAGGTGAAGAAAGGATCAAAAAAACAGAGACACCTTCTCTCTCTCTTCAGGAGTAATTTTCTCCAGTTTATGCTATATTTGTCATGCTGTACATTAACCTGTTAAACCATGACACCTGTGATGCTTCACAGGTTAATGTACAGATGTATAGCATCTCTGCATTAGAGATGGAGGAATGCAAGGTAGATAGTTCTGAAGTATTGACAATAGGCACAAATGTAAATAAACTTAAGCTTCTTGTGGTTGTGTGTGCATGTGGTGGACTTCAGCATAGCTGAAACATCTGGCCACATAGGTGGGAGCTTCTGAAGAAAAAACATGAGATGCTAGTTCTTGTTCTGAAATCATAAGATACTCCAATTTGGTACTGAGATAGACTTAGTTCCTCATCAATGAGTCCTAAATGGGGACATATAAGAACGTGCTCAGGTGTTATGTAGGCACTACCAGCACTTAAAGAATTTCTCTGGTCTGCACCACAGGATGCAGGAGAATGTTTCTGGCACCTGAGGCACTTCCATCCTCTCCTTCTTCATTACTATCCTGTCTGCAGAGCCTTTTCATTCACATTTTCTCACTCCTCTCTACCAACTGCTGTTGCACAGCATTTTGTTTTTACCTTTTCTTAAATATGTTGTTATAGAGGCACTACTGGTTTTGACTGACTTAGCCTTGGCAGTAGTGAGTCTGGCTTGGAGGCAGCTGGAATTGCCTCTGTCTTGTATGGCTTTTGGTGTCTGCTCATAGGAGCCACCCTTGCAGCCCCCTCGTGCTACCAAAATCTTGCCACATGAACCAAATAAATTTTAGGCAATGTGGCTGGATTGAGAGGGATTATTTTGTCAGTCCTTTAACTTTTGTGCATCTCATGGTTCATAGTTTTGAGCTCTAATATGCGTGTTATTGCAGGACTTTGAGAACTGGAGATTTGAGAAAGAATAACAGAAATAACCATACTACTGTCAGTTGTCGTGTTGTAAGACATCAGAGTTGATACTGTAATAGTGTGGAATGAAGTAAATCACAATGCTACTTTTTCAGCAGTACTGGAAAAAGTAGAGTGGGAATAAAGGATCTAACTGCCCTGTCACAGATACTGTCCTGGTCTGTCTACTGGTTTCACTGGCATAAGCAGGTATGAGTCAGTTTGGAATAATGCATGAGATGAATAAAGGAATGTGGCAAAGAGAAATTACATTTCAAGTTAAACATCTGCTTCAAATATTGCTTCTCTGCCATCCATCCTAATATGAGCTGATTTAGGACTGGAACAGTTTACAAATATAGGTGTTTCTGTTTGATTGCTTGGGGTTTTTTGATTCTTTCCTTTGGTTTTTGGAAGCTGAGTTCACAATGTCTCTAATGCCTGAATTCAGTGTAAGCAGCAACTCCGTCGATTAGTATCCCCATAGAAATCAGGTGAGTTCACTTGAGGGTAGCAGTGGGTCACCAAGGTGAAAGAAACCCTTACTGGAGTGTGTTTGGAAGTCTATGCTGCTGATCTTGTAAATGAGCTTTCTTTACAGCCGTACTATGGAAACTGAGGTTAATTTATAAAGTGTAGTGTTTCCAACTGAAAAAATACCAGACAGAGTTTTACATGTCATTTAAAAACACACATTGAAAGACAAGAGCAACTGGCAACAGCACGGCAGTTTGATGACAGTTATTTTGATCTTTTATATTCTTAGAACCTATTACAGGTAGACTCCTGAAGATGCATCTGTGAAGTTTGTAATTGGTATGCAATAGTGATACTGTGGGGTAGGGAGGAGAATTCTGTTTTTTTTTCACAATGCTTTTTGCATGTGCTTGTTTTCAAGCATGTTTTCTGTAAAGAAGAAGATTTTATTTATTGGATGGTAGAAATCCACACATGAATTTACGATGGCATATTCTAGTTTACTCATAAGACATATAAGTATTCAAATCATTTAAGGAGGTATCAGATATACAGAAAATATTACACTTTGAAATATGAAACAATATAGAGGATTTCCTAGAGTGTTGAAGGTGATATTTAATTTTGTGCTTAAAATGAAATACGCAAATAGTACACATGATTAAGAATTTTCAGCTGTATTTCAAACCTGCTTAATGGAAATGGATGCTTAAATCTTATTAATTGAGTGGGAATTTTGTGTCCATATCACTAAGCAAGCTTTGAAGTTTAAGTCTTTATAAACCTTAAATGAGTTGGCCCGTTCGTGCTGGGCAATAACATTCTGCTACTTGATTGAACGGAAACTATTTGGGAGATTTCAGGAAATGGAATTTCTTTCTTTTGCAAACTCCAGGTCATGTTCTATTATGTAAGTGTTGCAGCTGGATGAAAACATAATTTTTTTTTATTTCAATGGAAATTTAATTTCATATTTTCCTTAATAGAGTGAAACAAAAATAAAAAAAATGCTACTTTAAACTGAGTTGATACTTTGGAGGAGTAATTCTTCTGTTGTACTTCTATCTCTTTCTTTTCCCCATTCCTCTTCCATATCCAGTGTAGAAAGGGGGCCCACAAGAGCTAGAGGTTTAGAAAGAAATGAAGAGCACTGTAGGCAGTTCTATCTGATCTGAATGGAGGGGTTTTAAGATGTTAAAAAAAAGATGAGACAATGAAAGTTTTTATTGTGACATTGTTGCTATAATTTGAAAACCACCTTCTTAGTCTCCTAAGAAATAAAAACTAATAGAAATAAAACTCCCACGCACTCCTAGCTAGAACTTTTGGAAGAAGAAAAATGTTTGCAGGCCCTGCTGTACTGTGACACTTTATCTGTATAAAACTCAGTCTTATCCATTTGTTGAGATATGGTGAGCTTCCCATGACAGTATTCCAGAAATATAGTTCAGTAACTTGTGCAATTGCACATTTAGCAGGTTGAAGTTAGGCATTTAAATCTTTTTAATATTTGAAATGTTAACTTCAATTTACCATCATTGTGCTTTTCATTGCAGCATTCTGACTTCCTTAGGTATCACGTTATATTTTATTTAGGCTATTCTAACAACATAGACATGTAGCATCATTGTGCAAGCAAATGGTAGCTTTCTGCTCTAGGCTGATCTCTTTCTCCTTGTTCTTTTTTCTACTTTCAACCTCTGTGTCTTGGTTTTCTATGCTCTCTTGCGAAGCCCTGTGGCATGCTTTCAGAAAAGACCTGATGAAGTAATCTTTCTAAGTTTATTAAAAGTTCTTCCAAAGTAAGAAATCTGGTTACCACAGACTGAAGAAAATATGTCCTTCCGTTAAGTCAACAAGTGTTGCTTTTTCAGTGGGTTTATTTAACTGTATCACTTCTTTCTCTTTTTTCAAATCTTCGTCCATACTTTTTCTATTCCTTGACAACACAGCATCTCAGCCCCTTATTTTTAATTAAAGCTATCCACCTTTATCCAGTGTCCTTTTTATATGGATTTGCACTTTCTTTCCCTTATTTTGTATGCAAGTGCTTCCTCTGCTTCTGTTTCTGAAACCATATTTTATTACCTCTATGCCTATACTAAACAGGTGTTCTTGTTACTAATGATTCCATCTATTATCATTGCTTTCTTCACCCTCTAAGGATTAATATAGGGCTAAAGTGATAGCCAGCATCCCTAAGAGCTCAAAATTTTTTGTCGTGTATTATTTATTGATAGATATAAACAATATTAGTTTGATGATTCTGTGGAAAAAAAAAAAAAACACAACAAAAACCAAACCAAAAACAAACAAACAAACAACCCCAACATATTCACCCTTTGTATTAATTAGCTAATGCAGAGTTGAAGGTTGTCCAGCAGACACACAAGAAAGAGGTACCATCCTTCTTTAAATTAAAGAGCTGTGGGAGTAGGTAAACTGAAATTTGTTTACGATAAGTAATCACTCTTATTCTAATATATCAACTGTGAAGCTGTCACTTTATTTGGAAAACAGCTGAGGTTGTTTCAAAGTTAGCAATTAATTTATTTATTAGTTGATGAAATGTTGGCTGTGGATTGCTAACCAAATAGCATTTTTATTATTTATTTTCAATCTTTCTGTTCTGTTTGTATGGTTAGCTCAAATGAGCTAACTGTTGCCTGGTTATATGAAGACATGTAAGCAGTGAAAAAGTTGTATGTAGCTTCATTGGATATTGTTGCTATCCTGAGGCCCTTTTGTCACCCTTTTGATGGGTCATATGTCTGAATTTCTCATACAGTTTGTAGCAAGGGTCTTAGAGGATCCAATTTTGAGTCCAAGTGTCCAAGAATATACTTAAAATGATGGTAACAGAAAGCTTATGATTTTTCTCTCTTTCACTTCATTTTCCTACTCACAGAAGCAAATCAATGGGAAATAATGTGCAAAATCATCTCTAGTGTAATTTTATCCCTTAAAAATCAAGACATGCCAGATGGGCCAGGCAATCCATTGAAGACCTTGCTGGGACTACTGAGGGACTGTATTGCTTAAATGATGCTGCTGTGATGGGTAATATCTAAGGCAACCATCAAGATCATTAAAAGTGGTGGAAGTGGTCCCTTAAGAGTGCTGTTTAATCATCAACTTCCGTCTTATGGCTCACCAGCAGTCTTGCCAAAAGTTTTTTATATAGGGCATTGTGGTGATGTGCATGTCAAAACACCAGCAATGAATTTTTGTAGCTAATTTAGAAGTCTGGGTACTTTGCAGGACTTTTGGATATTCAATTTCAGCACATCCTTCATAGGGAGAGCTTGCTTGTCATTCACTTCTTAAAGAAAAACATGGCAAAACTCAATAAAAGAATAGAATGTCTTTAGGGAATGAAGACTCAGAGAGAGAAAAAAAAAATCAAACAAAATGTAATTTATCTGCAAATAAGATTGACAGGAAATAAACCATCATTTGGAGCCTTGGCACTTATAGGTTTACTGAAGGCCACTGTGGTTGTTTATTTTCTTACATTTGCTTCTTGCATATAGTGTAATTTAGTTTTCATTGTGAAATGATTATGCCTTACGCTTTTATTTAAAATATCTCGGAAACCAAGATGAAAAATCAATAATACATAAAAAGCTGATCAAGATAAAATGTTTAAATAAAACACCTGTCAACAAAGACGAATGTTAGCTGATAGTTAACATAATAAAGGTAAACTATGTTTCTGCTTTAATAGTATTTTTCAAATCGGTTTCTGTCCTGTATTCCTGTTGATCAAACTCTGGCTTTGCCACGGGGCTTTGGTGAGTTCAAGTATGGCATTAGAAATGTGGATAAATAATTTTTTTCTTGACATCTCTTGTGTATTTGAATCATTGACAGGATTTTCATCTTCTGTGCACTGTAATCCCCAAAGAACAATGGATTTATGTATATGCTAAGAATGACCAAGTTTAATGAGATCATTACATTACTTCTGATGTTACATCCAAATGGAAAGCATTTTTCCACAGTGACTTACCACATTTCACACACTTTCCTAATGAGTCTTCAGACTGGATAACAGTACAAACAAAAAAGGCCTACCATGTATTTAGACATTGTCAAAACTGTTGAGTATTTCCTGATGGAATTCATACATGTGCCTAAATAGGCAGATGGATTTTTAAGAACCCACTCCCTGCGCTGTCCGAAAAGCGGATTTTGCCTGGAGTGCAGTAAACCAGTTCCACATGCTCAGGAGAGATACTGTTTATTCAGGCCTGGATGCTTGGTGGACTGTTCCACAAATGAAGCACACCAATGTTGGCTTTTTTCATTACATTTTATGGCAATATTTGCTGTGTCATTCCTTCTAATCACTATGCATACTCAGGGAACGTTCTTCACTTGGGATGGGGTCTTTTCAAGCTGTGGGTGTGATTTTTAGTGTTATAATGAAAGCTGTTCACTTTCGGACACCTTAGAAGTTAGTTCTTTTGCCAAGTTAGGTAACTGAATAGTCACTTTGTCAAGATTTCAAATAACTCATCCGTTAGTACTACCAGTCTTGACTGTTCTCCTTTGTTGCTTCAAATACAGCCAATATCTGGTTGTGCCTATGAGTTCCTTATTTTTTTAAAAGGGTCGCATCATCCCAGACCCAAGATGCAGTGACTATGTAACTATGGGTATGAATTGCACATACACAATATAGCAAGCAATATATCACCTGCAGCCCCTATGGAGAATGAAAGAAAATGACCACTTCTTTCAGCAGAACATTTTGAAAACCTGTCACCTTCATTCTGTTGGTTAAGTAAGAGTAGAGCTTCTTTGGAGATTTGTCCAATGTGAGTATTGAACACTTCGGAAAATTTGGCTGTCTTTAAAGCTCCACTTAATTTTTGGCAAATGTGCCAGTTATTCTTTGTTTTGTTTTCCAAACTTAAGAAATAATTCTCAAGCATAGGTGGAAGTTTTCAGTGTTGGTATTTAGTGAGTGAGTAGCGGCATAAAAGATTGGAGAGCCTTGTTGCACACATTAGTATTTAAACCATTGTCAGCACAGTGACATTAGTTCTCAAATTTGCATGTAAATACACATTGCCAATCATGACAAGGTATGTTTGAAGCAATGAGCAGCTGCAAGGGTGAAATAAGTAGGGTGCAGGCACGCTAAATATTTTGTGTTGATGGCGAAACATAAAAGTCTGGTGATGGTGACTGCTATCTCAGAAAAACCACTCTTTAGGAGGATTTGAGGTTTCATTTTCAAGGGTAAATATTCCTCTCTGCAGAAACACCGTTTTGCCATGTCAAAGTATTTACACCTTCCACTAAGCAGAATTTCCAAATTATGTCATTACTATATGCATATCCCATTAGCACAGTCACCATGTCATTCATATCCCTGTAATGATCACTTCTGAAGCATTTGCACCCAGTGTTTGGCTGGCTGGTTGCCACTTACTCAGTGGTAAGATTATTGATTGCAGGCGCCTATTAGGAAAGTATGAAGCAATAAGCTATGAGAGCTGTTGATAATTTAAAAGGTGAAGCTGGCAGTTATATAGGGATCGGGGGGATTATTATATACGGGGCCTGAGTAAATATGACTGATTGCTGTGGCACTGCTGTGATGACTGTTTGAATTAAAATGTATCATTATTGTTTATTTTTTTTGTTTGGGTATTTTTTACTGCATTTTAAATCTGCATCTTTTTAATGCAAGCAGCCTATTCTACACTAGAGCTAGAAGATGCTACTATAATTTACTGATTTATGAATATATCCCTCTGTTACATTATTTTCATCTCTTAGTACAGGCTTTTTTTTCTTATTTTTCATTCTGCTAACAATATTTGAATGAGACACAAATCATGTACCTGATTTTGAATTCTGCCTCTTCCTCTGCTGCTGCTGTTACATTGTCTACAAGGATTTTTATTCTAATTATGAAAAGGCAATGAAGAGTGTTTGAAGGAATACATTTAAAAAAAGACCTATTTTGGTCTCTTTCTGGTTTGACTTTTAGATCTCACATGAATTGAGCCTCATTTTAAATTTAAATAAAACAGACATACAAACAAAAGAACTCATCAAAACAGGTTACTTTAACATTGAATCAGTTTGTTTCAAGTTGCTTTCTGATAGTTTGAGCTTTCATGAGAGCTTACCTGCAAATATTAAATGTATGGCCTTATTTTAGATCTTTTTTTTCTGCGATGAATAGTGCTGTTCTGTGATCTTAAGAAGCTATCTATCTAAAGAAGAGAACAGAAAAATGCTGTAGTTCATAAAAAGGCCCCAAATGTGGCAACTGCTTGTGTTTAGTGTGAGGAGGTCTGTGATGTCTAGGATTCAGGTTTAAAAACAATCATTTTTCATTAGTTTCAGATCAGCTGCTTAGCAACAGCAGGTAGAAGAAAAGCATCTAACATTCAGATTGCTGTATATTCAGTGCTTGTGATGCATGGACCAATAAGACTTTAAGTGTGCTTACAAGTGCACTGAACTTGTCGAGGTAGTTTAACACAAGTGCAGAATTGACACTTTTTAAATTGGAATCTGTTTAAAGAGAAGGAGCTGAAATTCACCTATGGAATAATTTCATAGTGATGATGAAACTTCACTTCCCAGAGTACTCTTTTCTATAAGATTTGCAGATGTCTTGAATAAAGGATGTTTCTCAAGCACACAGAAAATCCTTACTTCCAATGCCTCTCCTGTCTCCCATTTCTAAGAGCAACACACTTGGCCCCTCAGATTATGTCTGGAAAAACTTGATTCAGTCTGCATTGCAGAGAAATAAGTTTCTTTCTATTCAATGAAAAAATTTCCTGTAAATTCAAGAGACTTGTGAAATCCCTTTTGTTTCATACAACCAGTGCTTGCTTGTATTCAGATCCACCTCTTTGCATTTCTTCTGCAGAAGGAAAGTTAATGGAGGTGTTTGGAATAAAGTGTTCTCACCTCCTCCTTCTTCACATCCCTATGAACTTCACCAACATGTTCTTGGCTCTGTGGTATGTCTTACCATGACCCTGGGGATTTGCTTGGTTACAAGAATAACAAGCCCTGTTGTAGTATTTGGGCCTCTCACTGATTATAGCTAGAGTATGAATTCCATAGTAATATTCTGATAAAAGACTTCCTAAGTCCAAACCAAGGACCTGTGCTCCCTTTTCAAACCTACATCTACATTTTCCTCCTCAGGAACAAATGGTCTGTATGGTGAAGGCACTAGATAAATATACAAGGTGTATTCTGGAAAAGCTGAAAGGACTATGAATCAGTGAACACCTTCCCTCTTTCAGCCCTGCAGGAACAGATGGACTGGAGGATTCAAGGCATCAGTAATTTATGAATGGCTGGGACAGTGCTTCGCTTAAATAAAACAACACACAGCATGAAAAATATAGCTTGAGCCTTGTTGCCAGGCCTCCACTACTGAACTCTTCCATGGAGTGTATAAAGGAGTCACTTCTGAGTCTCTGCTTCTAGACTCTGATGAATAATACATTTAAATTCTTTAAGCGTCATATCTATGCATAGACAGTGGATAGGCCTAAAGAAATTAGTCCCTTAGATGTGATCTCCAGACTAAGTTCAGTTTGTTGGAAGAGTGTAGCATGTAGTACTGTTTTGAATGCTATAGCTTGGCAATTTCAGGAAATTGTTTGGATTTTAATATTAACTTTGGCCAAAGTTACTTTGGTATATGCTCTTGCTTCTCATTTTTTCATCTGGATACAGCAAAATACATACTTTTATATTTTATTTGGGTATTTCAGTATCTAATTTATTGCAATATATCCATTTAAGTGCTGCAATTGAATAGATTTCTACATAGTTTCCTGGGCTGAAATTTTCAGCACTTCTGTTATATACTTTTTCATATTCTTGCTTCCCAAAAGCTCAATGTAACAAAATGTAGGTTATATAAAAAGCTCATTGTAACAAAATGTAGGCTACGCAGAAAGCTGATGCTGCAGTTCCATGTTCACCTTAATCTACAGAAGTCCAAGCTCTTACTGAACAAGGTGGTGCCTCACTGACTGGCCTTTTGTTTCATTTCTTACCTTCCTTTTAGGTCTTTAAGGACCTTTCCAACCCAAACCATTCTATGATTCTATACTGTTCTGCATTGTAACATGTTATGTACCAGTTAAAAATGTTTGTTTATTGCATGTATCATTACCCTGGGTAGATCATATCTACTTCTGTCAGAACCAAAACAGAGAAGAATTTCATTGAGGTCAAGATGAAGTCTTGGTAACTGTGGATTTTGTTGTCCTTAGGAGTATCAAATATATAGCTAAAAATTAAATTTTTAATTGTTAACTTTTGCCTTTCATCAGACGGCATGTCCATCCCCTCAACATTCTTCCTTATTTTAACTAACTCCTTTAGTTTTACATTCCCTTTATGTTCCTCCAGCTCATTGCTTAAGTCATGCAAGGTCTTAAATGGCTATATTAAGTAACACCAGACTTATGGCAAGCCATGGAAAAGTCTTCATCTTTTGAGAAAGGAAAATGTCCACTGCCACAGCTTATTTTTGTCACTTCATGACTACCTCCTCTGTTGGAAAGAATTAAATTATTTCAATTCCTAAGATTTGTTAACCACTGAAGAAGCCAGAGCTGAAGGTTTGATTTCCATTGTGCTCTGCAAAAGAATGAGCAACTTGAAGCTTTCTTTGAAAGCAAAATGCCAGATACTCAGGTGTTCCCTCTGTCTGGGGAAATGCTGTCATATATCTTTTATGCAGTATTATTGTCCACTCTTAATTTTGCCTAATGAATAAGGTTTTCACATTCAGTGTGATTCATGTTAATGGCAGGAGGCAGGGATGATGGCACGAAAATTTTATGCAGTTGCATGACTTATTCTGCATAATACTAATATTCTGTGAGACTGATCTACATAAAACATTACATCCACCCTACTCATTGTGTATGTTTTTGCATACAAGGTCTGCTTATCACTGGAAAAAATCTCTTCATTTGTTATTTGTGTAGAGTTGACTTTGCTTCCTTTTAGCCAAATCCAGACTGAATCCTACGAGCCTGATCAATACCACACTAACTGCTCCATTAATCCTCTTTTGCTGCTATTTCTCTCTCATCTTTCCAGGAGACTGTTTTTACCTCAGAGCAGATAATTGATTTTTCTAGTTAATAAATGCAGCATCTTATCAGTGATATTTCCCACATATCCCTGTACTGCAGGTCCCTATCAGGGTCTGATAGATCAGAGCTACTTTTTGATTATTCCAAAGCAGTGACTGTACGTTCAACCTAATGCAAAAAGTCAGTGATATAACTGTCAAATAAGCCTAACTGGCTTGTACTTAGACCTTTTCACTTAGATGCTGCAGTAAGACAAGTAAATTTGCATGTTCCCATTTGGCAGGGAATTTTGCACAAATCATCGCACATATAAAGTGCCTAGGGAAAAAAAAAAAAAGACTACATAAATAAATGTGGGGCTGTAAGAGTTCTTGGACTTAAGGTTTTTAATTCAGGATCTCATTGTATTTATTCTGATTTGTAACTTAAGTAGATGACAAGAAGTGCAGAGCCTCATCAGCCTTCTTTTCACCATGCTTGGCTATTCATGGGGACTGCAGAAATCTGTTTCCTCAGAGGAAACTAAACCACTTGCACATTAGAAATGCTCATGATATTCAAGAGTAATCATGCTGCCAGTTTGGAAATCAGTATCATTTTGTCCTTAAACCAGTGCCCAACCCAGAATTTTCCCGAGGGCTATGATGGAGTTTAGACCAGGTTCAGCACTGTAGCAGGAATTTAGGGTGGACAAGGAGATGAGGTGTTTGTGCTGAAGAAAGTAAAAGTTGCGTGGTCTTCCTCACGCAGGCAGTGGACCGCATTCAATTCCTTCATCAGTGTACACTGTTTGTGCTCCTTGTGCCTTTTGCCCTAGGAATGTGATAGCTCTGTTGCAGATCTTTGATGGGCTGGATCTTTAATTGTGGCTTGCTGACTTGGAGATCTCTGTGCAGATAGGATTTGTCAGGGTAATATATAGCCCACAAAAATAATAGCTACTGTGTTCTGAACAAATTTGATGTGTACTGAGCATGGATTTCTATGTGAAATTAAGGAGGTGGGCATCTGTCAGAAATACCTGTGATAAACAAAGAAACCCACCATCTCCAGTGGTGTTGCAGTCCCACTGAACATGAAAAACAGCATAGTCAGCATTGAGAAAAAAAGACAGTTAACCTTTTAGTTTGTCAAGTCAGATCCTGAACATAAAGAGAAAATAGAACTGCAGAAGAGCACTGAGCAAAATGTTTGTCAAGGAGTTTTACATGCAGTCATAATGCAGTATTGCATTAATTGTGGTATTTTGCTGAATTGTATCATTATGAAATACTGAACAAAAAGATTGCTAGGTGTGTTTTCACATGACGTGATATTATTTGAATAGTTGTATATAATTTAATTTGTCCAGTAAGTCCAGATATCAGGTTCTGTTTCTGACTAAATTTCTTATGAATTATGTTTTTGTCACTGAGTCTCATTAAACTCAATAGATTTATTTTACATCTGTACTGATAGGCGCAGGGCAGTAAAATCATATGCACTTTTTATGCAGTGGCAGTATGTGCAAGGAACGAAACAAAGTGGGCAAGGGCAAAGTTACTTGCTGCTTCTTAGCTTTACAGATAGACACTTAGTTTCAAGATTCACCAGGACCTCCTTTTTGAGCAGAGAAAACCAGTTTATGGTTAACTGCTCTTTTTATCACTAAATTGCATGAGAAGTTGTTTGATCTTTAAAAAGTTTCTTGAGCATATAATAATCTATAAATAACTATTTCCTAGGGCCTGTTCCAGCAATGGTTAAAGCCATTATGAACAACATGGCCTTAAAAAAAGAAAGCTTTTCTTTTTCTTTATTTTTTGTTTGTTTGGGTTTGGTTGTTTTTTGTTTGGGGGTTTTTTTTGGTTGGTTGGGGTTTTTTGTGTGGTTTTGTTGGTGTTTTTTTCATTAGTTTGTGGGTTTTTTTCATTTTGTTTTTGTTTTGTTAGGTTTCATTCCATATTTGTTCCCCTAATTGCACAGAAAAGAGGTACAGAAGGTACCTCTGGTAAGGAAAAAAATCCAACTCATTGTTCTTGCTCCAATAAGTTTATTGTAATACTAAATTAAGGTTTGTCTTGATGCCGTATGTAAACGTGTGGGAAAGGATAATTAGTGCCTACTCTTTTCTCCTCAAGAGGTCCAAGTGAAATACACTGATGGAAGAAAAGTGGTTGGTTAGCTTTGGGGGATTTTTTTAAATGATTTCATTCATGAGATTCTCTTCCAGAAAACGTGACCCTCACTTCATCTGTTGTGTCACTTGAGGTAGTCCTTATCTATTGGCAAAAGAAAAAGCCTGTCTTGCAGGTGCTCAATGAGCATATATTTGAAGTGCAAGGCTCAAACAACACTGCACTTTTTTCTACCTAGAAGTGGCAGAAACTTTGACAGGTGCTCCAGGTATGCTTTTTGGTATAAAGAAGACAAGCTATGTTTTGTGAGGGAGACTATAGTCGGCATGAAAGCTGCTTAAAGCCTTGTTTTGTTGCTTTCCCCTTGAAAATGGAACATGGAGGTATGAAAGATGGGGCAAATACAGTTTTCTTACTCCTTGGTCTATTGAAATTTGATTGTACATTATGCAATGGAAATCCAGCTTATTCTTGTGAAAACTGGATGTTTCTGTGGGTGTTGTGGAACTGTAATAGTCAGAGTACATCTCAGCCAAGCATGAGGCAGTCAATCAGGTGAGCAAACTCAGGTGTTTGAGCAACCTGGTCTAATGGAATGTGTCCCTGCCCATGGCAGGGCATTTGGAGCTAGATCATCTTAAAGGTCCCTTGCAACCTAAACCATTCTATCATTATATGATTTATTAAAAAAAATCTGTTTCTCTCCATTGCCTGTAATTTTTAGGTACTTTAAACTTCTTGCACCTCTGGCAGAAGTAACAGGATTTTTCTATTGCTGATGTTCTATGTTCCCTCAAATTGGGGAATGATTTTGTTTGTACTTATTTATATGTTTAGTAATTTTCTTCAAAAAACTTATGTGTGTTACTGGCCATTAAAGTTAGGACCAGAAAGCATTTGCTAGGGCTGTGCTAAGGCTGTGCGTTCTATAAAATTTGGAGAGACTGAAATTGCCAGATTGAATCAGGCCACAAATCAGTCTTTTACTGCCCTCTTGCCTGTCAGTGACCTGTGCCAGATGCCTCTGGGAATGGAAAAACTGCAGAGATAAGGCTGCCCTGGGGCTCTGCTATATACTTTTGCCACAGTAGGTTTCACCTGTCTCTATTTATTAGGGTTGTTACCCTCAAAATGCTGAGGTGTTTACCCTTCCTAAAAATTGTAACTGTAATAATAAATCTGGATGGTTTTGCTATGCATAGAAACATTACCCTCTGCTAAGTTCTTTGCTTCATAGATATCCTTTGGCAAAATTTCATGTTCTGTTGACATTCTGGGAGAAAAAATATTCTTCTTTGTTGTCTACATTTGTCAGACTTGGCTTTCATTGCAAGTTCTTTTGGTCTTTTCTGAGATGTCCAGATGTGATGCGTTTTGAATATTTATTATGATGTTCATTCTTACTCATTCTCATTTTTAAGGCAAAATACCCAGGTCTTTTCTGCCTCTCTTCCACTCTACTTTGGGGCATTTTCCTGACATGTAGTGACATTTTGTGAACAGTTTCAGGTATACTTACACCAAGTGTGAATTCTCTCTTCACTGCAGAATAACCTTCCTTAGGCATTGGATCTAAGGCAAGCAAAACTTAGGATGCTGTTTCTGTACAAGTGCCTGAATTACAGCATGTAACGATGACTACTCAAAACTCTCATGTCTAAGGCACTAATTTCACAGTATCACAGTATGCTAGAGATTGGAAGGGACCTCGAAAGATCATCTAGTCCAATCCCCCTGCCGGAGCAGGAACACCTAGATGATGTTACACAGGAATGTGTCCAGGCGGGTTTTGAATGTCTCCAGGGAAGGAGACTCCACAACCTCCCTGGGCAGCCTGTTCCAGTGCTCTGTCACCCTCACCGAGAAGAAGTTTCTTCTCAAGTTTAAGTGGAACCTCTTGTGTTCCAGTTTGTACCCATTACCCCTTGTCCTATCATTGTTTGCCACTGAGTAGAGCCTGGCTCCATCCTCGTGACACTCCCCCTTTATATATTTATAGACACTTATAAGTTTACCCCTCAGACTCCTCTTCTCCAAACTATAGAGACCCAGCTCCCTTAGTCTTTCCTCATAAGGGAGATGCTCCACTCCCTTAATCATCTTTGTTGCCCTTCGCTGGACTCTCTCCAGCAGGTCCCTGTCCTTCTTGAACTGAGGGGCCCAGAACTGGACACAATATTCCAGATGCGGTCTCACCAGGGCAGAGTAGAGGGGAAGGAGGACCTCTCTCGACCTACTAACCACCCCCTTCTAATACACCCCAGGATGCCATTGGCCTTCTTGGCCACAAGGGCACAGTGTTGGCTCATGGTCATCCTGTCGTCCACTAGGACCCCCAGGTCCCTCTCCCCTACACTGCTCTCTAACAGGTCGTTCCCCAACCTATACTGGAACCTGGGGTTGTTCCTGCCCAGATGCAGGACTCTACACTTTCCCTTGTTAGATTTCATCAAGTTATTCCCTGCCCAACTCTCCAGCCTGTCCAGGTCTCGCTGGATGGCAGCACAGCCTTCTGGCGTGTCAGCCACTCCTCCCAGCTTAGTGTCATCAGCAAACTTGCTGATAGTACACTCAATTCCCTCATCTAAATCGTTGATGAATATATTAAATAATACCGGTCCCAGTACTGACCCTTGAGGCACTCCACTAGTTACAGGCCTCCAACTAGACTCAGCCCCGTAGACTACAACTCTCTGGCTTCTCTCCTCCAGCCAGTTCGCAGTCCACCTCACTACCTGATCATCCAGTCCACACTTCCTCAATTTAGCTGTGAGGATGCTGTGGGAGACTGTGTCAAATGCTTTGCTGAAGTCAAGGTAGACCACATCCACCGCTCTGCCATCATCCGTCCACCGTGTTATTTCCTCATAAAAGGCTAAGAGATTGGTCAAACATGATTTCCCCTTGGTGAAGCCATGTTGGCTGCCCCTCATAACCCTCTTATCCTTAAATTTCCATTCTGGGAAGTGTCTGATGTGTTGTGGATTGGATCCTTCACTGGGTAATGTGAAAAGTATTTAAGTGCTTTTTAAGTGACAGCCATTTTTACCGTGGGATTGAATTAGATGTGAGGACAAAGATCAAAAGATTCATTCTGCAGCCTGGAAACTTCCTTTCCCTCTTAAACTGGCCTGCATTTTGCTTAAAATTACAGGGACGATGTAACCGCCAAGGACAACCCAAAACACAAATAGTAATGATGCTACAATTCACCTTAAGGATGCATTAGAACACTTCAGGTAGGGCTCTTTAGTGTAGCTGGTTGTGTTATTGACTTTAAAACAAAGTTGTGGCCAATGGTTAACATAAAATCTAAGTGTCTCACCTGATAAAACTGAAATAACCAAAGGTGCCTGAAAACAACAAAGACAACATTTAAGTTCACTGAAAATATTCCCACACTGCCCCTTGGAGAACCTGTAAAGTAATGCAATCTTTGAGAACATAGCCATTCATAAATTAAAAACAATATCATAAAAATTATTTCTTATTTTAGCAACCTGCTTGCATAAAAAAAAATAACAAAAGTTAATTAATTTGCAAAATGAAGCACTGGGCACTGGACCAAAAGATGGATTTATGCTAATATTTATGCTCTGGGACAGTATCATTAAGCCAGAGTTCTGCACAACAGCCAAAGTAAACAAATATATAAACAAATGAAACAAAACTTCAGGACATACTTCAATCTGAGATCAGTGCTGTGGGCCCAAGTGGAAGAGTTTGACTGAAGATCGGGACTCGTTACATTTCTCTTCTCAAATACACAGTGTTCATACTGCTTTTCAGATTTTCAAATACATTTCCCAGGGCTGTGCAATAAACCTGTTTTAACAATTACAAAATACAATTACAAGAATGTAATGAGTCAGAACAGCTTCAGTCAGACTATTCTGAACGAAAATTAAGTAAACAAATCAAGAAAATGTTAAAAGCTTGAATGAAAATAAATTTCCTCTCTTTGATCGGTGCATTTCAATAAATGGAGAGGACCGAACATTTGAACAGCCTGTGCTT
Source organism: Pezoporus wallicus (assembly GCF_028554395.1). Taxonomy (NCBI): domain Eukaryota; kingdom Metazoa; phylum Chordata; class Aves; order Psittaciformes; family Psittacidae; genus Pezoporus; species Pezoporus wallicus. The sequence goes on from NW_026638501.1 coordinate 3,251,954, forward strand.
GGCATTCTTTCGGGGGAAAAAACAAATGACAACAACAGCAAAACACAAAATTCTGTTTTGCAATATTTTAAATTTGGATCAAGCAAGCACACATAAACCATAGGGACTAGGAGGAATTTACATTACTTTAGTTTCACTTTTGGGAACTCAAAGTAATCCTTTTTTCATGGTGTGTGAAGCAGTATCCTGTTTCATCTGGCAAAAAATCATAACTTTACATTCACATAAGAACATCCTTCTAGAAGAGCCTGCAAATATCTCAGAGACCAATCAGGGTTGCTTTCACCAGAAAGAAGAAACATGATATTCAGGTTTTGTCCTGAAAGCCTAATGCTAAGTGCCTTTGATATGGTCCCCCACAGCATTCTTACCTCTAAATTTGAGAGATATGGATTTGATGGATGAACTATTTGGTGGTTAAGGAATTGCTGAATGGCTGCATGCACAGAATTAGAGTCAATGGATCAATATCCAGTAACAAGTGGTGTTCCTCAAGGGTCAGCAATGGGACCTGTACTATTGAGTATCTTCATCAGTGACACAGACTGAGGAGTGCACCTCCAGCAAGCATTTTGTGAATGACAAGCAGTCACACAGTTGTTACACTTGAGTGAAGTGCTGAAATCACTTTCTGGGCTGCAAGCACACATTGACAGTTCATGTTCCAGTTTTCATCCACCAGTACCGATGAGATAATGCTAAGTGGTAAAATGAAAATGCTGTATAAACTTAGAACAATTCTGTTTCAACAAAACACCTCTGAAATTTGTTATATGTTACTGTTTTTTTGAAAAATCAAGTACATTTACCTGATTTAATAAAAAGTGTCTAAATTAATGAGTAAAACCTTGAAAAATTTTTCTGGTACAGGTTACCTGTCCACAGGTTGTGACACCTTCCATTTGTCTGTAACAAAGAGAACCTCAGGGCTTTTGAAGAAATATCTTTTTGTACTTTTTGTATAGAGTGAGAACACGGAAACCACAGCAGAACTGAGAGGACACTGGAAAAAAAAAAAAAAGAGGTGTAAATAATTTACAGTAAAAAGAAATATTAATAAAAATAGCTAAAAGGTAAATAACCCCAGCAGAACAAGAATTGGAAGCAACAGATAGAAAAAGATTAAGCAAGAGATAAAAGGTAAATAAACAGTGTGGAAAAGAGATAAGAAGAGAGAATCAATCTCAGAATGTGTTTTAGTCAAACACCTAAGGCAATGTAGGAAAAAAAAAGTGTACATAAATATGCCCTTTTTATGTTTCCAAATACACTAATCGATCAGACCTGATAATGATCTGATCCAAATTCTCCAGTCACAGGACTCATAAGTGTGGAGAATGTAGTCATGGTAGTCTGCCATGACATGATTTGATAGTTACAGTTTTACATATAAACAAATTCCTCAGATTAAGAAACAAGTCTGTTACTCTTAGAAGTAGCATGCATTGGAGAGCTTAGAAAAGCATGCACTGGAGTACTCTGACTAAGCATGTGATCTAATAATTTACATTCTTCATTAATGATTTACTTGCAGAAATAGTTTGAGGAGTTTTAACAGAATGCGCCCTTAGCTCTTCTCAGAAGGATATGCTGTCATCTTGGTGCATGTGATATTTCAGCTGAACACACCTATAACCCCTTGCATCTATAGACAGGATTTTGTATTTATTGTAGGTAAAATTAATCTACATTGGGAGGAGAATAAACAGAAGACAAAGTAATATTTTACTTCCCCTGGGGCAAAAGAGCTTAACTCACTAGTGCAAATGTCAGGATCTACAAGATGAGTGAATGAGGCTAGGCAAGGAGAAATCAATTCTTTGTCACACTGTCTTCTAATGCACAACTGAAGTCTTACTAAACATATACTCTCATAGAAAAAAGGATGCCAAAACAACAGGAAAAAAACAGGAGTGAAGTAACATCTTTGTCCATTATATTTGCAAACATAATTCTTTCAAAAAAGTTTTGGCCTGGAATCTCATTAAGAGCCATGTGAGAAATCATAGGAATGTGTTTCTGTTTTTCAGTAAATATTTGGGAGGAAGAGGTTAAAAATCACTATAAGCATTTGCAATGCAACTTTTAATTTCTTAGAGTGTACTTTTTTTACACTTAAAAAAAAACCACCTGTTGACTTGGGGACAGAAACTTGGTTTTAGTGATGGGTGTTGGGTTGTCTCTGTAATCAATTAGCATGAGAAAATGAAGCTTTAAGTAAAATATCAAATATTATGAGTTTCATGATAAAAAGGATAAGAATTCACCACAATGAATTTTTGAGGGTGCCAAAAATGCCTGAATCAACTCTTGCTGTTTTTTTCAGATATACCACGTTCAGAAGATGGAACAAAGTGTAATGGCGCACTATGATTAAGATAAACATCTGATTTGTGCTCTTTCTGTGCAGTTACTGCTTATATTGTGCATTTTAAATTAATTACCAAAATATAAGTATATTTGCTTATAACAGAAGACAATTGTGACCTTTTGCTTGGAGGGTGATCCTGATACACCAGCCCCTTTCTATAACTACTCAGTCTGAACAACGTGCAGGCAACTTCATGCTTCTCTCCAGGGCTTGGCAGACTTTTTGTTTTCACAGAGGGGTTCTGGTGTGCAGGGGGTGGAGGTCTGAATACTTCAACACAGATGTTACTTGCTATCTCCTTTTTCCATGTGGTTGTTAATATCACTGAAGTGAAAAAAAAAAAGAAAACCCCAAAGATAAACCAACAAAAAGACAAAGCCCAACAACCACAAAAAACCCATCTAATTTTAATTGGCTTTGATATTTATAATATTGCCCAAGTATTCAACGTACTTTTCCTCGTGTAGAATAAGGAATACTACTTGCAACAAACACTGTTTAGTCTGAAGCAACACTTTCACAATCCGTATTAAAAGCTCTTATGTAGAGCTAGCAACAAGTCTGTTGCAGCAGCAAATTTGTCCAGATTCCAAGATCCTGAAAAGACTCATAGAGCTAAAAAAGAAATTTTGAGCAGTCTCTGTAGACAAGGATTTTCTTTTGAAGTGTAACAGATATCAAGCCTGCATTTGGTTACTTTCTGCATTACTGCATCCTTGGTTCTCCCAAATGAAAGCGACACATGATGATGGAAGAATTTGATGTGCAGGTCTTTCTGGACCCGTTAGCATATTACTAGCATATTGAACTTTCCAGGTAGATTATGATATTTTATTAATTTATATTAAAAATAGGGACACAACAGGTCTTTTATTAACTATTGCAATCATGGTTTTTTTTGACAAACACCGCAAGTATCAGTAAGCCAGCAACTAGTGCTGCGTGGAACGGAGATTTCAGAAGACCACAGTGTCAACTTGCTGTCTTGCTGCTGACTTTTTAAAAACACCTACCTTTTTTGGCAAAGGGAGTTGAATACAAAATATTCAGCCAAGAGAAAGATAGGTATCATATTTTTACTGTCAGTTTAAGCATTTAACCTGCTGCCTTTTCCTCATTATTGGACTATCTTCCATGGTTTAGTCAATGGAAAAAATGAGGGAATGAGGATTTTTATGGCTGCTGTCAGGTGGTCCTCAGAATCATAATTGTCTTTGCCTTAAAACTTGCCAAGTATAGCAGACAGTTTTGCCTTAGGTGCTCCTCAAGGGTCTTGTACCCTTAGAAATTATCCTCAAGAGAGCAGATAAGCAGATTCAAATGTCCAAGTTTTTCCTTCCATCACTTTTTTATACACTGGAGTAGGTGGAATTAAGTATATATATGGTGCAAGGAAATTGTAAATTCACAACATTTCATCTTTAACAGAGAAGAAAATATTGAAGATTAAAAAAAATAGAAAATTAATATGAAAGCACTCTAAAAGCAAGTTGTCTGATAGGAAATAATTCTTAATGTTTTGGATTAGTCTGGATGATGTAATGTGACAGTCAGTCACTGCACTATATAATTATAAATGAAAAAACCAACCCAAACATATAAACTAATTTTACTCTTAAACCTACACATTGGAGTGCAGTCAGCAACACATTGTTAAGTTAATGTGTTCATAATTTATTCCTTGACGAGGTGCTGGATGGTTTCTGATCTCTACAAAGTTTCTAACAAGCAGGGGTGCTACTGGAAAAGGAAAATCAAAACAGTGAATAATAGTCATTTTATCCACAATGGTGGATCAGAACTGCCCTCACAACTGCTTTCTTCTAAGGTGAAAGTCTAGTTTGAGTTCTCCTGCTTTGAAAAGACATGGTCATTCTTTATACTGTGCCCAGCTACCTCAGCCCCAGGAAGACAATGTTCTTCGGAGGTCTTCCATAGCTAGAGTGAATGAATTTTATAACAAATTCTTCCATTTAAGACTATTAAAAAAATCAAAAAGGGTGTTTTTTAATAGTTTTAGTTCTCTAAAAGTCTTCTGGTTTAATTCTCTCATAAGAAATCTTTTCTTCAGGATGCAGGGGAGAAAGAGAGCAAAACCTTGGTTTTCAGCATTTTTTAACAATTCAGAATATTTTATCTAAAGATAATTTGCTTTAAAGAATCTTGTTAGATTCTACCCACTCATTTTTAAACAGTGCTTTGGAAAAATATATCATACTTTCCCCTTGTATTTTATTTAGGACAACTGCAGTAACTCAGTGGCAGCCAACTGAATTTAATCAAATATGGCTTATTTTGTGGAATTTGAGGGAGCTTCTAGATGACACATCAGTTTTCAAAGGTTAGATCTTGCTGAAAAACAATAACCTTCTGTGAGAACAGGTAATCTGGTAGCAATTTCTTAGGCATCGGTACTATAAGATACTTTAAAATATTTAGTACTTTAGAATATTTAGTTATTAACACTTTTTTAATATTTTGAAGCAACAGCAGATCACCAGCCAGATTATTGTGAATATTTCACTGATGATTTTAGGGTAGGATTTTAACCTGCTATTGGCTACATCTACTTTTCTTTTGAATGAAAGGTAGAAATCACAGTTCTATCAGCTGCAAACAGAATAAGGCCCCTCTGAGCAGCTGATTTTCTGTATCATGCTGTTTACACAGCAGGTGTGGGATGAATGGTCTGTCATTTCTCACCTTTCTTTCATCTTCCTGATATTTCTCTCAATCTAAACATGTTTTCATTCACTAATGCTGAGAGCAGGCACTTTTTCATTTCAAGATAACACTGGACAATATTAGAACTAATTGCCACAAAGGGTTTTTTCCACCTCCCCCTGCCTCTATTTGATTCATATTCAGATCTCATAAGCATCAGGACCAAAGTTATCAATCTGTCAAGAGGAAAATATATAGCCTGATCCTAATTTATGTGGTAGAGCTCAAGGCAGCCAACATGAGGCTTATAATACTATATTTCAGAAGTATTTTAATTTCTTCTAGAATATAGAAAATAAAGAGCTACTGAGAATTTTAGTCCTTTGAAGTAGGATTTCTGCTAAGTATAATTTTACTTTTGTTTAATGAAGAATTCTTAGCAATAAAATATATTAAATGCTTGGCATGAGAAATGCATATGCGGTTTTGGTTTGGATTTTCTTTTTCCTTCAGTTTAGGGATATCCTTGTATGAGTCTTACATTTGTTTTGATCTGAGAGTTTTCACTATGGACAAACAACAAAAAAAACCCAAATGACACTGCCACAAAGAGTTAGGCTTCGGTTTAATGAGTTTAACAGAAGAAACTACCTCTAAGGATTACTTGTTGTTATGTTTGATTTTTAGCCAACAGAAAACTTTTTCACTGGGAGATAAGTCTGAGATTTAACTGTAGAGGAGGAGAAAAAAAACTATTAATTTTGCCTCAGGAAATCAATGATTCAAGTTACAATCTTTTTTAGGTGCCTCTTTATTCTTTATCTCCCTGTCTGGCCTCAGAAATAAACTCCCCATATACTTTGTCATATGATTTACAGGTTGTTGATTTGAGACACAGGGACAGTAAGTCAATAGTCTCTCTCAGAAAATCCTGCTGAGATTTCGGATTGTCTAATATGGGATGTATAATCAGAATCAATCTGTTGTCAAGGAGTAGTGTTCTCTACTTTGTATAGAAACACCGACTGGAATAATTTCCCTGGAGTGTTCTGAAGGCTTGTCAATGAAAGGCACAAGGGAATTTGGATGAAGTCCTGGAAAGTCATCAAGGGCATAAGAGTATGACCTTGGTAAATCTTCATTTTTAGTTTCATTGCAGAAGCTGGCTGAGTTGATTTTAAAAAGGAGAAAAAAAAAAGCATGATATACTTGTATGTTCAATGTCTATGTGAGAATATTTACTATAAATGCCTTCTTATAAAAATATGCCATTCCAATTGAAAATAACAGTTTAATACTAACTTCTTGTTTCAGGTTTTATTTCATTTTTCATAAAAGAAGATGCAGAATCTCTTGCCCTGCTTTCACTTATTTGACTGTATTGTTACATATAGCAAATTCGCTTCAATGTAAAACCCTATGATGCTTTCTTCACAAGGTGTTGTTGGGTTAGCCTGACAATATCTCCTGAATTGTACAGCAGGGAAGAATTTAAATAAAACTAAAAAAAAAGAAAAAAAAAATATACACTTGACTTCTTGGGTTTTTTTGGTGCACAAACTAAAACACTTTTACTGAAGTGAGTAGCTTCACTCTCCCTGAGAATACAGCTAAATTAGTAAGCTGTAAGTTTCTGAAGATGATTTCTGAAGATATAGAGCATTTATATAGCTTTTTCTTTCTCGTGAAATGTTTTCAGGACTTTGACAAGCTTCAACACAGGAAACTAAATGAATGAGAGCAGTTTATTCATTCTTGTTCCTTTTCTATGTGTGATTTTCTTGTATAGAAGAGAATCATGTAGAGGATTTTGAATGCAGTAAGGTTAATGTGGGCTTTAAAGAGTTTGAGTTTTGAAAACAAATCATGTAGACTTAGAGAAATGAACAGGAAGTGATGTATGACTGCAAGAAATATTTGCTTTTTGTGGGAAAAAAATACTGACGGTGTTTTTTTGGTGAAAAATATGATAGATTTGATCTGTCAAAATTTTTCGGCACTTTTGAAGAAGGTGGTGTGTGAGAAGGAATGACAGAGAACTCACAAGCTCATGCTATTAGCAGCATTAGCTGTGTGTATGTTTTATTTCTTGCCAAAGAGAGTATTTTTGAGAAAGCTATTTCTCATTCTATGATTCCAGTAGGAAAGTATCAATAACAAAACATAACAATGCAAGTTGCTGTTGTGATAGAAGTCTTGAGCTTGTCATAAAAAAATGGAGCTTGGTGCCCGGAGTACGCAGTGAGCCATTGGAAAGGATAACTTTTCACTTCCCAGGAACACAGTGCTATCCTATGTATGAAAATAGTATCAGTATGATGTTTCACAGAAACAGAAAGGATATGTCTCAAGCTCAGCATAAAAAATGTTAGGAGTTAAAATATTTCTTTTCTAAGGTGACCTGAAGTTGTCAGCCTAACGTCCGTTGGTTGTGATTTTATGGATCAAGGAACCTTATAGTCAGTTATGTATTGTTCAGAACCCTAACTCTCTTGGCCACTAGAAAATAATGCATCAGATGCCTAAACTAAATTTCATCAACAAGCCCTTTAGCTAACTTGTTTTGAAGAAGTTTATTGTGATTGACCTGATTAAAATGAATAATCCTTTGGAAATCCTGGTTGTACCTTTGGCATGTTGCTGTAGCAAAGATTTGTAAAGTCAGTTCAACATGGCAATGTAATAGGAGATTATAATCATCAGTTGTTTCTTTCTATTTTGCTTTACAGCATGCAATGTAATACTATTTTCAAGTCATTCCAGTAGCCCCATGCCTAATCTGTAATTACAAGTCTAAACCAATTGTTCTTTAGTGGATTGACTGCCTCTCATAACAACTGAATTAGGATAAATAAAGATTAAAAAGTACTTTGTATTCCCGAAAAGGCTTTAAAAAGTTTCATGGAACTAGTAAGAATCTTAGAGGTGTTTTAGCAAAACTGCAGTGGACCTATTTATTTGAGACCAAGCTGTTCTGCCAGCCTCATCATTGGGAGTTGCCAAAGGTAAATCTAGCCTTCATAGATCAAAAGCAGTGATGGGTCCTCCAACAGTTTTATCTGGATTGCAAGTCCATGATTAATCTCTTTGCTTTGATATTAGTGAGCTAGCAAAGAGTTTGATCCCTCATAATCAATGATTCTTTGGCAGCTACTGATGTGAGCCTCGCTGGCTTCAGTTCCTGAGCCAAATGGGAGTTCATTCTGTCATTTATTTACCGTTTGCTGAAGGAAACATTTTAATCAATGACCACATCATATTTTTGATATTTCATTGGCTCACAACACTTGTCTGCTAGTTTCTGGATTTTAAATTCTTTGTTTGTTTTAGCCACTGTACAGATTAAATAATAAGTTTTGAGTAATTTAAATGGTATGAAAGTGAGGTGTACAAAAGAACAGCTGAGTTTTAGCTCTAGATTTTCAACACAAATATACATTTTTTCAGAGTCAAGTTTCAGGTTTATTTAAATGTAAGGAAAGAGTCCATTCTGGAGATTGCATGCAGAGTTGGGACTGAGGTTTATAAAATTAAACTGTCCCTGGAAAGATAACATGGTTGAAAAGCTTTTCCGTGCTTCTTGGCGTCCAACCCAAACTATTCTATGATTCTATGATTTTCAACCGTGTCAACAAAACCGGAACTGATGGCTACTGAGAAGGCTGAGCCTCAGAAGGGTAGAAAAATCTTGCTAAAACTCACAGTTCAGGTCAGCTTCAGAGAATTAATGTCCGTGTTCCAAGTCAAATGATGGACATGCCTTTTCCCGTTGTTACTCCTGATGTCTGAGCTTTGAATGCAAGTGAATCCAGATGCAAAGAGCTGTCTGATGAAGTAAGTTTGTCTGTATCTCTAGAAATGGCTCACCTGATTGAGTCAACAGCATTGTCATGATGCAGTGGTAATTAATAGTGTGCTTTGAGATGAGAAGCCTAGTCTCTGTTTTGTGATACTCTTTAATGTTATAATTAATAGAATAAAACCTTAATTTATGTCTCCTTAGCAACTCTGCCTTTTAAATTAAGTGCCCTGTGGAATTCTTTACAAATTAATGTTTTGCAGAGCTTCTTGTCTTACGAAATACCAGAATACCAGTCTGTAAAAAATGAATGATGTGAAGCATGAAATAGTACCTAAAGAATTGTCTTTATTGCACCTTGAGATCTTTCTCTGTGTATTTAATTCAATCTGTGCATTAGTTTGTGACCTTTAGCGTCCACTAGAAGAAACATATGTAACCTTCCTGAACTGTTCCGTTTGCATTTGGAACTCAAATTTTGCTGAAAGATGTGTAAAATCCCAGTAGCCAGAAAATTCTCTGGTGAACACACAGCTGATAATACTGAAAATCTGAAGCTATTCAGCCAAGTGCTGGCATTTATTTATGCTTGCAGCTTTCCCTCTCAATGCAGCTCTTTGTGATGTGGCAATATATTTTAGGTGTGTGATTATAGAAATTTTATTTGCATTTTCTGAAATCATGCCTTCTAGATAAAAAAGGGGACTTTTCAAGCAGTTACAAAGGAAGAAGAACAACAAAAGATTCTTGGGTAGGTGTGCCTTTACTACCAAATTATATAATTCAGGGGAGAAAATAATCAACTTTTATTCTGTATCTATTTAAAATAAAGCAAAGAAAATACTTTTTTCTTTCCCTTATCTGACATTCCTTATCTCTTGGATCTGTCTCGGTGAAAGGTTCCCAGCTGTAGATTACTTGAGAATAGCCAATGGCACCAGGAATGGTTATCTGTTACCTCATGTCCTCTTTTCCTCTGTCTTGCCATATCTCATTATCCTTTTCCAAAGTAGGCATACTTCAATTTCGTACTACCCATTTCCTTAATCTCCTCTAATATCCCTACATATTCTTAAACCTAGTACCAAAATGTTGGCCAGTTCAGGATCAAACGCATTTTGGGACCATCTGATTTAGTTTGAAATCTTTTTTGTTACCTTCAGAAAGGCCTATTGTAAAATTACTCAGTCTCAATTATATTTGAAACCGTGAAGTAAATTTTGTGGGGTCACTGGGAGAAAAAAATGTGTAATATATTTTGGCAGACTATTCAGTTCCAAGCTCAGTAAAAACATTCCCAGCTTGAAACACAGATCATTTGCTCTTCTACCAAGCGCATGTGTTCTTCTAGAATTAGATTACCTGATTCCTGTGCTGGTTTAGTTCCTTTTTCCTGTTACTTTGTCTGCATCTTGAAAATGAATACAAGAGGAAATTTAAGTAACCTAAGTCATAAGAGAAGACCATTTCAGAACAACTGCAATCAGACCATGATTAGGAACTTGGGAGCTGTTTTCAGATTTCTGAAAAAAATTAAAAAAAACACAAAAGCAGAACACCATGAATAAATTCAAAATATGAATGGAAGGAAATTAAGGGCCAGAAGAATATAGTTTTCATATGACGTGGACTTTAATTACATATATTTCTATAAAGGAAGGAAATATGTAATACCTTTTCTTCAATGTGAATGGAAATAAGGACTGCTCTTTGTTGCATAAACAGATCTTCAGAGAACTTCAAACTTCAGAGACTTTTATAAGTAGTACATATGTTATCTTTTATACTTGAGGATTTGAGCAATTTTATATCTGTGGTTCATATGCTTTTGTTGTGCTGCACTACCTGGAGTGGAGGAGGACTCAGGAGATATCAGCTTGCTCTACTCTGTTGGACCATGCTCAGTGAGAAAGAGCTTTCTCCCAAGCCTTTACTTCCTGACAGATCACAGAACAGATTCCCTTTTGCTATCTAACAAAATCTTCTTAGTATCTGTACTTAGAGAAGGTTAACTTTTCTCACCTTTTATGAAAATTTCAGCATATTGAGTCATTTTATCTGACACATCTGAACCCCTCCATTATATTGTCTATCGTATGTTGTGTGAAGAGATTTCGTTGTACAGAGAATGGAAACCAAGCTGTTCATCTGTCTTTTTCCTGTGGAATCTTACTGTATTTTAAAGCATTCAAAATATTCATGTGCGCAGAAGCACATTAGTTGTTGGTTGGTTCCATGTCTGTAGGAAGCTACGGAAGGTTATTTACATGCTGTGACCTAATTAATATGTTACTGTCTCTATCTTACTCTGTCTCTTTTTATGATCAAGGGATCTGCTGGATCTGATTTCATTGCATGTAGTTGCTGAAGCACTGCCATGGGACGGCAGCAGTAACTACTGTGTGGTATTTAAAAGTGTGAATATGCTTTGCAGCCTTCCACTACAGTTTGTTTTTCGATTTATAAAGGTCAAATAGTGACTGCATAGATCAAAATTTGACTTGTTTTCAATAATAATCTAGCTTAGTCAATCAATAGGTTGCCACCTTTAGTAAAAAAAAAAAAAAAAATTCCCTTGGAAAAGCTTTCTTCCATAGCCATCTCACATCCCTATTTGAGTATAATTAAAGAGCATGGTTCTTTCTCTATAACAAAATAAGAAACATTTAAAAATACTTTTATTCTGGAACATCTCACAGTTTAGATTAAATCCCCAAATGTGAAGACCATTTGTATTAACTGGCTTTTTTAGTGTTGTCCAGAGCATCCTACAAATTAGTACATGATATACTACCTGCTGAAGTACAGGCCATAATCATAGATCACTCACAGAAAATTTGTTTCCTTTCAAATCTTATTCTAAGCAGTTTTTCTTGCTTAGGGCCTCAAAGCACTCTTGTCCACTGTTCCTGGTTTTACAGCTGCGTAAATTCATCACCTGGTCATACAATGTCAGCTTTCCTTTATGTAGTTGGAACAAACTTATATGACATCATAAAATGAATAATTTACATTATATTCAAATATTTTTTTATGAAACTTCCAGGAATGAGTAAGAGTTGATTCCTCTGAACTAAAGTAAGTTAAAAAATCAGGGCAGGAAACTATAGGCAATTGTTTTTCTCTTTATTCACTCAGTTATTCTCCCAAATAAGCTTGCCCTTTCTTCTATGAACAATTCAGAGTATAAAACAGTGCAATCTCAATTAATTGCTGAGTATTTTTAAACCATGAAACGCATCCTATCAACCTTCTCCTTTTTCCTTACCTATGTAATAGGTCTTATTGGTATAATTTCTGACTTGGTTCAAAAGCAAAGTTAAATCCAGAAAATAGTGCTTCATTGTTTGGGAGATAGCATAAGAAATCCCAAACAAGTTTATGCTCTTAATGTGTTCTGTGTGACTTAAATAAATGACACAAAACCCTATATATTAATTTTGTTGGAAGCCAAGTGTTTTTAGAACAAATTCTACTCATCCAGTGGACCTGGAATAGGTTTCACCTACGTATCTGAGTGTTATAATTTCCAGCTCCAGCATTTCAGGGATGATGATCTTCAAATTACTAGTCTATGAACTACTTGGAAAAGGAGCTAGAAGCCTGCTTACTGAAAAATGCATCTGTCCTTCTTATGTGTGGAAAGTGTTTAGCATGGCTCGTGTCTTCAAGAGTCTTCCCTGAAATTCAGTACCAGTTAAAACTTGCAGTCACCTTGAGCTTGTGAAGCCAACTGGTGCTTAATATTCTGAGTCCCTAAATGAAAATTTTTTGAAGTACCTGCTCAACCATGAGTTAAGAATAGAGGTACACGAAGTCCAATTTCTAAGGCTGAAGGGTTGATATTGAAATATTTTAGGGTTGATACTGAAATCCACACTTTAGCACATCAGCAGATGCATCTTTGTTGCAGGGGCTGAGTAGGCTGTCTCTTGACATGTGCTGTTGAGATTTGGAAGCTAGACATCTACTCCATCTGTTTTGTCTGAGAGACTTGATCCTGTCATTTTTTCTAATGCATAGCTAGTTTGGACTCTGTCCAAAGAAGTGATTGCTGTAGGTACTTTCATTGAAATTGCAGAGGACTTTTATATTGCAGGACAAGGAAGATAATGGTGCCTCTTTTTCTAGATGGGAAGCTGAGAGTGTCATACGCCAGCTTAGTAGGTACTGGGCACTTATCTGTGGACCTATGACATAAAATTAACTAGTTTTGGTACAAGGAAGTAACTGTACCACATGAAGTGTGTGGTGTTGATGCGCCAGTTCACTTGGGATCGGTTTCTAAATCTCTCAAATACAGAAGTCCATGTAGATGGATTTTTCTTGCACCAGGCTATCATCATCAACAGATGTCACAGAGTTTGGGTACTGTTCAGCGTAGGCACTTGCATCCTCAGTTTTGATTTTGTGGAAATGCTACCAAACCATGGCCATTAATGGAATGTGAGAAAAAAAAAGAAAACAAACAAAACAAACTCAAATATTTCTTCTGACACCTACTGTCAAATTCAGGGGACTGAGATACACTGTACATAGAGGGATGTATTTTAACGAACTGAGACCTCCAGAGTGATTTTACCCTGTATTTTTGTTTGACAGCTTTTCAAAGTTGAAACTCTTGGATGCAGTTGAAAGTGATAAAATTCAGTTTTCCAAATCTGAGGTGGTCTTTGAAAATGTAATATTTAACCTAGCGAGGCTCTAGCACTTTAGATCTGTTGTTTTGTAGAGAACTGCTTATGAGGGGGATACTTTAACATGCACTGCTCAACAAGGATGTACAGAATGCTGATCTGACAGGGAAACATGAATTCATGGTGTCAGGGTGCTAGGTGGCAAAATAGGAGACCTGGCATTTCTTTAGTTCCTCTTGCTTTTTGCCCAGGAAATCCCTAGTTTATCGTGATTTCATTGACTTCCACTTCCATCTAAAATGTTCAGTCTATTAGTTGATTTTGTATTGGCATGCCTTTAAAAATTAGTTATTTGATTATTTGCTACCAAGTAGCCTATGTAATACTAGTGGGGGAGAATTAATTTTGTACCATTGTTTTAGGCAGAGTGAGTTTTTAAAAAAAGATATAAAGCAGAGAGATTTTTAAACTGAGTGAAACTAATATTAATGGATGCAGTATTTAACTGGACATTTTGTATATGTCTGTTTCTTTTTTTTTTAAAGAATCCCATTTCAATCAGTTACTTGAAAGGTCATGTTTAATGTCACATCAAAACTCTCCTAGAGAGATTTATTATTGTTCTGGTGCTGCTGATGTTAAGCAAACATCCAGGGTCTGTCTTCAATTCATTCTCTGTTTAAACATTACATTCAAGCTTATTAAGATATTTCAATTTATGTTTTAAGGGACCACTCCAGTTCTCGTACCACTGAAAAAGCGCCATAATGATATGAAAAGGCTTCAGTTATACATGTGAAGCACACATACCGTAGTAGTAGTACAATGGTACTCACAAAGTTTAGGGACAGACAGCATGCCTTCCACAAACATGTTGGTAAATCCATCATTCAGTTATGTGTAACTTTCTGTGAGAATTATTAATTAGATCTTTGATGTCTCTCTCCAATCCTAGTTTTGAGTGGTTTTGCCTACCTGTTCCTTCTGTAGAAACCAGAGATAACTTTGCTTTCAAATCTGAAGTCTTTGGCTATTTCATAAGCAACACCACTGTTCTTTTGATTATTCCATTCATCTTAAAGGTAAATAAAAAGCAGTAATTTGTGTGTTAAAATCTCCAGACACTGCAATCATACAGAATAACATTTATCCTTATTCTGGAGGGAGGTAGGGAGGCTTGAGTAAATGAGTAACTAAAGCAGAATGAAAAGCAGTGCATCATAACACTTTTCTCCTTAGCAGTGAAATTGGACTAACAAAGAAAGTTTTTAAACACAAAAAATATAGATAAAAGAAAGCTAAGGCAAGGAGGTGTCCCTACCCATGGCAGGGGGTCTGGAACTAGATGATCTAAAGGTCCTTTCCAACCCTAACTATTCTATGGTTGTATGATTAAGACAATACAGATAAGACAGCTTCTGCACTGAAATTCAGTTTAAATTAAGTGGAAAAGATCATTAAGTTTGTTAACTTAAATACAATCAGATCCTAACAGGTGGCATAAAATAGGTTGGGAAGCAGCTTGTGAAATGCATAGATATATTTTTTTTCACTATATTAATCCCATAAAACATATCAGGACTCTGTAGATTAGACAACAGGAGTGATGAACAAAGGGAAGACTAAAAAAAAAGATAAAGCCATGTTAAAGCAGAAATTATTTATTATTAATGTTTGTTAGGAAGGGTTCTGTCAGCCTTTTTACAGTGGCCTGAGACATTGCCTGAAATTGAAGTGTCATTGTACACAACACTGGAAACATTTGGTAAAATAGGGAATAATCAATTGCCAGATTCAGGTGGTATTTACTGAAAACTGGAAGTAGAATTTCCCAAAGGAAATGTTAATGATGATATGAAACATATTGTCCTAATCAGCTTATGTCACGAAAATAGAAAGCAGAAAATGTGATGAAATTTTAAAGAAGGGGTCCAAACAGATTTAGAGCACTATGAATGAAGTCTGACTTCCATCACTGGTGGCAGATATGATGGAACAACTATAATAAAGAGAATAAAAAAACATATCAATATATTTAGCAGATGAAGAATCAGTGTGGCCTTTTCAGAGGTAATAATGCCTCTCAAATCCAAGTGTTTTTTTTCTTGAAAATAATCAGTAAACCTGAGGCAGGGCCATTGGTGCTCTGCACTCAGGTTTCCAAGCAACTGCCATGAAAGTCCTTCACTAAGTATTTTTAAGACTAAGTATTCTTAGAGAATAAACATCTTCTTCTGGATAAATGGTGACTAAAAAGCTATGAGATAAAAGGTTGATTCTACATCAGATATATCACAGAATCATAGAATGTCTTGGGATGCAAGGGACCTTAAAGTTATGTAGATCCAACAGCCAAATATGCATCTGTATCCTGTAAAGATTTTGCTGTTCATTATATTAATAAGTGATCTGTAAAGCAATGTAAGTACTATGATGACAGCATTAATTCATAATTATTCAAACTTAAACTGTGAAGATTAGGGTAGTGGGTAATGAAACGGCAAATGAATTTCAGCGCTGATGGGTACAAAGTGATGTATATGCAAAACAGTTTCAGAAGTATATGTGCATAGTAGGGTGCTCTAAGTGAGCTACTCAATAAAGACATCACAGAGTTTCATATCTAGAATCTTCTAAAACCTCATATATTTATCACTGTTCAGAATGTTAGAGATTTGGGGGGAAAATTAAGGGAAAAATAGAATACATCTTTGTGTCACTTTAATTTATTGTGCCTACCTCATCACAGTATGATATTTTCTTTGCCTTGTCTAAGAAAGGAATTTCTAGAGCTAGGGAAGGTAGACAGAAGAACAAGAGTGGTCAACAACATGAAACAGACTTTGTATGAGAGCTGGTTAAATAGACATGTTCTCATTCACCTGGAAAAATGAAAGCTGAAGAAGGGTATTACAGAGCACATATATAAAAAATGTGGGGTTTGAAAGGGAAATAAGGATCTTTGCTCTTCTTCCATTACAAGCAGCAGATTTCCAGTACACACAGTGAATCCCTTTCTTAAATAAAGTAAGTTAAACCATGGAATTTTATGTTGCACAAAGGTTTTTTCCATTCTATCCTAAATGCAATAATGATCTTACATAATGCGAGGGAAAAAATTATGAATAGCATTAAACATGATTTTGAAACTAAGATGTTGCCTCTAGAGATTTGTAGCATGCAGATACTTGGAACGATGTACACAGGTGAAGCATCACTGTATACTTCCCATGTTCCTTGTATGCTCTCCTTAGCCATGAAGTGTCTGCTGAAGAACATCTCTGCTCTGTCGCAGCACAGTTCCCCTTTTGTTCTAAAAGTTTAATTACATTATTAGTAATTATAAAAATATTGTGCTTTGATTCTTACGTCATCACTGCTGGAAGAGTATAAATTTTCCAACTGGCAATGTTCTGAAAGTAAAAGCAGTTCTGTAGCATGCTGCTTTGTCTCAGGACTGCCACACCTATCTCCTAATATAATTGAAAAATCTCAGTTCCTAGGCAGATTCAAAAGTTCTGGAATACTTTTGAACTTCATGGGACTTATTTACAGCAGACAGGAAGCGTTGCAGTGAGGATGTTAGCAAGCATGTGGACAAAATATATACAGATTTTCAAAAAGCCTTTGACAAGTTTCCATGCCAAAGCTCATTAAAGGAACATTGCCATGAGAGTGAAGGAAAGGTTCATTTATAGACTGAAAAGATATAAATGGATAAAGGATATCCCGTTAAAGGATAGGAAGCAAAGTTCATTGATGACATGGTTGTTTTAGGGTCATTGGTCCTTTTCATTTTTGAAAGTAATTTTGAGGAATCGTTTGTCCCTCATTCATTATTACTGCTGCTTCTGGTCCCTCTGGGATCTATAGGGAAGGTGAGGACAAGAGCAGCGCAACAATTTTCTTCATTTTTGAAACAGGTAGTGTAGAACTTTTCTAATTTTCCCTGCCCAGCCTGAGGTGAGTGAAAGCACTTATATTTACTGCTAATACAAATAATTTAAATAGGCTCTGCTCATTTACTAGCAGAGAAGTCTGGTCCATCATCTTTTTCATAGGGAACAGCAGTCTCAGCATATGGTATGTGCTCGCTCCTATTGTGTAGAATAAAAGAGGACTTCTGAGGCTTAAGTCCCAGTCTGAAATGTAACATAAAACCTGGGCTTTTCTTTCATTCTTTCTTGAGTTTTTTTAAACACTAAGTGGTGGTGGAGAATTCTCAGAATGGTAATGTCCTACTTCCTTGAGATTTCCCAGTTTGCCAAGAAACTCTGTTTTGTCATCTTTCCCACTGCACCTTGCTATGAAACAACTGAAATACTCAGCTATGCATTGGTTCAAACTCCAAATAAGCTCTTTGCAAATATATAGAAAGTGTTAGAAAATTTTTTGTTAGAAATATTACTTACAGCACTGTCCTTTGCTAAACTTGCCTGACATTTTTTGTTTTGAGACCCAGACCCACTTAAACCTCGCAAAAGTTTAACTTTAGGTGGTCTATAATTTCCCTTACTGGTATCTTCCAGAGTCTTGAATTTTTTGATAACTGGGAGGCAAAATTCATTATATTGCTCATGTTAAAAAGCATGAATGCAATTTTTCAGGCTTATTACTGTGAACATGCAGTTTAGAAAAAAACAGTTTGCAATATTATATTTTCATGAATTATTCTATGATGTATCTTTATATACTTACCATAATATAAAAGAACACAGAATAAACATCATGTGATTAGATTTCATGAGAGATCCGAAGCAAAATCACCTGGACTACTTTATTTTGCCTTTTTCCTATTGTAAAGTTACATGGCTACAGTAACTTTAAATTTCAGACTTTCAAAAAGACACATCTGTGCATAGGTGAACAAAGCGGTCTCTCTTGGGTTTCTAGTTCAAAATACAGAGTAGAAACCCTGCCAGTGGAATGCTAAGACTCTGTAGGCAGCTAAATTGCTATGATCAAAACCCAGAGTCATCACATCATTAAACTCGTGTGAATTTTCATCTTCTAAGATTGTTCTTTCTTTTTGTGTAAAATCAGTGTGAAAGGACTAGATCATAAAGCAGCAAGTGTCCTTTCTAGAGGAACTGCATATTTAGGACTAGATTGTGCTGGTTTCATGCAGCATAGCATGTTTGCATAGTTTCAGAATCAGAGCAAAGATGTGTTGCCCCAGGGAAGCATCAAGAGCAAAACCAACTCAGATGCCCCATTTAAGATGTACTCTGTAAGTAAGTCAGTTTCGATGAAGCACACCCTCATCAATGCCCCCATAGAGATGTTAGAATGTATTTTTTAGTCAGGGTAGTAAAGCGTCTGGAGAAGGTGCACACCAGTCCAGGCAAGCACTTTTTCTATTGGAAGGTAATAAATGTTTGTGATTGCCTGCACTGCAGGATTTCTAAGGGCAAAATATCAGGGTTATTCTAACAGCAAGTTCCTACTGCCCTGGGAAAATGATATATTTCAGGAGGCTACCTAGTCTGTACCAAACAGACCTCCTTATTCCTAAATTTCTCATGCCCTTTATCATGCTTAACAAAAGTATGTTCAGCTGCATCTTGCCTGATAGTTATGATACATACAATGCTAATTTTGTTCAAACTAATGGCAGTAACCTTTATTCTGAACAAATTGCTAGTCCACCAGGGGAAATGCAGCATTGTCTGCAGTTTCTCTGTGTTAAATCCTCATCAGTTATGGCTGAGCAACAATCATATTTTCCTCCTCTCCATTTTGCCAACACTGATTCCTATCTCTGCATGTGATCACTGTACAGTTCATTAGTTTTTTGTACATATAAACTGATATTTTAAGAGTTGTTATTAAGATCAATAACAGATGGGCTCTGGCCAAATTTCTTGTACTGCTTTGCTGAAAGTGTGTTTCCCCATGGTAGTATTGTGTGAAATTACACTATATTGGATGGTAATTCCATATGTAGAAAGCAAGCTTCTTTTTCTGAATTTTCAAAATTATGCTGAATTGTTGCAAAAAAACATGGTAAATTGTGAAAGACAGGATTTTCTAGGCAGTGTGAGGTTGATTTATCTTTGCTGTTGCCAAATTGCATGAGTCTTATATGTATACCATAGCAGATAGAAATGCAATGGGATGAAAATGGTTTTATTTTTCTTCATGTTTTATTGTTTTCAGTTGAACCATAGTTAAAAATTAAGGCAACTTTATAAGCAGAATTATAGGGCTATGGGAATATGTAATCTGGTAATCTAGAAGACATAACAAATATGCACCTTTGTACATTTTCACCATGTGCTTAAATTGAAACATAGATATGGACTGTTTTGATGGGTGAACCTCTGAGTAAATATTTATAGGACAAAATCATAAGACTACTTTGCTGAAGAACGTTGTTTTACCTTTTGTTAAAGACTGGCACAAGGAAGTAGAGCAGAGAGAAGGTTTATTTCTGCATCTGTCAGATACACTCACAAGCCCAGCTAGTGGGGTAATAGAGCCCTTACCCCTTCCTCAGCTTTTCACCTGTATATCTGGCCAGGTGCTGGCAATTCCTTTCTAGGGTATACAGATACTTGTTACTAGAGCCAGAAGCTCTGCCTGGGCAAATTTGCCCTATGATTTTCATATATACTTAGTGTGGCGGTGTGTGAATATCACTGAGCAAGCCTCTGAGGTGGACTGGATTTCTGAACTATGATTCAATGTGCTTTGTCAGCATGTTCTTCAGCGTCTTGAAGCAAGGTGCTGTAGCTGTGGTTGAAGGACTTCCTGCAATTAAGACTAAAAAAGCCATTAATGGTAAGACCACTTCTTTAGCATCAGCAGCCAGAATCTTCTAGAAGGTCTATCATTTTGGTTATTCAAAGCCTATATCATTTCAGGAGAAAAAAAAATAAAAAAAGAAAACTTTAGCTATGATATTAATGCATTTAAAAATTGTACCTACTTTGATAAAGACTTTAACTGATGGTAATCAAAACCCTGCCTACATGCGTTCAGTAAATACATAAGCTAAGAGTTCTCATTCTTTTTAAATTATTGTGTGTGAAATGTTAATTACTTCTGCCATGCATCAGTATTTCAGGGGTTTATGCTATAGAAGATGCATCATTTGAATATTTACTTATAGTCTATTGTTCAGAATACTGGAAATGCACAAAGACAGATGACTCTCAATTTGGCAGATGGAGTTCATGAAGCTAATTAACAGAAGATATTTGATTAAAATAAAGACCCATTTAGGATGAAGATTTGCATAGATGGAATACCCTGAATTTTCATGGTCTAAGACTATGGACCTTCTAATTATGTTAAATTTTACTCTAAACTTGGTTAACATGTAAGTACCCAAAGTACTGCTTTTTTTATAACTACAGCATGATGCTAACTGAGGGTTCCTGAAGTGAAATTAACATTGCACAAAACTGTGAGCTGTTCCCTGTGGCTGAAGTCCTAATTTCTGGTAATATGTTTCCCTTGATATCTGTGCTGGTTTTGGCTGGGGTAGAAGTAACTTTACACACAGTAGCTGGTATGGGGTTATGTTTTGGATTTGTGCTGAAAACAGACTTGATTACACAGGGATATTTTAATTATCTATGAGCAGTGTTTACACAGAGTCAAGGCCTTTTCTGCTCCTCACACTGCCCAGCCAACAAGTAGGCTGCAGGTGCATAAGAAGCTAGGGTGAGACACAGCTGGGATAGCTGACCCCAACTGACCAAATGGATATTCCCCCACCATATGAGGTCATGCTCAGCCCATAAAGTTGGGGGAAGAAGAAGGGAAGGTGGGTAGTGTTTGAAGTGGTGCTGTCTTCTCAAGTAACTGTTATGGATGGTGGATCTCTGCCTTCTTGGAGATGGCTGCACGCCTGCCTGCCAGTGGTGAATGAGTTCTTTGCTTTGCTTGTGCACACAGCTTTTGCTTTACCTGTTAAACTGTTTTTATTTCAACCCATGAGTTTTCTCACTTTTACTCTTCCAGTTCTCTCCCCCATCCCACTGTGGAAGCTGAAATAGCAGCTGTGTGGGGTTTAGTTGTTGGCAGTGTTAAACCACAGCAGTATCTTTGTTTGCTTCTGAAAGTGGAGTTTTTCTGAGTTTGTTGTCACCTCAGAGAGCTCTAATAATACCCTTAAGTTATATTATATTTTTCATCTTGCTTCACTAAATGCATAAAATGCATTTCATGTGATGCTCTGTGTTTGTTAATAGACATAAATAACCAATTTTCACTTGTGTTAACGTCTCCCAGATCTGAATCAGGATACTAATTTGTTTGAGACTCCTCAGCAATGCTTTTGGGAGAGTAAGACAGTTTTGCCTCTATCACCTTTGTTCTGACAAGTTGTGACACAATGTGAACTGACAACCACAAGAATAGAGCAGCACTTGGGCTGCCTACTCTAATACTACTCTGAGATAACTCAGTTCCCGATTGCAGATGCCAAGCTTCTGTTGGAGAAAAAAGGATTGGGAGAACTTCTTTAGTAACTTCTTGTACTGTTCTGTCACAGTAGGTTCCTTTGATTCTTCTCTTCACTTGTTCTCCTGAAGGGATTCAGGTTTGATGACTTTTTAAGATCTGTCTCCCATTCTTTTCCCTTGGGCTGCTTGGTATGTATAGGTATGTATAGGACCAGGTTCTCAACACTGTAGCATTTTTGGACGTAATTTAATAAGCTCAGATAATGTGTTCCCACACAAGCTGACCCTACTTTAGCGGTGGCAGGGGGAAAGAGACCTTGTGAACTGGCAGCAAGATTCATATGTAGGTGGGAATGTGGAGGCTTGAAGTGGGGAAGAACTGGGCTGTAGTTATAGCAGCAGATTGTTTGGCCATGGGTTGGCAGTTTCCAGCATATGTGAGTGGGTGGCTGCTGCATTTGCTGTTGCTGTATGTGTATGAGTGTCCTGTGTAGCTGGTACTGTGTCTGTAGGCGAGCACCTATTGTTGTGTCAGAGGACATAACCTGCAGTAAGGTATTATATATGATGGTAAGACCTATATGGATTTTGGCACCTGTTGGAGCAGCCTCATGGGTCTGACAGCTTCCCCCACAGAAGCATGTAAGCACATGCAACACCCTCTACTGGTGTCCTAGGCTCTGCAGGGGGAAGTTTCTGGGCATATTGAATAACCAGGATGGTATCTGACATACGGTTCAGATTCTGGGACCTAATTCCCAGCAGAAAATTCAGAATGGAAGACTTGTTAATTCTGAACCTCCATTAAACCACAAAGTCTTTGCACAGCAAAGAACAGGCCAAGTGTAGAGCAGTGCTCACTCGATTTGTGGATTGATGTACAAATGAATTATCTCTCTATAATGTCTTTTGTTTGCCGCATTCAGTTGTGTAGTCTGTTAAAAAAAAACAAGACACAGAAACAAACAAAACTAAACCTTTTGCCAACTTTTTTTTTTCCTTTCATTTGTCCCCTTTATTTTAATACTCCAAAAGTTGAATACTTCAGCCAAAGATGTGGTAAGAGGTAGTTGCTTGCAAAGGGAGATGCTGAAAGTTACACTTTTGAGTATGTGGGTCTAAGGAGTAGCCTACCTTCCTAATAAACCATTTCACTTTTGCATGTCTCCATCAGCATTGTAAATAAATGTAGAGCACTTCTGTCCTGGGTTCAGCAGCAGCAGTCATGTTTTTTCCTTTGTGTTGGCTGGTGCAGTGCTGTGTTTTGATTTCCAGCCTGAGAATAGTGTTGGTGAAGCCGATGTTTTCAGTTGTTGCTAAGTGATGTTTACCCTGACCAAGGACTTTGTGAGGCTCATGCTCTGCCAGGGAGGAGGGGAAGCTGTGAGGAAGCAGAGACGGGGCGCCTGACCCGGGCTAGCCGGGGAGGTATTCCATACCACAGCACGTCATGCCCGGGGTGGGGGGTAACTGGGAGTTACCCGGAAGGACAGGGGCTTCCAGGTGGAACTCATTTTCTTGGCTGGGAGGGTAAAAGGATGTCTCCTTCACAGGTTGAGCACCTGAGAAGGAGAAAAAAGATGTGTAATTGCTAAGCACCTCCATCATATACCTCCCAGAGTATAAAGGTGGTGACCACACTGGGAACATAAGCCAGATCAGTTTCATGATCAATGATTCTATTGTATTACAAGTCATTACCATAAAGTACAATGGGACAAAAACCTTAGCCCAAGCCCCACACTTGAAAAACACTAATACAGCCAATACCGGATGGACGTAAGATACGATATACTGAAACTGTGAGATCAAGAGGAAAAACCTTGAGAGCCAATAAATCAGCATTGTGACGAGTGACTATCAATCCAGTCAGATCTGTTCTTATCTCAACCCCTCGTGCCCCACGTTGGGCGCCAAAAAAGGACTGTCATGGTTTAAACCCAGTCAGGTAACTTGTTCACTCACTCTCAGTGAGTGGTGCCGAGCTGACAACAATCGAGGTCCGTGTCGTCCCCCCCCCCCGCACCGGGGCTCTCCCCTTCCCCGCTCCCGGAGGAACGGGGGGGAGGATCGAAAGAGTGCAACTCCTACGGGTTGAGACAAGAACAGTCCAGCAACAAATCACCACCGCTACTATCAACTGCAACAGTGATAAGGGAAAATAACAAGGGAAGAGAATACGATACCACCGGCCAAGAAAACGAGTTCCACCTGGAAGCCCGTGTCCTTCCGGGTAACTCCCAGTTACCCCTCACCCCGGGCATGACGTGCTGTGGTATGGAATACCTCCCCGGCTAGCCCGGGTCAGGCGCCCCGTCTCTGCTTCCTCACAGCTTCCCCTCCTCTCTGGCAGAGCATGAGCCTCACAGAGTCCTTGGTCAGGGTAAACATCACTTAGCAACAACCGAAAACATCGGCTTCACCAACACTGTTCTCAGGCTGGAAGTCAAAACACAGCACTGCACCAGCTAACATAAAGGAAAAAACATGACTGCTACTGCTGAACCCAGGACAACTTCCCTGCAGCTTATCCTGCTATGTGGAACTGAATTTCAGTAACAGCCCACCATAAGGAGTAAGTAATGAATGAATGCGAGTCAGCACTGTTGTTAAGAAATACAGCTTCACAAGTTCATGTTGTGAATTTTACAGAATTTTTCCTCTCTTCTGAATTAGAGATCTGCCAAATTATCATGGAACAATTTGGATAGTCTGCAAACAGAGCTGCTTTCTGGACAGCGTAGTGAAATTTCTAGTAATTGAAAGCCCTTCTGTCTACAGAAACTTTTGCTTGTTTATTTTAATAACATGGGAGGCAGGAGATAAGAGCACAAGCTGTCATTGGAGCTCTGCAGATACCAAAATGGCCTCTAGCTGTATGAAGACCAGCATACAAAAGTACTTCCATAAGGATCACAGCAAAAATATGTTGCTCTTACGAAGTCACTTTTCAAGTGCAAAATATTTCATAACCACTAACCGCTTGGCTGTGTTTCCAAACCAGCAGTGTCTGGGAAGCCATCTCAGCTACACCAGTAGGTGAAAAGCTGGAGTTAATTGCATAAGTAAGTAAGTTGACACATTGTATTGTTGGGTTTTTTTTAATCTTATGCAAATCAGTATGTCATAAGCTACTGGGGGCTAATAGAAATAGGGTTAGGTCTAACAAACAGAGTTTTTGATGGTAATTTGGCTGTGATATGAAGGGCTAAATGCAGCTGTGGATGGGGAAGGGAAAAAAGAACTAGTGGCTGTGCGGCCTTGTAGAATGAGTGGAAGAACATGCTGCAACAGACTATCAAGGGGTGGCTGAAGCCCTTGAGCTTTCTTCCTAAAGCTCTCATTAATTGTAGTGAGATATATTAGCTGAGCTTGACCTTTGGTAGCTGACATGGAATTCTGCAAGTTTTTTTAGACTGTCCAGGCTGTGAGAGGAAGCTTATGACTTCTTTAATGCAGTGTCTCCCACACCTCCATTGATATGCTGTGTAACTGGCAAAATCTCAGTATTTGGCAAAACATTTGCATATCAGTTACACGCGGCCAGGAGAGAAGAGAGCAAGAGAGAAGCATCCAATTGTATGAAGCAAGGTACCAGTGCAAATTCAAAGTGCAGAGTTCAAGAACTGATACAGCACCAACAGAAATGGTGCTGGTGCTATCCCTTTGGTCAAGTACTCAATAACCAATTTGCAAAAACCCCTCTTGGACTCTACTTCCTTTCACTTCCCATTTAGAAAGCACTGACACTATTGCCAGTTGGTATTATTTATGCTAGGTTACTAGTATGAGTCCTTTCTTTATAGGGAGGAAAAACAAGGCTATTACCATTATTTCACAAGGCCATGCAATATCCATTAACAGAAAGAGTTTTGTTCATTACCGGATATCACTTAATTAAAACTGTGATTTAAGATGTTTGGACTTTCATTTCATTTCCAAACCAAGCTTGCTCACATAAAGAAATTTAGGTAGTCTTTTACAAATATATCAGCATAACATTCTTCTCTGTGTATTTTAAAGAGGACTTTTTCTTATGCTAATAATATGTGTGGGTTGCCATAGTACTTGCACTTTCTAAACGTTAACTTCCTTCAAAAGAAAATTTTTTTTCAAAAATCTCAGCCTAAAGAGACTGACATGGTCCAAAATTACTGTATTTAAATTTTTTTTTTTCCTGGAAAAATAAACCATGCTACCACATGTGATCTCATGGAAAACGTGACATGCCTGTTTCACCACTTGTTCAACAATATAAATGTGTGACTTTCTTAATCTGGGTTTCAGTTTTCCTGAGTCCACAGAGGCATAAATTGTAGATCTTTTTTTAATGTCTGCCACCTTGCCCAGACACCAAGTTAAAGCTGTGACCATTTTTGCCTGATACACTGTTAAATTTATGTGTGCTTCTATGTGTTTACTTACATGTGTGTACTTCTAATGCATACCCTCTGAGCTCGTAGAAACAGTGTCTAAAATACCGGAGACATACACATTTTAGCAGAAAACCCTCTTCAAAGTTCTGAGATGTGTCATATGTGTTAACTCTGCATTGTATCTTTATTTCTTAGTATGTGTGCTTTTTTCCAGAAGGTTTTCCCAGAATCATAGAATAGTTTGGGTTGGAAGTGACCTTCAAAGCTCATCTTGTCCAATGCCCTTGCAATGAGCAGAGACATCTTCAACTAGATCAGGTTGCTCAGAACCACAGCCAGCCTGGCTTCGAATCTCCCCAGAGATGGCGCATCCACCACCACTCTGGGCAACCTATGCGTATATTTTACCACCTTATTGCAAAAAACTTTTCGTACACCCAGCCTGAATCTCACCTCTTTTAGTTTAAAACCATTATCCCTCATCCTATTGCAACAGCCCGTGCTAAAAGTTCTCTCCCCATCTTTCTTATAGGTCACTTTTAAGAACTGAATGTCTGCAGTAAGGTCTCCCCAGAGAGAAGATTCACTTAAAAGTAGAAATTATAATATCTTACTATTTATCATTCTGGTCCATATTTTAGTCTAAAAATCAGTTGTCCTCCATGGTAAAGTGACTGCTAATCTGAAGACTCTTTCAGTGGAGGAAAAGGGAGCAAAAAAATGAGATAACGAGAGCTTAGGGCATGATAAATTGGTATGATGACAAGGGAGAGAGACATCTTCCAGTGGAATGCCTCCATCTAAAGAATGGTTAAAGTTTCAAAGTAAGAGGAGCAAACATGGATAATATGATATCAAATATTTCTCTTGCACAAGAAAGGTAGAAACATAAATGTAAGCAGAAATAAAATGGATGACAGTTGAGTGCCTTGAGTGTCTCCAGCTGTGTGGTATTTCTTGGCTTGTGCGCTGTATTCCTCAGAAGGGTTACAGACAGCAAAAAGAAAGCAGAGTTGAGATCCAAACATTTAATGACAGTCTAGAAGAAAAATACCAAATTTGTAAAACAACTTTGAAATAGGCAAAAACTGGGAAAGGAGGGAAAGACAACAGTCTTTAGTAGTTGTGAAGAAGCTCTGTACAAGTGATATATGAAGAAAAGCTCTTGATGGTAACTGCATGACTGCAGAACATGTAGAAATGTTTGTTATGTACAGATTATAGCATGGTCTGAAGTGATGGATCTGGCTTTGAAGCAGAGTCAAAGTATTTGTATGTGGTCAGGCTGAATGCTTCAGCAAGGGTGCAGCAGACTATAGGAACAAGAATCAGGAGCAACTGTAACAAATAGCTTCAGCCACTTCAACCATGACTGCTCAATCAAATGCAACTGTGGTGATTATGAGTTGAAGAAAAAATTTCTCCTAAGTCATGCAGGCACCTCTGGATAGTCTTACTGCTAGGAAATTCAGCTTAGTCTCTTATTTCAGGGCTTTTTCCTTTTGGTTTACATGTTTCCTCCAGTAGAGAGGAAGCATGACAGTTTTGTGTTCATAGCAATGGAAAAGCAGAGAGTTTTTTCTCAATTTCAAGTTCACAATATGGAATAACGAGGTATTTCCTTTCTGTAAACAGTGATGCAAGGTAATGTTGCAAGAACATTTTGCTTGAGTATATTTTGTAGTTGTCTGTGTTTATCATAGCCAGACAAGCTCTGAGGCTTACTCCAAAATGAGGAAATTTGACCTGTATGTTATTTGACAGATGAATTCGCAAATTATTTAGCAATTTCCAGCTGTGAGTTACTCATGAAGAATAATGTCAGATGTATTGAATAGGATGTGTGACAGCTGAATGCCAGGTTTCTTACATACTAACTGAAAATTTCAGACTTGAAAGATCTGTAGTGTTGTAAGATTGTAGCAACCCAGAGGACTGATTTTCTTGCAACTGTCTCCTCTAACTCCACATGCTAAAATCCTTCTGGGTTTTGGTATAGATTTTTAGACCATGCTGTCTCCTTAATATTCTAGCAAAGGCAAGGCTGAGACTAGGAGAAGGCAAAGTTGGGGTATAACAATTTTGTTGCTATAATTGCTCAAGAACATGCTTGGGATGGTGAAGATATGGGACATAGCTCTGGAATTGATAATGATTTGGAGTGATATTTCTGAATGAATTGCTTTCCTTCATTTCTGATATAGACTAGTTGACATGCCTCATACTTGCTCACAAGTAAGGTATCAGCCCAATTCAATCTTTTAATTACCCTTTTCAGAATAGTGCTGTGCAAATATCTGGCTTGATAATTAAAAATCCATCCTCACTAAAATCAGGAGTAAGGCAGCTGCATTCTGGATTTATTCTACTATGGTTCTTGTGAGCTTGTTAGCTGCCTCAGCCACCAAAAAAAAAAAAAAAGAACCGAAGCCTAAACCAAATGCTTAATATTAAATATGAGTTGTTTTAGTATAAGAATGTTGAATCTGTGGGAGAGTGATATTGTCCATCTGATTAGGCTAAAGGATGGAAAAATACAACAGGTTCTTCCCATAATGCTGTATCTGCACCAAAAAAAAAAGAAAGGAGGCAAGTTTTCCCTGGATTGATGCTATTCTGTTACACTGAGGTCAACCCATCCTTGAGCTTGCTCAGTACATCTTTATATTCTGCTGGAGAAGATAAAAATTAGGAGATTTTACTATCCTGTGAACTCTCTGAATTCTCTTGTGGAATTGTAAAATTAACAATTTTTTTTGTGTGTTTATCATGTCAGGTAGGTGCTTAAAGTCAGATGGGTTCTCCTACTGAGAACTTGCCAGTGTGTTATTACGCTTTACTTTGTCATTCCATCACTGGTTTCTTCATTTCTTCAAAACTGTGATCTACAGCGAGCCACAATTCATACAAAAAACTTTCAAGTTCTTTTAATGCTACCACACAGCAAAATTGGCCAGAATCCCATGCAGAGGAAGGTGAAACAGCCAAGATCGCTCCATCCGTGAAGGTAGCTCAGGTCCTTTGAAATTAATCATTACATTTCAGACAGCCCTGAGCCAGAGACAGCTGTTAAATTTGGATCTGTCCTGCAATCCTGTCAAAGTAAACCTCATGCCCCACCTACAGGAAAGGTGTCTTCTTGAACACTACAGGACTAGACTCCAAACCAGCTCATCATCAGAGTGCTTTTTCAATATGTTCCAAAGTTACTTTATAAGAGGAGAGGAAGATTGAAATATGCAATATTTCAAAGTAGTGTATGAGAGCTCTAATTTCTTCTGAAAAGCTTAACTGGGGATCAGGAGCACGTGTTTTTGAGTTTTTTGTCCTCCTTCATTCAAACAACTGAGTATTTTGAAGGATGGGGGTCAGCTGAACAGTGACAGAAGGGTAATCGGACAGTTTGAGGGATAGTGGGTACATGTGAGAGTTCAGATTTCATAACCAAAAGGCAAGATCTGAACAGTTTCTACTGAGAATAATTAAGAAGTGGGCTCCTTTTCACCTCAGATGGTTTCTGAGGTTGAACTCCTTGGGTAATCTAGTTCTCAGCAGCTACCAATGCATCATGTGATCCTTCTGGACCCTTTCTCAAGCCATCTGTATTTCATGTATCGTATTTTACTTGTTTTTTTCATTTTCTCAATTGATTGCAGTGATGGTGTGAACCTTTGTTTCACACCACTTTTGATAAGATTTGTCACCTAGTCTCAAATGGCCATAGAGCAGATGTCTGTCTCATAGGTAATTATCAAGTCATACTTAATATTTAGTGAAAAGTTACAAAGCATCTGAAAAAGCAGTTCAGCTGGTCTATTTTTGATGTCTTTCTGGGAAGTGAAGGTATTAAGAAATATATCTCTCCATTGA
This sequence comes from Pezoporus wallicus, assembly GCF_028554395.1. Taxonomy (NCBI): domain Eukaryota; kingdom Metazoa; phylum Chordata; class Aves; order Psittaciformes; family Psittacidae; genus Pezoporus; species Pezoporus wallicus. The sequence continues at coordinate 3,282,085 of NW_026638501.1, forward strand.
CTAGGAAAGTAGATAATGCAATACCAGGTATATGTATTGTAAAACTCTGCACTAGATCAGATAAATTCTACTTTTGCAGGATCCTATAAAAATTTCAGTTTGCTCTTTGGCCTTCAGCAAAGCAATGGCTTCCCAAGATTTTCTTATAGATATCTTTAACTGTTAAATTAAAAGGTACATGCTCCATCTCTGGCAGTGTTCAAGGCCAGCTTGGACAAAGCTTTGGGTGGCATGGTTTAGTGTGAGGTGTCCCTGCCCATGGTAGGGGGGTTGGAACTAGATGATCTTAAGGTCCTTTCCAACCCTAACTATTCTATGATTCTATGATTCAATAATTTCCCAAGTAGTGAGATTGTTCAGGAGCAGTGTTCCTTAGTGGTTAGAGCACTAGATAAGTTTTTTGCTCCCAGGTCTCTTCCTGGCTTGCTGGGGACCTCTCTGTTCCACAGTTTATATTTTGTAAAGGAAGCACTAAAAAATCATACTCAGGTCCACTGAGACTAACTGGACTGTATGAATTCTTATTAAATTTATTGTTATCTTTTGAATCAGGCTTATCAGACTTATCAAAAAGTGCAGTTTTATTAAAATAAAAATGGTTCACAGAAATATGCAACCTTCTACGGGAGTTTTGATGAGTAAAAATTTCAAGCAAATTGCTTCAATTTCCTATTTCATTTCATTAATATCAAGCAGCTGGCTTTCTGAGAGAGGCAAGAGTCATTTCGATAAAGGTAAGCTGCTTAAATATTATTATTCCAAATAATTTTATTTGGACTGTAATGTTAACATTTATTTTCATGGACTTTCATGCATTCTGTTTAATATGTCAATTAAAATCTAAGCTAACCAAGCAATAAATCAAATCCAATAATTAATTACAGTGGAACATTTTGACATTTTAGAAATAAATTAGGTCAACCTTGCGTAAATTAAATTTTTGCTAGTCACAGCTGGAAATATGTCACAGTTTTTATTTTGCAGTGTATTTTCAATTGTTTATGTTTTACTTCTAATTGAAATAGATTTCTGACCTCTTCCAGTGGCATATTTTCTACTGCCATTACTGCTCAGGATCTTGATCAATGAAGCAATTTAGTTCTGGTGACAGTGGTGCTACAAAGCCAAATGCTGTGTGGCAATTAGTGCAACTGCTGCTATCTAGATAGAAAGAGATAATTTGATCATCCCTAAAGAGTGCTAAATATTTCCATCTCTACATTAATTTCCACTCAACCACATATTGGCCAAAGAATAAATTTAAACAGCTTCTTCCCATTATCCTAATACTCCCTAATAATCCTAATATTGCCATCCAGAGGGACCTTGACACACTTGTGAGGTGGGCTGATGCCAACCTCATGAAGTTTAACCATGACAAGTGCAAGGTCCTACACCTGGGTCGGAGCAATCCCAGGCACAGCTACAGGTTGGGCAGAGAAGAGATTCAGAGCAGCCCTGCAGAGAAGGACTTGGGGCTGTTGGTTGATGAGAAAATGAACAGGAGCCGGCTTCAGTGTGCGCTCGCAGCCCCGAAAGCCAACCGTATCCTGGCCTGCATCAAGAGGAGCGTGAAGAGCAGGTCGAAGGAGGTGATCCTGCCCCTCTACTCTGCTCTTGTGAGACCTCACCTGGAGTATTGTGTGCGGTTCTCGTGTCCTCAACATCAAAAGGACACGGAACTGTTGGAACAAGTCCAGAAGAGGGCCACGAGGATGATCAGGGGACTGGAGCACCTCCTGTATGAAGACAGGCTGAGAAAGTTGGGGCTGTTCAGTCTGGAGAATAAAAGACTGCGTGGAGACCTCATAGCAGCCTTCCAGTATCTGAAGGGGGCCTATAGGGATGCTGGGGAGGGGCTATTCATTAGAAACTGTAGTGATAGGACAAGGGGTAACGGGTTAAAACTTAAACAGGGGATGTTTAGATTGGATATAAGGAGGAAGTTCTTTACTGTAAAGGGGGTGAGGCACTGGAATGGGTTGCCCAAGGAAGTTGTGAATGCTCCATCCCTGGCGGTGTTCAAGTCCAGGTTGGACAAAAACTTGGGTGATATAGTTTAGTGTGAGCCGTCCCTGCCCATGGCAGGGAGGTTAGACCCAGATGATCTTAAGGTCCTTTCCAACCATAACTATTTTTGTCATCCTCAGGGATTTTGAGAGCAATGCAGCTTCACTTCTTGAAAGCAGAAACTCTCCAGCTGACAAATATGTAACCCTGGAGACAAAATCTCTGAGACAACTGATGGGAATTCCTTCTCTGTCAGATTATCAGGCATTGTAATTCAGCCTGAGCTCCAGTGCACATAAAGTGAGATGGTATAGATTAGTCAGTGTTCCGTGCAAGGGAGTCACACTGCTTAACAGTGCTGAATATCCCATCTCTATGTACTGTTGTGGAGGTCAGTAGGTACTCCTTGAGTGATTTAGTAGCACAACAAGGTGGACAGATCAAGGAAATACTTTTACCCTGAGGCTAAAGAATTGGCACTCAGAGGCAGTAACGCTTGCCAAGACCATAATCAGTCTATGGCAAAGCCCTGGACTACCACCATTTGTCAGATCATCTGGGAAAAAGAAATTGGGTAATTTTCTATTTTTCACCTAAAAATTAAATTGATGAATGGAAATTTATAATAAATTTACATTAAAATTATTAATTTCACATTTTAGTGTTCAGGTTTATTTTTGTATGCTATAACCTGAGCTGTCACTTACATTTCTGTTTCTTGTTGAAGTCAACACATAACCACATCAATTTGCGTGCAAGGCGATATCTGACCTTTTCCCATCTGACCTCTAATAGGTGAGTTTCCTCTAACTCCAGTGAGAACCAGTTTGAGAACAACTGAACGTGGCTGTTTTGATTCACAAAACTTCTACCTTAGGGATGGAATCAGGAAACCTAATGCTTTGGCAATGTTTTTAACTATCTCATACCTCAGATAAAAATAGATGTGTTGGTAAAACAGGCAAGAAAATAGGATTACAAGTGGACTGTTGCATTTGAAAGGTTTCATCCAAAACTACTACTAAACCCAAGAATTTAACATTAAAAATATTACTTCAACTCTTCAACAATCACATTCATTGCCCTACTTACAAAGAACTAAGGCTCTTATATTTGGAGTGAGAACTTTTAATTCCAATTTATCCAGTTTAAATAGATCTTATACTCAGTATTTTACTCATATGTTCAACTGTATTTGTCATTTGCCTCTTTCTGCCTCCTAGTATAGTATGTGACATTGTAAGTACTAGGTGACACACACCTGTATGCTAATTAATGTTTCTTTGGCAAAACAGAAATACAGTGTGTTTACCATATTTCAAATAGGAATGCAGCACTTGCAGTAATATAGTGAAAAGAATAAGAGTTTTAAACACTTCACATCTTAAAACACCCATAAAAAAAATGGCTGTAATGACTCATCATCTCACTGTCTCTGACAGTGGCCAAATGCTTAGGAACACAGAGAATAGGGTGAGGCTTCTTCCTTTATATCCTACATCTTCCCACAGTCTATGGCTTAGGAAACACATATAGTATTGTTTCCAGCATGTGTTTTCTATTAGCCTTTGGTAACATTTTTGTCCATTATTGTTTCTTGAATTCTTTGTATTGAGTCTCAACAACTTCCTGTGATAAGGAGTTTCCTGCTTTAACACAATGTTGTATGAAACAGTATTCCCTGAAAATCTCATTTGTTTCCCCATAGCTCTTGTATTGCAAGACATAATAAAAGATTGTTCCTAATTCTCATTCCTCATATTGCTCATAATTTCAAGTACTCTTGTTATATACCTGTTGAATTGCTTTCCAAACTGCAGTGTTCTGTCTAATTTTTTTCTCAGAAAGGAGCTGTTCCTTGCATTAGGTAATAATTTTCTTTCTGTATCTTTTCCAATAAGTAAGTTAGGGAAACAAATATTAATTACACTAGATACAAAAAGACAAGATGGCTGAAGCAGAAAAAAAATGTTGCTGCATATATAGTGTGTGATTTGAAACTAGCTTATGGGTAGCTAAAAATAATAGGTCAGCAAAATAACACACAGATGCAATTTCAATGAGGGTGAGCAAAATGATCTGAATTACGTTATTGAAAACAAAGTTAGCAGTACTTACAAAGTCATTTGGCCTTAATTTAGTGCTGAAGTCAATAGGAACAGCAGTAGACCAGTGTTACTGGTGTATATGAAAATACTGGTCCTAAAGACACTGCTATACTTTGAGCTCCCCTGGCTGGTTTGTTCTGGATATTGAACACAACAGACAAAATGGAACTCTAATTTTGCTGGGTTTTGCAAACATAGAATATATGTGCTTTCAGAAAGATCCACAAGAAATAAAGCAGTGCCATCAGTGTAATGCATAGAATGTAGACCTGAAAGAATTCTGCAAGAAAAAAAAAATGATTAATTTAAATTAGTTGTAAAGCAGGCACCTGAACTTTGAAAACCTGTTGCAAGCCTGGGACACATTTAGGCCCTACTCTGGGCAATAGTGCAATGCTTCTTTTCCCTCTTTTCCTTCCCTAAAATTTTATTTTGTTCATATTTTCTATGTAGGGCTTCTAAATCTTGACAATTGTCACAGCTGGGAAAAAAGCTTTCCACCTGTATTCCTGAGCAAAGAAGACAGTGAGATTACTCTGGAGGTGGGAAAGCTTGAAGCAATGGCTTTTATAACAGGGATAGTAAAAGGCCAGATTTGAGTATTTGTGAGTAGAGGCAGGGTAGTTTGAATACAGTTAGGTGAGAATGTGGAGGAAAAATAAGATAGGAAGAGTGGAATGCATTTTGAGAGGGGGGGAAGTCACCACTGTAGCCTTCTTCCCTCCCACACTCGTGTGTGCAGTGTTGCAAAGGGTCATGCTGTATACTGAGGAAATACTTGGGTCACCTTCAAGGAGAAAGCCCTTAAACATGGTAGTAGACACACAGTGATTGAAGGACATATGAGTTATTCCAAATAAATCTTGTTACATAGACACTGATATTTAAAAGACACACGTTTGTAGGCAGTGGAAGCTAAATATCTGAGGGCTACTAGAAAAATTTCAGGAAGAATATGAGACTGACTGAAAGGGTTGGAGTAATGCATAATATTTTCTAATATTAAAATATTGGTACCAAACCAGAAATATGCAGAGGGGTACAGAAGTGCAGTGTCTTTGCCTGGACTAAGAAATATCTAATCCTTCAGACCAAGTATCTCCTTACATTTCGTTGCTTTTTAGCCAATTTTGAACAGGTGGGTTAATGCTGTGTGTAATTTTGCCAGGAAGAGAAAATCTGAGCCCATAGTCTGTTATATGTTGTAAGAAAAAAACAACTTGTGCAGAGTTCTAAGAATGAAACACAGCAAACCCAAAAAGCCTAAATATCACATGAAAGTCAGTTAAAGAGAGCGCATAATGTACTTACGTATATACAAGGTCATCAGCTGCCTGAATTCAGTCAGCCTACAGCTGAATCCCCTTCCAGCAGCCCCTGAGGTGCTTAGAAACACTGAAGTTGCCAGTAAAAACTTATTTTTATATTGTATTCTGAGAAAGGTCCTAAATCTACAGTTAACTAAAAATGTTGAGTGCTTTTTTTACTTTTTTTTTTACTTTTTTTTTTTTTTCCTTAGAAACATCCCTTTTGTCTCTTCCCTTTCCCCTACCAATAAAGAAGAAGGAGTAGGGGACAAAAGAGAAATAAAGGGTATTTCTGCATGTTGCTTAATTGAAGTCAAGACTGCTATAATTATTTTGTATATATTCCTCCAAAAGTCCTCCTACAAACACAAATGCCATTAAAGCAATGTTTCTTCCCCCCCAGACAACCACTTGAGATCTAATAGAAACACTGTTGACAAGTCCTGACTTTAGTCTGAGTGTCTCACTTTGAGGGGCCAAAACCACCATGGGCCAGAAGAGGTTGACCCAGAAAAGAAAAAAGGTGGCAAGCAGTAAATGAGACTCCAACTGAAAAAGGATGTAAACCTGTGTTTATGACGGCATGACAGGGAAAAAAAAAACTAAATGGGCAAAAGATGGCTTTGCTAATAAATAAGGAATGGTGTAGTTCTGGACATTTCGCAGATCTGAAATGATGTTATGGAAGTAATTACTAAACCAACCTATGCAAAGAAATATTTGCAAAATTTGCTCTAACCTAACTATGAGGCATGTGGCTGGGGGCAATGGCTGTTGTTGCTCTCAGGCTGGACAATTGAGTGCTCTACTTGCACTTTTATTGTGAATTTGCTCTAAGTCAGCCACAGAATTTCTCTAGGACCCATGCTCTTACACTTATACTTGGCTTAGGGAAGTGAGCAGTAGTCCCCAGGATAAACTCCCTTCACATGCGCCCTGAGCTGGTCTTTGATGTTTGTTGTAATCCAGTGAAGTGTCACCACAGGGCATGCAATAACAGGAACTTCTCAAAGGTGTCTGCAAACTCTTAAACAAGACTAGCTGGTTGCTGGTTTCAATGTGGTGCACGTTTAACTTACTGAAAATCTTACAAATGAAACAAAAAGTACCAACAAAACTTCAGGGAAAAAATCTTGTACTTCCAGAGAGGCTGGAAGTCAGCTGCTTGGCTTGGGATCTCAATTCTGCTTTTGTAATATCAGGAGAGATGTTTGCAATGCAAACCACCCACAAAGGAAATTGGATGATCCACTTTCCTCAAGCAACAAATCCTATCAAAATCTTACAAACACCATATAACCCAGTTTACTCAAGCACTTGATGCATTTTTGTCCCCGTGTTAGGCTGACAAGGCAGGATTTACAAAATGTTCCTTGTGGGATGGGACAAAAAGGAAGGAAAAATTGTAGAAGCAAGTAATGCTTTAACTAGGCCTTTGTATAGCACTCTAGTAATGAGGTCATTGCCTTTTCTCTTCTGTTTGTTACTAAAGACTTGCTTTCAATCCTTTTCCAGACTCCCTTTAGCCGAAGTTACTGGGAAAATGTTGCTCTTACATACTGGATTAGCAACATTCCTCCATACCATGCAGTTCGTGGAAAAATTTTAGTTTAGGAATTTGGTGATTTCATTTATTTCTGAGGAGCCATTCCAATGAGGAGAGTTTGCGTTTCTCCCTTGATCTTTCCCAGTGTGTCCCTTACCCCCTTGGAAAGCCCATCACATCTCTCCTTTTATCTTCTTGCACCTAGGTGGGCCTGTTTTAACCTGCAAGTAGATTTGAGATTGAAAGTAAAGTCACATCCCAAATAAAAATAAAAGACTGAAATGTTGTCAGCTTTTGTGACTCAAATAGTTGAAAGGAAGAAAACAAAACATTTGTAAGAATAAAATTACCATAATAATTATGGTAACTTTTCATCGTCTTACTCTGCATTAATTTAAAGTTCTAATCAAAATGCTTCCAACTGAAAAATATTACTTGTTTTAGGAAATGCTAAAATGTGATATTTCTGAGGATATACTTTGAAATATTCATAGAAAATTTCATAGAAAACCATTAATGAAAATTTCAAAGAACTGTCAGCATCCAATAGCAATCTGGATTTTTTTTTAGTAAAAATTCCCTATTACATGTGCGTGCAGGTACCTCAGAAAAATAATTTTTTATGGTCTTTGGGTGTTAAAACCTCTGCACGACAATTCAAATAAAATAACATTAAATCAAGGTTCTTTCAAAAACAGTTTCTGTATCTCTCATACGCAAAATATTACATCCCATATGTCCATCTCATCCTAAATAAAATTATTAGCAGTCAGTGTTCTAATGAAAGAGTAAGATTTTTCCCATTTTACAGAGTATCAATTATTTTACCAGATCTATAAAGCAAAAATAACTTATCTGGAAAATGATAGCTAGCAAAAGAAGGTTTTGTTTCTAGCAGGGGTGCACACATAACAGAAGGAACACATAGTACCTTCCAGGGCGTGTGGATAATAATAGCCTAAGAATAGAGGGCATACCTAAAGGCAACAGAAGGATGATTAACTGTTATCAAGTAATAGCAAGTATACCCAAGAGGTGTATAGGGATAAAATTTGTGATTTTTCACAAGCTGTGACTGGAAAACAATAATAACCTGGAACAGAGAGAAACACTATAGGCAGTATAGTGGATATAAGACATGCATCTTTTTGTACTACTTCTTTAACTAGGCATGTAAAAGCTAGCACAGGTAGGAAAATAAAGAAAGTTGTGTTATCTTGAGATCCTGGTATGAAAGTAATAATCCTTCCTATGATATTAAAGTGTTTTTAAAAAAAAACAAACAAATACACAAAACAATTGTTATTGTGTTGGTTTTAATAGCTTTGCTCTGAGGATTTTTATCAGCAAGTATAATCAGAAAAAAAAAAGTAATCATTGGTTTAGAGTATCCTGATGTGGTAAGAGTGTTCTTAATTTGTTTCTTTCCTGTACATGTTATGGAAGGCAAAAGCTTCCAGATATCTCCTGCTCCAGTCATGTTCTGTCTAGAGAAAGGATTATCAAGAGGTTGATTTATGCATTGTTTGAAATCTTTCTTGGAAAGGTCAGCACCTTGGAGAATTGATATTAACAATTTGTTCAGAAGCATAACTAGCTATTTGCATCATCTTTTTTTCTAGTTGTGCAAGTTCTTGGAAAGAGAAGTGTCTGAGTTGTGTCTTCTCTCTGAAAGAGAAGTGTCTGAGTTGATGTCTCTATTCAAGACATTTTCTTTTAGAAAGGAGACAATTGCACCTGCTTTGCTCAGCACAGTTATCTCAAAAGTTTTTTTTTGTGGGTGAAAGGAAGTGTCTCCTACTTTTGCATGAACTATGAATTTCTCTTTTGTCAGTTCAAGTTAAAATTGCCATTTTTTTTATAAGAGCTTGATAGTTAGTCCCCCCTGGCAGCTGCCATATTCTGAGTATAGTGGCATTTGCTATCACATCTGATGCTCTCTGCAGGGCTCCTTGTCATTATGTGCTGGACTACATCAATTGAATTGGAAACAATGCTTTGTAGAACATTACAAAAACATGTGCATAGTCCTTACATCTGGGGTGATGTGAAAGCTGCAGAATAGGAGACAGGTGAATTTGAAAAATAAAAGGGTTATGAACGTAAGGCTATTAACTCCCTACCAGAGATGTGTTTTAATTAGCATAGGCAGGACTACGCTCAAGGAAGAATGCAAGGTGATTCAGATGTCCCTTCCACAACCTTAAATTTGATAAGTTTCTGATAGTGTTGCTACAGCTTAGTCTGATATTATAGAGTAGATGCAATGTGTTTCTGGGTCAGGTGCTACAGCATTTGCAGACACGATAATCTGAAATCTGTGAAACTTTTTTTGGGAAGGATGTTCTGCTAGGTCCTGGGGGCAGGAATGGACTGAATATGTTGTTAACTCATTACTATATATCCCCCTTCCCTGCCTTGACAGATCATCTATGCTTACATGAAAAAGGGTGTCCGGCTTTTCCAGATTCCTATTTCATACTGAGGAGAACAGTTTGTTCTATTCTGGAGCTTCCTGGGGTGCTTATCCTGTCCAAGGGATCAAAAAATAAAAAATATCCTGGAGGCAAGACAAATATATGATAGCAAATTGCTCAATTTGTAACCTCCTCACAGAAACTGCAGTGTACCCTATGCAGCATATGTGGTTCCTCGCAACTTGCTCTCACTTTCTGTCATTCTATAAAACATCTTTTTCTTTATTATTGAGCCATGGATGTGAAATAATCCAGTGTAGGTTTTCCTAAATCCACAATACCGTGAAAATTTGTTTTAGTAGCTGTGAAGTTCCTTGCCACAGGATATGCATGATAAGTGTTAAGAATGATTGCTTGCTCACAGCAGTGGGCCACACAGTCTCCCAAAGATGGAAGTGATTCTCGTTAACCTGATCTAAAGATGATCAACAGTAGTTATGTGCTGGCAGATATCTTTAGGAAGGGCAAGTATCTGACAAAACAATGGAACAATTCAGTTCCTAGAACAAAAAATGAAGGGCACCTGTCACTTCAGGAAAATAGCATATGACTTGCATTTTGAACCCTTGGATTACAAAAAGCATGGTTTTTTAGCCTTAGTAAATGCAAAATTGCTTGTCTGTTAAAACGTTCAAGAGCTAATATGCTTCTGACTGTATACTGTATGTTCAAGACATCTTCTGAAAATTGATAGATGGCGTCTTTTTATTGCTTGGCTAGTAAGAGCATATGCACAAAAGCATTAACATTATCAACTCTTTCTAACAAGAGTTCACATTATTAGAAATGTCCATGCTTTTTCATTTTAGATTTGTGATTTGTCCATGTTTCCCAGTAGTCTGTCTTACAGTTGCAGGATCTCTTCGTATCTGTTAAGCCCCAGAAGTAACTACAGTTAAGAAGTTCTTATTCTTGCTGGTACAATGGTACAAAAAGGTCGTCTTAATGAAGCCTCGTACTTTTTCTTTCTTCTTTTTTTTATTTTTCTCCCTGATTTTTTTTCTCCCCATAACTGCCAAAGCCCCCAAATGACCATTTCTTTTTCACAGCTTTTCAAATTAATGACCATCAGTTTCAGAGGAAGTCGTAGATATTTAATTACTGAGATTGCATGAATGGCGTTCTAGTGTATCTGTGTTAGTGATCAGGTTTAGTATCTGATCCTTTAACTCTTGTTGATTATATAAAAATGTAGTGGTGGTTAGGTCTTCTTCAAAGATATGAATTAGATTTTCAAGATTTGTAGAATTAGGTTTTCAAGGTATAAAGTGTTTCAACAGAGTTTGGACTGAAGAATCTATTTCCTATACTTTTGAAAACTGCCTGGGTTTGGCATTGTGGTTTCTTTAAAGAATTGTTCCCAGATGTAAGCATGGAACCCATTTAAAAACTTCTTTTGGTGCATAATTCTCTAATTTAAAATATACGTATAATTACTGAATGGGATACTTACATCCTCAACATTTTATATATTGAGCTGTTAATCTACTTGTATTGATTGCACCTTTCTTTAATCAAGATACAAGAAACAGGCTATAAAAATGACTGCATTTATAGTCCATATTTAAATGGTTTATTCACAGGCACAGGAAATCTTATGCTCTTTGAATATGCTTTCTCTTGGTGAGGAATTATACTGTTATGGAAAAAGGATATTTATAGCTATGTTTAGGCAAAAAGTAGACCTGGTTGAATAATTTATTGCAAGGAGTATTAGCTGTGAATTCAGTTCTATTTTCTGTTCACAAATCATTCATGAAATGACTTGATTCTTTTTGTGAATGAAAAATGTCAGCCTGCGGGTTTGAACTATTTGCATGATTCCTTCTGGGCATAAAAAAGTTTACATCTGTAGGTAGTTTCATCCAACAGCTTCTTTTCCATGGAACTTAATTGGATGCTGAAACCAACCTCATCTCTTTTACTTCAGTAGAAAACCAAACTTGGAAAATCACAGATATATTTCTGCAATAACAGTAGTACTTATCTGTAGAGAAAGGTCTACAGGTCAATCTGAAGAATAGCACTACCTCTGTCTTCAAAACAAAATTGCTTCCCTGAAATTTGGCAGAAATAGCTGACAGTACATGGCAGAAAATCTGTAACTAAAGGATAGTCTAGTTTTGATTTATATGCTTAATTTGAAATTAATGCACTATGTTCATTTTTCACCTATGTCTGGCAAGAAGTCATTTATCCCATGCAAATGACATTGCATGAGGAATTCTGAAACGTGGCTACAAACAGCCTATGCGTGTCACCCACACGCATCTGAGTGTGTTTATGAAAAACTCATACATACAGGAGTGAAGGTTCAGAGCAATGGGAAAAAAATTGAAAATGTCAATTTTACCTGGGGCCCAGAATCCCATTTCTGTAAGTGAAATAGACTCTTAACACTTAAATCCTTAAAGATATTTAGGTGTTGCATTCAGTATTAAGTAATTACATAATGCTTCAAGGACCCGAGCCCTAATTAACCTAAGTCTCTATAAAAGCAAAAGGTAATCAGATTCCAAAGTGTTAGGCCTCAGTTGGAGGCTTATATATTATTATGAGTTATCTCGGAGCCAAACCCAAAGCAAACATGCATAGAGGAAGGAATGTTTCTCCTTTTTAAAAGTCTTCAGGTAGAAAAAGAAATTCAGGAAAATAATCTGGTTTGAAATGCTTTCTATGAGGATTGAATGGTGCTGGCATGGAATAGGCTATTTTTGTTTTCTTAAACTCTTAAAAATTATTTTGTTCAGTTCTTTTGTTGATGGTCTTTTCTTAGAATCTGGTTATTTGCAGCAGTGTTAACAGCAGGTTCAGTTCAAACTATGCTAATATGATCAAAATTGAAAAGCAATATAAATATTTCTGAGGATAATCTTAATACTACATTGTGATTTACATGGTGCTCTATGTTCCCAACCTCTTAGCAAGATCTCTTTGAATAGTTTGCCCTAAATCAACTGTAAAGCAAATATTTTCCTGCTAATAATTTCCATGTCATAACATGAGTCCCAGAAGTTGCATTTGCCTCTCTGAAATTACTCAAGTTAAAAAACTGTTAATAAACCCATAATGCATGATGATTCTCAGTATTGTACAATTAACATTGTAGTTTAAACTTTAATTAGATTTTGCCTTTGAAAGCAGTGGATTTCAATGCAACTTAATGGTTTGTTTGTTCAGTGGCTCTCTCCTTCCATTTAATTATGGCTCTTTGAAACATAATTTTCCTTACTAAAACAGCAAGGAGAGGCTGAGAAAGGTATTACTGCTGCTTGGAATGAGAAAAGGTAGGTGGGAAGATTCTTAAAAAGGATGTTGAGATGCTTGAGAGGAATTGTGTTGATAATACACAATCCTACAACACAGCAGTGTGGTTTTTTTTTTCCCCTGATTGTTTATTGCAACTCTAGCTCTGCGGTAGTGTTTCTGTTCCTTGGTCCTTGGTAAAAGCTGCTAATAAATGTGCTGAGGTGAGCTGCTTGTATCTGCATGTAACTTTGTGACTGCATTATCTTCTTTATGGTGGTTTAAATGTTATAACCTAAGGAAGGTGGGAGCAGTGCTTCTGGGAGCAATGCAATCTGACTGAAAGAAAATACCTTCTTTCTTTGCATCCTTATTTGGGAAAGCTACAAGTAGAAGTGTGATGTGTGTTGACCTTTTCGTTTTGCTGCTGCCCCTGCTGCTTGTTCTTTTGTCACTGGGGCAGAAATATAGGTTGCTCTTTGAACTGGACAAGAAATATGTGTAATCCTAGTATGGCTGACTGTAGAGATTCTGCAAAACTTTTACACTCAGTTCCATCCAAGGCTTCTCGTAGCCAAGATAAAGAAATGCTGAGTTGAATACTTTCCTTTAAATGGGAGGTGGGCTGGGAAATATTCTACTTTGAGGTGTAGCTCAGGAATGGTCATAGAAGCATAGTAGCTTTAAACTGCTCACTTCAATTCCCCTTCAGTAATATTTCTATTGAAGTGGTATCCGTGGAAAATCCTGTGATTTTTGGTTTACAGTCCTGATGGGTCAAGTTGTCAAGTTCCAGCCTCAAAGTTGTAAGGTGAAACACATGACACTAGTCGTACAAAGTAATGGCATCACAGACAGAAATTAAAGGAATGAGTTGAACTGTCTGCATGGCTTTCATCTAGACTAAAACCATTTTATTTTTTGCAGTATTACTTTAAAGAAGAGTTCTGATTTTATAAATTAATTTTCTAAAAAGGTGTCATTAAAAAAAAAAAAGAGAAAAGACAGAGGAAGAGATTAAAATATGAGACCATAACATATCTCAAGAAAATCAATACAGTGGTGAAATGAATTGTGAAGAGGTGAATAAAAATACTGGAACAAGCAGCTGGAACCTGTGGTAAATTGTTCTTTTGGCAATGTCTTTGCATAGGGAGAACATTTTTTGTATCAAAATAAACGCACTGGAACACTACTGAAGTTCAGACTCCAAAGATGAGTGAAGTAGGCTTCCTAATTTGAAGTTGTAGAAGCAACCTGATAGGGGAGATCATAGCCTAGACTGTCATCTCAGACCCTGTGGGAGTCATTCCAAAGTTCTGAATACCGTAATGGTGTGTCATGCTTCAGAGCAAGATGTGGTGGATGTAGCTATCATGCTTTGTGGGTTGTCTCTGGCATAAAAATTACATGTGCTGGATCATGTTGGGACTGCATGATATGTGAAGCAGAAGCAGAACACAGATGAAACAGTAATTGGGGGAAAATGGAAAAGATGATGTGGGGTGAGGGAGATGGAAAGCAACAAAAAGTAATAAACTAGAGGGAATCCTTACCATGGAACAAGTGGATCTAATCAGCTAGGGAAAGGAGTTGTTCTGCTTTTTCATCAGTAGGATTTTGGTCCAAAGACAATGCATGAAAAAATGAAGAGCAATAATGTAGAGATTCCACTGTCATTTTGTTGTGTTACTTAGAAATAAAGTATTTAGGAGCTCTACAACTATTGCTCCTGAATACAAAAAATTGTATGATTAAAAATAGGTCTCAAGGTACATATAATTTTTCTGCAAGTCATCAGGCAGTTTCTCTGCTACATCAGAGACTGCTACATCATTTTCTGTTACATGGGGAGCATGAATAACTTGGGTGCAAAACCAGATAGTTCAAGTCGTTGACCTCTGATAGATTTTGTATAACTTGGAGGAAAAAAGAGAATCAAAGGAGAGCACACTTTTCATATTTATTAACTCACTCAGTTTAAAAACCCACCCCAAACAGCAGAAAAACAAGTGTGAAAAATGGATTGCTCTTCAGGTAGTTGCACTGGTTAGTCTAACTTGTGATATCCATAGTTTTGGTTGGTTGGTTGTTTGTTTTCCTCTGTGGATAATTTCATAAGGTTGTCTAACACATCTGTGTTTATTTTATTTTTTTAAGTTTAAAAATACACTTAAATGCTTTGAATGACATCCCTTCCTCTAGTGTATCAACTGCAGCATATCCTGACTGTAAGTAGGTTCTAACTTTATTCCAAGGCTTTTAGAGTTTTCCAATGCAGTTTTTATTCAATAATAATACAGAAACTGAATAATCCATCTTTGTTCTCAGGATAGCCTGAAATGGACATGGGTTGGGCTAGGTAGGTGTGGACAACAGGAAGAAGATTCCATGTACTTTTCTGTTTGCAAATGTTTTCAAACATTTGCATATTTTAGTTTCTTGCTAACATACTGAAAATATTTTTTAAATATTCATTAATTTGGTAACTGTTTATTAAGCATTTTGCTAGTTGTATTCATGCAATATACTGCCTCTAATGTAACAGTTTCATTTTGATTGATGTAAGTAGTTTAGCCAACTGGCTCTTCTGGATTCCCATCTCAGGAGCTGCTGGGGTGTCTGCCTGTGGGTTGAGGATTTAATGCGGCAGTTGGAAGGTCAGGAACTGAGAGCAGGTTGAATGGATTTGCTTACTTGGTATTCTTTTTGTTTGTGTGATTAACCTGTGTTAGCATGATGTGGATTTATCTTTTATCACACTTACTGGGGCACATTTCTTGTGACGATTTGCAATCCAAAGATTTTCCTGTGCTCTGATTTTTAGATAAGCTATTTCTTACTTAACACAGGAACAGAGGTGACTGATGATGTACACATTATTTCCAAAGTAACAACCACACGTGTAGGTGTTTTCAGAACTGAAACTGTAATACTTCAGCATGTTCCTGTGTAGAAAAAGTCACTAATATTGAGAGCAACTTTACAGGTGCTGTGAAATACTTTCTTAGCATAAGGCACATGTTTGTCTTGAAGTTAAGGTTTATATTACAGCTAGTCCTTTCTGCTGGACTAATAGCTAATGGATATCAATGGATATACCTATTTCTGCTTCATGTTGAGAGGAGGGTGAGGGCATCCTTCTGAATATCAGATCATGCATCAAACACCATAAACTGTTTTCTTCCTATAACTGTCTCTAGCACAGGATGCTGACATTCCCTCTGATGCCTCTAGCACTGAAATTATTTTGGATCTAAAGTACAAGAAACTGCTAGAGCTGTAACTTGTGTTTCTTTCTCCCAAATGGCACTTAATCCGTAACACTTGACATCCTGTTTTGACCTGTCATGTTATGTAACTTCAAATCCCCAAATTGCCTCCCTGGGCATCAACATTATGTAACAGTGAGGAAGATTGCAGGGTGATTTAGAATCATAAAATCATAGAATAGTTAGGGTTGGAAAGGACCTTAAGACAATATAGGTTCAACGCCCCTCCCATGGGCAGGGACACCTCACACTAACCCATGTCACTCAAGGCTCTGTCCAACCTGGCCTTGAATACTAGCAGGGGTGGAGTATTCACAACTTCCCTGGGAAGCCCATTCCAGAGCCTCACCACCCTTACAGTAAAATTCTTCCTCCTTATATTCAATCTAAACTCCATGCAGCCTTTTCTTCTCCAGGCTGAACAGCCCCAACTTTCTCAGCCTGTCTTCATACGGGAGGTGCTCCAGTCCCCTGATCATCCTTGTGGCCCTTCACTGGACTTGTTCCAACAGTTCCATGTCCTTTTGCTGTTGAGGACACCAGAACTGCACACAATACTCTAGGTGAGGTCTCACAAGAGCAGAGTAGAGGGGCAGGATCACCTCCTTCAACCTGCTGGTCACACTCCTCTTGATGCAGGCCAGGATACGGTTGGCTTTCTGGGCTGCGAGTGCACACTGCCGGCTCCTGTTCATTTTCTCATCAACCAACAGCCCCAAGTCCTTCTCTGCAGGGCTGCTCTGAATCTCTTCTCTGCCCAACCTGTAGCTGTGCCTGGGATTGCTCCGACCCAGGTGTAGGACCTTGCACTTGTCATGGTTAAACTTCTTAAGGTTGGCATCAGCCCACCTCACAAATGTGTCAAGGTCCCTCTGGATGGCATTCCTTCCCTCCAGCGTATCGACCGAACCACACAGCTTGGTGTCATCAGCAAACTTGCTGAGGGCGCACTCAATCCCACTGTCCATGTCACCGACAAAGATGTTGAACAAGACTGGTCCCAACACTGATCCCTGAGGGACACCACTCGTTACTGGTCTCCAGCCAGACATTGAGCCACTGACCACAACTCTTTGTGTGCAACCATCCAGCCAGTTCTTCATCCACCGAGTGGTCCATCTATCAAATTGATGTCCCTCCGATTTAGAGACAAGGATGTCATGCAGGACAATGTCGAATGCTTTGCACAAGTCCAGATGGTGACATCAACTGCTCTACCCCTGTCCATCAGTTCTGTAGCCCCATCACAGAAGGCCACCAAATTGGTCAGGCAGGATTTCCCCTTAGTGAAGCCATGCTGGCTGTCGCCAAGCACCTTGTTGTTTTTCATGTGCCTAAACATGCCATCCAGGAGAATCTGCTCCAAGATTTTGACAGGCACAGAGGTGAGACTGACTGGTCTGTAATTCCCTGGGTTATACATTTTCCCCTTCTTGAAAATGGGGGATATATTTCCCTTTTTCCAGTCTTCGGGAACTTCACCTGACTGTCATGACTTTTCAAATATGATGGCCAGTGGCTTAGCAACTTCATTCACCAGCTCCTTCAGGACCCGCAGATAGATTTCATCAGGTCCCATGGACTTGTGCATGTTCAGGTTCTTAAGATGGTCTCGAACCAGATCCTTTCCTACAGTGGGCCAAAGGTCTTCATTCTCACAGTCCCTGTGTCAGCCTTCCAAGACTTGGGTGGTGTGGTCAGAGCCTTTGCCAGTGAAGACCGAGGCAAAGAAATCATTCAGAACCTCAGCCTTCTCCAAATCCAGGGTAGCCAGTTCTCCTGATAGCTCCCGGAGAGGGCCCATGTTGTCCCCAGTCTGTCTTTTATTTGCAATGTACCTAAAGAATCCCTTCCTGTTATTTTTCACAACCCTAGCCAAGTTTAATTCTAACTGAGCCTTAGCTTTCCTAACCTGGTCCCCAGCTTCTTGGACAATATCCCTGTATTCTTCCCAGGCAGCCTGTCTTTGCTTACACCTTTTATAAATCTCTTTTTTCCTTCGAAGTTTCCTCAACAGCTCCTTTTCCATCCAAGGAGGTCTCCTGGCCCTCCTGCTGCACTTTCTTCTAGTTGGGATGCAACACTCCTGAGCTTGTAGCAGGTGATCCTTGAATATCAACCAAGAGTCTTGGGCCCCCGTGCCCTCTAGGGCTGTATCCCATGGAACCTTACTAAGCAGGTTCCTGAAGAGGCCAAAATCTGCTTTCTTGAAGTCCAGAGTAGTGAGCTTGCTGCACGCTCTTCTCACTGTCCTGAGGATCTCCAAACTGACCATCTCATGATCGCTGCAACCAAGGCTGCCCTGGAGCATCACATTTCCAATGAGCCCTTCCCTGTTGGTGAGCATGAGGTCAAGCATGGCGCCTCTCCTTGTCAGCTCCTCTATTACTTGCAGAAGGAAGTTGTCTTCCACATAGTCGAGGAATGTCCTGGATTGCTTGTGCCAGGCTGTACCATCCCTCCAACAGGTATCAGGATGGTTGAAGTCCCCCATGAAGGTGAGGGCCTACGAACATGAGGATGTTCCTATCTGTCTATAGATCGCTTCATCCACAGAGTCCTCGTCATCAGGCGGTCTATTGATTTAGGCCTGTCTTGCAACAGATTCAATAGTCATACCAATTTTTGCCTGTCCTTTTTGCGGCACTGCCAGTTGCTTTTAAGAGGACCTTTACTGAGAATGGAATATATGATGTAGGACTGCTCCATACTACACTCTTCACATTATGTGTTTCCCTTGCATTATGTATATAAACCTAGAAAGTTTGAAATAGCACTTTCATTTACTTGCAGCTGTGTCAAGTCTTACAGTAGAATTAAGGTCCCTAGCATGTTAGTTGTATGTAAATGAATCACCTTCTGTGTATTTATATTATCTATATTGTTTCAAAGGCTAAACATCTCATTAGTCTCACTTTGCATTTTTCCCAGTCCCACTAGGATATGCTGTCTTGAACTTGCTGCATCTTCTGGATTCATGACATCGAGATGCAGAGACTTTCAATGGAGCTCTCCTTCATTAGAAAAATGCATCCTCACAACTTGAAAATCACTGAGAGAAGAGACAAAAGCTTTCATTCGCATTTATAGGTAAAAGAAAATGTTTTTTTCCAGATGAGTTACAGAAAACTACAGCTATCTCTATTCAAAAAAAAAAGCCTTAATCACTTCCTAAAACATATGCTAGCTGTGGCTGTTCTGCCAGTGAAGGCCATTCTGGGCTTAAAGTTTCATTAGCATTTCAAACCACTACCAAGGAAACTTCAAAATCCAGAAAAAAATAGAACTGCATTTTGTGCCTTTGTCTTGTGGTTTATTACCATTTTCGATACAGACCTTAACTTCATTGGACTGACAGTGACCTAAGCTTTTTCAGTAAACCACAATTGCTGCCAATTTGCTGTGACTGCTCAAACACATTTGCTAGGTAGACAGATCTATTATTAAATTGAAAACTGTCATCTAAACCGGGATAAAGCATGACATGCTGCATATAGCAGGGGAAAGAATAGAATGATAAATAGAACAGTTGTAAAAGATAAAAGAACAGTATATCAAATTGTGAAAGTATGACTTGGTAAAGAGAAAGCTTTTCAAATCATGCACTGACTACTGTAAAATGACTACAAATGACAAATTAAATTATGATGAAGGGATACTCTTGCAACAAGCAGAAGATATTATACAAATATGTGATAGAAAACATAATGGAAACAAGACAGCAGCACAATGCAGAAGAAAATTAATATGCATCAGAAATATCTGGTGATTAAGGCTTTTGATCCCACTAACAAGTATACATGTATTTAGCTTTCTCAATGGTTTCGGTGATGTTTTTCACTTGTGTTCAGAACACACAAAACCAGTAGAAAATAGAAGAAATGCTTATGCTAAAGGTGCTGATGAGACTTTACACCCAGAAGCTGTTTTCTCAGTCAGTTCTATGGGAATAACAAATTAATCAAAACCGTACACTGGACATTTGAAATCTAGAGTATCAAGCACATCAAATGTCTTTAATCGTCAGCTAAATTTTTTGGCAGAGTAAAGAATGTTTCAGTAAAATTTTAATCCCTTGAACAAAAGTAACTCTTCTAGAAGACTAAAACAGAAGAGGGTGCTGGGAATAATTTAGGGCTTAAAACTAAGCAGAAAAAGACACACATGTCATTGAAAGCTCATTGCATTTAATGGTTTCTGAACGTCAGAGGCTCATGTTGGAGGAAGCAAGAGCAAATGTTATGGGAGAAGTTTTCAAAAGGCTGGTTCAAAAGTTCTTATTATAGCAGAATCCTAAGCCTGACTGCAATTTCCTAACATTATTTGGAATATATGCTCCCACACTTCTGAAAATCCTTGCGTAGTCTTACGCTCAGCTTTTAATTTGTGAGTCTAGTCTCACTGAAAGGAAGTAACTTTTGTAGGTTTTCATGGAGTTCTTGTACTTGGAAATTTTTTGGTTTATCTGGCAGAGACCTGCTCCTTCCCTTACAAGGAGATTCCAGAGGCCCTTGCAGCCAGAAGCAGACCTACATACTGATGGACTGGGTTTCCCTGCAAACAGAAAACAGTGTCACTACAGGATTTATGTTGTAAATAACTTCTCGTTGAAATTAATGTCTCTGAACTCCTATTTCTATAAAGATGATAAAGCTAACTTTGATTTTCTCATCATTCGTTTTAGTTTATGTATCAGAATCCTTGAAGGCTTCCCTTTTTTTTTAGCAAAAATCCTGTCAAAATCCTCTGGGCAAAGTCATCCTTTGCTGGTAAAATCCTGCAGTGGCTTCGGGTAGAAGAACACACAAATCTATTCCTGCTTTTTAAGGGAACCCTTCATATATCCCCACTGAATTGCATGAAGATCCAGAATTTGACCATCCTGAAAATTAGCTTGGCAGATTTCTGGACCTGTCCATACATCCTTTCCTAGTGTGTCACAGTTCTTTTCCTTTATGCCTGGACAATGATTTAGAGCTTCTCAAGGCTTCTGTGGCCCATTTTGGTATCTCCAGAACTCCAGGCATGCTGAAAATTTTCAGTTTTTTTTACCAGAGTGCTAATTCTAGTTTAGGAAATCAAACTGCTGTGGAGTCCTGGAATGAATAGTGAGCAATGAGATTATCAAAATCCTGCAGCTTTCTGCTACAGGTTCAAAGCAATTGGAAAAGACACATGACAATTAAAGAGACACTAGTGGGTAGAGAGACAACAAATCACAGAAGACACAGGTTGACACTGGAAATCCAACAGGAAGACAGATGGGTAGCTGTTGTCAACTCTCAACAGGTGTTTTCTCTTAAGCACAGTGATGGAACAGCATTGAAAGCAGTCATAGCAACCTGAAAAAAAAAAATGTTTTTACACTTGTCTCCCATAGAAGCCATCTAAACTGCAAGGAAATATTGATGTCATTAAGAATGGTAACAGTAAGAGGTGTACAAATGATGGCATATCCTGTGCTACACACAGGAGCTAGGATAGGCACTTGAGTAAAACACCTTATAATAGTACCTGTGTAAATCAGATTCTGATACCTGTAAGGGAAAAAGTAGTTTGTTGCAGAGTAATGAGATCTTAAAGGTTTGATATCACTAACGTAGAAGTATATTTCTTTTTTCAGCAAGGCAAATTTAGGGTGTGTCCTCCATGACATGCTTAATACTTGATTCATATTCTGCTTTAAATGCCAGCAAAGACAACTGGCTGAGTTTTACTTCTTAATTAGCTTCTTTCCTTCCATTTGCAAAGATTATATGTGATCTAATGTGCTGGGTTTAGTCTCACCAGAGAAGTTGCATACTCATAAGCAGAATATTCAAGCTGTTTGTAGCTGGAATAATTGATTTTAAGGGAATTTCCACTGTAACGGAGCCAAAGCATCATTTAAAAAAAAAAAAAAAAAAGGCACTCTTCTGTTTTAAAGCCACAAGAAAAAGTTACATTTATTACAAGAAAATTGTGTGAAATATCGGACCTCATATATAAGCTTTAATATAGAAAGCACATTAATAACATAAAGGGACGGAAGACTGGCAAAAGAAAAAGTACTCCAAAGTGTTAACGTGAAGGAGTGCCACAAAAGCTGGCAGAAGTCTTTTCTTCAAGAATAAAAATTAAGATAAATGATGAAACAAACTACAGAGTTTAGTGTATGTGAGTATAATAGGAAATGTCATAATCTCATTTAAACTTGTCCCTCATCCCACATGTGAAAACTGTAATGAAAACTCACAACTTTTTGTTGGCTTACTAAATATCTGTTTCTGGTTTTGACTCAGCAGGCCTGCATGGAAGGGGATCTAAGCTGGTATAGTTTAATAATTGATCTAGTAAAATCATCTTTCTGTGGTAAAATCAGAAATTTCATGATTTGCTCAAAAATTTAGAATATTTTGTGAAACCAAATCAAGAGTGGTGGGTTCTGCATCAAAAAAGATGGAGCATTTGGAATTTCAGATTTACTGGTAAACATGGGTAAATAGAAACACTGTTGGGTTTTTGAGCTGTGTGTGATTTTTAATTTCTACATTGTTTCCTGTAAGGAATTACTACAAAGGAAAAACAAATTCTGAGTGCAAAGTTTGCTGACATTATAATTATAGAATCAACGAGGTTGGAAAAGACCCTTAAGATCATCAAGTCAAACCATTACCCCAGGATTGCCAAGGCCATCACTAAACCATGTCACCAAGGGCCTCATCTACACAGATTTGGAACACTTCCAGGGATGATGATTCCACCACTTCCCTGGGAGGTTGTTCCGGTGCCCGATCACCCTTTCTTGAAGAAATTTTCCCTAATATCCAATTGTCGTGGTTTAAACCCAGTCAGGTAACTCGTTCGCTCACTTCCAGTGAGTGGTGCCGAGCTGACAACAATCAAGGTCCGTGTCCGTCTCCCCCGCCCCCCCCCCCCCGCACCGGGGCTCTCCCCTTCCCCGCTCCCGGAGGAACGGGGAGGAGGATCGAGAGAGTGCAACTCCTACGGGTTGAGACAAGAACAGTCCAGCAACAAATCACCACCGCTACTATCAGTTAAAACAATGATAAGGGAAAATAACAAGAGAAGAGAATACGATACCACCGGCCAAGAAACGAGTTCCACCCGGAAGCCCCTGTCCTTCCGGGTAACTCCCAGTTCTCCCCCACCCCGGCCATGACGTGCTGTGGTATGGAATACCTCCCCGGCTAGCCCGGGTCAGGCGCCCCGTCTCTGCTTCCTCACAGCTTCCCCTCCTCCCTGGCAGAGCATGAGCCTCACAGAGTCCTTGGTCAGGGTAAACATCACTTAGCAACAACCGAAAACATCGGCTTCACCAACACTGTTCTCAAACTA
Source organism: Pezoporus wallicus (assembly GCF_028554395.1). NCBI lineage: Eukaryota > Metazoa > Chordata > Aves > Psittaciformes > Psittacidae > Pezoporus > Pezoporus wallicus. The sequence continues at coordinate 3,305,389 of NW_026638501.1, forward strand.
GAAGTCAAAACACAGCACTGCACCAGTTAACACAAAGGAAAAAACATGACTGCTACTGCTGAACCCAGGACACCAATGTAAACCCCTCCTGGTGCAGCTTAGGCCATTACCTCTTGTCCTATTGCTTGTTACTCAGTATATTACTTGTAATGTAATATATATGGTTACTTGGGTATATTACTTGTAATACACTATAACAGACAAATTAATAAACTGTGTCAAAAAGGCAAAAAAATAAAGTGAAATCTTTATCAGTATGAAGTATTTCTTGTAGAACATATTGATTTGATTGAATCAGCATTTTCTAATAGTAAATTATTCTGTTGGAAGAACTTTTAAGCAGTTTTTCTGTAGACGCTTCCAAATAAAACAGTCTAAAATGTATTTATTTTTTAAAATGTAGTAAATATTTCTCTTTTTATCCAGTTGACCTGGATAAATAAGATCTCTATCTCAATATTTGGAAATATTTCTAATTGAAGTAGAATATATATCCTAAAATAATTATCTGCAGCTGGTAGACAACGGAGAAAATTTGTTCTTTGTACTAAATTACTTGACATGGCAATATGAAATATTCTGGAAACTGCTGGAAAATACTGAAGTGAGAAAAATTCAGTCAGACATTTATCAGCCCATGTCTCAGGAGCAGAGTAGAGAATGAGCTTTTTTCCTCAAAAAAAATAAGCTTTTTTCCTCAAAATCACTTACACATTGTGCTTCTGAAACACACTTGGTAGCAGCAGTGTTAATTTTTAGAAAGCATTTGTAACTCTTTGCTCTCTTCCTAACAGAGGTCTTGGCAGTCTTACCACCAGCACACCCATGAACTTTCTTTTCCCTCCTTTATCTATAAATCTGTTTATGACTCAGAATATTGCTAGAATTTTTCCTTGTCTTTACTTTGCTTTTGTGAAATCTGTAGTCATGCTTTAATTTTTGTGTCTTAGTCCCTGTCTATAATTCTCTCTTTTATGGCCTTTTAAAACTCCAAGGTTGAAAATCTGGCCTTTGGAAATCAATTAGAGTTTTGCTGTTGACCTCAATTGAGCTTCGGCTCTAGGGTTTTTTATCCTCTAAATTATGTTGTCCTGAATGCTGAGATCCCATGTAGCAGTCAGTATGAGAGAGGTATTGGTGTTCCCAAATGTCATCTCTGGGTTTCATGTGAAAATGATGAGCAATCATTACCCAACAAGGCTTCCAAAGTGTTACCCTTTAGCAAAAGGAGCATCAGAGATAACATTAGTCTGTTACTTGATGAGGTGGGTCACCCCAGAAATAGGGGCAAAATGGTGAAGTTCAGTGTTTTCTTTGCCTCTGTCTTCAACACCAGTTATGTGCCCTGGGACATCCAGAGCCCTGTGTTGGAAGATTATGACTGGAGAGGTTATAAACTCCAATCCAGCTCTGAGCTTGTTCAAGATTTGTTGCCTCAGCTGAATGCACATAAATCTATGGGGCCCAATGGGATTCACCCCAGAGTGATGGCTAAAAGAGCTGGCCAATGTCATTGTGGAACCTCTCGTCATTATTTTTCAATGATCTTGGGAGTCTGGAAAGGTCCCAGTTGACTGGAAGCTGGCAAATGTTGTCTCAGTTTGCAAGAAGGATAAGAAGGAAGACTGTGGTAATTCCAGGGCTGTCAGTCTTGCTTCTGTGCCTGGTAAAATTATGGAGCAGGTTATTCTGGGAGTTACTGAAAAACACTTGAGAGACAATGCAGTAAGTGGTCATAGCCAGCCTGGGTTTCACGAGGGGAAAATCTTACTTAAGCAAATTAATTTCCTTTTATGGCAACTTCAGCCAGTAGATGTGGTTTTGAATGTTAACAAAACCTTTGATATTGTCTCTCATGGACTCCATCTGGATAAAATGTCCAGCACATAGCTAGATAAATGCATAGTACATTGGGTGAACAATTGGCTGATGGGTCAGGCTCAAAGAGTTATGGTAAATGGGGTTACATCAGTCTAACAGTCAGTTTTCAGTGGGATTCCTCAGTGCTCAGTTTTAGACCTAATGCTCTTAAATATTTTTATAAATGATCTGGTCATGGGAATCATGTACATTAAGTGAGTTTGCTGCTGTTACTAAACTAGGAGGATCTGTGGTCTCCCTTGAGGGTAGAGAGGCCTTACAGAGAGATCTGGATAGTTAAGAGAGCTGGGCAGTCACCAGCCATATGAAAGTTAATAAGAGCAAGTGCTGGATTCTCCACTTGGAACAGGGTAATCCTGGCTACAAATTAGGGGAAGAGAGCCTGGAGAACAGCCCTGTAGAAAGAGATCTAGGGGGTTGGGTTGATGACAATTTGAAAATGAGTAAACACTGTGCAAAAAGGACCAACTGTGTCCTGGGGTGCATCAAGGACAGCATAGCCAGCTAGTGAAGGAAAGTGGTTGTCATACTCTACACTGCAGTGGTGTCCTACCTCAAGTATTGTGTGCAGGTTTGGACAACTCATTATAAGAAGGATATCATATTATTTAGAGCATGTCCAGAGGAGGGAGACCATGGCTGTGAAAGGACTCAAGGGCAAGATTTAGGAGGAGTGGCTGAAGTCACTTGGTTTGTTCAACTCAGAAAATTGAAGGCTAAGGGGTGATCTCATTGCAGTATACAGCTTCCTTAAGAAGGGCAGCAGAGAGGAAGGTGCTTATCTCTTTTCTCTGGTGACCGCTGATAGGACAAGAATAAATGGAATGAAGCTGGCAGGAGATATCTGCACTGGGTTGTGGTGCTGGTAGCCTTCACGCCAGTAATGTAAAGAATGCCATGGTGACTTTATCATCTTTAATAACATCTTTCTTTCTTCAGTACTGAGAATGTATCTTTCCTTGACTTCAGTAAGGATCCTCTGAACAGCTGACTAATTTGCCTGTAGCATACTTCTGTACTCTATTCAACTTCTGCAGTAATTTTTAATGGAATAATTACTTAATAGGGGAATGTTATAGCTGCCGCTTTTTTTTTTTCTAAATCAGTTAACATGAATGATACAAAAGCAGAAACTTAACTTTTAGTTGAAGAATTATTCAGTATTACTACTTATGTATAAAATAGCTGTGGGCAGATTAGCTGCACGTTAGTTGGGATTTAATCTTCAGGCATGCTTTCATAAGAAAGCTTAGGTTGCTGTGGATTAACTTGGAGATAGAAATCTGATAGCATAAGATATTCATAGAGTCAAATAACAGCCCAAGTTGGAAGGGACCTTGAAAAATCATCTCATCCAATCTTTTATAGGAAAGAAAGCCTACTGAGATTATCTAGAACCTGCACAATCACTTTTGAAAACCTCCTGTTTACTATCACACTGGATTTTATTTCAAGATAAAGGCTGTATTAATACAACACCTTTCCTCTTCCAGTGTACCTGTCATCTGCTGAAAGTGCATAGGTTGCTATTGATCATGCTTTGGTCAGGCCGAAGAGAGCAGTGTGCTTTCCAAAAAAGAGGTACTGCAAAGACAAAGGAGCATAGACTGAGCACAAAACTCCCTTCCTTTCATGTACCATACCTTTCATGTGTATCAGAAAAGCGGCAGTGTCTGACCTCTGGAAAGAGCTGTCCTTTCTGTTAAGGGACAAAGAAGTGAGCATTCTCCTCCTTGCCCTATAAGATGAATAAAAAATTGGGGAGAAGAAGCTACTTTGCATTTTGTCCCTGTCTAGAGCTTATAGGAAGCCAATGAGAAATACCATGTTTGATTCCACTAGGCAAGATCTTCTTCAGATGTAAACTGATATAAGTCACTGAAGGTAAACTGATGTACCCTAGTAAAGAATCAGGCAGGCGATGATGCACTAGAAATGCTTTAGAGTAGTGTAGTTCCTTTACAGTTCATGACTACCAGGGAAAACACATGTTGACTCATCAGAACTCATTTTCAAACTCAAGAATTTATGCTTCACTCTGTTTTTTCAGACTCTATGGATTTCAAACAGTACCACAAACCATTTGCAGAATATTTGTGTAGACTGTTCCTACACTTTAAACACATGGTCAGTCTTGTTGCTTAATGGTACTGACAAAGCTTCAAAGATGGAAGAGAAGGTAACTGTAAGGAGCCAGGATTATTCTTTAAGAAACTTTTTTATAAAGCCTGAAATGTACAATGCAACACAAATTACATAATGAGCAGAAGGCTGTAGATGCAAAAAGACAAAGTAAGTAATTTTTAAAAGAGCTTATTTAAGAACTTATTTAAATTTTGGTCATAATTAGTTTGAAAAAAGGTTTTTATTTATTGTAAAAGACAGCAAGAAGCATTTCCAAGATGCTTAGTCATAAATGATCTTCACAGGGTGTATGTAAAATATTGACACTGGTGAGTGTTAATGGGGCTTTGGGCATGACAACTAAAACAGGCCATGAAAATTTAATCTCTTAGAAGTCTTGAAAAAAATAACTTCACTCTGCTCAACAGGTAAAGGATTACATTCCAGCTCATAAGTAAGAATATGAAAGTTCAGATACAGTTTTGATAACGTATCAAATCTACAAAAAAACAAACCCCCAAATCTCTTCAAAGCTCCCATCCACCCTGGCTCATTAGATGATGGGGCTTTTCTATCACAAACTTCTGTGCCAGAAGAGCTTTCTCATATTCACTACATTCATACATAAAGGAAGAAATTCTTCTGGATCAATACCTTGAAGCTGAGGCCAGACATCTGAATATATGCAAGCCCTAAACCATCCGTTTTTTCACATTAAGTCAACCAAAATCTTAAATATCCTAAATCAAGCTGCTTTAAATGGAGAACTTAAAAGGTGGATGTAGGGACTTTTAGACACATACCTGAAAGCTTGGCCAATTTAGGAATGAAGTTATCTGGAAAATCAGATGAAATTCTCAAGGCTGAGTGGGACCCCGCTCTACTTAAATTCATAGCCCTAAACCTTTTCCTAGTGATCAGAAAAAATACCCACAGGAAAAAATATAGAAGATCCTCACAGATTATCGACCCCAAAAAGGCACTGAATTATAAGACTTCAAGGTAGAGGCATCTGTGGACAGTCTCTCACAGTCAGTGAATCTTCTGTTTGGATCATCACAAACTGAAATCTTTCAGAGTGTTTTCTATAGGTGAATGCCAGTTCATATTACTTGGTGCAGATCCCAGTTACTAGAGGGCATCATGTACATGAGGTGAGGTACTCCCATCTCTTGATTTTTTTATAGTATGTCTTTTTGTTTTACTGTCTGATGTGTTTGATATTTGGCAACATTACAACCCATTTCCACTTCATAATTACATTGCAGTGGGAGGAAGGCTATCTTTTTGCATGTGGAAGAAGAGAAAGCTGAGGATTTTCCACGTGCCTTTCCATGAATGGGTAGGAAGCACAAGTGAATATCTTTTTCAGTCCTTCCTCTTTTCCTTCTATATATATTTATTTCTCTGCGTCTTCTAGGAAAATAGAGTCTGTGAAAATGGATGGAACTGAACTCAAATCATGTCTAGCTCTTACTTTTCCCATAGCAATGATTGCTACCATGTCTGTGGTAAGTAAAGTTTTGGTTTGTACCAAGTGATGGGGGCTATTATTTCATGAAAAAAAAAAAAGGATCTTTCCTTAATGCATTCATATCTTCAACATGTTTTCTAAGTATTTTCTTCTGAACAGGATTGTAGTAGGGAAGCTGTTGAGTTTCTGACATTGTCTCCTCTTACTGATGTTTTATGAACATGGGAAAGCTTTGTTTGCTTTTGAAAAAGCTATACTCGAGTCTCTTCAAAAATCACAACCCTCAAATTAACTGTCTAAAGATTTGAAAGGAAAGTGGGTTCTAATAATACACTGAGAACTCAATATCTAATCACTGGAACAGTGGGGAAGGCAAAGGATCCATTAATGACAGCTTCTATTTTTCATTACTTTGATCAAAACAAACCATTTAAACTGACAGCTGATGTTTCACAAAATGGACTGGGAGCTTCTCTGTTACAGCATAAATCATGAATCGCTGATGCTTGGAGATCAGTAAAAGCTCTCTGTTTGTATGGACACAGAATAGCTAAACACAGGATGTGTGAAACTGGAGTTTTACCACATCTAATTGCAGCAAAGTAGCCTGGATTTGACCATAGGGGGCTTTTTATATCCATTGTGAAAAATAGCCTTCAATGGTGCCATTTACAAGGTTGTAAAAATACTTCTTGAGAAGGTGAAAGGCTGATGTGTTAGAACTGAGAGACTGGGATTCATGGTAGTATAGAAGGTCCCTGGGCAGCCTTGGGTACAGGGAACATGAGCACACAGTGCTGGGCTGTTGCCCAGTCCTCCTCTGTATTATACAGGTAGTAAATTGCCTAGCAAGCTTATTGTTGAATACAAATATTTCAGTAATGATAATTTTTATTTTAGTTTCTTTTCTTTTCACACGTTTGTCAATTTTTCATTTTCATTCCTCTCTACTATCCTTGTGCACCGATGCTTTGGCTAGAAAGAATTTCTGTGTATCCTCTTTGTCCTTATAACTGCAAAGGTGACTACTACTGCTATAGAACCCACTATGATTTACAGACAGCAATAAGAAGCTGCATTCACCCACAGAGTTTTCAGGCATTATAGGTTCCATCAGCTGCTGGATGCTACCAGTCAGGACTTCATGAAGCAGCAGCTGGTGTCTAGGCTAATGGAAGCCTTTGCTATGGCAGATGTGCTCCTGGATGCTCTGAAACGATCTGTAGCTTGTTCTCTTACCAACCTCTCTGAGACTAGCCAGCAAAATAAAATTTAATTGGTTGAGGATTTCCTCTAATGAATGCTGAAGTAAATTCTGCAAATTCAGTCTGATTTGACTTACAGCAAAGAATCATCATGTGATTTTTAATGGGAGCTCCTGTGTACAGATTTTGCCCAGGAGTACAGACTAAAAACTTTATTTTTCTATAGTATGCACTCTTCTGATTACACGAGCGTGCTTCTTTTGGCTATACTGGATTTCTAACAATTTTACTACCAGATTCTAAATGACAAGTGCAAAAATCTCAAGGGTCACTTTTTATAGAGGAGTTGCAGTCTACACTGAAGTCTCCACAATCTCAGATAAAGCACATTAAATAGGCATATGCATGCATTAGGGGAGCAGTTGCCTCTTTGTGTATTCAGAGCAATTCAGTGTTTACAATTCTGGACTCATAAAAGAAACAAGGCAATTTTTCAGATAAAAATAGTGGAAACTCTCATGTCTACTTAGCCTTTTGAACACTTCTCAGGTATACACTTGGGATAACATTTGTAAAGACATAAAATGCCCATTGAAAAGTGTTAGGAATTTGACATCCGGATACTTCCAACCGCATCTAAAAATCCATCCCTTTTTTTCTTGCCACATGTTAGTCCCAAGTACCGACGGGTTTAGATGAGCGGTCATTCTGAAAAAAAATACAGGAATGTGGGATTAGGTGCCCAGTAGTAGGAGTCTAGGAGAAGATGCAAATTCTGGAGTGGCTTACGAGGATAAATTCAGTATATGGAAAGAAGATGGTGGATATTTTGAAGAGATGTTTTCTAACACACAGTAGCACAGGAAAACTGCTGATCTCAGCAGTCTTCTGTGGAGTTTTTTAAGAATTTCATGTAATCAGGTAGAAGCAGAATTTTATAATTAGTAATAAGGTTAAATCAATAAAAGAGCTACAGTACACTTGCTACTCAGCACACTCTAATATGTAGTAATAATAATGGGGTGGACATGAAGAGTTTTTAATCAGGCCCTACAGCAAGGGTTTTTATTGGGTTTTGGGTTTTTTTTTTTGTGTGTGTGTGTGTGTGCACTGTATTTGGTGTATGACGTGTTACTTTCCTCTTAAACATGTTTTTATATGCTTCTAATTCCTGGAAAATACAAGTCTTTCTAACCTCTGGAGCTTTATCTGTTCCTGAATCCTTTTACACGTTATACAGTTTAGAGAGTAATACTGTGTATAATATATTTCTGCTTAAATGATAGTGCTTATTAATTAGTATTTAGTGAACAGGTTGTTGGTTGGAAACTCAACAAAACTAGTCTGATGGCTCAGAATTCGCTGTTGATGAACTCCCTCAGTTTAGTTGAGAAAAAAATAATGAAAATAAATGAAGGATAATTTAAGTTCTTGAAATAGTGTTATGCAGGACGTCAGGATAAATAGTACATTGGAATTTAACATCTGTCTGTCTGATAGGTCCAGGTTAATGAAAAAATGCAAAGTAAGTCTTTCTTGTCAATGTTTTATCCTGAGAGTAGATAATTTTACAGATAAGCTTTTGAAAGATATCAGCATTGTGGCTGGGGTACTCATGCAGCTTAGAGCAGGTAATCATAATTCTGAACTTTATAATGAGCACAGGAAGACATTAGCTAGAAACAAATGTTGTTTCAACTATTTTGCAAGTGGGAAACCAAGGCATGGAAAAAACAGTATACTGTAGCAGTATATATATAATACTGTACTACAGTACTATACTGGACTATAATGCTAAAACTATGCATTGTAGTTTATAGCTTAAAAGGAAATTATTCCCAGATTCTGTTTTTCCAAATTTAGGAACTCTGTCCAAAAATGCAGCAGAGTTTATCTCGCAATATTTGCTGTTATTGTAAACAAGTTGTGCAGTTGTCAGCTGATATCCTCTAGGTCACCTGTGATTTGATTCTCTCAGTAAAGTGCCATTAATGCACTAAAGACAGAACTCAGAAATATGAGATGATAATTGCTATGCTTTTCTTTCTCCATTCTCCTTTGTTGTTTTTAAGTCTTGGTACAATTAGACAGCAAAGAGAAGACAAGCTATGACATCGATTCTAAATGTAATTTTTTTCTTTTTTCCTGTGAATTCATGAGTATATTACCTACCTATCAACTACATGAAAAAAATGACAAATTTATTGGTCACGCTTCTGCATTATCTATACCAGCAGAGAGAAAAAAAGATTATTTTCTAGGTTTACAATTAAAATTAATGAGATGCTGTAAACAAAAACACGTGTTTCAGGATAAGAATTAACAGGAAGGGATTCTTTAGGTACATTGCAAATAAAAGACAGACTGGGGACAACATGGGCCCTCTCCGGAAGCTATCAGGAGAACTGGCTGCCCCAGATTTGGAGAAGGCTGAGGCTCTTAATGACTTCTTTGCCTCAGTCTTCACTGGCAAATGCTCTGACCACACCACCCAAGTCTTGGAAGGGACTGTGAGAATGAAGACCTTTGGCCCACTGTAGGAAAGGATCTGGTTCGAGACCATCTTAAGAACCTGAACATGCACAAGTCCATGGGACCTGATGAAATCTATCTGCGGGTCCTGAAGGAGCTGGTGAATGAAGTTGCTAAGCCACTGTCCATCATATTTGAAAAGTCATGACAGTCAGGTGAAGTTCCCGACAACTAGAAAAAGGGAAATATATCCCCCATTTTCAAGAAGGGGAAAATGGATGACCCGGGGAATTACAGACCAGTCAGTCTCACCTCTGTGCCTGGCAAAATCTTGGAGCAGATTCTCCTGGAAGGCATGTTTAGGCACATGAAAAACAACAAGGTGCTTGGTGACAGCCAGCATGGCTTCACTAAGGGGAAATCCTGCCTGACCACCTGACCTTCGTGGCCTTTTACGATGGTTCTACAGAACTGATGGACAGGGGTAGAGCAGTTAACGTCATCTACCTGGACTTGTGCAAAGTGTTCGACACTGTCCCGCACAACGTCCTTGTCTCTAAATTGGAGAGACATCAATTTGAGGGATGGACCACTCGGTGGCTAAAGAACTGGCTGGATGGTTGCACACAAAGAGTTGTGGTCAATGGCTCAATGTCTGGCTGGAGACCAGTAACGAGTGGTGTCCCACAGGGATCGGTGTTGAGACCAGTCTTGTTCAACATCTTTGTCAGTGACATGGACAGTGGGATTGAGTGCACCCTCAGCAAGTTTGCTGATGACACCAAGCTGTGTGGTTCGGTTGGTACCCTGGAGGGAAGAAATGACATCCAGAGGGACATTGACACACTTGTGAGGTTTGCTGATGCCAACCTCATGAAGTTTAACCATGACAAGTGCAAGGTCCTACAGCTGGGTCGGAACAATCCCAGGCAGAGCTACAGGTTGGGCAGAGAAGAGATTCAGAGCAGCCCTGCAGAGAAGGATTTGGGGTGTTGTTTGATGAGAAAATGAACAGGAGCTGGCAGTGTGTGCTTGCAGCCCAGAAAGCCAACCGTATCCTGGCCTGCATCAAAAGGAGTGTGACCAGCAGGTCAAAGGAGGTGATCCTGCCCCTCTACTCTGCTCTCGTGAGACCTCACCTGGAGTATTGTGTGCAGTTCTCGTGTCCTCAACATCAAAAGGACACGGAACTTTTGGAATGAGTCCAGAGGAGGGCCACAAGGATGATCAGGGGACTGGAGCACCTCTTGTCTGAAGACAGGCTGAGAAAGTTGGGAAGGCTGTGTGAAGACATCCTAGCAGCCTTCCAGTATCTGGAGTGGGCCTACAACGATGCTGGAAAGAGACTCTTCATTAGGGACTGTAGTGACAGGACAAGGAGTAATGGGTTAAAACTTAAACAGAGGAAATTTAGATTGGATATAAGGAGGAAGATTTTTACTGTTAGGGTGGTGAGGCATTGGAATGGGATGCCCAGGAAAGTTGTGAATGCTCCATCACTGGTGGTGTTCAAGTCCAGGTTGGACAGAGCCTTGGGTGACATGGTTTAGGGTGACGTGTCCCTGCTCATGGCAGGAGGTTAGAACTAGACGATCTTAAGGTCCTTTCCAACCCTAACTGTTCTATGATTCTATGATTCTAAGAAGTCATAGGTTGTAATCTATTTCTATGTATGTATGAAAATTAAAATGAATCCATTGAATTCCTTTATAGTCATGTTATTGATGGTTTCTCTGCTTTCCGCTGCATTTTAAATTCACTGAATTCAGTACCTTCAACAGTGCAAATGCTTATTCCTAGAGAAGAAGGAATCATTTTCTATTCCATTTAATTGAAAATGAAAGAAAAGCTTACTGATCATGAGTTTGAGGGTGCTCATGTAATATCCTTAAGCAGATGTGTCTTCATGTAAGACTTGCTTGTTCAGGGAATGATCGTGCAAGGAATTCAGTGAATTTGCAGTGTGTTTGCAGCTTCTTACTAATTTCCTCTGGACACAACCTTGGGATGCTGTAAGTCTGAAGTTGCTCACTCTTTCCAGGACAAATCTGGCTGCATACACCTGGAGAAAGAAAAGCAGGTATTGTGCTCCAATCCTCATTCTATTTCACTGTGAGATGACTGATCACTAGCTCTAAATAACTTTTAACAAATTTTCTATAAATTATGATGCAGTTTCATTCATGGGTGATACTGAATGTTTTAGATTGGTTTTCAAAGAAAAAATGACAGCAATTGTAATTATCTTTAAAAGGTCCCAAAATAATAAAGAGGCCTTGGCCTTCTCTCCATCATAAGGCATTTAGACTATGTCTTTAATTTTTCTTGGACAATATTGCATAATTGCAAAATAGTGGACATTGGAAGGGACCATCTCCAGTCCAACCCCTGTTTCAGCTAGAGTAGGTTGCCCAGGAGCATCTGGGCTTTGAATACTTCCAAACAGGGAGAGTCTACAGCCTCTCTGAGCACCCAGTGCCATTACATGTTCACTGTCATAATGAAAAATGTTTTCTTATGTTCAGGTGGAATTTTATCTGGTTCAGTTTGATTCCTTTCCTCTCACTAGGTACCCCTGAGAAGAGGCCAGGTTCGTTCTTTGCTCAGCTGTGTACTTCTATCTATATACTCCATATAATTTATATCTACTTCAGTCAACCATATACTACAGTGATCCAGAGATTCAGATCCATTAGCCACCACTTTGAAAGATGGTTGTTACCCATTTATTAAAGGTCAGGATAAGACACAAATAGAGAGTTAGTTCTCCAGCAGCAGTCGACAGCCTTAGAATTCGAGATCATGCAGGGGCCAGCTGCTTCAAAAAGCTCTACACAGAGTTGTTCAATGTTCTCCTTTAACCCATCCCTGCTAAGGTGAGCATGTGCAGATGAGAACGCTTCACTGATAATTGTTTTGAAGGGCTTTTTTAAGCTGCGTTGCTAGCTTCTGCAGCACCTCATCATGCTCTTCATACAAAGAGCCAATTAATATCAGTGACCAAACCAGAGAGCACTGAATTACTTTTTTTAAAGATGCTTAAGCACTTTGCTGTTTCTTCCACCATTGTAGCACTCTTATGCTCCCGTTGAAGAAATTTGGTAGCATTTGCTGCCTCTAGGTTGTTCTGGTTTTCTAGCCGAGTTGAGGATAAAAGCTAGTATCTCGTAATCCTCATAGCTGTACACAAGGGATGGGGGTTATCATCTACCAATATCTATATCAGAAGTATTTGTATTAATCGACTTTGTAGTTGGTACAGAGAACAATTCTTGAACCCTAAACTTTTAGACATCTATTTTGAGATAGAATGCATGGCACCCAGGAAGTACCTGTTTTCCTTTGTAAAAGGAAGTTATAGACAGATATTTCAAAGATAAAGACCTGTTTCAGGTGCAGACATATGGAGCACACATTTCACGTTAGACAGATGAATCCCAAACAAAGCTTTCTGCTATGAAGTTGAAGTAGTAACCCTGGTAACGGAGGAACACTCATTTGACTTTCCATGTAAAATGAAGTCAGTGTAGGTAATAGCTATCCAAACAGTGTGCCAAGAAGAATTTCCAAAGGTTATAGAACCTCTGTCTGGTTTAATGCCAGAACAAGCACTGTAGAAAGTGGAATTAGCAGCTATGAAGCTGCTTTACAAGTCTCTAAAGAGATAATGAAACACATAAAAACTTTTGTGATTTGTTTAAAAATGTTGTCCTGGTTTCAGCTGGGGTAGAGTTAATTTTCTACATCATCTATGTAGAGGTGAGTGCCAGAGGAATACCTATTACAAGCTCACCTAGCAGGTCTCTAGCTGACTGCAGCTCACACACCTGCATGCTCACTTGTTGGGAGAGTGAGACACTGTTGTGTAACTGAAACACTTTAACATTAAGGTAAATTTTGGTGAAGATGATGGTTCTGGTTGTTTTCACTGTTAAGGTAGAACACTTTCTGCTACCGTATTTAGTCCAGTTGGAGTGCATACGAGGCAAATGTGGGCTTATGAGTGCTTTTCTGTCACAGATGCCAAATCCCTTCTTAAATGAAGGAGTGTTCAACATCTTGGCACACTAACTGGGTGCACCATGATGACAGATTGCTTTAATCTACATATGTTGTTGAATTTATTTAGATTTATTAAGAAAAAGTATGAATTATGTGCTTTTTCATTTTGCTTCTTTCTATTATAGTATACTGTAGAGCCTGAGCAACCATAGAAGTCACACTAAGTGATAAAAAATGGGGCATAGTCTATCCATAATACACACACTCAACCTGTATCAGATAGCAGAAAATAATAATTTCTCATTCATAGCTCATAACTGTAAAGGGTTTAATACCTGTTGCTTCAGTGGGATTAGGGCTGCTTTTCTGAAACAGGAGCTCATGTATTTAGTAAAATGGTAAAAGGCAGAACCTCTTTAGGTGTAAATTAGTTTAAAATTAATGAAAACCGAATAGTGCAATGCTGTATACAGCAAAAGGAAGAAAGTTCTGTGCTTGTAGCATCCTAAACTTTAGCTACTCCCAAAATAATATTACAGAAGGCTAACTGGCACTTCTATGCAATTGCTATACTAAATTATGTCTAAAAGATAAAGACTTGTTAATAGCCATAGTGTTTGAGAGTTTAAGTATTAATATATGGGAATTAAAACCAATAATAATTTTGTTCTAATTGGTCTTATTTCATATTAAGTCCTACCATTTGTCTCCTGCTCCTAATAGTATGAATAGAACTATATTGAAAAACACATGATCTTAAATAATTTTTGTTTTCATCTTCTACAGTTCTTTTTCTTTCTAACACTTATATTTTCTACCAGCAGACACTGGAATCTCTGACAAGATTTATAAATATTTTCATATAAATATTTTGGGGTGACTGACTCACAGCAAACTGGTTAGTCATAACACAGCTCATACAACAGTTACTTGTATAAATTGTTCTTGTATTTTTCACAGTGAAGGAAGAAAACAAGACTAAGGATTCCAATGAGTTTTGTCTAACTTGCTGCTGCAATAGTTTTTGCGCTTTTGCTATTGTGTGTCTTTTGCCATCATATGTTGCTGCCTTCTAACTCTTCTATAAGTTGTTTGCCCAGCTTCACTTTGTTTTCTCCTTGTAGCTGCTAAAAGTGTTTATGGGTTTATTTTTTTGTTTGCAGTGATGTTAGAAAGAATGTGTATATCACTGAGGAAGAACATTGTTACTTCAGGCAGACTGGATTAGATTTTTATCATACTTACAGAGATGCAAAATATCGAATTATGCCTATAAGTGGAGGGCATAATTGTTTAAGTCAGCAGCAGAATATAAAAAATACTGATATTTAACATTGACAAAAACAACTTTAATTATAGGAACACTAGATTATATTTCTTCTCTGCAGATAGCAAAGCTAAAGTTCTTAGCTCAAAGTAAAGCTTTGCCAAGCGAAGGGAAATCAAACTCAGTTCCCTGCAGCGCTACATCAATTCAAAACCATCATTTCCACATAAAACATGTTAGGTAGAACACTTTTTAAATCACATCTAAATGCCAAAATAAGTACAGAAAGGCACCATCTTATAATTTTATTAACAATAATCATTTAATTCTCTATTATGCCATATTGGAATAGTTTTACATATCCTTGAATGGGTGTAGGAAGTGTGTAAAACAAGGCTGTGTACCAGCTGTTTTAACAGCAAGTTGTTTTGCTTTATTTTTCACAAGCCACTAATCCTCCCATCATCACTAAAAGGGTTTACTTGAAATAGGCCCTAGATGTGCTTCTTTTTCATTTCCTCATATTTGCTGCAAATGTTTCTTTAATGTTCAAGCTTAGCAATTAATGTGAGGTGAGACATGAAAATGTCTGAGTGAGATTTTTAATGGTACTTCAGAATTTAAAGAATGTTGAAGGATTTTCAAAAGCACAGACACTCCCAATCTCCTATCAATTCAGTCCTTGACTTCAGAGTGTACATTCCTATGACCTTTGCCAGCCCTACCCTTAGGTGATTGAGAGCTTTGAAAATCTTTCTCCTAGCTTTGCAATTGATTCACTAAGAGTTTTGTCATAGAAATGAACTCTTCAGACCATGTACAGCTTTTATATGTAGATGCTGTTGTTAAACACTCATAGCACACAGAGTGCACTTACATTGTTGCTCCATCTGCCTCTTGGTTTGGGCTGGTCATTCCCACCAGCTACCTATGCCAGTACTGGCAATGGTTAGTTTCTGGCTGGATCAGTTCTTATTAGCCCTTGTGTAAAACCAAGGGGCAGGGCTTAGCTGCTGCAGTAGAGAGGGAAAGGCATCTGTGTTCTTCTCAGTAGTGGAGTGGACTTCTGCTAGGTTAAAGCAAGCATTTAACCATAGCCTAAGCAAATTACGATGCTCTGGTAAAGATAAGGCTTTCAGTGCTGTTCCTACTTAATACAAGCAACTTTCTGGGTCTTGAATCAGTTTTACATTATTATTGCTTTTACAAAAATTACGTCTAACCTTTGAACACTGAGAAGTGAACAGGGTTAGTAAGATGGAAAGCAGTCATTTCAGCCTGGAAATTAATTTGGAAACTGTAAATTAAGCTTCAGTTTAATGTTCCCAGTCATCTGACCTGCAAACTAACAGGAAGAGTCAAGATATACAGCAAGAGAGACATTTAAAGGATATGTCAGCTGGTTCTTGACATATGGTATGAGAGAATTACTGTACAAGAATGTCAGCAGTGTTCAAAAGGTTAATGGAAGTGGGATTTGCTGAGACATGACTGATTCTTCTAGAAGAGGTGAGGAAAAAAAGACTATCTGGACAAAGACTTTTAAAGCCCTTTTTCATTTGCATTTTTTCATCTGAAGAAAAGCACTAGTACCTTTTAAATCACTTTCATTTTTTGGAGGGATCCAAAACTTATCAAACATTTCAAGTCTCAGATCAGACTGGATGAAATACTGAGTGATAAGCTTATGAAAATGTACCTGACATGGTATGGAAGAGTGCCTTATAGTATCAACAGACTTAAGGTTAAATGTTTTGAACTTACTGTGTGTTGCCCTTTCTCACACACATATGTACATGCCTGCATATGTATGTTTCTGACTCATCTTTATCACATCTAGTAGAATTGTAGGTCCTTTTTTCTTTTTAAATAGGATAAATTAAAATACCTTTATGCAAGAAAAGCAACTCACAAAAGAGAATTATTCTGTTATCAGGCCACTTGTGATTTAAATTCCTCACTTAGATTAAAATAACAATAAATAACAGTCCTGTTGCATGTTAAATGTAAGACACATTCTCCTTGCTTTATATGAGTTTACACCAAGCCAACAATTAAATTAAAATGTAATAAGAGAATTGTTAATTTTGCTGGCTGGCAGCAGGGCTGGGAAATCTAGAAAACAACCTCAAGCAAAGTCTTATGACAGTAGCTGTACTAAGCATTAGTCTTCTTACTCATTTTAATTCCTAAGTCTTTGATCTTGACCCTGCAGCCCAACATCACTGATCGGGTTGCAAATGCCTCTGCTGAGTAATGCTGGCCAGAACGCTGCATACATGACACTGTCTTTGGCTTGGCAGGGCAGAACCAAACCCATTTAAAGACAGGACCGGTTGACCAAAGCTGCAAACTACTCTACATTTGTAATGGACACTACCCAACTTAGATGAGTTCTTTAATATTCCCAGTGTCTCAGCTTAGCAGGATGCGGCCCTGGGGACTTTACTTGTCTTGTGGTTTGAGCTGTAACTGCTTCAATATGGCTTGGCTGTAAAAGAGAATGAATATTAAGCTACAGGGAATAGAAATAATCTTTTCCTATAAAGAAGACATAACTATTTCCTTTTGTATGTGTATATTCATGTCTTCCTGTACTACACATGAAATTAGGAGATGGCAGGCCATCTGCTCTGTATCCTGAAGTCATTTGACAAAGCCTACCTCTGCATCTGTGCTCTTTTCTTGTGGCCCTTTTCTTATGGCCTGATGCAGGTAATTTTCACTTACTTCAAGACAGAAGGAAGGCCAAGAGTTAAAACTGGTTCATCCCTGCTCTGACGTTTTGCCGTGTAATACTGGAAGATCTTTCACCAGAGCCTTTTTCTTCTGTCATGGGAAGGGTCTAAGCTGGAAATGCCACTAGACTCCTATCACTATGCACAAGAAATGTATCGATGCAAATGAAAGATGTGTCAGATAAGTTGTGAGCTTTGAAAAGCCAGCTGGAGAGTGAGCAAAGTCAAGAACACAGTGTTTATTATAATAATGGTTGCAGATAGTCTAGTAGACTAAGGTATTGAAACCTAAATTCATTCTGGAACTAATACAATGAGCATTATTATTGTAGCATTATCAAAAATGAGAATAATTCATCACTAGAATGTTGTGTCTGTGGGTGTTTTCTTCTAGCAATGCTTTGAGTTTCAGCAAACTTGGTTTGGATTTCCAAGTCACAGGAGGAACAGAATACACAATCTCAGTTGTTCTTTCTAGCCCTTGCAATGCATGAATGCATTCTTTCCTTGGTAGGCCATGACTTTCTGTTGAAGAATAAAACATCTCTTATCTCTGTGATGACCTACAGGGTGTCATTTCAAGAATTTTTAGATGAACATTGCTCTTCAGGCTAAAACATTCCTGTAGCCTTTTCCCCGTTTCTGTTCTGGTTTATGTAACATAAAGTAAAATGGATAAAATTGATTGCTTAGTAGGTGGTGGCAACCGTAAAATAGTCCCTTTTCATATATAAAACATAATTCACTTATCAACTTTGTCAACATGTTAGCACTGTAAGTTTAAAGTATTTGTTGTTAGCTTATTTTTTAAAAAATCTGTAAATGCTAAAAATAACATGAAACTGTGTTATCCTCAACATTAATTTGTCTGACAAGGGAGGACAGCATCATATAACCTGATTTGATGCCCAGCAAAATAATGCAATTTGACAGAATGCACTGTTCAGGGTATTGATTGACAGATCTTGGCTGATGTAACTGTTGGGCTGACAGCCTGAATTTTGAGAGAATATTTGATGAGATAAAGGACTGACTAAAAGAGGATAAGTTTAATTGCATGAAAGTCACATCTCTAGCTCATCCAGTAATCTTCCAGCCCTAACCATGGACTGGAGAGTTCATATGGCTTAATGTGCCTTTCTGCTTTTTTTCTGGTTGTGGTTTTCATACATTTTCTGCCTTGTATGTTTGTTGTAGAGCTGGGGCAACGCTGCAGTATTTTCCCTCTACTTTGTATGTTTTCCAGGGCTTACAAAACTCATTCTGATTTGATTTCTCTCAGGAGTTTAGCCTCGTACAGTTTCCCGTTTGTCCAGTTTCCCACCAATGTGGCTATGTGCTAGCCAGAGAGAAGTCTGGGCTTCTGAATGAAGACTATTTACTGCATGGTATGAGTAGAAGTGGTATTGGTGATGCACATACACATGCATACATTCCTGACTAGCAGGAATAAAACTTTCTCCTCCATGACATTTTTCCTCAATCCCTGGGCAAAATATTTTGGTTTCGTTGGTTTGATACAGCTTTCATTCCTGTTCCTAATTCACTCTGGCATATGCTAGAAAAAATGAAGCCCTTGGCCACTTGGGAGTTTTTTCTTTCTGCTTTTTCTTGGCAAAATATGTCAGCTTACACCTTTCTTAAGTTTTCTATCTCTGTGTTCCTGGTGCTGCTCATTCAAATATTCTTTTTCAGGCCTAATCCAAACAGTACTTCTGTGATTCTTTACAGTGCAGATTGCTTGTTATGCTTGTAACAAAACTGTATTGTTTAGTTAGATTTGTTTGGTTTTATTTGAGTTTTCATTTTTGTTTTGAGAAACTTAACAATTCTTTGAAATGTGGTATCCACATGCCTACTTAACAGCTGCTACTGATTATCTTCATAAGTGTGAATATGCATGTATGCAAACTATGTTTTTCTTAATTTTATACTGATGCAAGAAGATCCATTTATTTATCTATTTTAAATCAATGTATACCTTCCTATGGATTCCATAGACCCAAGGTTTTGTTAGCAATGGAGCAAGTGGACCCCACTAAGAGGATCTTTGCTCACAACATCAGTAGTCAAACATTTTTCATACTAACTGCAGTGGTTGAAAAATAAAAGAAAAAAAATCTTTATAGCATAAATTTTAGGCAGATTTTCAGTCTCAAAATTAGCCTAACTTTTTGCAGGCATTTTCCATGCACCTGTAGGCCATGCAAACACAAAAAACATCAGGAAATATAGTTTCATATTGCCAGAGTAAGCTATAATGGATATTGCATCTGTAAGGTTCCTACATGTTTTCATTTTAAAATTTCCAATTACATGAAAATTCTGACAATTAAATAGAATCTGCATGTACTTTATTTCACTATAATTATTACTTTCCATCTTGCCAGACCTGGCATATAATGCCAGGGGTAATTTTGCTAATCTCCTGTAGGTGCAATTGAAATCAAGGACCTGTCTTCTGCTGTGTCTGAGTGGCACACATATTTTAGGAAATATCTGAGGATAGAGTTAATCAAATGCTCTAAAAATATACTGTGTCATTGTACTTAAAAGAACATTTCCACTTAAAGAACTTCAGAAGTCATCTCATCTAAATGTAACCCTCTAAATTTAACCCTTTAACCTAGGCTAGCTTTTGAGACTTTCTGTGTTGTCCATGGAGGACCTACTGGTCTTAATTAAAGAGCAACTTCGAAGTGTATCTCAATACCAAGTTTTTTTGGTCAGAGGAGGAATGGGACTTATGTTCAGTTAGTTTAGGTAGGAGTCGGGTTCCCAAATTGATCACTGTAGGACTGAAATAAAGATGCTTTGTTAACAGTAAGGCTTTTTGCTAACTGCTGGAGCTTGCATGGGGGAAAAGATTTGAGGCATTGAAAGAGGTGATCTGCTGCACCAGACAACTTCCTTTAAAAAGTTAAAAGTTTAAACCCATATGTCAGGATGCCTGATAAAAGGGTAAAGTCAAAAATCTTTTCTAGGGAAGTACAAGTTTATTTCTTTTTTTTCCTAAACTAAAACCTTTATTTTTTTAATTTACTATTTCCTCCCCCCTCCCACTAATTAATAAAAAGACTCATTTTTTAAAAGAATGGAAATATACATGCTTTATTATGAAGCTTCAAACTAGCCCTATTCACCATATCACTGTTTGTTTTCTCCAAATGCTATCTTAGAAACACAGGCAGGATGCAAGACAACATCTGCAAGCTTTTGAGGTTGTGTCGCTTGTGCTGTTCTTTCCCTTGTTGATACGTTTGGATGAAGTCCTACTGGCTTTCTGTGGCCTCTGAAATAGCCATTTCATACACTGCCAAGTTTACAGAGTCTATGGAACCTTTTATGGTTGTGTTTTATTTTTGCATTTTTCTTAAAGTGGTACATGAATGAAGGAAGACAGATGTGACAAACTCATTATTCACATTAGGTGGATGCATCAGAAAATGTTGGTACAGCCCAAGGGAAGTACCTAAGGCCCTGGATAATCTGGCGGTATTTCCATCTCTTGTTGGAGGCAGTTAAAAGGAATTTTGTAATTACTGAGATAGTTGCAGAGCATTAGCAGCTTCCAGAATGGATATTACAGTTGTCTCAACAGCGCATGATGGTAACAGTTTATGCATTCATATACAGAGCATATTCTTTAAATATAGACCCTCTTATTAATTACTTTTGAAACTACCAGAGTATACACTGAGGCTTCTCCCACTATATGACAGTGTCAAGTCCACAGGAGAGTGGAGAAACACTAGGTGAGGGAAAAGGTGTACTTTGTTCTTAACAGAGAAAGGAAAAAAGAAACTGGATGAAAGGGGGATGGAGGCATGATAAATGTAACTTAAGTAGATAAAAGCTAATGCAAGATTAAGGAAATAAACAGCCTACCTCTATTCCCAGAGAAATTGCAAAAGTAATAAAATTAAATTCCAGCAATGTTTACGATGAGAAGACTTCTTATCTAAGAGGATCTAAGCACTGAAATAGTCTGCAGGAGAAGTAAGGAATCTCCATCAGTGAAGGTTTAATGGAGGTCAAATTAGGTAAAAAAATACTTGCCAGAAAGGTATAGATATAGCTGATCTTTTCCCTGGACACAGTGGTGGACTAGTTAACCTCTTGAAGTCCCTTCCAACTCTACTGATACTAGTTCTGTGAAGACTAAGAAGTAACAGATACACCATCTTTCAAAACTGCTTTAAGTACCTTTGAAAATTTTCACTTTTTTTTTTTTTTTTCCACAGTTACTGGATGATTGAAGTGTTAAATAATACAGAATTTTACCAGTTGGGTGTGAAAACCTGGTTTTCTCATCCAGCTTACTGAATCTCTTGCAGTAGTGTGCTTCATCCTCCTAACCAGCACGAAAGGTGACTTGCAATAGAGCTGGCTCGGGAAGAAAAGCCAGAGTCAGGCATTCACCATAAGTTGCATTTTAATTCTATAAAGGGGAAGAAATTACATGATTCTTTTTAAGGAAGAAGCCTTGCATATGTAGTGATAATATAAGGCTCTACTGTACTCCACCTTTCCATGTCCACTTTCTTCTATAAGCTCTTATGTGTGATTCTTTCTGTGCATTTGTAACACTGGAGTCACAGTAGAAACAGGAATGAGAAAAAGGCTAAAAGAGGTAATGGATTCTTCCTCTGAACAGCAGAGTAAG
The DNA here is from genome assembly GCF_028554395.1 of Pezoporus wallicus. Taxonomy (NCBI): domain Eukaryota; kingdom Metazoa; phylum Chordata; class Aves; order Psittaciformes; family Psittacidae; genus Pezoporus; species Pezoporus wallicus. The sequence goes on from NW_026638501.1 coordinate 3,327,218, forward strand.
CTGCAACAATCTCTTTCTTGTTTTTTGGTGTGTTTTTTTCCCCATCAGGTCTGCAGCAAGTCTATAACCGAGACTTTTGTGGAATATGGGTATGAAATATACTGTGTCTGTGGGGAGATTCCAGGCAAAAGGTAGTAGTAGATAATGCAGTTTATATCCCAGTTTTTATTAAAGAATTTATGGTGTATGAATTATTCGTTCACTATATGATGTGCTTGTTATGATTAAAACAAACAGCTAGTTGAAAAAAGCAAAAAGATTTTACTGTTAAGGTACATTTTTTGCCAGTCCTTGAGATTTATTTGTCCTGGAAATTAGTAGGTGCAGTACCTCCAATTTTAATAATGCTTGTCTTCAAGGCCTGAGTGCAGCAAGAGATGGAAGGGAATAAGAACATAGCTTGATGGAAACAATTCAGAAGTGCTAATTGTTGTCTTGCCCTGTAAGGAAGTTCCAGAGGCTAGAAATAGCATATTAATTGGAAAGACATCAGAACAAAACAATGGCTACAGAATAATGACAAAAGAAAAAAAAAAAGAAACACTAGCAAACAAGCAGAAAATCCTGCCCCACTGCTAACTGAATTGCATTTGGTTCTGACGCATTCTTGTGCTAGAAGCATTTTGCTACAGAGTGAACACATGAAGTGCAGGTGACAGTGAGCTGTATCTGACACATCAGTTGTTTTAAGCGTATTGAACAAACTGTTATAACAAATCAAGTGAGTCTGTCACTGCTGTGTTGTGCGCTGATAACCATGAGTTTAGAATTGAAATACAAAGATGTACCTCATCAGTAAAGCTTTCAGGAAGAAGGAGTCCCATAAAGTAAGGTGTTATTAAATGCTCCTCATAGCCCTATGAGGAGAAATTTCTTGCTTTCTCTTGCTTTGCCTAATCACTCGTGTGTGATATCCAGAATGGATGAACCTCACCTTCCGATTTCCAGCATCTTTCAGTCTGGGGTTCTGTTATCTATGAGTCTTTATATAAGTACCCGTCCCAATGGGTTATCTTCAACAGAGTTCCAAATCAGATGCATAGCTGTCCTGTCATACTGGTAATGGCATAAAGCATCACTGTGTTTTTTAGTGGTGTATTGTTTCATGGAGATTTAATGTGACCATTCTAACAACTGTGGGTAGGCATAGAAATGGTTGTGTATCCTTGGTTAAGAATGATTTTACCTGGAAAACAGGTTTTCTTTGATTTGTGGCAATACTGTAGTTCATCGATTTGAGAAATGTTTCAAATTTGCAAAGGTAAGCCTCTGAGAAGCTCAAGTTTTGAGGTTTTCTGTTAAAAAGTTTACAATTTCCAGTCTGAATTTTTTTTTTTTTTTTAAATAGACACTGCTTCCCCCCTGCCTTATTTCCACTAGAAACAACTTAGAATTTTGTCCCTTTAAATTAATTTTATTCTAAATTTATCTTTTGGTATTCAATTTTAATTAAATTTTCATACCAGTTTTACTGCTTTAGAATCAATGTCAGAGTCTGAGTGCATCGGAATAAAGCATTTTCTCCCTCAAAGTCCTCATTTCTTCCCAGATTTACTTTTCTATTGCTATTTGGTTATCCTTCTTATAATGTAACTGTAATTTAGATAGTCAGACACATTGATCTTTATATAATTTTCTTCATTTTACATCTAGGCAATGAAATACAAGTACTTTCATTCTAATTAATGTACCTTAGAAAGCTTAAAGTACTTTTAACAAACACAGTGATAGAGCTCCAAATTTCTGATTAACAGAAAAATCTAATGAAATGCTGAAAAAAGATACTTGATCAGAGTGAAATTCATACCTGCTCAGGGAATTCGTAGCTGGCATAGCTATCCCAAAGGTCATGAATGCTCTTTGGCTGTAATGGTGCCACATATGGGATTTGGATATCATCTGTTGTCCATATTTACATCTGCCCTGAATGTCCTTTAGTCTTATAAAAGTCATCTCAACACAGTGGCTTGACTACATAGTGATTAACTTACACATTGTCATCTTCCAACATTTCTGTGAATCTCTTAGGCCTACCAGGAGGGACCTCATGGTTTTAGATACAGAGATGTGAAGGACTCTGCAAAACCAGGGAGTTTATGTCACCAAGCAAGCAGCAGTGGGCTCTCCATACAAAACCCAGGATAGGTTTCTGTTGTCTTTTTTGGAAAGGTTCATGGTCCAAAAGAAGGCATTATGTGAAGTAAGCTTCAGTTCTGTACAGTGTGCACCGTCAGGGGTTAGAGAATAAAGACTTAGTATGGCAAACTTATTCTCTTCTCTGTGTTTTCTGTAAAGCAAATTATTTTTTGAGTACATCCTATGTAATGAACTAAGAAGGCATTAAAGTCAAGATGTAACTGCTTCTTCTAGTTACATCTATGTGCTTTTTAAATAAGTATTCAAATTTGCATGTTTATCTCACATCCTTGTTCCATGGTTTATGTTTTTAAAAAAGAAATGTTGAACTTCAAAAAATATAGCCTTACCCCCTAGAAATACTCAACATCTGCAAATTGCAGTTGATCCTCATATTTTCCCCCTCCTTATTGCCCCATCTGATGAGGCATAAGAAGTGTCTATGATGTTCAGTAGCTGCTTTGGTTAGATACTATATTCCTGGGAAAAAAATAATTTGGAGAAGTTGTATTTATATTTTTTTATTCATATATCTGTTCAGAATCTAAAAAAAATACAGGAGAAACCTTATTAATAGTGGAGCCAGGAGTAGTCTGCTATGGTTCATATACAGCTTTTTGTTTCATATTCAAAATACTGAAGACTCTGTAGTAGAAATGCCTTAATCTTACCATGGCAGTCAAATACTTGCTTCTTTTAAATCTCTTATCTGTCAGTCAGGTTTCATAGAATCATAGAATAGCCCAGGTTAAAAGGGACCTTGAAAAATCATCTGGCCCGGCCTTTGGTGGGAAAGGGAGTTTAGATGAGATTATCTTGCACCCTATAAAATTGCATCTTGAAAGACACCAAATTTGCCTTAAAAAAAAAAAAAAAGCCATTTTGATTTTGTCCATTGCTGCAAGCCCCAGATGCAGACTTACCCAGTTTTGGGTAAGTCATTATGGCCTTTTCATTGCTTTGGTAACACTGATCAGGTGAGAGGAGATCCTAAAGGGTTAGTGACTGTAAACCCTGTTTAAACACAAAACAAGGAGGCTTAGCACTAATGCTCTGCAGAAAATCTAGCAGTAAACTATATTAGTAGTTTACTGACTTTAAGGTGGTTCATCTCAGTGGCACTGAAGTGTTTATTATGTGACCAAAAAGCCATTCAAAATTAAAATCATTAAAGAATTGTTTTTGTTTGGTCAGAAACAGAAAAAATAAAGGGTAATAAACATAAATCTTAAATTAAGCAACAGTTTCTCAATGCACAGCATGCAGTGAAGTTTTAGACTGCCTTCTGGAGGGATTAATTAAGTAATGTATTTAATGTGTCTAGAGTGCTTTGAAAAATGTGAAGTGTTTTATAACTGCTAGGAATTTTATTTCTTAATTTGTTAATTGTGTATTTATTTGTTTTTAAGTGATGCAAATTCCAAAGCAGATATAAAAAAACCCTCAATAGCAAACTAGATTCAGATTTTGTTTCAGAACTTCTTTTAAAATATCCAGTCTTTTAATTTGCAATACTTTTAGTTTCAATAGTTTTGTGCAAATTAAAATGCCTTATTTCTGTCCTTAAACGATTTCTGCTTGTGTTATAACAAATCAGTGGGAGACTTTGATGCAGAAAATACAGGACACATTTATGTGCAGAACCTCATAGAGACTTGGATGGTAAAACAACCAAGTTCTCTTACATTTTGCTTCTATTGCTCAATACGGATTCATACAGGCTGCACAAAAGTTACCTGAGGGATATGAGAACCCAAGATCTTCTTTCTGGAAAGTAATTGCTCTGCCTACTAGTCTATATTCTTAATGCATTTTCTCTCATTCTCATTTACTCGTTTGCTCATTTTCTTTCTTCCAGAAGCATTCACTTGGGCACAAGATGTGTAGAGGAAAGAAAGACTTTCGACTTGTAGAGGAGTACATCAGTACAGGACATACATGTTGCTCCAGATCTGGTTACATGTTAGGGGCTGGTGCCCTCTTTGAGATCATAGTGATGCAGACAGGTTTTGAAAAATTGAGCTCTCATGGAATTTTGTTCCCTCCTGGGTGATTTCAATTAGTAGCACAGTTTAATTTTCAAGGGACTAAATGTAATTTGTGTTCTCAAAACTCTTGTTCTTCTGTACTTCTTTGTAATTTCATTTATTAATCAGATGTTTCTAGTAGCCTCTGAAAATTAACCCAGAGTAATATGAATTGTAACTGTCGTGGTTTAAACCCAGTCAGGCAACTCGTTCGCTCACTTCCCCCCCCCGGTCTTGCCCTCCCCCTGCTCTCGGAGGGATGGAGAGGAGAATTGAAAAGAATGCAACTCCCACGGGTTGAGATAAGAACAGTTTAGTAACTAAGGTATAACACAAATCACTACTGGTACCACCAACGATAATAATGATAAAGGAAATAACAAGGGAAGAGAATACAACACCTCAGCACCAGCTGACCAACTCGGCCCCCAAGCCCGACCAAGCTCCGACCGATACCTCCTCCAACCCTGCAGTCTCCCAGCCCTTCCGGCTAACTCCCAGTTACATCCTGGGCATGACGTGCTGTGGTATGGAATAGCTCTTTGGCTAGCTTGGGTCAGGTGTCCTGTCTCTGCTTCCTCCTGGCTTCCCCTCCTCCCTGGCAGAGCATGAGGCTCACAAAGTCCTTGGCCAAACCAAAACATCCTTGTTATCAGCTCTGTTCCCGAGCTGAAAGTCAAAACACTGCACTGCACCAGCTACCAAGAAGGAGAAAAAATGACTGCTACTGCTGAACCCAGGACAGTAACAAAAAAGCTTCCTCTAAATATTGCCTGCAGTTATATATGATCTCAAAATTCATGGTTTCTTAATTTTAATGGAAAACTGCTATTCTTGCAACATAAAGTAACTTTTCCAATGCCGTTTGCCTCTGTCATTTTTCTTTCCTTCCTTTACTCTTCTTTCTCCCAGTTGCATATTAATTTGTTTCTTCCTCATCACCCTTGTGTCTTTTCCTTCCCGCGTTTCAAACACTATTATTAACCCCAGCGTTCCAACAAGTTCTTTCAAGCCCATTTTCTTGTACACCACTGAACTAGTGTTGACAATACATTGCTGATGGCTGGGCATGTAGTCTGTGTGAATCAGTTAACAAACTGTGCCCATTTATTTTTTAAATCTTCTAACAATTATGGGGCTTAGAACATGCAAATTTTTCACGCATGTAACTCTGTGTTCCCCTTGATGTGGTCATTGTTCCCCGCTGTTCTGCTGACTGCATCTTCTACTACATGTATGTGCATCTAGATTACAATCTTGCAGAACGTACAGCAGCCAGCACAAAGAAACACAGATCCAGAATAGAATGTGTGCTGCTCTATTTTCAGTGTATTTGCTGTTTTCTCTAAAGGTTTTGTACTCAGATGATGTTAGAGCCATTGGTTTCACTGGCTTGAAGAAGCAAGAGCTGTCTCATGCCAGAATCCTTGTGAACTTTTTTTCTTGGGGGGCGGGGGACAGGGGGGATGGGGGGAAGAGAGAAAAGGGGAGACTTAGGGGTCATTTCTCATAAGAGATCACAGAATAGTTAGGGCTGGAATGGACCTCTGGAGATCATCTAGACACCCCCCCTACCAAGTCAGGGCCATGTAGAGCAGGCTACACAGGAAGGTGTTCAGGTGGGTTTTGAATGTCTTCAGAGAGGGAGAATCCATGACCCTCCTGGGCAGCCTGATCCAGAGATCTGCCACCCTCAATGTGAATAAGTTCTTCATGTTGAGGTGAAACTTCTCATGCTTTAATTTAAGGCCATTGTTCCTCATCCTGATGCTGGGCACCACTGAAAAGGGTCTGGAACCATCCTCCTAGCACTCGCCTTTGAGCTATTTATATGCGTTGAGATCTCCTCTGTCTTTTCTAGACTAAACAGACCCAGCTCCTGCAATCTCTTCATAAGAGAGATGCTCCAGATCCCTGATCATCCTTGTGCCCTGTTGGACCCTTTCCAGTAGCTCCTTGTCTTTCTTGTACTGAGGAGCCCAGAACTGGACACAGTCCCCCAGATGTGGCCTTACTATGGTTGTGTAGAGGGGAAGGGTCACCTCTCTCAACCTGCTGGCCACACTCCTCCCAGTGCATCCCAGGATACCATTTGCCCTCCTGGCTACAAGAGCATACTGCCGGCTCATGGTCAACTTATCATCTACAAATACTCCCAGGTCCTCCTCAGCTGAATTGCTCACTACTAGGTCAGCCCCCAGTATGCACTGGTTCTTGGGGTTCTTCCTCCCCTGGTGCAGGACCCTACACTTGGTCTTCTTGAACTTCATTAGGTTTCTCTCTATTCAATGTCCCAGCCTATCAAGGTCCCGCTGAACGGCAGCACAGCTTTCAGGTGTATCAGCTGCTCCCCCCAGATTCATATTATCAGCAAATTTACTGAGGGTGCAATCTGTCTCTTCATCCAGGTCATGAGTGAACAAGTTAAATAAGACTGGACCCAGTGTTGATCCCTGGGAAATGACACTGACTACAAGCCTTCAACTAGATTCTACCCTGCTGATCACAACTCTCTGAGCTCTGCCATTCAGCCAGTGTTTGATCCACCTCACTGTCCATTCATCTAACCCACATTTCCTAAGCTTACATACAAGGATGTTATGGGAGACAGTGTCAAAACCTTTGCTGAAGTTGAGGTAGGTAACACCCATTGCTTTCCCCTCCTTGACTCGTCCTGCCATGTCATAATATAAAGCTATCAGACTGGTCAAGCATGATTGCCCCTTAGTGAATCCATGCTGACTACTCCTGATGACCACCTTCTCTTCTACATGCTTGGTGATGACTATCAGAATGACCTGTTTTACCACCTTTCTAATAACACAGCATCACAGAATAGTCAGGGTTGGAAAGGACCTTAAGGTAATCTAGTTCCAACCCCCCTGACATGGGCAGGGACAGCACACACTAAACGATGTCACCCAAGGCTCTGTCCAGCCCAGCCTTGAATACAGCCAGGGATGGAGCATCCTCAGTTTCCTTGGGCAGCTCATTCCAGTGCCTCACCACCTTAACAGAAAAGAACTTCCTCCTTATATCTAATCTAAACTTCCCCCGTTTGAGTTTTAACCTATTACCCCTTGTCTTGTCACTACAGTCCCTAATGAAGAGTCCCTCCCCAGCATCCCTACAGGCCCCCTTCAGATACTGGAAGGCTGCTATGAGGTCTCCACGCAGCCTTCTCTTCTCCAGGCTGAACAGCCCCAACTTTCTCAGCCTGTCTTCATAAGGGAGGTGCTCCAGTCCCCTGATTACCCTCATGGCCCTCCTCTGGACTGGTTCCAACAGTTCCATGCCCTTTTTATGCTGAGGACATCAGAACTGTACACAATACTCCAGGTGAGGTTCACTATTTCTTCATTAGAATGTAGATATCTACATTGTTATTTTTTTCAGAAAGATGCCTGATGAGTTGGTGGGCACAAAATGCACTCTTTATTCCATTATCAACTCTATATTCACTATTTATTACTGTATTACTGCCAGCACAGCAAATAAAATTCATATTACATGTATAAATGATAGACTTCTGGCTGGCTAGCATACTATTGCAGGGAAACAGTGCTGTATATAAGCATTCACATTAAAAAAAAAAAAAAAAAAGATTTTTTTCCTGAATCATTTTACATAATGTTTGTGTTTTTATTAATATATTTGCAACCAATGTTCCTTGTTTCTGTCCTTGTTAGACCAGCTTTGTTGTAATGGATTGGGAAATAAAAATGATAGACATCTGAATTTGTGTAGCCAGCTGTTGGAGACTGAAGAAGGGTGGCATTTTGCAGTGATACTCATGGGCCAATACTGCCTTCATTTGATGAGGAATATTTTGATGGAAAGCTAAGACTTATGCATATTGTGACAGACAAAATATTATTCAACTAGTTTATACCAGATACAGCATCAGTATTTGAGAAATATATGATGTGATCTTCAGCCCTAGGTTTCAGAGCTGGCTCAAACTCTTGCCCAGCATAACACACCATTATCCATAGGCATGCTGGAGATAAGGCTCCCTCTACTCAGGAGCTGTCTTGATCACTGCAGGCTTGACTTGAATGACTTTAGGATATATGAGCTCTGTAAATATGTGTGCTTTAGGCAGGTTCATGGTGGAAGCAAGGCCAAGAGGCAATTGTCAACAGTGTACAAAAGCCATCAGGTATCTTGTTCCAGTCTTCCCAAAGAAAATTCCACCTTTTATTCTCCATAGGTACACCTCCAGCCTGGTCTGGAGCAGAAACTAGACAGTTGCTGCTCTTGTCTTCGAAAAACTTAAGAACAGAGGCAGCCAAAACGTTCACCTTCTCAAATGTCAGCAGTACACTGCAATCCCTCATATTGTACAAGAGATGTGGTTTATTTTGTGTGCCAGGATGATTGAAGACACCCTGGAATGCCATCACTGCAAAGTATTTATGCCTTTTGCATGCATAAATTATCTGAATGAGTATCTTGCAATTGACTGTTTTGTTTTATTATATTGTGTGTTTCTCTCCATCACTAAAATAGGAAGCTCTCTGCTAGGATTTTGCTTGCTTTTCACTTTAGGAGACTAAGGCAGTGAGAGCTGTGCCTTATTCTGGGTTATTTTCTTATTCATCTGTAATGCAGCTAGTTTATCAACACTCAAGGCAGGAGCTGTTTTACAGCACTGATGTTAACATGCAGTGGAGAAGTATAGGAAAAGTGACCTGAAGTTTGAAAATATAGCTTTCTAGTGTTACTTTACTGGTTTGGTTTCTGAGTGTTTCTTTTTTTTTTTTTTTTGTGGGGAGGGTGTGTTTTTTGCTTGGGTTTCTTAAGTAAGCGGTGTTTGATCCCTAGGGCGTCTACAGTGTTAGGGTGTCTGCTTTTATTACTCTCTCTATAAACTAAATGAAATCATTTTAATCTCTAGTGTATTGTACTTGAAAAGACGTACATTGTGATGGAGATATTAACTTTGCACTGAGACTAGCTCAAAAGAATTTACAGTAAAATGTCTGTGTACTACATTTTAAATCCATATTCTAGTACACAAATGCCTCATTTTTTAATCTCTGTCATTCACCCTTGTCAGTATTTTATACAGAAAGATATGTTTTAAAGTGACCTGAAAAAGTGTCAGTGAGAATTTCAGTAGAAAATACTATAAGCCTGTGTAATAGGTTCAAATCGGGTTTATTTTCCCTATTTACAGAAAAGACTGCATATGTTTGTGTATCTGTTTTCTGGTAGAAGGAAATGGAAGCGTGATATGGAAAACAGTGCACATGAATTTCCTCAAGTCTTGAGAAGAGATTCTCTGGGTTCAATGCCATTGTGAATGCCTGAAACAAGAGGAACTCATGTGTTCTCAGCTAAGGCTTCTTTATAATTGAAAACATACCTTCTTTGACATATTGTTCCCTGCGTACATGTCACCTATTAATTTGTTGCCTATTTGTTTCTGGTGGTGAAGATTTCTCCTCTGGGCTGTGTGTTCATTGCATCTCTTCACGTAAATTAGCCTAGCAGGCCTAGCTGTGGAGATCTTTGATGTTTTTGTATCTCACACAAGCCAGAGAGGAGAATTTCTTTGTGATCATGACACAAGCATCAACCTAATGTTTCTTCTCAGCTCCCTTCAGGCAGTCATTGAGACACATGTTACCAAATGTGCTACAAATGGGACCGGTGCTGTTCAGCACTTTTGTCTGTGACATGGACAGTGGGATTGAGTGCATTCTCAGCAAGTTTGTCGATGACACCAAGCTGTGTGGTGCTGTCAACAAGCAGGATGAAAGGGATGGGATCCAGAGGGACCTTTGACAGGCCTGAGAGGTGGGCCAGTGCAAATGTCATGAAGTTCAACAAGGCCAAGTGCAAGGTCATGCACCTGGGTCAGCGCAATCTCAAGCACAAATACAGGCTGGGCAGAGACTGAGAGCAGCCCTGTGGAGAAGGACTTGGAGGTGTTGGTCAGTGAGAAACTGAACATGATCCAGCAGTGTGCGCTTGCATCTCAGAAACCATTTGTATGCTGGGCTGCATCAAAAGGAGCATGACCAGCAGGTCAAGGGAGGTGCATCTCCCATTTACTCTGCTCTGGTTTGACCCCACCTGCAGTACTGGGGCCTGGGGCCCCCAACACAAGAGGAACATGGACCTGCTTAAGTGAGGCCAGAAGAGGGCCACAGGGATGATCCGAGGGCTGGAGCATCCCTCCTTGAAGACAGGCTGAGAGATCTGTGACTATTCAACCTGGAGAAAGGAAGGTTTCGGAGAGCTAACAGGCACAACACACCGGTTGGCTTTATCATTTTTTTTTGCAGCAAAGTCTGGGGAAAAGGCAGCTCTATGCCTATGTGGCTTTACTGAAGCAAGAAACAAACTCTCCTTCAAACAAGATGCTGGACCATATAGACAGGTTTCTTTCACTTATCTCCACCTGGCTAACATCTAGGCAGCTACCTAGGCTTCCTCCATAATCACCAGAGAGAGACATCCCCAGATGTAAATCCATTGCCCTTCTTGTTCTGTATGGAATAACATGCTGTAGAGGTAAATGGATCTGCAGAGGCAGCTTGGAAAGATGTGTTATACCTAGATGCTTAATTTACAGACGCCCAGCTGTGGGTAAGGTGACTCTTCTCCATGTTAATAATCCATTTGCTTCTCAATATACTTACTTGCACAAGCCATTTTCCAGCTCAGCAGTTAGTTTTAAAAAAATAGGGGTTTGTCTGAAATTACCTAAGTGAGAATTATTCATGACTCTTACCTCTCAGCTAGCCTGTCTTGGCTATCACTGAGAATTTTCAATATCACCTCAATATGTCAAGCCCCATAGGGAAGAATTCAGAGGTTTTGACTCCTCTGGCATGCTCAGAGCTAATCTGATGGGCACTCTGACCATACAGATACATTAGTGTCATTGATATAAGCAGCATTACCATGTGGTTGAAAAAGCACAACTACACAGAGTTGGGATCATATTATCAAAATGTATCACCTGGCTTAACAGCTCTTTTCTTCAAAGCCAAAAGTTCACCTCTGGCTCTCTTTATTATTGTATGTATAATATTTCTAAAACAAGAAATGATTGAAAGAAAATTAATTCACTTGTAAAACAAAACCTTTACTGAAAAGAAGCTGTCCTTAACTAATGCATTGTCCATTGCTTTATTTTATACTAATACTTAAATTGAGATCTCATAGTCACTGATTCATGTATTTTTTTATAGCCTGCTTCATTTTCCAGTGCTGACTGAATGTCTTTTTTTTTTTTTTTAACTGAAGAAATATGACAATTTGCATAGGAACAGGTCAGGCTTTTTGAAAAATTCCTTATTTTTAGGAAAGTTGGAAAGCGTTTAGAGGCTGATTAAACATCTTTGACATAGTGTCCTGGGTTCAGCAGTAGCAGTCATGTTTTTTTTTCCTTTGTGTTAGCTGGTGCAGTGCTGTGTTTTGACTTCCAGCCTGAGAACAGTGTTGGTGAAGTCAATGTTTTCAGTTGTTGCTACGTGATGTTTACCCTGACCAAGGACTTTGTGAGGCTCATGCTCTGCCAGGGAGGAGGGGAAGCCGGGAGGAAGCAGAGACCGGGGGCGCCTGACCCGGGCTAACCAGGGAGGTATTCCATACCACAGCACGTCATGCCCGGGGTGGGGGGTAACTGGGAGTTACCCGGAAGGACACGGGCTTCCAGGTGGAACTCGTTTTCTTGGCCAGTGGTATCGTATTCTCTTCCCTTGTTATTTTCCCTTATCATTGTTGCAGTTGATAGTAGCGGTGGTGATTTGTGTACATTGGTTGCTGGACTGTTCTTGTCTCAACCCGTGGGAGTTGCACTTTTCGATCCTCCTCCCCCTTCCGGGAGTGGGGAAGGGGAGAACCCCGGGGGGGGGGGGGGGGGACACGGACCTCGATTGTTGTCAGCTTGGCACCACTCACTGGGAGTGAGTGAACAAGTTACCTGACTGGGTTTAAACCACGACAGTTCTTTTTTGGCGCCCAACGTGGGGCACGAGGGGTTGAGATAAGAACAGATCTGACTGGATTGATAGTCACTCGTCACAATGCTGATTTATTGGCTCTCAAGGCTGTTCCTCTTGATCTCACAGTTTCAGTATATCGTATCTTACGTCCATCCGGTATTTGCTGTATTAGTGTTTTTCAAGTGTGGGGCTTGGGCTAAGGTTTTTGTCCCATTGTACTTTATGGTAATGACTTGTAATACAATAGAATCATTGATCATGAAACTGATCTGGCTTATGTTCCCAGTGTGGTCACCACCTTTATACTTTGGGAGGTATATGATGGAGGTGCTTAGCAATTACACATCTTTTTTCTCCTTCTCAGGTGCTCAACCTGTGAAGGAGACATCCTTTTACCCTCCCAGTCGTCCCCCCAGACCATTTACATTTGAGAGTTTTGAATTTTTTGAATGGCATTTTAATGCTGTTGAGACTTGTTTGCTGATGGTGATGGGAATCACCATGCTAACACACATAACAGAGTGTGTTTTGCCCACTACTGATTTCAAGAGTTAAGCAGAGTCAGGTTTGGGTCTTGTCTGGGGTCAAACAACGATGTAGGAGGACCGAGAGATTTTCCCTGAGGCTGGACAGCCATGAGTGGCAGGGTGTGTGGGATAGTATGGGCAAGTATCTAGGTCAGTGGGCCCCTCCAGTACTTTGGAATTTCACTACCGAACAACTGCAAAATCCAGAAGAATTAGTAAAACACTTAAATGAGGTGTGTGGTCATTCTGGCCATACCAGAGATGGACAAATCACGGCAACGTGCTGGGGCTTGGCCTATGCTTACAGGGCCTTGTTCAACACTATCCAGCACCTTCAAAAGGAAAAGAATGTCGGCGGATCTGAGGGCAAAGCAACAGTCGCTACTCAGACTTTGGCTGCAATGAACTGCGCAGCTACCCCAGCAAGCAAGTACAGCAGCTGCTCAAACTTCAACTGCAACAGACAGCGCGGTTACCCCAGCTCCAAGTACAGCAGCTACACCACCCCCAGCAACAAGTACAGTTGCTACTCAAACCACAGTGATAATCACTGCAGCCAAACCAGAGGACCAATTCGTACCAATATCGGTTGCCCCTGTACGCAAGAGAACAAGCAAAAAGGAGGCAAAAAGGGTGGAGCGAGATGAAGAACCAATGAATTCACCACCCGGTCCAGAATCTGATCAGGAGTCATCATCACATGACAAAGAAGAAGAAGAAGAGGTAACTTCTCGACCTCGGACCTCAACCGAGCTGCGGAATATGCGAAAAGATTTTACCCGTCAACCAGGGGAGCACATCATCACCTGGTTACTCCGATGCTGGGACAATGGGGCCGATGGTCACGAACTAGAAGGTACAGAAGCCAAGCAGCTGGGATCACTTGCTAGAGAAGGGGGAATTGACAAAGCAATCGCAAGAGAGAAAACGTCCCTCAGCCTTTGGAGGCGGCTCTTGGCAGCTGTGAAAGAAAGGTTTCCGTACAAGGACGATGTTACGAGTCGTTCGGCCAAGTGGACTACTATAGACAAAGGCATCCAGTCTCTGAGGGAATCGGCCATCGTAGAGATGCTCTATCACATCAAGCCGAATAACGGGGATACACCTATAGATCCAGATGAAGTTGAATGTACACGACCCATGTGGCGAAAACTTACACGGAATGCACCGTCATCATATGCCCATTCATTGGCAATAGTAACCTGGAATGACATAGTACCACTAACAGTGGATGAAATGGTTCATAAACTCCGAGAGTTCGAAGACAACCTCACCCCTTCCATCATCTCAGCTGTGGAAAAACTGTCCCAGGATCTCAAACAATTGAGGGACGATCTATCTGATTTATCCAGCTCCTCACGTGTACCAACACACGTCTCAGCTATTAACAAAAGGTGTCCTATTGTTCAAGAGAGGAGATACAGGAGGTATACGCCACGGGGTACCCTATGGTTTTACCTGCTGGATCACGGAGAAGACATGACAAAGTGGGATGGAAAACCTACTTCAGCTTTGGAGGAACGGGTGAGTGAACTGAAGAGGGGAGCAAGGGCCAAGACTGATCGTCCCATGAGAGCTACGGCTTCAGTCTCTGGTGAGCAGTTTCCCAGATGGAATGGAAGAGCTGATTTTACTCCAGCTCCTGTGATAATGAAGAATAATCCCTTTCACCATGACTTAAGTGTCCAAAGCTGTGACGACCATTAGAGGGGCCCTGCCTCCAGCCAGGTGGAGGTAGGGGACAATCGGATTTACTGGACTGTGTGGATCAGATGGCCTGGCACATCAGTCACACAGAAGTATAAGGCTCTAGTAGATACCGGTGCACAGTGTACCCTGATGCCATCAAGCTGTCAAGGGGTGGAACCCATCTATATTTCTGGAGTAACAGGAGGATCCCAAGAGTTGACTGTGCGGGAGGCTGAAATCAGCCTGACTGGGAGGGAGTGGCAAAAGCACCCTATTGTGACTGGTCCAGAGGCTCCATGCATCCTCGGCATAGACTACCTCAAGAGAGGGTACTTCAAAGACCCAAAAGGGTACCGGTGGGCTTTTGGTATTGCTGCTTTGGAGAGAGAGGAAATTGAGCAGCTGTCCACCTTGCCTGGTCTCTCAGAAGATCCCTCTGCTGTGGGGTTGCTGAAAGTTGAAGAACAACAAGTGCCAATTGCGACCACAACAGTGCACCGGCGGCAATATCGCACCAACCGAGACTCCCTGATTCCCATCCATCAGCTGATCCGTAGACTGGAGAGTCAGGGGGTGATCAGCAGGACCCGCTCACCCTTTAATAGCCCCATATGGCCAGTGCGAAAGTCTAATGGAGAATGGAGACTAACAGTGGACTGAATGAAGTCACACCACCATTGAGTGCTGCCGTACCGGACATGCTAGAACTTCAGTATGAACTAGAGTCAAAGGCAGCCAAGTGGTATGCCACGATTGATATTGCCAATGCATTTTTCTCCATTCCTTTGGCAGCAGAGTGCAGGCCACAGTTTGCTTTTACTTAGAGGGGTGTCCAGTTCACTTGGAACCGACTGCCCCAGGGGTGGAAACACAGCCCTACCATTTGCCACGGACTGATCCAGACTGCACTGGAACAGGGGCAAGCTCCAGAACACCTGCAATACATTGATGACATTATTGTGTGGGGCGATACAGCGGAAGAAGTCTTTGAGAAAGGGAGGAAAATAATCCAAATCCTGCTGAAAGCTGGTTTTGCCATAAAACGGAGTAAGGTCAAGGGACCTGCACAGGAGATTCAATTTTTGGGAATAAAATGGCAAGATGGACGTAGACAGATCCCCACAGATGTGATCATACAAGATAACAGCAATGTCTCCACCAACTAATAAGAAAGAAACAGCAAGCTTTCTTGGGTGCAGTGGGGTTCTGGAGAATGCACATCCCGAATTACAGTTTGATTGTAAGCCCTCTCTATCATGTGACCCAGAAGAAGAATGATTTTAAATGGGGCCCTGAGCAGCAACAAGCCTTTGAGCAAATTAAACGCGAGATAGTTCATGCAGTAGCCCTTGGACCAGTCCGGACCGGACCAGATGTAAAAAATGCACTGTACACTGCAGCTGGGGAGAACGGTCCTACCTGGAGCCTCTGGCAGAAAGCTCCAGGGGAGACTCGAGGTTGACCCCTCGGCTTTTGGAGTCGGGGATACAAAGGATCTGAGGCCAGCTATACCCCAACTGAGAAAGAGATACTGGCAGCCTATGAAGGGGTTCGAGCTGCTTCGGAAGTGATTGGCACTGAAGCACAGCTCCTTCTGGCACCCCGGTTGCCCATGCTGGGCTGGATGTTCAAAGGCAGGGTCTCCTCTACACATCATGCAACTGATGCTACATGGAGTAAATGGGCTGCACTAATTACACAACGAACTCGAATAGGAAATCTCAGTCGTCCAGGCATTCTAGAAGTCATCATGGACTGGCCAGAGGGCAAAGATTTTGGAATGTCACCAGAGGAGGAGGTGGTGCGCGCTGAAGAGGCCCCACCATATAATAAACTGTCAGAAAGTGAAAAGCAGTATGCCTTGTTTACTGATGGCTCTTGCCGTATTGTGGGAAAGCATCAGACATGGAAGGCAGCTGTATGGAGTCCTGGACGACAAGTTGCAGAAACTGCTGAAGGAGAGGGTGAATCGAGTCAGTTTGCCAAGGTGAAAGCCATCCAGCTGGCCCTGGACATTGCTGAACGAGAAAAGTGGCCAGTACTTTATCTCTATACTGACTCATGGATGGTGGCAAATGCCCTGTGGGGGTGGTTGAAGCAATGGAAGCAGAGCAACTGGCAACGCAGAGGTAAACCCATCTGGGCTGCTGCACTGTGGAAAGATATTGCTGCCAGGGTGCAGAACCTGGTGGTGAAGGTACGTCATGTAGATGCCCATGTACCCAAGAGTCGGGCCACTGAGGAACACCAGAACAACCAACAAGTGGATAAAGCGGCTAAGATTGAAGTGGCTCAGATGGACTTAGATTGGCAACATAAAGGTGAATTATTTTTGGCCCAGTGGGCCCATGACACTTCAGGCCATCAGGGCAGAGATGCAACATATAGATGGGCCCGTGATCGAGGGGTGGACTTAACAATGGACACTATTGCCCAGGTTATTCATGAGTGTGAAACATGTGCTGCAATTAAACAAGCCAAGCGGTTAAAGCCTCTTTGGTATGGAGGACGATGGTTGAAATATAAATATGGGGAGGCCTGGCAGATTGACTATATCACACTGCCACCAACCCGCCAAGGCAAGCGCCATGTGCTTACCATGGTGGAAGCAACCACCGGGTGGTTGGAAACATACGCTGTGCCCCATGCCACTGCCCGGAACACTATCCTGGGCCTTGAGAAACAGATTTTGTGGCGACACGGCACCCCAGAGAGAATTGAGTCAGACAATGGGACTCATTTCCGGAATAACCTTATAGATATTTGGGCCAAAGAGCATGGCATTGAGTGGGTATATCACATCCCCTACCATGCACCAGCCTCTGGGAAAATCGAACGGTACAATGGGCTGTTAAAAACTTCACTGAGAGCAATGGGTGGGGGAACTTTCAAGCATTGGGTAACACACTTACCAAAGGCCACCTGGTTGGTCAACTCCAGAGGATCTGCCAACAGGGCTGGCCCAGCCCAGTCAGAACTTTTACATATTGTAGAGGGGGACAAAGTTCCCGTGGTGCATATGAAGAATTTGCTGGGGAAGACAGTCTGGGTTATTCCTGCTTCAGGTAAAGGCAAACCCACTCGTGGGATTGCTTTTGCTCAGGGACCTGGATATACTTGGTGGGTAATGCAGGAAGATGGGGAAGTCCGATGTATACCTCAAGGGGATTTGATTTTAGGGGAAAACAGCCAGTGAACTCAATTGTATGCTGTTGCCTGCTGTGTAATGCTTTTATAGCCCATCAACTAGATGTCTCCAGGTCACCAGCGACTGGCCCTGACTTCCCTCCAGCCATCATCCCAACAGAGAATGAACTTTGAACATCATGGACCGAATGGACTCGGCAGCATTATAGGGATTGGTCCATGCACTAAGAAAATGATCTTTTCCTCTTGGTCTGTATGTATATGGATGTATATATATGGGAGAGCGATGGTGTATTGAAAATGTGGGATCTGAGCACGACGTGAATGGTATGGAATAAGGGGTGGATAATGTCCTGGGTTCAGCAGTAGCAGTCATGTTTTTTCCTTTGTGTTAACTGGTGCAGTGCTGTGTTTTGACTTCTAGTTTGAGAACAGTGTTGGTGAAGCCGATGTTTTCGGTTGTTGCTAAGTGATGTTTACCCTGACCAAGGACTTTGTGAGGCTTATGCTCTGCCAGGGAGGAGGGGAAGCCGGGAGGAAGCAGAGACCGGGGGCGCCTGACCCAGGCTAGCCGGGGAGGTATTCCATACCACAGCACGTCATGCCCGGGGTGGGGGGTAACTGGGAGTTACCCGGAAGGACACGGGCTTCCAGGTGGAACTCGTTTTCTTGGCCAGTGGTATCGTATTCTCTTCCCTTGTTATTTTCCCTTATCACTGTTGCAGTTGATAGTAGCGGTGGTGATTTGTTGCTGGACTGTTCTTGTCTCAACCCGTGGGAGTTGCACTCTCTCGATCCTCCTCCCCGTTCCTCCGGGAGTGGGGAAGGGGAGAACCCCGGTGGGTGGGGGGACACGGACCTCGATTGTTGTCAGCTCGGCACCACTCACTGGGAGTGAGTGAACAAGTTACCTGACTGGGTTTAAACCACGACACATAGTCAGAATGAAAACAGAAATCCTTTTTTATGATTCTCCTGATTTTTCTCCTTTGATAATCATTTTTGTTTCAAAAAAAAAGTCAAAACCAAAATAAAGTGTTTTGAAACAAAATGTTTTGAAATTGTTAAATTGCAACTTAAAAATTAGCTTATGAAAAATTTTATAGTTGTTCCATTTCATCCTGAGGATGGAAAAAAATTTCATAACCTGAAAAATATTTCTCATTTGGGAAAACTTTTTTCAACAAGTCTGCTGAACTTGCATATTCACTATTATCCAAATCTGTCATATCTGCTTTCTTTTCAAAGAAAAGAGGAAATGGCTTGAAATTGTTTGGTTGAAAAATTTATTTCTTAGCACAATATCAGAAATTTTCCTTGTTTTCCTTAACTATATAATTGTTACAAAAGTTGCTCTGAAATATTAAAATTAATAGTTCCATTTGAGATACTTTTTCATGCAGATTCCAAGATGGCTATGGTTCATTGAGTTCAGCCAGCCTCTTCTTTATTCTGGTCATTTTTGATTAAGAAACTTTTAACCTGTAGAAACTAACTAAAGCTGATATGCTGAAATTGTTTAGCTAACTAGATTTTATTGAACTATAGTGGAAATACTGTACTGGTTTGCCTACTGTAGGAACAGCAGGTCATACAAATATTCTGATTATTACACAATATACGGGCCCAGTTCTGGTTTTGGGTATTTCAGTAAGTTTGCAACGCTAAGTACCAAATGAAACTATAGAGCACCAAAGAGAAATCAAATCAAGTGGATTTACATTTCCAGTGCCATGGAGAAAGTATTACTCTTGTTTTACTCATACTGAAAAGAAATTATTCTGTAATGAGCACCACAAATTTATCATTCTAAAAGGAAGGTTTGCTATGGCTTTAAATACTTCTAAGTGTTTGGCATATTATTGAAAATCACTACCTTGGGTGATATCACTGACCATCCTTGTAGTTATGTGAAATAAGAAACTGATTTAAAACTATTAGAGTTAAAGGATCATGGAGCTCTCCATGGCTTTATGGAACAAACATCCAAAACAAACAAAAAGAGGTTTTCCTAAAGCTTTTAGAAGGGAATGGCTGTCCTTCACAACAGATCACACCTGACCTACTGTTGGAAAAAAGGAAAGGTGGATCAGCCATAACGTACTAAAATGTTTTGAGTATGCTCAGTGCAGATTAGACGGGGGTTGTGCCATCTAAGTGGATGTTGATCCAGATACACATAACGTGCATTCTCTCCTGGGAAGCACTGCTTGCTGGAAACTGTGGAGTTCACAATGGCAAGAAAGAAGGAAAACCATGGCACAGTGACTGACCAAGGGTAGGCAGACATTCCATCTCTGGTGCTTTGTGGACTATGAAGTCAAGGGCTGCAGAAGATTGCCTGCCCTTCACCTGCCACGGTGGTTCACAGAGCAGGCAGGTTTATGAAGTATTTGCTCTTCATGTAATTGTAGCTGCCCTGGGTTGGGAACTGGATAGAAAACGGCATCATGACAGGAGACTGTACACTTCAACAACCCACAGCCTGTGAGGAGCTGGGTGATATTACCTGTCTTTCCCATGAACATTAATAAAGGAGGACAGTTTGGCCACCCCCACAGTGGAGTTGCCAGCCCCAGAGTAGTTAACAAATTCTAATTACAGTCTGCTGCAATTAGAAAGTTGCATAATCAGGGCAAAACAGTATTGATCAATTACTGAAGCACAGGAGTCAGATGTTAACAGTTCCCTTTCTCAGGAGACTAACTTAAAAGTAAACTGAAAACACCTTATTAAGGGGAATTCTTAATTCACTGCTGCAAGTATCTTACTGTGTAGCAAGCAGGAGTCATCTGGGGAGCTCACAACAGGCAGAGGTAGGAATAGGGCAACAACTGAGATGACAAACTATGTGCTCTGACACTCTGAAATGACTTCTGAGTGGCTCTTTGAGGGAACCAATAGGCTTCTTGCTACTGTGAGCTGTGTCTACCTCCCATTCACAGGTGGCAATCTGAAAAGAAGGGGAATAGGTGCACCTATCAATGCAGTAAAAGATTTATATCGGGAGGCAATATTAATGTATGGAATGAGAAGGCATGCTGCAGAAGCACTGAGCAGTTTTAAGCAGCTACAATTACATGAGCTCAGCTTATTATTGCTATTATAAATAAAAGAGTTGAACAGTAATAAGGTATAATGAGCTAGACTCATGTCAAACCCTGCATGAGTGAACACTGTGAAGAAAAGCCATTTTCACTGTCCTTCAAAGAGGCTGGAAAAAAATAATGTGGGAATAATGAGTACAGGAGTCAGCTCACCGTGGAGCAGGGACCACACTGCTGCTTGCTCATGGTTGGTGGAAATACCATGGGGATGTACTTACCAACCTTTCAGAGGATGCATTTCTGACAGGGAAATTACTTCTTGATGGAGGCTCAGA
This sequence comes from Pezoporus wallicus, assembly GCF_028554395.1. Taxonomy (NCBI): domain Eukaryota; kingdom Metazoa; phylum Chordata; class Aves; order Psittaciformes; family Psittacidae; genus Pezoporus; species Pezoporus wallicus. The sequence continues at coordinate 3,348,090 of NW_026638501.1, forward strand.
CCTTGTTGCACATCTTGGCTGTTTTCAGGTTTTGGAAGCAATCTGTGCCTTATGTTTTTCGAGTTGTTATTTTTTGATAAAATTCTGCCTCATTGAGATAACTATTTACTTCAGGGAAAATAGGACTTCATCCTGTCTTTGAAATAATTTCTCCCTTGTTCCAAACATCACCCTCTTGACCTTGGTTCCATCATTAAATTCGGTCATTGAAAGGATTCGATCCCATATCCTTTTCTGTAGTAAAATCTGCCTACAAATGTTCTTATAAATCAAAGCTGTTCTTCAGAGACACAATCAAATAAAAATTTAGAAAAAAAAAAGAAATGTTCATGCTTCAGACTTGGGTCTGAAAAGTCAAATTTTTTATTTTTGTCAAATATATCTCCCCAAATATTTTTTTCCTCAGACCTCAATGTCAGATTGAATTCTGCAATTTATGCAGAATAGATATTTAGTTTATACTATAATATGAATAAAACATGGAAAATCTATCAGGAGGAAAGTATAGTTACATATAGAAACATAGAACATAAGAAAGACATTTTACCTGCTCCCTGCATAACATTTCTAAGATATTACACTCTGCCATATCATCTCGAGAAGTTTCAAATGAGGAAATATTTTATCTTTTTTGGGGGGCATTCTCATAGTTCTTGCTGCAGAAAGGAGCAACTAAGTTGAGCAATTTCTGTGGAAGGGTTCGATCTTGGTAAACCAACAGTTTCTGATAGAAGAGGATTTTGTTAGAAAATATTGATCTGACTCGGTCCTGGATATCAAAAGGAATGCTGTCAGGATGCAGAAGCTTGGCAAAACTGGGCTGCCATGTTATAGCTATGACTTACCTGTCATATCTGTCCTTTCCTTCTGTTATGTGATCTGAGTGTTTTCATCTGAAAAAAACAGTAAAGTAAGATGTATGACAGACCTTGGCAATCTGAAGGTCTTAAAGGGAGCTCAGAAACTGGTTTTGAGTTTGGTAACTACTTAATTTGCATATATCATCAAGCTTGTATTCATTGTGTAGTACACTACAGGATACTGTTCTTTCAGAAGCACTAACATTGGAGGCATGGATGTGTCTTGTACAGGATGGTAATACCTAAATGTGCACTAATATTCTTTCTTGAGGAAGGAGTAATTATAATGACTCTTACTACACCTTATTAATAGCCGCAGATAAAGTTTGTCGTTCAGTCCTGAATGAATATTGGCTTATTTTACGTAATTCCAGTTCAAAGCCTCTGCCTTACCCCTTATGCATTTTGATTAGCCTACCAGGTATCTGATTTTACACAGCATTTCTGAAAATCAGACAGCAGCAAAAAGTAAATAATCTAGCATTGTACCAAAACACAGAATGAAGCACTCCTCTCTAATGCAGTCCTCCTCAAGGACCAAACTTGGAGTGGTTGTGCAGACCTGCATCTCCCACAGACTTGGTTTGGAGTTACAGGAGCAAAGCAATGTTCAGGATCAGCAAGCCCTTTTGCTTCTATCATCTGCTGCTGTTCCGAGATGCCAGGAAAAGAGAAATTCTCCACATTTCTCAATGACAATAGAGCAGGATCTCGAACACATCTTGGGACCATACTCATCCTATTTTCTTTCTTCACCTTTTCCAGTGACATTAGGTATGCCACGAGTAGCAGTAAGCTGTACCACTAAATCTTCTTTTACACAAATTCAGAGATAACACCACTCTGTAAAGACATCACGGAAGCATGAAGACAGCAAATGGTACATTTTACAAACCAGTTGCACAAGCAGAGTGTTAAGTGCAGACAATATATTTCATAAATTAAATATATGTTTAATGTCTGTAAAGCAGTTTCTGCAGATACTTCAAAGGCTGCTCTCTGAAAATATTAGTGTAATCCAAAGGGTGCTTGAAATAATATTTTTATTAAAAAAGCAACGGGGTTACTTATAAATTCATTTGTAGAGTATTAGTTGCACTTTATCCCACTATTGAAAGATGATGAGCTTCATGGCATAGATACAAACCTTGGTGATCTCTCTGAGAGTTTGCCTGGTACTACATTATGTTTACAACTCAATTATTTAGACACAGAATCTTTAAGCATTCCTCATATGAACCCCCCTGTTGAAAAGATGGGACTCTGCAGTACATTTATAATTCCTTTATCACAATCAATGGCAGTATGGCCATGTCCAAATCTTAAGATGAATGCTTACTGCCTTGGACTCAACATAGAAGCTGGGCCCTGCTGATTCAGATTCTCTGAATTTCAAGGACTTTGCCACCATGACGGTATGACATAATATGTTGAGATGTGGCATGTTTCTAAAGCTATGCAAACCAAATAACTTTGGGAAGCAATCATTACTGAATTATCTCTATGCTTCCCTTTGTCTCTCCCTCCTTCCTCTTCTCTGATGCATACACTGCTTGACTGCTGTACATCTGCTCTCCTCTTGCCCATGCTCCTTTCAGCACAGAGCTATCACTTATCATGAAATCATAGAATGGTTTGGGTTGGAAGGGATCTTTAAAGGTCATCTAATCTGACCCTTTTGCAATGAGCAGAGACAACATCAATTAGGTCAGGTTGCTCAGAACCCCATCCAACTTACCCTTGAATGTTTGTGATAGGGAATCTACAACCTCTCTGGGTAACCTGTTCCAGAGTTTCACCACCCTCATAGTAAAAAAAATTTCTTCTTTGTATATAGCCTGAACCTACCCACTTTTAGTTTAAAATCGTTACCCATTGTTGTATCACTACAGGCCCTACTAAAAAGTCTATCTCAATCTTTCTTATAAACCCTCTAAGTATTGAAAAGCTGCAGTAAGGTCTCCCTGGAGCCTTCTTTTCCCCAGGCTGAACAAACCAAACTCTCTCAGCCTTTCCTCATAGGAGAGGTGTTTCATTATTCTTGTACAGCCTCTCACCTCTGTCATGATGGGAGAGTACTGGGATGGAGCTGGAGGTTTATGATGGGATGAGACCGACCCCTGCTCTCAACCATAACCCTACAAAGCCTTATAGATACATTCAAAGCTTAAGAATATCACAGTACCTGGTGATACCATGAGAGTGTTTTCAGAGTTGGGTTCCTCAGCATCTTTGCTTAGACAGGCTTCTCCATATTATCTTAGCTCATTTCCACTATCACTACAAACTCCAGAATTAAAATTGCAGGTTAAAATCAAAATATGCTAAGGGAGGAGAAGGCATGAGCCTGGTTTCCTGCAGTATTCTAGGTATTTCACCTCTGTCTCCTAAACAACTTCCTTCCCTGCGACTACCACTTCTTTCTTCTGTAGTGGTACTGCACACTGTCTTCATGGTTTCCTCTCCATGTCTCTGCTTGATCGTGAAGTTTGTTCAGAACTTGATTACATTTAAAACTATAACTTCCTCCTTCAAATTTGGTGAAAAATGGCAAACTAAAAAATATTATATCCATATGAAGCCAGACTAATAAACGACTTCAGTGTTTACCTCTACTTTAATTCAGAAAAGAAGCAGGTGGTCTGTTGTAATTCAAAGCAGCCCACAGAGTTGCATAGAAATAAAGGCTAATTCTCATGCTATGATACTACTTCAATATGTGCTAAGGTATGTCTTGCAATTCTAATGAAGACTCTTGTTGTAGCAAGTTACAGAAAACTATTATCTTGTGCCTTCAGGCTTTAAGCAAAGTAAGTGTCTAATCTACACAAACTCTTGGAAAAACCAATATTAACATCAGAGTCAAAGCCTGATGACTCATGGGTGATTCAAAAATAGTAAAAAAAAAAAAAAAAAGAAATAGGAAAATCTCAGGAATATATATTAGTTGGGTAAAATGCAGTTTGTGTTGCATGATATATTTCTACATTTACTGAAACTTATCTGATTACAGGCGTGAATGCCAGCCTTTCTTACCCATAACTTCCCAAAAACTGGGTCTCAATGTCTATTCCAGAACAACCCCCCAAAAGGCATTTGGATTCTCAATTCCATGCATTAAATTTAGTCACCATCAGATGCTGGTTAAGTCACTGCTGTGATAATATGTATTGTTCAGTCTGTGTGCCTTGACATGGGAATTGATGCATGAAAGGCTGAATTCTCTTTCCTGGGGTAAGGCAACTGCAAATGGCCCTCTGATCTGCAAAGCAAGAAAGGTGCAGACTGTAAACAACCCATCATTGTAAAAAAAACAGGAGGACAGCACAGCATTTTTGGTTAGTGTGCCCAGGGAATTCAGAGAAATGTCTGGCATGTTGAATGTGTAGCTGATGCATGCAACCTAAGGTATGGCATCTTACAGCACAAAAAGTAGTGCATGCCACTTCACTGACATGCTAGCCATATGTCACAACACTGTCCATTGCTATTTAACCATGTGGCACCAATCTGTATCAGTTGGGTTTGCAGTCTGCCTTGGCTATTTGATAGTTATTTGATTAACAGCTTGTTAGAGGAGGAGATATGTAAATCTGCTTTCCAGCACAACTGCAAGTAGTGCCTCCTATAGCAGGAAAGAGATAGATAATCTGCATAGCTACTCTTTTCCTCAGTTTCACAGAGGTATACAATGCAAACACCTTCCTGGGACAGTGACTTTTCTCATTATTGCCATCAAAGTCATATCCAGATTATTTCACTGCCTGTTAATCTGTCATCATGCATTGACAGCAAGATATATTATCTCAATGTTTACTATTTTTCCTGCTACTATTTTTTCATGCTGCTGGCATCATACCAGTGTTCCCTTTTAAGTAAGTTTATTGAACTAACCCAGAAAAACTTCCACTGAAGCTAAAGCTTTATGTGACCAGAAGGAGCAGGAGAAGCGCCAACATTGTCTCATGTCAGACTCCATTGTAAGAAAAGGGAAAGGTGACTTACTGTAGTCCTAGATAGAGGGCAGTTCCAAAAATGGCATACTCCAAAAAATGGAGAAAATAAGTCCTGCAAGAAAGAAAAAATCTTGTCTAGCTGCAACTTTTCTTAGCATGTATGGTTATGTTTTCCATATTGCTTTGTTCAGTTCTTTGGATTCTGACAATGCTGCCTTGACAACTCCTTAAATTATTATTAAACTCCATAAATAATTATATAGGATATAAAAACTCTTTAGTTAACGCTTATTTTTTTTTTACTTTTCCCAATTTGTTTACTGAAGACATACTATGTGCTTCAAAATTCCTTGATCAGTTCCTTTAATTGAAGTCTTCTGTTAGCTAACACCCTTATTATAGCTTTGTCTACATCTAGCCCAGGCTATTTACTTCTTTCTTATTCCTGTTGCTTCATCTTCTCTGCAGTTTTAATCAATTTTACATCACAGATGAGGTGACAGAGCAGTTTTACTTAAAAATACTCAAGAGACAAGAATGTCTAACACTGTTCTCTGTGATTTAATGAATAAAACATCGCAAAAAAATAAATGGTAACTTAAGCAAAATTCCTTCAGTACTAGATTTCCCTTATAAATATTCAGTGTGTTTGTACTGAAAAACTCTCTATAAAAGTTGGCAAGAGAAGGCGTGGTAAATAGCTTTTAACTGCCATTATACGGAAATTAATAGTTTATTTTTTTAGGAGAGTTTTCTCTATTGACATCTGATCAGACTTTCATGCTTTATTGCTTTAAGTTCTGTATAGATGATTAGACCAATGCAAGAGGAAGCACAAACAGCATCAAATACAGATAAGGTTAAAAGTTTGCTTGGGGTTGATGAAAATTACTACATAAAGTACAAACTGTTTCACATGGACCTTTAATCCTGAATGAAACAATCAACTGAAAAAAACCAGAAATCAGCCTAGTCTTTTCACCTTGCCACTCAGCTATGCTTCACACTTTATCTACTGGGCTCCCGTAACAAAAACATTCTTTCAGTTACATGAATGGGAAAGCTACGTAAACTCATCAAAAGGTAAAATTTGCGCATGGAATAATTTCACTGCAGCTGATCTAAATGCCTGTTTCAATGTCTGTTAAACACAGTGCTGGTGTGTTGTTGCTTCTGATAATTTAATAACCAGACAGACCACTCTTCTTCATCAAATCTGATCTCCTTAGCCAAACCCCCATTATTTCCTTCTGGAATCCTTTTAACTTTTGGAACTGGAGTCTATTTTTAGGCTGTTTTTTCCAGCTTCAGTGAATACACCACTTTGTGGCTTGTTGAAATAATTAGCCAGTCATCATTGGCACATAGTTACCCAAATGGAAAGAAAAACTGTAAACAGAGAGACACATTTAGTTCAGTGGATTGGTACTGAATGAAAAGGCTGATAGTTACACCATTTTTCTGGTCCCAACTTATTAGCAGTGTATTTAACCCAAGTAGTTAACAGCATACCCAGAAATTATGAGATCCTGGCAGCTTTTCAACTGTTATTTATTTGCATTCCAGGACCAATAGTGATTTTGTTCACAGAAGACTTCTTCCCAAAGGCTTTGCCAAATGGCTTGCTTTGAATGGTTAAGCCTTATAAGCAGCTTAATTTAAATAAAACCGGCCGTAATAAGTGAAAAATCAAAGAAACTGAATTGTTCAAGTAAGTGTATAAGAACAACATGGCAGAAAATCAAACTGTGGTTTCCTCCCTTTGCTTTCATATTGATTTCAAGAAAAAACAGCAGCAGATTGTTCCCTTGGTATTCTTGCTCATAAATTCTTAATTTTCCTTAATGATTAAAACCATGCAAACAACATTGTTTTATGTATGGAAAATGTAAACCCATAAATAGATAGTTCCTCCTAGCAATCAAATTTTATTTGAGAACCCACATTTTCTGTGCTACTCTATCAGAAGTCTTTCAGCCAGACAGTTGCTATGATGCACAAAAGAGCATATACTCTGTAGGACCTATGTCAAAGAAAATATGTGCGTGATATGGCATAAAACTGAAACACCTCACCACTAAACGTTCTAGCCTTGTGTCAGTCAGCAATCAGTAGATCCTGAAACTGGGGAGGTGAGAGTTTGTTTATGTCCTTGCTGGTAGAAAGAAGGAGAGCATCCAAAGAACTCACATGGAAAGAAACAAATGTCCAATTAGCGAGTTCTCCTAAGGAACTGGAACTGCACCCAGAAATATACATAAATTAAGTCCCCTTTTCTTCCATCTGGTTACTTCATCTCTAAATGCTTTGTTGGCCCATTTACAACTGTGACAGGCAGCTTTAATTAAGACATTAAACTTGAAGTTGTTCTAATTATTGCTTTCTAATTACTGGTTGTTTTTTTTTCCCCCTGGTTCCATCCTTTTTTTTTTTTTGTATGTGATTGTTTCCTGGAATGTAGTCTAACAATACATCCCTGCTATAAAAGCAGCTTTGGCTGCCTAAGTAAATTTTTCAGTGGATGTCCGACAAGCTCAGTTTTCCTTCATCAATCATGTAAAGTGTTTTGCCATCAGTATGCTAATGGTAGCGAGAAAGGGTTCTCCCTCACACAAATGGGAAAGACTTTAGGATACCTCCTAGTACCCCTCTTCACAGAAGCCTCCAAACATTTCTATTTTTCTGCAGTCACCACTAATCTTACCGTAATCACTACTGTTCTTATTCCTTTGCAACTGCATGTAACAATAGCAATCATACAGTCCTCTTTTCCTCTATATCACAAAAGACAAAACAAAATAGTATAAAATGACATTAGTTATTTGGCAACTAACAGCCTTAGTATGAAATAACATTAATAAACTCTGTCATCTGCACAGCAACAAATTGAGCAACAGTTCTCCACAGTACAACCATCTTGTAGCCCATCCTGTGGTTGAAGAACCTTTAACTACCTTTTACAGAGTATTTGCTTCCTGTGTATATTCACACTACAGGTGCAAATGGATCATTGTGCCCACCTGGTTAACTCCAGCAGCGAAGGTACTGTTAGCATTGAGACAAACACATAACCACCGGGATGGTTATATGAGGTGCTTTACTGAGGCGCCAGGAACCAGGGGTATGCACCCAAATCTGGTTCCGACTCCCGTCACATCGCGTTCGCAATTTATACACTAAAAATTTCGTAACTAATACATATTCAACACAGATTACATCATTGCCTAATACATATGCATCAAGGATTGCTACATCAGTCTATTACGACATCAGCCTCCTTTGCGCTTGCGCAGCCCCCTCTGGTGGTCGCCCTGATGAAGTAAGGAGTCTTCCTCAGATGAAGTAAGAAGTCTTCCTCAGGTTGTCCTCTTCACCTTTTCTCTACTTGGCTAGGTCCCAATCGTCTTGTGGACGTTAGCATTCTCTTATCTTCACCAGGATGCTTCTGGTATGCCCTTTTTGGCTATCTTAAACTTAGGTTCTGCTTGGGTAAAGTTTTACAATGCATACACCCATACTCCCCTCACCATATACAGTTATGTTAGCTCTTGCTACCAAGACTACCATTGTAACATTTAGTTACAGAGTAACTATGATACAAAACAGCAAAGTTACAATGTCTTCTAATATACAAAGCCTCACTATTGATTTATAAATTTCTCAAATATAAGCATTTTACTATTTTATATGATTATTTTATTGTAAAAACTTCTCCCTCTCTAACAGTACCATATGGGTAGATTTCACTGCAAGTTGTATGAATCTCCTATTGACTTCATCATATATCCTCAGCTGCTGAACTCCTGCTGTCTAGGCCAAGCTACTAAGATAAAGTTGCTTGCACCTGCTTAGAATCTATCACATGAGCACCACACTACCTCTTTGGCATGCACGGCTATGCAAGACAAAGAAAGAGCACACCTTTGGGTTGCCTTGTAATCAGGCATGTTTTACTTCTTTAAGGATCCATGGTCACAGAATCACAGAAAGGTTGAGGTTGGAGTGAACTTTGAGATTACGTGGTCCAATCCCTCTAGTCAAGCAGAGTCACCTAGAGTCAGCTGCCCAGGACCATATCCAGACAGTTTTTTAATATCTTCAAGGGTGAAGACTCTACAACTTCCTTGGACAACCTGTGCTCGGTCATCCTCACAGTAAGAGCATCATTTCCTGTTGTTCAGGAAGAAAATACTGTGTTTCAGTTTGTGCCCATTGACTCTGATCCTGTCACTGAGCACCAAGGAAAACAGCCCGGATCTATCTTCTTTACATTCTCCTTTGAAATATATATATATATTAATAAGTTTCCCTGAGTCTTTTCCAGGCTGAACAGTCCTAGCTCTCTCAGCTTTTCCTCATAGGAGAGATACTCCTGTCTCTTAATCATTTTAGTGGCCCTTTTTTTCTCAGTATGCCCATGTCTCTCCTGTACTGGGGAGCCTAGAACTAGACACAGCACTCCAAGTGTGTCTCAAGTGTTGAGGAAAGAGGACGTATTGGCCCACATGTCGTGATGGCAACATGCCACCTAATGCAGCACATAAGGTTGTTAGCAATCTTTGCTGCAAGGGCACATTGCTGGTTCACGAGGATGCCAAGGTCCTTTTCTGCCAAGCTGCTTTTCAGCTAGTCAGCCCCCACAGTCTTTGTGTATCTTCCCTGACTGGAGATCCTTCTGACTCTGCTCAATTTGTAATAATTTAAATCAGTGCTCTTCCTTTTGGAATAATCCTTTCCTCCAAATTTTTTCTACCTACTCTTTTGCCTTGTCCCCATTAATGTTCTGGTTAATAAGAACAATTGTGTGAATAAATGTCTCCCTCACCTAAAAGCATATCTACTCAAGAAACCTTTTTAATTTTGCTTTTGGAATAATTGTCTTTGATTTGTGATGTTTCAGTGAGGAACTGGTGTGAAGATGATTATGAACAGAAAGTTTGGATTTCTGGAGAGGCTGAATGAACTCTTAAGGTGTTTATATAACCCTTAAAAGAAAGCAAACAAGGCAAAACCTGAGGAAGAGGAAGCTTTTAGAAGTATTTTCTGTAAATCAAGTTTTAATAAGAGTTTTCTAGGGACATCAGTGAAGTTTGTGAAAGGCCATTAGTTTGTTGTTCACAAGGAAACTTGTATGTCCAGCTTTAGAATGAGCAGTTTCCTTTCTTTAAATATCTTGTAAGTGATTTTAACATGCACTTAATGCAAACAAACAACTATGATGGAGACTTTCAAAAACAGGATTACCTAAATCTGCTTTGAAGCACAAGCCTGGAATTCAAAATTACTGTATTTAGCAGTTCCTTTTCTGTCAATCCCCATGTATACCCATTTAACAAGCACTTTAGTGTGAATATTTTACCCCATGCATGCACTAACAGGAAATTGAAGTGTTCTTTAACCTTTATAGATTTACTCCAACCATGATTGCTTGAAATATGGAGCAATGTGCATTTATGTCACAATCTTCACATAGAACATTTTTACCTTATCACTCAGGAAACTGCATTTTGACATTTTTGATAAAAAGCTGTGATGTAACTGAGGCCTTTTATTATCATTGAGCTCTTGAGATTTGTGAATCATAATGAGGTTTTGAACAAGGTGTTTAATCCATGCTCATTCAGCACGGTCTCTGTCATGATCTTGAGATGGGTCTATATAATAGACTTCATAGCTATAACTACTTGTCCCAGTCTTGAATGTAGATGTTACCCTTTTATCACAAATGGTGAATCAGAATGTTAACATAATCTTAAGAAAACATTTCAAATATCTTTAAATGTTCTCACCTCAAAACAAGGCTACAGAACCAGTAGTGCAAAAGCATTTGTGCCTTTAGAAAGCACTCTTAGTATGGCCTGATAATCATCCTTACATTCTTGCACGGTGCTAATTTCCCCCATTCAGATTGCAGGCTTTGTAACAAATTTAAATTACAAACAAAGCAAAGTGTTCATGAAAAGTGTATTAGCTGCATAAGCTAGAAAGACAGAAATTGAATATGTGATTTATGCAAATTATGGAATTGCAAGTGCTTTCCAAATTAGCTACTAATCTGTAATGTAAACATAGTAAAATATTGGAAAAAACATTCTTCGAGTGTAGCATGAAAAATGCTGTATAGCTACTGTACAAGAAGCTATATTTCTGTTTGTGCCTCCTGAAAACAGAGTTTATAATGCTGGAGAACATTCAACAAGGAATCAAATGTTTGACATATTTTGGTTTGTGGCTTGTCATTTCTTCACTTCTGGTAGGGAACTGTCAGTCTTTGCATGAAAACCAAGAATTTGCATGCAACACTTTACTCCATTTTGTTAATTCGGTAAACAAATTATTTTCGAGGTTCTTTTTAAGATGATTCTAAACAAATCTATTCCTAACCATTGGCAGATCTGTCCTCTACAAGTGGTTGTGATCTCCTGTTGCTGAGATGTAGATTTGCTGCTGGAACTCTGCTCAGCACACAGAACTGGGCATTGCACACAAAATTGCCATCTTCTTGGAATTCAGATTGTGAGGCCATGATCCTCAGAGCTTCAAATTATGGACTATATGTACTTTTCATATTCCATTAGGTCCTCCACTGTCCAGGATCCTGAGGTGGTAAAAGCTTTCCTGTTCATCTTTGAACATACATGTGTTCACCCATTAATGACCAAGGTATTACTTTGACTCTACAGCTCTAGATCCTGGTGGGAAAGCAGGAGATGTTCCTTCTGGCCCTTTTCTTGCCTTCCAGTTCTTTAACTCCAGCTGGGAAATGAAGCTATTACTAGTGAAAACAGTGACGTGCAGTGTTGCCTATATGAAACTAAGGCTCAGACCATCCTCCAGGCATTCAGGCAGAGGAAGAAAACATCTATGATATGAACTAGCTGCAGAAACAAGTACCTGAAGAGGTTTTCTCCTCTTATGCCTATAGTTGGGCAGTAGCAACAATTTATGTGTAGAAATGGTGACATTTTTGACTGTTATTTTATTTATACATATATATATATGCAAGCATTTACAACGAAATATGAAGATACTTTGAAAATTTAGGATGGTTTATTTCTCATGGATAGTCAATTAGATCCATTTGTATAACATTACTACTGAAACTGTAACTGCAAAACAATCCTTTAACACCTAACAGTAAATTTGACCAGGCTTATTCAAAGTGAGCCTGAGTCAATATAGTAATAGAAGTTTTCTGGACTCAGGTTGTATATCATGTTGTCTACATAGCTCCATTTTCTGCAGAAAAAGAAATATTTATTTTCAGCAATATAGTACAAATCCCATTCACATTAATGAAGAGATTCTCTCTGACTCATAGAAAGGCCTGAAACATCCTTAGCAGGCTACAGAACCGATTAACAGAGCAATGTGCAGTATTTCTTCTTGTTAGCATTTGGAGTACCAAAGAATTACACATAGAATTAAAGTAGTCAAATTCATGTAGTTGCAATAGAAGGTGTTACATGAGAGTACAAAGACAGTGCAACAACATCCTTAATAAATTTATTTTTAAAAATAAGTATGTATCATGTCTTTTATAGTACTTGGTGTCTGCCTGCTGCCTCCTTTGATCAAATTAACTGTTGGCCCAAATGATGTGCTCTGGGAAATCAAATGTTGTGTCAGTACTTGGAGAATTGGCTTCTCTATTTAAGATCTTGTATGAATTATAATTAATACAGTCTGAATAGCTATACTAGGTCATATCAAAGTTCCCTCTAGCCCTATATTCTATTTCTGATGGGGCCTGAGAGGAAATAACAAGGTAAACCTTTATGGTAGTTCCCCTAACTGATCTCAGTCAGCAGTTTTAATAAACATTTCAGCTCCTATCCTTGCTAGAAAGGAAGACTTGTGTGTGATGATTTCTCCTATCTATAGGCGAATAAAAGTTTAAAGCTGCTTTTTATTGAAGCTCAGTCATGTCTTAATTAATGAATATTTCTATCAAAATATATGCCAAAAAGATTCTGGATAGCATGGGACTCCCTTGTGCTTGAATGGCTGGAACATGAAGGTAGAAAAGGTCCTCATGTAAAATACACTTGTGTGTATAATGTACATTTTTGGAAGATCAGTCATGTACAGAAAATGCATGCCTGGCGAGAGAGATGATTGAATACCTGGGATATGGCAACCACAGATATCTGTGAGTGGGGTTAGATGACGGACATATACTCCTTCCAGGGAAACATAGTTTCAAAAACACTAAGGGAGTTTAACACAAACTATTAAATTGCAGTGAGACTTGCACGCTAAGCTGCAAAGGATCAATATGTTTGCACAGTTAGAGAGCTATTTTGGGGCATCTTTTTCCAACATTTTATTTTCCTGGCAACTACAAAGCTTCTTAAATGTGGAGATTAAATATAGTGATCATCTTATAATTATCAATTTGCTTTTAATTTCTGAGGAGGTTTTACAGACTGAATGTAATCTGAACATTTTAAACCTTTTCCCTAGGAACACACCATCATTACATTCATTAAAATATCCCCCGTGGAGTCAGCTTTTATCAAATAAATTATAGGGTCTGTCATCCATTTGGCATTTCACAACTTTTGATCATTTGTTTCTCCTTTCAGTATTGTCAGGGAGAATTTACAGGTATTATGTAAGACTGTGTTTCACCAAGCTGCTCTTTGATAACACAGATTGAGTGCATCACCAGGTAAAAAGAAATCGTGCTCAAGTTAAAGAGAAGAGGGATGTTGATATTAAAAATTTTGTAGTGAGCTTAGAATACAGTACATACTGTCTGCAGAATATAGATTTGATAGATTTGTCAAGAGTTTGTGCAGGTGTGATGAGAAAAACTCCAAGATTTTGCCCATCTTTGAAAGTCTTCACTGTATATGGAATAAAGTGGTCTCTACCCTCTTCTGCACACTCTAGTTATATTCTTGTAGCGGAGTTTACAAAAGTATCTCAATAATCTCACTCAGTAATCTTTGTCCTTCACATTGTTTTTCTAGTGATCTGCTGAAACCTTTGTTCTATTTGACCTTGTAGAAACACATGTCTAGAATTGCCATCCCCTTAATACCCTGCAAGTCAGTCAGAATCCTGACCATTTCCTTGTTAATTTTTCAGTGAGCAAATTTAGCTTGTTTGACCCTACATCCCACTGGAGCCAGAAAACATACTGTATTAAACAGCACCATTCACACCTGAGTAGCACTTTGCATTTGTGGATGAATGAAGTGTAAGGTTTGGCCTGTGCACTGTAAAATAGGATGGATTATTAGATTTCTGTATTTTGCTACATGGATGTAAATCCTCGCTACTTACAAGTATCAGGAATATAACTGAGAATGCTTTCTTGTTATGTGATGAAAATACATTGTGTACAGGTGCAGCATAAGCTTATTGAATCACATAACCTCTGGCAATTCTATTTCACAAATAACATTTAATAGGGAGTAATACAAAATGAATTGTTACATTATGATGTGAAGTTTAACCTTGTAACCCTGACTTCTGGATACAGTGTCATGAATTGTAGTGTCATTTCATTTCTCACTATCAGATTGCCATGAAATGGAGTATTGTCACTTCAACCTATTTGCTGTTTTACAGGAAACTGTGAAAAACAGAAAATGCAGCATATAGCTGTTACTTTCTATCTTCTCTGACTTTTCTCTGACAGCACTGGAAGATATACAGGATTGCTGTTTTCCCTTAGTCCATCTATTCCTACCTAGAATGGGAAATCTTTTCAGATTAACCACCTAATTAAATGTACAGCACCAAGTGGTAGGTACAAAGGACGATTTTAGTAAATGCTGGTGAAGAGGAGGCATCTGCAGGACTATCAAACTAAATCCAAGGAATATGGTTCCTGTTCTCATTCAAACGTTTCCATTAAGAAGGAATGCTGAAGAAAACTACAGAAACTCATAATTTATGTAAAAATGTCTCTAATTAAATGGTTTTATTCCTTGAGATGTCAGCAGCTGCTCAGTGCTTGATGCCTCCATATATGGGTATTGGAGTATTACACATAGCTACATATATTTTTAATACCTTGTCCTGGGTTCAGCAGTAGCAGTCATTTTTCTCCTCCTTGGTAGCTGGTGAAGTGCTGTGTTCTGACTTTCAGCCTGGGAACAGAGCTGATAACAATGATGTTTTAGTCTGACCAAGGACTTTGTGAGCCTCATGCTCTGCCAGGGAGGAGGGAAGCTGGGAGGAAGCAGAGACAGGACACCTGACCCAAACTGACCAAAGAGGTATTCCATACCACAGCATGTCATTCTCAGGATGTAACTGAGAGTTACCCAGAAGGGCTAGTACACTGTGGGGTTGGACTAGGTATCAGTCAGTGCTTGGTCAGGCTGGGGGGGCAAGTTTTCGGTCGGTGGGTGGTGAGGTGTTGTATTCTCTTCCCTTGTTATTTCTCTTATTGTTATTATTGGTGGTAGCAGTAGTGATTTGTGTTATACCTTAGTTACTAAACTGTTCTTATCTCAACCCATGGGAGTTGCATTCTTTTTGATTCTCCTCTGTG
Organism: Pezoporus wallicus; assembly: GCF_028554395.1. Taxonomy (NCBI): domain Eukaryota; kingdom Metazoa; phylum Chordata; class Aves; order Psittaciformes; family Psittacidae; genus Pezoporus; species Pezoporus wallicus. The sequence continues at coordinate 3,363,419 of NW_026638501.1, forward strand.
TTCCTCTGGGAGTAGGGGGAGGGAAAGAAGGTGGGGGGGGGAGGAGTGAGTGAACGAGCTGCCTGACTGGTTTTAAATCATGACATACCTCCTGTAACATTAAGGGGGATTTACCCCAGTAAGGGGTTTACCTCCTGTAAGGGGGGAAATTTCACCCCTTTACCTGTAAGTTTGACAAATTTTTTACCATTTCAGGAAAGATGAGACCCATGAAGCCGATTAACCTGTCAGAGTTCTCTACAAGCGCTCCAATACACAGCACACTGTAGCAGAGAGCAATTGATCATCCTATATAGGATACACAGTAACAGATTCACCCATCAAGTTAGAAATTTTCTAGGTGAGTTTTTAAGATAATTTAAAAATAATTTAAGTCTCTGGAAACTCACACAAAGCTGAGAATTTTTATTAAGTAATTCTGTGACAGTTTAAGGTTTGAAGATTACCATTAACAATATAATACACTAACTGCAAGAACAAGCATGAAAATAATTAATCATTAAATGTGTATAGAGTACAGCTCTTACCCAATAGGCATCCCTTTTGAGGGAAGAAGAAAGATTCAGCCCATCAATCTATCCCAGGCTAAATCTGCAAAAAAAATCCAACTGCAAGGACAGATCCAACTCTTAAAATGTGTGGGAGCTGTTACAGGGATTACAGAGGGAGCCAATTAGACCTCCTATGGGAAGCTGAGACTTGCAAAGAAATTTCTCCTATTTTCTTGGTTATTTTCTACTTTTTTCATTTTTTCAGAGAAGGAATCCATTCTAATAGGACTGGCAGGAGCGTGTTTGGATTGTACTGGGAACTCAGCCTGGTGGGGACCTGAAGAAGTTTCTGTTCGCCCCATTTCTCTAAAACCAGAAAAGCAAACACAGCTAGTTTCCATGTGGAGCTGAGCTCCTCAGGGACAGAGTCAGAGATACTCCCTTGTATCACAGCTCTGCAAAATCTGGGCTTCTTTGTTGCTTTCAGCCTTCTGTTTGCTTTTTTTTTTTTTGAGGAAAAAAGCATAGTTTAGCGCATTGTGCAATAGACTGAAATTCCCATTAATTGAAGGCATACCTGTACACACAAGGCTATCCACTTAAGGGGGTGAGGCAGTCTCTTGAGGTAGATTTAATTATTGTCACCATCCCTAAGAGAGAAGACATTTTAATAAGAGAGGGGTAAAAAGTACTGTCTTCCAGGTAGAAGAAAAGTAATATTCTATACTATTTCTATAGCTTTTCAGAAGCTTATCCAGATGACAGATTACCAGGATGATCTTTCAAGAATACTAAACCATTATGTGCATAAGGATGAGTTTTGAATCCTCTTTGGTTTCACATTATCAAAGATGCATCAATTGCATGCCATCCAAGTTAAAAAGTACCAGGTCTATTGCTGCCTTTACATCTCTGATGCTTCATTTGTGGGTACTTGATCATTTGAGGCAAATTATCTGCAATCCGGTGAAATATATGTTCCTTTGCATATGATAATAAAGACCAAAAGATCTCGCTGACTTTGTTTTACTGTTCTTGTGTACATGTTAAAAGCAGAGCAGTATCTCTATTTGTCAAGAGAGCCAGCTTTCTTAAAGCATGTCTGCATAGTAAGGTATAGTAAGAGGTGATTATATGTTAACTCAGTCCAAGCTCTCAATTGTTAGGACATGAACTGGTTTCAGAGCCAAAGAAGTTCTATTATCAAAGTACACTGTCCCATATTAAGCTGTTTCTCATAGGCTTATTACTGTAGGTAAAGCCATGTTTTATTATCACCACATGGATGTATTCCAGCTGTACTACTGGTCTGTACTGCCACGATGCAGGTTGTGGGAAGACCCAGAGCAAAAAATTTTGCATATGGCTGCATGGGCATGCATCTCTGTGCAGCACCCTGCATAAATGGGGCTGGAATATGGAGGTGGAATCTCCTGAATGTATTAGTCAGATGCAAACTACAATTAGTAAAGTGGTTTCTACAATGTACCAGTGCAAAAAATTAGAATTAATTGAATTGTATTTATTAATTTATTATTTTTTTTAATAATATTAAACTATTGTGCTGTTGTGGATATGCTGCTGGTACTCATGCTAGCTACCCTAAAGGCATCCAAGATATCTGCATTGCAACTGTGTTACTCATCAGAATGTGAGGCAGGCATTTCAGGACACCATCTGAAATCATTGCCATGCTCTGATGCTGGTGTCTTAGCTTTGACTCCTTCTACTTCTTTGGTATTGCCAAACCTACCCTGAAAAGAGCAGATTAGAAGGCTAAGTTCCAAAAACGCCTACCTTCAAACCCGGACAGATGGAGCTCGTCTAGCCTTGTATGGTCTTCCATCAAAGAGAAGGACACTCTTACAAAGCCTACTACCTGTGGACCTTGCCGTCACCATCCTAGCTAGCTAGGCCATGGCAGTTAAACCTCAGGTGTAAAGGGTGGAGCCAGTTCTGCGCAAGCTGCGCCTCACCTAAAACATCCACTGCGTAGGCTGGAAGAGCTTACTCTCACTTGTCTGCATGGGCGGGCGAGGGTCTAAATGGTAGGTGACAAGGTGCATGGGAAGCTGCAGATCCAACCTTGCATGCGGGCAGACCAGCACATGGGTAGCTCGAGATTGCTCAGGAGATGACAGTTGTGGTCAGACACTTCCTGATTGCCTAAGCAGCCTTTTTTCCAACCATATCCCACATGCCCTTGGTCATCGTGCTTGTAGTAAGAGCGGTTAAAGCCCTTCCCAAATATTCGCTCGCAAAGCCAAGCCATCAGAAGGCTAAGTTCCAGAAGGTGCCTCCTCAGGAAATGACCAAGGTGGCAACTTTGAGGAGATATTCAGAAAAGTAAAGGACTGCTGTGCACCTGGGTACCTCAACTTGTAATGCGACCCAAATGTGAGAACTATTTCAGAAAGAATAATAACGGCCAGCTGAGGATTACCATTGGGATTGTGTAAGGAATGGCTTCGGCAGTGGTAATTTGAGTTTTTTGCCTTTACATATGCTTGCAACATTTTGGACTCCGAGTAGCTTTGTGACTGGGGAAGAAATTCCTGCTAGAGTTCACAGAGAGTTATTGTATATTTCTCAGAGCTGACATAAAATAATTTCTGAATATAGCCTTGAGCTGTTCTTTGTGTCATTTCCCCTAAAAAGACCCTTAGGCGTTTTGAACGTAGCACTGATTGCTACCATCAAGACTTGACTGAGGAGCTCTACCGGAAATAATGCATTGCTACCTTGTATCAGGGATGTGCAAGTGTTTGCACCATTTTGGATGAGGGGACTGGTGTGAGCCTGAAGTACTGTTAATATTCTCTCTGTAGAAAGCTTTGCACTCTGACAATTACTGACATCTGGCCTGGCTCTTCCAGTGTTGCATTTTTCTCTTTTTCTTGCTCTTCTTTTTATAGCATCTTATTTAGAATGCCATTAGACCAGACCCTGAATTGGCTGACAATTTAAAGGCCTTTCAAAGTAAAGGTTTTGTTCTATACTCAGGAACATTATGCATATCATTATATATCTTCTTTAACACAGCAGCACTATCTCACAGTAATAGCAGATCAGTCTTTTGTTTGAATATATCAGTCCCCAGATCATCCAGGAAGGAAACTGGCACCTCAAATTTATCTTCTGTAAGTACCCTCTAGAATGGAGAGAAAATAGCAGGAACATACAGAAGGCTAAGTAGAAGGAAAACAACATGCACAAGTGAATCCAAAAACTCAGTTCTTTCTTCCTCTGAAGAATAGTGCTAAATAGATGATGTCAAAATAAATTTGATCAATGAAAAGAGCCCTTTGCCCACTAGAGAGCTCTTCCCACTAATATCTTCTGCCGGGGCACACACATCACAGGCAGCTCCACATTACCTGCTTGCTATTCCTTATATGATGGCCACATTTGTTGAAGTTTTCACTGGTATCTTGAACAACATCATTGACAGGGGATGTTGTACTCCATTAAAGCCCTGCCAAAGTCAGTGCATACTGGTGGAGTTAAGGTTCCTTTGTTATATTTAAGCACATTCATAGTTTAAAGCATGTGAATTAAACCATTGATCTTAATGGGATCAAAAACTGAAGAGAATGTTTTCTAGCTGACAAGTGGGTTACAAAGGAGAAGCTAATTTTAGAATTAGTTTGAAAAAGCAAGTAATTCTGGGGTATGGGTATAACAAGCTCTAATTAGCATCTGTGAGAAATTGGAGGAGATTTGTAGAATATTAGTTCACACACTTCATACTTTAAATAACAATTTGGTCTAAATGTAATTGTAAATCAGCTTTTGCTTCTCGTTAGTTTTCTGCTTGATTACTAAATCCATCGTTCAAGTGTAAAGCAGAAAAAAAAAACCACAAAACATTAGAAACTTTACACTCCACAAATGATAGAAGAAATTATAAAGGAAATGTATTCTTAATGAATAAAAGGACATTGATCCATGTGCAAAACGTTGAGCCTGAATGAGATAAAATTGTACTGATTATTTTAACTCATAAGCAGGAATAAATAAGTGAACCACTGAACAGGCTCATATAACTTCTTACTGGTGCTTTTTAAAATATGTCTTATCTGGATATTATTTTTCACCCATAATACTTGCTAAAATGCTGTATTTGTAAATCTCTCTTTTAGGTTTGGCAATTGCAAATTGCAAAAAAAAAAAAACCTGCTAGATTTATAATTGTTAAACTTCTTATGTAAAAGTATTTAAACATATTTTAAATCCAAAGAAGATGGTTTTGTTTAGTCTTTTCTTGCAAACTTTGAAGCTAAACCTTTAAAATAGTTCATGAATCATGAGATTTCTCATCCTCATGGTTGCATGCATGAACCCAGCCACAATTGGCTGTTCCCTCCATAAAGGAATAAATCTATATACTATCTATCTGACACACTGGTTTAGTCAGGAAAATTTGAGCAAACAGGAAAATTCCTCTTCACTCCATTGTAGACTACAAGCTGAAACTGATAGTACCAAAGCACTGCTTTGTGATTCATATCTTTTCACAGGTGAGATATACTTTTTGCATTCTTTGTAAGGTCAGTGTACTTTATTAGGACACTGTTTATTGTATTCTTCATAAACACAATAGCTGGTTAAAGCCCATTTGTGCAATTTTCTTTAAATACTTTGGATCAATTGTGACCACAGGCTTTTGGTGAGAAAGATCTCACATGAGTTTACTCTATGGTGCATTCCACATCCTTTATAAGAGAACTGAAAAAAACATTTGTAATGAGTTTCTGGGAAAAGATTTAGGTACACAACAGAAAACAAAAAAACAAACAAAAACAAAACAACACAAGAAATAAAATCTTTCTTCGTGTAGATGCAAAACCTTCTCTTTCCTTTTTGCTTTCTTTTCCTGCAGGCAAAAAATGAAAACAAAACAAACAAACAAAAAAAAAAAACAACATGGAAAAACTTCATGAAAAATACCAGACATTCTAGATGGAAATCAAGGAGGATGCTATTTTCCAAATCTCTCTACTTAGGATGCTACTGGTGTGAATGAAAAAGTTTAAATTAATTTAGGTATTTTCGGTTATCTACAGTTTACAGACTACTATAACTACAGCTAACAGATTACTATGTTCAGCCTGTTGTCTTTCACATCTTTGTCAAGCTTACAGAACTCAAAATTCAATTACATTTTAAAATGTATGACTCATTTTAATCTCTGCTTTGATCAGATGTCCTGGGTTTGGCTGTAGCAGTCATTTTCCTCCTTCTTAGTAGCTGGTGCAGTGCTGTGTTTTCAGCTTCAGTCTGAGAACAACGCTGGTAACACCGGTGTTTTAGTTGTTGCTAAGTAATGCTTACTCCAATCATGGACTTTTTCAATCTCTCATGCTCTGCCAGTAAGGAGGGGCACAGAAAGCCAGGAGGAAGCAGAGACAGGCCACCTGACTCAAACTTGCCAAAAGGATATTCCGTATCACAGCATGTCATACCCAGTATATAAAATGGGGGGAGTCACCCGGAAGGCCAAGATCCCTTCTCAGGTCAGGCTGGGTATCAGTTGGGGGATGGTGAACAGTTGTATTGTGCATCACTTGTGCTTATTATTTTATTTTCCTTTTCCCCTTTTAGTTTTATAGTCTCTTCCCTCATTATTTCCCTTATCATTATTATTATTGGTGGTAGCAGTAGTGGTTTGTGTTATACCTTAGTTACAGGACTGTTCTTATCTCAACCCATAGGGTTTACATTCTGTCATTTCTCCTCCCCATCCCCCCCGGGAGCTGGATAGGGTGAGAGGGAAGAAGGGGAGGAGTGAACAAGCGTCTGCCTGGTTCTGAGTTACTGGCTGGGCTTAAACCATGACATCAGATGAATCTTTTGCTACAGGATTTCAGAACTATCTAGATAAGGAGAAGTTTAAATATGAGTTTAAAACTCTAACCGTTCTAAAAGTTAATTTGGCAGCTGAATGCTTGGCAAAGTCACTTCTTTGCATCCACATGGTCAAAGAATGTAGCATGCTTTATGCAATTCCAAATGGAGTATATGGCACTTGAATCCTGGTTTTCTTTTCCTCTCTCACAACATGAGAAGACCTAGCAGGAAGTCACTGAGTTCTCCGATGTTGCTGAAAATCCTGTTGAAAGCAGAACTGAGTCATTTCACATTGGTGCATTTGCGGGGGAGGGACATGAGCTTCTCCAGGGAAGATGAAACCACTCCTATCTTCAGTGTTGTTAAATACAGAGGGACAAAACAACCCCAACCGCTCAAACGCCCAAACAACCAATCACCCCTACTTCTTATTATTATCAAGACTAGAACATACCAGGGAAATGGTTCAATTAAGCCACTCTTCAAAGCAGGTTGAAAATCACAGGCTACAGGAAGAAATTACTGGTCTCTTATCACAACACTACTTTAAAGACAGGCATTCAGTTAAAATACCATTTAAAATTCAAGTAGATGTGTGAGTTAAAGCCCAAAATGTGTGGGAGAAAAGTGGGGAGGGGAGAGGAAGTGGTTTTGACAAAAAAAGACAAAGAAATAATTTCCATCTGAAGTTTCAGCTTCTGTTTTGAACTGCAACCTAATCTAAACAATTATCACCGCAATTGCCAATTAATCAAGCATCCAGCAACTCATCATCTCTCAACAATCTCTCATTCTGAACACAAAAGAACATCTTTAGCAATGATTTAGCAGGTGATCTTAGTCAACTCTTGTGAGTAATCTTCTTTTACTTTTGAATGAGAAAAACCACTCTGAGAGATACCAGCTGCCTGTATGGACCTGAGAAGACCCATCATTCCTGCATTTCAAATGACAGTTTGGATTATGTACTTTCTTCTCCCTCCTACATACTTTTGAATTATTTTGTGTGTATATGTATTAACTGGTTTTATTTCCTTCGGTTGTTTGCAGTTCATTTTGATTTTAGTTTTTATTAGGTGGGTCCACAGGCTTCCCACTGTACTCCAAAGGACAACTGAGCACTTTCTCAGAGTCACTGAAACTAAAGTATTAGTTTTTGCACCATGTGATGACAAAATATGATGTGGATGATATGAGAAAATAAAGATCTTGTAACAGCACTCTTTCTGTGAGCTCTTAACTAGAGTTTGAAAATGTCATGAGACCAGTTTTGTAGATGGGACGTTGTCAGCAGATGGAGAGTTTTTATCAAAGTTCAGAAAGAAGTAGTGAAAGCATGAGGAATAGAAGAAGATGGATCACCTCACTATTATAATCTTCCTACAAACATAAGGTCTGTTGCTGTTTTGTGCCTATAAGCCCATAGGAAACTTGCTATGGTAAAGAATGAAGAACGGGGTTGACTGAAGAATAGGGTTGATTGAAGAAAGAGGTTGATTGAAGAATGGGGTTGTAAATGAGTAACTTCAAGGATGTTAAGCTTTGCTGCCAACCTTAGAGGTAAGGAAATCATTAAGGTAAGGATTGTGCAAGAGCTCTCCAGAGCAGGCCTGGTGTTTGCTAACATGACAATGATACTAAAATGAAGTGATGAAGAGGAAGATGATAAAGAAATAACCACCAGGGGTCCCAAAGCCCACTACCACATTTTAGTGTGCATTTGGGAGGAATTCTCTAGGAGTATGATGTAATGCATAAGTAACTCAATGAATATGCATGTAATCTAATGAATATGTTTGTTTAAGAAAAATATAATCACATCCTGGTTGATACTCAGATGAGACGTGCTAGGAGAAACTGTCCCACATGTCTCCTGGCACTGCAATAAAGAATACCTGCTTGTCAACTTAAACTTTGTTGGTGAGTTCCTGGAGATTTCAGGAAACAGCTGTTTTGTACACTTAGAGAAAGTGCAGCAAAGTGCAATATTTTTTGAACTTTGGCCTTTTAGTAAAAACAAGCAAACAAAAAATACAGAATATAACCACAACCATTTCGCCTGATCTTGAAAGTTAAGCAGAGTCAGGTTTGGGACTTGTCTAGGGTTAGACGACGATATAGGAGGACCAAGAGATTTTCCTCAAAGCCAGACAGTCATGAGTGGCAGGGTGTGGGGGTTAGTATGGGCAAGTATCTAGGCCAGTGGGCAACTCCAGTGCTTTGGAACTTCACCACTGAACAAATGCAAAATCCAGAAGAATTAGCAAAACACTCAAATGAGGTGTGTTGTCCTCCTGGTCATACCAGAGAGGGACAAATCATGGCAATGTGCTGGGGCTTGGCCTACGCTTAAAAAGCCCTGTTCAACTCTATTCAGCACCTTCAAAGGAAAAAAAAAGTCTCTGGATCTGATGGAACAAACTCTGACTACAACAGACAACACAGCTAATCCAATTCCAAGCACAGCAGCTGCACCAACCCCAGCGAAAAATACAACAGCTACCCAAACCCCAACAACAGATACTGCAGCCACTCCAAACACAGTGATAATCTCTACAGCTAAACCAGAGGACCAATTTGTGCCAATATCAGTTGCCCATGTACGCAAGGAGAAAAGCAAAAAAGAGGCAAGAAAGATGAAGAAAGTTGAAGAAACAATGCATTTACTACACAGGACAGCATCTGATCAGGAGTTATTATTACATGAATCAGAGGAAGAAGAGGTGACTTCTCGACCCTGGACCTCAACCGAGCTACAGAATATGTGAAAAGATTTTCCCCATCAACCAGGGGAGCACATGATCACCTAGTGCTCTGATGCTGGGACAATGGGGCAGAGGGTCATGAACTAGAAGGTACAGAAGCCAAGCAGCTGGGATCACTTGCTAGAGAAGGGGGAACTGACAAAGAAATTGTGAGAGAGAAACAGTCCCTCAGCCTTTGTAGGCGGCTCTTGGCAGCTGTGAAATAAAGGTTTCCATACAAGGACAATGTTATGAGTCGTTTGGCTAAGTGGACTACGCTAGAGAAAGGCATCCAGTCTCTGAGGGAGTCAGCCATTGTAGAGATGATCTATCACAGGCCGAATGCCACGAATGGACCCGTAGATCCAGATGAAGTCGAATGCACACGACCCATGTAGCAGAAATTTACATGGAGTGCACCGTTATCATATGTCCATTCATTGACAGCAATAACATGGAATGACATAGCACCACCAACAGTGGATGAAATGATTCATAAACTCTGAGTGTTTGAAGACAATCTCACCCCTTCCATCATTTCAGCTGTGGAAAAACTGTCTCAGGAGTTCAAACAATTGAGAGACGATCTATGCAATCAGTTCCGCTCTCCACGTGTACCAACCTATGTCTCAACTATTAACAGAAGGTGTCCTACTGATCGAGAGAGAAGATATAAGAGGTATACACCATGGGCCACCCTATGGTTTTACCTGTGGGATCACAGAGAAGACATGAGGAAGTGGGATGGAAAACCTACCTCAACTTTGAAGGAATAGGTGCATGAATTGAAGAGGAGAACAAAGGTCAAGGGTGATCATCGCATGAAAGCTGCAGCTTCACTCTCTGGTGAGCAGGTTCCCCGATGGAGTGGAAGAGCTGATTTTACTCCAGCTCCTGTGATAACAAAGAATAATCCCTGTCAACAAGGTGTAAGTGACCAATGTTGTGATGATTGTTAGAGGGGCCCTGCCTCTAGACAGATGGACGTAGGAGACAATCGAATTTACTGGACTGTGTGGATCAGATGGCCTGGCACATCAGTCCCACAGAAGTATAAGGCTCTAGTAGATACCGGTGCGCAGTGTACCCTGATGCCATCAAGCTGTCAAAGGGTGGAACCCATTCATATTTCTGGAGTGACATGAGGATCCCAAGAGTTGACTGTACTGGAGGCTGAAATCAGCCTGACTGGGAGGGAGTGGCAAAAGCACCCTATTGTGACTGGTCCAGAGGCTCCATGCATCCTTGGCATAGACTATGTCAGGAGAGGGTACTTCAAAGACCCAAAAGGGTACCAGTGGGCTTTTGGTATTGCTGCTTTGGAGACTGAGGAAATTGAGCGGCTGTCCACCTTGCCTGGTCTCTCAGAAGATCCCTCTGCTGTGGGGTTGCTGAAAGTTGAAGAACAACAAGTGCCAATCACCACCACAACAGTGCACTGGCGGCAATATCTCACCAACCGAGACTCCCTGATTCCCATTCATCAGCTGATCCATAGACTGAAGAGTCAGGGAGTGATCAGCAGGACCCGCTCACCCTTTAATAGCCCCATATGGCCAGTACGAAAGTCTAATGGAGAGTGGAGACTAAGAGTAGACTACTGGGGCCTGAATGAAGTCATACCACCATTGAGTGCTGCCGTACCAGATATGTTAGAACTTCAATATGAACTGGAGTCAAAGGCAGCCAAGTGGTATGCCACGATTGATATTGCCAATGCATTTTTCTCATTTCCTTTGGCAGCAGATGCACGCCACAGTTTGCTTTTACTTGGAGGGGTGTCCAGTTCACTTGGAACCGACTGCCCCAGGGGTGGAAACACAGCCCTACCATTTGCCATGGACTGATCCAGACCGCACTGGAACAGGGGCAAGCTCCAGAACACCTGCAATACATTGATGACATTATTGTGTGGGGCGATACAGCGGAAGAAGTCTTTGAGAAAGGGAGGAAAATAATCCAAATCCTGCTGAAAGCTGGTTTTGCCATAAAATGGAGTAAGGTCACGGGACCTGCACAAAACATTCCATTTTGGGGAATTAAATTGCAAGATGGATGTAGACAGATCCCCACAGATGTGATCAAGAAGATAACAACGTCTCCACCAACGAATAAGAAAGAAACACAAGTTTTCTTGGGTGCTGTGGAGTTCTACAGCATTCACATCCCAAATTACAGTTCGATTGTAAGCCCTCTCTATCATGTGACCCGGAAGAAGAATGATTTTAAATGGGGCCCTGAGCAACAACAAGCCTTTGAGCAAATTAAATGCGAGATAGTTCATGCAGTAGCCCTTGGACCAGTCCAGACTGGGCTAGGTGTAAAAAATATACTGTACACTATAGCTGGGGAAAATGGTCCTACCTGGAGCCTCTGCCAGAAAACTCCAGGGGAGACTTGAGGTTGACCCCTTGGCTTTTGGAGTCAGGGATACAGAGGATCTGTGGCCAGCTATACCCCAACTGAGAAAGAGATACTGGCAGCCTATGAAGGGGCTCAAGCTGCTTCAGAAGTGATTGGCACTGAAGCACAGCTCCTCTTGGCACCACCATATAATAAACTGTCAGAAAGTGAAAAGCAGTATGCCTTGTTTACTGATGGGTTCTGCTGTATTGTGGGAAAGCATCGGAGATAGAAGGCAGCTGTATGGAGTCCTGGACGACAAGTTACAGAAACTGCAGAAGGAGAGGGTGTATCAAGTCAGTTTGCCGAGGTGAAAGCCATCCAGCTGGCCCTGGACATTGCTGAACGAGAAAAGTGGCCAGTACTTTTTCTCTATACTGACTCATGGATGGTGGCAAATGCCCTGTGGGGGTGATTGAAGCAATGGAAACAGAGCAACTGACAATGCAGAGGTAAACCCATCTGAACTGCTGCACTGTGGCAAGATGTCGCTGCCTGGGTGCAGAACCTGGTGGTGAAGGTACACCATGTAGCTGCTCATTTATCCAAGAGTAGGGCGATTAAAAACATTAGAACAACCAACAAGTGGATAAAGCGGCTAAAATTGAAGTGGCTCAGATGGACTTATATTTGCAACATAAGGATGAATTATTTTTGGCCCAGTGGGCCCATGACACTTCAGGCCATCAGGGCAGAAATGGAACATACAGATGGGCTCATGATCAAGGGGTGGACTTAACAATGGACACTATTGCCCACGTTATTCATGAGTGTGAAACATGTGCTGCAATTAAACAAGCCAAACGGTTAAAGCCTCTTTGGTATGGAGGACGATAGCTGAAGTATAAACACTGGGAGGCCCGGCAGATTGACTATATCACACTCCTACCATCCCGCCAAGGCAAGCGCCACATGCTTCCCATGGTGGAAGCAACCACCGGATGCATGGAAACATACGCTGTGTCCCACACCACTAACCAGAACACTATCCTGGGCCTTGAGAAACAGATTTTGTGGCGACACGGCACCCCAGAGGGAATTGAGTCAGACAATGGGACTCATTTCCGGAATAACCTTATAGACATTCGGGCCAAAGAGCATGGCATTGAGTGGGTATATCACATCCCCTACCATGCACCAGCCTCTGGGAAAATTGAACAGTACAATGGGTTGCTAAACACTACACTGAGAGCAATGGCTGGTGGGACTTTCAAACATTGGGATACACACTTACCAAAGGCCACCTGATTGGTCAACACCATAGGATCTGCCAACAAGGCTGGCCCAGGCCAGTCAGAACTTTTAAATACTTTAAAAGGGGATAAAGTTCCCATAAAGAATTTGCTGGGGAAGACAGTCTGGGTTATTCTGTTTCAGGTAAAGGCAAACCCACTCGTGGATTGCGTTTGCTCAGGGACCCAGATATACTTGGTGGGTAGTGCAGGAAGATTGGGAAGTCCAATGTGTACCTCAAAGGGATTTGATTTTAGGGGAAAACAGTCAATGAACTCAACTGTATGCTGTTGCCTGCTATATAGAACCTTTACAGCCTACCAAATAGATGCCTTCAGGTCACCAGCGACTGGCCCTGACTTCCCTCCGACCATCTTCCCACAAAGAATGAATTTTGATGGAACAAAACGAGTTCTGCGGTATTATCAGCAGGCAACAATCCAACACTGCACACAGCCTCTCCCGCTCTGAAAGACTGTTACAAGAGATGGAGCCTGACATCATGGACTGGATGAACTCAGCAGCTTTATAGGGATTGGTATAGGGATTGGTCCATGCACTAAGGAATGATATCTCTGTGTGTGTGTGGATGCGTGTGTGTGTATATATATATATGTATATATATATATACATATATATGAGACAGGAGTGGTGGTATATTGAAAAATGTGGGATCTGAACATGATGTGAATGGTATAAAATAAGGGGTGGATACTGTCCTGGGTTCAGCAGTAGCAGTCCTTTTTCTCCTTCTTAGTAGCTGGTGCAGTGCTGTGTTTTTTACTTTCAGCCTGGGAACAGCGCTGATAACACCGATGTTTTTAGTTGTTGCTAAGTAATTTTTACTCTGACCAAGGACTTTCTGAGTCTCATGCTCTGCCAGGGAGGAGGGGAAGCCGGGAGGAAGCAGAGAGAGGACACCTGACCCAAACTAGCCAAAGAGGTATTCCATAGCACAGCAGGTCATGCCCTGTATATAAACTGGGGGCAGTTATCTGGAAGGGCTAAATCACTGCTAGGGTCGGGCTGGGTATCTATCGGTCAGCGGATGGTAAGCGGTTGTATTCTCTTCCCTTGTTATTTCCCTTATCATTATTATTGGTGGTAGCAGCAGTGGTTTTGTGCTATACCTTAGTTACTGGACTGTTCTTATCTCAACCCATGGGAGTTCTTTCGGTTCTCCTCCTCGTCCCTGCAGGAGCTGGGGAAGGAAGGGGTGTCAGAGTGAGCGAGCAGCTGCGTGGTTCTGGGTTACCAGCTGGGCTTAAACCACGACAGATGGATTTGTTTTGCTATGCTTTTTGCAGTCATATTTAATTATTTTTCAAATGTCTTTTATCACTACATTTTATTACTTGCAGAGTGATTTGGGCTCCCTTTGTCTTCTTTGCTCAGAGGGGAGTCTGCCCACTTTAGATAGAAATGTGTTAATAAAAAATTTACCTTCAACAGACTTGTAAACAGATTAAGGTGAACACCAGCAGACCGTTTTTTGTTTGAGTGTTACTTACTCAGTGCAAAACGACCTACTCAAATACTCTGGACACTTCATTTTTGATCTTGGTCTTTTGTTGCTTCCATAGCAGCCTGTATGTGGTCTCTCCCATCAGCACTTTCCTTCTGTGTCTCCAGCTTCTGACATGTTCTCCAGTTCTTTTTTGACCCCTTCAGGCTTCTTCACCTTATTGTGCCTTCCTTATTTCACACTCACTGCGACACTTTCATTACTGTCACCCCTTTTGAGACAGCTGTAGGAATGATTTGTTTCCAGATTTAATTGCTGTGTGTTTGTTATTCCTGCTGGTTGTCAATGGAGCTGGACGGACCCAGTGTTGCATTTGTAAAATGTCCAGGCTGTCTACAGCTATGGACATCCTCTCTGGATAAAGTAATCCTGCAGGAATACAGATTGATTTAGGTGTCTAGAAACAATGGGATTAGGTGCGTAGCAGTGAGAATGTTTCTACCCTACAAATCAAGTACCTTCCTCACTCAAATGAATTTTACTTGCTCACACTGCTGTAAAGCCACAAGTGTGGCCCATGGCCACTAGTCCTTTGAGTTACTTAAAACCTCCTACAGAAGATTTATTTCCTCTTGAAGATGAGATTAGGTTGTGCAACAAATGATCAGTGGCTAGAGTTGGGAATTTACCCTGGGTGCTGCCCTCAACTTCAAGTCTTGCTTTATACTCATGGTAATTGTGAGCAGGTTCTTTTTCCCATTTGACTGATCCAGTCTATTTTTCAGTTCCCTCTTGACAACATCCTTTTCTCTGTCCTTTCTGATTTTACTTGAGGGAAATCAGTATTCAATAAAAAGCCTGAAGTTCAGAAGGTTGCAGAAAAGAAGCTGAAGCATATGGGGCTGCCTGCTTCTAATAGCTTTCAAGACTTGCATGAACTTTTATATTCTATAGAAACTCTAGGACCCAAGTTTTCCTTGACTTTTTTTTTGGTAATATTACAAGTAACTTTTTCCAAAAGCAATAATCATTATTCCATCATTATAGACTGAAATACTGATAAATACTCCTGCTGTAATAGACTCCCTCCTCCTTTCTAAGAACAGGATTTAATTTTGACATGTGCCTGCACTGTAAGTGAAGGGTGATTATCTTAATAAGATTTTCACCTTAGAGAAAATCTAGTAGTATGAATCATCTGAGAAATCTATCATTCCATTTTCTGTCATTTGTTAAAGGCTTACAGATTTAAAACTAACCCATTTTGCTTTGATCTGAAGGACTTATAATTTTTCCCATTATGTCCACTACTCACAATTTTTACCCTTATGTATTTTAAGGGTTTCTGAATTAATTTAATATATGTGGTAATTTTTTTCATCTGGCTACTCTTAACTTGCTCCTATGTTGTTTTCTTTTTAACTTTGAAAGACTTATATTTTAGCTTGAATATAATTTTCCTTGTTTTCTAGGTAACTTATTTGACATAGATAGTACAGGACATCAGCTGTGTCCTAATTTGGGGCAGAAATCAGAAAGGAAAAATCAAGAAGGCATTAAAACAGAATTCAGCCACAGCAACAGCACAATTCTTGGCTGGAAAGCGTGCAGTGGAAGAACTTAGAAGTTTCCAGATGTCCACCACAAAAGTGGTGTTTTAGTTGAAGTCCAGTACTGAGTTTCAGTTTGTGAAACTTAGAAAGAGAGATGTGTCTGAAATCATGTTGTAGCTGGTATTCAGATGTAGTGTTTTTACTAGGATGTTATGGTCAAAAAAGTTCAGACAGTAACATTTGAACATTGTTGGAGCATAAGTCTTTAAACTTCTGTAAGTTGCTGTCTAAAAGTTATCTTTATTGGAAACTCAAATAACCCAACATTTTGGCTGAAACATTGAGGGAATTTGGACATTAGATCCAATGTGGATATGCTGCCTTATGGGAGTTTATGTGCCTAGTGTTAATGTTTTTATGTGATTACTTACATCAGAGAATTCAGGAAATGCTCTTTTCAAGACATGTATCTATTAATAGATATCAGAGGTCTGTAATGAAGATCTGGACTTGTTTGGGGACGGGTCCCAGAAATACCTAAATCAAAAGAATGACACTTTCATTAGAGCAAGTGTACTCATAGAATCATGAGGTCATAGAATGGTTTGGGTTAGAAGGGTATCTTGGAGGAATCAGATGTTTCACTCATAAGGGAGAAGCAACAATATGCCTTATTGATAAAACAAAATTCAATAGCAAGTGTGATAGTGGTTTAATATGATTTAAAAGCAAAATCCATTTGATTATACACTTTATAGAGGACAGGGGTAGATAAAGCAGTCAAGGAGACACTCCCATTGAGGTATGAAATTCAGGGGAGTTTAGGTGTGGCTGGATCCACTTCTAGTCCCAGACTTGGTCATTGGTTTATGTCTAAAGGAATATATAGCTACATATGCACAATGTATCCATTATATCACTTTAAGCTAAGCATTTCCATCTAATGTTTATCCAATGCTATTAACGATGCCTGTGAAATATGTCTAGATCAATTAAGAAAATGAAGCTAGTGATGACTCTTATGATAGCTGTTGGCCAAATGGTTCCCAGAATTAAATCATGTCATACCTGGGGTTTTAAAATAGTTACAACAATGATTGAATATAAAGCCACTTTCTCTTAGAGATAAATGTATGGGTACATTTTAGCATGTAAGACATTTTTTGCAGTTATTTATTTTTAACTCTCCACAAAAAGTCTGACAGCCCAGTGCTTTTGGATAGCCTATCTCTGCTTGTGTTTCACAGGTATCTGCACTTTAAATGCAACAATTGCCTGTAAAGCCTGATAAGGAGGCAGATGTTAGTGCTGGAGGAGGCATCTTTCACAGTAGTTTGGGATGGAAAGAAGACATGTTAAATTTTCCACTGATGTAGACTTGCATGAAAGGAAATTATTTCTTTATCTTGGACCAAGAATCAAGTGCAAGTCACTTTAATCCAGTGTTGCAATAATTTACAGCTCAAAGGAAAACAAGCGAAGATGATAAGAGCGTGATTTATACACTCTTGTGTGCTCTTTGCAGACATGGGCAACAGAATCAAATGAAAAAAAAAAAAGGTGTCCACGCAATCAGACCTGCACCCTAACAAAGTCTGAACAAGTGCTGATTTGACTGGTTATTCAGATAAAGGTCCTGATAAGCTACTTCTGGCTATGTACTAAAATACCATACTCATTATACCATATACTAAAATACTATATGCAATATCTTTTATACAGTGTGTTCTTTAAAGAAACTATAGCAGTGATTTTTGAATGATTTACAGCACCTCATATCCCTATAGTGGCATTTAACAAAGGCTCTGAACTCACCCCTAATTCCAGTACTTCAGTTTTCAAACTGAAGAAGATTATACAAATGGATGGTGCAATTTTTTGCAGGTCCTGAAATTCCAGAATCTGAAGTCACTGATTTTGAGAGAGACACAAATGTCTAAATGCTAATCTCATTTTTGGAAAAATAACATATGCTCCTAAGTTAACTAAAGACATTTTGGAAATTTGATCCTTAGGCACATCAGATGAGTGGGATGAGAAGTAAATAGTTTCTGTCTCCATGTTTCTCCATGATTATTGTGTTCTGTACAGTGTGCTGTCTGACAACATTAGTTTGAATTATTACTCTCATGTACATTTCTCTCTGGTCAGTTGTTCCTCTGGCTATTAAGTTTGAGCAAAGTATAATTACAAAGAGAAGAACAAATTGCTTAAAATATGCTATGTAGCTTTGAATTGTTCCTGCTTATAAAAAAAATGTGAAATATTAAATTAGTTTTACCCTCCCCCAACAAAATGCCAGTATCTATATGCACAAAATATCTCTGGGAGAAAAGGAAAATGGAGGGATGCAATTATAACAAAGTTATAACAAGCTAAAATGTCTTGTCATTGCAAATAGGCTGTCTAAGGGATGCACTGGGAAGCATTAATATTTAAAGATATTCTTTAGGACATTTCCAGCAGCTCAATGAGAAACATCTTTGTCTACTTGGCACATAAATATTTCAAGATGTCAATATTTTGCACACATAGAGAAATACCTTAACTCACCGTAGGGAAATCAAGGGTAAATGTCTTTCTATGCTCACTATACTACCAAACTATTGGATTTATAGGAGATATTTCAAGCATAGAAAAACTCAAAAAAGTTGCATCTAATTTCATTTCAGGTTCTAATGTAGACTTGACTTTTAAAAAGTCACTCTAGAAAGTCAGTATCTACAAGTCTGAAGTAAAATTAACAAACAAAGAGGAGAAGATCGAACACGAAACTAAAGAAAATGAAGCAGGCAAATAATTTTTTAAGCAATGATGGAACAGTCATTTTGTGACCTTGATAATTTTAATTTTTTTTTTTTTTTTAAGGAGCAATTATTGACTCTGCTGAGGCAGGCAGTTTATGGCAACTTGGGCAAAAACCATCAGTCACAAAAAGCAAGTAGTCTGTCAATTGTGAAATTCAAATTACATTATGACCTATGTTGCAGTTCTTTAGGTTCTGCTGTCCAGGAAGAAAGGGATGGATGTGCCATCTGTTTGACAGTCTTGTTCTGTGGATTTCTTCCTATCAGTCTCTTTACAACATTCATTCAAATAGCTGAAATATTGACAAGACATGTCTAT
Source organism: Pezoporus wallicus (assembly GCF_028554395.1). Lineage (NCBI taxonomy): Eukaryota > Metazoa > Chordata > Aves > Psittaciformes > Psittacidae > Pezoporus > Pezoporus wallicus. Next base: position 3,382,284 of record NW_026638501.1, read on the forward strand.
AAAATCTTTGGTTTTGTCATTATTCCTTAAATATCTCATTCAGTCATAACTGGTTATGGAAGTTGATGCAGCCTTCAGTGACGTTGTAACTAGAAGGGTACGTTTACATAGTTTGATGCTAGAGAGCCAATCTTCATTATGTTTGCCTGTTGGATAAGAGAATATTAGCTTTTACTTACTTTTATTCAGCACATATAACTTCCACGGAAATAATAACTAACAGTGAAACACAGGAATCGGTGAACAGTACTTCAAGGAAGGATATAAAACTGAAGCGAACCACAAGTTGAAGGTAAGTCAACAGTGTCTTATTTTTGGATGGTGTAGGAGAAACTGCAAATGCTTAGAAATGGAAGCATGATGCCAGCAACATGGAGTAATTCACTTTAGCCTTGTTGAGGAGTTAGTGCTAGGGCTTTTTATGCTAATGGCAAATACATTTGGAGAGAGGTTTGAAATAGTTGGTGTGAAAATAGCAATGAGAATGAACAGTGATCTAGAAAACATGATCCAAGAAAGAAGGCTGGAAATGAGATACAGAGTTTGTCTCATCTAGATCAGAGAAAAAATTGGAGGAGGATGTTTGCCTTAGAAAAATAAACAAACTTCACGTTTTTCTATGTGCATTCTGTGAAGGAAAATGAGTAGCAGGCTCAAATTAGAACATAAAAAAACAAGCTAGGAAAATAATTTCAACTTTGCCTGTGATGTTTTCAGTCTCACAGGTTTAAAAATAGTGCTAGAAAAATGTCCTTCAATAATGATTGGGATAGCCTTGGGCAGAAGGATGGTTTAGGTGGCATCTGGACTACCTATACAGTCTTTTTTTTTTTTTTTTTTGCGGTTAAATTTTCTGGAAAATCAGAAGTAAAACCAAGGTCTGATTTTTTTTACCCATCTGCACTATTAATGCTCTGGGGTGCTACCTTCCATGGTTTGAAGTGTCCTGTGTTTGGTCAGATTAAGCTCTTAATATTATTCAGTTTCCATTTGCTCAGTACCAACAAAGAAATTTTTGCAAACAGTGGGTTAGGTTTTTCAATATTTAGCTCCACAGAATGCCTGGAGGATTTCCTCAGGACAGAAATAACATTTGGCAGATTTAGTGGAATTTTCCTGGGAAAAGGGTAAATATTTGACATCTACCTGTAGGTAATGGAGCTGATCTTGACAAGCTGTTTACCACCAGTACTCTAGATGATTGCTTCATATCAGAATAGAAGTTTAAAAATGCACATTTTATCTCTCTTCCAGAATGTACATTCATATTTATCTGTTCAGTTTTGAGCCTACTTTCTCTATTTTATCACCAGAAAGACAAATGTCTGTATTGCTTTTATCCTATCCAGGCAGCTTATTATGGAATGTGCTGCTGAAGGGCTATATAAATAACTAACCATAGCTATACCATTGCATGTTAGGGGGAGGGCTCTTTCTTGTCATCTCAGGAGAAATGGCCCAGCTATGGAAAGTAATGCACATGTTTACTTGATAATATTGCAGTCCATTTGTATCTTCATAGGAAAATTCACTTTAGGTTAAACTTTTTTTTAGATATGAACTGTCAGTATCGCTTTAAATAAGTAATTGTCATTGTTATCACATGTGACAGTTACAAACTCCATCTCAGAGTATCTTCAGGATGAAGAATCCAAAGAATGGTCAAGTGATCCACTGGGATCAGTGGAGCTCCTCTGACCGTTCTAGCTAGAGAGTCTTACCCTACTTGATCTGTTAGTGGCAGTGAAAATGGGGCTTGAAAAGCTTGCACCTCTTTCTCATGTACTTAACATATTTTGAAAGGTCAAACATTTTCTTCTGCAAATTATGCCAAATGACTCATTCACCCTTTGCAGCATTTTCAGAATTCGTGTTTGATTTGGTTCAGGTCATGTTATACGTGGATGTTCTTACAAAATCTCATTCTTTAACGGTCAGAATTTAATTCAGTAGAGATCCTAAATGATGCAATTTTGAACACTTGCTGTAATGGAGTCAATATTGTCAATATTGTTTGTATTATGCTGTGGACACTAATTTGATTTAATACCACCAAACTCAATTAGAAGCAATTAATTCTCACTATTATTTTAGTAGCAGAAGTATATGAATATAATGAGAATACACTGAGAAGCTCTGAAAAACCGGTTAAATTATTGGTTTAATGCACGTGTTAGTGTGGCAGTAACCATCTGGATTTCCCTAGCTACCTCTGTATGGTCTGTCTAAGTGCTCTAGAAAGACTATTATCCTTGATTAGTTTGGAAGCACAGATAATTCATTACCCTCCAGGAAGCCAGAAAATGTTTTAAAGCTTTTAACAACTCTCATAAAAAGAATAAAATCAGAGGCCCCCATGAAAAAATTGAATAAGTGACCAATATACTCCTAGCAGTGGAGTTTTCAGAATTATGTATTGACAGGCAGCACTAGCATTGACAAATGGAGTTAGTTTCTTTTTCATGGAGTGCATAGTGTATACATGAGGAGATACCACTGATTGCACTTGGATGCTTGTTTACACAACATAAGTGTATCCAGTGTCTGATCTAGGTAGGATCTTTGATTTTGTTTTATTGTACTTAATCTGGGATTAGCTCAGTCTTTCATTGTAGCTATGCAACGTAACTAGGCTACAGTTCCATGAAGATAATATCTCTCAAAAAGTTATCCTATCTTCAGGGTTTTATGAATTTTCCTAGTAATGAGACACAGAAACAAGTTGCTCTATATTTTGTGAGTGGTATGTAGGATAGATATATGGTAATGCAAGGCAGATTTATATGACCTTCTTGGTTCTTCATTTCCTATAAGAAGCATGAAGGAAAAAATCAAAGAAAGAGAGGTGTGAGATGTTGTGAAAAGAAAAAAAACAGGTAAAACTGCTTGCCTCCATTAATCTGTGTGAGAATGAGGGAGGAGTCAGCTGGTCAGTCAGTCCATAAGAACCAGAAATAGCTGCTGGAAAAGATGCTGGATGGACAGCAGCTCTTTTCAGAGATACGTTAGTGTTTGCTTTAGTGACCAGCAGAAGGGGATTTTTAGAAACTAGACTAGGAAAGATGCTGCATGGTCTCTGTCAGCTTGTCCATCTACAGCTGCTCTGCTATCTTCCTCTTTTTCTTTGTAGTTACCATAGAGAACTCTCTTTTTTGATCTCTAACTCTGTTTGTGCAAAGTGTGGGCAAAGAGGGAAACAGTGGAGAACAGGGAACACAGATATTCTCAGGATGCTAAAGGCACATGAAAGGTGCACCATGGATGAGGTGGATAAATGGAGCAAAATCTAGCCATGATTTTAGACAGTCCATTTCAGGTTTTGAAATGCTCATTGACATCATGAATTGACTGCATGATGCTAGCAGTCACCTGTGAGTTTTTCTTTATGCGTTGTCAGAAGAAACCTACTTCCAAAACACAAGCTTCTTCACTGGTGGTTCATGTTCCTGGACACGTAACCATAAAAGTGGCAGGAAGCTGGAATTAAAGGGCTCTGGACACCCCCAAAAAGAATCAGGAAATTTCAGAAGATAAGTGAAAGTAGCTCTTGGTATTTGTGACTGAATTCAGAGTGCCCCTGTGGTACCACCATGGAATTGCCAGCATCCTTCCTTATTTCTGAGGAAAGCAAAACTTGATTTCATTTACATGTGATGTCATATTTGTTCCCACCTACCTAACAGTAAGCAAATGTGCTTGTCTATATAGTGCTGAAACAGGAAGGAGTGGGAAAATTTATTGCATACACTTAAACATTGTGCTGGATAAGCACAGCACCAAATTACACCTCCAGGCTTACAGATGGATGACTAAATTCCACACAGGGCTTCTTAGATGTTGCATTTGTGTATCTTGTCAACAGTTTACTGTATTGGTACAGTTTTGAAACAAAAATGTGGATGCTTGACATACTTGCATTGCTGATAAAATAAAAAAAATAAATGTACTGGTTGCCTCAAGGCTTGGTGTTCCAGGATTGTTCAACTTTTAGACTATGCTGATATTCAAGCTGCTATAGGGTGATGTCTACTTAGTGAAGTCTTCTTACATGAAGATCTGTGGTTATGAGGCCCAATTCACTGTTACATGAGGAACTGCAGTTCCTCCTTTTGACTTAAATAACACTATGCATGTGGGCCAAAATGGAAATCCAGTGGTATCATGGAGAAGCATGGAAGCGCGTGAAAGTCCTAAGAGCACGTTTTCCTGTGAAGCTAACTATAGACAAAGGGGAAGGAACAGAGAAGAAGTTTCTGTCATGAATTCTGTGGATCAGGATGTACTATAAGTAGTAATGCAATTCATGCAAAAAGACCAGAAGGGGACATTTATACTGCATAGTTAACCAATGCACATAAAACCTCAGTGCAGAACAGGTATCTACTCCAGTAATTGGCAGTCACACAATCATATTTCAAAGAACACAATGTAATACCACAGATCTTTTTTCCTACCTTCTGCTAGTGAATGCTACTCGGGGACTGGCAGACAAACAGTCTTTCAAATTCATTTATAAGTCAGTTAGTTATGAAATGAATGAGGCAAAACCATGAAATGAATGAAACTTGTTTTGCAGATGATCAGTCTTTCATTTGTCATCTTCCCCTCTGGATAAAAGGCAGGGACTGAAATAGGAAAGGAAGGAAACAATTAAAAAAAGTCTAAGCAGAGAGCCTGCCTCGGCTTGTGCCAGCTATCAGTCCCCATCTATTTGCCCTGCTGGTGGAAGTATCACTAGGACCATTCATAGCCCATCAGTGCTTTAGGAACATAATTTTGGAAATGGTATGCTTGCAATTATTTTTATAACCAAAGAAGAAAAAAATGTCCTTGAAGCTTAAGGTGAACAAAAATCTGTAGAGCTGAGCATCATAAGGATTAATCGGGATGTTCTTTTTCATTGTATTTTAGATGTGACACTAAAGCATGCAGGATCTTTGTGTTACACTCTTAGGCTTGAGACTCACTTATGTCATTAAACATGATGATACAAATATTGCTCCTTTGTGCAACTATAAAGTTAAGTTTACAGTGGTACAATCAGTATTACCATTTATTCTACCTAAGCTCATTACTAATTGTATCACTATAAAGCTATTTTCTAGTTATATAAACAGTATAGATAATTCTGTCAGGCATTGGTAACGCCAATTGTAACGCCATCTGGGTTGACAAACACAGAAAAAGTGTCTCTCACTGGAAAATGAGGTCAGCTTTTAGTCTATATCTATTTGCCACATTTTTATATGTTATATATTTCAAAATTTGATGAATATAATAAAAATAAAACACCTTTTTTTATGCTTCATATCGAGTCAATTTATTTTACCACTGACTTTCTCTAAAGTGAGAAACTATGCATGGATGGAATATATGTAATCTCTTGATCTCAAAACAGGCTGACACAACATAAAACTTGCTTTAAGTGCTATATTTTTATGTTAGCCTTCTTCATTATTCTTTCTAAACAGGCAAAGTTAATTTAAAGAATCTATCTGGATAAAATTTAATCACTTATACAATCATGAAGCACTTTTAAAGAGTTCAGTTAGCTCTTTTCTGAAATGAGTAGTGATGCTTTAATATGACGTACCATTGTTTTGCCTAGATTGTGTGCCCAAGTAAAGTTGGTCTGGTTGAATGAAATGAGTTCGCCAAACTGAGAACAAAATATTCCCTTCCCCAAACTGATGATAATGTTAATTGATTACCCCACACAATTAATTTTTTTCTATCTTATTAGGGAAAAGAAAAAAAAAGGTGTAATGTAAATATCTATGCAGCTAAATACCTTAAGACATCAAGTTAATGCTTTGAAGAGCAAGAGATGTAAGGCAGAATAAAAAAAGCAGGCTTGATAACATCAAGTGATTATGGGACATCAGAAGGCACAGGGCAATTTGTGCACTGTGAATCCAGATTGTTTACCGTGTTTCTTCAGTTGCATGTGTATACCTCCTCCATACTAATGATTTGCAGACTATATTAAGAGCCTTTTGTTCTGCAAAATAAGAGGTTCTGCTACTTGAACTTTGGTAGAAACCATCCTTTTATGGCTTGTGAAGGAGACATACATGTTAACAGTCAGTTTCTTGGTTTTCCAAGTAATTTGGTATGTTCTACTTGTTTGTTTGTTAGAAATGAAGTGCCTGTAGCTGCTGTAATTGTAAAGAACTCCTTGCAAATATGATCTGAAAGTAGCCAATGCACTTATATATGCTTGAGTATGCCAAAAGCCTGTGAGAATAGCCCTTTTCAGCTTCATATATTAACTCAAATGCTAGTGATGACACTTCAAATGTCAAAATAACTGTTTACTTTTTCATTGAAGCATGGAAAGGAGACAGTAGAAATAAAGATCTGTGTGATCTAGTCCAAGTGAAAACTCTTTTGTGGATGCAGCAGGTGAGCAAATGCTTGGTAGATAGCCACACTTAATGTCTTCCCTGCCTGGCAGGAGAAGGTAGGACTTAAATGCTCAGCAACACTTTCTTCTTTGTTGACGAGGGTGCATTTCAGATTTCAAACAAAGGATGCTGAACTTCATCACCTCAAACATCAAAAACAAGTGAATCAGAAATCACACAAACCCTAAAAACCCCATGCAAACAGAACTTTGTATTTTCTCTCAGCTCTGCAGTATACTTTCCTCAAAGCAAAGAACAACCCCTTTTACACCAGCAAAGAATGGGGATCAGCGAAAACTTGGGTTTGGCATTCCTTTTTCTCTCCCACGCTAATTCTTTTTCCAAAGTGCCAGGAAATGCAAGGAGGTGGCTTTGTTCCCCATGCTGTCACACTGCAAAGTCAGGTCCTTTCTCTTGAATGGTCAGGTCCAAGCCAATTGTTACCTCTTCTACCTTGGGGACTGGTCATGGTATAGGTACCAGAGACATTCAGCACAGCATATTTAATCCCTTGTGCTGACTCAACTTTCCCTTAATTTCCTCCTGCTGCTTCATCAGTACAGAGCTGACTGAGAAAGAGATTGGGGTCAAAAAAATACTCCTGGGGGAAACCATTCCAAGTCAGAGTAAATGAAAATGGTTTCACTAATAAGAATTTTCTGAGATTATCCCATCTCTCACTGTAGTGTCTGAACACCTTTCAAATCAGAGACTATAGCTAAACTTGCAAATTTTCAGGAATTCCCTGGCACTTCTGTCCATGAATTCTCTGGAACATTTAGGTGAAACACTGAGTTAATTTTTCCCTGTCATTTTCCCTGACTTGACTGGATAATTCTACCAAGAGTCAGTGTAATCCAGACTAACCAAGTTAAACTAGATCATTGGACTACATGGGCATTCTTACTCTGCCAAAACACATAATCTTTGAAAATATACTATGTCTTTGGCTGTCAGTGCTGGGTACTGGTGTAATCAGAGACAAAATACCACATTGAATGCATCTTTGCTCTGATCCAGTACAGCTAGGCTAATGACAGAAAGCAAAGAGTAAGAATGTGAAAAAAGGCAAGTGCTGAAGTAAACAACCTAGGGCGACTGTGTATTCTCTTCCTAAAAATTTCCAGGGGAAAGCACTATTCAGAAATGGTGCAAGCATAGTTCAGTCTTGCCTGGGGAAGGATGAGTTAACTTTTGAAAGTTCTTTCCAGCTCTGCAAAGAGCAAGCAAACATAATCACAACTCCACAGAAATGTCCATTTTCTGGTGGATTTTCAGATATGAGTCATCTAACTGTGCCATTAGGCTGTCTACTTGCATTATTTCCAGATCATCATAGCTCTTCCTTGTTTTAAATGCTGACAGTAACTTACTGCACTGATGAGATGGTTTCTGATGAGCAGAAAACTCTCCTAGGAAATGATTGTGTAAATTTCAACATAATTGAGGTCCGTCCAACGCAAACTATTCTGTGATTCTGTGATACAGCAGCAAGCTTTTGTGTAATCTGTAGAATGCTGGAGCTTCTGGCCAACACATGAGGCTGTGGCACCCTTGATTTGGACAGGATGTTTATACCCCTGTTAGTTTGAATGGAGGAAGCAAGGGCATGTGTGCAGGTCTGCAAGGAGAGCAGCTAAAGTAGAGTCATGTCAGCTGCATTCAGTGTGCACAATGAAGTCAATTGCTTGGTGATGCTCTTCTGACGTCAGTGTCACAAGGTTGAAATGTGGCCAAATAAGAGCTAAAGATTAGTACAGAGGCTACAATCATTCCGGCACCACTTAGCACAAATGGGAACTAATTAATCTGTACAGCATGACTGCAGAATACATATATCTGGAAAATTAAAAATTTGCCTTGCTGAAAACAGTGAGAGCTTTATTTCTGACTTTATTGGATCCTGATTTCACCCTGAAAATACAGATCTTTATCTCTATTTTGTAGACGATTTAGAGTTAAATGACAGAGGGTGGGCATAAGTACTGGATTCTGTCCTAGAGATGGGTCGAGCTCTCTAAATTCTCCACACAATTTTGGACTCTTGCACAGTTTTGTTCATTTGCACGTAAAGTCAGCTCTTCATTACAAATTACTTGTGTTTTCTTTTTAAACTTACTACAAATCCATAGGTGAGTTTTAAGGCTTACATATTCAGGTACCAATTACATAGATTCAATTCTTTTTGACTTTTTCCCTCAGACACAGTGGCAAGATATTGATAAAAGAGAAAGTAAAGTACATGTTCAAGTTGAGATATGGTGACTGTGAACATGATAATAGGAAATAATCAGACTTCTGGAAAAAGGAGAAAGAAGTTTATACAAAAAAGACAGGCATATGCACAAGGGGAAACGTTTTCTGGGATTTCACCTGAATCAGTTTTTAACAGGCTCTGAAACTCCCTCTTGCACTGATCTATATTCTCTACTGCAAACTGGGAGGACCTTTTAAAGTATTTTGCAGATGTTAATTGTTTTCTTGCCTCTTCCTTGAAAATTCGAAGATTTATAAAAGTTCTTCCTTAGATGTCCAATTTCTAACCTTTTGACCACTGCTCACCTGCTCATATCCAAAAATATTTTTAAAAGACAGCTGCAGCAATGTAGCATGTATGGATTTTTTTACCTGGATCTCAACTTTAAAAGACTGAAGAAATTTCAACAGGCAGTGAAATTCTAGTGGTGAAAGAAGGGCTGACATTTGCCTTCCCATGACTGTACCTGACAATGTGTATTTTTATAAACTCCTTTGTGTTTATTTACTGCTCTCAAAGGCTTTCATATGCTACCACACTTCAGATTTCCAGATTCAGGAAGCTGTTTCTTTGGTCTGGTTTTATTTCTGTCTAAAACTGAGTTGGGGTTTCTCTGTCTCATATAACTGGCAAGTTCTCTAGCTAGTGTACATGCTAATTGTCTACATCATTGTATTTATACAAGGAAATTGTAGGTTGAATAAGCAGAGGTGCAAGACATTTGTATTATATGGATGTTTCTGACACAAACAGTAGCTATTAATCTTGTTGTGTCCCTATAAGTTGGCATGAATGGTCTTTTCCTCCCCATTCTGTGGGTGCTTAATTAACGTTTGTAAATAATTTTCAAGTTAGTGAGACTACGGACTGTTGAAAAAGCAGTGTACAGTTGATCGTGAGGACAGGGGAACGTGATAAAGTGAGTGAGTTGGTGTGAAAATATCATGCCTCCCCGATGACCATGGTATCATGGCCAGAGACACTATTAAGGAAGTTTTTTTTTTTGAAATGGACAAAATACACATTCCACTATGGGTATGTGGTTTTCCAAATACTATCTAACCATCCACTGAATCATATTAAGTAAATTACCCAAATGAATCAGTAGAAATGCTTTCTAAGGATGGAAATACAGATTTCACCAGTGAAACACAGGGCAGTTCATGCTTTGCTCAAGGCAGCAGGACTGCTTGTGTCAGATCATTTGAATTTTCCCCTTGCTATGTTTAAAGTAGTGTGATAGCAATATGAGACAGTAAATTTTAGAAAGGTGATGCTGCCTTTCATATCCTGGAACTGGAATCTTTCCTTCCCATGCCAAATTGCCAAGGTCAGAGTATTTGATCACTGCTAAGTAGAGTTTTCTCAAACTCCAGTAGCGTAAATCATTGTGCTGCTCTACATTTCTATTTCTGTGCTTTCATTGATTTCCATTGATTTGAGTTACAGCCATATAAAAGTGGGGGAAAGCAGAAGGTAATCTGGCTCTTTGCAAACACGCTTCCTGCCATGGTTTAAACCCACCCAGCAACTAAGTACCATGCAGCTGCTCTCTCACTCCTCCCTAGGAAGGAGAATTGGAAGAATGTGAATCCCACAGTTTAATAATTGAAATCAAGTGGAATATAAAGATAATAGAAATAATACCAACAATAACAGTAGTGAAAATAATAACAGGGAACAACAAAAAAAAAAGAGAAATGAGAATTCAGAAAACCCAGGTGATGCACAATACAATTGCTCGCCACCTGCTGACCAATACCCAGCCTGACCCAAGCAGCATTCAGTCCCTTCTGGGTAACTGCCCTCAGATTATATACTGGGCATGACATGCTGTGGTATGGAATATCCCTTTGGCTAGTCTGAGTCAGGTGTCCTGTCTCTGTTCCCTCCCAGCTTCTTGCATCCCTCCTCACTGGCAGAAAATAAGAGACTGAAAAGTCCTTGACTTAGTATAAGCACTACTCAGCAACAAGTAAAACATTGGTATGTTATCGGCATTGCTCTCAGACCAAAGCCCAGCCACAGCATTGCACCAGCTGCTAAGAAAACAGTTGCATTTCAGATGAAAACAGGACTCTTCCTCAATTACAGAAAACAAGAATATTCTTTATCTCAGTTTAAGATTAAAAAAAAAAAAAAGGCATTGAGTTTAAGTGTTGTTTCCAAGTCATGTTACTTCCTGACCTTTAACCTATTTGCAAAAAATTTCTTCACTTAAAGGGTTATCAAGCACTGGAACAGGCTGCCCAGGAAAGCGTTTTAGTCATCATCCCTGAACGTATGTGTACCTGTGAGGCTCAGGGACATGATTTAGTAGTGGACTTGGCAGTGTTAGGTTTGTTGTTGGAGTTGGTGATCTTCTTAAGAGTCTTTTCCAACCTGAATGATTCTATGGCAGTGGTACAAAAGTGATGCTTTAGAGTAGCTATACTACCGGTTCATCATGGATAAACAATGGAGAATGCAGCATAGTAACATTTCCTTGGTAAACAGCATATTCCAGTCTGCTTCCTTTGCAAGGATCTCTTAATTTTGTAGTTATGTCAATGACATCTAAGATTGAAGGTACTTTGCTGATAAGGTCATTAAAATTTCAGTGTATTGTTTAAGAATGAATAGAGGAATATTCAGAGCAGCTTTCTAAGGCTGAGTGCTCAGCAGGGTTAAGGATGGAATCTCAGCATCCCTAAATATTTCTGAGATCAAGTCTTTTTCCTTTTCCTTGAATACAGCTATTCAAGTAGTTGATGAGGTTTTGATTTCTTTCTTCTGTACTTTTTTTTTTAAATAACATTTTAACATAGGATTCCTTAAACAGTAACTAACATCCTGTCTGCCCCCATCAAATAGCCTAGCTGCTGTCTGTGTAGTGATTTATCTCAGGGAAAATTATAAGATTGCGCATGTGATTTTTCAAGAGCATTAAACTAACTGCGTTTTTCTCTTGGATTTTGTTTCTTCCAGTTTTAAAACGTACTGTCATGCTAACCAAGCTGAGTCACATATGAGAAAATATCATTATCTCCTGGATCATGTGCCACTCTAGGAGCAAGATTGTGGAGCTTTGGTCTGCGATCTACCCCAGCACATCCTTTTCATTTATTGAGAGATGGTCTCTCTTACTTTGGCTTCTCTTTTTCTCATTTTTTGTCCTTTTCATCCATTAAGGAAAAGATCCTCCATATTTGATTTTCTAACAACTTAGGGGAAACAGCTCAACTGGAAAATGCTACTTCTGTATGCAAAATATAACACCTTGGAATGTTGTAGGTGACTCTGTCATGGCCACAGAGCTCATGGGACAGTAATAGTGTTATGAAGGTCAAAGTCAGTATACTACTGGCATACAGGGGGGAAGTCCAAATTTCCATACCTTTTCTTATTGAAATGGAGAAGTTAGTATTTACTGAGAAGTAATGGAATTAGAGCCTATATGAAAGTCTGGCTGGGGGAGGACTGAAAAAGCTGAGCTCAATGGAAGAGATCATGTTTTTATTCGACACCCTTTTCAACAAAACTGAGGTTTCACACCTTACAACTGGAACATTACATCTACACCATATCCTGTCAGAAGAATCAGTTGAATCTAAATGGATTTAGGGAAAGGTTAATATTAAAAGCTTGCATAGTGACTGTCAGCTTTACAACTGGATTTTCACTTATCTGTAGATAAGTCAGTCAATGATTACCCACAGCTAAAATTGATTTAAATCAAAACTGCATGGAAGCATGTACACAAATCAGATTGGAGAGTGACAATACTAAACCATTACAGCAGAATGGCAAGAACAAATGCTACTATAATTTTGTGGCCATTTTGTATATTATAGAGACAAAACAGAAACAAAAGCATGCTTCAGTACAATAACTCTGCAGGTTATACCTACGTGAAGGCAATTAAGTGAAATGGTTCCTTCTGAGCCTTCTCCTACAATTTACTTCCCCTGTCAAATATCCCTCTTTATCTGCCACTGCATTTTCCCTTTCCTGACTTTGTGCGGAACATCTGAGGTGGTGGTTGTATGTGACAAAATGTGAGCACGTTGGTGATACCATCCTCACAGTCCATGCGGGGTTCTCTCCTGATCATCTTCTTTAAAAAATAGGTTTTGAAGTTTCGAAAATGTGAATGACAAATGTTACTTCCTTTTGGAACTGGTGAACCATGTTGATTTGGTACCTGGAAAACATACAGGTGAAAAAATACTGGGAAAGCAAATGGAAATTAAGATATTTCAGTTGGACATAAATCAGAAGGGATGCATAAGAAGTTTATAAAATACTGTCTTGGAGAACCGGACCATACGTTTAAACTTATCCTTCATATACAGCCAGGAAAAATGGTGTTAAATTTTAAGACCACCTTTTTAGAGATAATTGGGTTATTTGAATATTAGAAAGGTAACTGGAGAAACAAGAAACTATTAAATCAATACCATTAGGATTAGATATTTTGCAAGAGTTAAAAACATTCACAATGATATCACATAGGGTACAAGAATGACAAGTAGGTTTACATATACTTCAGAGTTTAAGTCACCTATAAGTAACTGGGAACTAGGAGGAAATGTCACCTTATAGACATGCTACTTCATGAATTTTTTAGAGGGCTTTTCCCACCTGTCTTCCTGGCAGTCAGTACAAGCCTTTTTAAGAGACATGGTGGTTCATTAAAGATGTCTCTGCAGTGTCCAAGAGTTATTTATCACTTCTAAAATATTTATACAGGGTCATACTGGCCCCTTACTGTACAGCTTCATGGAAACTTTGCACCAAAAACCTCCACATTTTAGTAAAACCTGCCAGCAAACTGCCCTGTACAAAGTCACTTTTTTAAAGTAATTTTTTTTAAAAGATACAGGAAAAGCCAGTGGCCTGCATCACTGGATAAATCCTTGGGCTGTACTGCAGCCAAAATGTGAAAATTAGCACGTAATCCAACTGGGGTTAATATTCAGTCCTCTATTTTTAGAGTTTCTCTTTATAAATTTTATTAACACTGCAGGGACACTTCAGCTAAGATGGCTTCAGCACCACCTGTGCTCAGTATTGGGCAAAATTATTCTAAATAGTAACATTTTTTCCCAGGCAATTTACAAGATGAGACCCGCTAGACCTATTGCACATTTTACTGGTTTCGCTTTCTCTGTCCACTTTAATGCACTCATTATCTATTGTGTTCTCTAGGTTTTTTATCTCTTTTCTGAAGCTGCATATCCTTAGGAGTAAGTAAGTCTTCTACTGTCTTCCCTTTATATCCTAACAACAAAAAAAAAAAAAGCCAAATTCTCAACAGAAGGAAATCTTGGTTTTTTACAGTGAAAATAGGGCTGGAAGATACTTCAAAGGTTGTTTGCTACTTAGAAGTCCCAGTGTCATTCCTGGTAGGACCTTCATATAACAGCAGATGGAGAGAAATGCAAGCTCAGATAGGCGTGTTGCTCCATGGTAGAGGGTGACAAAAACTTGCATCTGATACCCATATTTTTGCATTCCTCGTTAGCCTAATCACCTCTGTCTGTTGCAAATGACCAGTTCCTCCATTGTGCCTCTAATCTGAGTTTAACAACAGAACATTGCAACTGCTCACAGCTCATTTTTGCATATCAGCTTGAGCAGGTTTTCAGAAGCACAACTTCACCAGTGCTACAGTTTAAGAGAATAGCTGCATCCAGCACACAATAAGCTCCAGACAGCAGGGCAATTTTCCTTTCTTTATACGTTTTACCCTACATGTGCAAAAATTGTGGTTAGGCAGAAGGTTAAGAAAGAAATGAAGGAGGGTGAACTTGTTTAAATACCAGATCTTTCTATACAGTTGTTTCATTTTCTTCTGTCCATCCCAACTTTGTATCAGGTTAAACTGTTCTTTATTGCCTTGGCAGTTTTGTTCTTTGGAAAGGAGAATCTTTATAGGTCATGATATCCTGCAACTCTACAGGGACTGAAGGAGCAAAGGAACAGGAGATGGTTGCAGGAAAGAGAGAGGGAAGTCAGTCCCAAGAGAAACATAAATCTCAGGGGAGTGAGCACAGCTGCTGCTGACAGCACAAGAGCCATCAGGTTCAGACAGGCTTTACACTTATGTAAATCATGACAATTCTCTCTGATTCTCAACAAGACCAATCCCAGCTAGTATGTACTTTTATGTCTACTGGAGAAGAGCCATAGCTCCACAAATAGATGGCTTTTGGGATCTGGGAGTCAGACAAAGTCTGTTATAACTGGAGACTGAGGAAACCTGCCAGCCTTTTGTGCCCACCTCTGTAAAAAGAGAAGGAAACCTCAGAGGAATCTTCTCCTCTTCCTGTGCTTCAGTATCCCTATTTGAAAATAAGGAGAAAAACACCAGTCTCCCTGATAATCTCTGAGATGCATAAGGAGCTGAATATCATTACACTTACTGGCTATTACAGCGGGACTTCATATAGAGGCAAACAGGCACAAAATCCATTAATATTGCAACACTGCCATCACACACTTAACCTTTGTTTTAAAATTCCAGCTCTCCTAAGTCAGCACAGTGAAGAATATTTGAAATTTTTCAGAGGAAACCCTTCAAAATCAAAGCATCTAATAATAAAGGGAAGCAAAGACAGAGAATATTACTGTTTTTTTTTCAACAACCACATTAATGTACAAATATTTAATGCATGCAAAAATACACATCATTAATTTTTTTTAAGATTTGTCTAAAATGAAGATAGTTAGAAAATCAGTTGCTTATTACAGTTCCTCATGTACACTTTCAAGGGTGAGTTACAGTAACAACATTTCTCCTAACTGGTAATTAATACCCTTTTCTCTTTTGCTGCTTTTGTTTAGTGTATAACTTAAAACAACAGGTTTATAAATCCCTAATTATCTATTATGCTGAAACGCCTCCTTCCTTATTAAATGTCTACACTTCAAGATTCATCTCCGCCATCTGTTAGATGTCAATATTGGATTTTGTGATTAAATTTATAGCTTACAGCATTTGATTTTAGCTGTTTGGGACAATATTATTTCATTTTCTTTTAATTGATCTATTTTTGTAGTTTAACTTTTTTTCTCTATCCAGGTTCCTGTTTCTTATGGTGTTATATTTTAAGATTACTAAAAATGGTTATCTGTTATGTTTGACAAATACAAACGGAAAATATGAACACATATATTTTCATATTGCTGTATAACTGATAAAAAAATATAGGCAAATGTAAGCCCCATAGGAAGTGCTATGCTTTGGTCTTTCTACTTTCCTAAGCCTGTATCGTCCTCAAGTAAAAAAGGCAGGGTGATAGGGTGAGTTGCTGCTTAATGGATAGTTAAACAGTTACGCCATCATTAATGTATTATTTTTGTCTAAGGTCTTCTTACATCAAATGTAACACAGACTTTTGATCCAGCAGTAACTTCTGTTCCACTGTACCTTAGCATCCTTAAGAACAGCTGTTCCATCCCACCACCCCACCTAGTTATTTATACTGGAGATACTGACAAGAGTTTGGTCACTTGTTTCAGTGTCATGCGCAGTACTGTCTCTAAGGGGTATGCTCTTCATTTTTGTTATCGTTAATGAGAACTAAAGAGAAGGCTCTGCATTTACTTAATGAGAATGTCATGATTTGAGCAGAGCTGGACAAAAAATGATTTTGAAAGGCTGACCTTTGTAACAAACCAAGCATTATCAAATGACATTAGCCATGATACAGAACTGGGTTTAACAGCTTTTTGTCTTACATGAGGTCAAATAGAATCACAGAATCATAAATGTGTATATGTGAATTTTGCATACTTAGAAATATATAACCATTTATTTCTCACAGAAAAATTTACTAACAATACACTTTTACACATTCTATTGCTCAATCAAAGCATGTAGTCCTGCCTACATAGGACTAAGGCAAATACTGGTCAGTGGGAATGGGAAAAAGAAGAAAAAAACCAAAACACTGGCACAGGCTTTCTGCTTTCACTAGGAACTAAATCTTAGAATAGAGTAGGAACTGACATGGCTTTGTCAGTAGTGTACTAAAGTAAGACAGATCATAAAGCAGTCAAGAGAACCACCCAAACCTGCATACTGAAAGCTATCTGTTATTTAAAATGTTCCCTATATGGAGGATGCCTGTGCTCCACTTCAGACTCGATTTTTAAGTCTCTTCAAGTGTGACAGCACCAACTTAACTTCAAATTGGCCACACGGTAGTAATGCTGAAATCATGACAGCATGGGCTTCAGCAGAGACTGCCATTAATGTTATACTGGGCTTGTACAGCTTCTCTCTCTCCAAAGGCTAGTTAGGTGTTCTGATTTCAGCTGTAACAGTTATTTTTCTTCCTGGAACTCGTACAGTGCTGAGTTTTGGTTTCAGTCTGAGAACAATGCTGATAACACACTGATGTTTTAGTTGTTGCTCAGTAGCACTTATCTGATCAAAGACTTTTCAGTCTGTTGTGTTCTGTCAGTGAGGAAGGGCACAAGAAGCTGGGAGAAAACAGAGACAGGACACCTGACCCAAACTAGCCAAAAGAACATTCCATACCACAGCATATCATGCCTAGTATATAAACTGATGGGAGTTACCCAAAAGGAACTGATTGCTTGCTGGGTGAGGCTGGACATTGGTCAGCTGGTGGTGAGCAATGGTATTGTGCATCACTTGTGTTTTCTGAGCTTTCATTTCTTTTTCTGTTGTTCCCTATTATTATTATAATTCCTATTGTTATTGTTGGTGTTCTTGCTACAAGCACTATATTTTACCTGTGTGTTTTACATTCCTTCAATCCTTCTCCCTATCCCGCCTGAGGGGAGAGAAAGCAGGGTGTGAGCGAGCACCTGCATGGTACTGAGTTACCAGCTGTGTCTAAATCACAACATTTAGGTTAATGTGCTTCTAATTGAATGTGGTGCAGTCCTGCCTGTAGTGAAGGCAGGACTACAGTGAAGACCTGCAAGGGAGACCACAAGTAGCTTCAACAAAGAATGGCAGCAGAGCAAATCACAGCTACCTGATTCACATCTGTTCCTGGGCAGCAGGGGTAAGCTTCCCCCCATCATTGATTAAATCCATAGGAACAACATCCTGTCACAGGTACCCTACTGCAGCATGTTCATGACTGGATGTGCATGTTTGTTCTGATTACATCTGGGATAGAGACGATGTTTAAGCCTGGACTTATACCCAGGGAGTACAAGTTGCGTGAGACTTCCATGGTGAATGTCATATTACTTCTAGGCATGCTGGAAACTGACAGGTGTGACATTGTAAGTGAGGCAGCATTCCTGTGAAACAGAGAAGGACTGTGCTTGACTTGTACCTCAGGCTCAACCAACAGCAGAGAGGAGGAACATGTACATTACACAGGTGGATGGGAAGTCCAAGACAGAAACCTGTTCCTCACTCTCTACCCTTAATTTTCCACCAATTCTAAATTTAATGTTGGGTAGTGAGAATATCTGCAATTTGTCTTAGATAGCAGAGTTGTAGGAGGATATTTGAAAATGCGTTTTTTATAATTATTTGTAGCAATAAGGGGAGGGGAAAAAAAAACATCTGAAAATTGCAGGATACTCAAATTATTACCTTATGACCAACCCTTCCATCTTTCTGCTCCTATTTAGGAGGTTTGGTCCCAAGTGTGGCCTCATCCATGTGGAAGGATGATTAGCATATCCAACCAGCAAAGCAGCAGCATTTTCTTTCTTGTTTACAGGCTACAGGGACTTCTCAGGAACTAAGTGGGATACTTGTAGCTCAGGTGAGGTACAGAGACTACTTAAGCCTACTTCAGAGCATAGCCAGTATAATTGTTAACTAGACTTGATCCTGTCTCTGCTGAAATCAGTGGTAGCTCCTAAAGACAACAATAATCTGTCCCTTATCTGCTAGTGTGCAAAAAAATCTGTGGTAGGTAATAATACTGTTTCTTAGTTGAAGTAATTTTTCAGGCCTGCATGACAGATGCAGAGAATCTACCTTTTTGTCCCTATTTTTTTGTTTTACAGTTCACACAGAGCCCAAGGAAATTACTGAAATCATCCCCACTGTTTCAGCTAATACTGAAACTGCTAGAATGCTGTTACAGACAATGCTCAGGCAGTGTAGGCAGTGTTTAGCAGCACCACATATCCCTCCTGTGCTTTCCAGCTTCCTTTCTGGTTCATTTAAACAAATGAAATAAGCTGAATTGATCATCCTAGGTCTCCCAGGGAAGCTGGAACTTGGAGAAGAAAGCACTGTATAAATCTCCAGCACCAAAGCAACCATCAACTCCTAATAAAACAGGGGGATGTTGCCAGTAATTCAGAGTGCCTGTTAAACTATGAGGAGTCTGATCATGTGTATTTGGTATTCAGATGAAACCTCAGGTGACTTCCACCTTCTCAGTGCTACCCTGACTTAAGTGCTTTCAAACACAGTCAGATAATGTGGCAGGCAATTTCTGGCAGCAAAGTTAGACTTTTAGCAGCTGGGATTATTCCCCAAAAATTGTTTGTGTAATTTGAGTTAATTTAATGAGATGTTAATTATTTGTTCAAGCTAAAAAAGTAGTTGTAACTAATACTTACATAGGCATCCCATCTCAAAGTCTACCCATACATTTTATATGCAGCATAAATAATCACTCCAAGTGTTGCTGAAAATGCAACTATTTCTGAGGGCCTGATGTTTTACCATGTTTTTCCAAGAAGTAACCTGTTACAATGCATAGAGATGTTCCTATTAATTCTCCTTATCCTTCGTGATCCCACAAATATTCCACAGCCAAAGATGCGGGTTGCTATTTTTACTCCACCTTTTTAATTTTTCACATCTTATCATTCTTTAAGATTAGAGTTGAAATGACAAGTGCCTAAAGGCAAAGTTGAACCTGCTGTATTTTGACATTAGCTAGAAAAACCAACTGCTTTTTATTCCTTAATCATGTGCAAATAAAAAGTAGCAGGTCACTGGTAGGAATGGAAAGGTGTATCTGGTTTGCTGCCTGCCAATCAAGTTGGATGGCTTTTTCAGCAATCATCTAGTCCAACTGCCCAACCACTAATTTTATCAACTTTGGAGGTTATTTGATTAAACCCTGCCTATGCTCTCTAAGGGCTTATGCATTGCTGAGAATACAGGTTATACCTTAAACCAGAGTTTTCTGTCCCTTCCCAAACTCTGAATAGTATTGTCCTGGGTTCAGCTGTAACAATTAGTTTTCACCTTCTTAGTAGCTGGTGCAGAGCTGTGTTGCCTACTTTAGCCTGGGAACAACGCTGGTAACACATCAATTATTTCAGTTGTTGTTAAGTAATGTTTACTGCGATCAAGGACATTTTTAGTCTTGTGCTCTGTCAGTGAGGAGGGGCACAAGAAGCTGGGAGGCAGCAGAGACAGGACATCTGACCCAAACTAGCCAAAGGGGTATTCCATGCCACAACGTGTCAAGCCCAGTATATAAACCGGGGGCAGTTACCCAGAAGTCCCAGACTGCTGCTCAGGTCAGGCTGGGTATCGGTTGGTGGGTGATGAGCAGTTGTATTCTCTCTCCTGGTTATTCACGTTATCATTATTATTATTGGTGGCAGCAGTAGTAGTTTTGGGTTATACCTTAGTTACTGGACTGTTTTTATCTCAACCTGTGGGAACTGCATTCTTTCGATTCTCCTTTCCATCCCTCCAGGAGTGGGGAGGTCAAAAAATGGGGAGAGTGAACAAGCAGCTGTGTGGTTCTGAGTTACTGGCTGGGCTTAAACCATGGCAACTATCAAAGGTTTTAATTCAGGTTGCCTTGAAAGGTCTATTTTTAATTTGAATCTTGAACTCGGTGTCACCCTGTAGCAGAGATTCACCTGTCTCACAGCACTGTGAAATGCCTCTGCTCTACCAACTGGACCATGAGCTCCAGGGACATGAGTGGAGATAGACCGGAATTTCAAGGCTTGGTTGGTGGGACTCACTGGTAGACTTGAGGCCAAAGCAGAAGCAATCATGATCTGAGAATTTATTACAGACCTGTATGGAATAAGCCTGTGGCCTCCCTCCAAGTGCTCTTGGGAGTGGTAATACATCACCCATGTCTTTCTGCATTGTTTTTTCCTGTCCAGACATTGTTCAAGGTCTGAAATGGTGAAATGGTGTTGTGGTTTAAACCCTAGCCAGACAGCTTGTTCACTCACTCCCAGTGAGTGGTGCTGGGCTGAGAGCAATCGAAGCCTCCCCTGCCCCTGGGGCTCTCCCCTTCCCTGCTCCCAGACGGATGGGGAGGAGGATCGAAAGAGTGCAACTCCCAGGGGTTGAGACAAGAACAGTCCAGCAACCAATGTACAACACAAATCACCACCGCTACTACCAGCTACAACAATGATAAGAGAAAATAACAAGGGAAGAGAATACAATACCGCCCGCCAAGAAACGAGTTCCACCCAGAAGCCCGTGTCCTTCCGGGTAACTCCCAGTTACCCCCCACCCCGGGCATGACATGCTGTGGTATGGAATACCTCCTTGGCTAGCCTGGGTCAGGCGCCCCGTCTCTGCTTCCTCACAGCTTCCCCTCCTCCCTGGCAGAGTATGAGCCTCACAAAGTCCTTGGTCAGGGTAAACATCACTTAGCAACAACCGAAAACATCGCTATCACCAGCACTGTTCCCAGGCTGGAAGTCAAAACACAGCACCGCACCAGCTACTAAGAAGGAGAAAAATTGACTGCTACTGCTAAACCCAGGATTAATAGTGACCAGCATATGGTGACCATATGCTGCTCCCCATCAGAGCTTCCCTCTCCTTTGCAGAAGAGCTGAAGCAATCATCACCCTGTTTTGGTCCCATAGATAGAAACTTCTATGTTGACAATGTGAGATATGTCACTGCTGGCATAGAAGTCACCATCTCAGTGCTCAGATCCCCTTGTCCCTCTGTTTTAACTTGCTTCCATGTGCAAAGCTCCAAGGGCCCTGGATTTTACTAGGTACAGCTCTGAGGTAAGGCTCTTGATGCCCACTGCTTTGCTGTCACTGAGAAGCCACTCTTGATTGCTTTCATCAAGGTCAGAAATCTCTGTTCCTGACCTCAATGTGTCAAGATACACCACTGGCAGGTTGCCATGTTTGCATCTGAATATCACCCATGCTGCCTTTTAGACTACCTGATGTGTATACATTTGCACCTGCTTAGTGCACAGACGGGAGCTCCTCTGCATGCAGGTGGGCTGTCAAAGCTGGGTAGCTGCTTAGTGTGCTCTGAGGTGACCAGCATTAACAAGGCCTAGGAGGAAGTACGAAGTGAGAAGGCAAAATGAGAAGGCCATAACAGATGAAGCATAAGCAGGAATTTTTCCTCTGCTCCTCAGAAAATACTCCTCCAGGTATCTGAGTGATCTTGCCTCTGTGTGTGTTGGTTTAGAGCAAGGTGGTGGTACAGAGCAGCAGTGTGCATAAAACTTCATCTTTCTGTGGCTTTTAAATCCTGCTAGGCTGCCTGCATGATTTGATGCCATATGGGTATCGCTAGGCTGGATATTCAGTCCTGGCACTGAGTTCTTAGTTGAGCTGTTTCTGAGGCAGATTTGTTGCTGTGAAATACCTAGCCTGTTTTCTGCAGAAATACCTCTGTGCCCCTGTTAAATACATTTGGAGTGATAATGGTGAGATATACTTAAAGATTCTGCAGGAGAAGCCAGCTGGTTTTTGTCCACCTGAAAAATAGGTGTGATCTTAAGATCGTTTCCAACTCTAACCATTCCATGATTCTGATTCTATGACGGAGGTGCTTGCAACTCCCCGAAGAAACAACTCTGCCCCATAGGAAGCTGATACGGCTCCACCTGCTGGTTCCAGGCTGGTTTCAGGCCAGGCAGCTGGTTTCTGGGGGAAATTGCAAAAGCACAATTGTTTTGCAAGCACCCTTTTCCTCCCACCCAAAAAGCCCTGAACAACAAGTGCACACACACAGACAAAAAAACAACAACAACAACAGCAACAACAAACAAATAAAAAAAAGCAGACATGTTCCTAAAAATAAGCAATGAAAAATTGCATAAAAAGGGAATATTATTTATGCCTGCCAATCAGGGATTATGGAAGTAAAATGTATCAGAAGGAATGAAATAGTTTGAATAAGTTACTGGTGCTTAATAGTTCCAGGCTTAACTTGCAATGAAAATGTGGACAGATAAAAATTCTGTTCTTTCGGGTGACAATAGCAGGATTTCTGACTACAAAATGGCTTTAAAAATAAAATAACAAAAATAAGTAAATAAAAGTGTCTTTTTCCAGAGACAAAGCTAATTGCAATTCTTCCATGGGAATTACTAATTTTGGGGATATATGGAAAGAATGCAAGGGAATTTGTCTCTGAATTAATGTCTGTTTTGAAAGACCTGATTATCTGCAGTCAAATTGCTTGTTAAAGATTCACTGACAGATTATTCTAACTTTTGGGTGGATAAGCTAAACACATCCATTCTCAGTTACCATGTAAAGCCAACTGCTCTCTAAAAGCTTATTACAATTTCTAGGGCTTGTGAAAATGCTGATTATGGTGATTGCTATCCAAATGTCTTTCCATTTACTAATAAAACAGTGTGATAAATTTCTAGCACAGTTCCCATCTGTTCAACACTGAGATTGGACAGATGAGATTGGGAGTTCTACTTCTATTTGGCTTTAGTAAAGACTTAGACATTGCTTTCAAAAACTGTCTAAATGCCAATGATGTATTTTCCACTCTCTTTTCCAGTTTCTGTGGGACATAATAGGGTGTGCAAAGAAGGGAACTCTTACAGGTAAAGAAGATCAGTTTCAGGACTGCAGATTCAGATTCTTGGTCTGTCACAGATTTCCTGTGGTATCTTATTCAGGAATAAGGAACTGCAATATTTGCTGCTGGTGGTGACCAGCGTTTCCTTGAGAAGAAAGCTTCTTGGAAGCATTGAATTGTTACGCACTTGGCTGCAGCAAGCATAACAACAGTAGTGTAAGAAGCATGGTAGGGTTGACTATTCTCCTTTGAACAATGACAAAGTGACTTCAGGCTGTAATTGCAGAAAAAAAAACCAGCAGCTTTGAAGGAATGGAACTTCTGTATTGGTAAGCCTGGATATGACTTTGCTACTGCTCCCTGGAGGGCAGGCTTTTCTTTCTGGAGTCCTTTCCTTTCATTTTTGCTTTTAGACCTCCTTTTAAATAAGTGCTGCCAAGACATTCCTGCATAGTTGCCCAGCATGAAGGCTGACTATATCATCAGCTCTATTTATATTTGGTGGAATTAAATTGAGCATAGTCCTTGTGAATGCATAGGACAGAAGAGTATTCAGCTTTATTTATTTGAAAAATCTGTGGTAGGAACTAGCAGGGGTAGTTGGATCATTTTATTTGTAAGTCTCATATACTATCTTGGAAAGAAGGACACAGATTTAACAGCTATAAGGCTTCCCACTTGGTCTTTATCCCTGGTGCCTTGCCCATGTACTTTTGAGGCTAATACATGTGGTTTGGCTGTATTACTATATGGCCCTCCTGTTTACTGGGGCTGCAGTTGCCTTGAGGTAATGTGAAGAAAGTATTGACATATGATGATACTTAGTAAGTATACTTCTAAGTATCTAAGTGACACATTTTGTTAGATCCCTGACTTTACATGAATAAAAGCTTGAGACTGCCTTAAATGATCTGTGGACAGATCTCACCCTAACACTGCAAACTATTCTCTGGAGCATGTGTGGTGCATCTGCAGGTAGTGCCCCTAAGAAGAGGCTTGGCCCTGCTTCCACATCCCAGCTGCCCCAGAGCTACATGGTTTGGTGCCCTACCTTCTTCACCAAAGGACTTTCAGACTATTTGTCTCCCTGGCACCGCCCAGCACTGCAGCCTCAAATAATTCCAGGGGCATCTAAGGTACTACCATAGTATAATTACAGATTACCGGTCTTTGGTAGGCTCTTCAGCAAGAACTGAGTCAAGTGGTGCCTGATGTGGTAATGCTCTGTGTGTCTGTGCTGTCCTGCATCCTCCATTCACCTCTACTGCAGCTGCCTCCTGCCTCAAGTCATCACAAGGGCAAAACATGACTAGCACCAACATGGGATTAATTTAAGGGAGAAACAGTGAATAAATCTTTTTTTCATACATCTAAAATATATCTAAGAGGTTTCAGAGGCAAAATAATAGTCTATCAGATTGGAAGCTGCTGTGATGGCCAGTAGTAGATGCTGAGGGAAGGAGATGACAAAGGTATGCGATGTCATATGTTCTCAAAAAGCCCCCTTGCCTCCTTGTCAATGTCTGAAGTGCATCCTGGAGGAGACTGTATCTTTGCATTTAATAGGTCTTATAGGCTTTCCTTCCCTAGATTTGCCTGACTGCTTTTTGAAGCCGCATACATTTTTTGCTTCTGCAACACCCTTTGACAAGCTCTGTTTCATGTCCTAGAATCACAGAATCATAGAATCATATGAAAAGTGGGGGTTTGCATACATGAAGAGAAAAACACCATGCAGTATTTACACATCATAGTTACAGATCACAGGTTTGGTCACCCTCCTGGCCTTTTGATTTCCTGTATGTATGGTGTTAATGGAAAAATTAATGATGGCTACAGGTGGAAGATGGGTTTTGGAAGGATTTCTTGCCATGACTTGGAGCTACAGAACTGTGTGAGTCTTGTAAAGTTGCTAGGGCTATGTCAATGAAATAATTTATTATGTCTTTCCCCATAACACATACAGCACTTTTTGAAAGGCACCCACAAATTCTCTGTAGCACTCTGGGTTATATTTAAATCATATCCTGTATACCAGATATTGAGTCATCATTTGCTAAAGCAAATAAAACGGTATTCAATCTTTATGTTTCTTTAGCTGTACAGCGTTACAGGTTATTGTTTTACTGTTTCTTAGGTGATTATCTTACCCATACAATATTACACTGAATAAAACTGTTTCTCTTTATAGGAAATTGAGTTTGGAATGAAATTCATATTTACAATTATTATCTAAATCCTTTCAATGACTCAAAATGACACAGCTAATAAAAAAAAACCCAAACCAATCTCCATCAGTAATACATTTACCCCTTGCCTTGAATTTTTGATAATCCTTACTAGGATGCTAGTCTCATAAGTAAAATCTCCTTGGAACTTTTCACACCTCTCTGTTCTCTGTGGTCATATAAATCATGCCAATAAATTTGGCTGGGAAAGCTGAATCTCTACAAAGTACCAACTGACACAGGAATGTCTGTGACATCCAACAGTGCTGGGATTTAATGTACTAACATTTCACCCCAAGGAGTTTGGTCACATCCCTTTAGTGTCTAAGTCTAGTTTCTCAATGGACAGATTTCTGCAGGATGGAAATAATTTTCTGCCAAGTAGTTTGAATCACAACCTGAGGTGAGGGGTTGATCCCTGTTCTAACAATAGGGAAGACGACCATAGTTGATATATCCAACTAAGGGCTGGGATGCAGCAGCAGTGGAACATGAACACAGCTTTCCCTAAAGGCTGGCACTTGTTAACCTTTCTCTTTCTAGATGAAAAGAAAAGTGTACTTACAACTATGCACACAGTCTTCCCCAGCTTTCATATCAACACAGACATTTCAGAGACTTTAAACACTTCACTCTCAGAGAACTTTCCTTTCAACCTGTCCAACTTGAGCCTTGAAGGAAGAGATTTTTCTCTTCAGGAAAGGAATAATGGTGTCATCTCTGCTGGCCTTGTTGACCCCACAAGACTAGAAGAGCTTTTATCAGTACCTCCTCCTGCATGGGAGACCACCTCAATTCAACACAGAGAGAAAATTAAAAGGCTGGACACTGATTTGTTTTGGTTTGCTATTCTTCTTTGTCCTTTCCGTGGATCGGCTTAGTACACCTGGAATATGGCTCTAATAATCTTCAGATGGTGCGTGTAAGCTTGGTTTAGTGTTTAAAAATATTTGGAGCTCTGTGCTTGCAGCAAATTATGTGTAAATGCAGAATGATATTTTCCTTTGGCATTAGAGGATGACATAGGAAGGACTAGGCTAGATCCTGAAGACTTAACCAAACTTCTTCTGCATCAAGTCCTGTGACTTATCGGAACATCTTCCCAAATGGGAACCCAGTCCCAAAGTGAAGGTTTAGTAATTTTAATAATAATCTCTTCATAATTTGTTCCAGTTCAGCAAAATTGTTCTTAAAAACACAGTGTTGTAAATCTCATTGGATCAGAATGACCTTAGGCTTGCAGAGCGTGAGGATTTGGAAACAATTTTTCTAGGTAGTGTAAATATATTTAAAAATATATAATTACATTTTACTGGACATAAAATTTCTAACAATGTGATTCAGACTTGGGTGGAAATCTATCTCAGTTTCAAATTAAACTGTTGAATATTGTGGAGTTAAAATTGCTCATTCATTTGAAAGTTGGTTCTTATTTCTTTCCATATGTGCCTTTTGCTTCCATCCCCACAGTAGGGAAGATGCGAAACTTTTGCATCTATAGATGCAAACATATGAACAGAACAATCTTGCTAAGTATTTCTTCAGTGCAGTACTGCTTCCATGTAGAAACAGAGTCTGACTGCTGACAAATGTTCATGTTTCAGCTTGGAGGAACACACCACAGCTCTAACAAGAATGTGACCCTTTACTGAAGTGTTTGAGTATTTTATAATACAAATGACATTGAATATGGTCAATACTTTGAATGAAGCATGGTAGTCAATACTCGAGGTCCAAAAGTGTTTATAAAATAAGTCAATATCACAGGTCTGCCTAAGAAGTTGTGATCTGCTTGCATGCAATAAGAAAATAAAAATATATAAAACCAAGGTTTAAAGTGCATAGAAATTAATTGAGAAAGTAGCAAGCATATTCAATTTATTAATAAAGTTCACTGACCTCAATATGGATTTAGTATGATGTATTCAATTATTGATTTTGTGCTTTCACAGCAGTTCTTCCTAATGTAAAACAAGGACTCCACTGGGTCACACAGTAGTGGAGTACCACACTTGTCACTTGTTTCTTCTGCTCACTCAGTCACGCTTAGCATACACATGGCTTGTTGTATGGAATGACTGTAGTATGCTGTCTTTTATAGCTGCGATTTAGCAGGGTGAGTGGCAGCTCTCTTGAATTCAAGCTGTGAGACTGACAACTTTACATCACAAGGTGACACTTACTTGATCTGATTTCGTTTGTAGCTGTGTCCTTGAGCTTGTATTTTCCCCTTTCTTTTTCTTTCCCTTCCTATAAAATAATTTTTATACCTGCTGTGCAGCCATAACAGAGATGTGAATGGATAACATTAGTGACAGGAGCCTCAGTCATTCATTCCAGACCAGATGCAGGGTGACCAGCTGTATGAACCCACTCTTAGGCTATTGATTATGCTGCCCCTCTTATAAAAACTTACTGTCTCATCACAGGCTGCTCTGCCCTCAGTCTCATGTTGCTCATAGAATCATAGAATCATAGAATCACCTAGGTTGGAAAAGACCTTTAAGGTCTTCAAGTCAAACCATTACCCCAGGACTGCCAAGTCCACCATTAAACCGTGTCACTGAGGGCCTCATCTGCACAGTTTTTGAGCACTTCTAGTGATTCCATCACTTACCTGGGCAGCCTGTTCCAATGCCTGGCCATCCTTTCTGTGAAGCAATTTTTCCTAATATATGCTGATAGATGATGGAGAGTAGCTTAGTAAGCTCCTCTGCCAGATCCTTCAGCTGTCTTGGACATAACCCATCCGGCCCCATAGACTTGTGTACGTCTAAATGGAGCAGGAGGTCACTAACCATTTCTTCCTGAATCTATAGGGATTTCAATCAGCTCCCCATCTCTGTCATCCAACTCAGGGAGCTGAGTACCTTGAGAATGGCCGGTGTGACTAGTAAGGACTGAGGCAAAAGCAGCATTAAGTACCTTAGCCTTTTCCTCATCCTCAGTCACTAGGTTTCCCCTAGTAATCAGTAGAGGATGTACTTCTTTGCCATCCAATTATTGCTAATATATTTGAAAAATTACTGTTTATTATCTTTTATGGCAGTGTCCAGATTTAGTTTCATCTGTACCTTTACCTTTCTAACTTTCTCTCTACATAACAATATCCTTGCACATTTCAGGGGGTGACATTCTATTCTTCCATAGGTGATAAATTCTCTTTCTTTTTCCTTAGATCCAGCACTATGTCACTGCTCATCCAGACTGGTTTTCTTTCCTGCTGGTTTGATTTTTGGCACATAGGGTCCATCTGTTCCTGTGCCTTAAGGATTTCATTCTTGAAGAGTGTCCAGCCTTCCTGGACCCCTTTGTGCTTGAGTAATGTTTCCCAAGGAAATCTGCCAACCAGCGTTCTAAACAGGCTAAAGTCAGCTGACTTCTCCAAGGATTAAAAATTCAATCATTTCATGATCGCTTTACCCAAGACAGCCTCCAACCATCACATCACTCACAAGTCCTGTTTATGAGCAGCAAATCTAGTCAGGCATCTCACCTAGCTGGTTCACTAACCAGCAGGGTTAGGAAGTTATCTTCTACACCCTCCAAGAACCTCCTGGATTCTTTCTTCTCATGCTACCCAACAGAAGAAGCAACACAAAGAGACTCTTTTTCAAACTGCTCTTTCATTCATTTAGATCTCAGATCCATCAAAAAACGCTGCAACAGGTATAGTACCTGTTTCTTCTTGGGCTTGGCCTACTGACATGGGTTGTCATACAAGTTTTATAATAGAAATATTCATATCTGTAAAAATTTAGACATTTGTGCATGATTTATAATTAAATAAGACATAGCAAGCAATGCATTATAGTGCAGTAACAGCTGTTCCCACTGTCATGCATTACCAAGATGACAAACTGGAAGCTGTAACATCCGTCACACTCTCTCATCTGTAAAACTGTTGGTCATCATTATCATGACTGGATGCAACTCAAATACTAAATGAAATACATTAAGGACTATCTTTTCTGTAACACAGAAGATGTTTTCCACAGGAAATTCTGCGAAAGTTCAGAAATTCATATACTGGCATTTGGAGAAAGGTTGGACACTGAAGCCTTTTCTTTTTCAATTTCCAGAGATAATAAATTAATTTTAATCAAATCAGTTAGAAGAACTCAAACAAAGAAGCAGTCTATATTTTCCCTTAATCATTATATTAAAACTCAGAATAAAGACTAGGTAAGTATTTGTACTATGGCAGTTATTATCACGGCTGATTATGATATGTTACAGTGATATGTGGCAGTGTCTCCCTGCACCTCAACTACAAAAAAGGACAAGCAGATTTTTAGGCTAATTTGCTTGATAAATAAACTGAGGGAGCCAGATATCTTGAATGAAATAAATGCCACAAAATTGAATGAAACTGCTTCTGCTTTGTCCAGTTGCTCGAAATCTGCTGGCCAAGCCCCAGCCTAGGCTACCTCAGCCCTCTTCTAAATTATGGGTGAAGCAGGTGTGGTCTTCATCACACTGATGAGATGCTTTCTGTTGTGTAGAAGAAAGGAGAGAAGAGGATCCATGATGAAGGCAGTAGCTGGCTTTCTTAGAGGTTCCACTAGATACTGGTAAATGCTCAGGTCAGGAAACTACTAAAGACCTCCCAGGATGGGTCGTTTTTTAAGAGCAGGTCCATCAGTGTTGTGTTAGCCTGAATGATGAGATCAGAGGAGGAACTTCTTTAACAACATTGTGAAAAGCCTTGTATGCCCAAGGGCATAATATTCTGAGAAGTCATAAAAGCACTCCACACAGAACTTTAAAAGGAAAGTAGAGCTATTTGGGTGTTAGATATATATTGTAATGCTACAGTTCAGAATTGTACTTATATCTGTGTTTAAGCACTGGGTGCAGATTCAAGAGTTTTGGTGTCTGGGGGATCAACATGTTGTCCATGAGCCAGCAATGTGTCCTTGTGGCCAAGAAGGCCAACCGTATCCTGAGGTGCATTAGGAAGAGCACTGCCAGCCCACTGAGGAAGGTGATCTTGGTGAGGCTTCACTTGGAGTACTGCACCCAGGTCTGGGCCCCCCAGTACAATAGAAAGATAGAGCTCCTGGACCAAGTCCATCAAAGCACTACTGGAATGATTAAGGGTCTGGACACCTCTCATATGAGGAACAACTGATGAAACTGGGCCTGTTCAGCCTGGAGAAAAGAAGACTCGGGGAGGGATCTGATCAATGTGTATAAGTATATGAAGGAAGAGTGTCAAGAGGATGAGGTAAGACTCTTCTTGGTGGTGCCCAGCAATAGGATGAGATGCAACAGGTATAAACTAAAACACAGGAAGTTCTACCTGAATATGAGGAACAACTTCTTTACTTTGAGGGTGACTGAGCACCCAATGGATTGCCTAGAGAGGCTGTGGAGTCTCCTTCCCTGGAGATACGCAAGAGCTGTCTGGACAAAATCCTGACCAATATGCTATAAGTTACCCTGCTTGAGCAGTGAGGTTGGGCTAGATGATCCCCGCTGGTCCCTTCCAACTTAAACCATTCTGTGATTCTGTGAATTGCTGCATCCCTAACGAATTGCAGAGGTCAGTGGGCCATGAACAAAATACCATTGCAAGCAAAGGCATAAATAATTACTCCCCAACCCAGAAGGTAAGTGATTAGTTATTTATTAGTAATCACCCAAGTCTTTGACTCTGCATTTTGTTGGTTTTGTTCTTAAAAAACATGCCAAATCCTAATATTTGCGATACCGGATAATGAAAAATACCTCCTAGTACATAATCTGTGCAAATGCAGTGTGACAGGCAACAGTGAGCATGAACAAAGGCATGATTACACTGGGACTTCTGGTGCATGTGTTCTTCTATGCCTCTTCACTTTACAACAGTTTCATTTAAAACGAACCACCACAACAGAAGTCAGATCAGTTTTTAAACATTATGATGAAGATGAAAAGTCAAAGTTTAAGGTAGAATTAAAATACTAAATTTCAGCATGTTTTGTAGCTACAGTAGATGCATTAATTTGTGCTTTGCTCCAGGCTAGTGCTTTTTGAAAAATGACATGTAATTATATTAACAGTATTAGTCCAGAATTAGATATTTAGATACCTAGATCATACTGAAATCACTGAGAGTTAGATCACAAAATACCCTAAGTATACTGAGCTCTTTCTTACAACGTGTCACTGACATATGGGAGGAAACTATATATAGTGTTTTAGATTACTCATGAGTCACCTCTAACATGCTCAAACTGATCTTAGGTGACAGAAATTGTCCTAGCAGCACTGAAGATAATGGAGTTGTAACAATTTACACTGGTAGACAAACCATCTCACAGATGTTACAGCATAATCTGGCACTTTGAGTTCTATATAGGCACTTAGAGAAGTTGCTTGATTTTCAGAGGTATTGTCACTGTCCCCGCCTCTGCTGAACTACAAGAGAGGATCTGAAGCTCCAGTCTGCCTTTCAAAATAAGCTCTTTAAGTAGATGTAACATGAGATATTTGTCCCCAAAGTTGAAATTGGTTATAGCTTGATATGTTTTTCTTCGTGAATGTACATACGTGGCATATAGTAGCTCTTCTTAACCTGTGTTAATTTTATTCTGACACCTAAATCATTGCATTTACTGCAGTGATTGAGGATAGATGCATTAACAGCTCTTCAGAGGAAGTAAACATTTCTATGTTTAAATCAAAGCTGCATTAGAACAGGAGATTTTAGTGCTGCTTCTACTACAGTGCACATGGGCTTTTTTGATGGAGAGGTCAATTTTTTGCTCATCAACTGATCAAGAAACAGAGAGGGTAATCACCAAATCTGAGGAGAGCAAGAAGTTTTATTTTAATGAAAGAATGTAAAACCTAAAGGCAGTGTCCTTCATTTCCAGCAATAGGTGTGAGGGCTGGATGCTTTCCAATCAGCACAGGTTGCTGAAAGCAAAAACCACAAAAAAGTATTGGTAAGCACATCACTTTTTGCCTTAAAATCTGCTTATTGACCTTTTTTATTTTCCTCCAAAACTCCACTTTGATTGTAAATGTGGTAATCTTTGAAATTAAATTTCAGGAAAAGCCTGGAAAGGCAAGAAATTTTACTTTTTCTTGTGAAGAACTTTGGTTATCATTGCCTGGCTGGGTTTCCTATATCTCCTGTCCACTGCAAGTCCATTTTGAGGGAAGTATGCTATTTGTATGAGTTGTATGCTATTTGAAATATTTCTTCTCAAAAGTTTGGAAAGACCTAGCTCTCTTTAAAAATGAGACCTTTCTGGAGATTTTCCCTGTACCATTTGAAAGCATCACTCACTGTTGGTTAACACACAGAAAGAATGTTTCGTTCCCACCACGGGGTGCACACATATATGGGTTTGTGGAATTACCAGTAATAATTTTGCCCTTATAAGCTATAAGTTAGAGAACACTTTCTCAGAAGCTATGGTGGGCTCCTTGGATTTGCTGTCTTGTCCCACTTGTTTGCATTTGCAGCGTCTTCATGGACTATCTTTGAACTCCAGGCTCTAGAGAGAGCACCCCGATGCAGTCATGCAGCCAGTGATATCACTGAGCTTTAACGAACATTTCACATTTGTAGCCTGGCTGAGACCAGAAAATATCTTGCAGTTGCAGTGGATGCTTGGTTTTTCATAGAGAAAGGGAACTCTGAAAGTCTCTGGTCTAAACCCTCATCTCAAAGGAGAGCCAATTTTCAAAGTTAGATTCAACTGCTAGATTACTATATGTAAGTGTACTGACATATAAGTGGGCAGGTTGAGTGGTTTGTACAGCTGAAGTAAATACTATCAAAGAGAACTCAAGTTTGAAGAGGGTCATGTGTGTCCCCATGAAGACTGACTTCATTAGGTCAAGAAGTGTGGAGTTAGCAAAGTCTTGTTTGGAGCGTTGCTGCATGATGCTCTGAATAAAAAACCATGCAACCAGCTGTCAACATGTGAATTACACTGTTGCATAATTCAGAGAATTTAAACTTTTGGAGAGAATCCATAAGATATAAGTCGTTAACCTATTCAGGTGTTGTGACTGACTACACCCTCAGGAGTAGAATGTGACTCATGGAAGAAAGCCCCACAATGGAATGATACTCAGTGGAGATGTTAAATTGATATTAAACATCACATCACCACACGTGGAATATCTAAAAGAACCTTGTCAGAAAGTACTGGGTTCTGAGAGGTGCTTTTAAGTATAGGATGCTAACTGCCTAAAGGTTACATCATCTGATTGTGAAAAGCACCACCCCAGTCAAGGTTTGACAGCATGAAAACCAGTTGGCTCAAGCCCAAAACACACTGTGCAATAAAAGCAAAGGAGGTAAGCTGAAATCTGGTGACCAAATATGCTCATTTACTTCACAAAACCAACCAAAAGCACCTCCCTAGGAAGCAGCCAGACCTGGGAATTGCAAGCATGCTTGCAATGGTGCATAAATCAAGGCTAAAGCCTGAATCTTCTGTGCTAATCAGAAAAGACTTGAAAATGTTTATTCTCATTCCCAATTATAGATTATCTGGTTTAAGCTGATAAAAGAATTAGAAATACCAAATATCTAAAGGGCTGTTTTGATGTCATTCCTGACCCATTGCCGTGTAGAATTCTGTAACTGCTAGTGATGTAGGGCATTTCTTCTGGTGAGTAATGAGGTATTTATCTTTCCTGAGGGGAAAAATAGGAAAAAAAAAAAGAAGTTGTACTGTTAGTCAATTATATAGTGCCATATTGGTCATAAACTGAATCTTTACAACAAATTAATTAGAAGAAAAGAGAATTATGCCACAAATTTTGCATCTAAAAGACGCTTTGTTCTGGCCAACATTGTTCATAAATCAGACTCCCATCACTAAGTGTACAAAACAGCTTGACTCCACAAATGGTAGAGCTGAGTCAGCACATGTTTATGAATAGAATAGAACAGAATATTCTTTACTCACAAATATCAAATCTAGGAGGGCATCTTTCCTATTTAGCTCACTGAGTACTTGTGACAAGAAGTTATCTCCTACACACATCAAGAATTTCAAAGATCTGCTCCTCACAGCAGTATGATATTCCTAGTTCATATCTCGGAAGTTGTAATCTCCCATAAGGACAAGGAATACCCATCCAGAGATGTCGACATGGGAGTCGTGGACAACGCAGAGACGATCAATGTGATCAAGTGATTGCCATTTATTGAGCATCAGACATGATCTTTTATACACAAATCCACATATTGATTATACGCTGATTGGTTAACATGCCTTGCCAACAAGCTTCTGATTGGGCTTTACACAAAATTGCTTAATACAAGTTACAACAGCTACTTATGTTTAGCACTAACCTCAACATCCTTACACAGCAGTTTTACATCCTGTTTTTTGTTCTTAACATCGCTAACATTGCAATTTCATTTCCCCCACTGCTATCCCTGGATAATCTCCCCTCTGGCCTAGTATTTTTCCACTTACAGAGAAGCTCTACTTATGTTAACTGAGAAGCCCAACTCATGCTAACTATATCCATACAACACAGAGATTTCTCTTAATGGCTTATAGAAGAACTCATCAGTGCTTACATCCTGGCTGGGTAATCAATAGTATATATTCACTACAACGTGTCCTTTGCTTTCCATCCCTCTAGTCTTCACCCAGAGGCTCACAACCACATCATCACTAGCTGTAAGGGCTGTACAATCAAATCTCTCCCTTACATGTAGTGCGATACCTCCACTTTGCTTGCCCTGCCTATCTCCAGAACAGCCTGTAGCCCTTCACGCTAGCACCCCAATTGTGAGTTTCATTTCCTTAAGTCTCACTAATACCAATGATATTGTAGCTCTGGGAGCTGCCCAGTGCTTTCAGTTTATCCTGTTTGGATGTGTATAAGCCTGTGCATTGGAGTATAAGCATTTCAGGTATGATATTGAGCCCTTCGTCCTCCCGGAACCATGTAAATATTACAAATAGCATTGCCACCCTCAGA
Source organism: Pezoporus wallicus (assembly GCF_028554395.1). NCBI lineage: Eukaryota > Metazoa > Chordata > Aves > Psittaciformes > Psittacidae > Pezoporus > Pezoporus wallicus. The sequence continues at coordinate 3,417,855 of NW_026638501.1, forward strand.
CAATGCCATGCCAACCCCTGATTTATCTACTGCAATTTTGTTGGTATTCTCTTTTCTCATAAGCTCTAGTTTAGAGCTGTCTTGATCAGTCCCCCCCAAGCTTACACCCAAAGGCCTCTTTTCATTGCTGAGAGGTGGATCCTGTCAGACCCCAGCAGATCTTGTGACTCAGAGGCTTATCCATGGTTTAAGAAACCCAAAGTTTTGGTAGAGGCACGAGTCCTGGAGCCAGGTTTAGATATTCTGGTGTCATCTATTTCTTCCAAAACCTCCCCTGTTACCAGGCAGACTGAGGAAAACTGCCCTTAATTCTAATTATTTAGCATTCTTCACAGGGCTTTGAAATGTATTTTGATCTACCTCAGCCTTTTTACTGTGACTGATCAACCCCAGTCTTTTTATTGTGACTTCATTAGTACCTACTAGACAGAAGATTGTACTGGGCTCTTTAGTCTTGTGGTGACATCCCTGATTTGGGCCACAGAGAGGCAGAAAATCTCCCTGAAAAGAGGGTCTGGTTTGCAAATAGGTGTTTTGATTGCAGGATGGGAGGGAATCACCAGTGACTGTACCTTGCCATTGTTTCTTCTTGGCACTGGACTTAATGATAGTTTTGTTGTGAGGGGTTGGTCTCACTGACCTTGGCAAGAGTGCTTGCAGAAGTTCTTCTTTTATCTCATTATGTGCTTTGTCTACTTTACCCAGGGCCTCATACCTATTCTGTAATCCTAACAGGGTAAGGAGGGATCTCTCTTACTCTTGCATGTTGTAACCTTCACTCTTGCATGTTGTAACCTTCTTCCACCCTTCGTTATACCTTGTAAAGCTGCCTTCCTCTTGGTACAAAGTAGATCCTGGACCTGCCTCCACAGTCATCATGCTGAGTTGGTTTCCATGCATCACAGATGGCAAAGTATGGCTCTATTGATCAGTCTCCCTCTCAGACTCCCTAGTACTCCCCATTCTGCCACCTCCTCCTACAGCTTCGCCACCAAGCAGAGCAGATCATCAGTCATGTCCTAAATAGTCAAAGCAATGTTAATAACAGTGTTATTGTAATCACCAAGTGAATATTCTGGGTGAGGACTGTGTAAGGCTCAGATGAATTAAATATACTTCTAAAGGAAACAGAGGCAACAAAGTCCTCCAGTTAAGATTTTTGTGTCTTCACAATTGTTGTCTGCTTGGTCTGAGGAGACATCTGAGTATTCTTACACTCACAAAAAGGATAATTAAGTAATAATTACATCTGCTGCAGAGTATATGGTGGGAGGTGGGAGATAAACAGCTTGTGAATCAATAAAGCATGAGGCTGCAGGCTGTTATTTATTGATTTATGACCCACTTAGCTCCAAGTTTACTCCACAACTAATGCAATTATACCTTCTGGATTATACTTCATTTAAGAGGGATGGAAAGTATACCGTTTCATCTGAGGAAACATGCTGTCTGCATTAATGGTACTTCTCAGAGTTAGATATTGCTTTTTTGCTACATATATTTTGGTCGGATGTGACATTCAAAATCTAATGTGCTGTCTGCTTGACTTCAGATTAAAAAGCCCTAACAAGCCACACTGCAAAAAAATTACAGAGCAAATCTGTTACAATCCATCAAATCATGTCACCAACCTTGGTCTATGCTGATTTAAAACATCACAGAACAACATTACTTACACCAATAGCAACCAATGTAGCCTGCGAGAGTTAGTGGCCTTTTCAACCTGTGAACAATACAAGGTACAAATGCCAGGACTTCAATACTATCAAACACTAAACAAGTATGTGGCAAGCATCCTGCTTGCTGGGGTGTATCTGAAGTAGATGTGCCTTAAAGCACTTCTCAAATGACTTGCATCCAACAGTTTCATGTTGAATCTTCAGGTCTAGCAAGACCATACTGGAAGAGAAAATGGTTGCGTGTGAAGAAGGGAAACTTCCAACCAGCTCCACTGAGCAGCAAATGGGTGGGGCCCCTTGACTTTCTTTTCATCCTTTTGCTTTGTTTTTTCCAGGATAGTTGCCAAGAGCACACAGAGGAGAGTCCTCTGGTGTATGCAAGTAGCTTGCTTTGAGACGAACTCATCTGCAGGAAGAACACGTCTCAGCTGCAGGAGGGAGAAAAGAGTGGTATACCGGCACATGTCCATCCAGGCACAGTCTCATACTGGATCCCACTTACATTCCTTCTTTATGTTGTCGTGTGCATCTAATGTCTTACAATCATCTCCTCTGGAGCTGAAGGCCATGGAACATTTATTCTTAATGCTGTAAAAAAAAGATCATTAGCAGGGCACTAAAAGTCACAGCTAAATCACTCTGATTCTCATGCAGGTAATTCATTTCAGCAAGCATGTTCCCTTGAAGGATAAAAAAAATTATTCTCCTTCCTTCACAAGCCTAACCCTTCAGCTGTGTCTCTATAAATCCGTAACATTGTTGATTTGTGACCTCCATCTATAGCTGTTAGTAGGATAATTTCCCTCACCAGTATCCTGAACCTACTAGATGCCAAGAGTCTCCTTGCAAAGTGCTGAAAGCCACACACAGCTTCGTTGTGATTGCCTTCTTCTGACAGAGTAGAGTTTCCAAGGTGCCTAAAAGAATGATAAACTCTTCAGAATGCATCAAGACATGAACATCATCCAGTGGAAATGATGTCAGAATAATTCAAATATCTACCCAGTGGCGACACAGAAAATCACAGACATTTCATAAACTTCAGTTTCTTTTCCAATTGGCCTCTTCAATTTGCTCATTGAAAAACATTTGCTAAGCCTTTTTAACAATGGAAACTGCCTTGTAAAACTCAAGAAGTTTTTTTAATGACTATGAATTCATAAATAAAATCTATTGTAGTTGGATTCCCCTTAACCCCTGGGAACATCAAGTCCAATGAATGGAAAAAGTCCATAGGACTCCACTTCCAGGCATGAGCATCTCCAAGCCCTATTGTGTTCATCTCATCAAAACACAGCCACATTTCTGTTTCCAACAAGCAAGGGAGCAATAGTGCTTGTGAAGAATGTGCTTGCACACTGGCTGTTGTTTTATATCAAGAAGCTGCTTTTTCAAGGTATGTGGAATACTCAACTGACAGCTTTTGTGGAGATGGAAAAGGAAGGGCAGTGACTTAATCCACTGCTACCTCTGGTGCATAATGGTGGGATATAAATGAATGTTGGGGTCCAAGTTTGAGGCACTCATTCAGAGTTCAGGATGTCCTTGAGAATAACTGTCTCTGAGAGACAAGGGAGCACTTTATAAAGTACATCTGGTTATATTTCAGATAGCCCTGCTGTAATGAAAAGACCAGGTGGGATCTCTGGGAACAGTTTTTGTTATTGTTATTATTTTATGAATTTAGATGACTTTCTGGAATTGTGATGACTGTGCTGAGTGCCTGGTTTGGTATGTTAGGGCTATGGAGTAGCTCTTGGTGGATCATCACCTTCCATTATTTGGCCATCTTGCCAGCATGCTTGTTGCTCAATTCCCTTTGCTGCCTTCTCAGAGCAATGCTAAGAAGCTATGACTCAGGCCAAATATCTCAATGGACAATCCAGACAAGACTTCCCTACTCATCCCTCTCTATGGGCTACCCAAACTTCAGGTGGAAAGTCTTGGACCTTCACAGACACCATGAGTCCCTCTGCAGCCCTCCTTAAGGCCAGATGGCTAGTAGGAGTTGGTGGGAGAAGAACATGAAAAAGGCAGTGGCAGTGTTTTGTCCACAGACTATCAGACAGGCCAAGTGAATTCTGTTAATTTACTGGTAACACAGAGAAAGAAAAAGTTAGCAGTGCACCTTCAGACCTGAGTACAACTGGTGTGAATTGGCATAGCTTGCCAGAAATGCCTTTCTCTTGTTTTGGATCATGACACCAGTTAGTGGAGCCTGGTTTTACCAAAAGACTTTGTGGCTCTCCAGACCTTATTAATGTTTTTTAATCTCATTTTTATGTTAGGAGAGGGCATTTTTGTTTCCTTTTTTTCAGCATTTAAAATGTGTTATTAAACATCTAGGAACACAATTGTCACACCTCAAGCACGCAGGAGATGTACCAGGATTTTGCTTCTGTATCTTCCTTTACAATACTTATAATGAACCAGTTCATTTGAAAAATGCTCAAGATAAGATAGCTGCTGTCCTGCTGTACTGAGGAATGTCAAGCCTTTGGTTAATGCAGAAAGCAGTTCTTCTGCGTCTTGCTGAGTAATGTTACCCTACAGGCAGCAGGAAGGTGCTCTTCTTAAACATTTGGACTGAAGATATTGAGGAGGAAGAGGAGGAAGAAGAAGGTATTTAAAATGGATATCTTTACTCCCCTGCCTGAGTCATCTGTTAAGTATGTCACTAAGCTCCCGAGCAAGGAAGTAAATTGGTGAGATTGGATCCATATAGTTCATTTTTTATGAATCAGGTAAAGGGACTTTATCCTTGGGGCTGCAGAGGAAGATGCAAAACATTTTGTTCCCTGACACATGGTACCTGAGGCTGTCTGTGTTAAAAAGGAGTCTGTGTTAAAAAGGAGTTTGTGCCACTGAAGCCGTGTACTCTCCCCCAGTGTTGCCTTGCTGCTGCAGCTATGTCTCTAGTCCTGCTGGAAGGTCTAATTTAAAACCTCATTTTGAAAAGATATAAAGTCAGACCTGTTAGTGACATGCCCTTGGTGCTATAAAGAGTTTGTAAATTTATTTTATTTTATTTTCCTTTTACTCTTCCTATGTGCAGGGCAGAGGAGTCCTTACAACCTGAATTATGATATAATGACAGCAGGCCCTACATTTTTAACATGACATAATTATACTAAGTTTAGTGGTGTTGTGGTTAAATTATTTTATTCAATGCCTAAAACAATGTCTACTCATTGCCATTAAAAATGGAGAATAAACCCAGAACAACTCCATGGCACCACAAGTAAATAAAGCCGCTTGTTACAAGTTTTTTTCATCTTAGCAGAGACAGTAGTCTGAGAGCAGATTTTTAGGGGCAGAGGGCAGTTGAAAAATATGGCGATGCAAACATATTTCATCACACTTAAATAATTATTTGCTGACAATAGTACGCCATTTATTAATTTTATTTTTTTTTCTTGTGCATTCAACTGCGCTTACTCCAGCCAAATTGTCAAAGCTTATTGTCTGAAAAGGCTGAGTGCCTTTAACTTTCAACACAAAGAGTCTTTATCCAAAATGCTAACTAAGTGATACAGTGAAACGGTTGACAAACAAAACAAAACTTAAATCAGTCTGACTGAAAAAAAGCTCTTTGACCTCAATCATGTTTTCTCTTACACAGTTGTTCAGAAATTGTCATTTCACATACACTCTAGTCAGCACACATAATTTTGTTCATGTACCTCAAATTCCTGGAAAAAACTATAAAAAGAAAAAGAAAACCAGCTTTTGATAGTTGAGAAATATCATGAGGAAACAAAAACAAATGCAAAAAAAGAGGTCTAGGTTTTTTTTTCCCCCTTTTAGAAGTCACCTTGAAGAGATCAAAATTGCAAACAGCAGCAAACATACATCGTTTTTACAGATAAGAAGACGCTGTGCTGTTCCATAACAGTAATCAAAACTAACTTTTCAATGGTACGTAAATCACTACCCATAAAGACAGGATAGCCCAAATTCCTATCTGTACATTAGTACAATCCCTAATGGACATACATGACCCAGAAATACTGTCATCACTCTATGGCTGGGCATTTGATAGGATAAAAGAAAATAAAATCTAAAGCTTTATATACAGGTAAGTATGAAAGGAAGGAATGTATTCCTCAGCACAGCACAGTTACAGGCTGTAATCAGAGAACACTGCTAGAAGTTACAATTGTTGAGTTAACCTCATTCAGTGCACAAACTTATGTCTTTGGTTTCTGAAACAGGAAAAGCAGTTTGTGTGAAGGACTTTTTTTGGGAAAAAAAAAATCATTCCTTGCTGCCAGATGGATAAACTGAAGCTGGAAACACAGCATATTCTTCTTCCTTCAGAACCCACAAACATTCAAAGGCCTACTCATATCCAGACTCCTGCCCAGCAGGGTATCATCTTCAAAGTTGAAGCCCTTTAGAATAGCACAGGCCTTTTTTTCTTTTCCCCTTATCCTTTCAGACTGATCAGGAATTATGCACACATTTGCAAAAAAGTCTAGAGTAAGTCTTCTTACTCTTCCCTTTCTGATTTATTTATAGGTTTCTCTCCAGAAGTCACAGGTCCTGCCAGAAACATGCTCCAGGGCAGGGTCTCCATGGGGTCACAGTTTCCTTCAGGATGCATAGGATCTTCCATGGGCTGCAGGTGGGTATCTGCTCTACCATGGACCTGCATAGGCTGCAGGGGCACATTCTACCTCACCATGATCTGCACCATGGTCTGCAGGAGAATCTCTGCATCAGCCCTGGAGTGCCTCCTTCCCTCCTTCTGCACTGGCCTTCATGTCTGCAAAGTTTTTTCTCCACATATTCTCACTCTTCTTTCTCATAGCTGCTGTTGCACATCAGTCTTTACTCTTTCTTGAATACATTATCACAGAGGTGCTACCAGCATCACCAATGGGCTACTCTTCGGCCAGTGGTGGGTCTATCTTTGAGCCAGCTGCTATTAGCTCTGTCACACATAGGAACAGCTTCTGGTGTCTTCTCACAGAAGTCACCTTTGCAGGCCCCCCAGCTACCAAGACCTTGTCACATAAACCCAAAACATGCATTTAGGTTAATACGGGCAGCAACGGTCCCCTCCTCTGTGCAGACATGAAACACACACAAGGCAGGTCCTTAATTCCCCAAAGTCAAAATTGCCATGAGACATAGTGCATGTGAACTCTGGTCTTGAGTTCATAGCCCTTTACTCCTCATCAGGCTAGAGAAGTGCAGCCAGTACTCTGTCCTAGACAAAACTAGGACAATAAGTTAGCATGATTATTTTGAGCTATGTATGCTTCAAAATGAAATTATATTTGAAAACAATCTGTTTTGCCAGTTAAAAAAACAGCAAGCATTACAATTTGAAAATTCCAGAATTCTGAATTTTCAGGACTTAAGCTTTTAGCTTTTTTTTGACCTAAACTGAAATTACACTAACTAACCTTTTAATGGAGAATGTTTTCACATGTCTGTGTTTTCCAAAGGAAAACTATATTTTTGAGAAATACCCTTCCAGCTGGTTCATCTGACTAAAATGCAAGTATTTCCACAAACTTCAGGTGAACACAGCTGGTTTTCTGAGAAGATACCAAGATAAATATCTGCAGGGAGATCATCCAATATATGTGGATTTTAATAAAGTCATGAAACCCTTTCTACATAATTCATGTCTCAAAATGAGTTCCTGTAGTAATACTCCCAGGTGGACCAGAAAATAGCTGATTGATTGTAACACAGATAGGATAAAGAATTTACAACATACCTTCTGTTCATGCATTTCCAAGTTTGCAAGTGTCCAGTCAGAAATCTAGTCTTGTTGAAGTTCTGTTGTTTATTCACTGCTTTCTCTTGTAATAAATGTAGAACTCATGGAACTATTTTAGATGGAGAGTTCTTGCAAAAAAAAGAGAGCATAAGAACAATGCAAAGATAAACAATCAAAGCAAGTGTCAGCAAAAACTGAAGGAAAGTTATGGGAAGTGTATTTTTGTATTTGTGAAAAAAAAAAAGCTATGGCTGTACATTCTGGCTGGCACAATTTCTGGAAAAAATTGCCAGTTTCTGGAAGGAAGTGGGGCTGTGGAGTATTCTTCGTATCTTGCATGACCTCTCCAGGGACTACAGAGCTGACATTTAGCTTCAGCCTACCAAATCAAATGGTAAGTTAAAAATTTCGTTATAAATATGTCCTCTGGGGGACAGTTCAGCTCTTCAGTGGAATAAAATGCCTTCAAGACAAGTCTGTCTTTCTCCATCACCTACGTAAAGATCTCTGCATGACTGAACTTCCATTCCAAAGCCTTTGGGATGTGTCTAAAATTCCCTGAGCTGAGCTTAGCCTTCAGTTTTTTGCATTGTTATGACTGATTTAATGTATTACAGGACCAAAGATGGTTGCAGAGGCCAAGTTACAGTTCTTTGCTAAAAGATACCACAAACACAGGAAGCTTTTAGCAGTGTGATACCTTACGTTGCTGTTTAGCATATTCACACAGCAAATCAACCCACCGTCCAGGAGTTGCTTTCTGCATAAATGATGTGTGGTGTCTTGACTGGCCAACGTGGCAGTGTTCTAGAATTAATCAAATTCAAAATAATTCCACTCCAAACCTGCCTTCTCCCAGTATTATACAAAACCTTAACTTCTGTCCTTTTCTGCACAGTGTAGGCACAGTCATCATGAGCCCTGTGGCTATGTGGCTATTGGTTGTGCTTACATCAGCAGTCACAAGCTATGGCATCACACAGATAATATATCCAAAGACTAATGAATTCAGAGAACCAAAGTACATGGGTTGAAAATATACACAGAAAGCTTCAGCCTTACCCCAAAGGGCTTGGAGTTGGAAAGGTAGCACACAACACATAACAGCAGGGTGGAGAATAGCCAGCATTTTGCCATGGCTTAGCAGGTAAGTGGCAAACATCTGTAGGATTTAAGGAATCCATCCTCAAGAAGAAGCAGTCATGCTTTTCCTCTTATGTAGCCATTGTCACTAGCAGTATTGGTGCATAGCAGGGGTAAAAGTGACTGCTTTGTAATTTGCCACTGGTTTGAACAAGTTTCTGAAATGCCTGTGGCCTGAGCTATAAGCCTATTCTCAACTGGAAACTAAAAGGTCATTGGATGTGAATCTGTCAATTTCCACAATGGATTCATTTTTCTAACCCAGCTCTCTCAGCTTGGATAGTGCTGCAGATAGCTTGTGAGAAATATATATTATGATGTAAAATACTCGAAAAAGGTGGCTGGGAACCTAGACCTCAAAATTAAAAAAATAACCAACCAAAAACCCAATAAACTCCTGGCCATCCCAGATGTAAGGTATACATCATAGATCTTATTATCAATAATGAAACACACAGCCCAGATAACATAATGCATAAGAAAACATTGGAGGCATCGTTTTGCCCCTAAGGAAAAGAGAGAGAGAGAACAAACAGCATAAATATGTAGGATAGAAGAAATCTCTGAAGGCTTAATATCTCCCTGCTGTGCCTGGGTCAACACACCTCACTCTTTTTCTGTTGTAGGTCTGACTCAATATCCTGTTTCCTGTCCATAGCCCAAGACACTGCAAAGATGAGCAATATGTTTAATTTACTTGTAGGTTTGCATTTATGGCTGCTACTGTCCTACAGTGCCTTGAATCTGGAAAGAATGTGACTATTCTGATCACATTTTTGCTTTGGTAGGAATCAGAGACAGCTATGCTGAAATCCCATCTAGCAAATGGACTCAAGTTAGTAATCTGCATGGTTTGGAACACAATGTAAATGGTCATGAGCTGAACATCATCCTCACATGCTTAAGTATCTGATCAGAATTAACTGTTTTCTTGAAAAGTGCTTCACTTTCTCCATGCCTGCTTCATTAACTCTTGACTCTCTCACTCTCCAGTAACATCCCTGCCCTCTAAGCATGTTAGTTGCATTCACACAACCAAATTCCTGCTGATTTTCATGCTTAGTGATACTGGGAACTCATTTTGCGTGATACAGGTTTTATTCTTGCATTTGTTGCTATACCCATGCTCAGATGTGTACTAGCTCTGCTTTCTGTATGGTACTTCTTTGATTTTCAAGCCATTGAAGACATCCATTGCTTTCATATTTATTAACATTTCCCTTTTATGTGCTAAGGAACTTGCCTTTGTGTGTTTACTACAGGAGCCAAATCACCTACTTTCTTCTTTTTCCTGAGAGACCTTAGTTACCAATTATTTGTGTATGAAATTTGCTTTTTGCTAAATCTAGTGTCTTATCCTTCCCTGTTCAGATTTCTGAATTTCATCACTTTGCAATCATTGTTGTTCAAATTTCCTCTTCCTTTCAGGTTCTCATCTGTCCCTCAGGTCACGCCACGAAAGAAACTATATTAGGAACCCACCAACTGAAAAACATTGCTCTGTAACCTGCTGTTTGTATCCCTAGCAACTGTCTCTTACTTGGTGATATTAGTCTTAATGCATTTATTAAAACCTCCTGTATACCACAGTGAAGGGGATTGCATATGAACTTGCGTAGAAGAAAGTAACAAAGCACATAGTGCCCAGCAATTCTCTTACCTCTGGGAAGCTACCTCTGTCTATGCTTGTGAGGATACCAGACTTTCTGGCTCTATCACCACGTAAAGCAGTCCTCTGCCTCAGGACTAATGGCCAAAAGTTTAACAGCTGTAAATGAGAAATAGGAATTGAGAAGGATGACAAAATGGCAACATTTGTGAAAGAAGCAAACAAGGACAGGAAATGGCTATAAAGAAAAAAAAAAAACCAAAAGGAAAAAGGAACCTGAATGACGTTGGCAAATAACTTAGAAGAAAGAATTTATAAAAGCAAAGCTGTCAGTTTAAGCTGACACTCTTCCACCATGAAGATGTCTTTCTAAAAAGACACTTTAGGAAGTTCTTTGCCTCCCTTCCCTTGCTACCACCGCCACAATGGCTTAGTATATTCCCTTAAGGATTTTGCTGTCCACTGCTATAACATGTCCTTTTGTGACTGCTCTGGATACAGGGCTGCTGAGGTACTCAGGGATTTGGTTTTTAGTTTTTTTTGCGTTTTTGCTGTTAATGACATAGAAAGAAGCATAATTCATCTAAAAATTTTATGTTAAAATACAGCTTGAATGATTAATCACACACAAAAAAAAAATTAAATAGTTATAATTACTTTGGAAGATCAAACTTCCAGCCATGTGCTAGCTGCTAGGACCTCCAACTAGCAAATAGCTGAGACCTGGGGAAAAAAAGATGGCAAGTTTTGACACTTGCAAAAGCCATCAGGAGACTGAAGCCACTAAAAGGCTTGGCTGAAGCATATACTGTGGAACATTAAGGGACTTTTGTGCTACAAGACTTTTTACGTGGAAACCACTTTCAGAGTATTTTTTCGTCTCCTTCCTGTTACAAAAGATAGCTCCTTTTTTCATCTGAGACATTTGCAAAGCAAGGCTGCAAGTGTTTTACTAATTATGAACTGAAAGGACCAATTCTAGCAGCCTGGATCTTCACACAGTCCTCTACACCCTGTCAGGCTCCATGCCAAATGCCTGGCATTGCTAATCATATGCTCTCCTTGTACTCAAATACACTAATATAGCAGCAGGATAACTGTGTAACTCCGCAGTTTGGGGAGGGGCACTGTCAGGTCTCTGTTAGTTTTTAGGTTCATTTCCCTCCATTTGGCACATGAAGAACAAATGTTTTCCAAAATTCATGGTTTTTAACAGATGTAAGGCTTAGTAAAACCATTTTGGTTAGTGGTTCAGGGTTTGTGCCTTGTTCTGCTTCTCAGTAGCTTCATGTTCGAACAAAAATATTTCAGCTGGCAAGCATTTTAAATGTAAGGTTTTGAGGCTCTAGTGATGCTCTGCTTCAAAACTGCAACAGCTTCTGGCCCCATCTTAGCAATTCGTGACACTTGCCAGTTGAAACACCATGACCACACGTTAGCTGCTTGGCTTTCTGAGAGAAAGTCACTGTGCCATTGAAAAATCACCCTTTGAGCACTTGACGTGGATGCTGTTTCTTTTCAAAGTGAAAATGACAGTGTTAATACTTGAAAAGGAACACCCAGCTTCCATATATTTCCCACTGGCAGAAATTAAAGGGGACATTTCTTTGCACTGTAAAAGCTAGAGGTTCTTTTCTCCTGAAGCATGAAGTTATCTCTACCGCTGTCCACTATTGTGCAGTGAGTTACTTTGAAGAGAAGGAAGGAGGATGGTACTGTGTGAGTAAAAATTTTAAAAACATTGTGGCAGAAGATGCAAAATAAAATTATGTATGAAATTTATTTCATAAAAATATTTGGTTCCAAGTGCTTTGTCCCATATCCTCACTTTTGTTAAAATAAATATTCATTAAGGGGAGGGGGACATTTTGTGTTTTCTAGTTGCTGAACAGGAATATTTATTTAGGGTCAGTAAGAGCAGCCCTCTTTCTTAGACACCTTGGATATACCAAGTAAAGCTCCATCTGTGGACTGGTGTCGCATTTGCTTCTATAGAGCTTGACCTGAATGGGCATTTTGGAATTAAATGTTTCTTTTCCCCCTCATCCTGCTAGTCAAGTCTCTTAAAACAAGGGAGTTTCAAAGGAAGAGCTAGGTTGCTAACTATAAGTGGTAAGGATACCTTAGATTAAAAAATAGGTAACTCTTCTTAGCTACTTATGTGTTCTTCAATTTTTTTTTCCATCATGTCTGAATAATTAAGAGACTTCATTAAGAAACTGGAAAATGACAATATATATACTGGGGAGGGGAAGAGAACAGGGGTGAAGGACTGATCAGTTTTTGCAGGAAAAGCAAAAAAAGAAGAAGAGCAAAAGAGAGAGGGCTGCAATGAGAAAGCAAAAACTTGTATTAGAAATCAGTTGTGCCTCTTCTTGACTTGCAGCTGCTTAAAACTGTACACAGTGTTTAAATGTTTCATTTTATTCTATTTAGAACAGGGCAGGAGAGAGAAAGGACAAAAAGGAAATTGAGTTTGGATCCACCTTGGCAAACGCAAAGCAACAACAAGGTGTAAATCCTGACCTCAGAACTGGTGAGCAAGTCCCTTCAAGGTTGTTTGCATAATCATTTGATTTGACAGCAGACACACTGTTCTCTTTTGTAGTTTATTTTAAACTCCACACTTTTTCAGTGGCATTTTAAACTGTTTTTTTCCCACTTTACTTCAAAATTACTTGCACAGAGTCAGCATAAATGTTTGCATTATTTATAAAAAATCCACGGCAAAGACATGTTATCACAAGTCAGGGAGATCTACCGCCAACTCTTTCTTGCTGATAACCAGAGGAGGACTTGGAGGGCCTCTCTGGTCACACCTGTAATTTCCATGGTTCAAGACCATCAGTAAAGAAGAAGAAATATTTTGTCATTCCTAGGAGATATGCTGAAAAGCAGAAGGCATAGGGAAAGAGTTCTTAATTGACTGTTTGAACTGTTTATTTATGGTATTTTTGCACACCCTGCCTCCCTGTCCATTCTTTAGGAGACCAAGTATCTTCAGCAGTTGACAGAGCAGCCACAATACACAAGATTTAAAACCCAAATAATCATTTTTTTCAAGGAACTGTGGAGTCATAAAACCTTGTCTCTTCTTCCTGGGGTGTGCGCAAGAGACAGTGGTTCTTGCTTATAAAAAAACCTATAAAGTAGACAATTCTTTAGTTAAAGTCTTTCTGCTGGCATACATTAGCTATAATATTCAAATTAAGTTCATCTCCCAAGACAGACTAAAGGTTAAATATAGTCTCTGTTTGCTAGAGCTTCTAAACAGGGGCAGAGAGCTAAAGCACTCAAGTTTAAGCTTTAACACTTTCCCTGTCCTTTCTGAATAGATCAAACCCTGCTATGGAACTTTTGTTTACAGGTTTATGTGCAGTCTAGTGAAGAGAGAAACAAAGAAGACATTGTCACCATAAAAGTAAAATCATGATCTTAATCTACGCTAATATCTTTTTATGGGGTAGTGGAATACTGTATTAGTCGAGCCTGGAATTTTGGGTGCCTAAAAATTCAGATAGAAACCTAATGAGATTTTTCAGAAATGCAGTTTTTCAATGGCATTTTGACTCACAGCATCCTCTGAAATTCCCCTTCGGAGCCAATCTATATGCTTAAGCACCCAGCTACCTTAAATACCTGGGTCTTGGAATCTAAACACATCATAGCTACTCTCTCCTTCAAGGCACATGCTAAAGAATGCATCCAGTAGTCATGTGTAACATTTGCCTCCTCAACCCATCAAAATTTCTGAAGCATTGATAAATTTGAGGGAGCAAGAGAGAACTTAAAAATGCAGGAGAAAGTGACTTATGTAAATGCCTAATGTCTTGAGGCCACGAAGGTGCACTTTGCTTTGGCATTGAGTCAACACTGGTTTTGAGACTCTGGCCTGTCATCACCTTCAAGTGGCAAGAAGATATCAATATACACCTGTGTGCCAGATGTGACCTTCTGGGTGAAAACTTGGATTGTGATGAAGTAACAAGGGATTGGCAACCTTTAAGATCAGACAGATGTACTTGAGGAGAAAGATGATAAAAAATTTCTTTCCTACATATCCTCGTGTTCCATTGTGGCAGATACACCTGCCCTGAAAAAAGCCCTGACAAAGACCTGACCAAAGCCCATGGAAGCTTTCCCCCATAGACAGAGCCCAGGAGAGCTTCCTACATGCGCAGCTCTTGTCCCACCCATATGGTGGTGGTTGGTGGGTGGAGGGGGAGGAAGCTGGGTCCTGAGTGCATGGGGAGGATACATGAGCATATTTGACCACAGATCAGATTCTACCAGGGTATAAAATGAGCCCCCTGGGCAGCTGTTTGGAGTTAGTCCTCCTTGGAGAAGTGGGCCTGCAGTAGGGAACTCTCCCCTTGGGTTGGGATGCCGTCCAGGAAGACCCCTTAGGTTGAGAGCCCTCCCTTTTTAGGTGAGCAATTGCACATTTTGAATCATTGGCCATAAAGTTTAAGAATCATCAGTGCAGTGACAAATCCATGTGACCTCTTGAATCTGTAATTAATGTTGGTGAAGCTTTAATTGAGTTTGGACAATACATTTCGTTTAGACTCAATTTATTGGTTCCATGACATTTAAAATGGCTTAGTTGGCAGGACGTTCATAGAGGAATTGTTATGGGGGCAGGGATGTGTCCCTTCTCCCCCATGTGTACAGTCAGCAAAGAAGAAGTGGTTGGATCGAGGAGCAGTTCTAGAGACTCGAACAGAGCTGTAGACATGAGGGAGGTGGTAAAGAGAGTGTGTGCGCCACCCTAGGCACATGCTTGGTACGGGCACAAGCCTATCTCATAAGGAATAATTTGGAGAAGCAGTTGGAGACGGACTGGTAGGAAGAGGAATTGAAAAGAGAAAGAGAGTAAATGTGTTTATTAGAACAAGAAATTGAAATTATACTGGCACAGGAAAAGAAAAAAAATAAATCCCAGTACCGTCTAAATTTGGAAATTGATTGAGGGCACAGACATGGAGGATTGGGATGAGTATATCTGGGGACATTCTGATAAGAGCAGTTCTGAACAGGTGGAGGAGTTGGAGGAAAGGAACATGCAAACTCTTATTAGAATAGATAAGGTCCACAGGGCAGAAACCCCCAAATCACAGTCTGCAAAATTCCCTGGACAGGACCTGAGCTAACTGAACTGCAAACAGATTTTTATGCACGCTGGGTGAACAGAAATTAAGTATTTGTCAAGAGTGTCTCTGATGGGGGCAGATTGGATACTGATAAGTGATGACAAAGTGAGCAGATTTTGGGGTCCAAAAGTGTATTTGAGCAACAGACCAGTGTGAAATCACTCGATAACACCCAAGTGCTTATTGAGCTGGAGGTAGAGCCCGGGAGAGAGACAGCCAGTCACTGAAAGTGAAAGGCCTGTCCAAGCTACAGGAGGGAGTACAAGCAGCTGCTTGCATCCAAACGATATATGTGCACTGAGTACTAATGGCCGCTCCGGTAGATCCCAGCCACCTCAGACTCCTCCTCAGAAGATTACCAGATGCCCTGAAAACATTAGTTCAGTATCTTATGGAGAGAATTCAGGCACAGCTGCCCCATGCACATTTTCACTCGGGTGGAAACGTTATACAATATAGTCGCTCACGGGTGCGGAATGGCCTGGGCCGATTCGGAGGGTGGTGCGGGAGGGAGCAGGAGCATCCAGCCAGCTGGTCACAAACCACAGCCTGGCCTGGCTGCCACCATCCATCAGGATCCGGAACTGCACGAAGATGGACAGGGGCAGATTCAGAAAGAAATGGTCTTTGGCAAAAAGCATTCCTGTTAGGTGTGTCCCGAACGGGGCTGTACGGTTTATCCCCCCCGATCACATCCGGAAACCGGTGGCATTGACATGGGGAGTGTTTCTGACCCCAAACAGAGAGGCGACTGCTCCCCCAGTGATGGTGCATTTAACCCTTTTGCACCTTTGCAGGAGGACCAGAAGGGCTTAAAAAGCTAGAAACTTTTTAGGTTTCTAGCATGGTGAATACCTGCCAATGGTGCACTGCTGGGTAGCGCTCTAGACATATCCCTGTGGGGCCAAAGTGGATAACTCTGGGATTTTTAATTGATACAGGGCCCAAATTAGTGGTTTTATTAAACAGCAAGTGGAGAAGTGAAGAATTAAACCACCAAGGAAAGCTATAAATATAGTGGGGGTAACTGGTGTAGCGGAAAAATTCCCCTTAGCTCAGACTCAGTTCTGGCTACCTGGGGAGAAGATAATAGCTGTGGAAGTGGCTCTTAAGTCTGCACAAGGGAAATATATTAGGATTGGCACACTGGCAGGCAAGCAGTAGTATCTACCCAATGGTAGGGTGTGGAGTTCTGGATGCAGGGCAGCTGAAGCCCCTCATACAACTTGGTTTGGAAAAATACGGTGTGGCCCAGGACTCTGTAACTTATAGAAACCCTTAATACTCTGAAAAATGAGCTCAAAACCTGTCAGAGACTAGGTCCACTGCACCCACAGGATCCATTCAGAGTGGAGTGAGAATTTGCCACCCATACTTCATATTGTGGTGTCTTTCAAAAGAGACCACAAGGACCAGCCAGGTCTCTACTATCTTATTCTGTCTCATTTAAAGAAACTGAACAGTACTCAGATTGGGAAAAGGGGATCCTTCCCCTCACTAGAGCAGTTAAGGAAGCTAAGAAACTACGCACACCACAAGGTATTACAGTACAGGGTCCTTTTCCGCTTCTGAATCCAGTCCTTAATGGATCATCTCCTCCCTAGGGAGTAGCTCAAAAAAACCACAGTTTGGAAATCGTATGCATACTTAGAAGGAATTAGTCAATTACTCTGTTAGAAGTAATTGCAGCAAACCATAAATCCAGACCCAAGCTTACTAAGTCAACCACGTAAGCCTTCTCCTATTAAAGAAGCACCTGAGCCCTTGGCAGGCTTGGACACAGGGTGAGTATGACTTACTGGTGCATCTGCTCAACAGGTGTGATTAAGGTGGTAATATAAAGTAGTACCATTAGAAATTGACACTGGAAAGATGATTGAGGAAGACGGTGAAGGCAGCACACAGGTAAGAGAACTCTGAGTTCTATTGCTGGCTGCAGAAAGTGGTGCTGCTGCCATTTGCTCCAATTTTTAGACAACCTACAAGGGTTCTATGGAATGGATATGTCAGTGGGAATCTAACAAATGAGAATTAGGTCATACAAAAGTATGGAGAACAGAGGATTGGAAGAGTCTCCTAGAAACAGGAAGATACCAAACTTTGAAGGTGGGATAGGTAAAAGGCCATGGACAGGACAAAGCCCAGGCTGCAAAGCAGAACCAGCAAGTAGATCACTTAGCCCAGATCAGGATAACGATCTGTGAAAATGGAGACCAGAATTGCTAAGCTGAATGGTTGCATATCAAGCAAGGCCACTCAGGCAAGGCAGACCTTTTATTTTGAATGTTGGTGTAACTTTAGTTGAGTTTAACAATAAATTTCGTTTGGCCTCAATTTATTGGATCTGTGACATCCATGAGCATCTGTAAACAAACATTTAGTTGTTTTGTTATATTTTAGGAATATAGTTGTTCTTTAGTTCCCCTTTATTGCATTAGTAGTTATAGGCCATTTGAGAATCTAGACCCCACAGTGTAAGGTGGGAAGCTGGTCCATCCTTCAGAGAAGTTATATTCTGCCAAAGCTGCCACCCAGAATGACAGTCTTTTTTATAAAAAGAAATCAGCACAATATAGAGACATCATTTGTTTTCCATAGAGCAGCATTTGTCACTTCACTGGCTGGCAGAAATGTGGTGGCAAACCTAATTCTAGTAAACTTTTTGCTTCCTAAAACTGACAGAAAATCTGAAGCTAAGTGGCATGTAAAGAGTGCAAAGGCTGGCTAATATTGTGACACTCAGCATTGTCCCTGCACTGCCAGTTTGTGTTAGAACAGTACGTGCGCAAAGAAAGGCAAAACGAGGATCCTTTCTCTGCTGAAGCTGCCCTGCCTGTCAAGATCAGCAGCTGATATTTCCACCTAAGCTGTATGAACCTAGCAGAATCCATCTGCTGAACCATCTGTGGGACAACTTGCTAAAATTATAGCCCATCTGTTGTTTCACTGGCACAAAGTTTGCCAGGCTCACCCTCACTCCATTATCTGAATATTTTTCTTTCCCTGTGGGCCTCCTCTGTGCTCTTCTCTCCTGCTCCGTATTTTTTGGTTTTTTTTGTTATCACATTGCCTTTCCAATCTATGAAATGTAAAAAAGAAAAGGGTTATATTCCTACTGCCCTCCATTTAGCCAGGAACAGCTTTGTTCACGGCAGAATACACATCTGTTATGTTTATACCATCATTGCCTATCTTCAGCTGTTGTCTACTATAACAGTTCATTGCAGACAAGAGATCTAGTCTGTTTTTCACTAGCTAACCTTCTTCCAAACATCCAGGCTGTCACATGGAACTACTGGAAGTTTAAATTGTGGCTTGACTTTTCCTCACTCTTGAGGAAAGTATTTTTGGTGTATTATTTACCTCTCAGCTTAAAAATTAAACCTTGCCTTTAGTGTCACACTAACAAAGACAGAAATGCCCAGTTACCTCTTTCCTCCCATCTATCCTGTTATACTTGGGGAAGGCTTAGCTGAAGGTTTTTCATCAAAGGACTAGCTTTGGCTCACCGTCAGCGTGGCACAGTGCTGAGACAGTGGGGATGGCCACAAAAGGCAGATGTATGCAGAAGATCAGGCTGATATCTATGCCACAGAAAGGAGGAAGACATGCACTCTTTTACAGCCCTCACAGTCCATCCAAACAGATTATCATTATTTGCTTACAGTTTAGACGTTTAACAAGGAAAAAGAGTGTAATCTGGTCCTGTGTGGAAGCACAGAGATAAGAGGATCAAGAGATCTCCATCATGTGTCATAGATTTGGAGAGGGAACTGTTATACTAGCAGGCGTGGGGACCACAAAATTTAAGAGCTTGGCTGTTGTCAGCAGTAAAAAATTGGAGGCTTCTGGTAGCATCAGCATTGACATTGCGTCAGCCTGGGTTGAGGAGGCAGCATTGGACACCCTGGTACCACTCATGGAAAACATGGCTTGCAGCTGCCCCACATTTTGCCTCCTATTTCTTCACTACCTATTCAAGCTGTCCCCCTGAAGTGTAGAATAAGACAGCTCTGTGCTTCTCCATCCGTACTGGAGACTTACAAAGCCATTAAGATCAGACGGGGTGCGTGCATGCATAACTCCACTGCCTCTACCATGCTAAAGGGTGGGAGGGAGCATATTTCTATGAAAACCTGGTCAAAATTGGGATGTCCCATTGTAGTCTCTGTCCTATCCAAATGTAGACTAGCCTAGTGCTACAGCAAGGTTGCCTTGAGGTGGTTGATACCCCATGCCTTTCAATGTTTAAGAGGCATTTCAACAATTCCATTAATAATAGCCCATAACTTTTGGTCAGCCCTGCAGTGGCCAGGCAATAGTCATTGTAGATGGTTTAGTTCCCTTTTAACTGTTCTATTCTGTTCTGTTCTATTTTTATAGAAATAAATTCACTGAGGAGAGCTGTTTAGATCAGCTGTAAGGCTTCTGCTTTGAATCCCTCTTGTCTTGAGCAGTGCATTTAGAGAAATCTAGAGAGATGGATTGCTTAATTTGTGCATTAAATTACATGGCTAAAAAAAGCTGTCTGAGTCACTCCCCCCATACACAACCTTGTTTTGAGGTTGTCAGTGATAGCAAATTCACTATCCCCAACCACCTGGAGATGCTCAAATTATTAGCTATTCTCTTGAAATAAAGAAAAAAAGGAAAAAAATCATGTCTTACTTTCAAAATGGCTAGCATTTATCTTCAAACTCCAGCCACTGGATCTTGTTAGACTTTCATCTGTTAGATTAAGGGACTTTCTCCTGTCAGATATTCTTTTGTTTAGGAATTTATATTATAGAATCATAGAATAATTAGGGTTGGAAAAGGACCTTAACATCATCTAGTTCCAACCCCCCTGCTATTGGCAGGAACACCTCACGCTAAATCATATCACCCACGGCCTCTTCCAACCTGGTCTTGAACACTGCCAGGGATGGAGCATTCACAACCTCTCTGGGCAACCCATTCCAGTGCCTCACTACCATAACAGGAAAGAATTTCTTCCTTATATCCAATCTAAACTTCCCCTGTTTAAGTTTTAACCCATTACCCCTTGTCCTGTCACTACAGTCTCTAATGAAGAGTCCCTCCCCAGCATCCCTATAGGCCCCCTTCAGATACTGGAAGGCTGCTATGAGGTCTCCATGCAGCCTTCTCTTCTCCAGGCTGAACAGCCCCAACTTTCTCAGCCTGTCTTCATACAGGAGGTGCTCCAGTCCCCTGATCATCCCTGTGGCCCTCTTCTGGACTTGTTCCAACAGTTCCATGTCCCTTTTGCATTGAGGACACCAGAACTGCACACAGTACTCCAAGTGAGGTCTCACAAGAGCAGAGTAGAGGGGCAGGATCACCTGCTTTGACCTGCTGGTCACGCTCCTTTTGATGCAGCCCAGGATACGGTTGGCTTTCTGGGCTGCGAGCGCACACTGCTGGCTCCTGTTCATTTTCTCATCGACCAGCACCCCCAAGTCCTTCTCTGCAGGGCTGCTCTGAATCTCTTCTCTGCCCAACCTGTAGCTGTGCCTGGGATTGCTCCGACAATATTGCTGCACTTGGGAACATAAGAGGTTAAAATCAGAACATAAGGAGTAACGAATATTGTACTGTATTTAGAGGATGATGGAATTCCAAAATTACTAAGTTGATGTGAACACTTTTTACAAAGAAAAAGCAAAGAAGCTTGATCTCCTTTCTTGCCAAAAAAAAATCAAGAAATAGCAGCAGAATTGGTATTATATCACTTTCCAGGTGACTGAGGATGCCCAGTGTCGTTACAGTGAGCATATTATACAGATCAGTAACAGGAATCACATTGATATTATAATTGAGCTGTATATCAGAATTGCTAGATTTTGCTAGGTAAAACTTTTATCTATATTGTTCCTTCAGTATATTTTGCACCATGCTGTGTATTGCCTTTTCACTATACTTTGTATCAGAAAATCAGAAATCAGGAATCCTGTGTAACATCACTGTCTTACAATAAGTAAATTTGATATTAAACATTACACTCTCTACACATGGAAAATCTAAAAGAACCTGGTCAGAGGGTATGATACTGGCTGCCTAAGAAGTTACATCATCTGATTCTGAAAAACACCATCCCAGGCAAAGTTTGGCAGCATGGAAACCAGCTGGCTCAAACACAAAAGACACTGTGCAGTAAAAGCTGAGGAGGTAAGCTGAAATCTGGCAACCAAATATGTCCATTTACTTCATGAAGCCAACCAAGTGCACCTCCCCAGAAAGCAGGCGGACCTGGGAATTGCAAACATGCTTGCAATGGTGCATAAATCAAGGCTAAAGCCTGAATCTTCTGTGCTAATCAGAAAAGACTTGAAAATGTTTATTCTCATTCCCAATTATAGATTATCTGGTTTAAGCTGATAAAAGAATTAGAAATACCAAATATCTAAAGGGCTGTTTTGATGTCATTCCTGACCCATTGCCGTGTAGAATTCTGTAACTGCTAGTGATGTAGGGCATTTCTTCTGGTGAGTAATGAGGTATTTATCTTTTCTGAGGGAAAAAATAGGAAAAAAAAAAGGAGTTGTACTGTTTGTTAATTATATAGTGCCATATTGGTCATAAACTGAACCTTTACAACAAATTAATTAGAAGAAAAGAGAATTATGCCACAAATTTTGCATCTAAAAGACGCTTTGTTCTGGCCAACATTGTTCATAAATCAGACTCCCATCACTAAGTGTACAAAACAGCTTGACTCCACAAATGGTAGAGCTGAGTCAGCACATGTTTATGAATAGAATAGAACAGAATATTCTTTACTCACAAATATCAAATCTAGGAGGGCATCTTTCCTATTTAGCTCACTGAGTACTTGTGACAAGAAGTTATCTCCTACACACATCAAGAATTTCAAAGATCTGCTCCTCACAGCAGTATGATATTCCTAGTTCATATCTCAGAAGTTGAAATCTCTCACAAAAACATAATAAGACAGCAAGGTATGAACGAAATATGAGATGAATTTGCAAACTAAAAAAAAAGATGTGAATATAGCCAGAGACTTCCATATACAAGAAGTCCTGTTGCCCCTTTAGCAGAAAGCTACCTGAAGGCTTGTGGAAGATGGACAGAAAGACACAAGCTCCCTAGAAGAAGTTTGTTGTCTCTACATTCATTTATATTTTTAGCCCCAGAAAGGACTGTTGTGATCATCCATTCTGAGCTATCTCTAATCTCTGTCTAAGAAAGGGGAATCCAGTGAAAGAGGTTATGTGAATGGAGCTCAGTACTCCAGGGGGTGCGCTGATTCAAACTGTTCTGGAACAACAGGGAAGAGCACTGGTCTATGTTCTGTAAAATAATAATAATAATAAATTCTTATTATTATTACTATTACTATTATTATTAAATGAAGGAGGTATTTGGCCCAATTTAGTTGGGGGTGCTGCAAGACAGAAGGAGGATGGAGAGGTCCTCTAGCTGGAGGATTGTTTCTTCACTGTGCAGAAAAGCACTGCTGCCTGATATGGAGAACCAAAGAGGGGAGTTTGTTGTGTCAGACCTTGCTGAGATGTGGCTTGGTAGCCATACATGCCTATTATGCTCTGTTGTCGTGGTTTAAACCCAGTCAGGTAACTTGTTCACTCACTCCCAGTGAGTGGTGCGGAGCTGACAACAATCGAGGGCCGTGTCCCCCCCCACCGGGGTTCTCCCCCACTCCTGGAGGAACGGGGAGGAGGATCGAAAGAGTGCAACTCCCACGGGTTGAGACAAGAACAGTCCAGCAACCAATGTACAACACAAATCACCACCGCTACTATCAACTACAACAATGATAAGGGAAAATAACAAGGGAAGAGAATACGATACCACCGGCAGGGAAGACGAGTTCCACCCGGAAGCCCGTGTCCTTCCGGGTAACTCCCAGTCACCCCCCACCCCGGCCATGACGTGCTGTGGTATGGAATACCTCCCTGGTTAGCCCGAGTCAGGTGCCCCATCTCTGCTTCCTCCCGGCTTCCCCTCCTCCCTGGCAGAGCATGAGCCTCACAAAGTCCTTGGTCAGGGTAAACATCACTTAGCAACAACTGAAAACATCGACTTCACCAACACTGTTCTCAGGCTGGAAGCCAAAACACAGCACTGCACCAGCTAGCACAAAGGAAAAAAAAAACATGACTGCTACTGCTGAACCCAGGACATTATCCACCCCTTATTCCATACCATTCACGTCGTGCTCAGATCCCACATTTTCAATACACCATCGCTCTCCCATATATATACATCCATATACATACAGACCAAGAGGAAAAGATCATTTTCTTAGTGCATGGACCAATCCCTATAATGCTGCCGAGTCCATTCGGTCCATGATGTTCCAAATTCATTCTCTGTTGGGATGATGGCTGGAGGGAAGTCAGGGCCAGTCGCTGGTGACCTGGAGACATCTAGTTGATGGGCTATGAAAGCATTACACAGCAGGCAACAGCATACAATTGAGTTCACTGGCTGTTTTCCCCTAAAATCAAATCCCCTTGAGGTATACATCGGACTTCCCCATCTTCCCGCATTACCCACCAAGTATATCCAGGTCCCTGAGCAAAAGCAATCCCACGAGTGGGTTTGCCTTTACCTGAAGCAGGAATTACCCAGACTGTCTTCCCCAGCAAATTCTTCATATGCACCACGGGAACTTTGTCCCCCTCTACAATATGTAAAAGTTCTGACTGGGCTGGGCCAGCCCTGTTGGCAGATCCTCTGGTGTTGACCAACCAGGTGGCCTTTGGTAAGTGTGTATCCCAATGCTTGAAAGTTCCCCCACCCATTGCTCTCAGTGTAGTTTTTAACAGCCCATTGTACCGTTCAATTTTCCCAGAGGCTGGTGCATGGTAGGGGATGTGATATACCCACTCAATGCCATGCTCTTTGGCCCAAATATCTATAAGGTTATTCTGGAAATGAGTCCCATTGTCTGACTCAATTCTCTCTGGGGTGCCGTGTCGCCACAAAATCTGTTTCTCAAGGCCCAGGATGGTGTTCCGGGCAGTGGCATGGGGCACAGCGTATGTTTCCAGCCACCCGGTGGTTGCTTCCACCATGGTAAGCACATGGCGCTTGCCTTGGCGGGTTGGTGGCAGTGTGATATAGTCAATCTGCCAGGCCTCCCCATATTTATACTTCAACCATCGTCCTCCATACCAAAGAGGCTTTAACCGCTTGGCTTGTTTAATTGCAGCACATGTTTCACACTCATGAATAACCTGGGCAATAGTGTCCATTGTTAAGTCCACCCCTCGATCACGGGCCCACCTGTATGTTGCATCTCTGCCCTGATGGCCTGAAGTGTCATGGGCCCACCGGGCCAAAAATAATTCACCTTTATGTTGCCAATCTAAGTCCATCTGAGCCACTTCAATCTTAGCCGCTTTATCCACTTGTTGGTTGTTCTGGTGTTCCTCAGTGGCCCGACTCTTGGGTACATGGGCATCTACATGACGTACCTTCACCACCAGGTTCTGCACCCGGGCAGCAATATCTTTCCACAGTGCAGCAGCCCAGATGGGTTTACCTCTGCGTTGCCAGTTGCTCTGCTTCCATTGCTTCAACCACCCCCACAGGGCATTTGCCACCATCCATGAGTCAGTATAGAGATAAAGTACTGGCCACTTTTCTCGTTCAGCAATGTCCAGGGCCAGCTGGATGGCTTTCACCTCGGCAAATTGACTCGATTCACCCTCTCCGTCAGCAGTTTCTGCAACTTGTCGTCCAGGACTCCATACAGCTGCCTTCCATCTCCGATGCTTTCCCACAATACGGCAAGAGCCATCAGTAAACAAGGCATACTGCTTTTCACTTTCTGACAGTTTATTATATGGTGGGGCCTCTTCAGCGCGCACCACCTCCTCCTCTGGTGACATTCCAAAATCTTTGCCCTCTGGCCAGTCCATGATGACTTCTAGAATGCCTGGACGACTGAGATTTCCTATTCGAGTTCGTTGAGTAATTAGTGCAGCCCATTTACTCCATGTAGCATCAGTTGCATGATGTGTAGAGGAGACCCTGCCTTTGAACATCCAGCCCAGCATGGGCAACCGGGGTGCCAGAAGGAGCTGTGCTTCAGTGCCAATCACTTCCGAAGCAGCTCGAACCCCTTCATAGGCTGCCAGTATCTCTTTCTCAGTTGGGGTATAGCTGGCCTCAGATCCTTTATATCCCCGACTCCAAAAGCCGAGGGGTCGACCTCGAGTCTCCCCTGGAGCTTTCTGCCAGAGGCTCCAGGTAGGACCGTTCTCCCCAGCTGCAGTGTACAGCACATTTTTTACATCTGGTCCGGTCCGGACTGGTCCAAGGGCTACTGCGTGAACTATCTCGCGTTTAATTTGCTCAAAGGCTTGTTGCTGCTCAGGGCCCCATTTAAAATCATTTTTCTTCCGGGTCACATGATAGAGAGGGCTTACAATCGAACTGTAATTTGAGATGTGCATTCTCCAGAACCCCACAGCACCCAAGAAAACTTGCGTTTCTTTCTTATTAGTTGGTGGAGACATTGCTGTTATCTTGTTGATCACATCTGTGGGGATCTGTCTACGTCCATCTTGCCATTTTATTCCCAAAAATTGAATCTCCTGTGCAGGTCCCTTGACCTTACTCCGTTTTATGGCAAAACCAGCTTTCAGCAGGATTTGGATTATTTTCCTCCCTTTCTCAAAGACTTCTTCCGCTGTATCGCCCCACACAATAATGTCATCAATGTATTGCAGGTGTTCTGGAGCTTACCCCTGTTCCAGTGCAGTCTGGATCAGTCCATGGCAAATGGTAGGGCTGTGTTTCCACCCCTGGGGCAGTCGGTTCCAAGTGAACTGGACACCTCTCCAAGTAAAAGCAAACTGTGGCCTGCACTCTGCTGCCAAAGGAATGGAGAAAAATGCATTGGCAATATCAATCGTGGCATACCACTTGGCTGCCTTTGACTCTAGTTCATACTGAAGTTCTAGCATGTCCTGTACGGCAGCACTCAATGGTGGTGTGACTTCATTCAGGCCACGATAGTCTACTGTTAGTCTCCATTCTCCATTAGACTTTCGCACTGGCCATATGGGGCTATTAAAGGGTGAGCGGGTCCTGCTGATCACCCCCTGACTCTCCAGTCTACGGATCAGCTGGTGGATGGGAATCAGGGAGTCTCGGTTGGTGCGATATTGCCGCCGGTGCACTGTTGTGGTCGCAATTGGCACTTGTTGTTCTTCAACTTTCAGCAACCCCACAGCAGAGGGATCTTCTGAGAGACCAGGCAAGGTGGACAGCTGCTCAATTTCCTCTCTCTCCAA
The DNA here is from genome assembly GCF_028554395.1 of Pezoporus wallicus. NCBI lineage: Eukaryota > Metazoa > Chordata > Aves > Psittaciformes > Psittacidae > Pezoporus > Pezoporus wallicus. The sequence continues at coordinate 3,444,464 of NW_026638501.1, forward strand.
AGCAGCAATACCAAAAGCCCACCGGTACCCTTTTGGGTCTTTGAAGTACCCTCTCTTGAGGTAGTCTATGCCGAGGATGCATGGAGCCTCTGGACCAGTCACAATAGGGTGCTTTTGCCACTCCCTCCCAGTCAGGCTGATTTCAGCCTCCAGTACAGTCAACTCTTGGGATCCTCCTGTTACTCCAGAAATATAGATGAGTTCCACCCCTTGACAGCTTGATGGCATCAGGGTACACTGTGCACCAGTATCTACTAGAGCCTTATACTTCTGTGGGACTGATGTGCCAGGCCATCTGATCCACACAGTCCAGTAAATCCGATTGTCCCCTACCTCCACCTGGCTGGAGGCAGGGCCCCTCTAATGGTCGTCACAGCTTTGGACACTTAAGTCGTGGTGAAAGGGATTATTCTTCGTTATCACAGGAGCTGGAGTAAAATCAGCTCTTCCATTCCATCTGGGAAACTGCTCACCAGAGACTGAAGCCGTAGCTCTCATGGGACGATCAGTCTTGGCCCTTGCTCCCCTCTTCAGTTCACTCACCCGTTCCTCCAAAGCTGAAGTAGGTTTCCCATCCCACTTTGTCATGTCTTCTCCGTGATCCAGCAGGTAAAACCATAGGGTACCCCGTGGCGTATACCTCCTGTATCTCCTCTCTTGAACAATAGGACGCCTTTTGTTAATAGCTGAGACGTGTGTTGGTACACGTGAGGAGCTGGATAAATCAGATAGATCGTCCCTCAATTGTTTGAGGTCCTGGGACAGTTTTTCCACAGCTGAGATGATGGAAGGAGTGAGGTTGTCTTCGAACTCTCGTAGTTTATGAACCATTTCATCCACTGTTAGTGGTACTATGTCATTCCAGGTTACCGTTGCCAATGAATGGGCATATGATGACGGTGCATTCCGTGTAAGTTTTCGCCACATGGGTCGTGTACATTCAACTTCATCTGGATCTATAGGTGTATCCCCGTTATTCGGCTTGATGTGATAGAGCATCTCTACGATGGCTGATTCCCTCAGAGTCTGGATGCCTTTGTCTATAGTAGTCCACTTGGCCGAACGACTCGTAACATCGTCCTTGTACGGAAACCTTTCTTTCACAGCTGCCAAGAGCCGCCTCCAAAGGCTGAGGGACGTTTTCTCTCTTGCGATTGCTTTGTCAATTCCCCCTTCTCTAGCAAGTGATCCCAGCTGCTTGGCTTCTGTACCTTCTAGTTCGTGACCATCGGCCCCATTGTCCCAGCATCGGAGTAACCAGGTGATGATGTGCTCCCCTGGTTGACGGGTAAAATCTTTTCGCATATTCCGCAGCTCGGTTGAGGTCCGAGGTCGAGAAGTTACCTCTTCTTCTTCTTCTTCGTCATGTGATGATGACTCCTGATCAGATTCTGGACCGGGTGGTGAATTCATTGGTTCTTCATCTCGCTCCACCCTTTTTGCCTCCTTTTTGCTTGTTCTCTTGCATACAGGGGCAACTGATATTGGTACAAATTGGTCCTCTGGTTTGGCTGCAGTGATTATCACTGTGGTTTGAGTAGCAACTGTACTTGTTACTGGGGGTGGTGTAGCTGCTGTACTTGGAGCTGGGGTAACCGCGCTGTCTGTTGCAGTTGAAGTTTGAGCAGCTGCTGTACTTGCCGCTGGGGTAGCTGCGCAGTTCATTGCAGCCAAAGTTTGAGTAGCGACTGTTGCTTTGCCCTCAGATCCGCCGACATTCTTTTCCTTTTGAAGGTGCTGGATAGTATTGAACAAGGCCCTGTAAGCATAGGCCAAGCCCCAGCACGTTGCCGTGATTTGTCCATCTCTGGTATGGCCAGAACGACCACACACCTCATTTAAGTGTTTTACCAATTCTTCTGGATTTTGCAGTTGTTCGGTAGTGAAATTCCAAAGTACTGGAGGGTCCCACTGACCTAGGTACTTGCCCATACTATCCCACACACCCTGCCACTCATGGCTGTCCAGCCTCAGGGAAAATCTCTTGGTCCTCCTACATCGTCGTTTGACCCCAGACAAGACCCAAACCTGACTCTGCTTAACTCTTGAAATCAGTAGTGGGCAAAACACACTCTGTATGCGTGTTAGCATGGTGATTCCCATCACCATTAGCAAACAAGTCTCAACAGCATTAAAATGCCATTCAAAAAATTCAAAACTCTCAAATGTAAATGGTCTGGGGGGACTACCGGGAGGGTAAAAGGATGTCTCCTTCACAGGTTGAGCACCTGAGGAGGAGAAAAAAGATGTGTAATTGCTAAGCACCTCCATCATATACCTCCCAAAGTATAAAGGTGGTGACCACACTGGGAACATAAGCCAGATCAGTTTCATGATCAATGATTCTATTGTATTACAAGTCCTTACCATAAAGTACAATGGGACAAAAACCTTAGCCCAAGCCCCACACTTGAAAAACACTAATACAGCAAATACCGGATGGACGTAAGATACGATATACTGAAACTGTGAGATCAAGAGGAACAACCTTGAGAGCCAATAAATCAGCATTGTGACGAGTGACTACCAATCCAGTCAGATATGTTCTTATCTCAACCCCTCGAGCCCCACGTTCGGCGCCAAAAAGAACTGTCGTGGTTTAAACCCAGTCAGGTAACTTGTTCACTCACTCCCAGTGAGTGGTGCCGAGCTGACAACAATCGAGGGCCGTGTCCCCCCCCCACCGAGGTTCTCCCCCGCTCCCGGAGGAACGGGGAGGAGGATCGAAAGAGTGCAACTCCCACGGGTTGAGACAAGAACAGTCCAGCAACCAATGTACACAAATCACCACCGCTACTATCAACTACAACAATGATAAGGGAAAATAACAAGGGAAGAGAATACGATACCACCGGCAGGGAAGACGAGTTCCACCCGGAAGCCCGTGTCCTTCCGGGTAACTCCCAGTCACCCCCCACCCCGGCCATGACGTGCTGTGGTATGGAATACCTCCCTGGTTAGCCCGAGTCAGGTGCCCCATCTCTGCTTCCTCCCGGCTTCCCCTCCTCCCTGGCAGAGCATGAGCCTCACAAAGTCCTTGGTCAGGGTAAACATCACTTAGCAACAACTGAAAACATCGACTTCACCAACACTGTTCTCAGGCTGGAAGCCAAAACACAGCACTGCACCAGCTAGCACAAAGGAAAAAAAAAACATGTCTGCTACTACTGAACCCAGGACATCTGCTATGCTACGTCCTGTGACTGGAGCTACCATTTCTGCATGGCACTGCATAGAAATGTTATTCTGCTCAGAGCTAGCTCAAGTATTTTTAACACACTACTTTGCAGACCAGCTTTATATTTAAACCTATTTGTTTTTTTTTTTGTTGGGTAGTTTATAGTTTGGGATGCAGAATTCTCTCAGCAAATGAGTCCATGTGCTAACTGCTACAGCCCAGGAAGACCTTCTGGTAGCTATTTGTTCTTGGCTTCTAGGCTTGCTGTAGGATATTCCTTTGACACATGTCTTCAATGTGTCAGACCTGTCTGCATCTGTATGGGTTTTAGTATTTCTGCTTTTTGAAACATGGGTTGGAGGGCCAATGCAGCCTGTACTGAAATAGCCTTTCTCTCCTAGTGATAAAACAAAACAAACAAGAAAACAAACAAAACCCCACCATAGCCCTACAGTTTAAAATTAATTTATTATATTTTTAATTATATACTTTATCTTATAGAAGTTAAAGTCCAAATGATAGAATTTTATTTACAAAGTGGTATTACAGGAACTGTGCACAAGAACTGTGTATTTGGACTTTTTCTGGTAGCTGAAGATGAATGTATTACGCATGAGTAGACTGTAGTTGCTTAGGGACACCTGGTTACATTAACTAGGGCAAGCAAAATATTTTTCCAATCCACCATGTATGCTTAGTGTTCTAAGAAAGTCTAATTTGTCAATGATGAGGAAAATTAGTCAAAACTGATGGGGAGAACAAAAAGGAATAGAATTTAGAGGTTCTTTAAGAAGTATTTTGAGCAATCAAAGTGACTCATAACTGTGACAAAGAGTAACTGCTGGCTGAAAGCGCATCCACGTTTGAAGGCAGTGGATAGAAATTTGAAAGCAGTATATAAGAAAAGAAAGAAGCTATACAGATAAAGCAAAATGCCTTACAGAGTAAGATTTAACATGCTATGTGTCTTTGGCATGCTAAAGATGAGAGGTGGCTTGACTACAGTGTAGAAAATCTTTCAGATAGAGAAAACACCATGACTAATGGACTTTTAAATCCAGTAATCAAAATCGTAATGAGAATCAATAGCTGGGAGCTGTAATCAGATTATTTCAAATAGTATCAAGATTTTTTTTTTTGCAGAGGAAAGTGATTAGCCTCTAGGAGAATTGCTAAGGGAAAGGAAGGGCTCAAGAACCGGAGGTTTCAAAACAAGACTAGATGACCTTATGAGAATGTGTTTCAGGTCCAGCGTAATTCAATGCAAGTTCTTGGGCTCACTAATGAGAGAAGTGAAGGAATTCATAATACTTGAAGTCTAAACTAAATAAGCTACTACATTTGATCCTTATCTGATCTTACGTACCTGTGGTACCTAGGTGAGCTGGCAGTAACTTTCATATTTCATCATTTTAAAAGTCACAAACTGGAGAATAGCAGCAAAGTGTTCCCATATAAAAAAGTTGCTTGACACAGAGATACCATCTCCTTATTACAACTGCTGTATCTGTAGCACAGCATCCGTGTGTTACTGTGGACCTGGAGAATCTGAAAGTTTAAGATTAGAGATGACACCCTTGACAAGTAGGCAGTGGTAACAGAATCAGAAGGGCTTTTCTGAGCTGGTATCTTAGATCCTGGGTCATTTAATCTGTATAAACTGAAAGAAGAAGTGGGTATGAGATTAAAATTTAGATAGCTAGAAATGTTGACACACTTCTTACTTTCTTTTCCTTTTTGAATCACAGAAGCAATTTATTTTCTTTTGGAGTGTGTCCCAGTGTTAGATTTTGCTGATGCCATGAAAGTGTTTGACTGAATGATGAATTATTATCTGGAGGTTCCTCTACAAAGGAAGCTCACAGGACTGGATAGCCTAAATAATTGCTATTAAACTACTGCTATTAGTGGATGTGGAATCCATCCTGAGTGCCCAGTACCTTTCTTCACCCCTAAGGGTGTGTCCTAATTCCCAATCTAGCACAACTTCCATTAAAAATATATATAATCCACGCTACAACAAGGCAAGGAATTTTATTGAAATTGCAGATGTTTTTCAGGATTTCAGAAATTATTTGGTGTGCTTATCACCCTGCTGTCCATTCAGGGCACATGTGCATGTGTGCAGTCATGCACACACACAAAGACCACTTCCTCCACTCCCACCCAAGTAAAACCTGTGACTTTATAGTCTAGGAACTCAGCTGGGATTGTCTATGACCAGGCACCAGGCTAGTTTTTTTTAGTTCCGGTCTGTGATAGGGATCAGATTAAAAAAGTTTTATTAACAAGACTGCATTCCTGAGGGAATACAATTGGCTTGGAAAGTAGAAACCTTTCAGGGAATTTATGAGCATCTCTGCTTTGAACTCACGATTTTCTGGAAGTTGTTTAAACAACAGAAGTAAATAGCCTCATACGATATGCCAGCAAATTTGTTTGACAACTGATGGAGGAATGGGGAGGGGTGATGTGGGAAAAAAACATGATTCACCAGAGAATATTTACCTTCTGTAGAAGCAGTCAAATAGTGATAGAGCCTAGTCAGAAATAATGTAGTCATAAAAAAAGATTCATTGGATAATTTACTTGAAACAAATAATGTGACCAACTCTACTCCACAGCCACAGAAAACAAATTTGCCTAATAGCATATGACAGGGCTTTCTCTGGAAAATATATTGCTCTACAGTCAGCATGTACCTTTTCAAAGGAACTGGCATTGGGAAAAAGCATCCTTCAAGCATTTAATAAGGGAGATTTTTCTTTATGACTTTCATTTAAAATACATTATGAAAATCACTTGATTCTACTTAGTTGCCTCCTGATTTTGAGCAACTGACTTTCAAAGCCACCACAGTGCTGGAACTAATTTAATATATTAAGAGGAAACATTGTCAGAGCAGCATTTGGCATCAGTCATACTGTTTGGAAAGTTTACTAATATGTAAAATCTACATCACCTTATCATTGCTTGAGACATGGAGACTGATATAGGCTTGTTGCCACTGAAAGGGAAGTCTTTGTCATTCTTACCAAATCTGTATCGAACAGAGTCAGAGAATGACCCTTGCTTTATGATTTCCAGTAACAAACAACACTTACTACATAGCTCCCCACAAACATAGTTCACCATTGGGATCCAACTGAGCTCTGACCTGAAGTAGGGATAGTCCTTCCAAGCAGTCCATGATGTTTGCCAGTGGAAATCTGCCCTTCTCTTTACTGGAGAGACTTGAGTCAGTGTCATTTTCATATAATTCTGTTTGGTTAGCTGAAGTGTGTCTGGAGGGGATCCTGCCAGCAAAATATTCAGATGGTCATGCATCCTGTCTGAAGGTTTCCCAGCAGATACTGTCCATTAACTGTGTCTGAGGCTTCTTTAATATTTAGACACTAATTGTTACCTTCGAAATTTTACTGCTGGCAATTGTACCTGGTCAAAAGAAAAAGGTGCAAATTCTCATGAACAGACCCAGAGTAAATTTGTCCTAACTTTCCGTCTAAGCATTTAAAGACATGAAATTCCTTCATCATTGATGATGCCAATAAGAGAGCAAACAAACTGCCAGGAGAAGCTGCCCTAAATTTTTGGAGAAAACTTTTTGCAAATGGCAAAGAAAACTCAGCTGGAAGATCGGCTGCCCTCCTTCCTGATGTCTTTGGGTTGCAGTCGAAGGTGACAGTAAGCACCCTGGCTCATGTGAAAACAGTTCCCTGACAAAGTCTGCTTTTCGTTGCTTCTCTATTTTCACATTAATGTAAGCTTATAGAACATTCAAAATAAAAATGCGATTTTCTATCAGGTTTTATGAGGTAACAGGAAAATTTGCTGTCTTTGAACTCTGTATCTCTGCAGGTGGATTCACCTAACCCAGCCCAATTTACACTGACAATACAGGATCACACTAGTCAGTGGAGAGTGCATAGGTACCTCACACAGTGATTTCTGATCTTCTGTTTTTATTAAAAGAATTGAGTGACACTAACTGCCAGGCAGCTGAAGCTGGGTAATACCTATCCCCTCTCCAGGTCTATTCTTGGTTCAGCTTCCAAACAGTTCAAACATGCTGCTGCAGTTGTTCCTCCTGTAAATGTGTTTCTGCATCAGTGGATACAATGTCTGACTTATCTGCGCAGCAGGCTTTCTGAGCAAAATAAAATGAAGTACAATCCCTGCTTCACTCCACCCCACAAAATTAAAAATATTTTTATCTTCTAGAGCATTTTGTTCAGATTTATTCAGAAAGGTATTCCTGGGGACATGAGCCCTTCCTTCATTCTTTTCGGATTTATTTATTTATGAAGGTGTCCACTTCTTGAACTCTTCAAGCTTTTCTACAAAATGTTTGTATATGTTTCAAATATGTTTTATTACTGTCATCCTAGTCTTGAAACCCTCATCAACTAGCCCAAACAGGCTGTTAATTCTGGGTTGAGCAGCTTCAGCCCAGTAAACATGAGGCACAGAAAATTTATTGTTAAAAGCCTGAGATGTTTATGTCTTACAAAAATACAAACATCTTCTTGGCATCATGACTTCAAGGCTGTTTTTTAAGCTAAAGTCTTTTGACTGTCAAAGAGTTATACCGCTTCACTAGTAACTGGGACATAATGTGAAGGCCTTTAAAAAATCAGAAGTGATTTATGCAAAAAAGTTTTCACTAATCCTTCCTCAAACACTACATTTTTGAGAGCCTTTTGGTGAAAGTACGCTCTTACTACCCACAAATATTTGTACAGTGTCAATACAGCTATAAAAGCAGAAGTGTCAAGTCGATGATTAAATGGAAATGTTTCTAAGCAAAAGTATTTACTCACTGAAAAATGAATCCTGAGGCTTTGTAAAAATAAATGACATGATAGAAATAAAAATGGCACAGAAACTGTTGAGTATCAGAATTCATTCCCAACTCTCTTTGCCCAATGAGAGTGCTATTTTGTTTGCGGCCCTTTCATGCAGCTCTTAATGTTACAGCGTGAGAGCAGGGCCGGTAACAAAATTAACTGGTGGCTTGGTGCTGGCCATTCTGGTGAAACCAAATGTCTAGGTGGTAAGGTTCAGTGCAGGAACTTCGGAGCCAGTGTTTTCAAAGACAAGAATTGTAAGTGTATATTTACAGTTTATATTTCACAATGTATATTTAACCTGAATTGTAAAAGCTCTTGTGTGCCCAGCCCTTCACAGAGCACTTATTTATGATATTTATTTATTTAGGAAACTAAGTGAGAGTTCCTCAGTAAGAGTTGCTACAGAAGCCCTTCCAATTTATCCTTGGGAGCATGGATAGTGTTTGTCTTCAAAAACCTTGTTGCGGTACAAAACTATATGTTAACACTGCCCAGTATTCTGTTCAATCTGGAATGTGTGCAGTTAGAAGCAAAACAATTCATTTGGATACAGATGCAATATTTCTCAGAATCCTATGGAAATTTACTATAAAATTTAACAGGAAACAAACAAGCCACATAGAGCTAGAGGGTGCTAATAGATATCCATCAATGTTATGTCTCAAACAGAGGAAGAGCCTCAAAGACTGCAGTAGGGGCTGAAATATTTACTGTGAAGTTATTTATTGTTGTTTTTTCCCAATGTTGCTGTATAATTCTGCTATATGGATAGAATTACGAAGAAAAAAAATACTCTGAGATAGTTATTTGCTAGCAAAGTAGATTTTTTTTTTTTTCTATCACTGCAGATAAACAAGTGTTTACCTCAGAGCTCATTGTTGTTAACACAAAGTAACACACTAGTCCCTTTAATAGCTATGACTGGCCAACCGACCAGTCTTGCTTCTTTTGGGTCTGTGTCATCAGCAAGCTTGTGAATGGGTATTGGTGACTATGGGGGCTGTAAACCAGGGGTAAGGCTTACATTATCAGCTCTGCTCATCTGTACCATGAGCTGAAGCCCTTATTTCCTGCATAAGTGTATTTTACAAACATGGCAGAAAAAAAAAGTCACAAATAGACTGAAAAATTTTCTGTACCTCTGTGATTTTCTGAATTTTTTAACCATTTTATCCTTCAGAAAAGGAAGCTCTGCTCTTTAGTAAGTCTTTTTCTATGACAAATGTCAACTTTATAGCTTAATCCATCTTCCCTACAAGTTTGTTGGGGAGTCAAAAAAGGCAAAAGCTTAAGAAGGGACAAAAAAGTATTTTTAGATGGGGATGTATGTGCAGTTTTCCTTCCTTTCTGAATTAGAATGTTCTCACTCTGTTCCCTGAGTCACCTGATAGAAGGTAAAGTACTTACAAAACTTTATCCATTTAATGAGAACAGAATTCATTTGCTGCAGGGTATGTAACGCAAGAGATCTTTTAAATAGAAAAGAAGTCAAAGCATTGTTTAATTGGAAACAGGCAAGAATGCTTAAAAGAAAACAAACAAACCAAAATCAAACCAAAACAAAAGATTAGCCGGTTTCTGAGAAGTTTGCTCTTTGGTTATTAGGGAAAGAACTATAGAAGACAGAGTAAAGATCAGTGGTTCTTAAAAGGCTTCTTGTACCTCTGATCTGAACTACTGTGTGACATACTCAATTACTCTACCTGTCTGGATGTCATTTTTCCTCCCATTTATTTGGCCCTCTATCCTATTTAAACTGAATTCTTTAGTCTGGGAACTATGTATTGGTGTAGATGTGCAGATAGATTCCACCTTTTTGGGGGTATTTTGGTAAAGTACTGGTGTGTGAACCTCTGTTTCTTTTCTGATTTGGTTTGTTGGGGATTTTTTTTTCAGTATGGAAGAATTAAAAATAACTGCAGTAATTTTACTGTCATTTTTCAAAATAGCCATGGGGGAAGTCTGCACAGAAAAGGTATAAGGAAGACTGAAGTAAGTGTGGGGAAAAATAAAATGAAGAATGTTGGGTTTTACTTGAAATGCATAGTTTTAGCTAATTCAGCCTGTTAGTATTTGTATGGTCAGTAATTACTTGGCACTGTTGTAGGAGTAGGTAAATATATCCTACATTAATAATTTTGACCTTTTGAATTTCCACACTGAAGTGGTTACAATCACATCTAGCTCTTCTTCTCAAGATTCATTTGAGTACTGGGGCAAATGGTAGGTATCAACTTTTTTTTTGTTGCTGTTGGTTTTTTTTCTTCATGGTTAAAAGAAGTCTGAATCGTAAGAGAAAAATTTTTTTTGCTTTCCATGACAAATAGAAAGACTGCAAGGAAATGTTAAGCCCAAAAAAAAGCTAAAAAAAGAAAATCACCTTTAAGAGATTTCAAAATGCCATTTTTACATGAGATACCTTATACTTTCTTCTTGCTTATGATCTGCACTCTTTTCAGAATGCTCTTCACTGACACCTCTTGTAGACCGATAGTACAAAACCAAATAATTTGTCTTCCTTGTTAGTCCTATCAGATACCCATTTGTCTCTTGGATTTAACTTGTATCTGTGTAGAAACCCTTGCCTCTAACATCTCTATAAAAGGACAAGTCAGTCCTGAAAACATTTTTGTTTTAATCTGACCTTTTTCTTCTGTTAATTTTCCTCACAATCCTTTTCCCATGATCTCGTATGATGTCAATTTTCCATCATTACATATGGTTCCCCATGGTTAGGAGAGAACATGAGAATGAATGGTAGCAACATTGTTACTCCTGAGAAACTGCTTTTAAAATTCTTACTGGACTGTATGAAATTGTAAATATTATAGGAAAAACTATGCAATGAGCAAGGCTCAGAGACTTTGAGCCATAAATCAGCACATGGATTCTCACAGCTCCAGCCGTGGATCATTGGAATAGACACTAATTTGCAGTATCAGCTGGACAGTCAACTCCTGAATAACAGTGTATTTTGAACCCATGCCAACATCTGCTCAGCTACTTTTGACCCTCACAGCACAGAATTAGTTTGCAACTAAATTGCTTACAGCAAGGGCTTCTTATCTTCCACTGTATTGGAGTTAACAGAAAAATTTCTGAGCCACCAAAAGATCAATGTTTCATGGTGCATATGGGGATTTGTAGCTTTGTCAATAGGAAGAGGGAAATAGCTTGTCTTAGCACACATTGCTCCATCACAGTACTTCAGAGCAAGTAACTGAACAGCATGCCAGACACCACACCTGAAATTCTGACTCCCCTTTAAAAATTCAGCAGCAGTGCTGCTGGTTGCAGCAGAGCTGGCGCTGTTGGGACAGCCCTCACTCCCACTAGTAATATTCCTCCCTTAGCCATGCTTGTGCCTAAGGAAGGTTTGAGAATCAGGGGGACAGAAAGGGTTTTCTCTCTCTCAAGGCCACAGCCATTTAAATAAATGGGGCATATTGTTTCACCACACTGGGGAAAAAAAAAAAACAAAAAAACAACCCAAATTTAAAGCCAAGACTGACAGAACTGAAGAAGCTTACTTGATAGTGATGAGCAGAGATTTACAATATCAGCTCCAGGCCTCCACTGGGTACTGAACTTTGTATCTGTATAGTGGAGGGGGTTGGGGATATAAGCTTAAACTACTGAATGGTCAATATTTTATTCAAAACCTTTGGTGAAATTTTGTCAAGAATCAATCAAATCTGTGAATCATTAGGTTAGTTCTGTTAGTTGGGTTTTTGATAGGAAGAGCACATTTTATTCCAAAAATAACTCTATAAATGATTCAGAAAGTAACATTTGGCCATCTCTTGCAACAATTGAGAGGAACCTGTAGCAAAGCAAGTGAGATTAAACTAACCCTCAAATGAGCCTGAATATTGCAGACTATTCCAGCAATAAAACTGTTTTTCGTTATTTTCCTTTTCTAGTTTACGCATAAATGGAGAGAAGCACTTGGAGATAAGACTGAAATCAGCAAGCACCCAATGTTCAGTATACTTTCCTTCAGATATTGATAACTGTGATAACTTTCCCCTCTTTAATTTTTGTTATAATTACTACCTTATAGGAAAAGTGATCCAACAGTAGAAATAAGAATTAAATCTGTGGCCATCTTAGAGCACTGTATGACTTCCTTTCAGCTTATCTTATCCTCAGACTCTGTAGGAGTCTCCAAAACAACTGTAGATATTCTTATTACCTTCCTCTAAAGCTTTTGTGGAATCACAGTAGCACATTGTAACCACTGACTATGAAAGGGAGAAAATTCTGCTGAAGATAAACTATATCAAGCATGATTTATAATAAGATCTATCCAGTCCTTTTGTTTTTTTTCAGTTCAGAGCAAAAAAATACCCAACAGAGCATAAAAACCTCAACCCGTTGAGATCTCCTTCCCTGAACAACTTTAGCTTCTGTCAGACTGCTTCTGCCTCAGCTCATAGAGCAAACCCATTTGAACTCTTTGCTCTTTATGAGATTTTTAACCCTGTAAGCCATCCCATCAAGGTCCTGTAGAGCTCACACTTGATAGTTGTCCTGGGTTCAGCAGTAGCAGTCATTTTTCTCCTTCTTAGTAGCTGGTGCAGTGCTGCGGTTTTTGAGTCTGGGCTTAAACCATGAGAGTAGTAGATTGTTTTTACCTCCAGCAAATTTAGGGAGAATGGTGTGGGCTTACAGACAAGCTTCTTCATTGAACCTTCTCCCCTTTACTTTCTTTTGGCCCCACAGCCACGTGATCATGACATCCTCTGCATTTTATTTTCTTGGTCTCCTGATACACCTTCATTCTTCCAGCTAGTTCCTGCTTAAGTAAATAGTGAGGGCAGCTATCCCTTGAGCATTCCTCCTGACATCTAGCAAGTACATGGCACTAAAGACAAGTCTTCTGTATCCAGATACAGGCAAGCACCTGCATGTACAACTTGCTCCCTTCCACATCTGCAGAAGAGTGAATTTTGAGGTCTACATCTCAGGATGACAGTAAGCAGAGTTTCCAATTAGCATGGGTAAGTATTTGAATCATCCCTTTTCCTATAAAAAGATATCTTCTCTGGACCCACACAGATTTCTGTCCCACCCAGTTCTTTTGGAAATACCCCTCCCCCCATAGATCAGAATAAACAGTCATCTAAGTGTGGTGCTATTCTAACCTGCAGTGACTAGCTGGTAAAAATGCTGGACTTGTTTACCCTTGGGACCTAAACTATGCCTTGCACTTGAATTGTCTTCTATGGACTCTACAGATGATTTCCCTACACCTGTAAAACTGCAAAATTACACTGATGCCTATGATGTGGAAATTGCATAGAGAATGCCTTTTCTACATGATAAACAAGGACAACTTGCTTTTCAAGTTGGTTATCAAAATACGTTTCAGGTTTATAAACCAACCTGTGACATTTACTTCAGTCTTAAATTGGCAGTCACCAGCAAGTGAGCTGAAACAAGTTTACCCTTATAATAGATGCATATCTTTTGTTAGGTAGCCTGTCCTCTGAACAAAAATTGTTTGGCAGCATTTTTCAGACAGGGAGGCAAAACATCCTCCCCACATATAAATTGAAAAAAAAAAAAGGAAAAAAATTAAAAATACAGTCTGTTGTTTTATCAGAGTTTTTTAGCATTTGGAAACTGGGAGGTGAGGAGGGACATGATTCATTACACCCATTAACAATGTCATAGAAACAAGCAAAATAATAATTGGTGTATGTTCCTCAAGGAAAAATGCCACTGATTTTTAGCCCAGAGAATAGTTATTCCATATGAGCGTAAAAAGCACAGTTCATATTTATATACCAAATAAAACATTAATTAGGAATTGGAATGGTTTATTGTACCTGTGATGCATGAGTTTGCTGGAGCTGTTGAGTTTATAATTATTTCAGTTTCTTTCAGAACAACAAATCAATTTCCAGATTCAGAAATTGGTTTAAATATTTTTTCTGAGTGAAGTATTTTTTACATTCTTGAAATCTTGAGATACAGAAATAAAAAATGAGGTCCCAGCTCTTCATTTAGGGTGGTATTTTTTCAGATTATTTTCGAGTCGCAGTCATGCAACTTCACAATTGAAATTAACCCCCCATCCAACATCTGAATTTCTATAAAATATAGGTAGAGGCCTTCCTTGAAAATGTTTAGGGGAAGTCTTCCTCTGTTCTTATTGGCTACAGAGCTAGTCAGGTAACTGCTTAATTTAAAATGTTAATTTAAAAACATTAAGACTGAATTAGGGAGCGTGTTAGATTTTGTGTGTGAGAGAATGTCATCTTAAATTTCAGTAGGTCAATCTGGGATTGGAAAAAAAGTGTTTAATTGCTCCACGTTCTAAACAAGGAATAGAGCATATCTGAAAAACTTCACCATGTTTTCTTATTTCACTGCTGGTTCTGCTGGTTTTGGCTACGATAATTTTCTTCATAGTAGCTAATATGAAGCTTCTTTTGGGTGTGTGCTGGAAACAGTGTTGATAATTCAGGTATGTTTTAGTTATTCCTGAGCAATGCTTACACAGTGTCAAGGCCTTTTCTGCTGTTAATGCCAGAGAATAGGCTGGGTGTGCATAAAAGCTGGGACAGCTGACTCCAACTGACCAAGGACATATCCCATACCATATGATGTCATTCTCAGTATATAAAGCTAGGGGAAGAAGAGAAGAAAAGGGAGGATATTCAGAGTTAGGGCATTTGTCTTCCCAAGTAACTGTTATGCATGATGGAGCCCTGCTTTCCTGTGGAGATGGTTGAACATCTGCCTGACAATGGGAAGTAGTAAACAAATTCCTTATTTTGCTTTGCTTGTGTGTGCAGTTTTTGTTTTCCATATTAAACTGTCTTTATGTCAGCCCATGAGTTTTCTCACTTTTTACTCTTCCAATTCTCTCCCCAAACCACCGAGGGGGAGTGAGTGAGTAGCTGAGCAGCGCTTGTTTGCTGACTGGAGTTAAACCACAACACAGGTGAATATCTTCGGATCATGTCTTTGGTTTCAGCATTCCTGATAGGCATTGTTCTTCTGGAAATGTCTCTTGCCATGAATTTGGAGAGCTAGAAGCATCAGCAATTCAGGAGGTTGAATGGTGTTTAAACTTAGGAGGATGCAGATTTTAGGACAGAAAGCACATCTTAGGGCCACATATGTAACCAGGGGAGGTGTGTCTGAACAGAGTCACAGATTGTGTGCCACAGTGTCATTTTTGTGTAGGAGGAGCAGTGTGAAAGACGAATATTTCCCTTTTGACACAGAAATATTTTAGCATTGAAAAGGTGATGGAAAGTGAAAAATATTCTTGGAAATTACGAAACATGGTGTTTCCTTTTTCCTAATCCTTATTCCTTCTTTTTCCTCCCTGCTCTTCATGTCTAGCTATGGTCCATAAATGGTGAACTTTCTCTCAGCTGTGGCAAGAGCTCCCATGACAAATGATTTGGTTTCTACCTCATATTTTTCTCAAAATAAGCCTTCTGTAACTTTCATGTATGCCAGGCTAGCCAAAGCTCTGCCGGAGCAATAAGAGATAGCTTGTGCATTGGACAGGTAGTTCTACAGTGGGTAGAAGTGGTGAGAGAAGTCACTTTTTCATGGCGAGGTATGGAGACAACATGCTAAAATGTGCAGCTGTAATTTTAGCCCTTTGCACAGGAAAAATCAATCTGAGTTCTGTGTGACAGAGGAATTCATAATTTGAACTGCCTTCATGTGTTAATCGAAAGGAGGATACAAAGTGACACAAAGAGGAAGTTTAAAAATATATTTCTGCTTCTGTATCTTTGTCAAGTCGCTAGCACAGAATCACAGAATCACAGAATGGTTTGGGTTGGAAAGGACCTTAAGATCATCTAGTTCCATCCCCCCTGCCATGGGCAGGGATGCCTCACTACACCATGCCTCACTACATCATGTCGCCCAAGGCTCTGTCCAACCTAGCCTTGAACACTGCCAGGGATGGAGCAGGATCACTTCTTTGGTCAGCTTGTTCCAGTGCCTTACCACCCTCACAGTGAAGAAGACAAGGAATTGAAATCTTCTGTGTATTACTATAGAAGAGCCAGAGGGCTGTCTCGGGTCAGTTTACAACAGTGCAGTTCTACGTTCTCACTGTGTCTGCACACCTCACAGTGATGCCCAGCTTACACCAAAAACAAAGACAATGTGGAAGTAACAGTGGCATATCTGAGTATTTCACTCTCTTTGAAAGACTAATTTGAAAATAGAGAGGTTTGTCCTTCTATTTTAATTATGTTGAAAAAAAATCAAGCTAGAGAGCCTTTAATTATTTTCTTCCTGTTTTTAGGAAAACAGAGGTTAACACAGTGGCCAGTAAGAACTCGAATTTCTAACTGCCTTTATTTCCAAGGAGAAATTACAAATATTTATAAAGCAGCAGTCTCAGTGAAACCCCTTAACATTATTTGGAGCATTTTAGCAGATGCATATGTTAGCAAAATACAAATATTTCAAATGGAAACACTCAAGATATATTTTATCTTCAAATGTTCTATCCCTTTCCACAGCTAAAGAATTGTCCTGCTCCCAAATTCTAATAAAACCTTTGTGCTGTTGCCATGAAAGTTGAAAATAACTTAGGTAACAACGTGGCAAAACAATTCCCAGAGGAGCATGAGAAACCATCTGCTCAGGCATTGAACTCAGCAGGAACGTGAAGGAGAGGGGCTGGAGGGAGAGGAGGATTTGCAATGAAGTATTTTCAAGCCTGAATCAATAGATGCATATAAAGAGGAGTTTCTGTTAAATTCTGCCAAACGTTCTTCAGTAAGATAATATGCTGCTCTCTGCATAATCTTGTAGATTTCTGTATGGCAGCAAACTGTCAGGAAATATTCTCCTCAGCATCTCTTTCCTGCTTGCATTTCATCCTCACTTTAGCAACTAACTGGATTACTGATTCCACATTCTTCATGTTGAAAAATATATTTGATGCACAGCAGAGCTCACTTTTTACATATCTTGAACAACATTTGGCAGAAAATATTGATACAGCTTGACATTATTATTATTATTATTATTATTATTATTATTATTATTATTATTTCTTTTCAGAGACATTTAAGGAATTCTTTGCGTGACCAACTTCTGATTCAAAACAAAGCAGAAGTCCTACCATATTTAGCTAATATTTGATATGTAAGAATTCAAGAAGGACAAATAAGTGTTTCATCAGCAGTGGAAAAATATGTCAAGGAGCTTTGAGTTTAGTTTAATAGTTTTCTGAAGTTATTTGGAAAGGCAGATCCTCTGTCAGTAAACACAAAATAAGTTCACACGTAAAGTGGGGTACAAGAGACAAGACTTGTGCTTCTTCCCACGAAACAACAGCTTTGCACCACGACAAAAAGTCAGCCAACAGCAGGAGAATTAAGCCAAGGAAGAGACTTGGGAACTCTTCTGCTTTTCATCATGTTGAGTGGAAAATGTGCTTGCGAACACAAGTTTCTAAGAATGATGGATTAAAAAGCAGCTTCGCTTCAGTCATTACTCTGCAGCTCCTCTGATTTAAGTTTGCAGTAACCAGAAATACCTAGGATTGGACATGGTGTTTGCTGAAACCTTTAGAAAAGTTATGTAGAAAGTGAACACTGAATAATGCTTTGAGTTCTAATCAGCAAAATGGTCACATGTTGCAACTCCCCCAAACTAAAACATGGTTGTTTCCTCCTCTTAATGAGTGGTGTCCCTCAGGGATCAGCATTGGGACCAGTCTTGTTCAACATCTTTGTGACTGACATGGACAGTGGGATTGAGTGTGCCCTCAGCAAGTTTGCCGATGACGCCAAGATGTGTGGTTCGGTTGATACACTGGAGTGAAGGAATGCCATCCAGAGGGACCTTGACACACTTGTGAGGTGGGCTGATGCCAACCTTATGAAGTTTAACCATGCCAAGTGCAAGGTCCTACATCTGGGTCGGAGCAATCAAAGGGACAGCTACAGGTTGGGCAGAGAAGAGATTCAGAGCAGCCCTGCAGAGAAGGACTTGGGGGTGTTGGTCAATGAGAAACTTACCAGGAACCGGCTTCAGTGTGCGCTTGCAGCCCAGAAAGCCAACCGTATCCTGGGCTGCATCAAAAGGAGCGTGACCACCAGGTTGAGGGAGGTGACCTTTCCCCTCTACTCTGCTCTCATGAGACCTCACCTGCAGTATTGTGTGCAGTTCTGGTGTCCTCAACATCAAAAGGACATGGAACTGTTGGAACAAGTCCAGAGAAGGGCCACGAGGATGATCAGGGGACTGGAGCACCTCCTGTATGAAGATAGGCTGAGAAAGTTGGGGCTGTTCAGCCTGGAGAAGAGAAGGCTGCGTGGAGACGTCATAGCAGCCTTCCAGTATCTGAAGGGGTCTGTAGGAATGCTGAGGAGGCGCTATTCATTAGGAACTGTAGGACAAGGGGTAACAGGTTCAAACTTAAACAGGGGAGGTTTAGATAGGATATAAGGAAGAAGTTCTTTACTGTAAGGGTGGTGAGGCACTGGAATGGGTTGCCCAGGTAAGTTGTGAATGCTCCATCCCTGGTGGTGTTCAAGTCCAGGTGTTCAAGTCCAGGTTGGACAGAGCCTTGGATGATGTGGTTTAGTGTGAGCTGTCCCTGCCCATGTCAGGGGGTTTTGAACTAGATGATGTTAGGGTCCTTTCCAACCCTAAATATCCTATGATTTTAGGATTCTATACTCTTTTTACTTGAGTAGCCAGCCTAAATTGACCGTAAGTAAATAGAGTTGAAAGTCTTTCTATGCAGTGTTTGTGCAGAGATCCAGCATTGTTGTTTGGCAGTCCTGTATGGATTAACTTGTCTTTGTGTACAACAGCAGTAAAACTAAAAGAAAAAATCCACAGCTCCATCAGATTTCTGAAAATAGGAGGTGAGCTAACTCTTAAGAATACTCAAGGTAAATAGCCAGAAACGTCTTGCTTATGAAGAAGGAAATGCAGAGTTCCTGATGTCAGCGTTGCCCAGCTTTTTTTCCTTCTATCCCAGTTTGGCATTTGCTGGAACTATGTATTTAGTAGGAACTCACTGTGATAGTTTTACTTCAGGGACAGGCTTCCTTTGCCACTGTGACTAGTTCAAAGTAGGGTCATATGCAACGTATGCCACATCAATACACACAGCGAAGCTTATGCCTAAGAGCTGTACAGATTTTACTTTTATAACTTTCAGGACTATCCTTTTTTGTCTAGGTTAAAGCATATTGACTAGAAAGAAGGGAAAATATTGGTTCAGTGGGGTTTTGCACATACCTACCCCATTTGTTGTTAGCATCAAAAGAATTTGTCCAGAGAGGTATCTGTGTTTGTTGGTAGATATACTACATTTATACCTATAGCCACAGGCCCTGTAATGGAAGTGATGAATTACTTTGATTGCCTTGTTTGCTCACATAGCCCGGCTAGGTTTGGTTTTTTTTTAAAGAAAGTTTACCATTCTACCAGGCCCTGTGGAGGTGAAGCATTTTGTGACAGATATTTGAGAGTCCATGAGATTCAGTTTAGTGAGCAAATAGGTTAAGGTTAGAATTTTTCTCCCCAATATCTTTGATATGTAGATTGGATGCTGAGATGAAGACTTCTTACATTTTGCAACATCTGATAATGATAGTTAAAATAAAAACTGCAAAAACAGTGTTTTACTGTATTCTCTGGAAGAGAGGCGGGGGTTGTTTTGTTTTAACACCTTTTCTGTTTTCAACTGTCTCTCTGAAATATTTGGGTGATAAAGTGGCTGAATTATAGCTCTGTGGAAGAATACACTGCTGAGTTTTTGTACCTGTCAACAAGCATAATGCCAATTAGTTAACTACTAATTCATTCACCACCATAAAAGGGGCACTTACACCTCAAGGAATTTATAGTTCAAGAGGCATAAACAGGAAAAAACAGACCTGGGGGAAGTTGAGAGTAAAGCAGCTATTTGATTATTACTGCTAGATGGGTTCCAGTCATCATATTTTTGGTTCAATTTTATTCTCCATATATTACTGCTATATACTCACTGATTTCATTCTTACAGAAGGCAGAATCCAGTCTTCCATATCCTGACTGGGCAAGCTGCTTTCTATCTTTCATGACCTCCTCTTTTCTTTCTCTTTGTGTGCTGGCTGGTGAGTTACCTGTTGTTAACAGCACAAGTGATCAAACCCATGTCCTTGCTAAAGTCAGCCAACAAGCTGTTTATGACTCAGAAAAGAAGCCTTCTGGTTATTTGGCTCAATTAGAGCCATATGGACTATCTACCTCCCAAGAGCAAATGGCAATGAGTCGGAGAAAAAGACTCCCTCCCCCCACGCTAAGCAGGAAATGTTGACCTAATTGACAGATAAAGAATCTGGCAGGTTAAATGGAACAGAAACTGATACAGCTATTGCTTAAAATGCCTTTTGCATCTAGGTTTAAGCAAACAATAGTAGATAAGGCTTCTGTAATCCGGAAACCTACAGCAGTTGCAGAAGGACCTTGCAGATGTACACATGATGAAGACATTTGCATAGAGATTTGTACTCCAGCTATAGCAGACGCTACCACAGTTGTCAGTCAGCTATGTATGAATTGCACAAGAACCTATCCATGATAGATATAATTGCTTAGGAAATTCTCTTAACTGTCCAGCTAAGGGTTGAATCAGAACTCCTTTCCTGGAACTGGCTTGCAGATTCGAAGGACTTGGAAGCCCTTTTTCATATTCAGATTGATTTTTAGTTCTCAGGACAAGAAGACTTTTCTTTCATCCTCTGAGCCTTTGTATATATATAAATACATAGAGACAGTATCACATTCATGCCTTAGCTGCTCAAACAAACTGATTTTTACAGCTCCAGTCTTCTTTCCCTGATGTTTGCCTGTTCTCTATATTTGACTCCAACAAAATTGTTGCGGCAGATGCCTTGATAAGTTCCTATTGCAGCCTCGTTCCTTTCCTTTTCTGATGCAGCATTAGTTTCCTTTATTTTCCAGCACTTTGAAAAACTCCTTTCACAAATTATGACATGCATATTTTATAAAGCAATTCGGTATGCTAAAATATGCAAATCAGTCTGATTTTGCCTGAAGGCATCTGTCCAAGTAGAAATGAACCTTCAGAAGTTCATTATTTGCAGTCTTACAAGTGCTTTTCTGTACACAGATATGGATGCAGAAATCATAGCGCAAACAGGCAGAAGAAGGAAATTGCTGGAAGATACAAACTCATGTTTCTGCAGACAGGGGATGGTGGTAGGAATGCACTTGAAAATTTCTAATTTGATGTTTAAAAATTAACAATAACTTCTTGTATCCTATTGTCTATTTGATTAGTGCCCAAGAATGGTTCTTCCGCACGATGTTTTCTATGATGCTTGCACTGATGATTTCTTGTCAAAGTCAGCTGGAGAGAAAATTGAACAGGGGAAAGAAAGAGTGAGCATGGGAAGAAAACCACTGCCATGAGCAGCTACCCTCCATAAAATTGCCATCAGTGCCACTCAATTTGCTTTTCCTCCTGAGAACCTGTTGAGCTCCAACACTTTTACTCTTTGCAATAAAGAGGGACAATAAAGGCTTCCTCACAACTCTGTGGGCACATTGGAGGGCTGATCCATTTCTCCTCAGTTTCCATAGGCCCTCATGAGAGTTAGGAATATGGTCAGGAGGCAGCAACTTGGAAAAAGTACAATGGTCAGATTCTATACCCCTCAAAGCCAAGCAGCTGCGTGTCTCCCCATCCTCATGAAACTGTATTGTTCTGTTTCTTATAGTTGACAGCTTTCCTGTTTAAGTTCTGAAATGTTGGTGTTGATTTCCATGATCTACCACAGGGGCACACTGGGACTTCAACCATAGTCTGTTGCAGTGACATAACTGTCACTTAGTCTTTCTGAGCTAATATCTGAACACTGCAAGGGAAGTTAAAAACTCATTTGCTTTGCACAATATGAAGGTATACAGTTTCATTTTGCTGAAGATGTCCCTGTTCGTTGCAGGGAGGTTGGACTAGATAACCTTTAAAGATCCCTTCCAACCTAAACTATTCTATGATTCTATGATTATGGCAAAGATACCAGGTAATGGGGGCCGTATGTGCATCTGGAGAAGGCAGCATAGGATGACTGAAATGTGCCTACTGGATTTATGCTGTATATGGCAATCTGTGAATAAAAGCAGATGTGGAATTGTCACATCAGCCCACTGAATGCTGTCAGCACTAATGGCAACATCATGGATGCCTCTAGATACAGTAAAGGAGATTCATGGTTAGATGCTTATCGGCATTCTTTTGTGGCTCATGCTGTAGGCCAAGTCATTGAATCTCCAAATCCAGAATTTTGCTGGCTGAAATTGTAGGATTATATTACTGGGTGGCATGATCTCAGCTTAACTCTGTGCAGACTATTAAATGAAATGAGCATGTGAAAATAACTCACATGCCACCCATTCTTTAATTCTTCAGTAGGTTTGCTCTGTGGAGAGCAACGTGCTAGTCCCAGCCACTAATCACCTGTATAATTTGGTCTGGGTCCATTTTTAATTCCTGAACAACAAAATTATGACTCTATTTTGGCAGATGAACATTGCAGCAGATGTCAGAACAGATGTGTATCATTTTTTGAGTTCTGAATCCAAGGGTGGTGGAATATTATCACTAAGTGAAAACTAGCTGTAACACAGAGAGCTGGAATCACTGCATGATTGCACTCAAATTCTTCTCACTGGTCCACATTTTAAGCCAATGGGAGAAGTTTGACAAAAATCTCCTGGATTAAGGACAGCATTGATGGGGTATACTCTTTAATATTTGAATTAGAAAAGAACAAAATATTAGAAAAAGTGCCAAAGAGATAAGATATTCTTCACATGTACAAAAGCTTCTTGGTAGGTATTCAGGAAAAATCCTACTCCAAGGTCTGCTGTGAAAAGAAATGCTCAATAGTTGCAATGAAGATCCACATGGTATATGTCTCTTACCACCCATAAGTGATGGCAAAGGCAAAAATTAAAAACAAAGCATGCCAAGCCTCCTCATCCTCTACCTAAGCTGTTATTTCTTCTTTAAAAAAAAAAAAAAAACAAAAATTTTGTCTTGATGAAGAATTTATAAAAAAGGGCACAAAGTTCTTAATGTGAGAAAGTATGCCCTCAAATCTTTTCTTAGATTGTACAGCATTCAAGATCATGGTATCAGTATGACTTAAGCGCATATTCAACAGACTTCTTTACTTGAATGATGCATATATAGTTTTATTTTTTCCTCAAAAAACACCATGAAGCAGAGTCATCAAATCCAGAAGGGTAAATGTGTTTATGTACAGTGGAACTAAAATAATATTTACCTTTACATGTTCAATGTGACTTATAAATATTCTTTGGCTGCATTGAGTAGATGTACATGATAGTCATCTTTGGTAAAAATGTACGCTTGTTCTAGTTTCAGGTAAGTGACTAGTGTGCTTGATTCAGTGAAACTCTTTTGGTGCATGTTAAGCCTGTGACTAAAAGTGACTAACAATATGTGAGAGATCTGAAAGCTTCGTCACATCAGACATAGCTTACAGTCTGTACAGATAAGTTGAAATTGATAAAAGGGAGTTTTTATCTCAGAGTTAAATTGCCTGAACTTTTTGTGGTTTACCAAGGTTGAAATACAATATGGTTTGTTCTTTTAGCTATAACGGCAACTTGGTAGTCAAGCTGTTGAGATGGAAGATGGAAATACTGGGTTTCATGTCCCCATGTGTAATGTGCAGCTGCAAGAGGCACTGTGGTGTGCTACAAAGGATTTTCAATATTTATATGAAAATCTTGAAAAGTAAACTGGAAGTTCCATCAGAGAACTGCTTCTTTGCTGCTGGTTCAGAGAAAGATGGGTGGAAATGCTCAAGCTTTCGCCCTTTCTGGTGTGGTTGAGGCTAACCAAAAGATGACTACAAAATCACAGTGAAATGCCTGCAGGATAGCAAGGAAAGGGGGAAGCTACTGAGGAGATGCAGAGGATAGTGTCTTCTGTAATTCCAATCTGCATGCTGTCCTCTGTGCCTGTTTCCACTGTATCTGAGCAACCACTTCCAGTGATTGTCCTCCAGGAACAGCCAAGTGCCATCTTCTTCAGCCTTTCAAAGGTGCACCAAAATGCAACCCAATGTCTGTTGTGTGGTAAGTCTACTTTCCTGGTCTGAACCTGCCAGAAATTTTAAACACAGAAAGACTGGCCTTGTTTTGTTATGTCACTGCGTCCCAGTTCAGGCTTTATAAAATTTTAATTTCTCAAAGACTGAGAAGATCACCCTCAGCCCAGGGTTCAGTTGTCTGAATCAAGGCCTGTTTTGGTGCAGAGCAGATGCGTGAAGTTGGTTCAAATTTATAGTGGAAACTGCAATTAGGGTTATATGAAAGACCATGAACTGAAGCCATACACTTCACATAAGGAAATCAAAACCACTAAGTGACTGTTGAGAGCTAGTCAGCAGCTAGTTACTCAGACTGAAGATGAAAAATACCACCTTGAGAAGTTATAAACCTCAAAAAATTGTAGAGAACTGGAAGACAGCAACTGAGCAGCATCATGAATCAGACCATTCTGTGAAGCACCAGAGGCTGCTTCTTCTCCACATTCATGATTCATTAAGTTGGTAATCATGTCAGTCTTCAGACAAGTATCTCATTAGTCCCAGCTAGTTATTGCATACAAGCCAATAAATATGTTTTGTGCTCTTTTCACTTTTATTTATCCTGTTTGCAGAGTCTTTCTGCATGTGGTAATACTTTCCCCAATGAAGTGACCAGGAGGTGTAAGGTTTCAAGTCCTTAGTTGTTCGCACATTGCCCACCATTAACAAGGCAAATAGTATTGAATTATTGCTTGCTGTTAAGAATGTAATTCACATCAAATACACCCAGAACACCTGCAGTGTAGTTAAAATAAAAAAAGAAGAGAGAATTAAAATTGTTCAGCACAGAATACTTGATAAAACTACCTAAAGTGTCTTTCATTATAGACTATCCCTTAGAAATCTTTATAGTGCTTCAGGGACCACTTCATCCTCATATGCTGTCACTGGTTAGGGATGCTCACCTGTAATGTTTAAATAGAACTTATTGATACATATGCCAGTCCAGAACTGTAATGACTGTGTAGGAAATTACCAGCTTGAGTTTGTACATCTGTTTGTGTATGCATGTTTAGGTTCGTATGCACAACCACTTTGCTTCTGCTGTACCTTTCCCTTGGCCATAAACAAACATGGTGGCAATATTTTCAGTGCTGTCAGGTTTTAGTTCAATTCTCTACTGCTAAGAAGATTCCAACTGCCAGGATCATGATGCCACTACTGGCACACAGTATTGAAAGCAAATTGCTGTAGACTGCATTCACTTAACAATACCAAATCCCTTCTTTTGACTGCTGAGCCATTAGGGTTTCAATAGTGCCATGAATCTGATGGTCAGCAGAAAATTAGTAGGCTTAATTACATGCAGGAAGCAAACATATCTGAGTGGCACATAAGCAGAATGAGATTCTCTGTGTCCCTGCTATGAAGAACTGTCTGTGAATGTGATAGGAGATAGATACTGAGTAAGCAAGGCTTTCAACAGAAAGATGAGGACAGAAGAGAAAGGCGGGTGTTGTAATACTACCCAAAGAAGAAGGGGAAAGGTGTTCAGCTTTCACTGACAAAAACCTGAAATGCTAGAAAAGTCAAATTGTTAATCGAGGAGGAGGAAGCTCCTAAAATGGCTGATGTTTTTCAGTGGTGTAAGGAAGGATGGGATACATCAGGGCAGAAAACCAGACAAGACTGGGGGAGATAATCCCACAATTCTCTTATGCATACTGGGTCTTTAGAAGCAGTGGTCTCCTTGTTGCTCTGGTACTCTACTTTTTTTCTACCTGACCTGCAGCTACAGACCCCATGGTGGGAAGGGTAGATAGTAAGCATCTTCCCCTAAGTTTTCTTCTTCAAGGGGAGCTTCTTTTCCAAAAGCAATGCATGTCTTGGCAGTCAGTGCAATAGCCTGTTAGAAGCAGGCCTCAGGCTTCAGATGCTGACAAACCAAAAGATTTTGCCTGAATAGCCAGAGTGGTGCATCAGTGATGCACACTTCATCACACTGCAAATAAATAATTCACACTGCATCACACTGCAGATGAACTGGAAGCAGATACCTGATTTGCCATCAAATATAGCAGCTAGAATATTTCTCTGTGTCCTAAGCTACGCAACACCTATTGCTGGGTTTAGGCAAGCAAAGCAGATGAATGTCTATGGCAATAAAACAATAAGAGCTGTGAGAAGCACTGATTCTGCTTCCTTCTTTGGCTGTTTCAGAGCCCAGTGAGGATAGCTCCAACATGTGTGAGTTGTTGGGTACTGCTGAGCCTCTCTGTCCCATGCCTGCTTCACCAGGATAATGTGTTCCTGCCACTGGGTGACAAGACTTGATAAGAAGAAATCAAAGCAGTGATCTGAAGGGTAGCCCAAGGCCAAATTAATTGAGTGTGTTGGGAGAGGTAAACAAGTCACTGTATAGTCCTACTGGTGAGAAAAGGTGGAAATACACAGTTGCAAGGAGTTTGGCTCAGTGTTGTATCAGCTTGGCAGACATGACTGGGCACAAGATATCAAAAGGCATAAGGCTGTTGGCTGATTATTTCCTTCACTATAGTACCAGTAGTTCTTTGCTGTTATGATAGACAGAGATTTTGGTAGCATACAAATCACATGTAGGTGAAATAATATATCCCATGGTCATTAAAGTAGGTGCAAAATAGCTTAAAGACAAAGGCTGTGTAAAACATGTATGTTGTAATTAACATCATGGGAACACAAAAAGATGCAAGAAAAAATACATCAAATTACAGAAGCTGAAGGAAGAAGAGAAAAGTACAGGTTGCTGAACATTTTTCTGTTTCATCCATGACAGTATTTTAATACAAAACTAAAAACAGTTCTTCCTTAAGTTTAAAATCTGGTTTATCCCTAGTCTTTCACTAGGCTGAATTTTATGGAAAATCACTTATGCAGAGAAGAGGAATGGGCATCCACAGTCTACAGGAAATAAACATTTGAAGTGAGGGTACAGCACATTAGATTTACTTTTTTCAAAGTCAATCTGTGGAAGACACTTTAGCTGTTAAGCCAGAAGATCAAAAAGTTGAACAGTTTGAAGTCCTGAGAATCCAGCTGTTAAACTTCTCAGAGTAGAATTTGTAGGTTAGATGCAATTAAATGGACTTGGTTTTTTGTGGGTAGGGGAAATAGCTTAGACAAGTGGATATTTATACCTAAAATAAATCAATGCAATGACCATATTCCTTTCAGTTTAGCTCTTGGTATGGTGTCTTGACAGCATGTGGGGCTGTTGTTTATTTGAGAAAATGTGTGCGAATTGTCCAGTAATCCACTACATGCAATGATACACATACTCATGAGGTGAAAGGAGTGTTCAGCTCAAAATTCAAAGGGAAGAAAGTAAGTCTGGTATTTCCTCTCCTCTGCCTCAACTCCCTGCCAATGTTTAATTCAAACAGTTCACCAAAGAATGAAACATCAATGACTTCAAGGGTATGACAGATCTCTGGTGCAAAACCCATATCTGAACTCCAGCAGTTTCATACCCATATGCCTAGATATATCCTGAGATTAAGCTTTCAGAGATTGGTGATATTGGTAAAAAACTTCATTAAAATTTCATAAAATTCAATTCTGTGATGATTTTAATTTTATATGTTAACACAGGTTTTCACTGCAAATAACAAGAAAGCTTCTCTTAAAAAAATGATTAACCACAATCACTGTCGTTGCAAACAAATTTTCAATCAAGCTATTGACTTATAATCTATCACAGAGTTAGAAAAGTCTTCCCACAGAATGTAATTTATTTGAAAAACAAATAAGTCACATCCATGTAAAAGTTTCACTAGCAATTTCAGCAGGAAAGATAAAGCCACAACCTTTCAGCCTCCTTGTTCCGTTTTGATAATTCTAAAAATTTCCTTTGAATGATTACACCAGAGGATTATAAGAAAGAATAATTAGACAAATGTTTGGTGTTCTTGAAAACATTTTGGTCATCTTAATCCAAGATTAGACATTTTAACTTTTGAGGAAAAAGATGACATTTTGGCTTCTTGCTCTAATTTGGGATAAAAACAGAATTTGGAAGATGAAATTTCTTGCAGGGTAAAAGTGTGAATTCCTAATCAGTTCTCCTTCAAAGGTAAGTCATTAGTTTAATTTACAGCACAGAAAATGAGGTTAGATATCAAGAAAATCTTCCCTCTGATACTGCTGGCTGGTATGCAGAAAAGTAGTGGAGTATCTGGTGACAGGAGTTTCTAAAGTGGGTTTTGAGAAACGCATTAGTGAATCCAGGTACAGTTAATTCTGTCCTAGATTCAAGGAGACAGTCTATGTGACCCCTTAGAGTCCTTGCTTTTCTTCATTTCTATGATTAACCACTTTCACTGCCACAACTGTTGCATGACAAAATCAGGTTAGAAAGGAAGGAATATTTGTATGTGAAGCCAGAAGCAATTTCAAAGACTCAGAAAAGCATTCTTTAATGACTTCTTTGGGCAGATTTGTCCACTACACTAATCAAATCCATTGGTTTAGGGTTGGGTTTTTTTTCTTGACATCAGCTAAAGAGCAAGGAAAACAATCAGATTTACAGAGCTGCTTTAATGATTAGACATCTGTGTTCCAAGCAATTGTACATTCAAGATGTTGTTATTGGTAAAACTGATGATGAATTATACTCCTTGAGGCTGTGGTTAATTAAATTGGCTACCCTTTTGTCTTTTGCATGGGCATCTGGGGAGTTTGGCTGTTGAAATTGATGAGTCCTACTTTTAGCAAATTCCTAGTGGACAGGCAGTCCTGCTGTCAGACAGTCATGCAACTTAGGTCACAATGATCTTGCACTTCAAATTATTCACCATCCTTTAGGAGAAGCAGTTCTGAGAGAACTTGTTAAAACCATTTGTTAAAATGCAAGCTGTCTGTGGGGTAAGAAAAGCCACAAAAGTGAATCTGTTTTTGTCCAACCTCTGTTTCTGATGAAATAGTGTTAAATAAGACACACTGTCTTCCTTTATCTGGCAGTCAAGAAGCACTGTCAGTGAGGAAGCACTTGTGTCTTTAGCAGTTGGCGTTATTGCAAAGCAGTCAGGAAAGCATTAGGTGTATTCATGTTCTCACATTTCATTGGGACTAATATGATGGAAATTGCAGAGGAGCCTGAGGAAAGGCTGCCATGACTGAAGCGCATTCAGGACTAAGGCTGCCTGAAGACCATTCCTGTTGAAAAATTTTCATTCCCCTGTCCTGTGAGAGTCACAACCACTCTGTAGTAAAAAGTGTTCTAAACACATAGAAGAACGGAGAGCAATGGTGCATCTCTATGCCAGCTGCTCCTCCAAAGATTAGCTGACTAATAACTGCTTAAAGCCAAGGCTAGCCTAGCTTAGAGCCGGAAAAGTCGTACCAAAACTTTGCAGGAGTTACAGTGTCTGAAGTTCATTGTACTTCTTTTGTCAAGAGTTACCCAATTACCAGTGGCCTGACATAATAACCCTGCACAGGGCATCAGCCCAGCTAAAATCAGTGACGTAGATATGTTTTCATTGGGTTTATGAACACCGCTGACAGTGGAGAGCCAGATTCATTTGCAATGTTTTATTCCTAGGAATAAGAGTATCTTTGATTCAGTTGCCTTTGCTGCGATTTTAAAAGGCTTCATTTAGCATACCCTCAACATGACCTCCCAGTCAGTGTAGTTCTGGTGTCACAGAGCTGCTGGATGGCACCAAACAGATTTGAAAGTGTCTGGGGATGTGGGACACCAGTATGGCCATAACCCGTCATATGTGCTAGGATTTTCCCCACCCCTAGGAAAAAGAGAACAAAAAGGTGACCACTCTGGAGTTCACAGTTAAGGTAATAAAATGCAGAGAGGTAAGAAAGGATAAGAGAGATGTGTGACAGCATTGCTGGCTGCAATCACACCATGCCATTAAACTGACACTTTTTTTTTTTCAACGAACTTACACGGCATCAAGGCCTTTACTGTTCCTCACACTACCCTACCAGTGATCAAGCTGGTGATGAACAAGAAACTGGGAGAGGACACCTGACCACAGCTGAACAAAGGAACACCCAATACCACATGACATCATGCTCAGCAAAAAAAGCTGAGAAGACGGGGGAAGAAGGATGCTCACAGAGATGGTGTTTGTCTTCACAAGTAACTGTTATGCATGATGGAGCCTTACTTTCCTGGAGATGGCTGAACACCTGCCTGTCAATGGGAAGCAGTGAATTAATTCCTTGTTTTACTTTGCTTGTGTGTGCAGCATGTGTTTTACTTTTTAAACCATCTATCTCAATGCATGAGTTTTTGCACTTCTACCCTTCTGATCATCTATCTTCTCCATTCCACTGTGGGGAGTGAGCGAGCAGCTGTGAGGGTCTTAGCTGCTGGCTGGGGTTAAGCTAGCAGCTGTTTGGGGTTAACTGCTAGCATCATAAATGTGCCTAGAATCGTAAGAAAGAGGGAGAGCATTATGATATTGATAGCATTCAAAAAAAATAGAGAAAAACTGTTATATCTTGCTACTTCCTTTTGGAAGAAAATTGGGTAAATCTGCCACTTCTTCAGAAAGACACTGCTCTACAGACCTGGTAGTCACAATACTGAGTTACCAAAAGAATTTTTCTGTGACCTGATTTCACTGACAGAGACCATAATGCTGGCTGGTTGGTTACCTTCAGGAGCCCTCTGTGGGTTTTTCTTTTTGAGAAATAGAGAATTCCAACCTAACGAATGTGGGGAAAAAGCTAGGGGTCATAACACTAGTTTTGCACCCTTGCTGCAGTAGCAGCAGCCCATAATAACTCAAGGAAGCCACTTCAGCCTTTCACCTGCTGAAATGAGGAATTGGCATTTATAGCCAATCAGTTTCAGAACTATAGATTTTTATCCATTTTTTAATGCACTGTTAATGCCTCAATTATTTTCCATAGAAAGACACTAGTTTGAGGGTTTTTTGAACATTAAATCATTTGTCCCACATGCTGCTGTTCTTCTCAGGGATAGACTTGGGAACAACTGTACTTTATCACAAAAGATCTTTTTAAGTGTTTCTTCCACTTAAGAAATACATTCTTACCCTTTCAAGAAAAACAATTTCTAGTTCCCATAGTGATTTCTTCTGCATATCCACCAAAAAGAATCAAAATTAGCTCTTGCCCAGTTCTTACTAAGTAGATTATAAATAGCATTGCATAAGTGTCTGTGTGTTTTCAAGATTATTTCATGTATCTGATCTGTTCTGTTACAGCTTGTATTTTCGTGTATGTGTCAAGGCAAGAGAGGCTGGTTATTCCAAGTGTCCAATTTGCTTTTTATTCCTATCTGGCAGATTGTTATTCCTATCATTTTTCATGAGAGTATTCTTCTTCGATTCTTCTGGTTCCTGCCCGCTGGTTGATCTTGCAAAATAGCTTGTTATCTTCCTAGTGATGGACAAACAACTCAAAAACTCTGAACTTTTCCTTAATTTTACTTTTAAATAAGGTGTACATTTTTTGATTCTTTTCTAGGAAAAGACTGCCACTTACCAAGCAATGCAGGTTTGGGGATTTCAGGGTTTTTTAAGGAAATGCTAGTTAAGCTCTTTGAAACTCATTCAGTAATTAACACCTTTCGGTGATATTTAAGTCAGTAATTACCATATAGGGTAATTACTATACATCTAGAAAGCAACACTTACAAGTTGGAATGAAGTATGAAGGCCAGTGCTCACACCAGTTCGTTTTAGAGTTAGTGCTTATTCCTTCACAAAAACTTCCTTCTGCCCCTGCTTTGGGCATTAGTCAGTCAAGGAATATGAAATTTATCTTTCATTAATTCACTAAGATTCAATGAAAATGAGATTTTTGGAACTAAGTCTTATTTTGTAAGCAAACCTGTCTCTGCCCAAAATTAATTTACTGTAAAACAAAGCAGTACATTTTTCCATCAGAACATAATTACTACTCTACTGAAAGCAAAATTACATCACTGTTGACTTTTAAAATAAGCTTGTATAATAATTAGGGATGCAACATTCTGTGATGGTATTTCAGTTATTGTAGATTTTATTTGACTAAGAAAGACCTGTCTAGATCTGCTTTGCTGCTACTTTTCCTGGGTGAAGTATATATATTTTTCAGATGTGTTGTCCCAAAACTTCTCTTATTACCAGTGCTGCTTGGACAGCTGTCAAAGAGTAGGAACGGGGTGCACTTTTGTTGTCCTTTTGGTCAGGATCTCTGGGATTAAACTGAAGTTGAAGTGACTGATTTGTTTTCCTGGAGATAATTCTGTTCTGTTTCTAAACTGTAAATTTAAATTAAATTGAGAAAATATTACAATTGTGAGATGTAAAGCTCCTTTGGAAAAAAATGATGCACACTGTATCTGTATACTAATCTTACTGGCTAAATCTAAAATGGTAGTTTAGGAGCACAGAGGAAGAAGGTGTAAACTGTTATGTACTCCCTTTCCTGAACTTTGTGCATCCACAGCGACAGAGACAAGATGCCTGTCTTCATCCTGCTTATTTATATGGCAGCATGGCAGCTCCCCACATAGGCTTTCTCCAGATGCCCTCTTTCATTTGTTATGTTTAATACTATTTTTATATATATATATATATATACACACATACATACACACACACACATAATCTTATAAATTTGAAACCTTTCACCAAACTCAATTAACCAAGGCAGCTGTATAGTCTACTTAGCAAAGAGTGCACATAAAAAATTGTCAGCGAAACAATTTTAGCTTTAAGCATATGACCCATTTACTTGTATTTTCTTTTTTAGTATTCAGGTTTTGCTGGTAACAGTTCCGTGTTCATAAAACTCAATCAAAAAATAAACTGAGAACTTGTTCACTGTTTCCAGTATGGGTGGAAAGTTCTGGAAGTTCTATATTGAATTACGCTACATAACAAAAACTCAGTGGATGCATATGAAAATTAGACTTAAGATGTATGTATGTTCACTATGTTGTTTTTAGAGATAGGGATTATCAAAACGTGTATAATTTTCAGGGAAAAACTTCAGGTTAATTGCTAAATTTGCATTTGGCCTAATGTTGGTTTAGGATTCTAACCTAACCATTCATTGCTGAAGTCTTTAACTAACCCAAAAGATGTTTTGTGCCAGTACTTTGGTTTGAATTTTGTTTTGAATGTAGTCTTCTTTCCAGCAATACGCTGGGACATGGTAATGGCCATACTGGGTCAGCTTTATCTCCCTCAGCATGTTGTCTCCAATTGTTGCTAAAAGCAGATACTTGAGGAAGCATCAGAACAAAACGATCATATAGTGGTATTTCCTGTGCAAACTCTCCTTGACAATATACTTCTGAGCCAGGTGAAGTGTTTCTACATTTTATAACCTTGATAGGTTCCACTATCAAGTAGTTGTCTATTTACACTTCAACCAGCCCTACCACCCTGTATTTTGTAAAAGTTACAAGATATCTGACTCACTGCAGGCTGCCTATGCATCCCATCCACCCTTGCAGAAGAAGGTGCCAGGGCCTTGCCAGGAAGGATACTAGGCGGCTTGCCTGCCATCGCCATGGGCACTGCAGCAGTGCACTCCTCAGCTCAGTTATGTGCCTGTTGGGGTACACTCCGCAGTGCAGAAGGAACACGAGATTTTCTCCTAGTTGTATCTTATCAGCTGCCCTAAGCCTGCACCAAAGCATCCTCCTGAGTGTAAAGAATATAAATAAATAATCGCCTCTCAAAACACTACAGCCAGAGCATAAAACACTACACAGACCTTGATGGGCAAATAACGAGCTCAAGTTTCTTACTGCCAAAAAAACTCCATTTTTGTGCCTAGTCTGTTTGAATTATGTTGAGAAGAAGGAAATGCAAGGATATTTTATTTTGAGTGACAGAAAACCTCTCTTTATTTGTTAATCATGGAGTCTGACTGAATATCATGGTTAGCTTGTAATACCTTTAAGCTTCTTTCTATGTGGCTCTACATATGAAACAGATCTAAACACAAAATGGAAATCTTAAAAAAAAATTCCCCCAAATCTGCTTCAAGTTTCTTTGCACATTCCTTGAATCTCATCACTAACTCTTCAGCAGCTTTCAAATACATTTTTGCAGAGTTCAAATAAAAGAAAATGGGAGACTTCAAACTCACTACTGAGCCTCAATGCTTCCCTATGGATCAACACTTTTTTCATATGTTTACAAAACTTTTTATTCACTGGACAGAGAAAAGCTGCTGATTGCCCCTTAGCATTTTCTTTTTTTTCATTGAGAAGGAAACACATTTAGGCACTTCAAAACTCAGTAAATAACTAACGTGGTTCAGCTGTAGTAAAAATCAGAACTAATTGCCAATATCTACCTAGTGAAGCTTGTACACCTGGGCCTATCCTACAAATGCTAATATTTATTTTGCAGAAGCCTAGCATCCACCTTCAAATAAGAACTAAGATGCAGTTGTGAGTACTTTGGAAGCTTAACCCTATGTTCAGCCAGTGACATCTACAATTTCAGGATTCTCCAGAATCCACTAGAAGACTGTGGTTTATAATGGCCTTATTCTGTTAGTAGCTCGTTTGTTTTTCTCTCTGGAAAATTAAAGTTAGGTCCAGTATCTGCTGAAGTTCCTAAACCAACTTAATTGAGCTTGGACGGAGCAACAACTTAAAGTGGCTGCCACAACTTGGCATACATCCATCCACCTGTGCAGAATGAGAGCCTTCTCAAGTGAAGTCCAGGAGGAGCTAGAGTGGGGAGAAGAATATTCAGGAAGGGCAAAGACAGCCTCTCAGGTGATTATCAACAGAATGAGCAGGAATGTATTGAGCCTTTGGTACCAGTCTTGCATTTCTTGCCAATTTCAGAGTTCTATCCATCAGGCCCAAGGAAAATTAGCAAGGAATTCTCACTGCAAAGAACAATGGAAGAATGGTTTTGAGTTGTAAAATCTGGAAGCATATGTGGAGATGCATGCAATAGGTGAGATCTTATAGCTGTACCTATAAATAAATCCTGCATGATGGCAGATGCTTCAGGCACCTGACACAACTTCTGTATTATTTGTTTGTTTGCTTTTCGCTACTGACCTTCTTGTCTGTTAAATTAAAGGGGCAGCTTATTTCATGTGCATAAAGAGACTGGTTTAAAAATAGTGCTTCATGCAGTTTAGATAGGAAAAATAGTGCTTCATGCAGTTTAGATAGGAAAAATAGTGCTTCATGCAGTTTAGATAGGAAATGCAGTTTAGATAGGAAACCTGAAACTCATGAAACGAGAACAGGAGCTTGGTACAGATAGCCTTGACCTGTCTGGGTTAGTCATGCATCTGCAGCTGCATCCCAAGACATGGGGTGGCATATTTCATCAGCTGGTGCTAACAGATTTAATGCTTTCTCCTGGGATATCCTCATGAAATGGTTATTAGAAGGACGGATCTTGGAGTCCAGACATCAGTGGATACAAGCAGGGAAAAACAGAAGTTTTTCAGGCAGACATAACTGTAGGGCAGACATGCCTTTAGTTCATTGGTCCATCAGCCTTTTCCCTTCCAACAGAGAACACATGCAGGCATGGCTGTGGCAGAACTGTAAGCTACCATGTTTTCTATGTGGAAACATTATCATTTCATGCTTTGAACAATATGATAGAGCATTCTCTGGAACACTAAACCAGGTTGTCCCAGCTGTGCTTTCATGACAACTCCAAATGACATGCTTTTTTAATGTTAGTCTATCCACACTACATTAATCTTTGCTGGAAAGATGTCAATCACTTCATCCTGATTCAAAGCCCAGTTTAATTAAGAACCAATTACACATATAATGAAGAAGTGTACTAATGGGCTAGAAGAGTTTCTGTGTGATTGATAGGTTGCCAGGTAAAGAACAACACAACTATTATTTGTGCTAGGGTCTAGCTAGCTTCGGATAGCAGGATGAGAAATAAGATAAAAATCACTTGGATTATTGAAACTTTTTTGTCCTATTGGGACAGGGTTCCTGTTCTGCTAGTTAATGTAAAGATGTGGAGTGAAAAGACAATGCTTTTGAAACGGACTGATCACAGGGTGCCTAACTGCCTTCACGGAAGTCATAAAGGTCATTAAATCAAGTCATACTTTAGCTTTAGTGGTGGCGGTAATTGTTTTCTCTCTATTCTGAGCTATGCTGGGACAGCTAAAATCACGTAACTTGCAAAGCAAGCAACTAGAGAAATACTTATAATTGTGTGAGAAAAGGAACTTTTGCACCAATCAGCCCCTCCACAATCAATAAAAGCCAAGCCTCCTATGTCCCAATGTCATAACTAACCTGCTGTACCAGAGTTACCTGGCCTTGGATTTCCTGTTTGCATAAAAGGCATCAGAAGAATTACTTAATGATCTATAATGAACCTTTGAAAAATGAACTTAATGATCTATAATGAACATTTGAAACATGAACTTAGTGATCTATAATGAATATGAGGGGCCTGACTGCCCATTATCTCCTTACACTGAATAGTCATTTATATTAGCATAATGTCCATGGAGAATATCATTTCAGATATCATTTCCAGAGTGGTGTTTAGTATGACCTAATTGATGGTCCAATTTCTTATGTAAATAAAAAACGTGTTATGAGATAGGGCAGATGCATGGGCAGTGTCTGGACACGATGCCATAGACATGTTGACTTGTTCAAAGAAAATCACAGTCAAGGGAAAAGGTTGTCACGTTTGTGTTTCTTCCCCAAATTTAATTTTTCTTTTCCTGTTCCAGATAAACAAGAGACCTGTAGTGACAAAAGCTCACTAAAATTGTGGCACAAGTCTGTAAACTCCTCCAGAATCTCTCTGCATATCACAACAGATGGGATAAATGGCCTTGGTTTGGCTCTTGGAAGAGCAAGGAGTAGATAGAAGACGCTTTTCTCAGGAACAGTAGCCATCGTTGCAGTTCCCATTCAATAAAGCTGGCCTGCAGCAGAACTGATAGCGTCTCTAAGAGATCAGGGAATCAATAAAGGCAGCAGGAAAAAAAAAAGGCAAACTGCTGTAGCTTCTTAAATGAGAATTGATTTCTGTCCATTGTTCCATGGCAAAGGAACAAGCTTATCACTTCAAACCAAGAATAGAAGGGAGACTAATTCTCTGTCTCAGGAAAGGACAGGAGCTCAGTAAAAGGTCACTGAGAAGATCAACACTGTCATAAAGAGATCTACTTTTACTTGACTTCCTGACAAAGAAAGTGGACTTGGGCTACACATCTGTATGGCTTTCCTCCAACATTGCTATCTGGGGCTGCAAGGAAACGAGGGTACACTACCAAGGGGAAAAGAAATACAAACCAAACACCAAAAAACAAACAGGTACATGCATTCCTCTGGGATTAAAAGGAATAAAGCGAGTTGTAACATTTGCAGGCAGAGATCTCTGCATCTCCTGGAAGATACCCTGGAAGCACCAGCAGGTCTCTGCTGGGCAAGTCATAGCCATGGATGAGAGCGCTCTGTGGGGCTGCTGGATACCCCACCATGACACTGCCTCTGAAAGAAGTTGTTTCCCCAGCCAGCTTTTTCTAGCATGTCAGTTTTCCCATATGATAAAGAGCCTAGATGAGGGAAATAAAAGGTTTGCTTTTTCAGGGTAGACAGATGAAGTGCAAACACCAAACACAACCTTTAGATTGTTACTTTAAGTAAGCTTCAAGCAGCCCTAAAAGTCATTGCATTTTTCCATAATGTCACACCAACAGACATTATTAAAACAAATACCATTAGCCCAGCTTCACTTGCCTGCATCCAACAGTGCTGTTTCCTGAATGCCTTTTGCACTAGGAAAAATAAATATATAAAAATATAGATGTGTTTATATTTATTCACACAAAGATGTTTTACAAGCATGGAAGGGAGATGATTTTCACTACAGCAGAAGGTCAAAGCTTGTTTATCTTGTTTAGCTCTGCTGCACTGGATCTGTGGTGCAGTTTGTGCAGAGGCAAGTTCTCCAAGCAGTGCTGATGTGGAACTGAGGCTGGACAGAATCTTCAATGACGTTCATGAGCTTGCCAGTTCGTGTCAGTTCAAAACTCATCAGAGAAGTTCTCTGAAGCTCGGAAATCAGGTTGTATTCATTCACAGTTTATGTATTTGCGTTCTTTCTTTCTACCACTGTGGAAGCAATCCTTCTGTGTGATTAAGTTAATGGTCTCATTCCTTAACAGACCACAAAAGAGAAGGACCCATTGTCCATGCAGGAACATACTGGTAACTTCTAGAACTATACGTATTATATGCGATTTTCAGATTGCCTGCAGAAAACCCCTTGTTAGAATCATAGAATCATAGAATCGTTATGGTTGGAAAGGACCTTAAGATCAACTAGTTCCAACCCCCCTGCTATTCGCAGGGACACCTCACGCTAAATCATATCACCCAAGGCCTCGTCCAACCTGGTCTTGAACACTGCCAGGGATGGAGCATTCACAATCTCCCTGGGCAACCTATTGCAGTGCCTCACCACCCTAACAAGGAAGAATTTCCTCCTTATATCCAACCTAAACTTCCCCTGTTTAAGTTTGAACCCGTTACCCCTTGTACTGTCACTACAGTCTTTAATGAAGAGTCCATCCCCAGCATCCCTATAGGCCCCCTTCAGATACTGGAAGGCTGCTATGAGGTCTCCACTCAGCCTTCTCTTCTCCAGGCTGAACAGCCCCAACTTCCTCAGCTTGTCTTCATACGGGAGGTGCTCCAGTTCCCTGATCATCCTCATGGCCCTTCTCTGGACTTGTTCCAACAGTTCCATGTCCTTTTGATGTTGAGGACACCAGAACTGCACACAATACTCCAAGTGAGGTCTCACAAGAGCATAGTAAAGGGGCAGGATCACGTCCTTCGACCTGCTGGTCATGCTCCTTTTGATGCAGCCCAGGATACGGTTGGCTTTCTGGGCTGCAAGCACGCACTGCCGGCTCATGTTCATAGTCTCATCAACCAACACCCCCAAGTCCTTCTCTACAGGGCTGCTCTGAATCTCCTCTCTATCCAACCTGTAGCTGTGCCTGGGATTGCTCCGACCCAGGTGTAGGACCTTGCACTTGTCATGGTTAAACCTCATGAGGTTGGCATCAGCCCCCCTGACAAGCGTGTCAAGGTCCCTCTGGGTGGCATTCCTTCCCTTCAGTGTTATCAACCAAACCACACATTTTGGTGTCATTGGCAAACTTGCTGAGGGCACACTCAATCCCACTGTCCATGTCAGCGATGAAGATGTTAAACAAGACCGGTCCCAACACCGATCCCTGAGGGACGCCACTCGTTGTTGAGAAGAAAGAAGACACTGAAGGGGATTTCTAAAAGCTTATAGCAATGGATCTGAACACATCCTCAGCACCACTTTCTTTCTTCATGGTCCCCAAATCCTTGATCTCTCAGCTGGAAGCAACCAGCATATTAGTTCAACTCTGAGTAATTTGAAATGTTCCTTTGGAGTTCCCAAATTCCCTTTGTTTAGCCTTCTGAGTTTGGTAAATTTTAAAGATGAAAAAATGCCAGTGTAAACTGTTCAAAAGAAGAACATTTTTGTATTTCCAAAGCTCATGTTTTCTTAGCTAATGTGTCCAAATAACATGTTTTGAAGTTTATTTGTTTTGACTTACTACTCTTTCCCTTCTGTTTTTTATGTGTTAAAGTTGCTCAATGAATTCTGCCTTGAATTCATATTTATTGTCCCTGAAATGCAGATGTGGGGCAAACAATGTGAAAGGTCCAAGTTAAGACAGTGCTACCAGAGTTTCACAGGTGAGACATATGAGTTCCACGACTACTACAAAGACTTTATTGTGAGAAACTTTTCTAAAGAGACACATGGTTTATAAAAGACTTGCTGAGTTTGTGTCAATTGAAAACTGACTGTGAGAAGTTCTCTGAAGCTCAGAAATCAGGCTGTGTTCATCTGCAGTCTATGTATTGGTATGCTTTACTCCTACCACAGTGGCATCAGTCTTTGCTTCTTCTCAGAATTATTAATGGATGTGCAAGAGTGCAAACAACTCATGCTCTTTGTAGGAGCTCCTTGCAGATGCTCTTTGCAACTCTACCTGTATTTCTTGTACAAAAAGAAAAAAAAAAGCTAATTTTTTGCATGCATAACATTTTCCCTCTTTGTTTAGTCACCTCTCATCCTTGCAGGATTCTGCCAGTAGTGTTACTAAGTAGGAGGTATGAAACCTATTGCTTGATGTCATGAGTTGGTGTAAGGTTTGAGACAATTCATGGAAGCAGATTTCCCTATGGAATGAACTGCCAAATAGAACAACTGAGTTCAGAGGAAGAGCACTGTTTTTCTTACTTGTTTCCTTGTTCAAACAAACTTAGGAAGAGGGAAGGGGAATGATCTTACAAGTTTTAAGATTGTTTCCATTGTGTCCATGTGAAAGAGAAGAGATAAAAATGTCCTATGTGATGATCACTGTATATTTGACAGATTGCTGACACAGGTCATATGAAAAGCATGAAACAGATCTGATGAAACCCTGGCAAATTTGGCAGTCTTGTGCTCAAAGGGATGAGGACATACAGGTGATAAAAGGATCAGCTTCAGGGAAGTTTTCTAACCCTTACTTGCAACTACTTTGCCCAACAACTGCTCTGTCCTCAACAGTGCTGTCTACAAGCTTTGCCATAGTCACAATCAAATCAATCCAAGATTTCTGAAATAATTATCTAGAAATGTGGGTTTACAGACAAACCCACAGTGGAGAAACTATATATTCAATGAGGAACTACAGGGCATTCTATGCCTATGCCATTGATCAGAAACATCAGTTTCACTATAAATACGTGGAGGACGAGGGTAAATCTTAGAGCATACTTGCCACCACATGTGATGAACCGTGGTTCAAAACAGTTTAGAAGCCTATTTGCCTTGGAATTGCCCTTCAGATTGCCAATAGCTCAAATACTGTCTTGTGTTTCCAAAGAGGAGTGAATGAAAGATCCTTTTATGACCAGCTCTCTATGGCAAAAGAACATGTACAGACTACTCTGGATTTTGGGGACATGGGTGGTTTTGGGAGGGAATCCTCCCAGAAAGCATATTCTGTTAGTGACTGGGAGAAAAATGGGTTTGGTGGGAGATAAATCTACCAAAATGCTGTCGCAGCTGACAGCCATATTTGTTGATATTACTCTATCTAGTTTGGTATCTTCTTGTGACAGGAGTGTGTCTCTCATAGTTGTTTGCAAAAAGCTTTTCTGTCCAATGAAATAATTAGAGGACATCACATTCTAGCTTTGTGAATATAAGTACGCCAGCCAAAATACATTTTTCATGGCAGAAAGAGGAGATAATTCTGGATTAGCTCTACAAAGGAATTGTTTTTCACTTATCGTGGGAAGTACTACAGACCAAGTAGTTTTTTGTCACAGCCTTTTCTTTGCATTTGTTCAGTGGACTAACCCAATGTCACATGATTGGCAGATTTGATTACACAGTGATTATAATTGATATATTCAGCAAAAACAGTTCATAAACTGCCAGATAATCAACCAATTAATTAAAAATTGGCATGCTTGCCACCAGAGATAAAGACGCTGGGCTCTGTTGTCTAAATTAAACAGAACTAGTAATTTGATTTGACAAAAAAAAACACATAGAATTAAAAACAAACAAAAAAAGAAAATGCTTCAAGTGATGTACACATTTTTAAAGCCAGGTGGAAGAATTTTGATCAGTTAAGCCTAACTTAATGACAAATGATAGTCTTTTGAAGTATGTGACCACAACAAAACATTGTAACACAGGGAAAAGATCTAAAGGCCTGATGGGCATGGTACCACTCTGTCCCTGGCTTCAGATATTTTTGTTAGCAGCAAAAAGTAGATCAGCTAATTCCAAGCATTTTTTAGTGGACAATGAAATGCCACTGGATTGTTTTGGAACTATGGTGGGATACAAGCTCACAGATCTCACAGATGCCACCTTTGGTAAACAGAGCCAGGGCTGTGGGATGAACCAAACATGAGGTTAAGGTGCCTGATGTTGATGCTCTGGGACTGGTGTTGGTGCCAGTGTATGTGTGGAATCAGCTCCTGACACACCTTTGCAGACTCTTTGCAGAACTCCTCACGGCAGTAGGACCTGTCCAGTGCATTGCTCACTAAATTTCTTTATTTTTAAGCATAAATGTGTGTTTAATACCATCAAAAGGTACAATAAAAATTTCCCTAACACATAAAATGGAAAACTGAAACTTTGGGATCAACTAAAATCTATTTTTCAGGGCCCTTAGTATACACAGAAACTTG
This sequence comes from Pezoporus wallicus, assembly GCF_028554395.1. Lineage (NCBI taxonomy): Eukaryota > Metazoa > Chordata > Aves > Psittaciformes > Psittacidae > Pezoporus > Pezoporus wallicus. The sequence continues at coordinate 3,486,836 of NW_026638501.1, forward strand.
CAAAGCAATCATCTGCGCCATTTAACACACATCTGATTACCAAAAACTGTTGCATGAAAGACACTACAGGCATGGATGGATGCCATGCATTCTTTCGTACCTTAGACAAACTGTTAGACCTGAACCTATGCCAGCACTTCTTGAACAGCATTTTTCTGCTGGAGTTGTTCCAAGCTACTAGAAAATGCATCAATTACTCAGAGGAAGGGAAAAGGTTGTGCACTCTACCAAAGGATGCAAGGGTTGAATGGATTTAATTTGTTCACCTAAAAACTCCCTAGAATTTGAAATGTGTTTTGAGCATGGTTTTGATTTTGGGTATATATCTAGAAAGTGGGGTTAAACATTTCACCCCTTATTGTATAGCAGTTTGCCCTGTTCCTCCTTTTGTAATCAGTATGTTCTGAGTAAAAACGTTGTACCATTTTGAATATTCACTGAAAGCCTTCAAATGTCTTATCAAGTTAATTACTCCCAAAACACTGATAACCAAGGAGGCACTCCCTGAGACTGTGAGGGTAATGGTCTTTACCTGGAAAAGCCAAAGTTGCTCAGCACAGTGTTTGAGTTCGGATTGCTCATTAATTAAGTAAATTCTGGTTTTCTTCTACTCAGAACTTGGACCACAAGGAGTAGATCAAGCAGCTGTGTCCTATTAGCTTCATTTTACAACATGCAGAGGCATACCAACAGTGTTATCAGGTGACTACTGATCTGCTCTTCCTGAAAATACTTCTAGTGTGCTAATCCCACATTTAGTTACCCAGTTTCATCTTTCTCAGCTATCAGATGTGCCTTACCCTAGCACCACAGCTCCAAGCTGCAAGAGCAAACATGGTCCTTCACACAGCCATCGTGGTGGCAGGGTTTGTTTTGTGTTGGTTATACTGAGCTGTTTGACAAAGGCAAACAAAAGCTGGTTGTCATATTTGTTCTTAATCTTCATGTTACTGTGCTGGTTGTGGGAATGCAAAGTGCTGGTTTACTGAGAAATCATTTGTAAGAGTAGTAAGTATTTGGAGCATGTAACCAGGAATATAGTCAAAGATTTCCTGCCAATGGATTGATTTGGAGATGAGAATTAAGTTTATATCATTACCTTTCAGCATGCTAGGAACATTCATCTGGGCCATTAAAGATATGGAAGCTCTGGAAAGTGATGAGAGATTTTGTGAGTCTTCTACCTGATGGTGGAAAGTGAGCCTGAAGGATCGCTGAGTCAGGATCCCAGCTGCAAGGAGATGCATTTCCTACTTAATACCTAGATTCAGCTCCTTCAGTCTCTGACTCACTACCAGAAAGCACAGGGAGCTCTGGAACAGTGGCCTGGTATTGGGAAGATGTCTATGAAGCCTGTTCAGGTCCAGGCAGTGAAAGTCTGACATCCTTGATGTAGGCAGGTAGCTGTGCAGCATGGATGGGATCCTTTAGGTATCTCCAGCTTTTTTGCAAATCAGGACCAGAGAGCATGTGCTACCTACCATGTAGATAGTAAAACCAACTGTGAGTTAAGTACTGACAACACAGGAGCTGATCTGCTTCTCTGGTCAGCATGCATGGCTTTATTAGTAAGCAACAGGCACTGCACTTTGACCAGGAGTCTCTGCAAAAGGCTCTTGTTGCAAGTTCACATACCTAAGTGGCCAATTTATGCTGGAAATTTTGATTGTTTTCTTTTATGGCAATTAAAATAAGCTACGAAGAGTTTGCATGGATATAATTCACATATGGATTGTATTAATTTTCATGTAAAAATGTTTGCTGCACCATCTAAAATTAATGGATTTTTGGAAAGTATTAATAAAGAATGTTAGTATCAAATGTTTCAAGTTCTTGATTTCTGCTAGAACTTAGTAGTTCTAAGGTCTTCAAACAGCCAGTATAAAAGACAAGACAAATGGAGTTATACTGATGGGACAAAAAACATCTCTTCAGAAATAAAGAAAAATGTATATGAAGACAAATTAATGCACACCACACCTGAAAGAAATGAAAACTTGGATAAACCTATCAGAGTGATGATGATAGGGATATAGAAGATATCAGAATCACAAGCAAAAGATTATAACTTTTTCCCTTTTTTTTTCAGAAAACACAGGATTTCTTCCTTCAAAACATACTATTTTCTGATTCACCCTTATCTATTTTTACACTAAAATACTTTTCACAAACCTGAGTTGGTAAAGACAAGAAATCTGTGTTTATGACAATTGTTGGAAATCACAAACCAACACATCACATTTATGTTTTCCAAATTAAAACTGTACATGTTCTCGGCTTCCTTTATCCAGCTATTTATTGCATTCACAAATCAGGTCTTATATACCACTTATATTTGGCCAGTCACATAAGGAGAGCTAATAGCTGTTCGGAAAAGAAAGATTTATACTCTCTTACCATCTCAGCCTTCCCAACAACTAATTTCTCCTCCTTCTCTATTACAAAAATTCAGAAATTACTGAGAGGACAGAACTTATCACAAAGTTCAGGCTCCCTGTAGAAACTGAACTTTCTTTGCATGCTCAGTTGTTTTTAAATTATGCAGTCTAAGTGAAAGAGCTCAGAAATTGCAGAGAGGATATTTGTATGCAAAGAAAGCAGGTGAAGTTACAAATACCATTTTGCAACTAAAATTTCTTTACTTTCTGAAAGTAACTTTTCTGAAATGGCCTGATTCTGGTAGCATTTATGCATGTTAGGGAAGCATCTGTTGCAGGCATGTGCTTAATAACCTTCTGATCTGAATCTACATGACTTTCAAGGAACTGATCGGACATACCTGGGAAAAATATCAGTCACCAGTGTTCCACTGACCCTAATACCACCATTAATTAAAGGATACCAAAACATGAATCACCACTAGAACGACATATTTTTATTCCTTTTAGCCACTGCATAGATTTCTGGAGTCCAGAAGAGAGAGAGAGAGCTAACTTCCCATAGGAGCCCCACCTTCACCAGTTTGGCTTCTGTGAAGAGGAAGCAAGTCTTACAGGCTGCTCTCTTACTCTGCCCTCCAGGCTTGCTTCCTGGTCAGTCTCTTGACATCTTTGTTTGGACTTGCACCTTTAAAAACAGCAGAATACTCTCAAACTAAGGGCAAGTCTGCAGAGTATATTTCTTTCACTTGGCAAGGTACTGCCCCAGAGAATACACCCTCATGGGACAGGTGAGGGTCCCTTTTTCACCTTCACTGGTGAAAGCTGCTTTTGAGGCCAGAATTTGCACTGGTTTTGAGATAATTTCCTTCAGCTTGGAATGGTGTTGGGTCTTTTTTTATGGTCTGGAGGATCCTATGGGGAATTTAAACAAACCCTTTGCCAGAGCAGGTACTGTCAGTCATGAAACTGAAGAGTAAACATGAGCTTCAGCTTGGCATTGGTTGTCCTGATGCATGTTGACTGCTCTTGTCCTGCCTGGTAGCTATAGTGAGGTTTACACAGGAAGCCCATTGGAGATACAATATTAGAGTTAGGGCTTTCAAGTGCAAGGTCACCAAGCATGCTTGAATGCGGCATACATACATACATTATATGCATTTCTCCTATATACATGTATGTACAGCAGAAATCACTACAGCCTGTGGTCTGACCTAACCAAACTGAGGATTAATTGACCTCAGCACTGGCTTATTCAGTCAGTATTGTAAAAAGAACTTAACAAAAGCTCAAGGTAATTGCTTCCTTGTCCTTCAGAATAACTAGCTAAGATAAACCCATGCATAATACAATTGCTTTTGTTTGGTTGTTTGTTTTCTTTTTGTCAAAGGGGAATTAGCACTACTTCCATGTATGCAGACAAGTTTTGTTACAGACTTTGGAAAACCACATTTAATGCTCAGTAACTAGAGATACTGATAACATTCAAGGATCACCTGCTACAAGCTCAGGAGTGTTGCATCCCAGCCAGAAGGAAGTGCAGCAGGAGGGCCAGGAGACCTCCTTGGATGGATAAGGAGCTGCTGAGGAAAATTCAAATGAAAAAAGAGGCTTATATTAAGTGGAAGCAAGGACAGGCGGCCTGGGAAGAATACAGGGATGTTGTCTGGGAAGCTAGGGACCAGGTTAGGAAAGCTAAGGCCCAGTCAGAATTAAACTTGGCTAGGGATGTGAAAGATAACAGGAAGGGATTCTATAGATATGTAGCAAATAAAAAACAGACTAGGGAGAACATAGGCCCCCTCAGGAAGCTCTCGGGAGACCTGGCTACACAGGATTTGGAGAAGGCTGAGGTTCTGAATGACTTCTTTGCCTCAGTCTTCACTGGCAAAGGCTCTGACCAAACTACCCACGTCTTGGAAGGCAGATGCAGGGACTGTGAGAATGAAGACCTTGTGCCCACTGTAGGAGAGGATCTGGTTCAAGACCATCTTAAAAATCTGAACGTGCACAAGTCCATGGGACCTGATGAAATCCATCTGCGGGTCCTGAAGGAGCTGGTGAATGAAGCTGCAAAGCCACTGTCCATCATATTTGAAAAATCATGGCAGTCAGGTGAAGTTCCCAAAGACTGGAAAAAAGGGAAATATAACCCCCATTTTCAAGAAGGGGAAAATGGATGACCCGGGGAATTACAGACCAGTCAGTCTCAGCTCTGTGCCTGGCAAAATCTTGGAGCAGATTCTCCTGGAAGGCATGCTCAGGCACATGAAAAACAACAAGGTGGTTGGTGACAGCCAGTATGGCTTCACTAAGGGGAAATCCTGCCTGACCAATTTGGTGGCCTTCTGTGATGGGGTTACAGAACTGATGGACAGGGGTAGAGCAGTTGACGTCATCTACCTGGACTTGTGCAAAGCATTCGACATTGTCCTGCATGACATCCTTGCCTCTAAATTGGAGAGACATCAATTTGATGGATGGGCCACTCGGTGGATAAAGAACTGGCTGGATGGCTGCACACAAAGTGTTGTGGTAATTGGCTCAATGTCCAGCTGGAGACCAGTAACGAGTGGTGTCCCTCAGGGATCAGTGTTGGGACCGGTCTTGTTTAACGTCTTCGTCGGTGACATGGACAGTGGGATTGAGTGCGCCCTCAGCAAGTTTGCCAGTGACGCCAAGCTGTGTGGTCTGGTTGATACCCTGGAGGGAAGGAATGCCATCCAGAGGGACCTTGACACGCTTGTCAGGAGGGCTGATGCCAACCTTATGAAGTTTAACCATGGCAAGTGCAAAGTCCTACATCTGGGTTGGAGCAATCCCAGGCACAGCTACAGGTTGGACAGAGAAGAGATTCAAAGCAGCCCTGTAGAGAAGGACTTGGGGGTGTTGGTTGATGAGAAAATGAACATGACCCAGCAGTGTGCCCTTGCAGCCCAGAAAGCCAACCGTATCATGGGCTGCATCAAGAGGAGTGTGACCAGCAGGTCCAAGGAGGTGATCCTGCCCCTCTACTCTGCTCTTGTGAGACCCCACCTGGAGTATCGTGTGCAGTTCTGGTGTCCTCAACATCAAAAGGACATGGAACTGTTGAAACAAGTCCAGAGAAGGGCCACGAGGATGATCAGGGGACTGGAGCACGTCCCGTATGAAGATAGGCTGAGAAAGTTGGGAAGGCTCTGTGAAGACATCCTAGCAGCCTTCCAGTATCTGGAGGGAGCCTACAAGGATGCTGGGAAGAGACACTTCATTAGGGACTGTAGTGATAGGACAAGGGGTAACGGGTTCAAACTTAAACAGGGGAAGTTTAGGTTGGATATAAGGAGGAAATTCTTTCCTGTTATGGTGGTGAGGCACTGCAATAGGATGCCCAGGGAGGTTGTGAATGCTCCATCCCTGGCAGTGTTCAAGACCAGGTTGAACGAGGCCTTGGGTGATATGATTTAGCGTGAGGTGTCCCTGCGAATAGCAGGGCAGTTGGAACTAGTTGATCTTAAGGTCCTTTCCAACCCTAACTATTCTATGATTCTATGATTATTATGATTGTTCCTATAGTTTAATACTTGCATTATATATATGTAATATGTGTATAATTTGTATCATACATACCTTCTGCCCTTCACCGTGCTTAGCAATGTCAATTCTAAGTCTCCTTGTCTTTGTACACTGCTTGAGACAAGATTTCAAATGGGGTCTCAAGTGCTGTAGTCACACAGACTGTGGCCTGGTCTCAACAGGAAAATCATCAGGACCCATATAGACAGAAACATGAAATCAGATGGCTTCTGATGTCACGTCACATCTGAGAACTGATTCCCCAGACCTATGAGTAATCTTGACTAGCTGGTTTTATGGCTGAGAAAGCACAAATACCATATATTTGTGCACATAGCAAAGGTCTTGGATAACTCAAAACATTATAAAAAGCAAGCCCTCTAACTGCTCATCTCAGTATGTATCATGCACCAAATCAGAGCCAAGGGAGCTTCTCGACAAAAAGCTTATGCACTTCCATTTTCTAGCAGGATCCCCATGGCTTATTCAGAGGTTTTAGAGGTTTTTATAGATACTGCAACAGATTATTCTCATACAAGCATTTCCATAGCACTCTGGTTCTGTTTACTTGCGCTTAAATGTGCATGGACTTTTTCCTGTCTCATTCTTTTCTACTTTCATTAATAGTTCCTATCATGATGCATAATCTTGTTTTCTAAATTCAAAGGTACATTCTGCACATGTCACATTTTTTGCATTTAGACAAATGTCAGTGGCCCACATAATAACAACAGTAAAGCTAGCACAAAATTTTCCAGGGTGACATGTTTGACTTAGCAAATATTGATGTTACAGAATTAAAATATCTTTCAGATAAATTATATTTTTGTAAAATTCTCAGTGATAAGTTTTATTAAATCTTACTATCAGAAAATTGATTATTTTTCATTTCAGAAAAGTTCAAGCATTTTTTTCTAAGATGTATTTTGACTAGATAACAGAATAACACTATCATATTAACCAGCTCTGATGTTACTGAAACGCAATGCAGTGTATAGTAGGAAGAAAACATTTCTGCATATTTTCTTTGCAAGATATTCTGAGATCTTCATTCCAGCTTAAGACAATGTAGAATTTTCAAATCTCAGTATCTCAAATAAAAATTCCTTTTTTCAGCCTGATTTAGCCACTGGAGAATAAGAGCGAAGCAGCAGAAACGTTAGAGGGGAAACAAGAGAAAATACAGTGGCTGGTACCTAGAAACACAACTGACTGAGAAACAACTAGCTTTCAGTAGCTTTCCCGAAGTCCTGTGACCCTAACCAAATAAGAAACTTTGTGACAGTGATTTTATTAAATACAAATTCTGATTTTATATTACCTGTGCTGGAAGGAATTTCTGTGAGATTCTCAATGTAGGTTAATTAATTTCTGTGTTAATTTACTTGTTAGGCTCTTAATATATTGAATATTTGTTTTTTAAACTCCACACGTTTTCACCAAGGAACTATTTTAACCTCACATTGACTTTTTTTCGCTGAATTGTCTTTCTCAAGTGTAAGCATGGTCTCATTCCTACATTGAGTAGTTGTAAAAGTCTGTCCACAGCACTGGAGTCCAACATTTATGCACTGATCCCCATGCACTGCAATAATACTTCAAACAGTGTGTGTGTGGTGGGTCTCAGTGTGGAGCCTACATGGATGGGAAGGACTCAGAGTGGTAAATTATGGCCTCACAATGGTACTTGGTTATGCATAAAACACCGTTTAGAAGTTGAGCTGCTTTTCTTCCTTCCTCTCTTAGATACCAGAGGTGAGGATGGGGAAGAAAAGGACAGGGCTTGTTCTTCCTGACCCAGATAATCTGACAAAGCATCAGTTGGGAATGGGTAGGTGATCTAAATGTGTCATATTCTCAGCACATCTGGGTGTTGTCTTCTTTGTGTGGTATGCTTTGCATTCAGTTAAATATAGAATTACAGAGCTGGTACCATTGGAGACTGTTGCAGACGCCTATCAGAAATCTCAGTAACAAACCTCTGCTCACAAGGTTTTCCAAACAAGGCATCTGGAACAAGTTTACTCCCATATCTGAAAAGAGAGGGTCTGATGAGGATGTTTAGTTTATATAATTCTTGGTGGGGTACAAGAAACAACCTACCTCTTTTTTTGGAGTTGAGTGTGTAGTAGACCACTAACATGACAAAACTATCATCATTATAGTGGTATTAGGCTCATGCCTCATCAGAAAGTCCGAACATGGGGCTGCGAAATGCAGCTGAGGTTAGTGAATAGCATCTTTCTAGATCATAACTAGGAGCTTGTGACCTGGGCTTGGACACCCCTGTACAGAGCTAGAACAAAATTATGTCTCCTGTCTTAAAATGCTCAGTGGTCTAACTATTAGAGGTGGGAATCAAAGCCACAAAGAAAGACAGAGAGCCCAGGGGCTCTTCTGAAGAGCAATAGCTGAGAACAGCTCATCACTGAAGTTACCTGGCATAGCCCACCCTTCTCTCCCCAGTCCCTGCCAATACAAACCCAATACAGGTGCAGAATGGAAAGCATGCTGCCATAGCTCCTCCATTAATAAACAAACACATCTATGCAATGTCACAACAAATTAGGAACTACTCATTTCTGCTCATTGAGCCAGATAGAATCAATAATCAGCAGGGAATTGGCACTGGATTCATTAAGGCAGCTCTCAAGGCCTCAGAAATAGAAGGGAGAAGTGACCCACCAGCTAGGTTTCCCTGTAGACAGGAAACTGGGCTAAAATAATATTCAGCTAAAGTGAAAATAATGGATAATACTCAATACATTGCACCCTTTCACCATCTAAAACAGCTGAGCATTTTCCTCAATAATGTATGAAAGGCTGCTCAACGGCCAATACCTGATAGCTGTACTGTGCAGCCTTGTGAAAAGAACCTGAAATAAACCAAAGAAACAGTCCTTAGTTTTTTATGCTTATTTTTGCCTGAAGCACATTAATCCATGCAAGTAGATCTGCTTCTGATTGAATCTGAGTGTTCCATTTTGCCAACTGCACATTAAAAATTCAGTCCTCTGAAAAGCAGGTGTATTTTCCTTTCTTTTTATTTGCAAGTGTGTAACACTAGAGCTTAATATTTATTAGAAATGGCCAGTCAATCTTCTATAGTTCTAAAGATATATCACATATTAACAGGGCTGGTAATAAAAGTGAAACACAGTACCAGATGTGAAATATGACACTGCTGGGAAATGAAAAAGAATAGATAGAACTTCTTAGTTTATTACAATTATTACAAATTTTTTACTGAAGAAACCACAAACAAGTTGAAGAATATTTTGTGCTGGGCACTGTTCAGGTTCTTAACTGTGAAATAAATCTCATCCCAAGTATTTTTCAGTCCATGGCCTTATAAGCATGCACTTGCTGACCTTATTCCTACAGCAGCTCCACTGACAGCAGTGCTGTCGCAGTGATAAAGTTGTGCTTGCATGTGCTGCAAAATTGGAGCTTTAAAGGATGAAATGGGAAAAGAGCTCACAGCCTCCAGTGGTCCGTGTGCCCAATCGTATTTCATAGATGTGAAACCAATGCAGAGATCGCTTTGGCCCCTCATGATCAGAAGTCATCACTAACCCTGTCTGTAACTGATAGACATTTTTTGGCATTTTTAGCAGAGACATCAGAGATCCAGCGGGCTCTGTAGATGGAATCCCCCTTTGGTTATCATGTAAGTCCAAAAAATTACTATAAAATTAATTATGTTTTATATTACTATCTCATCAAGTTTTAGTAATAAAAGGAGATTAAGAAGGTTGCTCAGCAGAAACGTGAGTACTTTTCTGGAAAGGCAATAATCCATCTGTCCTTGAAATGTTGCTCTCAATAACTAACCATCACTTGATATTGCTATTCCCACACACACACAGACTTTGGGATAATAAAAAAAGAATCTGAATATATTAATTGGAGTTATGAAGTGTCACTTGCTCTCCAAATTGTCTAAGGCATTTTTCTGCAGTTTAATCATGAAAGTACAATTTAAAGTACTTTAAAGGAACACAGCAAATTGCAAGTTTTGGTTTAAGCGTGTAAATTACAGATTTGCAGATGTAAAAATTTAACCAGGAAAGGCAACACAGACAAATGGATGAAGTATTTGAAGGGGGTAGAAGCCTGAGCTCTGGTCCCTGCTCTTTGCCACTTACCCATTTCATCTTCCTCTAACACCTGAGTGAATAGCTTTTGACTTCTGGAGCTATTTCCTGAAGCTTCTACATCACTGTGGTTTCAAGCATGCAGAAACAAACATAGTGTGTAGGAAAATCCAGAACTATGCTCAGATACCTGTATCAACTTTTTTTCTTCCATAGAGAATCTGACAACTAAGGGCCTAATTATTAGGTCCAGCATGGCTTGTCCTGAAGTAAGAAGACTTCATTAAGAAAGGCACCAAGGCATCACTGAAAGGACACAGGGAATGTTGTGCCCATGGGACATGAAAAGCATTTAAACATATGTCTGGTAATTCATGTTGCTACAAATAAACCATCCACCAGACTTAGTGGGAAAGGTTTCTGAAGGGGAACATACTAGAAGGATAGTTGAGACGCTTGTCAAATGTCATTTGGCAGTATGCAGGTCAAAGGAGGTTATCCCCTCTGTTAGCTAGATCCTTTTAGGGATTCCTGTGTCTTACATGGGAAAGTGCTGGCTTGTCACATTGGTCTTTGTTAGTTAATTGCAGCCATCATGATAAACAGAAAAAAATTCCAAAAAGGTGAATGCTGATCCCTTGTAACAGCTTTCACAGCCACACCTCCTGAGTGAACTACTCAGTAAACAAGAGTACCAAACTGGGGTCAGTTACAGCTCTTCCTCATGACCCAAAGGCATTTCTTGGTAATAAAAGAAGTGTTAACACTCCTCAGCCTCTTGTTCAGCATTTCTCTTTAAAGCAAGATTACATGAACAGCTGAATTCAATTCTAAAATGGAGTGGCATCAGCTGATAAACTGCTCTGCAATCTCTCCCATGGGCACAACCACCTGAGCAAAGCTGTAGCGGAAAGACAAGTAGGAATATTAACTTACTGATTCCTAAGAACTCTTCAAAGTCAATTCTTCAGGAGGGAGCACGTCTGAGCTGCTTGTACTTGTTTTGGGGTGAGCAGCACATATTTTATTAGAGAGTAGGGCAAATGTGTGGCTCAGGTTTTTTTCCTCTGTGGGAAAAGATTATTTGAACCAAGTGACTTGGTGTATATACATCATGAAAGTCTATATGTCTTTTTTTCTCTTTTGGAAAATATTTCCAGTCTCTCACTAGCTAATCCTAACAGATGTGAATTTTGCAATACTTATTATCAAATAAGTGTTGTCTTCAGAAGGAACTTACAACTGTGCTGACATCACAGAAACAAAGCACTGTCACCCCCAGGCAAGATAAATGAAGCCATTCCTTTGTCAACTTGTATTTGCATCTTGCGATTATACTGACTGAAATGATTTCCACTAAAAAAACATGCAGGAGGGATGAAAATGACAACTAGCTTATATGTGAGATGGCAGACAAATAGAGGGTTGTTCATTGCAGCTGAGGATGAGTCCGAATTTAGCTAGAAGATTCATGATTCCTGCAGCATTCTGGTGCGTCCAACTGGAAACTCTGTGGCAGCTACAGATAACTCCAAAAGTGGGAGGTTTGAATTAAATGGAAAGGGGAAAAGAATAATCCAGTTAGAGCAGTGTCACTAGTGTTATTTATTTCCATATGCAAATATGGTTTATTGTAAACTGACCCTGGTTTGCACGGACCCATTTAAGCTAGACCTAAAGGCCTCTTCCTGCACTGTGGAATTACTGGGGACACAAGATATCAGCAGATGCAGAGCAAACAAGTTGAGCTTCTAAGTGGTGGAGAGGGTACGTTAGCTATGAGCAGCTTTAATGTTCTTTCTGCAGTGACCTGGGAAAGCAAAGCTTCTGTTCTGGGGTACCCAGCATCAGCATCCTTCATGCTTCTGCCTTAACAAGAGACAGCTGGGAGAAAGAGACTGATGTGCCTGGCCCTCATAGTTCTGTTCTCCAGGGTACTTCAGGCAGGGCACACATACTTGACCCCTTTAAACCTAAGTTCAGTCCAAAGAAGAGTCCTTCACAGACTGCCTCGTTTTTCAGTGAAATGGAAGCGCCATTTCTCAGTGAGAAGCAAGAGAAACAGAACTGCAGTTTCTCTTTCACTAGTGAGAATTTTCTCTGTTGCTCCCATTTTTCACTGCTGTCTGCATGGTACAATGTCTTATATGCAGAAATATACAAGGTAGCAAGAATTACGTATTAGGTGTCAGTAAATGTGGTAAAAATGGTTTTGAATTGAACATTTCTTTTATAAATGTGATTTCAGATGAAGGTATATTGCAAACTGCCATGCAGCATATTCAGCAAGTCATACCTTGCTATTTTAAGACATTATTCTGTCTCCAAATTTGATTTGTGTAAGGAGTGAATCAAGAGAGAGTCCCTCATAAATTACATTGTTGACTCATTTTGCTATTGAATTCTGGCATAACAAGGCTGCATCCCTAAACATTGTTTAGTTGCATAACCTTTTAAAGGTTATACAATCATTATGACTCACTGCACAGTCTTCAGAAAACAGGGAGCCTATTTCTTCCACAAGAGTTTATTTAATTTCAGTATTTTGGCGTTTAATAGTACAATCACAATCTTACTTCTTCACATTTCACATTAAGTCATGCCATTTTAAGAACAGTTGTGCTTAGCATTTCCATTTCTATGAATTCTTATCAAATAATTAGTGTTTCATTCCAGCCTGCTGTTATAAACTAACCAAAATTGCTTGCCTTCTTAAATTGATTTACTTTATTTAGACTGTTTATACTTTACACTGCACAATACTGGAGTCAAAAGTGTCAAAAGCAGAAAAGAGGGCTGCTGAACTCACCCTTATTTTTATTTATATTTATATTTATTTTTATATTTATTTATATTATTTATATTTATTATATTTTATTTATATTTATACTTATTAGTTAGATGAGAAAATGAACATGAGCCGGCTTCAGTGTGCACTTGTAGCCCAGAAAGCCAACCATATCATGGGCTGCATCAAAAAGAGCGTGACCAGCAGGTCGAAGGAGGTGATCCTGCCCCTCTACTCTGCTCTCGTGAGACCTCACCTGGAGTATTGTGTGCAGTTCTGGCGTCCTCAACATCAAAAGGACATGGAACTGTTGGAACAAGTCCAGAGGAGGGCCACAAGGATGATCAGGGGACTGGAGCACCTCCCGTACGAAGACAGGCTGAGGAAGTTGGGGCTGTTCAGCCTGGAGAAGAGAAGGCTGCGTGGAGACCTCATAGCAGCCTTCCAGTATCTGAAGGGGGCCTATAGGGATGCTGTGGAGGGACTCTTCATTAGAGACTGTAGTGATAGGACAAGGGGTAACGGGTTAAAATTTAAACAGGGGAAGTTTAGATTGGATATAAGGAAGAGATTCTTTCCTGTTATGGTGGTGAGGCACTGGAATGGGTTGCCCAGGGAAGTTGTGAATGCGCCATCTCTGGTGGTGTTCAAGTTCAGGTTGGACAAAGCCTTGGGTGTTATGGTTTAGTGTGATCTAGATGATCTTAAGGTCCTTTCCAACTCTAACTATTCTATGATTCTATGATTTTGTGCTACATTACTTATTGTAAAGCATAATAGTGCAAGGTATAGAAACACAGAATCAGTTCTTTGTAGATAGCTTTTCTACTGGGAACTGGGATTTCAACTCTCTGATCAGAATTTTTTCACTCTCCATTTGTCCTTCTTAATGTGTGTGTATTGCTGATTTTCAATATAGGGCTCAAGAAAGGTCTTTTCCCAGGCAAAAGTCAAACACATACATGTAGCCTCAAAAGCAGGGCTGTCAGTAGGAGTTTAGATATCCGAGATTTCTTTAGTCAAAAAAATGTGCAGCAATGCCAGCCACCCTTTAAAACTTTTCAAACAATTTTCAAACAATTCCTTCGGTACTTTGTCCCATTGTGTGTCTGTAGATACTATGAAAATGCCATCTCTGTTGCCTTCCCAAAGCATTCCTTAATCGTGACACCCATGAAAAAATCTGGAACAACCTATATCAATGTGATTTGGCCACACTGGACACAACCTAGACACTGTTCTTGAAGTCTGGGTTGTCAAAACATGGATTTGGTTTGCAGAGGATGTTCAGGACCTGTTGCACATGGTTGCTGAGACGGGCAGTGTAGGAATAATCCAGTTCCTGGAGATCTAGTGGAAGATTTTGTCCACAGGGCCTTTGACATATTTTATTCTTCAAAATATCATCCTGTATACAGTGGACTGAGGTATTTTTATCTGTTAATCCAGTCTCATGCAGTTCATAGCTCTGTGATCAAAGCAAGTCTCAATACAGTTTGTCAGTGTGAGCCCACACCAGAAGAGAGAGCAACAATCTATATTTTTGAACTCTGCCTTTTGCAGCAAACAGAAGGAAGGGCATCCTTCCTTCTAGTGTGATCTCACAGGCTCTATCCATCCTGCTAGTACCACTCTATCCCAGTAAAACTATCATCTTCTGTGCCTACATTCCCTTCAGTCTTCAATTCACAGTCAGGAAAACATTTTGGTCTCTTTAGCTGTTTCTCAGCAATATTCACTGTACTAATTCTGCCCTCCAGGAAGGAATACCAGGGAAAATTTACTTTCCTGAGTTTCATTTTAGGTTTTCATAGTTCAGTTCCTTGTCATGGGGAGATCCTAGTGTCTAGGGGTAGAGAGAGCTCAGAAACAGTATGAAACCAAATCTGGGATGTGGAAAAAAATCTAAATCTATGGATAGAGAAAGGTTATTAAATTTTAGATAGGACAACATTTCCTTTCTGCTCTGAAGTTGAAACTAGTTCTAGATTTTCAGATAAAAAAACAGACTTTTTTTTTTTTTTTAGCTGCATCTGTTAAGAGGAGGAAAAAGAAGCCTAGCTTTTCTAGAATTAGGGGTTTTTTTCAGTGATTAATTTTCCTTCATATTGAAGTGACCTACAACAAGCTTTTGTTATTTTCAGGAGAAACGTTTGGATCTAAAGTTCTGGACTATTTAATAGTGAATAATTTCCAGCTTCAGTTCTAATCTGTTTTCACTAGTACAGGCCATCTTAAACTTACCATAAAGGTATAAATGAGCAAACATTTCATTAAAAATGAAGGGGCTTATGACAATAGCTATTCTCCCGAAATGGAACCACCTGAGCTTTTCTAATAGCTGGTGACATCCATTAGCAGTTCAAACAGAAATTGAAAACATTTTCCATCTGTTCATACACACTCATTACAAAGTAGTTAAGAGCCTGTGAGATCACACAGGCACATTTTTGCAAATTACAAAATATCAAAATGAGTTATTGAAGAAACAGGGATGACTTTGTAATAAGCAGCTAAACCTTCTACTTTCTCTTTTCTTACACACTGAAGACATCCCATTGGTTGAAGTCTGTGACCTTCCAGATCAGGAAGTGCAGCAGGAGGGCCAGGAGACCTCCTTGGATGGACAAGGAGCTCCTGAGGAAAATTCAAATGAAAAAAGAGGCTTATAAAAAGTGGAAGCAAGGACAAGCAGCCTGGGAAGAGTACACGGATGTTGTCCGGGAAGCTAGGGACCAGGTTAAGAAAGCTAAGGCCCAGTCAGAATTAAACTTGGCTAGGGATGTGAGAGATAACAGGAAGGGATTCTATAGATACGGTCTTCACTGGCAAAGGCTCTGACCAAACTACCCAAGTCTTGGAAGGCAGATGCAGGGACTGTGAGAATGAAGACCTTGTGCCCACTGTAGGAGAGGATCTGGTTCAAGACCATCTTAAAAATCTGAACGTGCACAAGTCCATGGGTCTTGATGAAATCCATCTGCGGGTCCTGAAGGAGCTGGCAAATGAAGCTGCAAAGCTACTGGCTATCATATTTGAGAAAACATGACAGTCAGGTGAAGTTCCTGAAGACTGGAAAAAGGGAAATATAACCCCCATTTTCAAGAAGGGGAAAATGGATAACCCGGGAAACTACAGACCAGTCAGTCTCCATGCCTGGAAGGCATGCTAAGGCACATGAAAATCAACAAGGTGCTTGGTGACAGCCAGCATGGCTTCACTAAGGGGAAATCCTGCCTGACCAATTTGGTGGCCTTCTATGATGGGGCTACAGAACTGACGGACAGGGGTAGAGCAGTTGACGTCATCTACCTGGACTTGTGCAAAGGGTTTGACATTGTCCTGCATGACATCCTTGCCTCTAAATTGGAGAGACATCAATTTGATGGATGGACCACTCGGTGGATAAAGAACTGGCTGGATGGCCACACACAAAGAGTTGTGGTCAATGGCTCAATGTCCAGCTGGAGACCAGTGATGAGTGGTGTCCCTCAGGGATTGGTGTTGGGACCGGTCTTGTTTAACATCTTTGTCGGTGACATGGACAGTGGGATTGAGTGCGCCCTCAGCAAGTTTGCCGATGACACCAAGCTGTGTGGTCTGGTTGATACCCTGGAGGGAAGGAATGCCATCCAGAGGGACCTTGACACGCTTGTGAGGTGGGCTGATGCCAACCTTCTGAAGTTTAACCATGGCAAGTGCAAAGTCCTACATCTGGGTTGGAGCAATCCCAGGCACAGCTACAGGTTGGGCAGAGAAGAGATTCAAAGCAGCCCCGCAGAGAAGGACTTGGGGATGTTGGTTGATGAGATAATGAACATGACCCAGCAGTGTGCCCTTGCAGCCCAGAAAGCCAACCATATCATGGGCTGCATCAAGAGGAGTGTGACCAGCAGGTCCAAGGAGGTGATCCTGCCCCTCTACTCTGCTCTTGTGAGACCCCACCTGGAGTATCGTGTGCAGTTCTGGTGTCCTCAACATCAAAAGGACATGGAACTGTTGAAACAAGTCCAGAGGAGGGCCACGAGGATGATCAGGGGACTGGAGCACCTCCTGTATGAAGACAGGCTGAGGAAGTTGGGAAGGCTCTGTGAAGACATCCTAGCAGCCTTCCAGTATCTGGAGGGGGCCTACAAGGATGCTGGGAAGAGACTCTTCATTAGGGACTGTAGTGATAGGACCAGGGGTAATGGGTTCAAACTTAAACAGGGGAAGTTTAGATTGGATATAAGGAAGAAGTTCTTTACTGTGAGGTTGGTGAGGCACTGGAATGGGTTGCCCAGGGAGGTTGTGAATGCCCCATCCTTTGCAGCGTTCAAGGCCAGGTTGGATGAAGCCTTGGGTGATATGATTTAATGAGAGGTGTCCCTGCCCATGGCAGGGGGGTTGGAACTAGATGATCTTAAGGTCCTTTCCATCCCTAACTATTGTACGATTCTATGACATGTTGATACTCTATGCTATACATACTCTGGAAAGGCAAGCCAGTCCTTCCAGGTTACACTACTCTAACAAAGAACAGAAATCAGACTTGTTCCTTGGCAGACAGCATCACTGAGGCCAAGTGATCAAGAGAACTCAAATAAAAATGAAGCATTTATATAGATAATAACATCAGACCGCTTAATATTAACAAGAAATAAGCTTAACAAATTGTATGCTTGCATGGTTTCATTCCTAAAGCCTGGAATGGCCTTTCCTGTAGGAAAGTATATTGGGTATGGACATTTCTAATAACTTACTCCAGTCGCCTGCTGCAAGATGATGAAAGGTTAGTGAAAGTCTACTACAGAGAGGGTTCTAGAATGACAAAGAATGCTTAGATGGAGACAGATAAACATGTCAAATCAAGTAAACACAGTATCTTGTTGCAATGTAAATCAGTTTAGATATGCTCCTCAAAAATTGGTCTTCTGGGAACTGGCTTCAGTACCATCTCATTCTATCGACATTTCTTCACTTAACTAGCTTCTTGGTGGGGTCTCCAAGTTATACATTTTTTAATTGATTAGTGAGTATAAATTGAGAGTTACCATATTTTACATTGTTGGGTCTTAAATCTGACAGAGATCTCCAAAACCCTGTTTTTCAGTTCAGTGATTGCCATATGTCTTGGTCCTGTGTCATTTGTAGACGTTTACTTCATTTGGTTGCTTGCTTTTGGTATTTCTCACAGCTTGAGAAATCTGCATATCGTGTATTTATGGTGAAATCAGACTACTTTACAAGCAGTCTTTAACAGAGAATTTTTTCTTTGTTTACTCTACTTAGTAATTTAGTCCATTATTCTTATAAATGCAGTTCTTTCCATTGCAAAGATTCTCATAGCACTTAAACAATCCACAATGCTATATTATGGCTTGCTACTTCACAGAATCAAAGTTTGAGGTTGGAAGGAAACTCTGGAGATTATCAGCACCGTCAGTGCTGATTCACCCTCACAGTGAAAATTTGTTTCCTGATGTTAGGAAAAACCACCTGTGATTCAGTTTGCGCCCATTGTTTGTGGTCCTGTCACTGGGCACCACTGAAAAGAGCCTGGCTCCATTCCTTCAAGTATTTATATACGTTAATAAGATCATATCTGAGCCTTTTCATCTCTGGGCTGAATAGTCCCCACTCTTCTTGCAGGAGTACCTGAAAGCAAATCATATGGCTATGAGTGTTGTCCATACACTCCTTGAACTCTGACAGGCTTGGTGCCATGACCAAGGCCATGACTCTCCCTGGGGAGAGTGTTCCAGTGACCAGAAACCCTCTCAGCGAAGAACCTTTTGGACATTAGGATGTCCAAAATAAATTTGCCCTGACACAGCCTCATACAATTTCCTTGTGTCCTATCACTGATTACCAGGGAGAGAGGACATGAGCACCTCCCCCTCTGCTGCCCTCGTTGAGGAAGCTGTAGATTGTGATGCGGTCTTCTCCAAGATGAACAAACTAAGTGACCTCAGCCATTCCTCCTAAATCTTGCCTTTGAATCCTTTCACAACCACGGTCACCCTCCTCTGGACACACTCTAATTGTTTGATGTCTTTCTTATATTTAAGGATGCAAAACTGTGCACAGTACTTGAGACGGCACCTCACCAGTGCTGAGTAGAGGGGAAAGATCACCCCCTTCATCCTGATGGCAATACTTTGTCTAATGTAGCCAAGGATACCATTTGTCTTCTTGCTGACTCATGTTCAATGTGGTGTTCATCAAGACCCCCAGGTCTTTCTCTCCTGATTTGCATCCCATCTTGCTTAAGCAAGCATTTCCATAAAGTCTTGAATCCCAAAGCTTTATACACTGTGCACTTACAGATCTGTTCACCCATCATCCGAATCTTGGTGATCTCTGAGATGAAGAATGGCAAATACGCAACAATGCTCAGGAACAGAACAGGAAAGTTTGAGCCCCTGAATTCAATGGGTAACTAATTATATTAGCATGTAGCTGAGTTGACAGGGGCCCAGGTTTGCATTCATTACTTGCTCAAATTTCTCACTAAGGTTTGCTCTGCTGCAAGTGTTTAAGGTTATCTCACGCCTCTAAACTTTGGAAAAACAAGGACATCTACACTTTATTCACTTCAGTTTTCCACCTGTGTTTTCTCTTTTTCTATTGGGAAAGAAAGAGAAATGAAGGAATACAATGGAAATTGCTTGGGCTTCAGCTACCTCTTCCCCACTGAAACAGAAGATCCAGGCTTTTTTGCAGTTGCTAGGAGCCACATGGCTTTGGTTTGAGAAGATGCATTTGTAAGCCTCTTATTTTTCCTGATGTAAGGTTTCTCTGAAGGCTTCCTCTGGAACTTTCATGGACTGCTGAATGTTTTCATGTACAAAATACCTACCAAGAGAATAGCAATGACAGCATGGATGGTAGCACAGTGTAGATGTCATTGTAGCTGTGCTGAATGATCAGTGCAGCTTGCTTTTTCCTGCCTTTCAGCATCCTATTTTGTCCACTCTTTGAAATAGTTTCTCTTATTCCATTACAATGCTACTAAAGAAATAGAAGTGAAACTAAGAGATGTGTGGTACTATGCTGTGCTCTAGCTACCAGTAAAAGGGAAGCAGCTCAGTTCTTGTTCCTTTCAGGCACTAATACATCTTTGTATTAAAGAAGATATTACCGTGTGTCATTACTAGTCACATCCATGAGAGGGTTTGAACATGAGGGTGCTCAAAGAACATGATAAATCAGGCTCATTACTGGTTCCCGTGCACGCAAGAGAGTAGGTCCCACAACTGTCTGTCCCACATGGCAGTGAGTTACATTATTATAATTACATAATACATTATTTTTATATTTATAAATATGAGCATACAAAAGAAGGAAAAGCAAAGCTGATATTTTCCCAGTAACTTGCCCATTGTACACACTGTATGGCTAACACTGGAGGATACAGAAGCCAGTGCTTCTGTTTGGGTCTGTATCCCAGCCAAAGAACTTTCAGAGAAATCAAGGAGGGAAAAAACAACCAGGCTAAAGAGCCCTTATACAGATTTCAGTTAGAAACTGTTATTATGACCAAATATAAAACAATCACTAACAACAGACCTCATGAAAATTCTCAAACTGGAAAAAAGGATCTCTCCATTTGCAGTCAGTCATTATAATTCACTTTCTTAGGCTACATACAGAACTACACATCATACAATTTATGAAAGCCATAAGTGTCCTATTAATGATGAAATCGCATGAAGTTATAACCAATACACAGAGCTAGAATAAAAGCTTCATCTTGGCTATTCTAGAGATATATAAAAGGGAGAAAACTGCAAATGAAAGAGGAAATAAATTAACAGAATATAGATGAGAGTCATGAATCAACTGTTTAGTTGCTTGGGTTTTGTGGCTTTCAATGCAAACATTTTCTACATGAAAATAACATGACAAGTACTCTTTTCGGTTAGATGGGTTTAGCTATTTTGAAGTGATGGTTTTCAGTTTTGGTTGTGGTAACCTTAGGTACAAGTAGATCCCCAGCATTGTATCCTTTCCCTCTAACTGCATTAGCAGTGGTACCAATGGCAATGAAATCAAAGCAGAGAAGAAAGGATTTCATTCTTTGAGATCACAAGCTCTATGACACACTGGCCTTGCATTTTTTACCCCATTGACCAGTCTTCTCACTGTAAGGTTATCATGCTAGCTGTTCTCTCTTATTTTCCTCTGACAGCTATTTTACTTTCCTATCCTTTATAATTGTCGTGTTTTAAACCCAGTCAGGTAACTTGTCTGTTATGGTATTAAAAATCCCTGGCTGCCAGAGCTAAGCTTTGCTGAACCCAGGACAATAATGGGTGAAGGAAAGGATTTTGTTTACCCAGTCAGTGCTGAATGCAGTATAACATTGTATAGGTTATTGCGCTTGCTCATCACTTTATTGTCTGGGAAGATGCTAAAGTAACTAGGAAGGGAATTTAGCAAAGAATAAGAAACCTCCTAGTGGAAGGACCTTGGACAAGCCATTAGTAGTGCACATGCTATGCTTGTGCCTCAGAAAATCAAAGAATCATAGAAGGTTGGAAGGGACCTCAATAATCATGGGGTTCAACCTTTCAAGGCAAGCATAATCTAGACTAGATGTCTCAACGCCCTGTCCAGTCAAATCTTAAAAATGGCCAGTGCTGGGGAATCCAGCACTTCTCTGGGAAGATTATTACAATAGTTGATTGTTCTCATTGTGAAAAATTTTACTTTTGTGACTAGTCAGAATCTCCCCAGGACTAACTGGTTTCCATTAACTGTGCTAATGTTGCTCCAGTCTTATGGGATGTCCCCAATCTCCATGACCTCTGAAAGATTATGGAGAGCAGCCTCACAATATCAGTGAGTTCTCATAATACTCTCGGGTGGATATTTTCAGGGCCCATTGATTTGTAGGGATCAAACTCCTTCAATCCAAAGTTAGTGTGTGCCAGACTCGTCTATGGGCAAAAGATCTGTATGAGCTCATCTAATGAGACAAATGTTTTGAGGTATCATACAAATATACGTGAGCATGAACAAAGAAAGAAATTTAAAACAGAGTGGCAGGTCATCTATACACTGAGATGAAATAAGGACCAGATGTTTTTAGGATTCATTAAGCAATAGGCCAACTAACATACTTTTGCAATCTCCCAGTAGTTCCTAAGCTGTGTCATGAAGATATATCTTCCAGCTCCAGGGTTTTGTGTATTATCACACCTTATGCTGTTTGGAAAAAGACTGGCTTGTTGTTTTTTATGGACACTGAAAACCAAATGTTAACTTGAGCCAACATCAGAGCTATGAATAACCAACCTCCCATTTTAGGTATCATATTTTCTTAGTCTCTGTTACAAATGAGGAATTGGTATTGCCAAGACGCTCCTTTTTTTTAACATCACTTACAACATTTCCTCTCAGTGGTCCACAGAGAATGCAAGGAATCACATTTTACATGAAAAGTCATAGAAGGAAGGTATGCCAAAAGGCTAAATCCTTGCCTTGCATTGATACGTTGCCAGTAGCATATGGTAACAATGGAGAGAGCTGGAATTAAGGGCGCAAATTGACATTGTGTGGAGGGTAACAGCAATTCGAGCTATTGGAAGTTATTGTCTTTCCACTAATTGGCTCCATGTAGAGAGAATGGAAAGACTGAATGATGGGGAGAAATGACAGGATGTATGAGGGAACCTTGTATAACTTAACAATAAAATCCTTTTCAAGCATTACAGCCATATGAGGTAAGATGAGTCAAAGGGAGGTGATGTCACCCATTATAGAAATGATGCTTTATGGTATTATGACCAACATTTTCCAAAAACTATTCCCTCTGCTCTGTATTTAGTCATCTGAGTAATCTTAGCAAAGATTTTTAAATACAAGTACTTAAATTGAAACTTTACTGAAGCCACCTGAACGTCTCTGTTTCACTATCATAAGGGAATTGTACTTCCGTTGGCTTTTGAAGAAAGTCTTGAGTACATAATGGGGTGACACATTTAAAAACTTCTCTCCTAAATTTGTGATTAGGGTCTTAAATACATTTGATATGAGCGTCAAAATTGCTAAAATATCCTCATGACCAAATTACATATATGGCAACAGAAAGTTCCTTCAAGCACTCTGCCTGCTGAGTGCTTTTGAAAATGGAACCATATATTTTTATATATTTTCATTACCATTGGGACACAAGTTTTTAAAATTAATATTCTGGTTTCACAGTCCCATACCACTAAGCCATATCACTCTGACCTCTCTGTGTGGGATCTTTGTAATGACAAATTTCTGGGCAGACTATGTTGAAGAAGATTCACTGTTTGCTTTAGAAAGAACAAAATTATCTTTATGCTGCAGGTACTGTATTTGGTGTGGATTGCTTAAGAGAAAAAAGCAAATTTTAAAATGATGAGACAATAACACGTTCACTAATTAGGGGCTAATTATGTGAGATTCAGAGCTGTTATACAAATGAAGAGATAAAGAAATTGGGTTTTTTGTTTGTTTATTTTTTAAAGAGTACCATTGCAGGGACAGGGAGAGAAGGTATATTCCTTCTGGTTTACCTTATGGCCCTTGTTTCAAGCTATTTCCTCCAGGCTTCTTTCCTTTAAAAGAGGCATTGGCAAAATGCTGATTGAACACATTACTTCTATCCAGCTGCTAGAGACTGGTTTTAAAGACCCTGCTTGTCCTTGTTAATGATTTCAGAGAGTGATTGTTCTGGAGTGGGCTGAGTGTTATTACACCACACAGGAAGGGCTATTTAAGTTCTGCTTTCAAACAAGGAGGTGACATCTGTGGTTGATTAGTTATGAGCCATTCTTAAAATCAGAAATACTGCTGCTAAGTCTGGATGTTTGGTGTAACTATTTATCACCTTTTAAATGGACACCTTGCTGCACAGTTTGTTGAGGGGGAAGAGATAACTGTCCCATAAAGTCTAAGGCAGCCTTGAGGAAGAGGAAGACACAGTTGTGCACTGTGCTGACTTTGCAAGACCTTGCATGATGTTGATACTAACAAACGAGTGCCTCAGTCTCAAAGTGCATACTCAAGCAGATTTCCTGTTCTTTCCATTAGGCCCATAGCAGCAGGGAGCAATAGTAAAAAGCACGTCGCCTTTCACATCCTATACAGTCCGTGTTTCTGAGCAGACCACCTGCATATATCAAACACTCTTGGGAGGGAATGGCAACCCTCATCTTGACCTGCAGGTGTGTTTAGTAAAACATGTTCACTGCAACACCCATGCGTTGTGTAGCAGTTTGCACTCATTCCATCCCAGAGATTCAACCTAAAAAAATCACAGTGCAGTTGGCCACCTTTACTGAAAATGGAGAATAGGGGAAAGTGCAGCTGCACCTGTATTGGTAATGTGAAATGTGTGATCATTTGTGTCCTGTCTAGAGGAAAACACAGAGTTTTCCCCATACCTTCCTTTTCCAGCTCTCTAGTCTTCTGCTTGTGCCTCCCACTCTGATTCCCCCCTTGGCTTCCACGGTGGTCCAGCTGAACTTATAACTGCTTGACAAGAGAGGGAAAATAATAGTACTTTGCCAGACACTCCCAAACTCAGTTCCAGCAGTGACAGATAGATGAGGGGAAATTTTCCTTCCAGGGTTCATGCAGCATCTCGGGAGTGAGGATAAAAGGCCAGGCTTTTTCCCATGTGATCCTTTTCAGTTAGCAGCTGTGCTGCGGTTCAGTCAGGGAGTACTCAGCAGGCAGTTTTTCACCACATCTCTCCTTACTGAATCAGAGATCAGAGCTGCCAGCAGTATGATATTCAGAAAAGGGCTCATATAGCTTGCTTTCATGGGAAAATGGCTGAGGAGGAAGGAAGGAAAAACTTCAAAGTATTTGCTCACTGAGAGCCTCTAGGCCTCTTTTTCCCTCTAAGGTGCTTCCTTCTGAATGCAAATCCCAAATTTGATTGACATTCATTTCAGTTGGATTTTTGCCTGAAGCACTTAATCTACCTCAAAAAGTATATCTCAATCCTCTTCAAAAGTGAGATGTTGCATCAATGTCAGAGAAAGAAAGACCCAAAGGGAGCTTTGAGAGATCTCAGTCAGTTTTCTTGCATTCCCAAGTGATTCATGCTCCACTAGGGACCTGGACCAGTGCAAAGAATAAGGAACAGCAAAGTACGTATTGGAGCTCCACAGGTGGAGCTGTGCCGGTGTCCTTAGCTTAAGCTTCATCACATCACAAATGGATCTGGAGTCAGAGGGACAAAAGGGAGATGTGGTAGAGCCATGAAGGTCATGGTTGAGTGGGTGAGGAAGATGGCGTCCAGGTGTGCTGAGGAAGTGGCAGTCCAAGAACAGCACTGGGAAGGAGGAGAAGGTGGCAAATGTGAGGTTTGAAAAAGATGTTGGGATGCATGGTCTCCTTTATTTAAAACATGAGAACAAAGATAATGTCACAAAATCGTCCTGATCTTCAGCAGGGTTGGAAGGAAACAATGCTTATAAACTTTTACTCCTCTCAGCAAGCCACTCATGACAGCCCACACCACATGCGTGACCAGCCAGGAAATAAGCCACTGTGCCATGCCTCTTGTATGCAACTGATGTTAATGAAGTTGAGCCATCAAGTAAGGAATGATCACGCCTACAATTGTCCCACAGAAGCCAGAAGGCTATTTGCCAACATCAGAAATGAGGTATAAAGCCAATATTGTGAAAGAAAAACAAATCTAAATATCTGCATAATGTGCCAGACAATTACTGCTTTCAACAATAATTCAATTCACAGTGGGACAAGCCTATCCTTTCCACAGAATCTTTGCCTAGTCCAATGAGGAAACCATACATGTCAGGCCTTCAATGCCTTTCTATCTTACAGAGCTTTCATGTAAACAGCATTATTAGAACATGAATTATATCATAGAATCATAGAATAATTTGGGCCAGAAGGAACCTGCAGGAGAGCTATCAGCTGTACTTCTGTCTTCCAGGTCATCATGGGTTGAAAGCAGATAAACGTCTGAAGTGAATATCCCGATAGCACTTTGGTCTGACAAATCAGGTAAATTAACTTAGATTTTGGTGAAAATATTTATATTTTGTCATACTTCCTTTCACTTCCCCAGCCAGTCTTGTACAGTTCACACCATCTGCCTTCTGAGCTACTAGATTCATGAACTGAGTGTGAAATGAGTCACACAACAGTGATCTGAGCTTCCTGGTGAGTTACCAAGGCACCAGAAAGGAAATTCTGCCCCAATAGGAATCTAAAGCAAAGCAGACTGATGGGCGCAATGCAAATTCCCCTGATTTAAAGGCCCCTTAGAAGATAAGATGAGCAAGGCAAGATCCAACTTTGGCACTAGGTGGTTTGTATGTAGGAAAAGAAGGCAATTACATCTCACAGGAAGAGAAAGAGAAGTACATGCACAGAAAAGTGAGGTGCCCTGTTTTGAATAAGACAGAATACACTATAAGGCAGGTAAGAAAGTGTAGCAAAGCATGAAGCGTGAAACTGGCATGCAGGATCAAGGCATGATCTTTTTAAGAGACATCAGGTCCCAGTGTTGGTGACAATATTGCATAGGAAGTTATGCCAGCAGAACAGAGAAGACACATGTTGTGGATCCTGGGAACAGGCAGAATGAGACTGGGAATATCCTGTATGGATATTTATATTAGAACCTGCCTGTCATGGAGATGCAGCCTCAGCTTTCATAGCTGTTTGCCACTGCTGCTATTTCTTCTTTGAAAGCTTCCATGTTTCATTATGAATAACTGAGCAACCCTATTTTTCAATGCCCACTAACCCAGGATACATAACTGGGAGTAGCCTAAGAAATCTGCAAGTCCAGATCTTTCTTTTTTGTGAATTGATGTATTTACACTGGTTTTAATTGATCTGTCTTAATTTTTAACAGCTGATGGTAGAATTTCCTGTTTAAGCAGAACCACATTTCTACCCTGCCTGTGAAATCCAGAGCCTTTAGTATCTTCAATTTATGCAGTGGACCTTCATGGAAACTGTGCTTATTTTACATGATATTGCATTTAAAGTCAAAAAAAAGAAAAAGCAAGTCAGTTACTCTGGGGCAAACAGTGCTCTGAACTTAGTGTGACCACCCTGATAAGTTTATTTCAGGATAATACTTTTGCTCATTATCACATTTTAACCAAATGCCACACTTTTCTTTATCTGCATGCTTAACAGGGCTTCAACCTTTTCAGCAGGTTTTTCACTGAATCGTTTCATTGCATGAAAGTATTGGAGCCATGCTTCGCTTTTCCTTAGATATAACTCTGAAGTTTTCCTGACCCTCCTGCCAGCTGGGAGAATAGATTAGAACTCCTGAGCTGTGAATTACATTAATGAACACTATGCTTATCTGTGATAAAGCAAAGAGTTGGCACACCAAATAAGGATCAGACCTCTTTGCCTCAAATAACCTCTTCTCATAAGTGGTGGAAAAAGCCTTCACAGAATTATAGCAAGATTTGAGTGTGAAGGGACTTTGTGTGTGAAGGGACTTTGGAGGTCTATAGTTCACATAGTTAAATCAGGCTTCTGAAGGTCTTGTCCAGGCAAGTGCTGAAGATATCAAAGGCTCTGAATTTCATTGCAAAATGGTACCCATTGTTATCCTACAGCAGAATCACCTAACAAGCAAATGCCCATCAGGGCTACCATTAATTGAAAGTGAAAGCAGGTTCCAAATGAACACTATTTCACTCCAAATGAACCCAAAGATTTTAAGTCCCACTCACAGTGCTCCAAAGCTTCCATCAACATCTTTGTGGCTAGTATTCAAGCTATGCCTTCATTGGCTTGAAAGTAAAAGCACAGGGATAACAGGCAGGTGAAGAGGGAGGCCTCTCGCTCCATAACCTGAGTGATAACCTCACAGCATTAATGTACTAATCCTGCTGGACCATGAAAGAAGCCTTCATTCATTAGCCATGAGACTGATTTCAGATCTGGGAAGCTGCTTTACAGTGAAAGATGTAAGGAATCTACCTTATTTGATGTACAACAAAGCCAGTGTTTTTAAAATGAGTTTGAGTGGTTATGTAGCAGCTAGTAGGTTATTTATGTAGTATTACAGCCCTAAGTAGGAACTACAGTAAAGAGTCAAGACTGCATGATGCTAGAAGACGTACATGCAAAACAGACAAGGAGACATTGCAGTCCTATAGAAAGTTCTGTAGTATTCAATTTGTTTTGATTTTAAACCCTTGTTTTCTGTCCTGTCTTTGCAAGTCACACTTTCTTAAATCCTTGGCACTCAGCAACACCCAGTGCAGAGACTGAATCTTGCCTGGATAAAACGCAGAGACCTTTCACACAAGTGTGAAGACCAAACACTCTGTCCAAGAAATATAACTCATTTTTATTGTGGTGGTTTTGGAATCTTAAAATTAGATGATTAATTTTGCTTACATGTATATTAAAAGAAAAAAAAAAGGCAGCAAAGCAGAAAGTTGGCTGAGCTTGTGTAGATATGTATTTATGCTTTTGCTAGTAACAGACTGTTAAAGATGTACTCTTTTTCTTTCTAAATGTCAGCTTTTACTGAGCAATCCATTCTGCTGTTGCAATGACTTATTAAAAACAGATATATGGTGAAATACTAAGAAAGCCCAAGGACCTGGAAAGCTTCTTGTATCTATTTATTTATTTGTCTATCATTTGTCTTTGTCTAGACAGCTGAACTCCTGCCTAAGAGACCAGATGAACTGCAGATGCATAGCTGATAACACTGGGCCTTTGTTAAAGCCTTGAAAATACATATATTACTGGTTTCTTTGAATTGTCAAGGAAAAAGGACTTTCTAAATCTGAGCTCAATATAAATCCCAAAATCTCTCTTAGCCCACTGTGTGCTGAAGCCATGAGGCTTCAACACTTTCTGAGTAGCGGTGAACTTAATGCATGTGCTTGAATTTCACTGCATTAGGTTGGTTTTGGTGAATGAATTTTGCATCCTTTTACTTTCCTTGTTATCCAGTGAGTAAAATTTTTCTTCTTTTCTTGTTTAAGACTACTGAATTCATTCCTCATCTATTGTTTTTTACTCTGTCAATACAAAACAAAGTATTGCTAAAGCTGATGATGCTATCTCAACTTTTCTTTTATATCATGTAACTTATATGAAATACCACAATTCATATATTAAAATTAAAACAAAAAGTCCTCATGATATTTTGTAAATTTTGGGCCAATTTTTGAAGTGCCCTTTCTATTACCCAATCAGATCTCATTTACCAGAACTACAAATCTATTTTATTGTCTACCAGTTCCTCTCAGTTCCTTTTATTTACATAATACCATCAATGACATATTTTTTTATCTGTTTGAATTTTAACTATAAGTTTTATTGAAAGATATATGAAATTATTAATGATGACAGTCTGTTATTTGCACCATACAATGAAACGTGTTGCCAAGAGCAGTGTTAAATCTATAGATGAACTAATGACAGGCATTAGTTCACTTTTTGACTCATGGATACAAACACTGGAATGAAAGCTATCTTTCACAGTAGCCTTTAATTCGGTTGTTGAGCTTACAAGGACAGCAAAAGGTAAGTCCTTATAACTGGAAACAGTTAGCCAATGGCAAGAGGAAACGTTCATAACTACATGCTACATGCAACATGCAAAAAGTCATTATGTAAGGCCTTTATGCAAACAGATCTATATTTAGTGGGTCTGGCTTAGATGTAGAGGCTTAAATACAAGGCAGTGGTTGGTGGTGACAAGGAGAAGGAATGGGATAGAGAGGTTCAATTTGGACTTTGCCTTCTCTGTCCCAACCCTTTTCTAAGGCAGCACTCAGTCCCTGGTCTTCCTTTCTTGTACCAGTCCTTGTGCCTAGCCATTCCTAGTACAATTTATCCCTCCTCCATCCTCTCCCTCAGCGTTGGTCTCAGCAACTTCTTGTTTCAAAGAAGTCATTGAGAGCACAGGAGAGCTGGGCTGTCACTCAAATATCAGGATATCACACCATGCCCACAGACCTGATGCCACACATGGCTGTACCTCAGAAAATAGTGAGGGGATTTACCTCTGCTTTTACTGCTCTTATATTCCTCCTTGGGACTGCTTTTGGCCACTGGTAGAAAGGAGGATAGTAGGAAAGAAAGGCTTTTGAGATGTATGTAATCCTAAAAGTCTTGTGCCAGACTCACTGTTGCCCAGATAGGCAAGGGACAGCCACTCCAGCAACTGTGCTTTGTCCCAGGGACTTGGGTGCATATTTAATGCTCTGTAGAAACCAAGTGCTAGACTCTGGGTGGACTGGCAAAACTGGTCTGTGTATTTATACAATGAAAGAAAAGGGCACCAGTTTTAACCCATGTCCACAGTCTTCCATGTATACTTCTCTGGGCCAGCAAGCCTTGGTATGGTTACACTCTCTGTGCTTTTAATAGTGGTGCCATCAGGACTAGAATGATTTACACCAGCTTTACAGACATACTCGCCACTGAGCAAAACAGCAGTATCAGAAGGTGTGGTGGTGAATGGGGAAGAGTTAAAAAAAGCTTAAAGGTTAAATGGACAAAGGCATAGTTTTCTTGTCCCTGCTGATCTCCAGGAGCCATCTGCTGCCTGAGAGGTCATTTCTGGCATGCTGACATACCTGTCAGCCACCCATTACAGGGTGACCACCAGCTTGCTCACTGGGAGGTCTTGCAGCCATCTGCAGTCACCAATCTCCCTATGCCCTGCAGTAATTAAGGAACCACAGGTTCCTTAATTGTTTCCACTTCTTTATAAACAAACAGTGTTAAATTGATACTGGCAAGTCTTTTCTTAATGCTTTTTTAAAGCAAATTGTAATTAAAGATTTCAATAGCAAAATCGTTCAGCGAAAATGCCTTCAGTAATGGACTGTACTCACTGCAGTATGTTAGGCAGTAGTATTGAGGAGGAGAAAAAGCAAAACAAGCTATTTTTACCCTTAACAAAGTTTTATTCCTTTACAATTTAAGGATTTCCCTGAGTTAATACAAAAAAATGAAAGTTCAATCATCTATATCATGCTTTCATTCTTTCCTGGGTATCTACAGCAAATAGATGTTTTTTAAGAACTTTCTTCTGGAATGCCAGTATTCCAGTCAGCCATGGGCACAATGACTTCAGATGTGAACCCACTTCAGGAGTGAACTTGGTTTCATATCTGAAATATTGTTATGCTCTTGGAATGAGTGAATTGCAGTATTTCAGATTATATCATGCCAGATACAGAAAATACTTGTTTTTTAGTGGTAATGAATATATCCATCTATATTCTCAGTATGTTAAAGTGAAGCATGTTTTTTCAAGCAAACTAATAACTTATGTAGAAAACCATGTGAACAATGCCATCTTCGATTTAGGCTAACTTGTAGTGGGAAGTAACTGGGTTAGGGATTATAAAATGAGTTGTGTTTTGAGTATCTTGCTGAAACCAATAAAAGAGAGTAAAAGATGTGCAATGAATAAAGGGTGAATTTGCAGATAGCTGGAAATAAATGTTCATCCCCCTTTTACAAAGGAGAAACTATGAAGTAAATACGGCATTTGGGTGTTGAAGCACACGTTTGATTTCTGAAACTTTCAGTAGTGGGATTCTGCCTGTGGTTTCTCTCCGATTGTCACCATCTTCTTTTGGAAAAGCCAAAATCAATTCCAGTTTGTGGTATTACTTGCTCTCTTCTACTCCCAGCAGGTAACTGTCATACTGGGGCATGCTGCAAGGACAGCTGAAAATAGCTAGAACACAGCAGAGAATGTCTATTGCATTGTTTAGATATGCGGGCTCCTTCTACCCTGCATGGCTTGTTTATCAGTTTGAAAATAGTTTCCTTTGGATCAGGTTATGAGAGTGTTTTATCAATTTTTTGCATGGCATAAAGTTCTTTGACAACCTAGTTGTGACATAAAAATGAGGAAGAAGGAAAACAAAGCTTCTAAAAATCTTCTATGCTGGTGGCTTGATTATGAACAAAGGCCAAACTGTGTCCATGGGATATCTTCTAATTCATTATGATGATTAGCAAATCTCATCTGAATAAAGTGTGCACATCCAGCTGTAGCCTGGCCCATATCTTCAATATTCAGACTACTCTGAAATAAGCCAAGGATTGAAGAGGAGGGAGAGGCAAATTCATCTTAGACCACCCCATCTCTTTTCAGGCCTATTGTGACCTTTCTTCCCCTGGAATTCTGTTTCATAGAAGTCCAAACTGAGGCAATGATAGGATAGCGGACAGGAGGCAGAGACCTTCCTCCTTCCACAGCTGTAGGTAGGGATTACTGAGTGCTTTTGCAACTCAGGGTCGTTTGTTAGATACTTTAACATAGATTTACAATCCTGGTATTCAGTGAGTTGAAAATGCAAGAGTACAATTTTCTTGCAAATTAAATGTAGAAATGCTGTTGAGTCTTTTTTGAGAATAATTGCATTTTTAGAAGGTCCGTATTGAAGAAGTCACAGGCACATTATATGAAGAGCAGATTCTTTTAACTGTGCATCAGTGTGTAGAAAATTGGTGTCTGCATCTGAATGTATCTGCATTCAGATCTGAAGTACTTCAGCTCCTTCAGTCAATGGAGTGCTAGCCAATATAACCAGTAGAACTGAGAATATGGTTCCTCCCTTTTTAAGGGAGAAGCTCATCAAAGAAATCACACTTCCTCTGCTGGTAGCTAGTTCACATGTAAGCTGGACTGCTTGCATTGGAGAGAGAGTTCCCACCAGAGATATCTATATTTGCATGTGTTTCAGTGGCTTTTGTGCTCAGACTGTCTTTTTATCCACTTGAGTCAGCAGAGCATCCTGACTCCCCAAAAAAGAACCAAAGAGAAGGTGCACAGCATTCCTTGGCATCCTTTTCAGCTAGGGGTTTGAGTCTTACAGAAGTGTTACTGGTGGATGTTAGTGTGCTTCAGACAGCTACACAGCATATATATTCTTAGCCATGATTGGGCAGCAAAGTTTTAAGCCTCATTTCTTATTCAGAGCATGCACTAAGAGTCAGGGCAGACACAGATCACCTTGACACGGGTTCAGTGCCACTGGGAACAAGTGGTGGTAATCATACTACACATATCTCGCAGCACTATGATGAGAGCATTGTTCTCTTTCACTTACAGCCTCTGTCATTATTCATATTTGGAAAGGAGTGCTGCCAGAGGTCAGTGCAAATACAACCTTCTCCAATAAATTTCTACTCTCTCATGAAGCTCACCAAAGGAAGATTAAAGAAAAGAAGGATTAGATGTGTTTTGTTCACAATCGGGACCATAAGTTGAGGGGAAAAAATTTGACCTATTAGCTTAGTTTAGGTTGATAGAAGTGGTTTTTGTTTCCACCACATGAGATAAATTCTTCAGCCTGTGTTTCTTTCGTGGAGTGTATGAAAACACTGGGCTTCTTTTGTGTCTCTTCTGTTTTGGAAGGTGAATCTAAATAGCCTCTAAATAGGCCAGGTTTACTGTAGGGGATGAGCATCTAGCACCCATTCTTTTTTTTCACACACTAAGGGCCTTGGTGCATTGGTCATACTTGGTATTCTGAGCGAAGAGCTGGTTTGAAGAAACTGGTTCACACAGCTTTGATGTCACTAGTCATGGTCTGCTCCCATGCTGACAGCAAATGGCTTTCCCCAAGGCAGAAAACCTGGTGCCAAATACTCAAATATCGAAAAAACTGTTTAGGATTATGGAAATAGTGAAGTAAAGATAAGATTTTGAGAACTGTGATAAATCCAGTGGCTGTCAGGACACCTAATTCTCTCTGAAATCAAGAAAAGGTGAAGGCCTAATTAACCATGTTAATGGGTCATGGAAATTGACTAAATACAAGTTGGGTCATGAAGTTTCCCTGTCATGAGGCTCTCATAGTCTGTACATGTGGTCACTAAACAATTAGCCTGTCCTGAATGCTGGGATTACATCTAGGCTGCATGGCAGCTGGAAAGATTAAAAAGAAACAGACTGCATGGCAAGGTGGGAAAGCCTTGCAGAGGTAAAGGAGTGACTGAGAGACATTCAGGGTGAGAATGATTGTAGTTAAGGAAGGTGAGAATGTAAGTAATTTTATTAAATATGAAGGAACCACAGGTAGAACCTCAGATGGGAACCTTTGCTCAGCCCTGGAGGAACAGAGGCCTGGTAAAGTTACATCAATCCTGGAGAGTCAAAGAATTGTTCCTGTTCCCCAAATGCTTTGTAAGCTTGATGGGGAAGTGACTTTTGGGTATCCCCACAGGAAAAAAGATTACTAGGGAGCTGACAAGGGGAATGGAATCATAACCAAACTTTAATCTGGATAATAGTGAATGGTGGTATAAATTCATCATGGCAATAAGATGTTTGGGGAAAAATCTAGTAGCAGCTGTACACAAGTCTGAGTTTAAGAAAAAAAATAAAAATATGAAAAACATCATGTATATACATGCACATGCATATTTTAGTTCCCTTTCTCTTGCAGCTTTTCCATGAGTTATCCTGCCTTCTTTTCTGCCTCTTTTCCTCTCTCCCCTTTAATTTTCTGCTGAATTTTTCTCCTTTAAGAGGCAAAACCTGCCCCTGCAATTGCACTGTAGTCAATAGGCAGCTTTTCTTATTTGTAGGTTGAGTACAGCATTTAGGCTTTTAGGTGTTTCTTCTTCTTTCCAGGGAAGGTCTAGGTCTAGGGAAACAGGAATGGCCTTTATGTGAAAACCAGTGGGGTGTTTTTCATCAACAAGTGAACAGGAGTCACCTGAAAGAGGTCTGAAAGCTTTCAGAGTGATTTAATGAAAACACTGTTTGACAGGTGATTTTCATTTGGGAGGCCTTTGAAAACAGTCAGCTCACTCGCAGAAATGACTTGGGCTTCTTTCAATCTCACTTGCTGTGTTTATTAAAGCCCAGCTGTACTTAAGAATCAAAAAGGAAGAACAACACTGTATCAGAGCATTACAAACAGTATAAATGTAAGGATACCCTCCTTAACTTAAAAGGAGAAGGTGGTAAGTTTTTCTGCTCAACAAGAGAGTTCAAAAAGCCACATCTCTAGTCCAGTAATTCTCTCTATCTCTGGATGGCAATGATAGTTGTGTTTTAAAGGCTGTCATGACATAGGCCTCATTTTTTTGGAACATGTAACAGAATTTATGTTAGGATGGGTCTTGTCTGGGTCAAATGATTCCTTCTGAATTCTTGTGGATGATCTGGGCTGGTTCAGGGGACACAAATCTTCATGTTTTTCAAAGGTTTGAAGTTCGGAAAGAGCTTCAGGAAGCTTTAAAGAAGCTCAGTACAGAAGATATGTCAATTTTCTACTTTCAGCCAGATGCTAGCTAGGTTTGCTTATAAGCCCTTTCTAAATCAGGGACTATGTGACTATGTTACCAGAGTACTGAGAACAAATAAAAGATCTGTAGAAGCACTGCTTAATGCCTAGGTAAAGGACTGAACAAAGATCTAGTTCTTGAGAAGATAGTAATTTAATTAGTAAAGATCTACGATAAACCTGCAGCTGTATGGCCATTGTTTTTTGCCATCTGGGCTGCTACAGCCATTACATCTGTTTCAGAGAAAGTAAACAGTAGATTAATAATGCATTTTGTGAGTCTGTCATGTTCCATCTCCTCCTCTACCTTAGGGACAAGAATGTCTCTGCTGACAGCTACAAATTGGCCTGTTGGACTTGTTTATGCCTATAATATTGGTAGCTTGGCCTTGATACATCTCCTAATATTATTTCCATCTACTCGTTACTTGCTATCACTTAGACATCTCTATTTAACCTACGGTGTGTCTTTTCTTGTTTTAGTCATAAATCCTTTCCTTTGAGTTAGAAGTGAAAGGTACCTTGCTGTCCCACCTTATAAAGCATAGCTATGACACTGCTACTAAAGGATGCCCTGTAGTAAATTTTCTGCCCGAGATTTTTTTTGATAAAATATATTTATTTTTTCTATATCCATCCAGATATCCATTGTTAAAAAGGGACAGCTTAGAAATATTTGATTTATAGTCAATCCATCCATAGCACCAAAGTTCCAGTTATGTGTCTAAAGTAATATATGTAATTGAGGATGGTAAGCTTTTATCTAGCACACTGTACTGCAGTGCACAGAAGCATGGTGGGGTGAAAGAAAGGTAAGCAGAACTTGAGGTACAAGTTTATATCAATGTGTCTTTGGCCATCTCCTTCCTATTAATGTGTTGTTGCATGCATACCTCAGACAGTAAGGTCACATCTTTACAGCTTTGGAGCTGGAAATAACCTTGGCTTGAAGAAAGCCTCTAAGGTGCAAGAAAAAGCTAAAAGCATTTTAAAAGGGATGTGAAAAAATATTAGAAACTGAAGAACTTTTTCTCTTCATGGGAAAGGCGTAGCAAGAGCTTCAGAAACCAAAGACAGACAAAATTCACCTGATAAATAAAAGTGTATGTTTATGACAGTAAGGATGATTGAGAAGGGTGAGAAACAAACTCCCAAAGGAACCTTTGTCTTGATCATCTTCAGAGATGCTTTTCTGGAAAGCAGGATTGACATTAGCACAAAAGACAGTGCTTGATGCAAGAGCGATGTACATGATGCTCTCTGACTTGAA
The DNA here is from genome assembly GCF_028554395.1 of Pezoporus wallicus. Classification (NCBI taxonomy): domain Eukaryota; kingdom Metazoa; phylum Chordata; class Aves; order Psittaciformes; family Psittacidae; genus Pezoporus; species Pezoporus wallicus. The sequence goes on from NW_026638501.1 coordinate 3,523,186, forward strand.
GTAAGATTGTGTAATCATAAAGAGCTTTTTTTGTCTTTAAATGGTATGACTGATATCCCAGGCATACATAGCTTTTAAGTGGAGTCTCTTTGAGACTGATCTGCCCAAATTTTCAGGATAGATCTGTGCAAGATGAGTGAAATAGATATTTTTGCCTATGCTGTACAGCCAGCTATGAGATGATGGAAAATATTGTACTACCCTAGATAAGCCACTCTCCTGTGGAGCCAATGACCATACAAGTCTATTATGACCATACAAGTCTATATCCTGACTTTGGAAGAGTCAGTGCACAGGAAGATGTAGTAGCGTTTGTTTCCATTCAGAAATGTAACAGGGACAAGTTAGTAATTATTTGACATTCCCATATATTGCTCCACTGTAAAATTTGCCTTTAGTGTCAACCAAAAAGGAAGCAAACTTGAGCTGACACATACAGAAGGAGACCAAGAAAAAGATTATAAAACAAATTAGTTTAGAAAGTGACTTCTGTTGAAGACGATGTACCTTGGCACCTTCAAAATCACGAGGAAGTATGTATGCAGCCATCACTCAGAGGTGTTTGCAGGGGGGAAAATCTGTGTGTGCATAGAGCAGCACAGCAGCTTTTGCGTTGTGGCTGCAGAAAAACAATACACATGGTCTGCACGAGATGTCTGTACAAAAAAGAAGCTGTCATATTATGAGATCTTCCATCACACTTCAGGAATATACTGTGTGCAAGTTCACAGTGAGAATTTAAGACTCTTCAGGGTCCAGAGTAAAGTGGTGTGTGCTCAAAGGGACAAAGTGAGAATCTCAGAATATATCTTTCCTCATCTGTTTTTATTGGTCATGTATGGAATTGTAAAGAGGGAATTGTACAGTGGGAGGAAAAGAAGAATTTTTGAATTGGTCTGCAGGAAAAGGGGGAGTGTCATCACTGAAAAATATGAGTATTTGGTCATTTAAATCTATCTTGGAAGGAAACTCTTCTATCACTCTGTTGCACCTCAGTAATGGTTGCTGGTAATTCCTACAGTTAAACATTTCTCCCTTCCCCATATATCTCATACAACACTTGAACCTGCTCTGACTCAAAGCACCCAGTGGACATTTGACACTGTATCAGCAGTGTGAAAGAAACAGCAGTAGGCAGAAACAAGTCATAAAAATATTCAGGGTATGCAAACCTGTCATCAATAGTTTATTGTGCATTGAACTTATATGTCAGAGAGATGATGTGGCAAAAGTACATTCTTGTCCTTTATGTTAGCAAACAAGAGCAACATAGAAGAACGGTTCACCTTTAAGAGAATTTTTCTCAAAGAATTGTATAAAGCAATCTGCTTACCTAATCCAGGATTAATTGGAAGAAAATAGCTATTAAATGACTGACAGTTTTATATGGCCTTTCTAATCACTTCTCTCCCCTTATCTGGACAAAGATTTGATAGGTGGGCCTATATAATCTTTCAGTGAAGTCCTATTTTACAGTGATGAGAAAATATAATTTGTACTCAAATTTCAATGTTCAGCTAACCATCTTTATAAGTATTTATATCTACCTATAGTATTCATAAAGAACAGCCTAGAGTCAGGATCCTAAATCCATACTCAACCACATCAGTAACTGACCTAATTAATGAACTCCTTCATATAATGTTAAAGATTTCCCCTGCTCATGAGTTGTTTTCATAGTCATCCTGTGAAAGCGGATTATATGAAGGGAGGGAGAAGCACCAGAAGAGGGTAGACCAAACAATTAGAATTCCAAATGACACTTTTTAATGAGTTAGTTTAATCATAGTGATGCAAGAGCCTTTTTTAATTTACAAACACATATTAATTTCTATTGTAAGTCCAGTATAATTTTCTGATTTTATTACACAAAGTGTTGATAACATTGAGAATTAGATTTTAATCAAGAAAAGCTTACTCCTGGGCACTAGATCTCTGACAAATGCACCAATCCCAGAAAGCACTGAAGCATGTAATTTTGTCCCTGCTTGTCAGTGTACATAAAGTCATGCTTAATTTTAAGCATGTGAAAAGTTCCACTGTTAAATTAAGCGTATTTATAGGTGCTATGTTTGTGCAGAGGAATAATCTAGTACATAAATTCATTAGTAAATAAAATGAAATGAAGTATAGAAAACAGCAAAATTTACTAGTTTATTCTCTCTCATTCTTCTCACAAGTTGCCCAAAAGGCAGTATTCTGCACTCATGACATTAACATGATCTGTCTAGAAGAAGTGGCAATTTTGTACTAAGACCCCTCTTGCATACACAATGCTGTACAACATCAAACAGTAATATTCCTGCTGCAGGTAGTTTGAAGTCCATTTCTATCTCATACTGCAATATCTATCACTGCCCTTATCTAAAAGCAATTGAATATGTGAATGAGATTCTGGGTGCTGGGACCCCACTCAGAGTATCCCACCTCTGCAGTCAAGGTGGAAGGAAGTTCATACATTTCACTCAAAGCAGTCCAAGTAATTTCTAATGCAAGGAGAGGTTCCTTGCAGGTAGTTGTTTGCAAAATTTGGATCTGTGTTCTTGGTACGTTAAGAACTTCTCTTTAATCCTAGTAAAGTCAGTGAGGGTGTTTCTGTTGACACATTAGGTGCTTTGTTTAAGACTTTTGTAGGCCAGATGTTGCACTGGAGACAAAAATTATAATTGTTAACCTAGATGTCTTTCAAAGCATTGCTGCATAACAAGAAATGGCTTTTTTATTATAATGAGTAATGAAGTATTCTCCAAAAATCAGAACTAAGAATTTTAAAAGAAGTATTGTGTTAATTAGCACATGAAAGTAAGTTTCTTTAAGGTCTTTCTTGCACTTCTGTATTTTTATTAACAGTACATGGTTTTGCAACAAAAGCTGAATTTACATGCCAGACTCTATTCTTACCATTGCTAAAAGCCCAAACATGAAGCTGAATTCATATAAAGTGTCTTACAAAACTGATTAAAAAATTAACATGAAATTGCTAAGCACTGCCCAAATTAACACAAATCAGAGTTCATTACATGGCATTAGGAGCCAATTTATTGCAATCATTATGCCTGCTGTTAGAGAGAACCATATGCCAACTCCAGAAATAACAAGCATTCTGAATCAGGGTCATTGCTGTCACATTTGCATGTGAAATACATTAATTGATCTCCTGTGCATATTAAAATTAAACCCACACTTTTTTGCTGCTGAATGTTGTCTCAGAAATTTGGTGTGCAAAGGGACAGACTGGGTGGAGAGAAATGTAATGTTTTAGAGGAATACTTATCAAAACTAGGATATATTATTAACTAATCAAACTCATTCTTCTTAACTAACTGAGGTCTTAACCATTTCTTGGTTTCCACAGTGGGACAATATTCAATTATACATGTCAGAGACGTAAAATACCATGTTCTTCATAGAATCATAGAATCATTAGGGTTGGAAAGGACCTTAAGATCATCTAGTTCCAACCCCCCTGCTGTGGGCAGGGACACCTTACGCTAAATATGTCTTCTTGTTCTGGTAGTGTTCTGAGGGAAGTCCAAAGGAGGTTACAGCTGCTACGAGCAAATGAGTGAACAGCAGAGTGTTTAGAAAAGTTGGTCCTTCCACAAAGGTTTTCTGTGCCATGGAAAAAGGGTGCTAAATTTTATTCTTCAATTACAGAGAGCAAGAATGATAACATCATGTCTTTCAATTTTAACTCCCAGGAGGCAACTGCTAGAGTGCAAATTAAAACAGTTTGCTAATCAAGATGAGTAATTTGATACTTCAGGGTTTGTCCAGAACTTCCATATTGTCTATGGATAAACTAAAGGTAAAAAGAAAATCCTTATTTTCTTTAAGGAAAAATTTGTGTGGGAGAAAAATAAAAATGCCCTTCCTTCTCCAAAGCACTTTTGAACAATCCTCAACAAAGGTAATGGGAAACTTCACATGAGAAAAAAGAAGCAGCTCTTTCTGAACTAAGGAGGGAAGATGGATGTGAAGTATATGTGTGGTGGAAAAGTCTTTACAATAAAATAGACCATGGTGCTGATGTTAGAGAGTTGACTTTCTGACTTGGAGCCTGTGAATATATAGGAGGAGGAGATGAAATATTTTTAGAAGAGCAGAGGTGATTGAATTAGACAAGGCAGACAATGGAGTTGGAAGGTGAACCATGGAATGGGCAGGGAGGGTGAAAACACACCTGAGAGAACCAGTGACTGGGAAATGTACATGTTAAGAAGCAGTTAAGGCAAGATGAGAGAATTAAGTAGGACTTAAGAAGGGTAAAGAGGGCAGCTGTCCCGTATTGTTTCTCCCATAGCTGATGCTGATCCATTGAGAATAAAGAAAATCTTTCCTTCTCCCTCTTCCCCTTTGAAGAGGAAGACGTACCCCTCAAACTGTCCACTGAGATACTCCTTAAGGACTTCCAGACTGGTTAAGGTTTTCTCTGTCAAGTCCTGTGGGTTGCTCTAATCTGTACCTTCCTTGATTTTAAAGGCCATAAAATGCAGAGCGAGTATGAATTGCTTTGTTCCACTCTGCTTCTGTGAGAGCAGATTTTCTGGAGCACATTCTCCAGAGCTTATAGCACCAGTACAAACCAAACCTGCCTTGTGAAAACAAGTTCATATGCCTTTTTATATATCCCCACACTCAACCATTGAACTCAGCACTTCACAGACACCTGACATCCCAATCAGCAAGCAATGTGTTACAGATGGCAGAGACTGATGTATTATTATTCCTGCTGGGAGGTAGGGTTTCTGAGTCCAAGAGATTCAGGATTATATCTAGCAAGTCATTTTGATGCCATCATGACATCCAGTGTTGTGCAAGCATCCAGGCTCCCTATGCAGCGCAAGGTAGAAATATGCAACTTTGACTGGGTTACACAACAGCTTGCTTATGGAGCAGGGCGTCATCCACAGACAGCCTAAAAGAAGAGATGCAGGGAAGGAAATGGCTCAACTAACCACTCTTACCTCCATAAGATCTGCAGCACAAGAGTCTCCTTACAGGGTGTTAGACAAAAAGAAACATAGCCTTCATATCTGTTTTGGGTTGAGCTGGGAGGTGTTGAGCTAGAAAAGTACAGAGCACGGTCAAGAGCTGCTCTTCCAGTGGCTTTAAAGATCAAGCAAAGAGATGGTGAGTGCCTTTTGCAAGCAGCCATTCAAAAGTTCCCAAAGAGTACTGCTGAAAATGGACCCCTAATTAAGTCCAAATTTATGCCTAAATGTCATCTTTTTTTTTCCATCCTTTCCAATGGCTTTATGGGTAGGGTTACAAAAAGGCAGTGATGGTGTTCCCTATAACATCCAGCTGTTTCTCAAGATGGTGGCATGCAGGATTCCCATGAGACATTTTCTCTCCCAGACAATGGGAAGGTTAATAACCTCAACATGCTGATAAGGGATCTTAAAATTTGCCTTGAATCCTGCTTAGCCCATATAATCCCTTCTTAATAAATGCACTTTGTATAAACACAGAGATGAAATCAAGACATGTTTCAGACAGTCAGTGTTCATTTCCATGCTGATTTGACACACTAAAGCTACTACAGTTAGATTACAGGAAAATTCAAGGAAGCAGAGGCTTCATTACTTCCAGAGGGAAAAAAAAGCCAGCACACATGAGGCAGTCCAACAGCAAATGCCAGGGCACTTAAAGGGTGTGTTGGGATCCTAGGATTAGAGAGGAAGACACTTGGGCAGGGTTGTTTTGTTCCGGTATATCTGAAGACAGTTACATTAGCTCTGTTAGCAAAGTAAATGAGTAAAAAATATCTTAGTGAGAAGCTAATTTTAATATTTATGGATAAATTGATTAATGAACAGGAGATTTGTTTCTCCTTACTTTTATCAGTTAGATGAATGGGTTATAGTAATCATTTGACGTCCATTTTTATGTTCTTCTCCTGGCATGGTTTCACCGTTGCTTTCTATCCCTTGCTAGGTTTATGAAATATGGGACTGAGCACACATCACACTGGTGAGGTCTTGAGGGAACTGAAGGATGAAGTTTCCAAGCCATTATCTATCATATTTGAGAATGACTGGAAAAAGGGAAATATAACCCCAATTATAGTGTCATGTAGGACATTATCAAAAACCATACAGGATTCTAAGCAGTTCATCTCCACTACTTGCTTTTTTATGCTATGCTAGTTACCCTGCCAAAGAAGAAATTTACTTATAAAGTCAAATAAGCAAAAATACTCAGTAAAATCTCTCATTATCATCCTTATAACCTTAGAATACATATACAGCTACCTAGATATGTATCCTACCCACCATACCCAGTTCTCTGATGTTACTTAGCATGCGTAAAGAAATGAGTGTTCTTAATAAAATATTAATTTCTCTCCCAAGTTTTATTTAATTTTATTTATAAAAGTATTTGTAAGTATTTCAGCAAGTCCAGTAAACCATTTGGTTTATGATATTTGGTATTTATTCTGCTTACATAGTACTCATCAAATATTTTATGTGGCAGCACAAAATGTCTTATAAAATTGCATTCTTATCAAGTGACAATAACTTAGGGTTGGAACTTACCCTGAGGTGAAGAATAAATTGAAACTAGCAGTGCTTAATATGGCACACAGTGCAAAGCTCTGCACTAAATTCATACTCAATTCATCTTTAATGTATATTAATGTTGTTTGGAGCACTGCACAGATATGTTTGCTTTTAACTGAGAAACAGCCGCTGCAGTTCAATATTTAATGTTACCTGTGATTCTGGAAAGCACAAAAAGAATTATATCTTTATTCTTTAACCTGTAAAAAAAAAATCTGGAAATCACTTTGAGGCACAAATGGATTGCATAACAACAAAGAATTAGAAGTGATTTCTTGATTTGTGTAGCTCCTTAGTCTTTCCATTTTAGTATAGCAAAATAGGGCCAGGATTTGATAAATTATTGAAATGCTTTGAAAAATAGCTTACTGAGAAAAACAGCTATTATATTTTATAGATTCTTCCACTTACAGCTAACTCAGGAGAGGAGGTGAAATGTGACAGGACTGAGTATACCTTCTCTGCATGGGTTCTGGACAGACAATGGAGATATGAACATAGGGCACCGCTGTTCACTATTAAATGTCTGTCCATTGTATGGAATATCCACCAAGGGAAGTGGGAAGAGCTGTCTTGTAACTCTAATCTGTAGTATCAGCTTTCAAAGCAGTTCTGTTAAAGTCTCCTGTGCCAAAACCTTAAGCATAGATGGGGGCTGAAGCTGATCAAGATCAGAGTTCAGACTCATAAAGACTTCCAGTAGGTGTTTAGGCACCCCTTCCCTCTTAAATGGCAAACATCATTCTATCTAGATAACACTTGAATCTTGACACAGTGGGGACAACACTGTAGTAAATATCAAAAATGAATCAACACCTTTCTGTGAACTCAGCCCTTTCTAGAAATCCAAGGAAAAGACATTTTTTACATGGATTGTAACACCTTTATTATGTGGGATGAGGAATCAGATCATTTTTCACTTGCAGATGAGGAAATCTTCTCCCTAGGGCTGTGATACTACTAGCAGTTGAGACCTTGGAACTGATTAATGGTTTGAAAAGGCATAAAGTATTTGAAAGAACAATGGTCCTAATCTCCTCAGGCTTCAAAGCATATAGCTTACGCAGTGTGTTTAAAAAAAGATAACAAGGGATGCTGTGTCAGTTGAGCTTTAAACTTATGGTATAAACTTTCACCTAACCCCTCTACTTTCTTCTTCGTATGTATGTAACATCAACAAGCAGGGGCTTGTATGAAGAACATCAATAGACTTATTGTTCAGCGGGTTTGCTAAAATTTATTCAAGATATTCCAAATACCATGTAAAGTATCATCTTTATGTTGCATATGGGAAAGAGTAGTGCCTGTTTATCAATATTTTATAGTGTTCTGAAAAACTCAACAGGTCTGAAAACCCACATGCATTAACAAAGACTTATACTATGATCTGCGGAAAGCATAATATGCATCCATAGTGCTGCAGCACATTCAGGACAGTCTTAAATTGTCCTGTTTATATGTGGGATGAAGTTTAACTGGGCTTGGGAATCTTGCAGATTACTAGAACGACAATCTTCATCCATCCTACAAAATAGTTTTGATAGATGTAGTCAATGTTGTTTATCCTGTACCCTGCCAACTTTGCCTCCCAGAAGTGGCAGATCATTCTTCGAGATGTTTACTAAGATGAACTTTGAATGATTAATTATGCATTATTCTGGTAATTTTGATAGTAATAGAGAGCCACCAATACCATGTTTACACGGTACCGGTATTTTCAGACAGTTTACAGTGGAAAATTAGCTACTCCTGGGCAGCTTTTCCTCTGCTCTGGGGATAGATAGAGATAGCAGCATTGCTAAACCACCCTAGGGAGATCTGAGTAAATCTGGCACAGATTATATCTTCTTAGAGTTGAGATCACATCATGTCTCATAGGGTTTATATATGATGTTAAACAGCCCATGTTCCTGTCTGAGTTTGAGTTCACTGACTGTGTTGTAAAACAACTCTTTCTAGTACTACAGCTGCAACCTGACCATGCTTGTAAGGCCTTTGAAACTGAGGCAGGAAGTCTGATCCTGTCCATTCTGCAGCTTAGAGGACAACACATCTGAACTGTCCATCTTGAGTGACAGTAAAGGACAGCTTTCAGCAGTGAGTAACTCTGTGGTCACTCAGAATACCTTTCGGTGTAAAATCAAACTGATTTGCTAAACCCAGAGCCAGACTTATTTCTCTTACTAGTGGATCTTCCACCTCTGCAAGGAATGATTAGGGACTATGCTCTGGGCAATGAAATCACCACTGTCTGTGTTTCTGGGCAGGATGTGGGACAAACATGCAATAAAGGTCTAGCTGAGAGACAGAGGTCATTCTGTCTTGCGGTCCTAGAGTAATATAACTCTGCTACCTACCCACCCTTCAACTTGCCCATGTATTTCCAGGACGGTGAAGGAGACTATATTGCCAACTTGCTGCTGCACACTTCATAATTTTTTTTAAGAGTTATCCCTGGAATAAATGCTTAATACGGGAAACAGAAGAAGAAAAACACTTTATCTAAGGTTTATATGGTTTGGTATTTTTGAGCTGAGAGGAGAAAAATGAGCAAAAACTGCTGTGGAAAATGACATTTGAAGTCTGATCTCCTGATTGTGAAATAGAAAGGAATGGATAAGATTATTGGGAGGAACAAAGTTCAATTCATATCATCTGATCTTAATGCAGTGACAGCTACTTGTGGGAACTTCAGTCTTGTTTTCCTTTGCTTCCTTCCTGTAAGATTGGAATCTCTACACACTGCAGCTACTGCTCTAAGCCTTGCAGGAATTACTGGTGAGATGCGGCCTTTTCTAAAATACAGAACAGGCTATGAAAAGCAGCAAGAGAGACTAACCTAAGGCATCTATCCTTGCAAAGTACAAAAATACTTTAGAGCAAGAAAACACTAGGTATGTGTGGTAATCACAATTACAGTCATTTGCCATCTGTCTCACAATAGCCGAGCATGGGACTTTGTACTTAATCTGTGGGTAGGAGGGATTCGATCCAGACAGGTCAATAAATGCTACAGCAGTGCATTGCAGTGGCTGTGCTTTTCACCATCCAGTCCTTTCCCTGGATTTCCAAAGCCTGCAGTTGCCTGGCTATACTGATCAGTGCAGGTGAGGGTCTCAAAACCATGCAGTCTGCCTGGTTTGCAGGGCCATGGCATTCTGAGAGTGAGAGGGTAGGAATCGGAGCTGGAGGTGGCAGTGTAGTATGGCACCTTGGCACATGAATAGTTCAGATTCCTTCTTTGCCTGAAGGAATTCCAACACAGGACAGCCATCAGGCTGGGTAGGAAATAGTGCAGGCTGTTCAGGATGTGGGATTTAGTCTTTCCTGATGTAACTAGATCTTCTTTGAGATTCACTCACCTTCTGTGCATGTTTGAAGACAGAATCTGGTGACTCTTGGGATGGGAGACCCAGGCTTCAGTTTCCAGGATGTTACATGCATTTTACATTAGCTAGTCACTAGGAAAAATTATCTATCCCATCTCTGAAAAAGCATTTGCTGTTTCTTCATTTTGAGGGCAACTTGATCTGGTACTGAATAGTAAGCTCTCTTCAAGAAAGCAACACATTGGGTTGCTTGAAGTTGATCTCTTCAAGACCTAACAAGGAGCTAAGCTTTGAGTACCAAGCTGTATGCATTTAGAGATAAGAAGGAGCAGAAAATTCAGAACTCTGTGAGACTTTGAGGTGAAATGTGAGGTATCTGTGGAGTCAGCACAAAGACAAAGATTTTTAATCTCAGAACTTCTGACTTAAGCACTCAGTTTTTAAGCACTCAATGTCACTGACCTGCTATGAAATTCAATAAAAAAATCCATTCCTGCTGTCCTGGTTTCTGCTGGGACAGAGTTAATTTTCTTCCCAGTATCTGGTGAAGTGCTGTGTTTTGGCTTTAGTGTGAGAATAACACTAATAACACACTGATGTTTTAGTTGTTGCTCAGTAGCACTTACTCCAGTCAAGGACTTTCCAGTCTCTCATGCTCTGTCAGAGGAGAGGCACAAGACAGAGGGAGCACAAACAGGACACCTGACCCAAATTAGCCAAAGGGATATTCAGTACCACAGATCATCAGGGTCAGTATATAAAGTAGTCGGCCAGCAGGTGCCAATTGCTGCTCAAGGACTGGCTGAGCATCAGTCAGCAGGTGATAAGCAATTGTATTGCACATTGCCTCTTTTTATTGGGGTTTATTTCTCTTTTCGCTGTTTCCCTTTCCATTATTTTTGTTGTTGTTATTATCATTAATTTCAATTATTTAACTATTCTTAACTCAACCCAGAGCTTTCATCTTTTCCAATTCTTCTCCCCATCCCAACAAGGGACAGAGGGGCAGTGAGCAGGCAGCTGTGTGGTATGTAGTTGTCAGCTGGGGTTAAACTATGACACCTGCTCACTTATAGTTGATAATGTAACCCAACACCACCGTCCGTTGCAAAGTGAGGACTCTCTTTCGTTGGAAAGTAGTGATTTTCAGGGGTTGAAACCTTTCTCAGTAAGTTTCACTAAAACCTACATGAGGGAATTTCCTTATGGTGGAGATGGTATTTCTGCTGAAAACTAAAGAAAAAATCTTAGCCAAAAGATAACAAAATGGTCTATTGTTCTAAGTTTACCAGTAGCAGTCAATTTTTCTCCTTCTTGGTAGCTGGTGCAGCGTTGTGTTTTGACTTTCATAGAATCATAGAATAGTTAGGGTTGGAAAGGACCCTAAGATTATCTAGTTCCAACCCCCCTGCCATGGGCAGGGACACCTCACACTAAACCATATCACCCAAGGCCTCATCCAACCTGGTCTTGAACACTGCCAGGGATGGAGCATTCACAATCTCCCTGGGCAACCTATTCCAGTGCCTCACCAATCTAACAGGAAAGAATTTACTCCTTATATCCAATCTAAACTTCCCCTGTTCAAGTTTTAACCTGTTACCCCTTGTCCTATCACTACAGTCTCTAATGAAGAGTCCATCCCCAGCATCCCTATAGGCCCCCTTCAGATACTGGAAGGCTGCTAGGAGGTCTCCACGCAGCCTTCTCTTCTCCAGGCTAAACAGCCCAAACTTTCTCAGCCTGTCTTCATACAGGAGGTGCTCCAGTCCCCTGATCATCCTCATGGCCCTCCTCTGGACTTGTTCCAACAGTTCCATGTCCTTTTGATGTTGAGGACACCAGAACTGCACACAATACTCCAGGTGGGGTCTCACAAGAGCAGAGTAGAGGGGCAGGATCATGTCCTTTGACCTGCTGATCACACTCCTCTTGATGCAGCCCAGGATACGGTTGGCTTTCTGGGCTGTGAGCACACACTGAAGCCGGCCCATGTTCATTTTCTCATCAACCAACACCCGCAAGTCCTTCTCTGCAGGGCTGCTCTGAATCTCTTCTTTGCCCAACCTGTAGCTGTGCCTGGGATTGCTCCAACCCAGGTGTAGGTCTTTGCACTTGCCATGGTTAAACTTCATAAGGTTGGCCTCAGCCCACCTCACAAACGTGTCAAGATCCCTCTGGATTGCATTCCTTCCCTCCAGGGCATCAACTGAACCACACAGCTTGGTGTCATCAGCAAACTTGCTGAGGGCGCACTCAATCCCACTGTCCATGTCAGCGATGAAGATGTTAAACAAGACCGGTCCCAACACCGATCCCTGAGGGACACCACTCATTACTGGTCTCCAGCTGGACATTGAGCCATTGACCACAACTCTTTCTGTGCAGCTATCCAGCCAGTTCTTTATCCACTGAGTGATCCATCCATCAAATTGATGTCCCTCCAATTTAGAGACAAGGATGTCGTGTGGGACAGTGTCAAACGCTTTGCACAAGTCCAGGTAGATGACATCAACTGCTCTGCCCTTGTCCATCAGTTCCATATCCCCGTCACAGAAGGCCACCAAATTGGTCAGGCAGGATTTCCCCTTAGTGAAGCCATGCTGGCTGTCACCAAGCACCCTGTTGTTTTTCATGTGCCTTAGCATGCCTTCCAGGCATGGAGACTGACTGGTCTGTAATTTCCCAGGTCAACCATTTTCCCCTTCTTGAAAATGGGGGTTATATTTCCCTTTTTCCAGTCATCGGGAACTTCAGCTGACTGCCGTGATTTCTCAAATATGATGGCCAGCGGCTTCACAACTTCATTTGCCAGCTCCTTCAGGACCCGCGGATGGATTTCATCAGGACCCATGGACTTGTGCACATTCAGATTTTTAAGATGGTCTTGAACCAGATCCTCTCCTACAGTGGGCACAAGGTCTTCATTCTCGCAGTCCCTGTGTCTGCCTTCCAAGACTTGGGTGGTGCAGTCATAGCCTCTTCTTGTGAAGACTGAGGTGAAGAAGTCATTCAGAACCTCAGCCTTCTCCAAATCCAGGGTAGTTAGTTCTCCTGAGAGCTTCCTGAGGGGGCTTATGTTGTCCCTTGTCTGTTTTTTTATTTGCTATGTACCTGTAGAATCCCTTCCTGTAATCCTTAATATCCCTAGCCAAGTTTAATTCTAACTGGGCCTTAGCTTTCCTAACCTGGTCCCTAGCTTCCCGGACAACATCCCTGTATTCTTCCCAGGCCACCTGTCCTTGCTTCCAGTTATTATAAGCCTCTTTTTTCATTTGAATTTTCCTCAGGAGCTCCTTATCCATCCAAGGAGGTCTCCTGGCCCTCCTGCTGCACTTCCTTCTAGTTGGGATGCAACACTCCTGAGCTTGTAGCAGGTGATCCTTGAATATCAACTAAGAGTCTTGGGCCCCCTTGCCCTCTAGGGCTATATCCCATGGAACCTTCCTAAGCAGGTTCCTGAAGAGGCCAAAGTCTGCTCTTTTGAAGTCCAGGGCAGTGAGCTTGCTGCACGCTCTTCTCACTGTCCTGAGGATCTCAAATTTGAGCATCTCATGATCACTGCATCCAAGGCTGCCCCGGAGCATCACATTTCCAACGAGCCCTTCCCTGTTGGTGAGCACGAGGTCAAACATGGCACCTCGCCTTGTCGGCTCCTCTATTACTTGCAGAAGGAAGTTGTCTTCCACACAATCAAGGAACCTCCTGGATTGCTTGTGCCGGGCCGTACCGTCCTTCCAACTGATGTCAGGGTGGTTGAAGTCACCCATGAGAACAAGGGCCTGCGAGCGTGAGGCAGGTGCTGTTGAGGCTCCCTCGGTGGCTCTTGTCGCTCTGAGTTGAGGCTCTTGGACGCTGATCTCCCCCCAGCTCTGCTGTTGAAGGCATCCTCTCTTGAGCACCTCAGCAATTGCTACTCACCTTTCAGCCTGAGAACAGTGCTGATAATACTGATGGTTTTGGTTGTTGCCAAGTGATGTTTACCCTGACCAAGGACTTGACTTTTATGAGGCTCTACCAGGGAGGAAGGGAAGCCGGGAGGAAGCAGAGACAGGACACCTGACCCAAGCTAGCCAGAGGTATTCCATAGCACAGCATGTCATGCCCGGGGGGGGGGGGGGGGTGTGGTAACTGGGAGTTACCTGGAAGGGCATGGTCTTCTGAGTCGGACTCGTTTTTTGGCAGGTGGTATTGTATTCTCTTCCCTTGTTATTTTCTCTTAACCTGGTGGTGGTGGTGGTAGTGGTAGTGGTGGTGATGGGTGTTGTACATTGTGGGACTGTTCTTGTCTCAACCCGTGGGAGTTGCATTCTTTCGATTCTCCTCCCCAGGAGAGGGGAGCAGGGAAGAGGAGAGCGGGGGGGGGGGGGGGGGGGTTCGAGGCCAGCACCACTCACTGGTTGTGAGTGAACAAGCTGTCTGGCTAGGTTTAAACCACGGCATCTATCCTTTTGGGGCACAGGCTGTTACTCTATGCTCATAACATATGTAAAGTTTTTTTGTGGTTTTAGTCTGAATCACTTTATTAGTACAGTCCCACAAGCAGCCACACTTAGAAGACCTGGTGGAAGTATGAACAGCAGCAGCAGGAGAATGGAAGCTGCTGACAGAGAAAGTGAGACCCCTTCCAGCCCACTATGCCTTTGGATACAACTCTTGATTTTGCCGCCTGAATGGGAAACATGTGCTTAGTTGCAAGAGAAAGGGAGTATAGATATTAAAGTTCAGCATCCTCACATGCTCTGTTTTTTTCAGTTAGCTATTAATATCCAGAGAAAAATGTTTCTCAGGGATAAATGGAAACATTTAAGCCCCAAAGTGACTATTTTTATTTTCACATCAATTTTGTTTAAGCAAAGGAGCTGGCTCTTCTTTTTCACAGAGTTCTACAAAGGTGCAGAGACATTAACAGCGGTTTTGTGTAATAGAAATGCAGCAAAGTGCTCCAAAGAGAAAATGTATTTTGTTTGGACTCTTGCCTTTAGGTACGGTAAAAGACAGTCTTTTTAAAACATGGTAAAACCTTTGTTTTCCTTCTCTGACTTAGATGCTAGATTGGAGCCTGCAGCATCTTTCTAAACAGACTCACAATGGAAATGGTGAGACATCCTTAACTGCAGCAGATCAAGTGATTGCCCTCACAATGCAGTCCAGCATGGGAAAGTAACAGCAGTTTAGGAGACTAAAAGAAAGTGTGAACTGTCCCCAGAAGCTATTATATTAGTGAAGTTTATCTCACCCGGGTAATTCACATAAGTAAGGATCTCAATGGAATTTAGAATTAAAGGAGCAGCAGTATACACAGTGCTATTTGTGTGCTCTGTATCTAAGGTGATATATTGTTCTCAGAGATAAAAAGTCAACTAGTCAACTTTCTTTCCTGTAGTAGCCAAGTTAGATATTAGCAACCAGAAGCAATTGTTTCCCACCATGTAAATAACTTTTTGTCTGCCTCTTGGCATTTATTTTGATGAGCCTTGGCCTTTCAGCTTCCTTGGAAAGGCTGCAAGCAGGGGTCTGTTTCCCCATCTTGGTAGGGCAGAAATTCAGGGGCAATAGCCATGAAGACTGTCCCTAATCAGGGATCATGGTCACCTCACAGGAAAGTAAAGTGCTGGCTATACAGGGGCAAGATGCAAAGGCTGAAGATAGCATTCTAGGCAGATGGGTTTTCAAAACTCTGTCACTTTTGGGAAGACACTAATTTCTGGATTAACAGAGTGTTACTCTGCTGTGGACAGCAATGGCCTCACTTTGCAGTGTGCCAGGAATGACAAGCGCTCCTTTAAGAGAAGCTAAGTACAGCTTCCAGTGCAGCTCTTCATGAAACACTCCATCTAGTTGGAGTTGGCAGCAGACTTCTTCATGTTGCTTCAGTGGTTTCAGTCTTCAAGCCAGACCATAGTTTATTGTGTCCTGGACACTACAGATTTTGGAGTTTACCAAAACAACTGCAATAAGTGATATAGTTTCAGCACATATGCATTGTTGATACAACAAGCCCCACTCCCTGAAGCAGCTAGAGCCTATTTCTTTGTAGTTTGGGGACACATAAGGGCACAGGGTGTCTACGAGATTACTGGTCCAAAGGCCCATTAAGCTGATGAAACATATTGTTCTGACGTGGAAGTGCTCATGTCTTTTTCTCAGAGGGTTTTTAGATGTACCCAGAGCACTTTTGAGAGGTAAGAAAATACGCAGGCACTTTGGCCAGATGCTTGCTTGAATTCTGTAAACCAGCACTCCCTCACATGTCCTCCAAAATCTGAGAGGAAAGAAATTTGCCTTTATAATCTTCATTCAAAGTAAGCATACTGCTAGTGCAGCTCATCTATGGAATCATTCACAGCAGTGCTGCCAGGAAGGCATGGATTTGACTTTAGCAGTGTAACTGATCTGGGCTAGATCGAATTCTGTTGTTGACCACAAATTGATATAATCGCGATGAATCTGTTTAAAGCTCTACATCCCTATTCGCTGATGCAAAATGTGGACCAGGAGATTTTCTTCTCCTTCTAGCCTATGTAAGTTACAAGTGCCAATTACCATGCAGTTTCAGGTTCAACTTGAGTTGGCTGAGGGTCCTCGTCATGTGACTCATATTTAGAGGCTCATGCCTCTAAACCTTTGTAAAGCTACTGGTTTTAATTGTTAATAGTGATTTGAGCTGTTAATCTGGATTTGCTTTTTATCTGCCTGGACAGATAGAATAGACTGGAACAGAATATTTCATTTGGAATGGACTTACAACAATTATTACTACAACTGCAAAGATTAGGGAGGTTAAATACACGGTATCACAAAGAAAGTCCTGGCAATGACAGTACAGAGGAAGGTATGTATTTTTTCTCCTGCAATTAATACACTTTCTGGAAGTTACATTTTGTCATGGTCACTTTATACATCATCATTTTATTAAAAGTTTTCAATCATCTCATCTGATCAAGAAGTTCATGTGTTTTTAAAAGCAGTAAGCAGATCTTCCCCTTTCCAGGCCGAGCTCAGATGTCTGACCATGTGTCCAAACAATTATCATTCACCTAATGAATGAGAGGAGAGTAGGGAAGGAAGGATTTGCATGATTAATGGGAAGAATGAATTTCTTCTCACCGCTCAGCAGTACAGTAATCGCTATCTAGGACACAGCTGCAAGTGCCACATAATAGCTATCAGTGTCATGTGCAGGCAGATGGTCTCAGTGTTTTGGAGTGGAGATAAAGCTGTGACAAAAGGATTGTCATGGTGTGAACAGAACACCACAATTCTTGGCTGGCCACCAGAGCAGCACTGTTGTGCTGTCCTACCTACAAGATGTCTATCACTGTTACCTACATCTGGAAACACGCTGATGCCACTAGAAAAGAAAATTGCGATATGAAAGCAGCAGCAGAGAAATCTATGAAATGTTTGTGCCTTTCTCCCATAGTCTTCCAGCTGTCTAGAGATTTATTTTTTTTTAATCATTTTATTTATTTATTTTTTGATGCTGTGGAGCCAGCTTGAAGAGAAGAATTTTGTTCTGAAGACTGAGGGTGCTTTCTAGGGTTCTCTCAAGGTACTGAAAAGAAAGAAATACCTCTTGTAAATTCATACATATCTCCCATGACTTCCTCAGAAGTCTAGCTTGCAGCTAGAAAAGTAGCTAGGCCAGCAGTATGCCCGGGATTACTGCATCCACACAGTCTAGATTCTGCACTTTCCTGATGGATACTTCCAGAACAAGGTATGTAATGGGAACTATAGACTTCCCCTGTTCATTATCTCTGTTATTAAGAAAAATGCTGAAGGTAATGTGACTGAGAAAAGGAGGAAAGTTGTGAGCAGACAGGATTTCCATGCAGAGATGCAAAGGCAGTTTCAAATCATGCACATAGGAAGAGCCATCTATGATATGTGGGAATATGTGTGGTCAGAATCAGCCAGCTACTGAAACCACCAGTGTAGCTGTCTATAAAGAGAACCCAGTCAGGCAATTAGTAGAGTAATGGAGGGGGAACACAATCACACCTTCATCCAAGCAAGTGACTCAGAGAAGACATCAGATTTTTTTTGCAGGAAAATGGTGTTAAAATGGGAGTAAAACAGATTTTTTTCTAAAAAAAAATAATAAAATACTTTCACGCTTCAGTAGACTGAAGATCTGAGAGCAGAATGTCCAGAGCTGGACCTGAGTATTTTGATGGTTGTGCTTTACCATGAGGAGATCAAAGCTCTGACTGTCCTTAAATGACTGATTCAGGAAAGGAATCTGATTCAGACTATAAGTAATAAGGCTGCTTGTTTAGATGTGTCTCTCAGACACAAATGATCAGTCCTTATGCTGCTTCTGTCCTGATCCCAAGATTGTTTATTTACGTATTTATCTTTTGTTATTTATCTTGTCCTGACTCCAGGTTGTGAGCTGTCCAGGTGGAAGAGTCCATCCTTGTTTCTCACACCTATGGTTGTAAACCGTAAATGCTTAGATCTTGCTTTTCCCTTGCTGAGGTCATGAAACCTGACTTGCAGTCCTGCACATTTTACATACATATTTTGTTGTATTTTTTGACAGCATACCAAACAGATTGGTAATTCTTGAGGTGGAAGTTGGATTAAAACAGACCTTTATGTTAATTCTGGCTTAATTCTTTCCTGATCTCTAGCTTAAACATTGAGAGGTCACCCTAGTTTGGTAAGACCCAGCCAAAATATCATTTACAAAACAAAATAGAATGTCTGTATTCCTTTATCTTTGCATGAAGTTAGTTTGCTCATAAGAGCAAACATTTATCTACACTTATTTAAGGTTAATGAAAGATCTTTTTAGAGATAATAATTTACTACATAAGCCAAATAGAACAGGCCTTAAATGATTAAGTAAATTTGTGAAACTAATCTGTTAATATTCCTGCAACACGAGTAAACAAAACTGGTATTAGTAATTTAAAGTCAGAGTAGGTCTGTACTCCCAGAATCCTAATTATGAACCTGACAAGATAAATATTCCCTTCCTCTTTCTAAATATATAAATGGTTGGAAAACAAATCACGGTGCTTACATGTCTCAGTTGCCAAAACAATTTTGAAAACTCATGTTCTGATTACCACCTATTTTTGCAGGCCTGAAGCAGGCAGTCATGAAATAGAAACTATAGCTTGTCCTTAGTGCACATATTTGGAGCAACTTATCTAGTATTATATAGACATTAGATAGCTGGAGGGAGGAGAGGCCATCCAGAGGGACCTTGGCAGGCTTGAGAGGTGGGCCTGTGCAAACCTTATGAAGTTCAACAAGGCCAAGTGCAAGGTCCTGCACCCGCGCTGGGGCAATCACAAAACCACAAATACAGGCTGGGTGGACACTGAATGGAGAGCAGCCCTGAGGAGAAGGACTTGGGGGTGCTGGTCAACAAAAACCTCAGCGTGACTCAGCAGTGTGCGCTTGCAGCTCATAAACCAACCGTGTGCTGGGGTGCATCAGAAGAAGCTTGGCCAGCAGGTTGAGAGAGGTGATACACTCCCTCTACTCTGCAATCGTGGGATTCCACCTCCAGTACTGTGTCCATCTCTGAGGCACCCAACACAAGAGGGATGTAAACCTGCTGGAGCAAGTGCAGAGGAGGACACGAAGATGATCCAAGGGCTGGAGCATGTCTCCTTTTAACACGGGCTGAGGGAGTTGGGCTTGTTTGGCCTGGACAAGAGAAGGCTCAGGAGAGGCCTCCTAACAGTCTCCCAGTATCTAAGGTGGGAACCTACAAGAAATCTGGTGAGGGACTTTTGACAAGAGCATGTAGTGACAGGACAAGGGGCAATGGCTTTAAGCTGACAAAGGGTAGATTTAGATTAGATACTAGGAAGTTGTTCTTCACTGTGAGAGTTGTGAGGCACTGGAATGTGTTGCCCAGAGAGATTGTGGCTGCCCCATCCCTGTCAGTGTTCATGGCCGGGTAGGATGGGGTTTTGAGCAAACTGGTCCAGTGGAAGGTATTTGGGGGATTGGACTAGATGATCTTTTGAGGTCCCTTACAATCTCTAGCATACTGTGATACTGTGATACTGTATCCCTGCCCATGGCAGAGGGGTTGGAACCAGATGATCTTTAAGGTCCTTCCAATCCAAACCATTCTATGATTATATGATTTTATGATTATATCTTTCTATCATTCTATATCTATGACATTAAAAATATATATATGGTGTGGAAAAAAAGCTCTGGACAGTTAGTGTGGTAGTGTCATTGTGGCTATGAAGATTTAAGAATGTAAGCAAGACAAGTTTTGACAAGCAGGCACCATTCTTCACAGTGCTAATTAACACAGTTCGGAAAACAGACCAGCTTGTGGGCACCCAAGCTTATTTTCAAGAGAAGCAAATAGACACATCAAACTTATAAGTCAAATAGAAGCTGTGAATTGTGATACTCAGGTTATTATCTGAGAGAAAGGAGAAAATAACTGAAGACCAACTTTCTCCCATAACCCTTAGACCCAGTCTGGATGCACCCCCTTGCAGAACTGCTTTGACTACTAACTCCACTCAGTGGGAATTGCTAGGTGGACTGGGGAAGCAGAGCCAGTACAGCAAATAGAGGTAATTCCTCACCAAGTAGAAACTCCCACCATGATGTTGAAATTCACAGGATAGTATGTTTTGCACAAATTGAAACCTTGGCCATAAGGTTCGTCATTTCTGAAGAAACAGAAGAGTGGCCTACAGCTGAACATTACCAAAATAAGTACAAAATTGTCTCCTTTAGAATACCAGAGTCAAGGGCAGCTTTATATTGGATTATGTTTGGGAGGTGAAATATTCAGAATTTACAAAGGTTTCATTAGAGTAGCTGCAAATCTGTCTATCTAAACCAGCTAAAAGTTCATGGCATAATGTTTAGCTGGCACAGGCAAGAAGCAGAGTCAGAGGCAGTGTGACTATTAAACTGGTTTAATAGCCAGCATCACCTCTCACTCTTGTTCACTGCAGGACACTCCCTGCCTTTCATTGCCACCCCTGAGTAGGTTCAAGTGAGACGTGCATGCTCAGGTCTAGCAGGTACTTTTCCAAATGCCACACTGAAAATCCTACCTATCGCTTTTTCAAAGCTCCCAGACAAGAAGAGTCTTTCTTCCAAAGTCTTGGTTAGCTCTCTTTAATCTGAAGCAAAAGTTGAGAGACAAAAGCTGAGCAAAGTACATTTCAGTAGATAATTTAGCATCTCATTCACACACTTTTCATATCTCATTAAAGAGATAGAGACTTGGCACATCTATGATCTCACATTTCAAAATATGGAAACCATTCAGTGGTTTGGTTAGTAGGTGATATTAAAGGAATGTTGTAAAACACACCAATTAAACTAAATTACATTTCACAAAATCTGTTTCAGTACGTCCATTTTGATTGAGTTAAAAAAAGGAGATATTCCTCCATTAGGAGCAGCTAAAAAAAATTGACACAGAGATTGCTCACAGGGTACCTTCTGAAGAAAATTCGGTTAAAGATGACAGCAACCAAATAATAATAGCAAGCAAATAATAATAGCTTATGATTTCAGCATATTAATGAACAAGATCAAGCTATTTGTGTTCTGCTTTCAATATTTTTGCTTTCTAGAACTAAGATACTCTTCTTGTCCTCCATGCAGGAATGCTGTGGCTGTGAGCTATGTCATGTGGTTTAACCCCGGCTGGCAACCAATTACCATGTAGCTGCAATACAATTGCTCACCACGAGCCAATCAATACCCCACCTGAGCAGTGATCCATCCCTACCAGGTAACTCCCCCAGTTTATATACTGATCATAATGTTCTGTGGTACGGAATACCCCTTTGCTTAGTTTGAGTCAGGTGTCCTGTCTCTCCTTCCTCCTGGCTTCTTGTGCCCCCTCTCACTGGCAGAGCATGAGAGACTGAAAAGTCCTTGATCAGAGGAAGCATTACTGAGCAAAAATCAAAAATTCAGTGTGTTATCAGCATTATTCTCAGACAGAAACCAAAACACAGTGCTGTACCAGCTACTAGGAAGAAAATTAACTCTATTCCAGCTGAAACCAGGACAGAGCTAATAAACCCTGCTTTCCGACCTTCTTTTGAAAAAGACAGAAGAAGGAGCTCACAGCAGGAGGAGGGAAGCCAATGGTTCTGAAACTCATTCTCTCATCCACGTGCTGGCATAAGAAGTTTGAAGGAGGGAATGAGAGTGACTACACTGAGTCAGAGCAAATACTTTTTTAGCTCAATCAACCTCTGACAGTAGCCGAGAGAATCACTGTTTACCCATGCCTTTCTGTAAGGGAGCATACAGGCAACCAACAGGCTAAATAGATATTTGCATGGGACGTTATACAAGAGGTATAATCAGAAAATGTCTTTAAAAATGCTGGCTGCTGATGCTGGGCCAGATGATACAAATGGAGTTGAACTAATTTTTAGATTTTGAATTCCTTCATCAAGGCCTGACAAGAAGGAGCATAAACCAAGCTAAAAAGCACATCACATAATATAATATATTAGACTGCTGGAGATAACAGGATAGCTGTGCCTGCTGATCTGGGAAAAATTTTAGGCAAGAGGTGGTAATCACCATGTATAAGACAGCACGAAAAACATAATGAGGCACAAAACCCATGCCTTTCTTCATTGTTTGATTTTTAGCATTAAGTGTTCATGGATTTTAGTTTCCAGCTGGAGAATGAAATAATTTTGTGCGTCTCCCTTAAGGCTGAGGACAGGGCGGTTAGAGACAAAGCTCTTTTATAGATCATTTAGGGGAAATCATTGCTAGGTAGTGGTTAGCTAGCTTTGCTCACACAGTTTCCAGAAGGGCATTTAGTCACTGAAAGAATGCTTTAGGATAAGCATGTCTGGCTCCAGAGATTTTGATGGCTCCACAGGGATACGGTATTGATTTTAGTGGTGGTGGAGCTGCTTTGCCATTGTTTGTTTCTTTTGCTTTGATGTGTTCTGGTTTAGCCATTCTTGCTCTGTGAGAATATTTCCTCTGGTTAGGAATATGGTGAGGTTAGGCATATTTCACAGTCAGCAGGAAAAGCTCAAAAGGCATTTCTTTCAAGTTATCATCTTTTAACACAAGTTGTGATTGTTTAATGACTTTGAAGATTCCGATATAGGCAAGGTAAGGCCCATGCAATGCGACGTTTGCTTATTTATTTTTGCCTTGAAATACCTAGCATTCATGGTAATCCATCAAAGATTCAGTCTGTTTCTCAGAAGTAGTATTCTTTGTGGTCAATTTTAACTTAGTGTGAGATGGATGTCAGGAGGGATTTCCGCAGCACAGTTACAACAATATTGAAGGTTTGGTTATACATAACGGCTTCTGAGGATGCAAAGCTGTTTGGTGGTGGTGTGGAAGCAGTTGTGTTAGTTTGCAGGTTTTCTATGTTCAATAATTTATAGATTTACTGTTGTATTAAATCAGACATAGAGACCTGAATGGAGATATTAGATATCCATTTTAAAATATTCCAGAGACAGTTTGATAAAGTGTTCATTTTTATTACATTTGTGATAGAAATTAGTGAAGTAAAAATGTGTTCCCATTTAAGTATTATTTGTTGATGGTATACACTGCTGATAATGCTTCCTGTCTCTTTCCCTGTAGCAATTTTCATCATGCTGTGCTGAGGCTGTGAACACTTTATATATGTATCCTTGGTTTTCTGGCAGTTACCACAGATGAGAAAATAAGCAGAAGTGTCTTCATCTTCCTAAAATTATTTAAGACAGTCAGTGAAATTCTGCAGTCTTCAGATTGTTGTACAATTTTTTCTGAGAACAAAACTTAAGATTTTGGAGAAGACAGCATAGTAATAAACCTGAGCTGCAGCTGTTCACATAAACTCAAATATTGACTTACTGAGTGATATGTTTGTGGAGAGCACGGCTATCAAGGCTGTTCATGAGTTCAGCATTTTCATGTTTGAAGAGAGATTATCTCTGGTTTTGTCAGTTCCTTTTCTTGAGTGTCTCATATTTGATTTTAGTCGGATTTGTCACACAGTCCTTAAATATATTCCCCTATTATTTTTCTGTAGTTGTTGCAAAATGAGAACAGTTCTCTGGCCTCTTCTGCAGTAAGCTAAATAAATCCATGGGGTTCCTGACATCCTCTAGGATTGCATGATCAAATGTATGTGACGGCCACAGAACAAGATGAAAGACATACTATGCGCAAGCAAAGAACACAGGTGTCTTGTACCTCTTGCCCTCATTTTACCTTCTGTAAGTCCATGTATAAGTTTCTGAAAGGAGATTAAAGAACACAATTTTGGAATTCCACATAAACCCCCTCAAATGTCTGTGTGTGAAGGCAGAAACCACTTGCACAAAAGAGAAGATGTTGCCAGTGAATAGTACTGCAGAGACGTCATGCACTTTTACATGAGTGTTACTCTCTGCCTCTACCCAAGAAAATGTAATCAAGCTTGCCCCACTTTTTGCCATAGATTTCTCCAAAGGCAGACAGATCTTTCTGTGTGTCTCATCTTCTCAAGTCTTTCTTGTACCCAGGCCAGTCCTCACAGTTAGATATGCCCTAAATTTTCATAGCTCTAGTTTAACTTTTCTGCATGAAATGACTGACTGCCAAATATTGCATCACGGCCCTGCTGAACTGCCTAAGGAAGATGCAACATACTGGTGCGGGCAGGCATGCAGAGGTTAGGCAGGACTGACCTTCTCAATCTTACCTTTCTGGCTCCGTTCTTGCTACTTGGCATTCAGTGAGCTGGATGGATGTGTAGAGATTCTTCAAAGGTATTTTTCAGAGAATATCAACAACAGTGAAAGCCTACTTTGTACACAAGGGAATTATGCTGTTTGTTCTTTATTTCTCTGTGTTGCCATGTTGGTCTTAAATAGAAAGGGACTACATAAAATCAGTAGTCTAGCTCAAATGTACAGTGAGTACAACCTGTCCTCTGGGTTTGTTTATTTTAACCAACACAAGCAGTAACCCTCTCTTGCTGTCTGCCTAGAAAGACATCTTGTAGTTATTACTTTTACCTTAAGACCTGACCCTGTGGATTGCCTAAATGGGACAGATGGAGCTTTTCTAGGGCTGTGTTTCCTCAGCCCTGTCCTTGGCAGGCCTCCCATAGGCATCAGAGCAGACAGTCTGATTCTCTGTGTTTTTGTAAAACAATAAGGAGTATTGAATTTCATGAGAATGATATCGACATGTTTACACATAGAAACTAGACTCTCCAATTTAGTAATAAGGAGGTTTCTCTGACCTCATAAACTTATTGCCAGCCAGGCTGTGAGAGATGTCACTAGCTTACGCAACAGAAATACAACTTAAAGTGACAAGGTTTGCACAGAAAGAAGGGAAAATGTGAAATAATCACTAGCACTTATTAAGAGTCATTTGCAGGTCTTCATTTTTAGACTTACTACCTTTGTGATGCGAAGTTGCAATCTCTAACATAGGTATTAGCATGGAGGTCTAGAACTGCATAATAGCTGCCTCTGTGACTCTGATTTTCAGGTGCAATTGGTCCCCACAGCTGTAAGCTGCTAGACGATAGACACATAGTAAGACAACAATACAAGAAACTTGAAGAAAACAGCTGTGAGCAGAACTTGCTAATTCACTTTAAGTCAGTCAGAGGAGCAATACTGTTCTCTTGTAGCTGCATTGCCTTTCTTAACCCAAAGCCCACTGATACCAATGGAAAACTTCTCACTAATTTCAGAGCTTCAGACTGGGGCAATAGAGATGATTTCTCAAAGCAAGAAGCTAGCTTGGCCTCCTTTCCACTGTCAGGTATTTATGTTCACAGAGTTGAAGTGCGCTGGTATTCTGGGCCAGGTGCTCAGCCAAGCTGACATGGTGTCTCTTGTTTGACATGTACATGAACTTTAGAAGTTAAATGCCTAACCTTCTATACACTTGGTTGGGAATATGTCATCTATTGCAGAAAATTTCTGGGAAACATCAATTTTTTTTCCCTACATAGTGATTTTTAAAATCAGACATAGATTTGAAATGTGTGAGCTCTCATATTACACAGAGATCCATGTTTCTAAAACCACTGATATATCACATATTTTATTCACCATTTTACAAAGATAATCTGTACAGCTTTTTCTTATTTATAATAAAGTTTCATCCTATCTAGCAGATAATTACAAAGTAAAATTAGAAAAGAGCCTTCATTGCTGCCAGAATTGTTTGAAAAGGCCTAAGCAAAAATAAGAATAGCTTATTTCCAGTTCATCCTTGAGCAAATTGTTGTAGACTTGGGAAATGTAGGGCCTTCATCAAAAGCGATGGAAAAGAATTATGGACTTCTATAAAACTAACTGCTTTCTGCTGTCTTTACTCCACAAGTCATCTTACTGATTTCAGAGATTAAACGTGAATGGATGAAGAAGAGCCTGGTGTGAAGACTTGTTTTTTTCAAAATTGTGATCGTATTCTGAAGTTGTAAAGTTGCTTCTGCATTGTACTTTTCTGAGACCAGAGGCACAGCACAGGAGCATGTTTAAGCCAGGAGGTGGTACTGGAATGCCACTTGGGTCCTCTTCCTTTTCTGTCTTCCAGCAGACAGAGACATGATATAAAAGCCACAGATGCTTCAATTATCCAGCCTGTCAACTTAGTGGTACTCCTCAGAAGAAAGGAGATCTTTGTGTTCAGAGAGGAAATAGCAAAAGCAGATGTGGGGCAAGCTAGATAGCTGTGTATGGTGAAACAGTAGCCCCTCTGCAAGATGACCCTGTTGTCTAGGTGTTTGTACCAGTATGTCCTCTGCGTTCAAGTTCTAGCTCTTCACAGTAAGAAGAAGGCTGGGAAACGAAAATAAAAATTAAAGGACACAAAATGTCTTGCCTTGTGTTCAAGATTATATATAGATCAGTGCTAGAACTAGGTTTCAAACAAAAGCCTCACTGAACATGTGGTAAAAAGAAACAGTAGGATGGTTTTGGTATATACAACTGGTGCAAGTGAAGAAAACAGTGATAATAGGCAAGGTTAACCTTCTTAACACAGTATAACTTCTATACAGACAGATTTTCCAAAACAGCTATGCAAATCTCTGATCTTAAAGGCCTTTAAAAGCCTGACAACAGGAGCCTATAGTCATTTGGAAAATGGACCTATGTACTTAGGTGCTTTTTTCTTTGTTTTTATTCATTTGAAGGTATAGTGGGTTTTAAAGCAAGAGATCAAGATCAGGATGTATGTTTAGATGTACAGTGCAGGGATTTACCAGAAATGAAAACCAGTACAGTAACTGATGGATGGAGGACAGTGCCTTTCCTCCACAAAACAGTGTGCTACAAATTTGAGAATCTCTCTGCATTTGTAGTAAGGCTTGTAATGTTGCTTCTGTAAGGGGAATGACAATAGGCAGAATTAAGGTATTAAATGCCACGATATGCCACATAGCAAGGATCTCGGAAACTATTCCAGTGTCATTAACCATAGGGACAGTTATATGACAAGTCAGGACAACCAAGTGATCAGGCCCAGTCAGCAGGGGTTTATAAAAGGCACAACCTGCTTGACTAGCCCAATCTCCACATCTACGACAAGGTGACCTGCTTAGTGGATAAGGGAAAGGCTGCGGCTGTTGTTTACCTGGACTTTAGTAAAGTCTTTTACATTGTTTCCCACATCACTCTCCTGGAGAAACAGACTGCTCATGACTTGAACAGTTGTACTCTTCGTTGGATAAAAAACTGTCTGGATACCACAGGTCAGAGGGCTGTGGTGACTGGAGTTAAATCTATTTGGTGGCCAGTCACAAGTGGTGTTGCCCAGGGCTCAGTATTTGGGCCAGTTCTCTTTAATCTCTTTATTGATGATCAGGATGAGGGATTGAGTGCACCTTCGGTAAGTTTGCAGATTGTTTGCAAGCACCAAGCTGAGCAGGAGTGTTGATCTGCTGGAGGGTAGGAAGACTGCAGAGGGAACTGGACAGTCTACATCAATGGGCTGTGGCCAGTGGTATGAGGTTCAGCAAGGCAAAGTGTCAGGTCCTACACTTGGGCCACAACAACCCCATGGAACACTCCAGGCTTGGGGAAGAGTGGGTGGAAAGCTGCCCAAAGGAAAAGGACCTGGGGTGCTGATTGACAGAGCTGAACATGAGCAGCTTATGCCCAAACAGCCGAGAAGTCCAATGGCATCCTGGCCTGTATTAGCAACAGCGTGGCCACCAGGGCCAGGGCAGTGATCATCCCCTTATACTGGGCACTGGTGAGGGTGCACCCAGAATCCTGTGTTCAGTTCTGGGCCCTCACTACGTGAAAGACATTGAGGTGCTGGAGCTTGTCCAAAGAGCAACAAAGCTGGTGGAGGATCTGGAGAACAATTCTTGTGAGGAGCAGCAAGGGAACTGGGGTTGTTTAGTCTGCAGACAAAGAGGCTGGGGGGGAACTTACTGCTCTCTACAGCTACCTGAAAGGAGTTTGTAGCGAGGTGAGTGTCAGCCTCATCTCCCAAGCAGCAGTGATAGGCCAAGAGGAAATGGCCCTAAGTTGCACGAGGGGAGGTTTGGATTGGTTATAAGGAAAAAATTCTTCATTGAAAGAGTTGTCAAGCATGTGGCTTGAGCAGTCTGCTCAGGGAAGTGGCTGAGTCACTATTCTTAGAGGTCTTTAAACTGTGTAGATGTGGCACTTAGGGACATGGTTTAATGGTGAACTTGGTAAATTCAGGTTAACAGTTGGATTTTATGATCTTAAAGGTCTTTTCCAACCTAAACGATTCTATATTTATATGAATCTAAATCTTCTGTCACCAAAAGCGTTTACAGTTAGTAGCTCAGATTAATCTTTTCCTAAAAATTATCTCTTTGTGAAAGCAAAACAAATTCAAGGCAAACTTTTGGCTTTGATAATGTAAAGGATCAGACTTGAGAGTGTAACCTTCTGGTCAATTTCTGAATTTATGAATAATGGGAAACATCCTAGTTGCTGCGCTGGTGAAAGGTTGTTAATGGCTAGCTAATCTGCCTGAAAATTTATTTCCCTTGTGAGAAGAGTAGTCTACCTTCAGCAAAGTGGTAATCTTGGTTAAAGTTTCCTTATTTTGCCCTTTAATCAAGGTAATAAAATCAACTATTGTCTTGATCAAGTTATCAACTATATTATCTTAAGGACAATTAGATAAAAGAGAAAGGAGGAATTCTGCCAAGACCACATTCCAGTGAGTCTTCCCTATTTTTGTACTTAGTGCAGTACCGGAGGAAAGCTTGGTGGAAGTATAGATCATGACATTTAGAAGCAAACTTTAGCCTACTGCTGATCTTTGTGTTACATAGATATAAGACGGAGTGCACAAATGTTCTGCAAAAGCAAGACCTCTTGATATATGACTGCACTATATACTTGTATGACTATTAATAGCCCTCACCATTTGGATAGTAAAAGACTTCAGGTCTTAAACCTGCTTGCCTTTAGCATCAGGAAGTCATATCCACCCCCAAAAAATTATGAGCAAGTTCTATATTTTATGTCTAAGGCTTAAAAGGTTTTGTCTTCCACCTTGGCTCCTTCTACGCAATCTGACTGACTACAATATCTTCCTCTGCCTCATGAATTGTCAAGGACCAAAACTGCACGGACTTTGGTTTTTCACACTCCTTTTTTTATTCTCCTTTTTATTCCTACGAGACAACTTTGAGGAACTCACTTGCCAGACTTTTCTTCATCCTTTAATTCCTCCAGTTATTATTTTTCTTTGCTATATTTGAGATGCTTTCATTTTTTTCTCAGCTTCTATTTTATGTCACCTCCCTCAGTTTAAAACACCTCATGCTGCCAGCTTCACACAGATACCTATAACTAGCTTTTTCTTTGCAAATAAACAATCATGTGTTTATAACATTAACATTTAGGAGTGGCTGTACAATAAACATAAAGATGCATTTAGGGTGGAGAGGAACTTTTAATAAGGGTCTCTTTTATTAGAGAATAAATCTTTACTGTATTTAAGTGACAAGGACTGATGCGGTTTTTCCCCTTCAGTGTAAATCTCAATCTATATCTCACTTGTAAACAGATATTGTCATTTTTATCACGTATGTCATGACATTCATTTTTTGTTCATATCTGGTGGATGTCTCGTAACTACTTAGAAATCTCAAGTTCAGTAGTATCTTTATAGTGTAATAGTATTTCCCACAGACAGTATAATATACCTGATTTTGTTGCCTAATTCAAAGAGTGCTGATGCTGTTTCTATGTCCTGGATGCACATTTCATATTGCATGAATTTCTTTTTTAGCCTGACACAGCAGGCAATAAGACATAAATAGTCACCAATTCCCAGTAAATTTTACTATAAAAAGCATATAAGACAAAACTACCAACAGTAACATAAACCTTGCAAAGCATAGGGAAGGTTTCTTTTAAGGCTGTGAAACAACATGCACTAAACTAGAAAGCATAATGTGTTCCAGGGCTTGTAATCAATGCATCAAGCTTTATTTACTGTCATAGCCCTTTTCAGTCAATTTTTTGTTAGTTTTCTCCTAATGGCCTCTGTGAAAATGTTTAAAAGCAAAGACATTCAACCTGATATAAAAAAATCTGCCCTTCAGAACTTCTTGCTGGATATATAATTCCATTGGAATGGACATTCTCTAATGGTAATGTCACTTCTAGCAATGTTTTGCCTAATTTTGAAGAGTAAAAATTATTTTATTTTTACCCAAAGAGCTTGGCTGCAATTTTATTTCCTCTAAAGACAAAAACAGGCTTAGCGCTGTTTCTCCGTGTATTCTGGTCTGATCTCCAAAACCAGGTTTCTAAGCAATTGTGTAATAAGCAGGTTCACTTGCTTATTGACATCAGACATCACACAGGGGCAATCATTTTACTTGGAGGTTACCCAATCTGAATTTCTTCTCATCCTTAATGTCTGTCTTTATTTTTTTTTTTTTTTGAGGCCTTCTGTTGAAGGCCTCAAATTATGGAGTATTCTCCCTGGACTTCAAAAAAGCATTTCAAGCCAAGAAAGAAAATGATGCAGTGAACCTCTTGGGAACAGATTCAAATGACAGGCAGTAATACTAGTTTTATTTCACCTACATTTTTTAAGCTCCTTTCAAATTACTGGTCACATTCTTCCAGGATGAAGAGCTCCATTGTACCTCAGGCTTAGAAAGAAACTGGGAACTCTAAGAATCCCATTAAGTACCTAAATACCTCTTAAAGCATGTCCCTGTTGGTCCTTTGACATGTTTTTCTCGATTTCTGCAACTCATATGATATGTGAGGGGAGTAGGATGGACAAAAGTGATAAAAGCCAAGTGTCTTTTAATTTTGAATGTCTCTGTGGGACAATGGCTTTTTTTGTTTGCATCATTAAAAAAATGTTGGCAAATAACCAGAAAAGATTAATTTTTAATAGTGTTTCTGTTATGAAATGCCAACTTGTATTTATTAGTTGTGAATTGTAATCTGTACATTTGTCTTTTAAAAAAGCACAGCACAGCTATATTATTAGTAATATTCATGCTCAAAGTATACTTCTTCCATATCACCAGAGTGGGGTGATACATGGATACCAACTTTTGGAGGCCAGCAGCTCCTAGGTAACAGGGATGGTACAACTTGCCCTCTTTTTTACCCATTAAGTGCACTCATTTGCACAAATCATTGTGTCTTTCTGACAACATACCTGCATATTGTAAAATACAGACAGCAGGTAAGATCAACAGTTTGTCAGAGAAACACAGCACACTCCCACAAATCAACTGAGACAAAAGAACAGCTTTATCAGCTTCAACCACAGGATCATTTATCCAGCAGCCCGCCTCTCGCAGTGGTCAGTATCAAATGCTAAGGGAATATCTATGCATGCTAACACAGCATGCTAGAGCATTTTTTTCTCTAGGTCTTACCTTTCTAGGGTGCACCAGCCTGCCATTCAGATACCTCCTTGACCAAAAGGTGCATTTGGATCAGTGGGCATAATGAAAAAGAGTGAAATAATCCTCCATCAATTTGTCTTATTCTGCTTTCTGATGCACTTCTATTTCTCATTTCTGCTGCATCTTGTGACAACGAATTCAACACCTCAATGGTGTATGATTTGAGAAACCTTTTTCGTCTTTATTTTTACATTTTATTCTCATTGTGTGATCTCTAGGTTTTAAGCTTTGCTTCTAAACAAAACATGATGAAAACTTGCATATGCCATGTGAAAGTGTTAGGAAACTCTTTTCATGCCTAATGCTTCTAGGTCCACAGAGATATATTGCCTGGTTTCTAAACAACCCTAACGTGTTTTATGAAAACAAGTTGACTTCTCTTTCTATTGTTCCCCATCTTTTTCTTGTTCCCCCTTCCATCTCCAAAAGTGTGAATAAAATTTCTTTGCATGCCTGAAAATATTGCTAGAGTTCATGTTCCCTTTTTTGTTTAAGGAAGTGAAAAATTATGTATGTAAATGACTGCTAGCTCATATTGTTCTACCAAACTTCACCCCTTTTTTTCCTAAAACCTCTCTTCACAACACACCTTCTACTTACAAGTAATCTTAAAAGGAAAAGGATTCAAAATTCTATTTTAATATGTATAGATGCACTGGTTTTCTTTAACCAATTTTCAGCCCGTGAAAGCTACAGATGCTGCACATAGACAAGTTCTGTATGATTTTAAAGCACACAAGAAAAGCATGAACCTGAAGGTCAAACTGATGTTATTACTGTATAAAAGAAAACTGAAATAAATAGCCAAGTCTGCTACTTTATTTTAAAAAATAAAATTAAATGTCACACAGTTATTACCACGATATATCACTGCCTTGAAAGTGCAAAGTATTTTATAGCTCTATGATAACAAGTTCTGGTAATAAAAGGAAAAATTGTACTATTTTTGCAGATGACTTTAAGCCATGGCCACCAGATATTCAAAATACAGAAAACCAGAAAATCCCCTATTGTTCAAACAAGTGGTGATTCATATGAAAACCACATTGTTCATTGTTACCTAAGGCCAATTAATTTTCTGAAGCTAGCGCACATTGTCTCTGTGTAGGAGTTTCAGTCAATGCCATTATAAAGTTATCCAAGGCCATGACTTATTTCCTAATTCTTCTCTCAGTATACAAAGGATATTCCACTGCATTTTAAAAAAAGAAAAAAGAAAAAAAGAAAAAAGAAATAGCACAGAAGAAAATGTAGGAAAATGTATTGTATTTCACTATGATCTGTTATTGTATGACCAGTCCTAAACTCAGAGTCCAGAGCTAAATTTAGTTTGCAAGGCCTGTTCAACCCTGGTCTGGAATAGACCTGAACAAAATTTGTATCATAAAACTTCCAAACCTAGCCAGAAGCTGAGGTTTCTATGAAACAGCAAAAGCTTTGGTTTGGGTGCCTGATGTAGGAAGTTTGTGCTGTGAGAAAGAGAGCAACATGAAAAGACAGGCAGTCCCCAAACTTCTGGACATGCTCCACAGCTATACCCAACCACTGCCGTCCTGGATGCTGGAGATTTCTACCAATTTGTCAAAGTAGAAGTTAAGCCTTTTTATAAATGTGGTTGAAACAGAGGGCTAGGAGAAACCTTCTAGGGGAAAGAGATTAATTAATTTTAGGAGCCATTTTTTTAGACAAACGACATCCACAAGTCCATGGTGCTTTTTCCTCTCATTCCCAGTCAGGCTGATCTCAGCCTCCAGTACAATCAGCTGTTGGGATCCTCCTGTTACTCCAAATGGGTTCCACCCCTTGATGGTATCAGGGTACGTTGTGCACTGGTGTCTGCTAGGGCCTTACACTTTGGTGGCTCTGACATGCTAGGCCATCCAATCCACACAGTCCAGGAAACCCGGTCTTCCCTTTTCTCCACCTGGCTGGAGGCAGGGCCCTCTAATACTGATCATAAGCTCTTCACTTACTTTTTGTTAAAAGGGACTAGAATTCTTTTTCATAGAAGTCAGAGTAAAATCAGCTCTTTCACTCCACCTGGGAAACTGCCCATCAGAGACCGAGCAGCAACTTTCCTGGCAAAATCTTCATTCACTGTTGTTTTTTCTTGCAATCTGTGTACTTGTTGAACTAGAATGAAGACTTTCCATCCCACTTCCTCATGTCCTACCCATGATCCCGCAGATCATGGCAGGGTACACTGCAGTGTGTACCTTCTATATCCTCCCTCTTGACCGATAGAGTGCTCATTGTTAACAGCTGATATGTGGGCCCGTACAAGTGGGGAGCTGGATATATCCTCTATAAATTTCTGTAACTCCCAGGACAGCTTTTTACACAGCTGAAACGATGGGGAAAGGAAGCGGCAGGAAAACGTTTCTGCTACCGGAGGAGAAAAGGCCAGAGGTGTAATTGTTCATAGTTCCCACCAGATGGCTCCCGAGGGACAAAGGTGATGGCAATACTGGGCGCGCATACCAGATAAGTCTCATGACCGCTGATTTTATCATATCATAACCCAGCTGTACAAAGTACAACAAAAAGATAACCGTAGCCCAAGTCCCACGGATAAACATCACCACAGGGAGCACATATAACAAGCACAGTCTTACACAGGGTACCAGTGAACGCACACACATGAACTCTGAAAATGAGTGAGGCAACACTGTGACTAATGGCTATTATAATATAATAAATGTTTACAACAAATTTGTTATAACATGTTCTGATGAGATCCATCATCATTTCAACCCTTCGTGCCCCATGTTGGGCGCCAAAATAGACTGTCATGGTTTAAAGCCAGCCAGCAACTAAATACCACTCAGCCACTAGCTCACTCCCTACCCCTTCTCTGCCCCAGGCAGGATGGGGAGGACAATTGAAAGAAGGTAAAACCTGCGGGTTGAGATAAGAACAGTTTAAAAATTTAAATTAATTAAAATACAATGATAATAGAAGTAATACCAACAATAACAATACTGAAAATAATAGTAAGGAACAACAACAAAAAGGTAAGTGAACTTTCAGAAAACCCAAGTGATGCACAATACAATTGTTCAACACCCACTGACAGATACCCAGCCTGACCTGAGAAGCGATCGGTCCCTTCCAAGTAAGTCTCCTCAGTTTATATACAGGGTATGACATGCTGTGGTATGGGATACCCCTTTGGCTACTTTGGGTCAGGTGTCCTGTCTCTGCTTCCTCCTGGCTTTTTGTGCCCCTCCTCACTGGCAGACCATGAGAAACTGAAAAGTCCTTGCTTGGGGTAAGCATTACTGAGCTATAACTGAAAACATCAGTGCATAATCAGTGTTGTTCTCAGACTAAAGTCAAAAATACAGCACTGCCCCAGCTACTGGAAGCATTCCTGACTACTCTGGTAGGTGCGCTCATCCCCCCTGTTGTTTGCAAATATATAAGTAGCTTTGGACCCTACCCCCCATGTTCATCAGTTTAAGAATACAACAGTGGAGTTGGCTTGCAAGCAGTGAAAGCTCACATATGATTTTTTATTACCTCAGAGTGCCAACACTACTTCATTTCACCAAAGGTTTTGATCTCAAAAGATTGTCTCTTAGATAATGCATTCCTTTAGGAAAATTGCCCATTATCAATGCAGTTCAGTGCAGTTGAAGTCCTGTATTCCTGGCACTATGTGCCTGTGTAACAAAAGTTTTGTCAGGCTTGTTTTGGCTTTTTTTTTCTGAAATTTCTGAATACTGGAATACAGTGATAAAATCTTAACATCTCCTTCCTGAAAGAGCTTAGAGGAATAAAAAAAATGATACAGTGAAGTAATTTATACAGCTTCTATATCCCCGTAATAGGGCAGTACCATCTCATCTCTCAGACAGTGTCTGGTAGAGATTTATATCTGGGGACAGACAAAAGAAGGCTGCCTGAGACTCATGACTTTATCATGACAAATATCAATTAAGGAAGAAAGTAGACAAGGTGGATAAAGGATCATTGATGCTTTGTGTTTATGTCTGCCAAAAGTTACTACAGTGCTCACTCTGTCTGCTTAAGATCAAATCCTGAAACCAGTTTACTGGCATTATCTCTTTGTTGTCACAAAGAACATACACAGTTTATGTTAAGTCCAGTTTGAAGATAACAGTTAAGACCCCTAAACAGACCTATCCAGGACTGTTTATGCTGGAATTAAATTTCCTATGGTTGCTTCTGCTGTAAAAAGCATCACATCTTTTTTGTTCTTCTTCTTTCAAATATTGATGATAAGTGTAATGCTTGTCAGAGGAGATTGTGACAGCCAAGGAAAATGGACAAAAAGCTTGAAAAGATAAAAGCATGTGTCAGAATTGCATCCCTATGTAACATCAGTGCTATTGCTGTCATACTTTTAGGGGCCATGCTGACATGTCATAGACACGAGGAGTATGGAGGGCAGGGCAGTGAGAATTGCCACCAATGAAATGCAGTTGAGGAATCATGTCAGGAGACCTAGAAGGTGACACACACAAAGTTACTATTATATATCTATCTTTTTTTATAAAACACCCCACTCTTCCTCCCTCAAAACTTTCAGTACAGCATACATGGATAAAAGAAACAAGTCTTTTGTTTATTCATTCCTTGCAAAGGAAGGTGATTAGCCCTTCAGGTAGCTACTACATGGACTAAACTCACACACTGCGGTCAGCGTTACTGGGAAGTCCAGAGGTCAAAAGGTATGTGTATATGAGAATTAATATGGACCAGAGTAGATTTTGGTGCCCAGGCAAGACTGTTGGCACAGCTTTGAGACACAGTGGTGCTAATTCTAGTAAGCAGTAGGTAATAGTTTATTTCTGAAATTGAATTAACCTTTGAATACTTGAGTTTTGCATTGCATCTGCATAATGATACTAATGAGTCTCAGCAGCACTGTGGAGGAAGGTGTTTCAGGTGCCAGCTTTAGTCTAGATTCTCTGCCAGAACTCATTTCTCCTATTGTAGAACAGCCTACCCTGGTGGAACAACCCAGAACAAATCAGGTCCCCAAATATTGGAACTTCCTAGTGAATTTTCCTTTAACATCTATGCAATAATTCAGCTCCTCCTGCCTCATATGTGAGAAGAGACATCCTCTTAATTAGAATCAACTACTTATCTTGGCCTGTGGCTTAGGCTATGTTTCTGGACATCAGTTTCAGGACTGGCAGTGCTGTTGTATATGCAGATATGCAAGGCATATTTCCTTTTGATTGCATAAAAAAAAAATTATCACTATTTTTCCCAATTCATTATTTTATGTGGTGGTGGTGTTGCTTTGAAACTAAGATATGCACTGAAAATACAGATCCTTTATTGAAAATACAATCTTTTCAGCAGTCTAGAAATTGTGGGGAATTGTGGAGTATTTTGTGTGGCTTTCAAACATGCAAAGTGACATTTTTTTCCACAGAATGATTCCCTTTGACCCATTGTGCACTGCTTATACAGAGAACGAGAGTTCCGTTTCTGGTTATGTTAAAATTGAGTCAATTAGGTTTGATAGGATAACTCTCTGAAAGTCAGTAAGAAATATGCCTTCTTGTTATGGGTGTTAAAGTTTCATCCACTGAGGGAGAGAGATGAAAGGAATTTGAAAGTATTTTGTCCCCTGAGAACTGCAATATCTGATCTAAATATTTTCCCATTCTAAATATATTAGATTATCTTGCCTGCAAGGGAAAATGAAGAATCTGTTACATGCTTTAGCTGCATTGCCAAAGTAAATGTGCTTTCTAAACCATGCAGTAAAATCCACTTTGTGCTGTGTCAACATGAAGTTGGACCAAGACATTAGGTCTATATTGCCCTGGCTTTTATATCTGGGTGAGGACTGATGTAAAGGAAAGCTTCGGAAAGTTACAGTCTCTCAACTCAGGATCTCAAGTACGCCCTAGGATCTGGACCAAATACCACTCCAGCATGGAGTCCACATTGGAATGCAGTGAAACACAGCTTCCCATCTGCTCAGTTGCTGAGTTCCGTGACTGACACCCATAGATACACAAGAGAGAAAATCAGATTAAGCCTTTTGTTGTTTCTGGGTTACATTGTGAAACTCTACCTCTATATTGTGAGGTTCCTTTCAACCGCAACCATTCTGTGACTCTGATTCTGTGAAATAATTCTGTACAGCTGAAGGAGATGCGCTTTGTTATGTATCAGTAATACAGTGGTTTACTCCCTTTGGCAGGAATAAAACTGAGTTTGGGCCCAGCTAAGGATTTGGCAAGAGTATCATCATAGTGAAACCCATGTTTCTGGGTGTCCAAGGAGACTTTTTTTCCTTATGAAATACAACTAATTTCTATCCTTGCAATCAATTCTGGTGTGGTTTGTGCCTTGCACCATATAAGTTTATAGTCTCTATCTTGTATCCCACTTCTTCAGATTCTCTAGACATTCTTAGTCCTCTGGGTTTACTTTATGAATGAAATTCCCAGGGGCTACCTTTTTAAAGCCTGCACTACCGTTACAAGTTTTTCATTGTAGCTCCTCTTCTACAGTTTGCCAGATTCTTCTCCTGTAGGTGCTGTGACTCCCATGATTGTCAAACTTTTTTTTTACTTTTTAGTAACCCCTCTCAAATGTCTTCAACTCCAATTGTTATTTGATCACCAAAAGAGTATCCTGGACCTCTGAGGCTAAGATCTGCCAAAACTGGGTATTGAATACCACCCTTTTTGCTACAGACTGTTGCACAATAAAAGGCATAATAAAATCATAGAATAGTTAGGGTTGGAAAGGACTTTAAGATCATCTAGTTCCAACCCCCCTGCCATGGGCAGGGACACCTGACATTAAAACATGTCACCCAAGGCTCTGTCTAACCTGTCCTTGAACACCAGGGATGGAGCATTCACAACTTCCTTGGGCAACCCATTCCAGTGCCTCACCACCCTAACAGTATTCCAGTGCCTCACCACCCTAACAGTAAAGAATTTCTTCCTTATATGCAATCTAAACTTCCCCTGTTCAAATTTGAACCTGTTATGCCTTGTCCTATCACTATAGTCCACAGTAATCTGTGTTTATTGTCGTGGTTTAAACCCAGTCAGGCAACTCGTTCACTCACTCCCCCCCTTTTTTTAACTCCCCCCTACTCCCAGAGGGACGGAGAGGAGAATCAAAAGAATGCAACTCCCACAGGTTAAGAACAGTTTAGTAACTAAGGTATAACACAAATCACTGCTGCTACCACCAATAATAATAATGATAAAGGAAATAACAAGGGAAAAGAATACAACACCTCACCACCCGCCGACCGATAACTTGCCCCCCAAGCCCAACCAAGCACTGACCAATATCTCCTCCAACCCTACAGACTCCCCACCCTTCTGGCTAACTCCCAGTTACATCCTGGGCATGATGTGCTGTGGTATGGAATACCTCTTTGGCTAGCTTGGGTCAGGTGTCCTGTCTCTGCTTCCTCCTGGCTTCCCCTCCTCCCTGGCAGAGCATGAGGCTCACAAAGTCCTTGGCCAAACCAAAACATCATTGTTATCAGCTCTGTTCCCAGGCCGAAAGTCAAAACATTGCACTGCACCAGCTACCAAGAAGGAGAAACATGACTGCTACTGCTGAACTCAGGACAGTTTATTTTTTGAAATTAACTGTATATCAGACTTACTGCATCCATTCTACTTTCCTCTGCTGAAGCTTTGTAAATAAACATACTATATCTAAGTACCAAATGCTTTTGGCCAGGCAACTTTAAGGAGCAAGTCTTTTTTTCATGCTGGCTTTTCAATGTTGCTCACTGCTGGGAGATAGAGCTGACATCTCTGTTTAGTACTTCACCAATTATCCATCATATTATTTACCATTTTCATTGAAGCTGGAAACTTCATTTTACCCATAGCAACACAGCTGTTTTATCTTAGCCTCTGCTGAGTCTTTTTAACTGTATTTGCTGCTTTCTGGTGAGCTAACAGTACCTCTAGTCGTGTTCTGAAAAATAGATTAGCTCAAGATATGCTTGTCCAAAGGAAATGGTGCTTGTTTTTCATTGCTAATTGGACAGAGTTCATGTTGTTGTAATTGGGGTTTCACTCAAAGGCTACTAATGCAAAAAAATGACCATTAATTATAGACTTCACTAAGATTTTGACCAGATATTCTATTTTTTTCTCATATATTCACAACCTGCATTATTATCAAGCATTTAAATTAGAACAGCGTCTTCTCAACAGCTTCTAGAAATGTGAAGGGAGCAAAAGAGTGTCAGAGGAAATAAGGGAAGAAAGGACATTGTGACTTTTATGTGCACAGCAGTTGCAAACAACAGCTGCAATCACACCATATTTTATGCTAGCTACACATGTCCATCCCTTCTAGCTCATTATGGATTTTCATGTTTAATTGTATCAGAAATTAGTTATTCGTTAGAGATGACTGAAATTCAGAATTTATAACCTGTGAGAAATCCCTATCTTTCAATGTGAATTTTTGTGCCAAATTGCTATGAAAGGATAGTATCACTCAGAGATTGGGTACCAGGTTTGTAATATGAGTCCTTGGGCCATAATGGTATGTCCAAACCTACATCTAATACTTGAATACAGAGTGGAGTATGGAGGTTGTACTAGTATCAGTCTTCAAAATGTATTAGCTATGGGAGCTAAGAAGGAACATTTTCCTCCCTGAGGAGGTATACTTCTGAATTCATTTATTCTTTTACCTCCATCTGAAGTCCTGTAATATGTGGTTGTGCAGAAAGCAGAGTCAGCTAAAGTTCCTAGGGAACACCAGTTGTCCAGTGGCTGTCCAATGGCTGTTTTCCCTCTCATGTACTATGGCTGTAGCTTTTGAAGACAACGTTTGATAGACTTCCAAGTTGTATGGTGCTCAGTGTCTAGAGGGACTGGATGAATTGATAGTCCTGACAAATGTGTACTCATGAAAACCAAAGCTTAAGATACATCTCTAATAGATATGGACCAATAGCCTAAGAAACAGAGAACATAAAGTAATTTCTTCCTGGCTGCCTAGTGTCTTGGCACAAATGACTGATGAGCAGCACCAAGGCAGAAATGCAATCACCTGCCCAAATGTAACTACATAAGATAAACTGCCCGTATATTTACTGAGAAAAAATAGAGTTTTTCCGGGGGTTCTGGGCCCACTGAAGCCATGCCTTGTTGCAGATTTGTGTCCTTGTTCTAGCTTATCTGAGTTTTCTACTACAGATAAACAGCTGAGTTCACACTGCCTGTCTGCAAAATGAAAATATCTTCCTTTGCGTGGCTACCTGTTTTCCATAAAATTTACAAAAACTTTATATTCTACTTTGCCATCAAATTTGGTTTAGGCAACTGATTCCAAAGTTACAAAGAAGGGAAAGCTGACAGAGTGGAGCCATAGAAGCCTTGTTTCCTGGTGGAAAGAATAAATGGACAACAGGGTAAAAGAATCCTTCATTCTTGTAGCTATTGACTCTTGCTGTGAATGTTCGTAATCAATAAGATGATGCAGTAGGGAAATAGCAAGAGAAGTGCAGGAAAAGCTACATCTACTGCCAGGCTGTCATACAAGAGCCAGACCCATATACAGTGCCAGATGAGACTGGTGGAAACAATTATTTTTGAAGTTGCTGTATTGAGCAGCAGGAAATACTTGGGTGTCATTTGACTATGCAGGCCCAGGTTCTTACCTATGTACATAGAGTGGTAATGTATGGTGAATCATCCAGTTCATTCCTGTGGGAGAACTTTTCTGTCTGCACTGGGATGGTGATGAGGAAACCACTTTGGTAACCTATAGTGTTTCATATTGGCTGTGTAGAAAAACAGATTTTTGCATATTAATAGGTATATATTTGGAATATCAATTATGTGATTTATCTTGTCAGGATGTTGCAAATGATTGTGCTCCTTGGAAATGCTAACATCTTCCTAGCTCTCTGGGATTTTTTAGTGATGTTGGCCTCCATGCTCTCTCTTCCTGTTAATCACCAGAAGAGAGGCAGTGATCCAGTGGCTGAAACGTGCAGGGCTTGCAGCTCTGAATAGATTCATAGCTGGCAGTGCTCCAGAAAGTCAGGTATCTGGAGAAAAAGAATTGTACTGCACATTCTTTCCTGCCTCGTTTCTAGTGCTAGTTATTGGCAGGCCCTTTCCCATTCTTTAGAAGATCATTTGAGTGAATAAACCTCAAAACTGCAAAAAATCTAGAAATCTTCCAGCTACCTTTGAGATACTGCAAAGGCCCACAGTCTTAAAAACCCTTAAAGTAATACTGCTCAAAAGTATGCAATTTTAAAGATACTGAAGCAAGATCAGTTCACAAGCTTGGTCTGAATTGTCACACTATTTTAAACTACTGTTTCACAGCTGCTAGCAGCCTCCTACTAAGGACAATAGACCTTCTGCATCTCTTTGGGTTTTTTCAGCTGTAAGTACACTGGAGTGCTCCCAGCAAACACTAAGCACTATACTTAAATGTCCACTGAAATTATTTCCTTCCTCTTCATATGCTCCCTCTTGCCACTGAGACGATTTAGTATTCTTTGAGAAAGAGGGGGAAATTATTTAGTATTCTTTGAGAAAGAGGGGGAAATTAAATTACTTCAAGAAACAAGATTGATGGACCTAAGGAAATAAGAAGATTGAAATTTTCAGATGTTCTCCAAGGCAATTAAATTCTAATTGCAGGAAGTGCCTTGTATTGAACCTGCAGGCTTGTGCAAGGATAGCCGAATAAGCTCCAAAAGGAACACATGTAGCTGTAGTATACATATTTGTTGCTTTAGGCTGCCCTGTATTGAGTGGGCATAACTGAATGACAGGAAGGGCTAACATTGTAATGATTCCTTCTCTCTCTAATTATTCCAAAACAATAGGAAATACCCCTGAGGCGCCTCCTGACTTACTGGTTCATTACAGCCCCTGAGCAGGGGTCTGACTACATTTCAGCTGGTGCTATGCATTTTGATTACAGAAATGTCATCCTTAGTTATCCCCCTTTCCTAGAATATCTGCCTATCGAGCAGTTTTGGGGCTCTCTTCTCTCAGGGCTACAACTTCCTGGAGAGGGACCTCAGCATGAGCTAGTCTGGAGTGAAATCTGCACTACCTTACCCAGTAAACCCAACCTGCTAGACTCTCAAACCAAGCCTACAACTTGCAGGAGTGAGCAGTGTTTCTAATTGCCTAACCCCAACATTATCCCCTCCTTAAGCCTTGTTTTTTTCAGAGAAAAATAGCTTGAGGTTTACCAGTTCCATGAGGAGCAGAGTCGGATCAATGCTGTCAGCTGAACATCTCAGCCTGCTTTAATGCTCTCATTCCTGTTCTAATGACCATAGTACAGTCAGAACAGCTGTCCAGTGTGGTGTCTATTCGTACCAGAATGGTAAGGAAAGACACAGGACCAAACAAGGAGACAAACAGTTCTGAATCTAATTTATCCTAATGATAAATCCTTTTATAGCAGGTATATTCTTAGTTTCACAAAAAGACTGAACTGTTGCTAATTCGGCTTTCAGCAAAAACAAGCATAAGGTTGCTGACATTCTAATGTGCTACAAACACTTATGAGAAGCTAAGAGGTCTACTGGGTCATTTCCAATAATGCTCCTTAATTTCTCTGGGTTTTCAAGGCCTATATATTTATTTCCTCTGGTTGTTGCATGTGCACAAACTGGAATGATGAATGCTTCCTGGAATTCATAAAAGCATAAAGTTGCATAAAAGCAACTGAACCCAGTTTTAACTTTTATGAATTAGATATTATTTTCTGCTGGAAAAACTATTCGCTTTGGTGACTTATATGGTATCTAAGGGGAAAACATGTTTTTTTTTCCATTTTTTCCAAATGGATAAAGAATTCTAATTGCAAATAACTTTTAACTACATAACAATATTTTATCTTTCTTCCTTTTTAACACCGTTGGAGTTAAATGATCTGTGTAACAGGAGGATAGGAGCTGTTGACTTTTGCATACTGTCATGCATAAAGTTACTTAAATGGAAAAAGTGGGAGACTGAGTTTCTTGTTTGTGGAGACAGTGTTCTCACGGGAGAATGCATAATTAGTACATAAACTCTGAATAATCCTGAAAGATACAACAAGGCCATGAGAGGCCCGAAGAAG
This sequence comes from Pezoporus wallicus, assembly GCF_028554395.1. Lineage (NCBI taxonomy): Eukaryota > Metazoa > Chordata > Aves > Psittaciformes > Psittacidae > Pezoporus > Pezoporus wallicus. Next base: position 3,567,066 of record NW_026638501.1, read on the forward strand.
CTTAAGCAAGCAAGATAAGAAGCTGGAATTTACTGAGGTAATGAGAACTGTGGACTATTGGCAAGCTTTTGAGGTCAAGTTCTCACACCTGTGCTTAACCAATTCTATGTTAGTCACTAAGGGTCTTCAAGACATGTATCCGATCATAATATGCCAGATCACTGTAAGTGCATGTGAGAAATAGTATATAAGGAGTTAAGGCTTTGTAATAAATTTGGCAATCGCTTGATCACATTGATCGTCTCTGCGTTGTCTGTGACTCCCGCATCAACACTTGTTTCTGTATGGGTAAGGTTCAGAAAATACTCGTTGACTGAGTAATATCAGAGCAAAGACTTAGTGACCCTGTCAAGTCAGTTTGTATAAATAAATGTGAAATAAAACTGGAGAGCAACATGGCTTTTTTATACAAAATCTGCAGTTACTCTTTGTGGGTATCTTGAGTGTTTAAAATGATTATTCATAATAATAGATTAATTTGTGGACATTGTGGAAATTTGAATAGTATTTAATAGTGAATGATCACTGAAGAATTTCAGGTGCCTCTTTACAGGGGGATTGAGAGAAACAGAAGAACGGAAAGAAAGAAGGTAAAAGTTAACAGGTGGTAAAGTCTCATTTTTTTGAAGTAGCAAGAGCTTTTTTAGTTTAACATGATTCTTCTAATTACTGCGGTGCTGTAAAAGCATCTGCATTTGTGAGAAATCGCAGTCCTGCCAAATATATAGCATTAATATGTAAGTAACAGCTGGCCTATAGAAAAGGCCTCTTATGTGTCCAGGGTTTCCATTTGGAGTCAGCTCATGAACATTGGTTTAAATGTTTTTGTAAGTACTTGAACCTTTAATCTTCACTTTTTTTAAAAATTGTATGCCCCTTTAAAAACACAACATACCGAATTACAGCTTTTCGTAAACCCAGGGCTAAAACAACACAGCCAACACATTTTTCATAACTTCTGAAGGGAGAGGATCCTTTTCTTTTTGCCACTTGTGATTCCTTAGGGGTTTGTAGGAGAAATTGGAGGTTTTATGGGATATTTTGCCTTCCCTCATAGGCAAATGCGTATTTTGGGGGTTACTAGTGTGCTTGTGAATACCAATGAAGTTCAATAATTTCTCTTTCTAGAGATAGTATTTTGAGCAAAATAAACAATAAATTACAAACAGATGTTGTTAAAACAAATCTATCCTACAATTTGCAAATATTAATGCTCTTAGTGGGACTATTCAAAACCATTCTGTTAAAACAATTCCTATGAAGGGCAAAAAAATTAATTTTCCGTGAGTCGACATTATACCCAAAAAGGATTTTCTGAAAGAAAATTTCACTGTTATTTTATTTGTGGGATCATAACACCAAACACTGAATATTTAAATATCTTGGTTCAGCTACATCCTGTGGGGCCATAGAAGCAAACGCAGTCCTTTGGGTTGCATGGAGTCCAGTCCAAGCTATGTTCTGTACAAAGCTTGGCAGCATTTCCAAGCAGGATATCTGAAAATACACTACTTGGGAGGTCAATTCTGTATATTTTTGTAGGTGCATATATGCCATAAATGTCAGCAATTCCAAAAACAAAGTAGGATTTTTCCTTTTTTCCATGATCACAATCTATTTTTTAAACAGCTAAGGCTAGCCTTTTATTTTTATTACATTGATTTATAAAGCTGAGAAGGACTATGCTGTGCTAGGGACTGTAAGTTTATATATTCTGTACCAAAGAGGCTAGACCCTAATTTTAGGAGTGGGACAGGAGCAGAGATGGATTTAGCAGGGCAACCAAGCAGTTCAGCAACAGAACTAGAAAGTTACTGCAGATCTCTTAATTCCCAGCTCTGTTCCTTACCACCTGTACTATGCCACCAGCCATTTCACTAGGCCACTAAGTTAGGAACAATCGAAAACCTGAAATTTGTGAATGTTCCCCCTTTCTAACAAAATAGTCCCTTGAGGATAACTGGAGAGAAAAATGCCACCATGCAAAACTCCTTCCTACAAAACCTTCCACCACAAATATTGCTGAAGAAGATGGTTAGGATGGGTCATGATGCTGGCTTCATCTGCCCCCCTGCCCAACAGGAAAAAGTTTCGTTTCCAGTTTGCACGCTGTGCTTGGTTAGAACTCTGCACCTCTCTCGCTTTCACAGGGTGGGAGATGAGCATTTTGTTTAGAAAAAACAAAAAAAAAATTAATTTCCTTCAGCCATAGAAATTGCTCCACCTCTTCTAGCAGAAGGCCCTCCCTGGGAAATGAAAAATGGTGTGCCTGCTTCATGTGACAGCAGTAGCCCTATATTTGGCATCAAAAAAAAACCAAAGCATATGGCAGCAAAAGTGAAGTTGTAGCTGAGTGTCCCATTCTCAGGTCACTGTAAGCATTTTGAGCAGGGAAGCAGCACTTAAAGATGGAATTCAGCAAGGGCTATCTATTCAGTAGTGTTTTTAAATGTCAGTGGAAATACCCATTTTTTGCAATAGAGAAAAGAGACAGAACTTCCCCACAATCCAGCCAGAAGCCAGTAGCTCATGCTAATAGAGAAAGCAGGAAGGAAGGAGGGGAAAAAACGAAGGGAAGTGGAAGAAAGAGGAAGGTGGATGCTTTTAATGTCTCAAAATCAGAGTGAAGGGAGATTTTTAGGGGACCATTCCAGATGCTGAGCAGTTAATAGAATCCTGCTCACTTGCTTTCTAGAGCAGATGCACTATCATCATATGCTTCAAAATCAGCACCCAAACAGGATCCATGCACTGAAACCTTAATGTCTCAGCAGAAACAAGCTGTGTATTCCACATTGGCTAAATCTGGGGACTTTCTGCTCAGCATATGCAGTCTCTAGGTAACTTTTCTGGAATTCCAGAGCTGCTTCGCCCAAAATCAGATTCAGAGCCTTTTAAAACACATGACCATTGCTTCTTAACAAGAGCAAGATGGTTTTGGTTTTGTTGGTTTGGTTTAAGAAGAGTTGTCTTGGGTCCAGCGATAGCAGTCATTTTCTCCTTCTTAGTAGCTGGTGCAGTGCTATGGTTTTGACTTTCAGCCTGGGAACAGTGCTGATAACACCGATGTTTTTAGTTGTTGCTCAGTAATGTTTACTCTGACCAAGGACTTTCTGAGTCTCATGCTCTGCCAGGGAGGAGGGGAAGCCGGGAGGAAGCAGAGACAGGACACCTGACCCAAACTAGTCAAAGAGGTGTTCCATACCGCAGCATGTCATGCCCAGGATGTAAACTGGGGGCAGTTACCTGGAAGGGCTAGATCACTGCTTGATTTGGGTGGGTATCAGTCGGCAGGTGGTGAGCAGTTGTATTCTCTTCCATTGTTATTTCCCTTATCATGATTATTATTGTTGGTAGCAGTAGTATCTCAGCCCATGTGAGTTACATTATTTTGATTCTCCTTCCCATCCTTCCAGGAGCCGGGACTTGGAGGGAGGATGGGGAGGAGTAAGAGAGAGACTGCGTAGATGAGCTTAAACCATGACAAGAGTTTAACTCTCAATTGTATGAAAATAATATTTGAAATCTGTTACTGATTAACCAGGGGTAAAAAATACGAAATCAGAGTGTTTTCTTTGGTAAGTGAATTTGCCAATATTATCTTTATGAGGTGTTGCCAAAGCTCAGCTGCAAGTTACGTACCAAATTGAAAGCTCGTATACAGTCTTGCTGAAATGTGAATCCATGGCAGAGAACAGAAGAAGTATTTTGTAAGCTGTTGAACAATCACTATTTGAATACTTTTATTTTTTTTACTTGTATACTTATGTCATTGTTAGTTATTTTTGTTCCCAAACTTGAAGTCTGGGAAGATGCCCTGTCGTGGTTTAAACCCAGTCAGGTAATTTGTTCGCTCACTTCCCCCCCCTTTCTTGCCCTCCCCCTGCTCTCGGAGGGATGGAGAGGAGAATTGAAAAGAATGCAACTCCCACGGGTTGAGATAAGAACAGTTTAGTAACTAAGGTATAACACAAATCACTACTGCTACCACCAACGATAATAATGATAAAGGAAATAACAAGGGAAGAGAATACAACACCTCAGCACCAGCTGACCGATAACTCGCCCCCCAAGCCCGACCAAGCTCCGACCGATACCTCCTCCAACCCTGCAGTCTCCCAGCCCTTCCGGCTAACTCCCAGTTACATCCTGGGCATGACGTGCTGTGGTATGGAATAGCTCTTTGGTTAGTTTGGGTCAGGTGTCCTGTCTCTGCTTCCTCCTGGCTTCCCCTCCTCCCTGGCAGAGCATGAGGCTCACAAAGTCCTTGGCCAAACCAAAACATCGCTATCAGCTCTGTTCCCGAGCTGAAAGTCAAAACACTGCACTGCACCAGCTACCAAGAAGGGGAAAAATGACTACTACTGCTGAACCCAGGACATGCCCTCAGACCCAAATGCTAGCAACCATACTGCCACTTGGCTTCTCACCATTCTTGACTCTAGAAACAAGTCATGCTGACTTTGGGTTGACTCAGAGAATTTCCTCAATTGCTTCAACAAACTGTTGCCACGTGTTTCCAACATTTAGGGTATCCTTCATCCCTTATTGTTGCTAACACTCCAGATATAACACCTTCATTGTTTCAGCTGTATGCTTATTCCCCTTTTCCCTAAGAGCTTTCCTTTTCACACACAGATTTCCAGCAGGCCTTAGATCATTAGACTTCAGATTAAGCAGGGCCAGTCATGAAAGACCAGATGAGAGCTAATTCTCCAGCCATGGTCATCGATGTTAATTTAAACTCTGATGCTGTATACTATTTTTTCTATTTCATCATGCCTTATTCAGCCCACATTTACCTTTCTTCAGTTTGTCATGTTATTTTGAAACTGTTGACCTTAGAAATAAAATACTATGTAGACACAGTGCCTATTGACACAATGACTATTTTTGATTAATTACTGTTGATAAGATACTATTGATTGCAATTACTACTCAGTCCAACAGGGTTTTTTATGTTCTTTCTATAGGTAATAATTAACAATTGTTTCTTTTTTTTCATGAACTCTATTCTTTCCATACAGTTATTGGGCAACTTCAGTAGCTAAATATACATGCTGATGAAAAACACACTTAGACAGCTGAAATCTATTTTAAGATATGCAGTGTAACCTGTAATTGAGTATCAATATTTGTCCCGTAGTTTTTCACTTATCTTCCTTCACTCTCTCCCTTTTATTTTTACTTGCTTATGGGCTGGAAAACAAAGTCCACAGCTGTTCTAATATAAATACTTGTAGGGAATGGTTCCAAAAAGAAATCAAAGTTCTTTTCATGGAATTGTATATTTGTAGTCCAAAACCTTTTAAGTATTTGTGACCATAATTAGGATTTTAAGTCTGTTACTAACTTTTATAAGTTCTAATTAGCAGAGATTTAGCCACCCTCATATATAAGAATATGAAATAAAGATTTGTGAAGTTTACCACTTCATTCCAATTCACTAAAATATGGATATTTAACTTTTCTAGGTTTCTTTGGAAGCACCTTTAGAGCTTTTAGGGTGGATAGACATCTTGAAATGCAGGTGCTATAATGCAGAAGCCTGACTAAGATTTGTAAAATCAGTGTTTACGCTTTCTTTTTGGAAAATCTGTGCCAATGGAGACATTCCTGAGTGAGTATAGGTACATCAAGATTTTAATACATAATTTTCAAGATCTTTCGTAGACTCAGCACTGTGTTTAGTCTTTAGACTAAACAACCCCAGTTTCCTCAGCCACTCCACGTAAGACTTGTTTTGCTAGGGAAATGCAGACTGAAGAAAACTTAATCCTTTATTATAATAATCTCCCCAAAAGAGAAAAAAATCTCATAAAATCACTGGAACAGTTATCCTACACAGTTGTAAAACATTTTTTTCTCACAGATAATGTCTCACCTCTATATATTAATGCACAACAGATTATTTTACATCTCATTAGATATCAGTGTAGCATTTGGAGAGGAAAGATCAAAGTTGACCACTTTTTAATTTTTTCTCCTTTTTCATTGAAAATAAGTGCAAATATACTATTTGATTCCCATTTCAGGTAGCACAGACAAAGAAGAAGTCCAAAGTCTGCATTTAGGTACTGGATCTGGAAGGAGGAATTGCCATGCAAACTCACTCATGTTTCTGTAACTTGAATCACAGCACAAAAGGCAGTTTGCTTTTGGAAAAAGAAAGTGGGTCCCCAGTTTTGAAAGCATGCATTACCTATTAATACTTCTCAACAGTAAGGGAGAAGTAGAGAAGGTTTTGAAAGTGAATCAAAGCCTCCTGGGCACTGTGGGTACTTCAGGGACTAGAATCACATTGTCCATTCTCTTGATCTTACCACTATCATGTGCAAGATGATTAAGAATGCATTTTACAAAACAAGCCTTTTCCAGCAGCAACAGCATCAGCCAGTGGAAAGGAAATTCTGCTGTGATAATAGTATGGGCTGCAGGTGCAGAACAGGGAGCATAAAAGAAGGCAGTGGACTGTGCTTCATCTGTGGCACTATAGTTGTTGAGCAGGAGATGTTCCCAAAGGCCAGGTAGTGAGATAAGTATGCGCTTTGAGGTTCAGAGAGGTTCCCCATGTTTTCCAAACTCTTTCTTAGGGAATTCTAGGTATGGTGGGATACGCTCCAGACTTGCCAGACATCAGTATGTCTAAAGGACCATACTGATATTTGTGCACAGTCAATCCTTTATATCACTTAGTCAAGATTTCAATGTTTATTGTTCTGTTAGGCACTGTCACAGAGGCCCACAAAATTGACTTAGATAGGTTACAAGCCCCAAGGGAAACTTATCCTAACCAAAGATTTTTTTATACTCTGATAATATTAGCAAATTACAAGTTCAAAATGCTAAATAGAATCAGATATTGCACAACTGACTTAAGCTGAAGTTTTAAGGGAATTAACTCAAAACATGTTTCACTCACCAGTTAAGATGAGGACCCTCAACCTCAAGGAGTTACTTCAGGCAGCGTCCTGAACCAAGGGCAGACTCCTCAGACCTGCTGCTCCAAGGGTGACCAGCTCAAATTTTGTCTGCTGATGGAACTTCAGAGTAGTCTAGTAAAATCTGATCTGTAGTAGAAAACAGGTTCTGAGGGCTCTTTACCAAGCAGGACCAAAGTCAGCTGATATCTGTTAGTATCAGCAAATATATTTTTATATTAGCATGTATTGTAGCTCAAAGGTCCTTCCATGAGGGTGGATGTAACTGCCAAATCCCCCCTGTTGCTATCTATGAAGAGCAGATTTTGCTAAGACATAACTTCTTTTACACTACCTTTGACAGGGAAAAAGTGCAGTTGATGAAAAAGCTACAAGCTTTTCATCATCAGAAGTTCTTTTTTACCCATCCATCAAATTAAATATATAGCATTGGTTTGCAGGAAAAAAAAATTCCAAACCATTAGAATCATAAATACTAAAAGAAAATTACCATATTCAAGTGAGAAACATTTATTTTGTTGCAAAATGTCATGAAAATTGAAAAATACATTCCAGATTAGTGTTTTTTTCACACCATAAAGCAAAGTTTTCTCCTAGAAGAAATATAAATGAAACCATTTTTCCAAAGAGGGTAAAAAAAATCAGTTGAAAAAACTCCACTGATACTGAATCTACACTTGTTTAATAACTCTGCTTTTCTATTATAAACACTGCTTTCAAATCAAAAGTTTATGATATTTTGGTGTATGTCTCCACAGAAGAGAGTTTACATTACAATAGGATTTTATAGGGTTTTGATTGAGACCTCAGAAAAATCCCTATACATTGAAGACATTTGGAAATATTTTCAGGTTTCTGTACTAAGTATTAGTGGAAGTACCAGACAATCAGTTTGGTTGTTACTCTGATAACTTTTCTGCAGAGTTGTCAGAAATTAAATGGAAAAATGTCAGAAAATCTTTAGAGATAATAATTCTCTGAAGAGTGCTTCTTTATTTCCTACCTTTTCTGTTGTGCTCTTTTTCTGTGGATTTTTAAATATATTTTTTGCTGAACACTCAGATCAGAATGTTTGTCCTTCTTTTTCCATCCTGAGATTTTTCTGGCTTAATTTCCACTTTTTTTTTTTTCTGTATTATTGTGGGGTTTGAAGTATATTTTCTTCTAGTTCCTATTGTAAGAATTTCCCTATATTCTTTAACTGTCTCTGCTTCTTTGCTTTTTAAAATTATTAAATTGAAATTTAAAATATCATTACAAATATATAATATATATTCATATAAATGTATAAAAATATATTAAATATAAAAAATTATTTTCTGAGGACTCTGGTTTTATATTGTCTTCAGGAATGACCATCCAACAGGCTGGCTTCAATTTGTATTTAGAGCTGGTTGCTCTCTTGAAAGAAAGCACAGCTGTAAAATCCTATGTAGCCTTTGTAGTTAAGCTGAATGTTAATTTGAATTGATTCAAAGACATTTGTGGTACCAGCTATGGTTTCACCATATGCCAGTATTTAACACCTTTAGTGTTCACAGTCTGGCACCAATGCTATGATTGTTCTCTCTGCCTTGCATGCCACTGGAGCTTTTATACCCTTATGCAGCCTGAAGTGTCACTGCACTGTAGGGCTCAGTGCTGGACCCTTCATTTTGCATACATGCCTTGCTCTGGAGCCAGTACCACCTGTTCTGAAACACAGTCACATCCATGGTTCATTACAGTAGGTCTTTGTTAATCTACGAGTCCTAATATATTCCCTCTGAGACTTGAAGTCAGAGAAATGCAGGCCAACAGCCCATCCCCAGTCTCTGGCTCAGAACACAGACTCATAAAAGTTCTGGTGAGAAGGGACTTATGCATGTCTCTAGTTGCTCATCCTGTCCTCAACAGAAATACAGAGGTAGATCAGTAGATTGGGATATTAATGGTTTTGTCTCACCAACGCTTGAAAACCTCAAATAGTGGAAGCCATTTCAGATAACCTAAAAGCAGGACAGGTCCTGATGGCTGCTTTACTTTAAGTGTAGGTTTCCAAATTTGGGAAGGACAAAATAAAACCTTGGGCCAAGGAGAGCAAGTTCTGGGGCACTGTGACTTATTCCTTTTTAGCCTGCAACCTAGCACAGCTAGGTGCTGCAGTATTATTTTATGGATCCTATATATTCCACATGCACACATCTGATACAGCAGCTCTATCAGACTTTATAGCCATCCTTTTGTTCTAAAGGCAGCTTCTTTCTGCTTCTTGTCTCAACCCCTAGAAGGAAACAATGCTTAGCATTTAATTAAGGGAGGCTGTAATTACAGAGCACTTTTTTAAATTTGGTACTTCTTTTTTTTTTTCTTTTCCCCAGAACTAGCTTGGCATAATATCAAATACTTCTGTCTTGGGTAGAACACATTTAACAGTTTTTGCACTGACTGAAATGTATGCATATATTATTGACTGCCAGGGCATATTTGTTACCCATATTGAGCCTATTATCAGCCAGCACAACCAGATTCCTTTCTGCGGGGCTGGTCTCCAACCACTCTTCTCCCAGTTTATATTTGCATCCAGTATTATTCAATCCCAGGTGCAGAATCCATCATTTGTTCTTGTTAGGTTTATTTCTGATGATTGCTATCTATCTAGATTCCAATGCTCCAGTCTATCTAGATCCTTCTGCAAGGCATTTTGTCCCTCAAGGGAATCAACAGCACCTCTCAGTTTGGTATCATCAGCAAACTTGCTGATGGTGCATTCAACTCCTGCATCCAGACCATTGATAAAGATATTGAACAAAACTGGCCCTAGAAATCAATCCTGAGGACTGCTGCTGGTGACCAGCCAGAGGTAACCGCATTCACTACAACCCTTTGAGCCCTGTCCTTCAGCCAGTTCTTCATCCAGTGCACTGTGAACCCCCTCATCGTACAGTTGGACAACTTCTTAAGAAGGATGCTGTGAGGGACAGTATCAAAAACCTTACCAAAATCCAGAAAAACTGCATCCACTGCCTTCCTTTCACCCAATAGGTGGATGACTATCATAGAAGGAAATCAGATTAGTTAGAAAAGACTCACCCTTTGTGAGCCCACATTGACTGTGCATTAGTTACTTCTCTGTCTTCTAAGTTTTCCCCTGGATTTGAAGACGAGGTGTGTGTGGAAGGGGACCATACCAAGGTAGGTTCAGAGGTTGATATGTAAAAAATCTATGTGATGATTTGCCATAGACAAAAGAGCACCTGACAAAAGGTCAGCCTGTAAATGTCTGTCTGTAAATCATGGCCATCAACTCATGCCATCTTCATGTTATGCAAAGCTGGCCCAGAGGCAATTTGCACTTTACCAATTTGTGAAAGTGGTGCTTTTAAAAGGCTGAACAAAAACGAGCAGCTGAATGCTACTCAGGTTTAGTTTTGTGGTGACACCAAAGCCTTTTTGGCTTGGCCTAGAACCTACTAAGCCAACAGTGATCTTAATTGTTATCCTAAAGAGGATTTGGTGCAATCTGTATGGTATAACATGTGCCCCAAAATTCTGCTGAGTGTAAGGCAAAGTGTCTCAAGGAGACACTCAGCATGTTCCTGAGGCCACAGTTCTGCAATATCTTTCCTCAGCTGCAACATTTTTCTTGTCATTAACCCCTTTTCTTGTCTGCCTTTGCAGACAGTTTTAAGATAAGTAGCTTGTGCTGGAGAAGTTAAGAGCACAGACAAATGCTGACCCATCAGCAAGTTTGCTGACAAGTTCAGTGCTTAACACAGAGTCATGGCAGTACTCTTCTTGGAAAGGTACCTTTGAAGTATCAGCACACTATAACCATGTTAGTGACTCTATTTTACCCACTAATTGTGCCCTAAATCCAGTGGCTGCAAGAGATCTTTTTTGTTTTAAGTGGAGCTGTGATGTTCTGCTCCAAAGTCTTTATAAATGTGTAAAAGTGGCTAAATTTACAAAAGCTCCAAGCTCCTGTAGACTTCAATGAGAGCTGTTGTGCTCTCTGTTCTCTTGGAATTAGTTCAGTTAATGAGGTACTTACATAAACCAAACCTCCTCAGGCTCCTATTTCTAAAAAAACTTTAGCCTTCAGTTTGCACACACATAGACACACACAGAGCTGCTTTCACATTTTCTTGTTTAATTGCTGAATCAAGTAGCAAAAATCTGTTTGTCTTGGCTGCACTGCCTGGAAGACAGGAGTTCTGATTTCCAAATCTGGAGATTTTGCAATTATTATACATGAGGAGGTGGTTGACAGAGATTCAGGAATGTGTATGTTCTTCCTCCTTGAGTAACCAGCAAAGAAAGGACAGGATCCCTGCTGACTTATCAAGAAGGTAAAAGTCTGTCCTAGGAAAAATTCCATAATCCCTTCATTTGGTGCCAGAGTTGATCCTGGGTCTTCACGATGCTAAGTGAACACCAGTTCAGAGCATTCAATATCTACCTCTGTAATGGGGCAAAGTCTTTATTGTAAAGGCTTGACTTTCCAAAGACTTATTTTTGGCCAAGCTGCAGAAAGGTTCTGTTGCAGTGATTTATCATCTCTGATGAACCAAAAATTATTATCTAGCTCTGAAACACTGATTCTTCAATTGCTCACTGTAATGTAACATGAATGGAATATGGGTTAATTATAATTTTATCTATGCAGGCTTTTCTCTCTTGACTTGAATGTAAAAATGAGCTCTTGTAGAACTTAAGGAAAAGATCATACCTTTTATATATCTTTGTAACTGCCATTTCAGTCATGGAAGATATGCAACATGTATTTAGGTCATATAACCTTTTGGTATTACCACTTAAGATGGACGTTGCCATATGGGAAATGCAAACAAGAGCTGCACCTTTTCTTGCTTTCCATGATAGCGTGTTGTTTCATTGCTTAGCCTGTAAGGGAAAGAAAACAGGTTTTTTTTCCCTGTCACTTCTTTGGTAATGGGAAGAGTTGTGTTTGTTAAAGAAAGCAGTGGGAATCTTCCTAGAATTTATTTAGGATGATGACATTAGCCTTTCTCTGCAGCAAAGAATATCAAAGGTGATAGTGAGAGATAACATTCCCTTTTATTACTCAGTGCACAAAATAGATTACGTTAATGACAAATTGTACAATTAAAATGCTCCAGCAGATGGCTCTGTGGTTTACCTCATGCTTCAGCACAGGCTCGGGATGCAAGAGACATTGCAGCAGCAGTGAGCTTGGCACCCGGATAAAAAGGCTGCGCTGTCAGCCACTTGGTGTTAAACAGCTTGATATGTTCAGGTCTGAACCTTTCTCCTTCAAAAGGCTCTCTGTCCTGTAATGAGATATACCCCTTGTGTGAAAAGCTTAGTTCCTGCAGAAGGGCATAAAAATAAGCCTTAGTGTAAGGCTCAGTAGAGCACTGTTGCCAGTGACCTGAACAGGTGACATACCATCCAGGTCTCTTTATTCAAGACAAACAGCTTGACAAGCTCTACAAAGGAGCAAAATATGAAGTGACCTAGATAGTGATCCACATTGAGGGGTCTGTCATGATGAAATAACAGCAAAATGAAAGTTTTTTAATTGGTCAGGATAACAAGCAGATCATAGAATCATAGAATATCTCAAGTTGGAAAGGACCAAAAGGATCATCAAGTCCAAATCCCTGCTCCTCACAGGAATACCTAAAATTAAACCATATGACTAACAGTGCTGTCAAGACACTCCTTGACCTATGGCATTCATAGTGAGAATGTATATATACATGCATATACTTCTGTATTTAAACACATACATAGCTAAATAAATTGCAAGATTAATGGATTTCTAATATTTTCTTATCATAGCAAAACTACTTCATGGCTGAAACCTTTTACAGGTTGACCTTAGGAAAAAAAAAAGCAGTATTATGGAATAAATCAAAAGTCTGTCCAATCCAAATGCAGGTGACAATGAAAAGCTAGAGAGTAGTTTGAAAAAGGAATAGAGGTGCTTTTCATCATTGGTAAGGTTTATGGCTGAATTTCATAGAGAGAGTAAAGATTGACAGATGAAGAGGTGAAACTAAAAGAATTCCAGTTCAGTTTTAAATGCTGGCCTACCACACATGCAATGTCTTAGCACATGGCTGGTTGCTTTGGTACAAAGTCAGCCTACTAGTGTACCCCAGGGGTGATTTAGATGGAACAACTCCCTTGTGAGAATCCTTAAGAGAATGGCAATGTCGGAGAGAGGTCATGCAATTGGTGTCTTTGTGGAGGAGATAAATATAATACCCAGACGTTACTCAGAGAGGTCCTCATTTCTTCGTGGATGTCGGGAGAATGGTTGCACGGTTACTGATTAAAGGAAAAGAAAATTGAATGTAGCACAAATCATCACTAAAGGGCTTATAGCCTGCTTGGGAACAAAAGCTTGTGTAGACCCAGAATTTTGAAAGGCTTTGGATTTAGCAGGGTTTTTACACAGGCAAGTGGCTAGCTATGATCATTTCCACTATCTGGTACCCACTGAGAGAAATGTCCTGTGCAGGAAAAGACACATGCAGCATGTGGATGCGCACAGAGAGAGACAAGTTCTCTCCAATATTTATCCTATGTTGGAAGTATACTTGGGTAGAATCTGAATCTTCCTGGGGAGGAGGAGGATTGCAAGCTGAAAACTCATTGGTCAGACCTAGGAACACTGCAGTCTCACATTGTAATTGTTAGATCCAGTTACGTATATCCAGGAGGACTCACCCGAGAACTGGGTAACCTTTCTTGTCAGTAGACAAGAAAATCGGGTGGGAAAGATATGTGTGCACATTACTAACATAGCTATGTTGTATATTTATGGTGTATATACATAGGATGCTATGTTTCCCACATCATTCTCCTGGAGAAACTGCTGCTCATGACTTGGACAGTTGTACTCCACTGGATAAAAAACTGACTGGATGGTAGAGCTCAGAGGGTTGTGATGAATGGAGTTAAATCCATTTGGTGGCCAGTCACAAGTGGTGCTGCCCAGAGCTCTGTATTTGGGAAGTTCTCTTTAATCTCTTAATCAATAATCAGGATGAGGGATCAAGTGCATCTTCAACAATTTGCAGATGACACCAAGTTTGGCAGGAGTGTTGATCTGCTAGAGGATCTTCAGAGGGCTTGCTGAACATTGGAAGAGGCTGCCCAAAGTGGTTGATTCACTATCCTTGAAGGTATTTTAAAAATGTGTAGATGTGGTGCTTAGGGAAATGGTTTAGTGGTGGACTTGATAGAGCTGGATTAACAGTTGGACTTGACAAACTTAAGGTCTTTTCCAAACTAGCTGATTCTATGATTCTAGGATTCTGTAACTGTATATGTTATGTATATATATATGGTAGTATGGCAGGTTACATATAGTGGTAGTATACAGTTTTCACACATTTTAGATGTACTTTACCTCTCCTTAACTCAGTAAATGAGGGCAAGAAATGTATGGTGTGTATTGTTTGCTTCCACAGAAAGCCAAGCTACACAAATGATAGTCTACTGAAGCAGATGGACTCATTGAGTGCATGTGTGAGAGTTAACTGTTATTTGAGCTATTTCTCACATGATCATGCAACCTACTATTCTGAAAGGAAAGTCTCTCCTCTTTATAGAAAGGGCCCTCTCTGAAGGGTTTTTTGACTGTGAAATGCCACAACTGGCAGTCTAATCAGCTGCTGAGATGTATTTTCTTTCCTGTTTATCCTCTTTGTTTTCTTTCTTTATCCAACCACATTTGGAAAGGCCTTTGATAAAAAGCACTCCAGACTCTGTGTAAAGCATCCCTTCAAATTAGTACCTCTCCGAAGCCATTCTTCTGCTCCAGAGCAGGAAAACAGCAAAGGTTTCCTTTTGTTTTTCAGGTCAATCATATTGACCTGAGCACTCTAATATCTTTAAGCCTGATTGTAACAGCCCATTGTGCTGCGAGATGAACTGGGGGCATCTTCCAGAGGCCTTGAGACCAATTAAAACACAGCATGTCTTCTGTCTTCTCAGCAGATAGCTGGAGAGAGCCAAAGTGTAACATTTTATAGATGTGATACAAAATGAAGAGATGTTACTGGTCACATTTCATCTTTTACAATGTTTAAAAGGTGTGGTATAGCTACACCTCCTTATGTGTGTTCCTATTCTTTCTGCTCTGCCTTTGAAAATAATTTTTACTACAGGAACTTGGAAAGAATGCTCTTTACACAAACTCCTAAGAAAGGATTTTTGAAAATACTGCTCCTGAAAAGGCAATGACAGTGATTTCTTTAGCTTGTCCTTCAGTGCACAAACAGCAAACCAAGCTGGATCAAGCCAGCTGATGTGTTAAGCAGGAATATTTGAATGCATTTTTCTCAGAAAGATTCGGAGCTTAATAGGCAATGCACCTTGCATGGTTTTACTGTATCAAGAAACAAATTTAATTTGAGAAAGAGACATTTTTCAGATTTTCCACTGACCACCACTTGATGCTCTCTGAATTGAAATTTGAAAAATAAACAAATATGCCACAGGGCAAGGAGAATGGAATGTGCTAGCCAGCTTGTTTTACATATATCATTTTTAAGACCTATTTTAAATTAGGATTTTTTTTATTTTTTTTTTTTTAATGCCAAAAACCAGTGGAAAAAATAGTGTAAAAACAAGGTACAGGTGAAGAAAAAGAATACAAAGCAACAGCTCAGGAGTTCATGGCTTGGTTTCTTTAATAAGATTTTTCAATTGAGGTCTGAGAGCAGAACAATCTCATTGAGGATATTGCTATAGAAATATAGGGAAAATTTTCCTCTGAAACAGATTTCATTAGAAGAAGCTACTTTGACTAAATTGATTGTTTTCATCAAATCTCAATATTGAGAAGACTGTCCTGAAAAATTAGAAAGGGTTTGGAGAACTTTAAATTTACTGCAATTAACTTTTTCTTTTGGTAATGGAAAACAGATTCTTTTCCAAATGTCTTG
Source organism: Pezoporus wallicus (assembly GCF_028554395.1). NCBI lineage: Eukaryota > Metazoa > Chordata > Aves > Psittaciformes > Psittacidae > Pezoporus > Pezoporus wallicus. Next base: position 3,582,931 of record NW_026638501.1, read on the forward strand.
ACTGATTTTGATTGTTGAAATACAATATAGTCAAAATTAAAAGCAAAACATTGGGTCAGCTGAAAGGAAATTACTTTAACACCCAACAAAAATTGTCACTGTTGTCAAAAATTGTCAAAAATTGTCACATGGTCCTTGGCAGTCCCGGGAATAAGTGCATTCTGTTAGTCTCTGTAACACCTTGTGCATAGTCAGTATAAACTTTGAGCTTTTATCAGGTCATATTTTTTACTTTGGATGTCCTTAGAACAGTTGCTGCTGCATCATATCTGCCCCAAAATCTGAATTCCAAGAACTGTTCTTTCTCTAGGTAAAGGGCTTCTGAGTCCTATGCTGCATTTTTTACTTAAGATCAAATGAGACACTTCTACTTAGGATCAAATTTCTGCTTCAAAGTGGCTTGAAAGGCAAAATTCACATTTGTGTATAGTTCTCCTGAGTGGTTCCTGGAAATGAAAGACACCAGAATAAGACACTGTACTGTTTTCAAAAAGGTCAATTGACTCTTCTGAACAAATAACTCTAACAAGTACAAAGTAATAAGTCCACAACCCTGAATATTTTCAAGGCAGACCAAAAGGAAATAAACAAATAAACCCTTCCCCCCCCCCCCCAAAAAAAAAAAAGCCAATAGTAGCTAATTAGACTCATCACTCACTTCAAGAAATAGAAAAATTTAATTCACCTACTTTTTTCTGCTTCTCAAGACAGGCAGCAAATCTGTGCTTATTGATAATGTGTCTGATGCTTACCCAATTTGGATTCTCCTGGGAGAGCATTCACAGAACAGCCTTCGGACATAAGAGGATTGCCTTCTGACCCGTAGCCCCATTTCTGCACTGGCTTGAACTTCATATAGAAATGTGAACCATTGGCTGGGATGTGGATTTCAAACAGTTAAGCTGCTATCAATTCACACACTGACAAATAAAAATTACTCAGCTGGATAATTCATTCTGTTAACGATGAAGATATCAGGTTTTGATGATGCTGTCAGAAGGTCTAGCATAGTGTGAAAGTCAAATAAGACATTTATATTAACAGGTTGCAATTGTCAGGAAGAATTCTAATATTGGCAAGGAGAAAAATTTGCAAAAGCCATTTATTTAAGCCAAACTGCTGGGTAGCACTGAATTTCAAAATCTTATTGATTTTAAAGATTATAACAATACTAAATGAAAGAAACTTAATAACATTCTCAAAATTATTATTAATTTGAATTATTATCATATTAAAAAACTCAAATTGGCTTTACAATGAAGGAGAAACAAGGAAATTCCCACAAATCTCCCCAGGACCACATCTGAGGCTGAAAACAGACATCTCTGTTACAAGAAAATTCACAGCAAGTTACTGTGCTTGTTAAACACTCTTTTGGTATGAGACTGAATGTTTTGATGGTGTTTAATTACCATTGGCTTTGAAAAGATTCTTTCCACTTTCAAGAGCAAAGGCAGTCAGATGGGGGCAGGGGGAGGCTCACAGGTGAAATCCTGACTCCAGCCTTTACTGTGTAAAAGCCATATGAACTTACAAGAGCTCAACAGCTTGATTCCAGACTCACAGGTTAATACTTGTGTATCTGGAAGAATGGGTTGGAGGTTCCTTTTGGTCCTCAAAATCAGTGTATCCTCTAATTTCATTCCTGCACAGCCCAGCAGCTCTGGATTACCCACAAAACAAAGTATACTGCCTTAAGGTTGGGTCACATCTCCCTCTCTCTGACGCTTATGGCAGTTATAAATTAAGAAAAACTAGGGGCTTCAGTCTTGGAAGCACAAATAGGTGGGACAGTACACTAAGGTTTTCTCTTGAACTCAGGGGAGTGTGGGAAAGAAATTCCAAGCCCCAGTCCCTTTTCTTGTAGCCACAGTCTCTATCTTGATGTAAGGACCTATGTAAGGACACCTGTAAGTAGGACCTATGGATCTGAATGATGAGTACCAGAAGTCAGGGCAACACCTGTGTCATTGGCAGCTCAGCAAATGCCTGTATCAATCCCTAATATCTGTGAAAAGAAAGCTCATGGAGTATGGGAAAGGCAAACAACATCATATTGATATTGCTAATAGGCAATAAAAGCAAACTTTTCAAGCTCCTCTCTGAGCCTTAAGAGGGATGACTGTATCAAGTAAGCATCAGAAAAAAACAGCCCAGCACATTGTTTTCCTGGTGTAATTTGTTTTCCTTTCTGTAGGAATATTGTGAATTAAAAGGTTGCAAGATACAATGTAATGTGGAAAGGTATAGTCATTTGTGCCTTCTGTTTAGGAGGCAGCTGTTCATTTACTTCTAAAATGAGTATGACTGGTTGTTGCATCCATTCGTCACCTTTGGATATCACTAGATGTTGAAAAAGTAAATTACTCCAATCATTCAGATGCGTAAGACTAAAGAGCACAGAGGTGGCCTCTACTAAAGAATTTCTAGGCATTACTAATGGTTTTTGTTCTTACTGTGAAGGACCATAATTTTTTTTCTGCCTCAGAAGACAACATGCTTTGTTAATTAAAGCATCACCAACTCTCTGTTTCAAAGACTATCTGCCCGGTATCAGAATAAAACACTTTGTTAAAATTATGAGCAATGGCAAAAGAGACTAGCACACAGTCACTAATTGGCATCACCTCTTATGATGAATAAAGACATGTTCATGTCATGCAGCATAAATGCTTACTTCTGATTACTGGTACTCTGATACTCATTTGATTCCTCCTGCTGAAATCAGAATTTCACATCAGCTTTCATTTTTTCATTCTCACTGGGTATAATAAAAGAAAGTCATGCAAAGGAGAGCAGCCAACAGTCCCTCCTTTCTTGTTAGCACATTTCAAAGATTGAATTAGATGGGCTGTGCCTAGTGGGAATATCGTAACAAACCACAAGCACAATCACTTGAGTAGCAGGTAAATACTTTCCTGATTTACAATTTTGCTTCCCTTCTTAGCCATGCATTATTAATCATGAACAAGTCACAACAAAATGGGTTAGATTGGTCACAGACTAATTAGTGCCTGTCCTTCAGTAAACATTTTGATAATCTGCGTGCCAGAATGAGCGAGAGTATTCTTGTTTATATTTGCTGGACCATGCCTGCTGTATTTCAGAGAGCAGTAAGATCTTGGGATCTTACGAAAACTATGACTGGCTCTGCTCTTGAGTTGGTGGTTTTTTATCTAACAGACAGGTTACAACAGTATGGCTCTGTTTGAAAGGACAGCTAGAATATATGTGGGGAGGGTGTTATTTTTTTTTCCCCCAAGCAGTCCATTTTTCACCATATCCCATTTCTCTAATCATCTTAACAGAGTAGATCAAAGGACATAACTAACAGGTCAAAATGTAGCTTAAGCTTTTGCACTCTTCTCTTTATAACCTCTTCACCCCTGTTTCAGACCCTACTTTCCTGCAGCTTCCATGAATGTAAAAAAAGCATAAGAAGGAGTCAATGCAGGACAAGACTGTTCCTCAGCCCTCATGGGGTTTTCCTCCTCTACTCTTTTCCTCTAGCTCTTAAGTCCTTTGTTCTGTTGTTTCTGATGTGGGTAACAGAAAATTGGAGCCTTAATATGAAAGCAAAAGATAAAGGTATTTGGGTCACAGCACAAGCTGCAAAGCGGAGCGGTAGGCAAAGCAGAGAAGCAAGGTGGCTACCTGTAGGTTACCTGAAGTGTGCTGTGTTTTATTAACTTCTGCTGTTCACATGCTTCTCATTGCATCTAGCTTTGAAATAGCGAGTCACACTCTTTTTGAGAACAGGACACCGTGTTCCACTTCATACATGTGTCTATTTTACAGAAGGAGGTTTGCAGCCTCATTGTTGAAGACGCATTACTATGTTAGGATCCCCTGTGAAACATACAATAACATGGTAAAAAAAAAAAAGGCAGCTGATTTTGTTTTTCAGTGCTCAAACTTCCTGACACATTCCTTGAATCAGACTACAATCCTTTGGCATTTTTCTTTTCAAGCAAAGCTGACATCTTTCAGTCTTTCTTCCATGCTCAGCCGGAGCTGCTTAGCAATTTATGAGCTTCAGGTGAGTATATTTGTGTTTTGAAAGAAGCAAAACACCCCTCCCCACACACACATTACAGCTTCCCAAGGTAGCTTGATTGACATTTATAATTTGCTCTGTTCATTGACCTTAACAGCAAGCCAAGGGTAGTGCATGTTTGAAAACATATCTCAAGTCAAAGCAACACAAAGTAGAGCCACCTGTCCCTCTGTATCTTACTTAAAGTGTTCCACCTTATTTTTTTTTTAATTCAAAAACCTGTCTCTAATGGGATTTGAAATGCCTTTAAAACCCTAGAATCTGATGTTAATGGCAAAATTGTGTTTCTATCTATAGGCCAGTCCAAAATGTTGATGCTATCCAAAACAAGTAATCTGTCCCAGAGAACTGGCACAGCAGTTCTGAAACAAGGAAGCAAAAGCGTTTAACTGTAGGTGCCACTGTGCTGAATTCCAACTTCAGCCCTCTCTTTTCAAAGCAGGCAGTGAGAGTCTACATAGGAATCTGATACCTAAAACCAGCCACTAAATTATTTGAGGGTTTTAACTGGAAAAGAAAAAAATGTTTAAAAAGCCTTATGGATTATTACTTTTTTTCATTATTTCCATACGAAGTCCTCTTCTTCTCAGTGTTTACATGAGTCAAATAGGTTTATCTCAAGGTGAATGCAGCCTCATCTGAGGACACGATACCAAAACTGTATTTGTTTGTGGTACGCTCTGTTCCAGTGGGTAGAATGAACACACTGCACAAATTTGAGGATGTTCTTTTCTGAGGTAGAAGTATTTAAAGTTTCACCCTGTCCAGCAGACTGTTTGTAAGTATGCCTGAGTTCTGAGGCATTGTACTGCAGTGAAAGCAAAAGTATCTCTGAGCAGCTCTGGCAGTTTATTTGTGGTTCAAAAGGTCAAATCATTTTGCTGAATTGGAAAACACTGTTCATGAGTCTCTGGGCATATTGATGTGCTGTACATTTGATGGGATTAGTTACTTGTGCAAGTTTCTAATGCAACCTTTGTTAATAGGATACATTTTCCATAATGGGCTGCTTGCAGTTTCCAAGAGTCATTTACATGATAAATTCAATAACAGATTAGACATTGCTAATCCCATACTGAAAGGTATATCTGTCTCAATTGTATTGAAGTGCCAGGTGGAAAGCTGAGGCCTTCTAACTCTTTTGGGACGGAAAGCACTAAATCCCGATTGTGTGATATGTGACCACTCAGCAAAGAAGTTTCTTCAAATGTCTCTTGATCTCCTTCCAGAAAAGTTATGGGGGCAGAGGGTAAATATGTAAAACTGCTTCACATCAAGGATTTGATGGGTTTGACTTTGGTAGCTGAAATATGGTGTTATGTCAAGATGCTTCCAGCATGTCTCAAATAGAGATTTTTAGATTTTTCCTAGAGTTAATCCAAATTATAACAAATAATACTGACACAGCAGAAAATGCAAATCCTAAATTGCATTTTTATCACTTATTAAACATGATAAATAAACAGTGTTTTAAACTGAATTTCAGTCTCAGAAATAGGGAAATATAACTGTTATTAATCAGAATATATTTGGAGTATGTTTGTAAGCATGTATGTTTGTAAGCATAACTTATAGTACAGGCAGCATCTGCAAAGAAAATTCAGCTTTTAAGATATTGGGAGTTTTGCCAGACTTCTATACATAGTAGAAGTAGCGTTGTTTCACTATCTGGCTAATTCTTTTTCTGTAAAACACGTAGAATGTCCTGGAGTGCTGAGAAAATGGTATGTTTAGGGATTTCCTGGTGAAGCTGGAAACGTCTTTAATTCTATTAGGAACAAAAGCTAAGCAGAACTCACAGCCCTCTGCACAGTTTATGAAGTGTCTTCTGCCACTCATTTCAAGGAGATACAGTTCAATTGCTTCACTATTGGTATCTGATCCATTCAAAGTGCCTCTGTCTGCTCCAGGAGTCTCCATATACCCCAGCTACCATTTCAGTGCATATAAGGCTGTGTCATATCAATTAACTCTTTGTGGCAGCTTCAGATTCCTCAGGGTGTCTCAAATGAAACTGAATGCCTAGGCAGCTAATTTGAGCACACTGGGTCCCTCACAGTAAATGTGGCCATGCTTGTGAGAAAGAGATGCTGCTGGTAGCTGAGCCCTTTACAACATGTGCCTGTGTTTTATCCCTTTACAACATGTGCCTGTGTTTTATATTCCTCATTTGCAACTCAGCTGGACTGAGATCTGACTTTAAGGCCACTGCTGAGACCAGGAAAATTTGTTTTTAATCTAAGTGAAAAAGGTTATGGTTTTTTTTTGTTTGTTTTCTTTGATGAAGTTCCAATGCTGTGATGTTCATTTTCTATTCACTGTGAACTGTGGCTACAGTTGCAGGGACCATCATATAGATGGGATTCTTCGCTGTATTTTTTTAAATATCAAAACATTTCAACTCAGCTCAGTTCCGCATCAAACTTTTCCTTCTCAGTTGCTGCTGTGACATCTGTGATTTGTGGATTCTTCCCTTTATGCCCCAGTTCTGCATATGCTTTTCTTCCCCTCTTTCCACTGTGACACAGCATGTTGTACATGGATGCCACACAGTCACATAACTCCACCACAAACTTGGTGAGCCACCTAAGGGGTGGCAGTGATGCATCAGAGTATCTATTTTCAACACAGGAACTGTGCTTTCCTCTTTTCCAAGAGGAAAAGCAGGATACAAGCCAAGTACACTATGATACAAATGAAGCTAGATCTGTTGAGAGTCCAAGTTTACAGAAATAAAGGTTTAACATTCTCCCTTGATAAAATCCAAGCACTTTACTCTTTTTCTTTTAAAACAGCCTGTCAGAAAGTCTTCCCTGTAAAAACATGCTTTTTTTTTTTTTTAATCTGCTAATTCTTAACAAATCTTTATTGTTTTAGATAATGAATACGTTAATGTATGATTCTTCATGGAGCTTAATGAGTCTATGTCGATGATACAATAGCTTAATCCTCTGCTCATTGTCACCCCACAAAAGCAGCAAATAACTACATCAGCATTTTAACAAACTAAAAAATACGGGGTTGGTTTGGTTTGGTTTTTTAACGTTAACAAGGACGCTAAAATACTATACCTTTTCCTGTAACAGACTATCTTCTACATCAGCCTACATACAAGGTAATTTACTTATCTCCAGCAAGCCTTTTAGGCCCTTATTGTATTTCTGCAGTGCTAAAATTATAGGGTCAACATCTGGGAAGAAATTTACATGTTAGCAGGGAGTCTCAGAAGAGCTATCATTCATACACATAATCTTAAAACTCATTTTCCAATAAAACATATGAAGGTAGCTCTCATAGTTATGGAAGATAGATCTCAAAAATCCAACAAGTAATTTGGGTTAATTTAAGGAAACCACAGCACTTTATCAGAGTAAAACTGCACTTCAAACTGAGATGTCAATAGGAAAAAATTACACTTCTAAAGAAAAAAAAAAAAGAAGCTGTTTTGTTACAAATGATGTGAAGACACAGAGTCAGAGCCTAACAAACAGCTTCAAGCTCAGTGCAAATCTGAAATGAAATTTAACACCCCCAGAGGAAAGCACTCTTGCCAATTCTGCAAACAGGGAGTTGCTTCCATCTGCTGGAGGCCAAAAATACCTCAAGAACAAATGCCAGTGGTCTCTGCCAGGTGCTAGGATCATTTGAGAAGCATAGGGATGCTGTCTCCAAAACAATGGAAGGTAGTTTTGCAACCTACTTCTGAAGGAGAGGACAACCAGAATAAGTAATGCAATCCTACCCATTGAGTATGCCCCATCTGTGACCCCTGTATGAAGTCCAGCAGGAAGGAAGACAAACTAAAATCTGTAATTATTCTTCTAGAGAATAGCAGTCATGTCTATTCCAAAGACACAAAGCCTTTTCTATTGTACAGGGGAACAGGACTAAACCTTGAGAAGAAATATCAGGCTCAGCAAACATATTAGGGACTGGAATGGTCATTCAATAGCCCACATCTTCACTAATATGCTCACAAGTGTTACTCTAATGTACAGATGTTTTGAAGCCACAGTTACTTGCTGTAGTAATGATCATTTGAGAAAGCTTCTTAGAGCACTTGGCAAACATTACTGCATTTATTCACTCAGTATCTCCGTGTGAGGGATGTGTATTTTATTACTTTTGAGACTGATCATAAACATAACTATGCGTACCGTCTCTTCACCAAAAACCTATGCATACGCAAACACATGTTGAGACAGAAACCCTGTAGAATGAACACACCAACTTTGTATTTCTTGTTACCTGCTTCCAATAGATTCAAAGCCAGCATAAAAAGAGGTGTGACTTATCTGCCTTGTGTCTGATTGGACATAACTTGCAGTTTAGAATTTGATCCACCATGCATGTTCTGAATGGGATTTCCTTCAGTTTCTTCTAGCCTTCAGGCTGACATATAGGTTGGTGATAGATGAAGAGAAGATCTGTTCCAGCCTCATTCCCATGGCTAGCACTTTATCCTTCCCCATGGGAAGGTCTGACTGGCTATCTCTCTGTGCCCTTAAGTACAATTTATAAAGCCATGTATCTTTAAAGCCAGGAGGAAAAAATACCATAGAAAGCTATTGTGCCATCAATTCATGTGCCAAGTCATCATTTTTGTGTGTGTCAGCTACTTGAAAGAATCCAATGGTAAAGATCATCATAAAGCACATGTTTTCCACCTAATAATAAAGCTCATTGTTACCAAATAGAAAGATGTGCATATTTTAAGCATGTTGTAATTAAATATACATTTCTTTGTGTTTGATTAGAATAATATTCTCATTATTATAGAAGTCCACAAGAGAGATAATTATGTCCTTACTTATTCTTTGCTATTAGACTCAGATTCTGTTAAGACAGAGTTAAGTTTTTCTGCTTCCTCCTAATCTCCTCTATTTTGATGTTTTCTCATTTATGTTTCTCAGGAGAAGAAAAAGATTTTTGTTTTTACTTAGCTGGTAATGGATCTGATAGATGTAGTATTAATTCAGTCATCATTGTGAGTTATTTTTTTTCTTTTCATATTCCAAACATTTGAAACCTGGCATCCAACATGTGAACTGGACTGCCTACTATGGCTTGCTCATGCGTGAAAATTTCAGTGTTTCAGTTCCTAGTACTCTTTCTAATAATGTTTCAAATATCCATGATTGCATAAGTAAAACTTTTTTATTATTATTTTATTTGTTAAATAATCAAGTTTAGAAATCATGTAAACTGTTATAAAGTTTAATAATCATGTACTTCTTAACAGAATTTTTCTGCTGGAAGAGTCTCAGAGGCCTCATCTAACTGGGCTTTGTCTCTAAGTCAAGGATGTGTCTAAGCTGTTGCCTGGACTCACTGCAGAGAGAAATAGATAGTCTTCCTCTATACCTGTAAAGTGGAAAACATGAAAGTGTGTTCTTACCTCAGATCCAACAAGACGGTAATCTGCCATTGACAAAACTCCACTTTATCTACATGTATGGATCTTCCATTCAGTGATGCCTATCTAGATAGGACACCTCTACATGACCTCCACAGAACACATGACCAGATATTACCTCTTACCTATGCTAAAACTGAAAGACTTTAATGAATTGTATCAAATAGTTTCAGAAGATCATAGCATAGAACTAATTTCAACCGCATCACTTACTTCATGAAGGGCAAAAGAATGTCGAATACTGAAAGTCCTTTGTCTTAAGTAGGTATACCTAAGTATTTTGCTGAGTTAGAATAATTAATTCCATATTAAAATTGAATAGACATGACAATTTTTACTTATTTCAGCATGCTTCATTCATATTCTGAGCAAAATATATGCACAGACCTGCATTTAAAACACAGACAGCATACTGTGAATTTTCCTGAATTTTGGAGGCCTTTCTTATATAGAAGGCTTGTAATGAAAGCTTTAATCTTCAGTATTCAAGGTACAGGTTCTGTATCTCATGACATAAGCTACTTTCACCACCAACACAGCAGGCTAACCAGAGATGTTGTGAATGCTTCATCCCTGGAAGTGTTCAAGGCCAGGTTAGATGGGCCTTTGAGCAACCTGGTCTAATAGAAGGTGTCCTGTGGCAGGGGTGTTGGAACCAGATGATCTTTAAGGTCCCTTCCAACACAAACCATTCTATGATTCTACAAAAAAAATCCTCAAAGGCATCTTGTTTCCCTACTTCTTATCAGTTACAAAGTCCGTGTACTTTTCTAATGGTCCGTGACCTGAGAGTCACTATCTGATTGGGTCTTTGCCATTGTTTCCTCACTTATCTAACACCTGTGTGTCTCTGTTTTGCTTCTCATTTTCCCTGTTACTTATGACCTCCTTTGAACTGAAAAGGTTTTTCATGTGATAACTCCAATGAAGCAGAAGCTCTTCTATTTCACACGCCCTTACACTCATAGTATGAGTGTGGCTTGAACCTACTAGGATGATCCAAGACATGTGTCCTGATTATCTCAGTCTTTGGGGTTTACCTTCTTCCGATTCTCCTCTCCATCCCTACTGGGAGGGAAAACGAGCAAGAGGCTGTGTGATTCTTTGCAGACAGCTGGGCTTAAACCACAAGAACAGGTAAGGCAAGATGCATGCCTGCATCCAGGCTGTGTGCAGCTTCCTGGATCAGGTACCTCTGGGTTTAGTTGTTGTCTAAGCACTGCTCCAACACTAATAGCCCATGTCTGCAGTAGGCCGGACTCTGACCAGGTTTGATTTTAGTGTCTTTCTTGCATTGGCTTCTAAGAAGTTCCTGCCAAATTTTAATTTCTGAAGGAACCTGAGGACAAAATGTGAAGTAAAGGCAGCTGACAATAAAACTGTTTCACAAGTGATGTCATGAAAATGCCCTCTGATGTTCAAAGCAGAACTTCATCGATTCTCGTTTTGGTGATGCACAGGCTCCTGTATCTAGCTGTTATTCATTTGTCCACTGCTAATTAACCTGAAACACTTCAAGTGTTTACTTTATACTGTAGTTTGAGTATGATACTCTGAAACTAAGCATTTCATACTCTATAAAAGAACAGTGTTTAAACTTGTTTTTAAGCTGGAGCCAGGTTCTCATCTTGCCTTTACACTAAGATAAAAATTACAGTCATTGTTGGCTCTACTACCAATCATTCCACTTTCCCTATAGCAGAAGCTGAAGGAGATTGCTCCGACCAGTCTAGATTTAGGAATGCCAAGTAAATATTTTCCCTGCTTTTATTTATTAATTCCCTGCTTTTATTTATTAATTCCTGATAGCAATTCCACACCCTATATATGTGGTACACATCTGTATGTGTATATTGCATTTCCCAGGTTATTAAAATCCCTCAGGTTTGCTTTTTTAATACCACAACCTAATGCATGTTGTCACAGCAAAGCTTGTTTTCCTACCAGTCTCATTGCTGAGACATACTCCAATAAAATGCTGAAGTGCCCCTCTTAGACATCTTGCATAATTGCTAATGTCTGGCTGTTGGAACTTTTCTGTGACTTGAGGACAGGTGGCAGTCAATGCAGAATTCAGATTGTCAAGTGTGACAGAGAGAAGAGTTTTCTCCATTCATTCACAGCTGTTAGTAGAAGTTTGTGATAAAATGTGAACGTGGAATGTGAATGTAGGATTTGAGTTCTCCATTCATTCACAGTTGTTAGTAGAAGTTTGTGATGGAACATGAAAGTAGAATGTGAGGAGTACATCATAGAATGATAGAATAATTAGGGTTGGAAAGGAACTTAATATCACCTAGTTCCAACCCCCCTGCCATGGGCAGGGACACCTTATGCTATATCATATCACCCAAGGCCTCGTCCAACCTGGTCTTGAACACTGCCAGGGATGGAGCATTCACAACCTCCCTGGGCAACCTATTCCAGTGCCTCACCACCCTAACAGGAAAGAATTTCCTCCTTATATCCAATCTAAACTTCCCCTGTTTAAGTTTTAACCCGTTACCCCTTGTCGTGTCACTACAGTCTCTAATGAAGAGTCCCTCCCCAGCATCCCTATAGGTCCCCTTCAGATACTGGAAGGCTGCTATGAGGTCTCCACGCAGCCTTCTCTTCTCCAGGCTCAACAGCCCCAACTTTCTCAGCCTGTCTTCATACTGGAGGTGCTCCAGTGCCCTGATCATCCTCGTGGCCCTCCTCTGGACTTGTTCCAACAGTTCCATGTCCTTTTGATGTTGAGGACCCCAGAACTGCACACAGTACTCCAGGTGAGGTCTCACAAGAGCAGAGTAGAGGGGCAGGATCATGTCCTTTGACCTGCTGGTCACACTCCTTTTGATGCCTGATAAAACCTACCAGGCAAGAGGCAAGACTCCCTCTGGCTTCTAGGAAGGTAACATGGATGTGCACCAGCATAGCAAAGAAAGGGAAGAATTTTTTTTTTTTCAGTAGTTCTGCTTGCAAATCATTATTCTGTGCTACAGTTCATCCTCATTCCCACTTTTCAAGGGCAGAATCATTGTTTCTTAAAGGCTCATCTGCTCCTGCTGCTAATTTCCCTACTTGAAGTCAATTTGCAGAATTGCAGTTGGTTGCGGTGGAAATAATTATCATGTCAAAAATACAGTATTATGACTTCAGTTATACACATAAGTATCTGAAGCAGATGAACCCTCACAAATTAAAGATAGCCTTCTAATGCAAGCAGCCTAGAAAAGATAAAGTGGGGAAAGAAGGAAGGAAGATAGGCAAGCAGAAGTGGTTTAGAATAAATGGATTTTCAAAGTTCAGCATGTAGTTATCATTTATTCTTTCATGCCTGACATTTTTGCTTCCAAGCAATAAAGACACTTTTATGATGCAGACGAGCCTTATACCTTTCATTTCCACCCAATATTAAAACAACAGGGAGGAAATAAAAGATAAACAGTAATAATGATCATAGAATTGTTAGGTGATTGTAACTTTCTGACATCCTCAGGTATTTATGCTTTCACTCAATTTCCAGAGAATGAATCCAAGGCCAAAATGTCTTATTCTGACACAGGTAAGTACCATCTGTGTGTGGATGTTACCTGAGAAAGGTGTGTAAGCAGGATTACACTGTTTCGCACTGGTAGATCATTGGAAATTGCCACTCTGCTAATACTGTATTCCTGCTGATATCTCACAAAAACCTCTGTTAGAGTACATGGGGTGTGTAATTAACCCTCGCATGTTATTAAGCCTCTGATAACCTAATAAGCATTAGGAATGGTATGCTTTAGCAATGAACTATCCCATTATTTATACAAGAACCTATTGATTCAGTGTACTGAATGGTAATGGCATTGAAATGTAAATCTCTATACTGTGCTGACTATTTAATATTGTGTATTGATTAAAACATACAATTCAGCTTCAGATTTTTCTAGAGTGCCTATAATATGTTGCAACAACTTCATATCCCTTTCTGGTACTTGCAACTGACGCTTGCTTCTCTAAATACACATTAAAACAACAATCAATTTTTCAAATCATTATCTACACTAACCATCTCATTGTTCTCCTATTTTCATGCAAGCTATCAATTTAATGTGCCATTGCAATTCCTGTGTTGCCTGAAGGATCAGTGGCCTTCCCCAATATGCCTGCTTTCTGCTCTTCACTGCTACTTGAAATGTTATCAAGGTGGGACATGGAGAAAGAGTGCAAGAGCCTAGGCTTCTCTCATAGCCTGCTGCTGTATTACTCAGTGTGATCTACTAGCATCGTCAAGGAGTAGACTTTGCACTGTGTCCAAGAGAAAGATGCCACAGTAGTCTGATCATGGTCTTAGATGAACCATTTAAAGTTTCCAGGTGAAACTTTGGCTCTGTTAATGTAAGTATTTTTGGCACCCTGTATAGCTCTTCTTTCCTCTGCAATACAGGAAATACTAACATTTCTCTTCTTTGCATGGATTATGTTTAGTTTGTGGGGCTTTTCAAAAAGAAATTATCAACAAAAGCACTTCATCATAGCACTCACCTGGGGCCAACAGTGCTGTCACAGTACATACTGCAGTAATACATGCAATAAATAATGAGGTCCTGGAAGAAAATCATAGTCCAACTAAATGGTCTTAGCACTGAGGTTATCTCCAAGGGCTTCTTGAGGTTATTTGACTGCAGATGTAGGGTTGGATTCTAGTGACAGTGTTTTTCCATATGACCTAGAGGGTCACTGGGTGAACTTACACTAGTCCCAGCAACACATTCCCTTATTTTTCCAAAAATCCACTTTCTCAACCTTTAGCATGAACCTGTTTTTATCACCTCTTGTGCTGTGTCTTGTCAATGTCATCCAAAAATGTTCTCAACATCTCCTCTTCTCAGTGTAGTGTAGATTAAAGGAACAACTGGAACTCAATCTTTCTTGTCTTTAATATTTCAGGTAGATTTATTATCTTCCAACCCATTAATTTGTGGGTTATTAAATCACTTTAATAAGTACCTGAAAATTTAATTCATTAATAGGAGCAGCTTCTTCATTTATTAGCTAAGCAGCAATTGTAATTCAGGTAGCAATAAGGGATTGATGAAGAAAGAGTAAATGCCTGAATGGTACAGTAAATGTTATTGAACTCATTTCATCTATGAGTTTGAAGATAATTAATCTCACACTGTTAATAGCTGGAGATGGACTATCAAGCCGTGTGTTCTTTGGACATTTCAACATTAGACCATTAATATCTTGTCAATGTGGAAGGGCAATGCAAAGTTAGAATAAAAAAAGTTTGTGAGGAAAATTAAAATTAATTGTGGATATTCAAACTGTTGGTAGAAAAAAAAAGAAAAAAAAAAGCAACTACTTTTCTCCTTTCTATCTCTTTTTCTTTTTAAGCACATAAAATATTTTGGTGGGAGGAAGAATTTCCTTGCACTCGCTATTCTTTACTTCGAAAAAGTTATGGAAGAAGCCAAAATTTTAATTGTGTTTTGCACTTGACACATGCTACTAAATTCAAATGCATGCTGAACTGCACTGTGATTGGAGGAGGGGGGAATGGGGTGAGAGCATTTGAAACAATGCTGTGAGTTCAAAGACTCCTACCATCCTCCCCTCTCCTCTCCTGAAGTCTTGGACTGAGAGCTCCCTTTTCCTAAGTCCTTAGTATCTGCAGTCCACAGCTGACTTTTCTGAGCAGCTCAGCTGATATGCAGTGCTCCTCTGAAGAGCCTTTCTCAGGACACCATGGTTGCATGGACTGTCCTGGATCAAGTTGGTGACCAAATTTGACTCTGCTTTTCTACCACTGCTCCCATCCCATAACTTACCCATACCTTTAGCCCATGGAGCCTACAGCATCTGCTCTTCTCCTCACACAGGCTGAAAAAAACTCAGACCTTCACAGTCCAGGCAAACCTTTGACTTTCACAAAGGCCTTCTTGTGGTCTGCTTTAATATATGTATTTCTTTCTCTTGACAATTTTATGCCTCTATCCTTGCCACCGCTGAAGTGGCAGCACATTCTGTGTCTGGAGGTAATTAACCTCTGTCTTCTTCAGTTCCTCCCCACAAAATAGCAACAGTGTACCCTTCCAAAAAAGGTTTGTCCTGGTAACCATACTACTAATAAAATGGTCTTTATATGACACCAAACACACTCTGGGATGGTGTGATTTCATGAGGTGACAAATGAAGCTTCTTCTCCAGTCCTCTGCAATTTTTTTACCACAGCTGGGGACTAAACTTCACCTTCTGAAATAATTCCATTTTTTTTTATTCCATAAGCATATTATACTGACCATGTCATTAAAAATCATTCTGAATCACTTTTAATGCTTGTTAATTGTTAGAAGTGTCATCATAAGGCAAAGGCAATGGCAGGAAGACACTCTGTGCAACCAGAGTTAAACTCCAGCTAGACAAACATAAAGGCATTCCTCAGTTTTCAGACTGCAGTCTACATACTTTTAAGACAAATATTGCAGTTGTTTAAGGACCTGAACACATTTCCTTGTGCAAATCCGTGTGCATCTGCATGTCCACACACACTCATGAGCACTGCTCTTCCAAGGAGGGAATGTAAAGGAAGTCGAATTTTCCTTGCAGTGTTGTGAAGCTTTCTGTTTATTCCTAGTATTGTCAGCTCTCACTGTCTTTTTCAGTGGGTGTTTTTTTCTGCTGAGCTCAGAGGCATGCATGAGAATCTCAGGTTTGATTGGAAAAAAAAAAATGAAAGAAAGAAGTATGCTGTGTTTTTTGGTGGATGTAGACAAATGCTGAAGATGTGTCTTACATGTTTAACAAAGAGAAGCCTGTCAAAAGAGCTTATATTTATTCATGAGTGGTTTTTTCAACTTTCTGAGTTCTAAGCATACCAGAAGTCTTGGGAATGCATCGTATTGTGTTTGGGAAAACAAAGGTAAGCAATGCTAATGTACTTTGTAATGGCATTTCTTCAGCCTGCCTTGTCATGCTAACATTTGTACAGAAAAGTTGTTCTACAGAACCCACAAGTCAGTCCGTGTAGACACAGGAAGGCTGTTTAATCGTATGACCACTATGCGGAAATAATTTCTTTCTTAATTACTTTTTCAGTTGAGAAACATGAAAACCTCCCTGTGGCTGGCTATAAGTGGATCTTGAACAAATGCTCTCCTATACCAGAAAAGTTACTCTGCTGCCACGCCACAGAGAGGAGAGACAGTCCTTTTCATGTCACTAAAAAAAAAAAAGACCTTTTGCAAGCACAGTTTCATTATTATCCCCAGCAAACACAAACCTGGAGCTCTTCAAATGTTTTTGAAGTTGTCACCAAATTTAGGGTGAAATCACAAAAAAAGTGGCTTTGCTGGACTCCTGACTTTATGTCACTGTATGCACAAGAAACCCACATGCCTCTTTCTTGCATGAATCCTGTGTTCCTAACTGTTGTTCTCCCAGCCTGCCACAGCTGTTCCAGTGAGTTCACCTGATGGTGAGATGGAGAAAGGGCTTTTACTATCACATCATAAAAATGAGAACAATATATTCTATTCATTCACTCAGAGCCCCAAGATTCAGTTACTTCAGGGCTGAGTTCATTTCCCTGCTTGAGCTGCTAGTTAAATGAGGTGATGAAGAGAGAAGCCATGTTCTGTGCTTAAGTCTCTCTATCCAACCGGGAAGCTGTTTTGCGCTTAATGTTTTCCTTGATGTTTTAGGGAAGGTTGTGTTGCACAACAAGACTTCATCTGTATGCTTGTCTCAGTCCATAGGTTGCTCTATCAAAGCAGGATCCAGAATAAATTCTTGGTTTCTACTGTCTTTGGCTCCTTCAGCAACAGCCTTAACATCTATAATGCTTCTTACATCCTGGTGTCCTCCCTCCTGCTCCTTTGTTCCAATGACTTTTATATGGCCATCCTATATGTGGCAAAGTGGGAGTTAAAAAATAAATACACTGTTCATATGTGGCAAGCTCCTTAAAATTACCTCTGCCTGTGGTAGTGGTAATCCAGCACATGTATAATTATGTTATATTTATAAAAAATACTAATAGTAAAGAATACAGAAAAGTATACTTTACACTATATATAAAGTATCTATACATGTATTTTAAATGATTCAATTTACTCAGAGAACTGTCAGCTTTCAGGCAAGCAGTGATTCAAGGGTTTCCTACCAATAGATTGGCAGCAGACATTTCTGGGTGTTCAGAGTGCCAAGATGGTCAGTGAAGATGAGCTGATACTTGCACTTTGATGCCTAAACCACTTATACAATGACAGTAGTACACTTCCAGGTCCTCATGTCCACCATATACCTTGACATTACCAAGACATCTCATTTAGTTTCTAAGATGTGTCTAGATGATTCTTCTCAATTCCTATGATCATCACCTCTGCTTTCCTTATCCTCTTATTCAGGTTGCCAAAAAGCATTATTGGTTTTATATGTGTTCAGCAGTCTAATTCATAGAATCATAGAATCATGGAATAGTTAGGGTTGGAAAGGACCTTAAGATCATCTAATTCCAACCCCCCTGCCTTGGGCAGGGACACCTTCCACTAAACCATGCCACCCAAGGCTTTGTCCAACCTGGCCTTGACCACCGCCAGGGATGGAACATGACTTTTAGCTGTTCCCTGCTCTTCCTTATACTTCACCTCTCAGAATTATTTCCTAATGCAACATTTATCCTTTTCCTTTATAGGCCGCCTTCTTATATCTCTTATCCTTTGAAGTTATTCATAAGATGAGGCTAGAACCCTTACCTACAAATATATTTTTTCACCTGGGATTTGATTTCCAAATATTCTATATACTTTGCCTTAAAGAAATCAGTCCCATGCTCTAAGATCAAGATCCTGGGAGGAGTGATCTATACAATACTGTATATAGCAGTTATAGATATATAGGTGTTATATATAGGTTTTAGCTATACAAAGATTCTTTGATAAACATTATGAGCCTGCCATTTCCATCTTGATATGACCCAAGAAAAGTTTTGTAAGCTTCCTTATTGATACAGGGAAGCAGATGTCAGTAATTACTAATAGAACAGCAATTACTAATAAAAAAGCCCAGTCGCCGTGAAGTGAAAGATACAGGAATTGATAGAATTATAAATGAATGCTCCATTGTAAAAGTTTCCTTATGGCTCCCTGGCAAGCAATAACTAACTCATGTTATTGGTTGATGCTGCTAATACCAATATCCTAGATTTTGATCTGCTGTATGGCAGGATGTGGAAACTCCCTGACAAAACACTTTGGAGTTTTGCTGGACAAGGGAGTGGAGTATGGTCCTATATAGATGCTAATTACAGCTGGCCAATTGACCTAGATAGACCAGAGCCTGTTAAATTATTAGAAATGCCTATACTTCCACCATCCTGTAAGGTCATTGATGTGAGACAATATCACTTGCCAGCTTCCATGCATTCAGGAATTGTCAGAGAGGTAACTGATTTGGAGAAGAGAGGTATTATTACTCACGTACATTCTCTGTATAATCCCCCTGTCTGTCCAGTGGAAGAAACAAGTAGTGACTTGAATCTGAAAGGCATCTTCGATTATCCAATGTCATCTATTGATGTTAACATTTTCTGGTTCTGTTCCGCCCTTGCACAAGACCCATACAGCACCTGACTGACGCCTGACCAAGACTCTCATTTACATATCAAGAATACACCAGTGGGAGAAAGCAGCTG
The DNA here is from genome assembly GCF_028554395.1 of Pezoporus wallicus. Taxonomy (NCBI): domain Eukaryota; kingdom Metazoa; phylum Chordata; class Aves; order Psittaciformes; family Psittacidae; genus Pezoporus; species Pezoporus wallicus. The sequence continues at coordinate 3,602,065 of NW_026638501.1, forward strand.
CCCCCCACACCATCTGTGACTGCAGCAATCAGTAACTTGCCTACAGTCTCATCTCCACTTCTCTAAAAGTACAAATTGGGCATTTGAACTCCTCCACAGCAGAGGATGAGTATACAACCCTACTTGTTAGACAAGTCAATAGGCTTGCTCTGATCTCCTCCCCAAAGCAGGGATGCCTCTTTGGTAAGATTTATGCCTCCAACTGCATTGGATGATACCCAGGTGGAAATACGCTTAATGAATTACCAGTTTGTTCATTCTAGGTGAGATCAATTAATTGTTGGCTAGCTTTGGCTTTTAGCACTAATAGAGTAAGTGAATTTATCAACAGCAATTCCAAATCTGTATTTCTGTTGCTTCAATAATCCACATTATTCGTGAATCTGTAATTGTGAAAGTTCTGATTGAACATGACTGGACATATAATGGCAAACTGATTATAATCAGAAATTAAGCCTAGCCCTTCTGATCCATTAGCTATATGTAAGCAGACATTATAGTCTTATTTATACGTACCCCCCTGCAAACCATCTGGCTTTTAATGCAATTTCCTCAAAGGCAACTCCAGGTTCTGAGGGCTGCAATGCTCCAGCCCAGTTAGCATGAAAAAACCTTTGTCATTCTATTAATTTGTTTAATTTTGCAATGTGATAATATCTATCCTTTCTTCAATTTCCTCTGTTTGTCTTAAAAGTTTTTCTTTCTCTTCTGTAAATCTGTCTTACATGGTTATGTGCTTGTCCATAAGTTAGAAAGGAGATACTGAGCTTTTACTACACGAACAGAAGTTCTATTGATTAACCCTGACAAATGTTTTGCAGGGTTTTCTCTAACCCCGTCTTTTCAGAGGTATATAGTTGAATAAAAAGAATTAGTTCGAGAGGAGATTACAAGAAAAAGGTTACAGACTAAAAGAGAGAGGAAACCATTAATACTTTTCTCACTGAACAGATGGACATGTAGGAGTTAAAACACTTGTTTCCATTTTCTCACAGATGCTGTAACAAAATGCATGATAAATTAAAGAGTAAAGAAAAAGAAAGTAGTTGTTATTTAATCCATTGTCACCAAATCACCTTTTGAAAAAAAATAAAATATCTTTCCTGGTGGAAATATTCTAAAAAAACAAACAAAAAAAAAAGATAGTGGAATACTATTAGCTATTCTGTCCTTGATCACTAGCTATAAATACATGCAAAGCAGGGAAATAAAGATGTAATGAATTACTTTGTGGCAAGCAAAGTTTTAATAATTACTTCTTTAAATTGTTGGGGTTTTTTTATAACTGATTTATCCTGTAAGATCAGATCTTGTAAGATCTTTAAAACTGCCAAATTTTAAACAATGTCTATTATATTTTTCTAAACAAGAGTTGATGCATAGGAAATTAATTTGTTTTCTCTGCCGGAGTCCTTGGCTTTCACCTATTTCTATGTTAATGCCATGAACAGTTGTATTATATCTTGAAAGACCATTTCTACCTACATCTATTGAACTGACAGTAACAATAACTCATTCCCACAGGTTATAGGTTTAATGGATTATTCATTTGTCTTAGGTCTGGAAAACAAGAAGTGAAAAAAGTTCCTTGACAATGGGACCTGGACTTTAGAAATAAGATGCCTATGTTACTTACTTTACTTGATGAAAGAGAAAAATAAAGGTGAATCTGTTGATCAAATCTGTAATGGTCTCTGCTTGGACCTATATTCTTTCTACTGTTTCAAGAATCTTTTTTTTTTCCATGCAAGAGGATAAATTGTGGATTTTCTCCTTGGATCTCTTCCTAGATTAATGCCTTCCTTCAAGGAGCAGAAACAAAAACATAAATCCACAGGCACTTGCAATTATTATAATTTTTCAGTTCAGATGTGTAGCAGAGTGAGCTAGTTTGGGACCATGTGCACATGTTGGTGAATACTAGTTTTTTTTCATTGCATTAAAAAGTGTCCAAGAAGAGATACAGAAGATTGGTTCTGCACACTTGTCCACATTTAAGTAGAGCAAAAAAGATCTTGTCACAATTGTGAGGTGGATTCTTACAGAACAGGTCTTACATCTTGTTTATGTACCCTAATTTAGTCTATTAACATAATTAGACAAAACATAATCAGGTGTCCTTACAAATAGGGACTAAAACATCTCTTTCTTACCTCCATCACCTCCAGCCCCCCCCCCCAACTTCCATCACCTCCAGCTTCAAGCCACAGAGTGTTTAATTACCGTCCTGTAACCAGATTGTCATCTGGTGAATGGTGAATTAACTCCACTGAGAACTTGCTTTGCCTTTACAGATTCCTTCCTGAAGAAGCTTCAAGTCACATTTTCCTAATTCCTCCTAGACACTCTGAGCTAACGGACACATTTGAGACCTGGCTGTGATCTAGTTTGCCCTATTTTAACATTGAGATAACTTCCAGGGTTCAGTAAGCTGCATGACAGCTGGAACCACTCTTTGATCTTGCAGCTTTTCCCAGGACAGCTGATGTTTCTCTGTAAGCAGTCACAAAATCAAGCTGTCCAGTTTACCAGTGATGCCATGAATCAGGGGTGTGCTACAGTTAATAAGTCAGGCTCATTATTTGGTTTAAACATTTAAGGGTTCTCTTAGCAGAGATCAACCCATTCTCAAACCTGGAGACAGATCCCAAGGTGGGAAGTGAGGTAGAAAAAATTACTTTGACAATAATTTACTTACTAACTACAAAGAAATATTGTCTAGCACTATGTCATCAAACAGCGTGTGTACATACATAAGTACTTACCTAGACAAAGATATCCATTCCTGCAAGTGGTTTGCAATAAGCAGAATCAAGTTTACAGCTTCCCAGGAACCTGAAACTGGGGGTCTTTTTAAAAATAAAGGCATTCCTATGCCTCCACTGTGTCAGCTTCTCTCCACAATCTATTTTCATCAAATCCAGTGTGTTTCTCATGGGTGCCACAAGTAGAATTTTAATCTGTTTTGTCAACAGTAGCCACCCCAAACTAGAGTTGCATTCTGATATGTAAATTCCCTTCCTTCTTGACTCTCTGCTGACCTTCCTGTGTGGAAACATCCCCTTTGGATTGCTGAAGAATGAGGAACTCTAAGATAATGAGTCAGTCTACTCATATCGGTAAGAAATAACAGTTGCGGATACAGAAACAGGGTTTATTTCCTAACTCCTCCTTATACTTGAAGTCCCATGGTTTCCAGCTGCACCTCATCAAACTCACTTCAAGAAGCTCATTGGCTGAAGCCAACTCATGTATCATGTTACAGCAAAGACATCATACTTCAAAGACATTTCACTTTGAAGGACATGATGAAAGAAGAGTCAAAGAAAACTGAATCCATTATCAAATACACTTAGAGTCCCTTTTCTAAAAATCTCATCTCTTACGCGATATAAATTATTTAAGAGAAATCCTGCTAATTCTGTTCTCACTCCATTTCTTTTCCTCTACCTTAAGAGTATTTAATTCATCTCCTTGTTTGTTTGACAAAGACACTGCAAATTTAGCTTGTCTTCCTTAAAATGTGGTAGAAGAACTCTTGCTACATTGCTCCATAGCAGACCCCCACTCTCAGAAGTTGTGCAGACAGAATAATATTGCTGAATTTGCATCATTGTCACACTGAGGAACAACATCTTCATTGTTGTTCCTTATCACACTGAGGAACAACAATGAAGAATAAGAAAAATGTCTTTTTCCTCCATTTTAGTAGGGGGTGGAAAGGAAACCAAACCCAGATTTCACATGAAGAAAGTAGCTTTTTGCTATTTGTATGTAACATCATTCTTCAAACGTGTTAAGTAAAACTTCATATTAAGAAAGAGAAGTTATGTTAGATGACAGTGGATGGTTTTGAAATAAGAATGTTGTCACTAATTCCAACACCTTATTCTCACTATGGCTGATTGAAAAAAAAAAGCTATTTCTGATATAACTGTGTCTACACAGGCTTATTTGGCAGGTGGCATTCATGCATGATTTCCATGCTACCTCCTGCTTTCTTCATACAATTCTAACACAGAAGCAGGTCTCTGGATTCCTCACTGGTGCAGCACTCCAGAAAGGGAATTTAAAGATCATACTGTAACTTCTAGAATCACTTCTGCCTACAAAACTCCCATGTTTCCTATAAGACACACTTTAAGACGCTGTACCAAAAGGTGAAGGTCCTTTCCAGAGGCCTCCACAACCACTAAAGACTGTTCAGTTGGAACTCATAGGTGACTCCACAGGACAGAAAAGTGATTGACTTCCCATAGTTTTTTCTGGACTGGCAAGTCATGTGTCCACCAGGAGAAATGGATTTCATGTCAGAGTGGGATGGAAATTCTTCCACTGTGTTTTCCTCTTGGCTATCAGTCAGATGGGTAATCAGCTGTGAGTAATTGCAAGCCTTTCTCCATTAAAGGCCTGAGGGGACTAGTGAGAAAAAAAGAGCTATTTGCTGAAATGCGTGATGAAATGAGAATCCAGCAGCTCTCTCTGCTGTCATCCGCTGGCATTAATTCATACACTAGTCCTCGCCTTATGAAAAGAGGCAAGCTTTTCACTTCAGTAAGCGAAGAAGAGATTCTTTCACACAAAAGGAGTGCATATGTGTTCGTATGAGGGGTGGGGATGAATTTCCCCAGGGAATGCTACAAAGGCCTGAGCAAAAATCACAGTGGCTGTGGAGTGGAAACAACTTTCTGTAGATGTCTGTCAGGGCAGTAAACCAGGAAAATGTTAGCACTTTTTCCCCTGTTGTTTGTAACTCAGCAGGGGGTGTTTAGTTTGGTAGTAGATAACAGTGTTTGATTCTGGTTTAGGGGCTGACCTAGCTGAGCTCAAGTATAGACATCCCAACACACATGTGCACTCTTTGACCCCCACCCTGCTGCATCCTGCTTATTACTGTTCTTTAATTATAAACACAGAATAAAAGCAGCAGCTGCTCTTCAGTGGTGCTTTATGGAAATCATGCTCTCAATGACCTTGAGTAGGTTGAAATTTTCCCTGGAGTTCATGTATGTCAGAATGAATTGTTTCTTTAAACCTCAACCTTAAAGACTGGGCCAGAGGAAGGAATTCAGTGATTTTGCTTGCAGTTTTTCTCAGAGGAGCTGTAACATCTATGTGTTTTCAAGTATGTGCTTATAATCAGGAAGGGGCAGAAGGGAAGGCTGTGGTGAATACAGGGCATTTTTCTCCACCAGACTGGTATTCTACCTGGATCATTCATTTGTTCATTTAAAACTTAGAATGTCCTCACATTCCACAGAGCTCTTAGAAGCCTTCTGGGTATTAAGACATACTGGGTTTTTTTCCAGTTTATTTTACTGTGACATGTCTTAGTCCTGCATGTACACATCTTTCTTAAAAAGATGTTTCTTTTCTTGGAGCCCAGAATTCACAATCATTTATCTTATTTCCAGGACAACGGAGCACATGGCAGCTGCTCTTATTTTTGTGATAGAAGTACTATACCACCTTCCTTACTTTTTTCATAGGTACCCAAACTTTATACCTCCTGCCTTCACTGAATTTGTGTCTTGTGACAGAAAGTCTCAGCTACGCAACACTTGACCTTCTGAGAGTATGGTATGCCACTTGGAAAGGGCTAACAAACAATTAACAGATGTTTTAATAGAAGGCATATCAATTATTAAAAATCAACAGCTCAATCAGTTATCTATGACTGTGGTCATTCTTAACACCATCTGCCACTGTGCTGAAACACAGAGCTCATACCCATCCATCACACACTTAAAACAACTATTAATAATTAACTTGTCCTTCATAAACTACTGACAAAGTGACAGTTACAAGTTATCCATTTTTGCTTTCGTTTCTTCAAAAACTGCATTTTGCTTTGCAGACAAGACACATTCCACAGTTGTGTCTAATAGAGTGACAAAGGCCTTTTCACTCTTGCTACATTCACAATCTCAGCAAATATTTCAGTATGTAGCTTTCTGAGAACCTGCTCTGTTGCCATATGACTCCAAGCCTTTGATTCTTGCTTTCGTGGGCATATCACTTATCTTTATAACAAGCCACCAGGAGCACAAACAAGAAAGACTGATCCTTTCCTTGCTCAGAAGCAGATTTTTCAGCAGCAGTTTCAGAAGCTGCTTTTCTCCTATATGTGTAATCAATATCTCTGCAGATGCTGCTGTGACCATGCAGCAAAACTAAGCTGTGCCCAGGATTGCTGTTTGTGTGGCTCAGTCATTAGCATGGCAGTCCTTTGATGCATGTGAGTGAGCCCTCTCCTGAACATGGTCTGTGAGCTACCATGGACCATGGAGTGAAGTCAGCCTGCAGCCACTCTCTTTGAAGGAGATGAAGTTTTGCTAGCACAGACAAGACCATTCTGTGCCAGTTACCCTTCAGGCCATGCACTTCCTTAGCACATCGAATTCAGTGGTGTAGTCATCATCTAAATCCCTAAATGTTTTCTGCATGTATTCTAGCCACATAGACCCACAGTTCTTAGTGTGGTAAAAACTGCCTGGACACATCTAGGTATGTGGTTTTTATTGCAGGTCAGCCTGGTTCTGACCTTTTGTGATTCCATGTTTGAATCAAACTGTGTCCCTTGGCCAACACTGTGGTCTGAAGGGGGATGATAAGGTGAGGACAGAGTTGCTGTTTCACAAGGTAAGCGCTTCCATTTGAGCCAATTCTCCACCTCCTTTCTTAAACAATTCAGAAAAAGTGTAAATTCGGTGCTTTAACTGCAGAAATTTCATCACAATTAGGTGATTCTCATACTAGAAGTGTTCTGATCTGTGCACAGACTTGGAAGGGAGCCCAGGTAGATATTTCTATACTGAAGATGCCTCAGATTGAAAGAGAGGAATCTACCATGCAGTGGCCGCTAAGAAGTTTGTTCTATATTGACATGGGTTGGTTTTAATTAGTCAGTTCAAGTACCAGAACCAGCATAACTGAAAGGGAAAAAGTGCAAAGACTTAGATTGTTCAGGCCGGACATTAGGAAAGCTTCTTTCCCATGAGGGTGGAGCAGGTTACCAGAGAGATGGAGACTGTATCTGCTGGTGCAGTTTTCAGACATTTAGGCAAACCCGTAGCTGCCCTGATCTTGTGGTGGCAATAGGCCATCTCTGCAGTGATTCCTTGACTGTGAGACTCTGTTCCTATTTTCATTCTCACATGGGTGTACTTTTCCTTGTTTTCGAGGTCCTTAATTTGCAATGCAATAACCAGCTCATGACCAGGGAGGTAACTTGAATGACACCAGTGATTCTACAGGTCAGGAGATCTTCCCCTGCGTTGCCTTACTACAGCAGTAAGTTTCCAAGTAACAGCCAGCCAGGCATACAAGATATGTTTTGTGCCACTGTTTTTCCTCTTGCTGTCTTCTGTGTTGGTCAAATTTTGTCTTCAGAGACACTAAATTTGACTTAATGTGAAAAAAGAAAAAATATATCACACCATTTCTTTTTTTGTTTGCTTTCTGCTTTAGAATAGAACTGGAGACATCTTTGATACTATCTAAGAGAATGCCAGTGTAATGGATGGGAGTGAGATGTGAGTGAACCATACGAGATTTCTCTACAGCTAAAGAAAAAGAGGAAAGGGCTAATAGTAAAAGTGGAAGCCTTTCTGACTACTTTTTACATTATGGATCTTTTAATATTTTATGGTTTGTTTGGTTTGTTTTTTTTTTAGTCTTCTTTATGCTACTGTATATAAGACCTAAAAATATTTCTTTAGAGACTGTTTCTATGGAAGTACCTTGGCATAACATCCTGGTCACAGTGCACTATCTAATAGCAAAAGAGAGAACAAAGCTTCTGCTTACATCTCACCTGGAATCTTTTCTGTTCCTCTCCCTGCATTTGTAACTCACTATTAACAGAGCTTTTCTGCTGCACGGAAAAAGAGAATCTGTATAGAGACAGGGAAGAGGGAAGCAGTCAAAGCATGGGGGTCACACGTTTCAGCCCTCTGTGTGACAGGATGGAAGTGGCTGGCAATGCAACAGACAGACTGAGCCTGGGGGAATTGTTTTAGTTTAATCTCCTCTTGGGTTGGCAGAATGGTCCACAGAATAAAACATGTCCTGTTCCTTTCCCTTGGACAGCGTATTAGTAAGGAACTCTTCACTGTGTACTGCCATTACCCTGGAATGGATATCAAGTTATAGGGTGGGAAGAAATCAGATAGGAAGAGCTTTCAGACTTAACTTGTATTAGGGTTCACCAAATGAACACTACTCAAAGCACACCTGGCTCCAAATTTAGTGATCCCTCAGAAAAGAAAATCTTCTGGTTACTCTGCAATGCAGGCATCCCTAATGAAAATTTTGCTTACTGGAAACAACCCAGCATCAATGTTCTGATACTCAAAAGCCAGAAAGACTTTCTGATGGGGGGTCAAATTGGTAAGAAGTGGGAAAGAATTATGAATGGCCAATAAATATCGTTACCAGCACTAGAGACTATATTAGGTCACAATTTGCTTAGCCTAACACTACTCTCTTCAAAAAAGGTGGACACACAAATATTAGGTTACCCATAGTAATGCATTTAACAAATGCAAAGAAAGAATATCTCTTGACAGTGCAACAAAAGAGACCTGATCACATGCAAGGAGGTAGAGGGCCTGAAGAATGCAAAGTGTGTAGCAGTATTCCTTCTCTATTACCTGTCAGCACCTGCTGCCTAATTAAATCAATGTTCTCTTGTATATAGGAGGATAAATTTCAAGTTCAAGCTGCTCAAAATGGAATTGCAGTCTGAGCTGTGGAATTAATTTACTCTGTCTTTATGGGGCATATTAGTGCTCTTAAATTGGTATGAAATGGTAGGGAGCCTATCATGAGCTCTTTCCACTTTAATCAATGCAAGGTATTTAAGCAAGAAAACATGAAATGGGAATTTTTATCTGCCATTAATACAGGTGCCTTAGTCATTATCTAGAGAGAGTGGAATTACATGTATTTTAATTATGGTTTGAAAGATCAGACCAAGCAGCAGGGCCCTATTCTGAAGCACAGCTGAACACCCACAGCCACCAGTTAAAGACAAAGGATAAACTAACCCAGTGCCCAACAGAGACTGCTGAAGATGAGATCACACAGGTAGCTCCTCCCCACAGCTAGCAGTCAGGCTCTTGAGAACTTCCCAAACCAGGCACTGACTCTGGTGTCTCAATGTAACCTCTATCAAAGACCTCATGCACATGACTTAACCTGTTAGAGCCAACGGGCACTTTTGCTGGATTTCCACTTGCAATTTTGTCTCAAAATTCATAGCCTGCTTCTCTCTGCCTGTCAAGATTGCTGGAGAGCTCAATAGTAGCTCTCACATTTACCCATATGGAAATAAGCTCAAGCTTCCATCTTGGGTGAGATGCTGTGCAGAGTAAGATGTTTTCCCTAAGAAGAGACTAGAAATCAAACAGACAACAGAGAAGAAGGGAGTGGCAGATTTAGTAAAACAGGATGTAAATTGCCTAGCTCAATGTCCAAGCTACTAACAACATATCTTCAGTGGCAAATCAGAAATATGTTGTGGACAGGAAAAGTCCTTTCAGCTCTATTCTTGACACATCAGGCTACATTGTCATTGGTGAGAATCAAAACCGGCTACTAGAATGATAAAGGGTGTGGAGCATTTCTCATATGAGGAAAGTCTGTGAGAGCTGGATCTGTCCAGCCTAAAGAAGAGAAGGCTCGGGGGGAATCTGATAAATGTGTGTAGGTATCTGTAGGAAGGATTGACAGGAGAATTGGGCCAGACAAGTTGGAATTGTTGCCTGAATTTTGCATAGCACCTTTTAATCATGGTGATGAAATGAAAGTGTGCTGTAGTTTATTATTTTTATTTTATTTTATTTTTTAAGCTTATGGAAAGGAAACAGAATCGAGGTTGAGAGAAAAGTTTGTGGTGATGAGGCAGATCCAACATAGAGCCAGCATGTCAGTCCACAGCTCAAGGTCCAGAAAAACAGGCTTTGGACTATAGGCTCATATAGCCTTTCCTCAAGCTCTGTTTAGAACCTCTTACAGCTCCAGCTCTTCCTGATACCCATGTACACTACACAAACTCTGCAACCTTGCTAAGTTCTTGTCTTTTCACCACAGACACTACACAATGCTCTAGTTCTATCACAGACATTTGACTACTTCAATTAACTTCCTATAGGCACAGTTTGTAGAAGAAAGCTAAATATAAGCTACCTGTAGAGCTCAAAAGTAACCAGTATTCAAAAGGATTTGGGATCGCATCACAAAGTATATCATGAGCTAAACAGTCTGCTGGGATTCAGTCAAGGAATAAAGGCACATTTGTGCAGAAAAATATGGAGCTAAACTAACTTTCAGACAAAAATAACTACAACTCTTTGCCCTCTGGAATGCCCCATCCATTTAATGTGTCCAACTGATGTTTATTACTTTGAGCTGAAGAGCAGCTAACTTCAATTTATTTGCTGTTCCAAGGATATTTGGAGCATGATGAGGTTCAGTTCATCTGATCTCTGAGTAGCTGAAATTCTTCACTCATTCTGATGTTAACTTACTACAGCCTAAGGAGATAATTGTTGGTTGTTCCATATTTCCAGTTAAAATCCATTTATGACCATTGTATCGTATTTTTCATAACTCAGATATTCATAACTCAGATCACTTGCAGAATACGCTCTAAGCAAGTTACAATATTGACTTGAAGAGCTTACATGGTTCATTTACTGTGCATAATGTTTTCTGTCACACATAAATAACAGATACATTCCTGAAATCAATTTAAATCCAAACATATACAGTGCCTTTTACATTCTGCCAAATTTCTCAGTCACTTTCTAATTACATCCTTCATTGGAGCCCCTGTGTGGAAACGTATGAATAACACCTTTGTTTATTGATGGATACAGAACTGAGGCATATTTCCCTGCAGAAGATTTATGACCCATGAGCCCATTACATTTGGATTGCAGATAGCAGGTTAGTTTGGGATTTGTCTCATTCAGAAAGCATTGACAAAAGTGATTCGTCACAATAATTTCACTAAAGGAAACATCTTAGCAATGTTTCATGCCTCAAGCTCAATTTCCATCCATTAAGAGAGTCATATGAATGGAGACACAACAGTAAAAATGTATGCATTCTTATTTATTCAGGATGAGAGAAAAACGTACATGTCAGAGACATTTATTGATTTGTTTACTAGTGGAGTTGGAATTTTTCAGGGATAAAGTCTTTCAAGGTGTTAAAATTCATTAATTGGTCAGACATCAGACCTTTAAGTCTCTGTGTTGCTCCTTATAGTCCTAAGAGGACTTGGTTATGACCTTTAATAGAGAAGAAGGTGGAAATTCAGTAGTCGCTGGCCCAAACTGTCAAAAGGGGAGCCTGCACTTGGTGATTATATTTAAGCTCCTAAGTACTGGGCCTAAGATAGAGAACTGGAAGAACTCCAGCACAAAAGCATGGAGACGTGCCAGGCAAATAAACACTTCCAAAATTCAAATCTCTTGTCTAAGTGCCTGTTTAGTAAGGTAGCAAAAACCTTGCTTTTGGTCTTCAGAATTGAGCCCATCCCAATTCCAAGTGCTTGTTCTGTCTCACCAGTAATGAACAGCAAGCATGGAATGGAGGCAAATGACCTAAAATGAATGCCTAAGAAAGGTCAAATGACATGTGAAGAAGCTTACAGAAGGTATCAATAGTGATTGATGCTGCAAAGGCAGTGTTAGATGTGCATCCATATCTGTCATCTTACTGCAGTTTATGCCAATAGTCAGTACTGTGAGAATGTCTCCATGCTTGTGACATTTTGTTCATTAAGTATCATTACATCATACCCTAAATTCATAATCTTAATCACAGGAAAAAAATCCTTATTCAAGCAGGTATTCTGTGAAAGGCAACTTGGAATGTAACTAGCAGAACAGAGTGATCATATAGTCAGAATGGTCCCTAGTAGGTAAAAAGGAACTCATAATAAATGAAGACGGCTAGCATCCAGCATAATCTGTGACTGCCTCCTCTTTCTAGTGTCTGAAACAGCTATAATCACAGTGGGGAGCAAAGCAGTCAGAGAAGTGTTGGGTACATCCGTTCAGCCATATGTACATAATGTGACCCACAACATGCACACTGTCATACTCTGCAGCAAGACCTGAAGCTGCTTAACACTGTTGTATGGAAAATTTAAATGCTCACATCATTTCCAAACAGAAGCCATTTCTCAGCACCTGTTTCTCCATGCTGAGAGATGGTATGGGCTTTATTTCCACTCCTAGTTTTGCATATTACTCATGTTTTTCATGCCAGACAAGGCTTCATTCCTCTATTTGTGGTGAATTTTCCCCAACAATCTCATGTAACACTCAAGCAAAGATTGTTTGAGTGTCTAAATACTTTTTTTTCCCCTATATTGTTCTTTCCTTTTCAGAAACCTAATGAAAGAGAAGGAAGTGTACTGTTGGCCAAATCTGTGTCCTCATGTTCCTCTTGCTTGTATAAGCCTACCAATAATGATTTCCTCAGCAAGCAATTCATTTCCTACTAATAGTACATGCTTAATTATCAAAAATGCTTTTTTTTTTTTAATAAAATATATTTATCTACAGGTTGTCCTCTTTCTGGAGAGAGTTTCATCATTCTTTAAATAATGCAAATGTGGCTGCTTGTCATCCATTAAGGGGAGGTCTGCACTGTTTTAATGAACCACAGCTCAGGACTCAAGGAGGAGAGGCTGTGAGGCACTGTGGCAGATGCAGTTCAGCTGAAAAACCCAGACCACAAGTGAAAGAGGTGACTTCTGATGAGTTCCAGAAGCACCTCCATTTTATTTCTGAGAAGAAATCCTTTGGCTTTTTATTTAAGGTACACTAGGAAAAAAAGAAAAAAACTTATTTTGAAAATTCTCTTATTTCCCATAGTATTCTAGGGACCAAAACCCCAAAATGTAATGTCTGTCAATGAATGGAAAACAAATGAAGTGTCAAATAATCTGCAGTAATTTTCTAATAAGGAACTAATTTTATTATTAAAATGGCTGTCAACAGTCCATCTAATGACAACAGATATTGATATTATGGATTATTTAGATTTTAGATTTCAGAAGCTGAAGGACAAGAGCACTGCCTCCTTTCTTTTCATCTTTAACGTCTTCATAATGGTCAAACATGTCCTGGATAATTCTGTCATACCCCTGCTGGATAGCCCTGCTGCAGTCCTGCCACTGCAGACCAGTGTCACAGTTTAACCTCAGCCAGCAGCTAAGCACCGCACAGCCACTCACATCCCCAACAGGATAGGGAGGAGAAGAAGAAGAAAAGTGAGAAAACTCCTGATTGAGATAAAGACAGTTTAATAAGTAAAGCAAAAGCAACACAGGTAAGCAAAGTGAAATATCTTGTTGGACCCTCCTTCTCCTGTCTCTGTCAACCCCCAGGATCAGTCCATCCCACCTCACACCTGTGGGTTGCTAAATGTGTAACATCCCTGCTGTCGAGGTTTAAACCCTAGCCAGACAGCTTGTTCACTCACTCCCAGTGAGTGGTGCTGGGCTGAGAGCAATCAAGCCCCCCCCCCCCCCCCCCCCAGCTCTCCTCTTCCCTGCTCCTGGAGGAACGGGGAGGAGGATCGAAAGAGTGCAACTCCCACGGGTTGAGACAAGAACAGTCCAGCAACCAATGTACAACACAAATCACCACCGCTACCACCACCGACAGCAATGATAAGAGAAAATAACAAGGGAAGAGAATACGATACCACCGGCCAAGAAACGAGTCCCACCCAGAAGCCTGTGTCCTTCCGGGTAACTCCCAGTTACCCCCCACCCCGGGCATGACGTGCTGTGGTATGGAATACCTCCTTGGCTAGCCTGGGTCAGTCGCCCCGTCTCTGCTTCCTCACAGCTTCCCCTCCTCCCTGGCAGAGCATGAGCCTCACAAAGTCCTTGGTCAGGGTAAACATCACTTAGCAACAACCGAAAACATCGGTATCACCAGCACTGTTCCCAGGCTGGAAGTCAAAACACAGCACTGCACCAGCTACCAAGAAGGAGAAACATGACTATTACTGCTGAACCCAGGACACTTGCCAAAGCCAAAACATGCCTGGAGGGTTCTGAAGACCTTGCTGACTGTGCTCAATGGCTGCCTGAATTCTCTGCATAAGAGATTGAACAAACATCTTCAGGGCACCTGTTAATCCTCTAATGAGGGGTCTGTGATGGCTGAGAACAACCATCAGTACTCTGTGAAGCCCTGTCTTGTACACCTTGGATGCAAGCAGACATTTGTACTCCTTCCACTAACTCCAACAGTCCTCTCACTTTAATAGCAACAGGCTCTCCTTGGGACTTGGGGTCTATCACCCAGCCCAATAAGCCCTCTGGAGGTTATTGAGTGATCACCCACCAGTTCATTGCTCAAAAACATTCCTGGACCCCAAAATCTGCTCACTTTTTCATCACTTAACAGTGCTTGATCTCTCCCCCCCACCAGAGACACTCTCCACAAATACTCCATTTACATTTCATCCAGGTTGCACAAAAACTTTGTCTGCAATGCCCTGAGCTCAGGGTGTCTTCAATGACTAGCATCTTATTTTCTGTCCTCTGAAAAGTTGTGTAGACACAGCTCTCCTGAGGATCCTCAAGACTCAGGACTGTGTCCCTGCTGCTTGTAATCAAACTGATCTTCCACAGTTGCTTTCACAGCTCACAAGTCTGCAGAGGTGTATGAGTAAGTAGGCTGTGCTGCTATGGATTCCCTTCATTGAAAATGTACTGGGATGTAGGATGCTTTTGTAGCTGAGTTTTAAGGGGTTTGCACATGGAAAGAACAGATTTGCCTTTATATGAGTCACCTTAAATAGTTTTTGCTCACAACAGTTTATGATTAAAACAAATGAAAACTGCTCAACACCAAACCTAGAAGAGTTATAAAGCTTTAAAAGGTGCCAGAAAGGAAAAGAAAGCATACAGCTTTGTTCTTCCTATTACACTCAAGGCTTCATCTCTTACAGACTGGCCCAGCAGACAGACCATTCAATATTTACAGACTTTGTGCTAAGATGTTTCTTGAACATCTCAAGTCATAGGACAAGCAGAACCTTCTGGGGAATCGCCCGTGTGACTCTCAAATCCAAACTGTAGATGGAATAATTAAAGGGGCCAGATAGAGATCCCAGAGATACCACATTTGTTGTAAGGATGCAAATATAATGTACCATTCCTTCTCTGGTTTAAACAGTGGAACAGATGGCTTGTTAGCTTAGCCATAACTCTTCATACGTCCAGCATCTCTGTCCAGAAATAACTAAATAAATATCACATTCTGAAGTGGGCATTTAAAAGTGTGTGTGCTCCCAGTGCAGCTCATATTCCTGTGATTGTTCATTGTCCTGCTTGTTTGCCATGCATTTTGTTTAAATTTGTAGCACCGAAGAATGCAGCTCTGAAGAGCCTTATAAATCTTGCTGAAGTGAATAATTTCCCTTGCTTAAATTTCCCCCTTTGGAAATATATATGCAAAGTTTTCTGGCAGTATACTTTTTTCAGTATTAAGACAAGATACTATTTGTCATAAAACAAGCATTCTTGGACATATTGAAAGTCAGTAGCAATATTACCAACCACAGGGAATAACAAAGTTGACTGGAACACAGAACCTTTTGAAAGCCAGGGTTGGTTGTTTATCTTAAGGCAGAAAAGATTATGTTAACCTTTATGAGAACTAATGGGAAGATATATAACTTCATATTAGCAACACAGCACACACAGAGTTCAACATAGTCTGGATCCACTGCTTCCAAAGGAACCTGCCAAACAAGATGAGTAGATCTCCAAAGTCTGAAAGCTCAGGTTTGCTTCCAATACTGACTCAAAAGTTGAAGTTTCATATGTCACATGTATTTTAGCATTCAGTTTTCTTGGACGTATTTAACACCACAGTTTTAGATGTAGAGATCAAGGATAGTGTCTTTAGGTATTAATAGCCTTGTGACTAAGTAGAGAAACCTCTGTATTTAGCCACAGAAGGACAGTTTCTTTGCACAACCATTTTTTTAGCAAGTGTCAAAGTTTCATGGGTACCTGCAGCTATGGACGGGAAAAATATGCATCTACCAATCCAACCTTTTTTTCTCAAAGGTCTGTTAACACAAACACCTGTACCCACTGGATCTAAGCCAGAAATCCCATAGCAAGGCTATGCACTGACATTGGGAGTACAAATGGTCTCATCTGTTTTAATGAGCCATGTGTAACAGTACAGTGAGGTCAGTGACCTCTCAGAGACCTCTGTCTTCAACCAGGTTAGGGATGCCCAACTGGCAGGACAGATCTCTTGTCATTAGACTGTTAAGCTTAATATTGCCAAGGCCAGCAAAATTAACAACTCATGGGCAGTCTCCAGTGTAATTTTTAGGACCACAGTTCATGGCACAATACAGCTTTGAGACCTCTTGCTGCCTGGAGCCAAAAGATGGGTCTATATGGAAGCCAGAAATATGACAGAAGGAAAGGCAGATTTATCTCAAGTAAGGAAGGAATGTAGATATGACAAGCAAGGGGGTGATGGCTAGTTTGTCTTCACCAGCTTGGTCATTCCAAGCTGTTCACTACAGAGGCAATGGTAATGGAAAATCGCTAGTTTACGCCTATGAAGAGGTGTAATTAGAATGAAAGTAAGAGTTGTTAAAAATAGAGGGGTTTTCATTCTTAGACAATGACTACACATGTACCACTTAAGACACCAGGCATAAATATAGATAATGTATTTTTCCCTAAAATGCTCTGAATAAAAAACACTGGCTGTAATAGCTGTCATCAAAGACTGTAAATACAGCTCTTACATTAAGCTATGGAAAGTTCTGTTTGGGTCACCAGTGCAGTATAGACATTGAGACCATAGCTGCTGAAAAATAATTGGAAAAACTGATACATGCAAGACAATCTCGTGCTCATTTTCCAGCTGTTTTTTCCAGTCCTGGAGTGGGCTGGACTGACATGGAGTGTGGCTGAAATGACCGAGAAGGAATTGGATTGAGCCAGTAACAGGAATAAGTGTCATCTTCCCTTGTGCACAGGTGAGTGAAAAGATAAGAGAAAAATTTTGAGGATGAGGAGGAGACACGCATTTCCATATGCAGAAGGTTGACATTTTTTCACTTAAAACATTTCAGACACATTGTTAGAAAAAGGAAGCTGCAATTCAAAAGACAGACTAAAAAAATTCCATACAGTCATGGGCAGATTTAGGTGACAAAGGACCTCTAGACATCTCATTAAATGCCCTGCTCTAAGCACGTCCACCGTCATAGCTAGATTTAGTATCTCAGAGCCAAACACGGGGTAAAGATTCCTGCTGATGGAGCTGTTACCACCTCTATGAGCTACATCCCACCGCTGTGCCACTCTCATGGGGAAGTATTTCTTCCTAGCTCATCAGTTTCCTGCGTTGCAGAGATGCCTGTTGGATTCCCTGAGAGGGCCATTGCTCTGTGTTGTGCCATTTTTGAAGTGGAAGATGCAGTTAGTTCAACCTGAACTTTTCCTTTATTCAGCCTCTCTCAGGCTGAATAAAGCCTGCTCCCTCAGCCTTTCCTTGTACATGCTGTGATCCACTCTGGGTATGCAGTTGGCCTTTATTGCTGTGAGGGTGCACTGCTGACTCTTGTTCAACTTGGTTTTCACTAGGATTCCCATCCTCTGCACAGCTGCTTCCCAGCCAGTTCCCAGCCCGTCGTAGCTCAATGGCTGGCTCTGTCCTGGGTGGGGACTCTGCATTTTTCCCTGTTGAACTTCACAAAGTTCATGCTGCCAGCTTGCACCCCTAGAATCTAGCCAGGTATGAAGTGAGGGCTTTGCAGCCTTGACAACATCACTGTCTGATCTAAGTTTCTCCTTGTGTTTGCATTGATTCCAGGCAAAGCTCCTAGCAAGCTGAACCCTATCTATCAGAAAAGGAGCTTAAAGTCATTAATCTCCTAATGTATAATTTGTAAAGCTGTGTCACTGGTTTTTTTCAGAAGCCTGTAAGAAAGGATAGCAGCCTGGAGCCAAGAAATTGCTAACTAAGGTATAAGCCAGAAATGCTAGTCGTGCAATGTGACGAGGAAAATCAGTAGCTCTGCCCAGCCATTAAGAATGACACCACAAAATCTCATGGACAAGTTGAGCATTTTCAGTAAGACAGGGATCTGAGAATTGTCTTCCAGGAACCAGCGTTGGCCAGGAAACACCTCTCTTAGAGGGACAGAGAGCAGAAACCCCACTTCAGCCTTGAGGATTCCCAGCAGGTGCGCCAAAATGCAAGAGGTGGATGTTTATAATGCCCCATTCAGTACTTTGCCCATCCACTCCTTTGTGAGTATGTCCTCCCCCTCTCCATCCTTGCTCAATCTGTTTTGCCTATCAGTTGTACTTGTCTGGATAAATCCATAAGCCTCTCCCATGCATGTTGTAATTGAGACGTTGAAATTCCTTCAGAAACTTGGCTTTTGAACTTTTTTATTTGAGCTAGGAAGAATGTGTACTTTAAGTAGGCCATTGAATTCCTTGACAACCCAACTCCTTTGACAGAGGTTTATTATATTTCTGTATGTGTTTCAATAGGAAAATTCATGATTTCAGAGTAAGCAGGCATGTTTTTATTTTCAAATAGAGAGTTTGCTGTTTTCTACCTTGTGGAGCTGAATATTATTATAAATCGAGTTATCAGACTTTTGCTGTGCTGACACTTCTCTTCCCCCTATATCACTCCTTTTTTCTCCTGTCTCAGTTTATTAGGATTATTTTTTCAGTTGGGAATCCCAATATCTCACAACAAGACTTTTCATCTTTCTATTAACTGTCCTTTCCTTTATAACCTCCACCTCCTGTGTTTTTACCAGTCCCTTGCTCACTCAACCTTCTCTCCACTTTTGCCAGGCTTCCCTGCTCTCTTCCTTCACATTCAAATGTTTACAGCTTCTGAATGCCTTAATTAAATCCCTTGCTTGAACAGCTTACAAGCAGGGTTCAGTGCTTCCTGCTGTTCAGACGAAATGTACAACGAAGCTGCTGGAACCTGTCCATGAATTAAAACCTTTTCTTACTTTTGCAAACATTATGACCTGATTCTTGTCTGTCTTGTTTACATGCTGCAAAACATCTGTATTGCATTACAGTGAAAAGAAAAATATGGTCAAATGAGCACAGCTTGGGCTTACAGTCTTTTTTCCTTCACAATGTTATGCCATGAGCTGCCAAACAGCAGAGTATCAAAGAACAGTTCCTAGAAGTTAAATATTGAAAATTTTAGTTGTGTTCCACACATAAATCTAGTCAGTTAGCTTCTCAGATAGTTTATTATATCATTTCAGCCAGCTTCTGGCTTTGGACAATGATGTTCAGGAGACTTCAGTAGACTTAGTGCTTTTCTGTCCATCTGCTAAGCAACCTACCCTCTGATCATTGAAAATAAAAGGTGAAATCCGCTGGAAGACAGGAAAACTTCAGCTAAAAAAAAAAAGGGAGTATTTTTTCCTTCACTTGGAAAAATTTCATTTAGAGATTTGGCTGAATTGGTGTTTAATTTTTAGAAGCCACTCAAAAAGAGATTTTTTTTCTCAAATACAACATTCTGTACCAGCTTGTGTATTATGACATCCAGTTTAAAAGATACATGTGTGTGTATGTAAGGAAACACCTGACTTTTCAATCTGATTCCTGAATCAACAATTTTCATTGCTCTGGGGAAGGGTGGACATTTCTGGTGAATATAATACTATCCTGATCGCACATTTTGTAAAATTATGAAGCTTTTTACATCAAATTGTCTCCTTCAAGAAAAATCAAACATGTATCTCTTTGTATTTATTCCAGCTCATTTAACTGAGATCAGCTTTTTAACCGTGTTTCCCAAGATGACGTATTCAGGAAAAATAATGATTCAACCTGTCAACAACTTTCATAGACTTCTGGTCATAGAGCCCCTCAATACAGACAAAGCTGAGCTCATCTATGTCTTAGCTATAAAGAATTAAAATGGTGTCTGAAAGACCTGTCTGTTATATTCAAACATTCATTTAAAGCTTAACTAAGAACAATAGTGGTTCTTGTTGTATGGCGGGATCACAGATCCCTTCCTTGTAGTGGTCTACCCAGTGCTGGTTAAAAAAGAAATGACAGAAAATAGCCTTTTGCACTTATGATGAGTTAATAACAATGCAGTTTGCAGTGAGAAAGACTGTGGATGAAATTCCCTGGAAAACTGAAGCTCGTGCATGTTGCATTAGAATTCTGAGGGGCTGATAGGCCTTTGTAACCTTGACAAACCTCACCTCAGATCGTCACCCATTCTCTCTACAAGGAATCTCTGAAGAACAGAAACAAACACAATTTGAACAATCATAATTTCACCTGCGCAGTGCTCATGACACCATTTCTCAGAGTTCAAAGTCTATTCAGATGCTGGTTTTCCAGCCGCTTTCCACTGTCTGTTCACAAACAGGTGAAGATGCTCTTGGATCTGCCCTGATTAGTGTAAAATGCTCACACCCAGAAACACCGGAAATATTTTGCTTCATTGCAGAAAGAACTCTGCCAGGCTTATGTATAACAATAAACGGGTAATGATTCAACCTTTTGTTTAAACCACACTCAAAATCATTTTATATTATAAAATTATAGAATCACAGAATGGTTTGGGTTGGAAAGGACCTTAAAGATCATCAAGTTCCAACCCGCCTGCCATGAGCAGGGACACCTCCCACTAGACCATGTCGCTCAAGGCTCTGTCCAACCTGACTTTGAACACTGTTAGGGATGGGGCATTCACAGCTTCTGTGTGTAACCTGTTCCAGTGCCTTATCACCATTACAGTGAAGAGTTTCTTCCTAATATCTAATCTAAATCTACACTGTTTGAGTTTGAACCCATTACCCTTTGTCATTTCACTATATCCTTCCTCCTCCAGTGGCTTCAGTGACAGTAACTGGAATTAGCTTATTTCTATGAGCTCTATTAGCTATTTTAGCTGAGTATTTTTTCAGTAGGAAACCAAGTCTAGCAAAACGCTTGAGGTATTTAAATACTTTTGCATCCCACAGCATCTATATTTATACAGGCATTGGCTACGGAAAGTGCCTCTTTCTGGGCCTCCAGATTGTCTTGGCACATAAAACATAAGCAAACTTTGAGCCATTAGCTCCATGCTCTTTGAAACAGTATTTTTAATAGCTAAACCATCAGGTCTGTGGGGAAGTCACAAGACATTATTGTCACTGGAGTATATGAATTGTGGAAAAAATACTGATCTCTGGAGCTGGGATGCACAATAAACACATAGTGGATCACCTATTGGTATCAAAATTTGAAGAGACCCAGTTCCAGTAAGGCAAGTCACTTCCTTTTTCTCCCAAAGCATTTCAGCTTTGTAAATGTTAGTTCCTAAACTAACTGGTGTGTATTACTTACAAATTCACTTCATAGGCCTTTCACTTTGTCTGATTAATCATTGATTTTATGAGACACTTGCACCTCATAAATATTACAGTGCTCTCAAAGTTTACTTACCTACATTATCAGTGTGCCTGAAAAGGAGTTTTATTTGTCTTCACTGGGAAGGGGGGGGGGGGGAGTTTGAAATTGCATCTTTGTTTTTATATGTCACATTTAATGATAACAATCAACTGTGAGCCATCTCTGTAATTCCTTTCTGGCACCATGGAACAGCACCATTCAAAACGCTGATAAAATTGTTATGATATAATCATACTGATTGGGTAATTAATGAGTACTGGGTGGAGATTTGAGCTGAAGCATAAACAACAAAGCAATTTGAGGTGACAAAAATATCAGGTGAGTGAACCCTGGTTGACAATCTTACTTGCTTTTAATATCTTAATATATGTGCTCAGGGAATAATGCAAATAAGAACCTTAAAGGATTGGGGTTTTATAAATACTTATTCATGTCATTACCAGTCATTATACTCAGGATTTTTTAAAGGTTAAGCATAAACAATGATTTGCATAAGCTTAAAAAAGAAAAGAAAAGAAAAAGACCCATTAGCAATCAAAGGAGCAAATGTGCTAAGACAGAAAAAAAGACAGCAGATTGACATGGTTGAAGAGTGGCTGATGGCTTAGATACGAAGATCTCTTCACTTTACATCTGGTTGCAAGGAAAATTGAGCAAATCCCATCATTTTCTGCTGTGCCTCAGTTCCCTGCCTGTGAAGCAGAGGTGACTTTTCACAGTATCAGAGGGTCTCCAAGGCTCAAACAGTATCACTAGCTTAAAAGTGCTGAGATACCCCTGGACAGCAGGAAAATCAAGCAGCTGGATGGATTCACCTCCGAGGAGCAACCAGAAAGCTTGGGCTTCTCACATTTCCTGCCACTGCGCCTAGGACTTTCTGCCTATTGCTACCTAGGACTTTCTGGTATATGTTTTTCTGGCTGGAGACCAGTAAGGAATGGTGTTCCTCAGGGATCAGTGTTGAGACCGGTCTTGTTCAACATCTTCGTCATTGACATGGACAGTGGGATTCAGTGCGTCCTCAGCAAGTTTGACACCCGATGACACCAAGCTGTGTGGTTTGGTTGATGTGCTGGTGGGAAGGAATGCCATCCAGAGAGACCTTGACACGCTTGTAAGGGGGGCTACTGCCGACCTTATGAAGTTTAACCATGACAAGCACAAGGTCCTATACCTGGGTTGGAGCAATCCCAGACACAGCTACAGGTTGGGCAGAGAAGAGATTCAGAGCAGCCCTGCAGAGAAGGACTTGGAGGTGTTGGTCAAGGAGAAAATGAACATGAGCCAGCAGCGTGTGCTCGCAGCCCAGAAAGCCAACCATATCCTGGGCTGCATCAAAAGGAGTGTGACCAGCAGGTCAAAGGAGGTGATCCTGCCCCTCTACTCTGCTCTTGTGAGACCTCGCCTGGAGTATTGTGTGCAGTTCTGGTGTCCTTAACATAAAGGACATGGAACTGTTGGAATAAGTCCAGAGGACGGCCATGAGGATGATCAGGGGACTGGAGCATCTCCCGTACGAAGACAGGCTGAGGAAGTTGGGGCTGTTCATCCTGGAGAAGAGAAGGCTGCGTGGAGACCTCATAGCAGCCTTCCACTATCTGAAGGAGGGCTATAGCAATGCTGGGGATGGACTATTCACTAGGGACTGTAATGACAGGACAAGGGGTAACGGGTTAAAACTTAAACGGGGGAAGTTTCAATTGGATATAAGGAGGAAGTTCTTTACTGTTAGGGTGTTGAGGCACTGGGGTGGGTTGCCCAGGGAGGCTGTGAATGCTCCATCTCTGGCGGTGCTCAAGGCCAGTTTGGACAGAGCCTTGGGTGGCATGGTTTAATGGGAGGTGTCCCTGCCCATGGCAGGGGGGTTGGAGATAGATGATCTTAAGGTCTTTTCCAACACTAACTATTCTACGATTCTATGATTCTGTTTCCACCATACACCAGAGCCACAACACCAGAGCCCCTCCAGGCTTACTCTATGCAGACTGCCACTTCCACGTCCTGGCAGAGACATAAGCACATTTACATCTCCTGAAAACGTAACTCAATTGGAATTTGTGTCCATCCTATCTCCTGACACAAAAATAATGAGAATTCTGGCAAGTCTGAAAGTACAGAAATTTAGAATTTAGAGATGGAAATGTTTTTCTGCACCAAAGGGTAAGTAGTCAATACAAATAATAGAAGTCCTCCAAGCCAAGAACTCTGGGGTTCCATCGTTTATGCTGCTGTGAAGAACATTTGGAATTAACACCCTGCATTTAAAAAAAAAATGTGTAAGAGATGTTAAATGTGATACTTTGACCTATTTTCTAGCTAATGGAAAAAGAAACCGGGGACTGGATTATTGTTGGTGGTTTTTACATGCTCCTCTTCTTTTGATTCTGGTGGACTTCAGGCTATGTGGACATTGACTCCAGTCTGGTCCTTCAGTTTTAATGTTTCAAGATGTTTCCTAAGCACTAATCTAGTAAGAGAAAGCTGAATGTAAGGACCAGTGAAACAGGGGAATGTTTGTTAATGATACTTAATATTCTTTTCCCAAATAATGATGCGAGTCTTAAAGTTCTCTAACTCATTTCTTATGAAATCAAGTCATACAAATTATGTCAAGAAATGTGTGAGTGAAATTACTTGAGTTATTAAGCATTTGACACACTGAAAATAGCTTGCATTACAAGGAAAAAAAAAAACAACAGCATTAACAAGGAAAAAAAAAAACCACCAGCATTAACAGCATCTGTCTCAGTCTTTCCCTGAGGGGCAGTCTGGACATATAAAAGCAGTAGCTCAGCAGCTCTAGGCATAAAACAGATGAGTAAGACAAAAATAAGCAAACTGGAAAACAAAGCCCCAAAGTAACTTAAGAAAAAAAAACAAAAACAAAATAAAAACACCATATCCTGGAAAAAATATTAAATTTCCCAGTATCAGTGTTTTGAAGTTCATAGTATCTGAGTTGTTCAGAGATGAAGGGGATGGTGGCATGAGGGTTACTGAGCTCTTTCCTCAAAAGCAATGATGTTTAGCACAAATCTAGAAGCTTACCTGTACACTAGGAGTCAAAGGAGCCCTATGGATCATACCTTTTGCTCTGTGGCACTTTTCTTTGCAAACCAAACCTGCTCTGCCTTGGTTTCCACAGTCTGTATTTCCGTTTTGGATTGATGAAATTCAATGTATTCAGCTCTGACCTGAGAAATGACTGTTCACTGGTGTAGGAGTGCTTCAACAGATCCTCTCCTCTTAAATCTGGGGCAACAGATATTCCCCACTCTGAAATCCCAGGCAGCATTATAAAAGCCAGTCAGGGGAGCAGAGTATTCAGATCTCAACTATCACTGTGCATTACTGTCCTGGGTTCAGCAGTAGCAGTCATGTTTCTCCTCCTTGGTAGCTGGTGCAGTGCAGTGTTTTGCCTTTCAGCCTGGGAACAGAGCTGATAACAATGATGTTCTGGTTTGGCCAAGGACTTTCTGGGCCTCATGCTCTGCCAGGGAGGAGGGGAAGCCAGGAGGAAGCAGAGACAGGACACCTGACCCAAGCTAGCCAAAGAGGTATTCCATACCACAGCACGTCATGCCCAGGATGTAACTGGGAGTTACCCGGAAGGGCTGGGGCACTGTGGGGTTGGAGGAGGTATGGGTCGGTGCTTGGTCGGGCTGAGGGGGGCAAGTTATCAGTCGGCTGGTGCTGAGGTGTTGTATTCTCTTCCCTTGTTATTTCCTTTATCATTGTTATTATTGGTGGTAGCAGTAGTGATCTGTGTTATACCTTAGTTACTGAACTGTTCTTATCTCAACCCGTGGGAGTTGCATTCTTTTTGACTCTTCTCTCCGTCCCTCTGGGAGTAGGGGGAGGGCAAGAAGGGGGGGGGGAAGTGAGTGAAGGAGTTGCCTGACTGGGTTTAAACCACAACAATTACTCTTAAAACAGTTCAAAAGGAATCAGGGGAGTATTTGTATTATTTGATCTCATGGATCAGAACAGGGTCCTTATCTATTACCTATCTATTACCTATCTATCCTCTATTACCTATTATCTATTATCTATCCCCATGTGGGATACTAACACTAGGATTCCAACTTATACTTACCCCACAGTTCCTTTGCAGAGGACCGTGGAAAGACAAAAGGAGACTAATCAAGCCATGAGAACCAACCTAAGGGGTAATTTCCAATTCAAGGTCCTGCACGAATATGGATACTTAATTTGATCCAGAGGTAATGAATAGGACTCTTCCTGAGAAAAGACCACAGGGACTTTGGGGTTCAGGCATTCATGAGAACATGGAGGTATCTTGAACAAAACTGCTGTGCCATGTTTTGATTGTATCGCAAAGACGTGAGCTTGTTCCCTATTAAAGGGGGTAGCAGTTATTATTTAATAGTGCAGATATTGTCTTTGTAACAGACTTGTTTTAGCAGGGTATTTTCAGTAAGGAAACCTCTAATTCCCCATGTAAAAAGCAGTTGTTTTGCCCCAATTCATTGATGTCTTGTTCACTCAAAATTATAATAATGATAACAATAATGATTATAATAATGACAATAATAATGACAATAATAATGATAATGATGATGATAATAATAAATAGTAATACTCTTCATGTTTAGAGCAGCCCATGTGCTGTGTGAGAAGTTGTACAACCTGTCGCTCCTCACAGCTTAGACTCATTTGGGAGAGAGCATCCTTCATGGCGCACCACAGCCCTGCAGCCCAGAAAAGGTGAACAGCACATAAGAATAAACATGACCTTTACAGAAATATGTCTTCACAACTTTCCTGAAACCTTTCCTGCCATTAGAAGTTGCTCTTGTAACATTTGATGAGATTGAAGTCAAAACAGAATGCTGGGAAAGAGTTTATCACAGGATTGAAACTAGCTTTTCCAAAGCCAGCACTGCTCTGTGCTTTGGTTACTCTTCCCCTCTTCCCAGGTGTTCATCCTAGCTAGCAGAGATTCATTTCATGGTTACTCCTGGTCCAAGTTTTCATCATAGTCTGAGTTTTCCACCATCACAGACATTATTTTTCTTCCATGACTCCAGATGGTTTTTTCCACTGAAACATGTCTCTTTCTATTTCTTGTCCTTCTCTGAGCATACTGAGCCTCCTACAAAACCCTCCTGGCTCACGATTGATCTGACCATGTATTCCAAGACCACCACACTGATTTTGCCTTTTCAGATACATTGCCCAGAGTTCCCAGCTTATAAGGGCCCATGTTAAGATGCTGGGTTGCAGTAGCTGGTTTATTCTGCTTTTGCTCCATTAGACCCACCAAAAAAAATCAATGTTTTACTCAAAATTGTGGAAAGCAGACAAGAGAGAAAATTGATTTAACAAGAACTCTGTGCTGAGGAAAATTATATCATAGTCATAAGTCTTGACCCCAGGAGAACAAATTGAATTGTGATTGGGCAGGATATCTCTTGCCCTTCTATGCCTGAGCAAATTGTGTTGTGCATTGACAGCTGTCCTTTATAAATGGAAATATTAAAGGAGCAAGGATAGGAATGCTCTTCCTTGTTCTTCCTATATTAAAGGCTAGCAACGATAAGGAATGTTCTTCCACCTTTTCCCATTTAATTGTTTGATAAAAGTCCTGTTTGTATATACATTTGCACACTTTGCATGCTTTTCAGAGATTAAAAACATTCTCTAGTCAGGCAGACACCTGACTGAGTTAAAATGCTTGCCTGAATCTGTAGGTCTGAGAGAGTTCAGTTTGTCAAATTGTTAAAAGAAAACCTTCAGTAATACACTCATAGAGAAATCATGCCCTCTTTGTGCACCCAAAACCAGAGACTTGCAATCGCAATTTTGAAAGTAAATTCCGTCCCTGCGCATTGAGAGGTTTCAGGCATTTAACATATCTTCTAATTATTTCATCTGGTTTGACAATGTTATGGATTCCTTGCTGGTGGGCTGCATCTGGGCCACTTTACCTCAAGGTCAGAGAGTCACAGCCTCGAACTTCAGCTTTGATAAGCAACTGTCACTGCAGTTTATTCTGTATATAAGGGAAGTCTGCTATGGTGTCATTGATATAGAAAATAAAAGGCAAGGCAGCTCTGGACAACCAGAAAATATGACTTGTAAATTTCATGGATGCCTGTGCTGAAAGGCTTCTGAAACTTGAGTTGAAAACATGAAATCCAGTGGAAGATCCTATTTTTATTACCAATCCAGTCTCTTGATTTTTTCTGTGTTGGGATTGTGTTCTGTTCCTGGATGGCAATAGGATTTCAGTTTTTCTTCTCCCCACCTAGGAAAATGTCACTCAATTTGCACATGGACAAATGCCCAGGCTGTATCTGGCAGTAGATCAGTGTGGGTGCATGAGACTGAAAGAAAAAACTGAACCCAAGAAAGAATAAGAGTATACAATAAGAGTATACATTGAAATCTCATATCTCCCCTCCACATGATATATCTGTTAGGCAGGCACTCACTGTGGCGGTGGCATGACACCAGAATCCTCCCAGGGATGTCAATTTGCCCTTCTGGATGCAGAACATAAGGTTGTTTACCTTTGATAAAGACCAGGAAGTAATTCCTGCAGTAGGAACATATCTCGGAGCTGCGGAATTTCTTGGATTTTCCTCAGAAGCAGCTGGTTTAGGCCTCCAGCAGAGCCCTACCATGATCCTAGGTCTGAGCTCTGGTGCCAGTTCCGGACAGCACATTTTTACACACATAGAATGAACTTACACTGCTTTTCTGAAGGTGTGCACAACACATTCTTGGAACAGTCCAAACTTCACTGGTCTAGCCAAAGTTTGCCAGGCTAGCTTTTGACTGAACTTCTTTCCCCTGAGCAAACACAAACAAGGTACCCTGGTTTCCTCAGGACAGATAGCAGAGTTGGTTGATCTCAGTGAACTGCAATCCTAGGCTGACAAGGGGAAAAGATCAGCATTTTCATGAGGCAGAAGCCAAAGGCAAACACTTTGTTTCACCACCCCTGCTGACATCAGTGTGTATTGTGAGCACCACAACTGCTACTCCAACTGTATGCCACAGCCATAGATACAAATGTACTCTTGGCCATAAAATTATGCAGCCCATTTTTCAGTCTGCCTGCAGCATTTGATTCCCTGACCTGATGTGGCAATGAATTCCATAGGCTGACTTCACACCACATGAAGAAGTACCTCTTCTAATTTGTTTTAAATGTTCTGCCCATTAACTTCCTCCAGTGAGCCCTTTATTCTCTTATAATAGGAGACAGCAACTTTAACTATGTCCTTCATGATTTAAATACCTTAGTTAAATCTCCTCTATTTCATCTGCTGTCACTGCTAACACTATTTTAGCCAAACAGCTTTCAGGAAGTGAAAATCAAGAGCTACAGTGAGGAGCAACTCAGTCAATTGTTGCTTGCCATACAATTGTTACTCTAACACACAATATATAAATACTGCTAGGAACATTTGTCTTCTCCTCCATGGGGCTTTTGGATGCAATCAAGGATGACACTGACACAGGAGAGGGTTTCCTGAGGCAAAAGTATGGCCCCTCAGATTTCTCACCATTGCCTGCTCCATGCACATTCACCCTACCCTTCAGAGAACTGCCACAGGTTGGTTTTGAAGGAAGACTGTGCCCCAAGGCTGCAGGGGGCCCTGAACCTTCCCTACACTGTTGTGGCAGCTCATAGTTCAGAGCTGCTCATGGCAGGAGGGGAAGGTGATCCACAAATATTCTGGACACAGCCCACAGTGATCAATGAGAGAATCTGCCACCACACACTGATTCTGCTGGAAGATCCCACTGCACCTGGGAGATACATCCATAGCTGGAGGGCATCTTTGTTCTGCAGAAATAGCACAAAGCATCCCTAATGCTGCTCAGAACTCAACATATGTCATTTATAAATCATGTTGCCTTTGTTCAGTCAGTACCATCCATTCCCCTCTCCTCACCAGTGGTTTCTCTAGTCTTACTAATCCTTTCATGTCAGTCATTGCCAAGTCTGTGTCTTATGCACACATATGTGTCCAGGCAGTAATTAAGAGCTGTATAGATTAGGGCAGCATTTGAAGTGTGAAAACAGAAGAAGTATCCAGGAAAACTTTTGAGCAATATGAAGACAGGAAGCACCTGTCATCTTCATTATCCCCCAAAACACAACTAAATCTGCACTTTTGTCTTCTTATCATAGGCAAAACTGAGCTTTTTCAGCAGCATCAATCAAATTAGTTGCAGGTGGGAGACATTTAAAAGAAAATTACTCCTTAAAAATGACAATGTCAGTATATATGTATGAAAATCCTCCTGTGGAGAACCCTGGCTCTTGCATTTTGCCACATCAATTAAAGGTCAGGAATAAAATCATTTGAGCAATAGTGATTAAGGAACAGGTCATTTCTTAGGGATTAATGCTGCCTGAAAAGAATTGATGGCCTTTAGATATACTCAGTCTATTAACCTTCTCTGGCTCTCAGTCCTTGGAAATGCCCTGCATAGAGGTTGCTATCGACATTTTAAGTGGGAAAGATGGACAGGGAAGAAGCTGAGCTTGCTACATAGGGATAAGAAAGACATTTTTATTTTTGGAGCTCAGAGAGCATTTCTGGTATGCAAAGGCCCTGCATTCAGTCCTGTTTCAGTCCTCAGATCTGAACTGAAAGCACCTTTGCAAAACCCTGCAGCTCAGCTGCATTCAGCTCATCTTAGTACGCAAGCAAGACTG
The DNA here is from genome assembly GCF_028554395.1 of Pezoporus wallicus. Taxonomy (NCBI): domain Eukaryota; kingdom Metazoa; phylum Chordata; class Aves; order Psittaciformes; family Psittacidae; genus Pezoporus; species Pezoporus wallicus. Next base: position 3,632,259 of record NW_026638501.1, read on the forward strand.
ACATGTCAGATACTCCAAACACCTTGGCTGAGCTTGGTCAGTGTGCTGCTATTCTGCAAGTATAAGCAATAAAGCATGATTTATAGAGTGACAAGCGCCATATCCAGCATCTGCCTACTCAGTGACGCACTGAGAGTACAGAGTCAGGGCCTGAATGAGGAGAGGAGCCAGGCCCTGCCTGGGGCAACAAAGGCGGCAAACCCACTCCGAGCTAAGTGAATTGCTTGACTTTTAAATGACAGGAATCCGCCCAGTAAAGAAGCAAACCTCACGCCTCTCCATCACATCCCAAAAGGACATACACAGCAGGAAAGAAGTACTGCAGGGAAGAAAGACCGGAAGAGCAGTACCATCAACTCTTCTAATATCACCAGAGGTTTTTCATCCCTCCCCCTTGCCCCTATTTTAAAGCCTCTACCACAAGAGCCTTGTGATTAAGTGAGAACTTCTGCTTTCATATATCATGAGCCAAATTAAAGGTGCACTATTATACACAGGCAGATGTACTCCTCTGAGGGATTTGTGTCTTGATTTTGAATCTGTCTTGTGAGTTTGTTCGTTAGTTTCTAAGGTCCAATTCACATATGAAAGCCACCAACTATGGAGGCCTGTACAGTCCAGCACTAATAGATAGTCGATGTGCATCTCCAAGACCTGCAGATTCAGTATTTTAAAGATCACCCATATATATATGCATTTAAAAAGAAACTACTGTTTGATGGAGGATTCTGAAAGAAGAAAAAAAAACCAACAAACAAAACAAGAAATGCTAATAGTAAAATACCTCCTGCCCTTTAATAATCCTTGCAAGAGTGAGGTGAATATTTTACTGTTTACCTGACTAACTCTGCTCAGCTCTACTCAAAGACTGCAAAATCGCATAAGTATCTACTAGAGTGCTGGCTCTTGGAGACAGCTGGCATTGGCTCTATTGGACATAGGAGAAGCTTCCAGCAGCTTCTAACAGAAGCCACCCTTGTAGCCCTCCCCACTACCAAAACCTCGCCACAGAAACCCAATACACCTTCTTACAGGTCCCAATGGAATAAGGACCCAGACTTTAGCATCAGCCTAAAAAAGGCAAATTATGTATTTCCCCTCCTCAAGGAAACAAAATACCAAGCACGTGATGTAGCTTACAGCAAATATGCCAGAGCAAGTATCACAACGCATATGCACATTCTGACTTCCCAGATGCCCACTGTATCCGTGGTATATATGATAGCTCCTTGTACTGCCCCCAGAATAGCCCCACAAAGAACAAAACTTGAAACACCTTAAGTCCATTTGAAGGACTGATTTGCTTTGGTCAGTTTGAAAATCTCAGAATTCACGCAAATACAACTGCTTCAGAAATGCCTTATCAGCTGCAAATGCAGTTTAAAGGACTGAGGTAGGTAGGAGATTGCTGAGACCATTTCACATCAAAGAAAGCAACTATCCATCTGTTTCTCCTCGGTGGCTTTCAGCTCACAGCTGAATCTCATATGGCAGGTCTTTCAAATTATGCTCATTATCACTCTAACAAGAGATCCAGGCAGCCTGTTGTCAGGATGATATTTATGCCACATGCACAGATCCAGATAGGCATGCCATACAATGAGTGGGATAGCACCATCTTGACTCTTGCTCTGTCTTGGTACTCGCTTTGGTCTTGCAGCCTGATTTGATATGAGACTTGATGGCCTTACAGCTGAGTGCTGTTTATGACTGAACACAGTAACAGAAACTGTAACAAATCCATCACTGGGAAAAACATATCTCCAGCTAATGAAAATGGCAGATGGCCAGACCTGTCCTTTCAGCAATCTCAGCAGTTAACTTTGTCAGCCACAAGGTGTTAAGTACAATAGTTCCATCTAGATATACATGCTGGAAATAGATATTTGCTTTTTTCTCCTGCTTATGTTTGCTCACTTCTCTCAAGTGAGACCCAAAGGTAAGAGAAAGAATTCCAGTGGTTACAGGAAATACGGGTTCGCTTTATCTTCATAGAAAGGAAAAGTCTATAGACTAAGGAGGACACACTGGACTGACACAGCTCTGTAATCTGTCTACCAGGGTATGTAAGTCTATTAGGAATCCAGTTTCTGACCTCCAAGACCAGTGTGTGGCAGGAACAGAAGGGTGGCGAGAGAGGAAAGTCAGGATTCGCTCCAAGACATCATGCTTGACCACGGGAGCCACTGCTAGCCCACCAGAGAAAATGGACTTGGTTCTGTTGCCTGTGCACATTTTTGTCCTTATTGTGCACACTGGTGAGTTAAAAACAGACCTTTGAGTACAAGAGATGCAATTCTTCCCCTCGTATTATGTACACTATAGTAAATTCCTAGGTAGCATTCCAGTTTCTATGGCCTGCCTCTTCAGCCTATTTGGCCGCTTCTCTTAAAAGCTGTTAAGGAAAATTTTGGGATCCAGCTGCCATTTCCTGTAAAAAAGACCAATGTGAAACTAACTCCTTAATAAAAGGCAGATATTACATAGAGGCATGGAACGAGGCTTTATCAGGGGAGAAGCTAATGCCACTTAAGTCTTTTAATGATATAAGATGACACTTCCTGGCATCTTCATTTCTCTGAACTTGCTGAATTAGCTGTGTAACTTAATGATGTAAGTAAGCCTTTAGATGACAGCTGCGCGAGAGACAGTTCAGTGTCTTTCACATTAAGGTCAATATAATCTTTCATACCCAGAGGTGAGGAAGCAAATGACCTTTACAAGTAACTTGGAGTCACTCTGTGAAGGCAGAAGGAAAAAAGTTCTTTCTACAATATGGCCTAGTAACAGTGACACACCACTACACAATGGTGGTAAAGAGGGTGAGGCTATGTTACTGACTGTACCTTTTAATTCATTCAGCTTATAGCTACGCTTGACATAGCTGTAATGGCTTATCGAGTCTCAGATGACAGTGACTGCGTATAGTTTTGACCACATTCATTGTCTTGTGCACTGACTTGAAACAGAAGAAACACTAACCCAAAGTGGTGTGATTTCCATGTGGAGAAACATACATGTGGGCCCAAGAAAAAGCAGCTACAGGGAAAGCACCCTGCCAGTCCACTCAGGGTGAGAAGTCCTGCCTATCCCCCAGCCAATTCAGTTTGCTTAACACAGAATTAGCCTTATCAAGGCCAACTGATAGGAGAGCAAAGTATTTGTCTCTGAGTAGTATCAGTACACTGCTCTGCATCTTACACCCTCCAGCTGTGACAAATCATCAGTTGTCTTAGAGAAGAGGCAAAAGGGAAACCGAACTATCTATAGTTTGAGGGAAAAATAGTATAGAGGGGAAAAAAGAAGCTGAATGCAGACATAAACTTCTTCCCAGGCTGTGCAGAAATAAGCAGGAGCCGTAAAGCATAGCACACATGCAAAATAAACATTGTGTTTACAGAGACAACCCTCAGTGATTAAGACTCTTTTCCCTGTCAGCTCTTTCCCCTAAATATTGACCAACAGATGATATCACTGCTGTTCTGCCTTTAAACAAATGGGAAACAGACAAGCTGTTGCACAAAGTCCCCAAACACAAAGTTGTATCACTCCCTTTCCTTCTGTGAATCCAGCCCAATATGTCAATTTGCTTTTCTTAATTGCATTTTGTTTATTTCCTCAAATGGATCTCCTTGTGAAACCTGTTGGCACTTTCTTTTAGTTTTTTTGGAGACTGTTTTCTCTGTATTAATCCATTTGCACCACACCTCCTTCTGCAGCCTGCTTCAGGGATAGCAACATAGGCTACCATGGCTCTGAGCATCAGAAGGTGTCAGTTCAGTGTGGGGCAGCTCTTCTGACCCCCCTGAGACATATCACAGCCAACCTGCGGGGATATGATGGCATCTGCCACAGTGGGTCTTGGCAGCTTTCGGCACCCCTGCCTCTCCACAAGACTATGACTTCTGTGGCAGGAACTGTCACTGCTCCAGAGAGTACTGAAACCACCTTGGATTAGTTGAAAAGCTTTCCCCTCACTCACTGAAGGATGAGGGGAGATTACACAGATCTATACTATGAATCTTCAGTGTCAAGGAGGAAGTGAGGTGTTAAGAGCAGAATACATCAAATATACAAACTACTTATTCGATCAAGCCAGTGCATTGTGTGACATATCCTGGAGGAAAGGCTGACAGCACCATTCCCTCAGGTCCAGGAGGCTGGACTGGGCAAGATAAAAAATGGACTGTCAAGACCAGAGATGATTGTGTTAGAGAGGATCAACTGGGATACCAAGTGGTAGGACTTTTACACAGGCTCCACAGCAAATAGCATGGACTGTAACTTCATCATAGAGAGATGTGGTAATTCAGACTTGATATGAGCACCTGCACCAAGCCCAAGAGGAGATGAGGTCAGTTGTCCCATCAGTTTCAAAAGCTAATAACAGCTTCTTAATGGCATAGCCCTGCAATACCATGGAACATGACCAGTGGAATCTTCACACCTTTTCTTACTACCTGGGAGATTCAAGAGCAGCTACAGGAGAGAAACACTCAAATGGTTACCATATCAGGGTTAGTTTTGCCTAGACTGCTGCAGAGCTTTGAATCATGTCTGGTTTTACTCCCTGCTGACAAACTCTGCTCCTTCTCTGTGTAGCAGGAACAGGGGGAGGCAGCTGGTATCCCTGCCCAACCCTACTTTGAGGGATCAGGCAGTGCCAACACAAACAGGGCACTGATACCACACATAAAAGAAGACAGTAACTGTATTGCAGCCATTTTTAGGGCAATATCTGGAGCGTAACTAAACAAAACCCAGAGGTTTAATTTTGCAGAAGTTGATGACTGTTGATCACAAGCTGTATTTCTTGTCACTGGTGGATGCAAGGGGAGTCTTCTGCTTTCAAAACATACTGTTTGGGTACCCATTGCATGCATGACTTGCTCCTCTGAAATGAGCCTGTTTGTGTGAGAGCAGTATAAATCCAAAAGCCTCTTCTTAGTTTTAATCCTGATGAATTAATCAGCAGACAATATTCCAAGCAGTCCCTCCAGAATGAGTGATATTTACATAAGAAAGAGCAAGTACTTCTTCATTAGTTATACATGGGTTTCATATAATTGACGTTTCATTTTTTTGTAAGTTTTAGGTTAAAATATAAAGCCATTATTGGATGGTAGTACTAATTAGCAACACACACCTTTAATGGCCTGATCCTGGATACTCTGAGGCCCACAGGTAATGAGATTATAATGAGACTGTCCTCATAAATGAAATTATGAACGGGGGGTGGTTTTCCAGGATTGCATTTTAGAGAAGCTGAGAGCAACTTTTCATAAAGAAAAAGGGCCAGATTGTTTAACAGCAGCAGTTCCAAATTCAAAACCTTGGAGATACTCTGTTATTAAAAACAAACAAAGCTGAAAATCTTGTTATGAATCAATTATAAAGACATGTAGTCCAGTAAGTTTTACTTTGGAAAATGAGAAAGTTTACAAGAGAGCAATTCAGAGGCACATAACCTTAGTCTTGCCAATTACCACAATTTTATTTGCACTCTTACAGTCTTGTAGCCCAGTTGCAATTTGGGGGATTTATCCTGTCCTCAGCTGAACATGTCTCTCATAGAATTGTGGCTGCCCCAACCCTGGTAGTGTCCAAGGCCAGGCTGAATGGGGCTCAGAGCAAGCTGGTCTAGTGGAAGGTGTCCCTGCCCATGGCAGCGGGTTTGGACCTAGATGATCTTTAAGGTCCCTTCCAACCCAAACCTTTCTGTGGTTCCATGACTGTCTCACACCAGTGAGATGACTGCCTGCACTAAATGTCTATCTGTCCCACTGAATGCACTGACAGTCTTGAGAGACAGAACAATCCAGAATGCAACATGTCCTGTCTTATGACCAGTATATAGAATAGGGGGATGATAAATCACATTCTGGAGGAACCAGTAGTTTTACCCCAGTGAGGAAGAGAGTATAGGCAGCATGCTTAGAGTAGCTACTTCACTTCTAACCAACTGAACCTGGAGAGTAATCCCTCTGTAGCGTCTTGCACTGGTTTTGGCTGGGGTAGAGTTAAATTTCTTCATACGTGCTTGTATGGGGCTGTGTTTTGTATTTGTGCTGAAAACAGTGTTGACAACACAGGAAACTGTCAGTTATTGCTGAATAGTGCTTATGCAAATTTAAGGCTTTTGCTGTTTCTCATGCTGCACCACCAGAGTGAGTAGGCTGGAGGTGCTCAAGAAGTTGGGAGGGCACACAGCTGGGACCGATGACAAAAAGTATATTCCAAACCAAATCATATGCTCAGCAATAAAACTGCTAGCCAGGGCTGCCATTGCTGAGGGACTGGTGGGCATTGGTCAGTTGGTGGGGAAAAAATGAGGTTTCTGCATCACTGTTTTTCTTGTTTGTGGTGGGTTTTTCTCTTGCAGCTGCATGGCAAACAAAAGGGTGACCACCCAAATATCCAGGAGATTTAGAAGTGGCTTGAGGAGTTTCATCAAATGAGGAATCCTAAGTGCTTGGCAACATTGCAACATACTTTCATGTGCCTCTTGATTATTTCCTCCTCTTCATTATCCATAAGGGCATCTTGAAGCAATAGGGATCAAATTAATCCCTTCTGGCAATATGTTGCCTGATATAAATTTGACCTTATAGGTGCTGAGTTTTTACTCTTGCTAGAAGCAGCCCGTGCAGAATTCTTTTGCTATATTGAATAATACATACCATATGGAACACTTATAGAATCATAGAATACTTAGGGGTGGAAAGGACCTTAAGGTCATCTAGTTCCAGACCCCCTGCCATGGGGTGTGTTGACCTTGGCTGGACACCATGTGCCCATCAAACCACTCTATCAGTCCCCTCCTGAGAGAGATGGGGAGGGGGAGAAAATAAGATGGAAAAAAACCCTTGTGGGTAAAGATGAAGGCAGTTTAATAAAGCAAAAACCATACAAGGAAGCAAAGGAAAACAAAAGACTTATTCTCTACTTTCCATCAGCAGGGGAAGTCCAGCCACTTCTCAGGAAGTAGGGCTTCAGTACACGTAGCGGTTGCTCTGGAAAATAAACGATGGCTGTGTCAGGTTACAGAAGTGACAGCCTGAGTTGTGCTCCCCTTTTCCCAAAAGCTCCATCCAAAAACCCCTCTTGTTCAGTACTGTACCTCTGAAACAGGCCAGCCACAGCAGACTGAACAAAGAGGAGGCAGTGAGCAGGATACCAAGCCCCACTACCATATGATGTAAGCAAGCTGTGTCTAGGCAGACAAGCCAACAGTAGCTTCTGCTAATGCACAGTGCCAGCTGCCAGTCTTGTACCTAGCTGACATCTGAGATAAAACCTGGATTAGTCCTCACTGAGGACTGTGCTTCTACCATTCTTGGCCTCCTCAAGCACAGGATCTCCTTTGAATTTGCACTGAGATAATATGAATTGGAGACTACTGGAATCAGGTATCAACTGTCAGACTTACAGTGTGGTTTAAAACAGCAATTAGCAGAGCAGAATTACTTCAGCTGTCAGTCCAAGCACTCCCATAACCACCAGCCTTGGCCGGTGGCCTTCCAGATGGTTTTGCTGAGGAACGCACCAGAAGGAGTTGATGTTGGCACTGGTACAACATTCAGAGTTGGTGGGCGTCCCATCCTACCTTGGAAACTGACACACTAATTCAACAGGTTGCTGCTCCCTGCAGTGCTGGCAGGAAGGGCCAGACCACACTCCCTGTCCCAGGAAGCAGAGAGTGAGTGAGAGAACTGGGTTTCTGCCATCTCCTAACTAGCAGACTGTGCTTTCAAAAGTAGCAAAGCCAAAATCTGACTTAAACTTCAGTTTGGTTTTCCACTGTTTCTGTCTATTCATCTGTCTTTTCAGCCATCAGACTCTCAGTCCTTTTCACCCTTGACTTTTCATAATTGTCAGAGACTCAACAGTAACAAAGACTCTACAAGTGGTGTGAAAATCAGCAGCTGGATGACAGAGACAGGTTAAAATCAACTGAGGGAAAAGCAGACAGGATTCTACCTCTTCTCTGCTCAGAGAAGTAGCAGGTAGATAGGATGTTCAGCGGGTGGCTGCCAGTCAGTCTATCACTGCACACAGCTCCCTGCCATTCACACATTGTGGTGTTGATCCCCAGCCTGAAAAGTAGGGAATGCAATGCCATGTGAGAGGTGGGGGAGGTAAAGGAATGAACAACAGGGGAAGAGGCTGGACTGTCTGAGGAATCCAGGAGTCTCTGAGGAGAGGAAATTCAAATTGTATGTAAGGAGAAACTTTACACAGTGGAAGCAGTGCAGTCCTGGGTCAAGGACCCAGAGAAGTGGTAGTATCTCCACTGTTAGAGTTTTTCAACACTGGAAAGGACTCTAGTGATCTTTAAAGGTGGCTACAGAAATTGAGCAGAGGGCTTGGACTAGAAACCTCCAGAGGTCCCTTCCCACTTGTATTACTAAGAAATTTATAAGTACTGTGTGTGCTTCTTTTTTTCTCCTTACCCTCATTTCTGGAGCAGATTGTGTTGAAGCAGTCTGCTTGGCACTACAGCTTTCATGCCTACTTTTAAAGTAAATATACCAGAAGAGTTGAAGCTCAAGAAAATGGATCTCCTTTAAGATCATGTCAATAGACAGCTAAATAAAGAGAGAAAAAATTGAATGAGTGGTCAAACACTAAGGAAAGGCAGCCACAGGCATTCAGCATTAATATTAGACACAAAAGGAGGCACAGAAGAGGTTACAAATAGCCCAACATGAGGAAAAACCTTACCTAGAGCTTGCATCTCCTTAGACATGGACTAAGGGATTCAGCAGATATACAGATACGTGAGGTTATGTTCCATAAATTGCATTATACAGACTACCTTCAACTGAGTCAGCACAGCACCTGCAATTCAGTTCTGCATAGCACAGTCCTGAAGCTTAGATCCTTCCAGCTACCAAGTCAAGATACCATGGTGTGAGCTGCTTCATTGCTTTAGCAGAAGTACTAATTCTAGCTACCTTTATTTATGGGGCAGTATTAAGGGGAGGGCAGGGACAGGGGACATTACAGTGGAGGTCTGCGATAAGCCTCCCAACCATGAAGGCAGAGTGGATGAGGCCCTCTATAGAGAGCGATAGGTATGGCCTCACGTTCACAAGACTTAGTCCTCATGGGGACTTCAACCATGCTGATATCTGTTGGAGGTACACCACAGCAGGGCACAAGACATCGCGGAGTTTCCTGGAATGTATTGATAAAAACTTCCTTCTCCAGGTAAAACCAATGAGGAGAGGGGCTCTGCTGCACTTTGTTCACACAGGGAGGGGCTGGTGAGGAATGTGAAGCTGGAGGGCAGCCTTGGGTAAAAGCTTCCTGGGGAGCTATGGCTACTGGTGAATTAAAAGCACTGTATTTTAAATAATTATAACTCCACTTCCACATTGAACTTTGCAACAGGAATGGTCTCTGAATATCTCTGTTCTGCACATAACATGGTGGGATGTCCCTTGGGAACAGGCAGGCAGAGTAACAAAGTGCCTTGAGTGTCTCTGCCATCACCCTGTGGACTTAGGCAGATGATCCCTATTCAGCTTAGAGTAGCCACAATCTGAAATTCCCAAGAAGACTCTGGGATGTGTGTGGGTGCTCTGAGGACGTTACCACATTCATTTCAGAGAAGCCCTTTATTAAAGCCCTGAACACCTGACTGAACAATCTAGTGGCACAACCTTCTCAGCATCACAATATCCTAATTAACTATTAAGATCATTAAATTGGAAACTTTTCCCTAGATTGCCAATTTGGTTGTATCATAAAGCTTCCTGGGGAACTGCAGTTAGGTGAGAAAATGATAATGAAGCAAAGTGGTAGAATAAAACTCACTTTTTAAATAATTATAAGTTTACTAAATTACATTAACATTTTTCACTGAATATAAAATTAGCCAGAGTGTCAGGGGGAAATACCTACACAGCAAAATAAAAAACAAGGAGTGGATTGCAAGAGCATCACTTTCCTATTTCATTGAACAGCGTAATTAAATTTAGGATTGATTGATTGTCAGACATCTACAGGAGTAATTCCCTAGCTTCATTAAGGCTATGGTTCCTCCAGAAGCTTTGGCAGTAATTTCTCACAAAAGTGATCTAACTAGAGCCTGGTGATTGGGTAGTGACATGATATGAAAGTATTCCACAGGACAGTAGTTCCCCTAGCTGCTGTGCTCCTCATGCCTGTGGAATAGCTACAGTAGAGCCTGGCTGCTCTGGCAGCATGTGGAGCAAGGCTTAAACAGGGGTGATAGAAGGACCAAGGAACAGCAGTGGGTCAGTCACAATTGCTATCAACTAATGCAATACACCAGGCCCCTGAGGAGACCGTGTAACTCAGAAAGCAGAGAAATTTCTCAAGAAAGCAAGTGAGACAGATCTGCTGCAGATGTATGATTAAGTGAATGTGAAACTGATGTCTTTGGAATTCCACCAACAGGACACCCCATCTCCTCTTCCTGAGAATATCCCTGCACATGCATAGCTGGAATTGCTTTTTGCACCAACACTGCCTTCAACAACACTGAGTTGTATCTCTCATGTTCTCACCCATACTATTCTCCAACACCCATCTGCAGCTCCCTGCCATTACCTTTAATATTTATTACCTTAAACACCTTTTGTAATGGACAATGTCACTTCACTAAGTTGCTGTTCTGTGATGGAGTCTTCAGGGACCATGATAAGCCTGTTAAAGGCACCCTTAATCACAGCATATCTGTGCTGTGTAAAGATTTTGATTCGAATGCTTGATTCCAGTCCACCTCTCTAATGATAGTGCAGATGATGCTGGAACAGATAGGGACACAAAATCCTTTTTTCATCCAGTTCAGCCAGTATCAGAAATAACTTCCATCCTTTCTTGAGCAGGAAAACTTCTCATGCTTTCAGTGGTTTCTGACACAGATTAGCCATTCTTCAATTAAATCTGAGAGAATGAAGCAGGTTTTCTCTGGGTGGAGAGGTTCTTTCTTCTCTGGCAGTTTTCATATTTTCATAATCCAAGAGGTTCTGGATGTCTTTGATATTTCCTAACTCTATTTTAAGTGTGATAGTAGTTTACCTTTACCAAATTTATATTCTACCCATATTCAGCATCATTCTGTTATCCATTATTCTCCTTTTATTTCAAAAGGGCAAAACTTTGACTATTGGTATCAATCTTTCTTCAAGTTCTAACCCAGCATGACCCTTGGCAACCTTCATTTTAACCCTGTACTTTCTGACATTTCAGCTGTGAGCTCACCAATCAGTTTTCTGTTCCTTGTAGTCTCTGTGCTTATTCCTAGTATCTGTCTCAAGACAGTTGATGATGTTCATCCCTAGACCATTTTCCCTTTGCCTGGGATTTGAATTCCTGTTTCCTAAACCTTGGCCTCCTTGTGCTGGTTCTTCTTCTTGAATTAAACAGATCAGCTCATGCTTATACGTTTCAGGGTTATTGTTTCTCTTCTCATCAGTATCTCTTAAAATGGTTCCACTTATTCTTTTGCTCTGGACTTTACAAAGGAATTGGTGAGCTGTTGTATCCAGGATTATTTGTGTCCTTCCACTGTTGACAGCAATTGTTCTCCAGACTATTGCCAACCACTTAAAATCTGTTCTTCTGACAAGATTCCTCAAGAGAGTTTGTGTAATTTTTTGTGTAACACTATTAAGTTCAAATCCAGTAATACTAGTAAGTTCAAATCCAAACCTGAATCAGGGGGTCTACAGCAGAACTTTTATGTCATCCCATTCTCGTTTCTCTTTTTTATCCGGGCTGTGCCTTGTCAGTGCTAACAGAAGGTCTGCTGCTAATGTAAAGCCTTACCCCACTGCCTTTCACAGACAGTGCATTTGCTCCTTGGCTGTCCCAATGGGCTTTGGGTTTGCATCTAGCATCAGTTACTCTAGCTCCTCTTTTTAGCTGCCTGTATCTGGTTGACCAAGAAAAAGCAGGTCTGTGCAAGGATGGCCATGTTGAAAATGGGCACTTGGTAGTAATTAAGTTCCTATTCAGGACCAAGAAGATCCAGAAGAAATAGTGTGATATCTAGGTCACTTGCAACCCCACAGTGGTTAATCTCACCATGACACTAGTTGCCCCAGTGCCCTGCCAGCTTATGATAGAGTGATTTTACAGCCTTAGTTCAACTCTCAGCACTCTCAGGCACTGTAGTAATACTGCAGGTGGGCAGGGTTCATATTGTCCCTCTATTACAGGGCTAGGATTAGGGCAGAGACAGGTAGATATTATCCTGATTTTCCGTGCGGCCCTGATAGCACATCTGACTCGTGTGTCGCAGAACTGCCTCTGAGGGGTCAGTCCAAATCCCTCAGCACTGTACTGAAATGCAGGGGCACATGTCTCACTTTAATTCTAAAGGTTACGACATAGTGCTTATTTACAGACTCCTGATTACATCTTGGTTTGAAAAGCAATAATTAATTAATCAATAAAGACTGGTGAAAGGACACATTAATAGTTTTCCACTCAGTTCTATCCCACTAATTAAAGATTTTTCACTATTAAGCTCTGTCCCTTAATTTCCAATATGAAGTAATATTTGCCCTGTGATTTTTACATTCACTTAAATATCAATTTTAATTTCTTTTGAATTGAAAATTAATTTGGTTTTTAGTTTTCCATTTAAATTAGGAACACCTTAAGGGCACTTGTTTATTTTCTTTCTTGAAATGTCACTCATGTTAATTTAATAAATGTTTTTAGATGTCTTGAGCTGCAAAATGGTTACAAGAATGGCAAGTTATTTACTTCAAAAGGAACATTTGTTATAAAATTCCTCATTGAATACACTGGCCAGAACAGCAGATATATTTATTTTTAGCACAAGAATGATTTTCTTTTAATTGCTCAGATCATATACATAATAGTTTGCAGCTGCCAAAGAAGTAGTGTTTCAACATGAGTATTCTTGTACCATTGGAAACAATGGCAGTATATCTAATAAATCATAATGCCAGTGTGACATCTTTGCACCTCTTAGTGATGTGCTTCAGTGAAGTGATTTTAGGCAAAAGGAAGTTGATGGTGGAACAGGAATTCAAACATGCTTTTCCGGCAGCTGCCTTACAACCTAGAAGCTCTCCCTTCTCCTAACAGGTCTGAACCAGAGAGATGAATGTTCCCAGGAGAGGGACTTCACCTCCACATCTTTCATCTTGAGCTGTTCACAGCTAAGGTAGATGCATCTTCCTGGAAGTGCCTGCTAATTTCAGCCCAATATAATATCTCCATCACAAAGAAACTTTTTTTTTCTGCCCTTTTTTCTGGTTTTGCTCCTGAAACAAAAAAAATTAAAATCTCCAACATTAAAGCCATTAACATGTAAAAGATCAGAGCTCTGTTAATAAGATAAGCACATTTTGGCTGCTGTGTTAGACACATGCTATCATAACCTAATTAAAGCTGTCTTCATAATCTTATGTTACCAGCATAGCCTTGCAATGTAACTGAAATTGCAATAACCCCACTAATACTGAAAGTTTTTCTTGCCACACAGTTTTTTATGAAGCTGATGTTCCTTTTCATTATTACAAAAATAAACAGCAGATTCAATGTAAGAAAAGTCTTAACCAAGAGGCTCACTGGTGGATGGAGCTTCAGAATGTAAAGAAACCCAACAGATTTTTTTTCCATACGATGGGTTTGCCCAGGAACAGGGCTAAGCTAGGTAATCCTTTTAGCATAGCAGTATGGATCCTGCATCATGCAAGTCAATGTCATATAATTTATTTTGCCAAAAGCCAAAAACAACTTAGGGTTACAATTTGCAAAGCACCTACACGTTTATGTTTAGACACATGGACAAAGGCAACAGTATTAGCAGTAGTATATTTTCCATGCACAACCATAGTCTCATTTATGTCAAACACATCACAACCAGGGAATAGGAAACAGTGCATGACTCTCTTACACTCAATAATTGACCTAATAACTCAAACTAAAGCACAGGTTGGAATGAGAAAGTGCTCTTCTCGACTGAAATGTTGAGTGAAGAAAAATAGACTGACAGTACCATTGTTGGGGTTGATTTTTTTTCTTAAATGAATTACCATACAGGAGGTGGTATTAAATGTTCATGACAGGGACTTGCATCCTGTGCCAATCCTTCCTAATGTGAGTGCAGGAAAATGGAGTCCATGTTGAGTTTGCACCTTCCCAGAGCATCAAGTACTAAACCCCCAGACTACCTTCATCCCTATCCAAACTAACTTTGTGTTCAACTGTCCTTCAGCCTGACATGAGAAAGAAGCTGCACTCAGACTGAGCAAGTCAGAGAGGCCTTAAGAACAGGAGAAAGTTCTTGGCATGCAGGCACCTGCATTTAAAGCTCAGCTTCAACTTTTGACTAAACCTGCACAAAACGCTTACAGAAACTTACAGGGGCACTGCAGAAAAGAATGAGGAAGGTTCAGTACTCTTGTGTGGTGTAAAGAAGCTCTGAATCCTTATAGAAACAGTTAAAACTCCTTGGTGTCTGAAATTACCCTTTGGGTTCCTCCTGGAACATTTGAAATTTTGCTTAACAGACCCTTTATGGTTTCAGTGTGATAAAGTCAAGTAATGAGGCATCTCCGCTCCATTCTTTTTTTTTTTTGTTAATACTTCCAGTGATTTACAGCATCAATGTAGAAATCACTGTAGACCACTGTTTGGGCTAAAAATTTGGGAAAGCTAAAAGGAAAGATTTATGCTTCCTTCTCACAGAAGTTTAAAACTAATTTTAAAACTTATGATGATACATATTTCCCCAGATAAATGGAGAAGTACCATAAAACATTTTTTTTGCCACTTAAAACAGATTTCCAGTGTGTAAAGAATATGTTTTCTCGTTAGGTTTCAATTTAATTCTATCGTGCTGCAGAGCTCCAATGCACAGTGTATGGCAGTTCTCCTTGCTTAGGACAGCCTAATTAAAAGTGTAATAAATTGAAGATTACCTGATTTCAAGCCAGTTATGTTCTCCAGAAATTCTGTAGTACCATCAATGTTAATGTTGCTATCATTATTTTCTCCAACATTCTCTTTCCTAAGGGCAAAGCAGTAACCTTGCCCAAAGGGTTAAGTATCTTGGGGGGTAAGGGGAGGGGGGACCTGACAGGATGAGACAAGGGGACAAGCCACAAACACACACACCACTCATGGTTCCAGATGCATATCTAGCAAGAGACCAAGCAAGGCATGAAGGTGTCCGAGACAATGCTACAGCAGGGTTCCTAGAGGTTCCCAGCTGCGCCATGGGGCTTGCATGATTTTTCTTGCTCACCAGTGCTCTGCTGACTGGTGGTGCTCTAGATGCAAGTCATCTTCAAACATTAGTCCTGCCCCAAGATGTTATACATGCCTTTTTGCAACACAAGGATGGGCAATGAAAGCTAAAAGCAGATGCCAAGTTTTGGAGTGTCCTGAAATAAGGGGACAGGGCCAGTAGCTCAAGAGTAATCACAGTGTTTGTCCCAAATAGCAACCATTTAGCCACAAACAATCATGGACCTTTGGCTGTATTTTTAGTACATTTCTTCACCTTGAAAACAGGGAAGACCGAAGCCCAAATAACTTCTGAAAACTGTTTCCTGCTTCAGCCTTTACAGAAACTGAAGAGTACATTTTTGGGTATTTCTAAGATTTTTAGGTCAGAGGGTTATTACAAGCAAATAACCTGAAGCTGTGGGCCAGGCAGCTTTGCCCTGCAATTAGTTCCTGCCACAAATCTTTAGTGTCTGTCTGTCTTTGCAATAATGTGCCTGCAAGGTCATCAGACACTTGAAACTGGGGAAGGAATACTCTCAGTAGAAGCATAAGCAACTTCTACCAAATTTGCCCATTTAGAATTACAGCTCCTATTTATCACTAGATGTTCTTTTCATTAGTATTTTCTCAGTGCATCACCTCTCTTTTCCATTCAGTTTTTCCCACATTCCATTCTATTTGGGGGTTTCCACAGAAGCAAGACAGGCTTTCTTCACAAATTCC
The DNA here is from genome assembly GCF_028554395.1 of Pezoporus wallicus. NCBI lineage: Eukaryota > Metazoa > Chordata > Aves > Psittaciformes > Psittacidae > Pezoporus > Pezoporus wallicus. The sequence continues at coordinate 3,648,228 of NW_026638501.1, forward strand.
CAATATGGAAAATTTTCTGTATGCATTAAGTTTATTAAAATGCCATAAAGAATAGGATCTCCAAGATATTAATAGATACAGAGGAGTGCTTTTGCATTTAACTTGAATGCAGATCAAAAGCATTTTTTTAATCCTAGTCTCTCTCAGTGATAAACCAGATTTGCAAACCTCCTTCATTCTCTCCAACAGGTAATCTGGGACAAAGACTTCCCTTTATTTTACTTTGGGCCATTGTAACACAAGATGTCATTTCACTTTGGCTCTACAGTCCCCTTAAAAAGAAAACAAAGTGACAAAACCCCACGTACTTGAAGTCAAAAGGAAACTTGTCATTTCTTCTGGAAAGCTGATAAAATGACATTTTATCTCAGCTTTTGAAATCTAAAAATATGAAGTGAAATGGTACTTAAAATTGACTTACAGCAGAGTGAAAGCACTCATGAAAAAACACTCTATTGCGGGGGGGGGGGGGGGGGAGGAGCGTTCAGGAAGGTGAGTAAAATTGGTGCATTCCTGTGAGACAGCAGAAGAAGAGAATTTTGGTGAAATCCTCATTCCAGTTCAGTACAGCCTCCCCTGAGAAGTTTATGGTGCTGGGCTTGTATCAGCTATAGCAGTGCTCAACAAAGAACTCTCAACACGGAAGCATTGTTGTGTAATAGTGCTCAGGGTGTTTTTCAGAGAGATTTCTTGGCTTTTAAGTTTGAAAAAAGCTTAGAAATGCTGTCCTAAATAATTCATATTTGTAGTGCAATGCCAGGGTAAAGGAAGAGCAAAGAATGTATGCAATATGCTCTTCCTGAATCATGTCTTAGACTGAGCTCCTGCAATGCAAATCTCAAATGATGGTCCCATGTGCAGTGTCCCATTCTGATCCAGAAGTGCAGGTAAAAAAACTCTCAGCCCAGCTGGATGAGCAGGGGTTTGGAAAACAACCTCTCAAGTACCTGCTGAAGATAGGGTGAGTTTTGTCTAATAAGAACAACAAATTTTTAAGTTTTCTATTCTCTAACCTAATTTGTGAGTACCTTGTTTTACCTTGCCTGCTTTTCATTCTCTCTCACAAAGACACCAAAATTCACTGGTAGTATTTTCTCACTTAAAACATTGTTCCTCTCTTGCCCGATGCTGCAGAAGTTTGATACACTAAGGAGATGAAATGCAGTGAGTACATGAGAGAAACAGTAATATTAGCAACATGCAAGCAAACACCTTTATCCAGGAATTCCTATATGACTACTCATAAGCTGTCTTCCAGTGGGTTTTCAACAATTTTTCAAACTTTCACAGATGCCTGCTTATGTATTTAAGCATCTAAAAACCTTTGGAAATTCAGGCTGTTTCCTTTAGTGTCAGTGACTACAAAGGTGAACTAATAGAGCAGTTTTAAATCTGATTTCCCCTATATGTGGAAAAGGTAGTTGGAGGATTTTCATTCAAAGTCAGCCATGGACAAGCAAAATGCTTGCTTTGTTGTTTCGAGAAAGCCAGTGCATTTCCTATTACCACTCTCTCTCCAGTGGTTAATGCCTTTTCTGCATAATCCTTCAAACCAATAGCACATTAATAGCACACTGTCTGATTCACATGGTGGGTTTCAGGTCTGTTACACTGCTTCTCTGTATTAGAGTTTAGTGACCTATTTCCATGTGAATCAGACATACATGTAGAGACAGTCCTTTCCTAAAAACGTCATATTACTTGAATGAGAAAGAAAGAAACAGCCCTGTTAATTTTTCTAATGGGAAAAATACAAGATTAATCTATGATTAGTCAACACTAGGATTGCTATAGAGATCAAAAAGGTAAAGACTTGATCTTTATTTAAGATACCTTCTCTATGTGTCTCTGTCATATTTGCTCAGTATTTATTAGATATAAGGCTCACATAAGGCTCATTGACATTTTATGTCTGCAGTTTACCCATGGGTTACTGAATCACAGGGGAATTCCACACTCATCCAGAAAGATTTTTAAACTCCCTTTCTCTATTAAAGTGAAAAACAACATAGTGTCCACCATGGCAGATCTAAATGAGCTTATTTAGTTATGAGGTGTAACACAGCTTATGCCCCACTTCTCAATCACATAATTTAAATAATTTAAGACTGAGGCCTGGAAGAATGCCCTGCCAACATATCTACTAAACTTATAAAAGGACAAGGAGTACCTCTAGACCTACAGTCCTTATCTTGTGTCCTAGGACGTCCTTACTCTCCAGTTTTACTGTCCTGCGTGTACTGATGTATAAGAGGAGGGGTGTAGACTGTTGCCACTGGGGTCTTTCATGCAGTATGTAAAATTTTCCCGTTCAGCAACAGCTGAACAGGGCTGTTGAGCATCTATTACCCCAGGAGATGGTAATGCAAGAAGTGCTCAGCACCACAGAGAATTTAGCCTGAACCTCTCAGATGTTTCCCGCTTTAGATTTCGTAATGTAAGTCTGAGATTCATTTTCAGCTCTTCACCTTTTCCTTGACATAACTGGGATTGGAAGTTTCACACTGCAGTTTTCATGCCCATCAGGCCAATCCATCTCAACAGTAATGACATTGCTAGAAATGGAAATGTATCGCCTAGGTGTCTTACATGCTGATCATACCCAAGTCACTGCAGTGAGAGAAAGTACAACATACTGAGATCACCTCAGCGAAGAGGGCGCAGTGTGAAAAGCACAGCCTTAGCCAACTCTCTTGCAGCTAAGCGCAGGGATGAAGGATGGATTTGGAGAAATGCCAGAGGAAGCAGAGAGGAGACAATCAATGCTGACATCTAGTAATACCTCGAGTCCCAGGGAGAATATAGCTTGCATACAAAAAGTACCCACTATAAAGAATAGGCAATAATGTTGCCACAGAGATTTTAAGTTCTTCTTCTCTTAAGAAGCTCTTGTCATTTGTTAACAATTACAAGAACAATGTCTGTTTTTAACCACTCCACGAACAAAGGTAAAAAGATCCAAGGTTCATGTCCTCTGGCTGATTACAATGCTGTTGAAGATGAGTAATAATTTATTCCATATTAAACCAGTTCATTATGTGATAAAATGCATATTTAAAATAAAATTCCATCAGAGTGAAGTGTTCCCTTTGCTCATTCTTATGGAGATAATTAACTTGGTAAATGCCATCCATTGCCCAAAAGGGACATAAGGATCCTGAGGTTTCGTGGCCTGCTTTAAAATAAGTCAGGCTGCAAACTTATAGCAACGGTTGTTGTAATTAATTCAAACATTAGGAGCATGCTCCTTGAGAGACCTGATACAAGCATAGACAGGGATGCCGCACAATAAAGATGTGCATAAAAATCCTGTTAACCCATTCCCTTTCATTAAGGTCTGTCCAGGGGAAATGCCGTAAACAAAGAAAACAGATCTGTGGCTTGATACATCTCGAAGTGTGCTCTTTGGTAGCACAACTGCAGCAGGCATTTTGTATGCAAATGATAGAGGAAAAAATAGTTTCAGAAGAGAAAGCCAAGCAGCTGTGAACTTATACAAATGTGCTGCTGCATAGCTTGGTAATGTGTTTCTATACCCATGAGATAAAAGGCTATAGGTTTATAGATCAAAGTCCTGAGGCATATTTTAGTGTAAAGTCAATGCCAAAGAGAAAAGCTTATCTGACTGCATGAAGATTTTAGAAGCTTAACAAAATTCCATCCTAAAAAAAATTCTTCCAAGTTCCTATGCCCAGTGAAAAAGACTTAAGTGCAAAAGACATACCAAAAGTGTTTCCTCAGCCAGAAATCACCAACTAATCCAATGCACATCCAGATCTACAGGAAAGTTCCTAATGAACCAGTGCATTCTGCATTCAATCCAAGGAAAGGCAAATAGAAGCAGAATCCCCCTGTGGTAGAGCTCTTGGCCTTTGTCTTCCTTGAGCATATGAAGTGAAAAGGACCCTTAAGCATGTCAGTGAGCAATCCTCAGGGCTGAGACGTCAGTAGCCAAGCTTAACGTAGCAAACAGGAGGAGGAAGAAGGAGGCAGTAACCCCTCGAATGTCTGCTTTACCACAAACTCTTACAAGGCAGAGTTCACCAAGTCACTTAAGGACCACATTGCTCAAGGTTCACAGCAGATATGTGTAAAAGACATATAAGAAAGGTTTCCTAAATGCATGGAGAGGCAAGTGATAAGACAGTTCTACTTAACTGTGTGATGCACAAGGAAGACTTCACTGGCCAAAACTGAGTAAGGGAGCCTCTTCCATTTTAGCACTGCCTGCAAAGAGAGGAAGAAAGACAAGTGATTCACCTGTAAGAGAGTTCCTGAAATGTGACTTTAGGGGCAGGCTGTTAGGAAACAGTGTGAAAAGCATTTGTGGAGATGGGTATGCCCATTTAGGTGTTTGCAATGGGCAACATTTGTTGATAGTGCTTGCCCCCACTTGGCTTCACGATGGGTAGTTCAACTTTACACTGTGAAATCAATCCATTTTCTTGCCATCATAAAGTAAAATAACTGACAGAGGACCCACACTGTCATCTCAGTGCTTCTCAGCTGCATATCGAGGTATGAAGACAACCCATATTTGGATGAAACATGAAATAAAAAATAACTGAACACAGTGAGAGAAATACAGTTTAATGCTTATGGCAACAGGTAGAAACTCAGGCTACCTGCTTTCTGATTACCATCACAAAACTCATTTGAACATCAGGTGGGTCATCTTATTCCCTTGTCCAACCTGCAATCTCTTTGGCTCCAAGTTACAATGTTGTATCAAATGTCTCTCACCAGAAATGTGGCTCACAGTGTTCCAAATCAGTATCTGGAGTGGCCACACTTTTCTGTTGTAAGTGAAAGACAGAAAGGACACAGCACCAAATAAGTGAAGGCAGGGAGCCACACACAAACCCTCAGAATAAATGTAATGGACAGGAGGAAGAGCAATAAAGATGCTCTGAGGTACATCTATGGTCAGGATGCCAAAGATTTGAGAGGCTCCATCTTCCCTCCATGCTCTGTTTCTTGCCAGTGTCACTCCAATTCTGGCCAGCTCCAGGCTCTTTGAACTCTGAAATTTCCTCTCCTTGCTCCAAACAGCCCTGCATCATGTTTTACTCAACCAGACACTTGTAAAGGCTGGCAAATGCTATTATAAGAAGTGAACAGAGGCAGTCATAAAAAAAACGTAGGTCAACACACGTAAATAAATCCTACACCATGTAAAATAGTAATTCTAGCTTGACATTTTCTTCAAAGCTCCTGCTGAGCCAAAGACAAACTTCTGAGCTCTGAAGAAGTGCAGATTATATTTATTTGTTGCCTTAATTATTTTCACACTCCTCTGCCCTTGCTGGTGTTATCAGTGAATGGCAATGGAAGAACACTGCTGAAGAAAACCCACATGGAAGTCTGTTCATGCCATATGTCCAGCTACTGCAAAACAAGACATGCTGGAAATCGCTCAAGAAAAACCTGATGCTGTGATATTCCAGTTCAGATTCTAGAACAGAAGCTCAAATTTCTTCTGCTTCAATATCTATGGGAGGTCAGTGCGTAAAAACGCAGCTTCAGTTTTCTCTCACAGGAGAAACAGCACAGGGGTTGAGGGCACAGGCATGGTCGGAACAGTAACAAGATCCAACATCATGGTATGAAGCAAAGCTTCACTGAAGCAGTAGGAAGATAAGCCCTTATTATGACTCATCCAGTCACCAGTAGAAAACATCTCTTCAGTGGACTGCCAGGGACATTTGGTGTTCAGGTAATCTAGGAGCAACAGTCATTCATGCAAAGCCTTTTGAATGTAGGTAAAAGTTGTGCCACCCCTTGTCTCCTCCAAGGCTAGTGTGACATGAGAGAATCATACCTTACATGAACAACATGGGCAGTATCCCGCCTACACTGCTGTACTGAGTATACATGTCAAGGTTTTGGCAGTAGGGAGGTTCAGTGGTGGGTTCTGTGAGAAGATGACAGGAGCTACAATCACATCCAACAGAGCCAGTTCCATTTGGCTCCAGACAGATTTGCTGCTGGCCAAGGCTGACCCAATCAGAGATGGTAGCCCTGCTGTGATAACATATTTAAGAAGGGGTTAAGAACTGCAGCAAACAGGAGCTGAGAGGTTCTATGTTGGAGCAGTCTGTGAACTGCTACAGCCTATGGGAAGGACACCCATTGGAGAGGTCTGTGAGGAAGTTTCAAGTCAGAAGGACCCCATGCTTCAAAAGTGCAAGAGAGTGAGGAGGAAGGAGCAGCATGATGAGCTGACCACGGTGCCTCTTCCCCATCCCCTTGGGCCATTCAGGGGGAGCACATAGAGAAATTGGGGGTGAGGTTGAGCCTGGAAGAAGGCAGAGGGGAATGTGTGTTTAAGATTTGTTCTCATTTTTCATTGTCCTGCTCCGATTTAGGTTGGTACCAAATTAATTGCCCCAAGTGAAGTCTGGTTTGACTGTGTCAATAGTTGCTGAGTGATCTTCCTGTCCTTATCTTGACCCACAAGCTTTTCATGGTGTTTTTCTCCCCCTCTCCAATTGAACACGGGAAGTGATAGAGCAGCTTAGTGGGCTCCTGGCGAACAAATACGTTCAACCCAGCACAACTGCCCACGTTATACAGGGAGGCAGGGTGTCAGCAGTCTGTCCATGGAGCAAATATTTGTCTAGGGGCAACATATTACCATGAGGCAGCCTGAAGGAGATTACAACCTTTCTCAAGAGCATTGTCTGTTGTACTAGTCAATTCAACCTTTGCATGCTAGGAAAAACATTTCATTGCTCCACAATGTTACTTCTGTACTTCATTAAAACCTGCAATCCACTGAGAAAGTTTTGGCTAAGTGCAGGGATATATTTATTGAGGGTTAGAAATATGTGAAGGTTGTGTGTGGAAAACTTTATATTGCTTCCTGTTTATGACTTCTCCTCAGCCCACATCCTCTCTCCCACTTTTAAGGTTATGATCACTCTGCTCATAAAGTAAAAAGTTTCTCATTATCAGTTTTAATGGGAGCAGCATTTCACAGAGGTAACAATTATATTACCTTAACTCCTGTAGGACTGATTTCAAAGGTTTTCATCATCTAGTTTGGGTGGACGAATTAGAAGAGGGAGTGAAATGCATCTGCATCTATCCAAGAGGCAGTCAGAACAAGAGCTGTCTCTAATCCTTTCTTCATTTGCAGGTAACAGTTGGTCTGTTAATGTCAGCTGAAACTGGAGACACTAACAGATATTAATGGTCTTCGTTAGCATCACCTATGCCTACAGTCACACCCTGCCCATGGACCCAGGGGCCTCATTAAATGAGCTTCATTGTCTTGGCTTTTTAGCTCCTGCTTGAGCTGTATTGTAGGTGTATCTGGCTCTAGTTTGGCCATAGTTATGCCTGTCCTTGGATAAAGAACTGATCTTGATTCTGATCCACAGGCTTAAAACTTACCCCTAAAAACTTATCTGTGCTCTTCTGTCCTTTTTATCTTCTTGCCACATGACGTTAGACAGGTGTCTCTGAAGTCAGACAAGTACGTCTGCTTTTGACCTTCAAGACAGACAACTATTCAAAACACTATGTGACTAGAATGATTCTGAGACAACTGGCATCCCAGCCTACTGCATCCCTATGGGCATAATAATGTTACCGTATGCATGTTGAACTTCTACGTGGCTCTACCTTGACCACAAAAGCAGCAGAAGAGTCTCAGAGATTTTGTTGTGTGGTTTGCAACTTGGAGCTCATGAGAAAACTCTGCTCACTTCCATCTGTGACTAAAGGTTTCTGTATGAATCAAATTCCTAGCAAATGCAGTCTGCTGAGCAGTGCAAAGAGCTGGAGGGAAGCTAGCACTTCTCCACGTACTCAGATCAAACTCTGTTGATGAAAACAAGTTAAAGGAAAGGACAACTTGACCAACTGGTGGGGGGGGTGGAATGTATCGAAACTGTCAGAGACCATGGGAAGGAGGAACTACAGCAGGCAATTAAGAGTGACCCGTCCCTGACTGGTACTTGGAAGATGTTGGAACTGGCAAGGAGCAAGGACGTCGGAACTGGAAAGAGGATGTCGATAAGAAAATCAGATAGACCTTTCACCTGATGTAACCACAAGGCAAACACAGATGTGCTTGGCTAATTGCTTGGAAGCATATAAATATCGTGTAATCTTTGCAACAAATGATCCAGCTTGCACTCTATCTCTGGGTCCATGCCCCTATCCTCAAAAACTGGGATAATTTTTATTCTATTTTTTTAACAGAAACTCTTCAAATGGAACAAAATCACAAGGAAAATTTCCCATCTTCTCTGGAAAAATAGCCCTCGCACCTATGCAATACTTCACACATGGATGTATCAGTCAGACATTGCTTTTTTACTAGTTTGCCCCCTTCTCTTTCTCTCTTCCTCTTTTAAATATAGTTTGAAGCATGTTTGCAGTAACTAATAAGCATCAGAGATCACCTGGCAGTGTGCAAAGAAAGCAGTGGGAAAATAAATCATCTCTGTGCCCTTAGGTGGTGCAGTATAGTACTTAATATTGTAATTTTATCAGATATTATAAAAAACTATCCCCACAAAGACCTAATAAAGTCTAACTCTACTCCCACTGCCTTCTATTCTGCACAATGATAAAAATGTGTGTTCCCTCATTTGGCAGTTAAGTCATGCACAGGTTTTGCTGGCCTCTTTCCTGTTGATCAGATGATTTCTGTTCAGGCCTCTGCAGTGGTAGGAGAAGGGAAATATATAAGAGGTGTCTGAGGCAGTGAAGTAATTCCCAGCTTGTTCAGGGAAGGCAAACAGACAAATCTTGACTGTGTTTGGAATACTGGTCCAAATTCACACTGTAAAATTTCCAGTGTCAAAAAGTGCTTGTTATAGGTAACTCAGTGAAATTTAGTATATTGTGGTGGCTGCAATGTTATTAAGAGTCTACAAAAATATTCTAGTAGAGATAGACTTTATAAGGTGATAATTACCTCTCTTGTGATTTTTACACAGTTTAGTACCTCAGAAAATACGATCCCCCTAACCCATTTACCCAAACGAATTAGGAGAATGGAGCAAACAGATGTGGATACTGCACTGATTTCTAAAATTGTGTGCTTTGGACTAGTGAAGAAACACCTGGGGTGACTGATTCTGAAAAAGATAGATTTATGTTCTTTGTGTTTCCCTAGCTCATAATAACGGCTGCTTACAGGAGAACGGGAGTTCATTACCTCAGCTTTCCAGCCTGAATGAAGAAGCAGGTGAGAATGATCTTTGGTGGAGATGCTGAACTCACTGTATATACATACTTCTCTACATACCTCTACGTACAAAACTCCTTATTCTGTCTATCTTTTTTTTCCTGAGCCCTTGCATGTGTGTATTTCTGGGAGGCTGTCTCAGGAAAACATGGAGTTTAGGGGTTTGCTTTATATTCAGTGTTTTCCTCTTCATTTTACCAGGTGAGATGACCTTGTCTACATTACACTATACCAAAAGAGCTCTGAGCTTCAATTTTTCATGTTTGAACAGAACAAAAATCATCCTAATATATACCCACTTTGATCAGGACACAGCCTGGTAGATACATTAGTCAGCTATTTGGAAAGTCTTATCCAGAGAGATGGAGTGAAACAGAACAGCAATTTGAGCCCTTGCTGCTGCTTTTACTTCATTTCAAGTACCTACTTAACAACAATACGCAAATTGCAACTGTCCTTCAAAATAGAGAAACAGCCTGAATAGCAACAGAGGAATTTCAGGCAACGAAAAAGGTGGTTTCTAGGGGAATTTATGGAGCTGATCTCCCTCTTCATGTCTGGGAAAAAAAAAATAGAAGTCAGCCAAGAGCAGCCTTCAACTCAGCCAACTGCAGCTGTTTAGAGATTAAGCATCTAATTTAAGCCAGAGGAGCATCCTAAAAGAAGCATTGTACAATAGCTAGCTTTGACCAATGACCCTAAAAGGCCCTGAATCTGCAAATTTTCTATAGTCCTGTGCTTTTAACATTCAGACTAAAGCCATCTTCCTCTCAATAAACCTCAGTCCTGGATAGAGCCATAGAATACCTTGAATTGGAAGGGACTCATAAGACCACCAAGTCCAACTCCCTGTCCCTTGCAGGACTACATAACACTAAATCATATCACTAAGAGCCTTGTCCAGACCCTCCTTGAACTCCTGACAGGGCTGGTGCCATGGCCATCTCCCTAGGGAGCCTTTTCCAGTGACAGACCATTCTCTCTGTGAAGAACCTTTTCCCGATGTTCAACCTGCACTTCCGCGGAAACAGCCTCATTCCATTTCTACATCCACAGCAGAGATCAACACCTTCCTCCCTGCTGCCCCCACCTTGAGGAGGTTTTACACCGCAATGAGGTCACCCCTCAGCCTTCTCTTCTCCACACTGAAAATATCAAATTACCTCAACTGCTCCTCATAAGTCTTGCCTTTGAGACCTTACATCTTGATCATCCTTCTCTGGACATGGCCTTTTTTGCAGCCAGGCCACACTGTTGACCCATGTTCAACTTGTCATCAACCCAAACTTGAGCTCTCTTTCTGTGAAGCTGGTTTCTAGCCTCTCATCCACCAATCTGTACGTATAACCAGGATTAACCCAGCCCAGGCACATAATCCAGCACTTGCTGTGGTCAAATGGTTGGTGACTGCCCAGCAATCTAGTCTACTCAGATCTTTCTATAAGGCCTCTCTACCTTCAAGGCAGTCCACAGCTCCTCCTATTTTAGTATTATAGGCAAAAATGCTTAATGTATATTCTATTCTTGTATCCACATCATTTATAAAAATGCTACAAATTATAAGAACATTATCTAGTTTGCTGGTGACTATTTTGTCATCAGGAAACAAAGCATTATATACCTGTAGCACAAGCTGAGATACATACAATTTTTGGTGTCAATAACAAATACATGATTACTGTATGTGCACATGAGGAATTTTTCACCATCTAGTATCCAAGTGGGGCTCTACAATGTCAGGTACCAGGAATTAGCTTTGGGTAATAAAGAGCCACCACAACTCCTGGTTTGTTGCTGAAACCTGCCATCTCCACCACTCCACTCCACCCCTCTCCGCTTTCTATAGCATAACTCCAAACCATATTACTTCATTAGACCATGAATTACAAATGCCACAATGTAAATAGTTCAAAGACTGAGTTAAAAGAACATCTGTTCTCCAGCATGCAACTACAGCTCCTGGAGCTGCAGTCTGGAGGCATCTTTAATTGCAGAGGGCTTTTTAATCTGAACACTGCCCAACATGGAGCATTCAAGCATAAATTAGTGCTGACAGCAAACAACATTTGCGAAACCATGCCTACATGAGTATTTTGCATTCCTCTGGGGCTGATACCTCAAACATTTTGCAGCAGGACTGCCCAAGAGAGCTGGTTACTGTTTGATTTAGGTAAAAAGTGCTGTTGACTCATTCACCAACAGCTTTTGAGTTTGCCACAATTACTGACAGCATAGAAGGGACCTGCTAGCTGGACCCAAATTCACACCCCAAATGTCAGGAACAAAGGATGGCAAGTTTGGAGTTGAAAACCATACATTTTCCAGATGTTGCCCCAGCTCTGTGCTTCTGCACTTGGAGCTTTCATTCTGTTAGGCTTACAAACAACATTGGGATATCCAGCAATCAGGGAAATACAACTCATCTGTCAGTAGACAACTTCTTGAATCACTCCTGCTGCTACAGGACATGTGCCACAGAGGTTACAGAGGCTGATATCTTTCTCTTGTTCTCTGCAGCAACTAAGCAATAAAAGCATGACATCAGTAAAGTAACCTGGCTGGCTTTTGACACTGACCCTTTGTGCCAACACTTACAATCCATTGGGACTGAAGATGTCAGTGCAAGGAATATCCTCTGCCCTGCCAAAGTTTTTCTCTTTGCTTTGTTAACACCCACTGCAGCAGTTTTACAAGGCCCTTTGCCAGTGGCTCTTGATCAGATGATCAGACATGAGATAGGAGATGCTCCCCTGAACCTTTTCGGGATCCTTGTTCTGAAAGTAGAGGTGAAATTACCAGGTGCAGTGTCTGAATTAAGCCCATAGGAGCATGTCCTGGTTTTGGCTGGGTTAAAGTTAATTTTCTTCATAATAGCTGGTGCAGTGTTGTGCTCTGGCACTAGTCTGAGAATGATGCTGATAACACACCAATGTTTTAGTTATTGCTAAGTAGCACTTACCCTGGTCAAGGACTTTTCAGTCTCTCATGCTCTGCCAGTGAGGAGGGGCACAAGGAGCTGGGAGGGAACAGAGACAGGACACCTGACCCAAACTAGCCAAAGGGATATTCCATTCCACAGCACATTGGTATATAAACTCAGTATAAGAACTGGTGGGAGCTACCCTGGAAGGGGTGGACATTGCTCAGCAGGTGATGAGCAACTGTATTGTACATAACTGCAGTTTTGTGTTTTTTTCTTTTCTCTCTTACTTTTATATCCCTCTCCTTGTTATTCCCCTTAGTAGTAGTAGCAATATACTGTACTTTATTTTAGTTATTAAACTGTTTTTATCTCAACCTGTGGGCTTTACAGTTTTGATTTTCCTCCCCATCCCACCCAGTGGTCAGGGAGCGGTAGCTTCTAGGAAAATTGCTGAGAAAGCTAACTCTATTCAACCTAAAAACATATCCAGGTAAAAGTCCATAGCTTGTGGCCTAAGTTTTCAGCAAATCTACTCATGCTAAGCAACTAAAGCTAAGCAAATAACACACTAAATCACATGATGCTAAACTGGAAGTGACTCAAACTCTTTAAAACTTATATATTTAAGCTGAATAACTAATATCTCTCAACAGTTACATTAAATAACTCTAATCAGCTATTTGGAGATATTTTGTTAGCAACTGCCAAAAAATTAAAGTGCATCTCTGTTTCCAAATAGAGAGATATTAGGACTGTTTGGAAGAGGAAGCCAGGTAGCAAAAGAACACAAATCATGGCATTTTCATTTTTCTGCACAATTAGAGTGTACAATATATTCAGAAGTTACTTAAGTTCCTTTCTTATGGGCTGGAAATTTCCTCTCCTCTTCAGCTCCGCGATCCAGCAAGCAATGTCAGAAAACACTATAACCATTGTCAAAAGATCTGATTCTTAAATGCATTCACACCATGGTGATTTTTCTGTCACAAAATCAGTCTGATATCTATGTGCCCTCTTGACTATTTGCAAATTTGGTTTAGAAAGACAATTTGCACTGTTCTTTCTATTTATGAGCAAGAAGATCTTGCAGAGCTAAGATCTGTTTCTGGGTTTCCTCTCAAAGATAAGTTGTGTGCCATATTCTAAAGGAAATGTGGGGTTTGGCACCCATTCTCTGTTGATATTTTTATTTGGCGGCTGTGTTAAGAAAACTCCCAATACAGAGTGTCAAATCCCAGTTCACAGCTGCTTACAAGGCACTGACCTTTGCTAGCAGTTGACAAATGCACTGCTTTCCCATCCTAAAAAGGTGCTGGCCAGAGTCAAGCTGAAAAGCTTGTGTGTGATTTAATTGTATGTGATTGTGTGTTGCTTTACAGAAGTCATGTCCTAGACAGTGAACTTGTATCTTAGAGATCCAGGAACAAAGATGGGAAGATAATCTGCACAAAGCTGACTTAGAGCAAGTTATTTGCACCCGTCTTTCCACTCACTTTGAACTGATGTGCTACCTATGACAAGTTATATTAGAAGAGTGTTATAAGAAATCTTAATTTATGTAAATCAAATCCATCTTGCAAGTACATCTTTGTGGCAGTGTGCTCCCCACCCCTCAATGTGACCTTTGTTACCTTAACTCGATCAAGTGATAACCGTCTGTGGTTGGGCTAATGGATGCATCTGGTCGTAATGGCTGCATCCAATGCAAAGTAGACTGAAGGAGAGAGATGACAATAAAATAGCAAAGAGCTAATCTGAACAATGTGCACGCACACACACACTGCACACCGTAGTGCTGATTAAGGTCTGACTCAAGCCAAGTTTGGAAAAACAAAGCAAGCTCTAACTTCTGTAGGTACGCAAATATGACTATGATTCAATCATCTTACTCCAGACATAGTGGACAGCCCAGGGTCTGCTGAGTTCTTCCACACAGCAGCAAGCTGCATGCCAGGATCTCCCCTTGAGTAGGGATGCCTCTCAAGGTTACTTCTCGAGGTTGAGAGATTCCTTGCTGCAACAGATTCCCAGTAAGTGATTGATAGAATGCTGAACTTTGAAATCTTAGCTAAGCGATATAAGGTTTGATTGTGCACATATAATCCTTTAGACTGATTATAAACTGATGGCAAAGTCTGGGACTAGGAGTGGATCCAACCACATTTCTCTGAGAAATCTAGAAAGCAAAGGGGTCCTTTCTGAACCTCACGACTCAACAGGAGGGTCTCCCTGATGGTTTAGTCTGACTCTGTCGTCTATGCAGTAAACACTCACGTACGCTGACACCAAATCTCTTAAAATCACAGTTGCATTTATTATACTTTGTTAAATTGCTGGTTTATATTGATAACTATATTGCTACTTCTATCTTATGAGTGAAGTGTTTCACTCCATCCATGACAGTCTTCCTTGCTGCTTAGAATTTTATTCTTTTATGCTTAAGAAATGCAGTTTCTCATTTTCCCATGGAAAAACAGATTGACTATGTTTATGTTCTGAATTCTGCCGCTCTACCCCTTTGAAAGAGCAAAAACTCTGTCTTGTCAATCCTATGAAATGCTTGCAATTGTGCTTCATCCTAAAAAACTTTTTTTTATATCAAACTTCTGTTTAAATTTTAATTGTTTCCACATCACAGTCTTGACCACAGTTTCTCTGAATAATAAAAGGCATGCAGAAAGATCCATGTATGCATTAAACATTTGTTCCCAACAAGGGATGAATTCTTTAATCCTGTTAAAGCTAAACTGAATTATTCAATGAATTCAAACATCTTTCTGAGCTTCGTTCCCCAATTTCTCTTTTGCAGTATCAGGAGTCAAACCTTCAATTGATTGGATGCCTTTCTCCAGCAGTTAGCAAAGTAGTGTGTACATTGTTTAATTGTATTTGTTGAGCATTTCCTAGCCAGAAGAATTAACGATGGGCTGCAGTTATATAGCATCATGTTTAACTTTCTCTCTGTCCAGCCCAGCAGTTGAAAGAGAGAATAAATAGGCAGGAGGGAGGGGGAGAAAGGAGGTAGACATACAGAGGGAAATGTGGTCACTCCCCGCTTCATGCCTTTCATAAACTAGACTGTTACTAACATTCATCAGACACTTGCAATAAAGATATAATCATTCGGCAATGCACCACAAGATCTTATTTTCAGAAATGCAAATGATAACACAAGTCAAGAAGTGAAAGACAAAACATTCTGTTCATATCACCAGCTGACAATGCTATCAAGTTCCAAAATCTTTGGTCTTCGCTTTCAAATAAATGTAAAAGTTTTACACTGGCTTTTATAAAGCAGAACCTAGTCCCCAAATGCATCTAGGAGAGAGAAAAGACAGCACTAACTCCTGCCAGAGCAAAGCCAATGTTAGACTCAGTGACAGATGAATCACTGATGAAGAGGAAGAAGCTTCCCATTGACTTAGCCTCCTGTCTGCCCTGGAGCTTAGTTTTCAAAGGTTCTCAACTCTGGCAACATGGACCAACATCAGCGGGAGTAACCAGGACGAAGCTGTGAAGTCAGACCCAACATACTGACTTGGCAGACATTTATCATCTGAGCTTCAATGGTCTCACCCACTCATTGCCAAACATTCCCTCCATGTTGATCAACATCTATCAAATACAAATTAGTACTACCTCCATTGCATTCTCAAAAAAGCATGCCTCATGAAAATGTCTTTTTTTCCATGTTGTTTACCATGAATAGACTTTAACAGACGTCATTAGTGTGCTGATCCTGCAATGTTGCTTCAATAAACAAACTACTGAAAAATCTTTAAATTGCTCTAGATTCATTAAGAAGGAAATAATGTATCAAAATTACCCTATTTCTTGTTATTTGTTAATTTACATTGTTTTGACTAAGTAGTCTGTTGGTTTTGCATGCATACATTTTTGTTCTTAATAATTTAAAGATAGACTCCACAGGTTCTGACAGAAGACAGGTACTGATTTTGCCCTTTGATCAAATATTGATAGGGGATCAATAATCCAGAGAGCAACATGTGCAGTGTTAAACAACATCCTCTATAATTAGCTCATGGTCATTAGATGACCGCCCTTATAAATATCTTTTAACATTTTATTTCCTTTCTGACATCTTGCCAAAATAGAAATAAATTGAGTGGGAAAACAGTGTTATATCAGATCCCAGTGCATTGAAAGTGCTGGCAAACTGTGTGTTAAAGAACATGTTACAGGGAAGATGATGTTCCAATTAGAGCATCCGGGGCGTTTGAAATCTAACACATCCTAGATACATATAACGCAACAATGCATTTTCAGCAAAAGGAAAATCCTTATAATTGAAGCCCAAAGAGAGTTCCTTGAAAAGCTTCCCATTGCAGTGCTGCCTAGCAGTGGTGGTTACGCTATGAGTACTTAATGATCTGGCTTTGTGCAGCTAAACCAGGAACTGATTGCCTGGAACAGCATTTCAGTTGAGGCAGTGGGAATACAAAGACAGAAGCCAACTTGAGAATAACCCTGGAGCTGATGGAAAAACATGTACTGGCAATCCAAGCAAAGGCTATAATTGAAGCAACACTCACCACTCTGAAGAAGCGGAGAGACAATAGAGCTACTCATCAGCCCTACTGCAGGCTGAGAAAACAGGACCTTTAGCCGTAATCCAACTGGCATGCATACACTGCTGGTGGATAAAACTTTGGAAGACCATGTCACCATGCTATGCAGCGCATCTCTGCACAGAGCTTCTCTAACTGCTGGCGCCCAACACCTGCCTGGCAGTGGGCTCACCTAAGCTGAAGTGCCTCTGCACCAAGTCATGCAGCAAACAGGAGGAGTTGGAAGCCACTGTGAAGCTAGAAAGCTACAACCTGGTGGCCATTACTGAAACTTGGTGGGACAGATCCCATGACTGGAGTGCAGCTATCAATGGCTACAGGCTGTTCAGAAGGGTTAGGCAAGGAAGGAAGTGTGGAGGGGTTGCCCTCCACATCAAGATGATGGAAAGAGTGTGAACAGTTGTTTCTAAAGAATAGCCATGAGCAAATTGAGAGCTTTATGGGTAAGAATCAGATACCAAGGCAACAAAGGAAACCTTGTGGTTGGTGTCTACTAAGGACAGATTAGTCAGCAGGAGACTATTAATGAAGCCTTCTTACTCCCAGCTACAGGAGACATCATGCTTACGTGGAAGATCAGGCACACAGAGGACAAGGAGGTGATTCAAGACAGCCAGCACAACTTTACCAAAAGCAAGTCCTGCCTGATCAACTTAGGAGTCTTCTATAATGAAGTAACTACAAAGAACAAAGGAAGGACTATAGAGGTTGTCTATCTGGACTTTACAGAGCCTGTGACACAGTCCCCTACAATGTCCTTCTCTTTAAATTGGAGAGCTATGGATTTGATGAATGGACTGTTCAGTGGATGAGGAATTGCCTGGATGGTTGCATCCAGAGGGTAGAGGTCAATGGTTCAATGTCTGGATGTGCACCAGGGACAAGTCACCTCCCTCAGGGGTCCGTACTGGGCCCAGGAGTGTTTAATTTCTTCATCAAACACAAAGACAATAGGATTGAGTGAACTGTCAGCAAGTTTTCAGATGACACCAAGCTGAGTGGTACGGTTGACATGGCTGAGGGATGGGATGCTATCCAGAGGTATTTGGACAGGCTCGAGAGGTGGGCCAGTGCAAAACTTATGAGGTCCAACAAGGCCAAGTGCAGAGTCCTGCACTTGGGTCAGGGCAACCCCAGGTATCGATACAGGCTGGGAGATGAAGGGATTGAGAGTACCCCTGAGGAGAAGAACTTGTGAGTACTGATGGGTGAAAAACTGGTCATGAGCTGGCAGTATGCGCTTGCAGCCCAGAAGTCCAATCAAATCTTGGGCTGCATCCAAAGAAGTGTAGCTAGAAGGTTGAGGGAGGTAATTCTGGCCCTCTGCTCCCATGAGACCCCACCTGCAGTACTGCGTCCAGCTCTGGAGTCCTCAGTACATGAAAGACATAGACCTGTTGGAGAGGGTCCAGAGGAGTGCCACAAAAATCATCAGAGGGTTGGAACACCTCTCCTATGAAGACAGGTAACGATGTTAAACTGAAAGAGGGGGTTGGCCTAGATGACCTTTGAAAGTACCTTCTGACCCAAGCTATTCTATGGTTCTATGATTTTATTTCTATTAGGGAGAAAAAAATAACACACTTGCAGTTATGCAACAATTTAAGAAAGTCAAACTTGCATCAGACCCTCCACAGCTGAGTACACACACCAAGGAAAAAATTGGCATGAAAAAAAAAAACCCCAAAGAAAAAAGGAAGAAAAAGAAAAGAAATACAAAAAAGAAACGACAACTACCAACTATTTACTCTGACACACTGTACCACAAGTCCCCAGCTGCAATATAACTTGATACTTTCTCTGAAATATTTTGCTTACAGCACTCCATCTTCCAACCAACCTTATCAAACGTAATAAATGCCTGGCTTCTTCTGGAGCTTATGTTGAAAATAAAGAAAACTGGATATGTTATTTATTATCAAGACCAGAGAGGATGTTGTGACCAGTGGAGTGCCAAAATGACATTTGTACTGCAGTGACAAACAAGCCTAAGTGTGTTAATAAAGCCCATGTGCTTTTCATTGCTGCTAAGGTAAAGACTGCCCTCTGGAGCAGGTCTGGAGAAAGATCAGGCCTGCAAATTCTACTTGCATGCTTCAAAATCACCATCAGTCCTACCTGTACTGTAATTGAGGAGACAGGTTGAAAGATTTTTGGTTAATTGTTATTTTTATATCTGGTTTATGTCAGAATGACTAACTCATGTTTTTCTATATGCAGACCCAGCAAAGGTGGTGACAGTATTTAATAATTATTGTATCAATGTTCTGGCTCTCTGATAGGTACCTTTTCTGTATGGATTTCACCCAGACCCATCATCTGTCATGCTGCAAAATAATCTTAGTGCTAATTGAGATGGGCCCTCCCAACACATAGAAAGCAACTGATTTTCCTCTGTCTTTCTCCCAGCCTGGAAAATAATAATCTCAGTGCCAGTGAAAAAAAAAAACAAACAGATTATTAGTTTGGTTAAGTTTGAAAAATCCAAACCTCAAAGATACTTTGAAGATTTGAAACAGACAAATGAACAAAATTTGTGTTTCTGAAGACGTACTTTCAGTTTTGGCTCCTAAAAGAACATTTAGAGTCTAACTTTACTAGTTTCAATGTTAGGCTTCATAAAAGGTTAATTTTTACAGAATTTGGCAGCAGTATGGCTCAAGGTGTGGCTTTATATTTCTGGCCTATACACTACTTCATGCAAAGGCAGGCAGCACTTCAGCTCACTGTAAAGGAAGTCATACCAGGAATTCATCCTAGTTTAAAGAATATAAACCTATTTTATATAATATAACCTATTCCATTTCTTTTGGTAATGTTTGTTTCATTACCACATTTACAGTATCATGAGGTTTCGGTGGTGATGCCCCCCGAGTGCCTGGGACCACCACAAGACCAGCAAAGGAGACCCACCACTGAAACCCACCAGCAGTTCGTCTCTTGGCTCATACTTGGCCACTGCCTTTGACTTGATGCTAAACACTAACACAGGAAATCAGGCCTCTGAGACATCATAAAGACACATCTGCACATGTAAAGAACTGATGACAGCAGAAACCCAGACTTCCAGAGCAGCCTGATGTCAAGGCCCTGAAAGTACTAATGGGCCTGATCACCCTCTCCTGCACCTCTGTCTACCCCCACTGAAGACCAGACCTCTACATTCGCACTGTGTTCTGTGAATGCCCCAAACTGGCTGTGTTGCAGCCAAGCCTGGGGGCCATGGACTCTATTGGGCTGGATCCTGACTCAAAAAAAACTTCCAGCCTTGTCTGTCTGGCCACTTTGCAGATGCTGGTTGCCATTCCCCAAGCTGATCCTGTTCACTGTGGGATGGTCCCTTGCTGGCAAGATCCCTACCCTGACAGTCACATTATCCTCTGCAGCTCCTGGCTCTCTGTCCCTGACAAAGCAGCCAGCCCCAGCTGCTCCTTGATAGTTGAGAAACAATTACAGTAATATTTTGTGTAGATAGAAGCCAAGACCTGGTACTTTCTTGATGATAGCAGATCAGATGATGATAACAGACTCTGAAATTAAGCACAGAACCAAGAAAATCATGTGTGGCTCTCAAAGGCTCATGCAGACTTTGGAGTAAATGGTGGTTCTTTCAAGTACCTGACTTGGCCACAATATGCAGACTTTGCAAATACATCCATCTCTCTAGAATGTGACACTTATTCCATTGGAAGGGCCCTCTGGAAAACCTTTTTGAGACAAAGCCATCTTTCTGCAAAGCAGAGAGCATGCTGTGTGCCCAGAGGAATACATCTCCATGTGAAGGCAGTGACTGTACACAGATTTGTATCACAGTCTCTTGCTTTTCTGCAGATCCTAAAATGCTGCAGAAGAGCCCAGAGACATTGTTCTACACAAGTGTTCCATGCTGCTACCAGAAGAGACTGAAATTTGCCTTCAGGGCACTGGATTTTACTTCATCAAAAGAAAACACTCCTTGGAGTGCTTTCTTCATTTCAGTTCCAAAATATCAAACATACCATGATCTTCCAGGAAAAAAGAGAGAGCTCATCTATTCTACACTTTGATTAAGTATGCTGATCGGGAAATTTCCCAAGTCTGAAAGTAATAAACTTTTCATTGCAGGCAGTACTTTTGTTTTAGACTTTTTTTATTAATAATACACTTGCAGATAAGTCTCTTTACAGCTACTGTCTGGACAATAGCACAAAGTATTACAACTGTCTCTGCTTCCCCCCCCCCCTTCTATCCCAATCTTGCAAAACAGCAGAAGTAAAAAAAAAAACAACTTTGCCATTATATAATAAAAAGTTACTCAGCAGTGCAAATAGGAATTCAGTGTGCTCAAGTAACACCACTTGTAGCAGGAAACGTAAAGAAAAATAAGGCAAAAACCCAGTGCTCATTCATTCTGTTCTAGATATATTGTGATTTCTCAGATCTGAATATAGAATAAACCATATGCATCTGGTCCATGACCCTGAATTCCTTGATTTACAGCAGTTCTTCTAGCTGTTCATGGTAGAGCTAAGAGGGAACTCTACTTCTCAGCAGAAATCAAAAGCTCCCCAAGCTGTTAAAATACCTCTTGCCCAGTAAAACCGACAGAGCCCACTTCTTCTTCAGTGCTTTTACCTAAAAAACACAGCTGATTTTATGTCCACTGGAAGTTCATTTTCTCCCTCTCCATCCAAATGCTGTAACTAATCTCACAGAAGCTTCTGCCAGGATGTAGTCCCTGTATAGTAGATGTGGGATACGTATGTGTGTCAAAAGCAACTGCTGTTTCTCCACTAAGCCTGTGACTTGGTGACTAAGGAAAGAGAGAAGCATCTTCTCCATTCTGTAAGAGAAGTGAAGCCTAGCCAAGAAGAAGAGTAGGGTAGGCTTCAACTACTGTGGGCCACCTAAAACTCTGTCTAAGCAAGATATCCAAACTTCCTCTTGTCAGAGAGATAAACATCTCCAGAGGGCAACTCATCTCCCCATCACTAAAACCACCTCTAGAAATTGTAGGATCATTTAGGCTGGAAAAGACCTTTGAGGTCATCGAGTACAACGATTAACCTATTCACTGATGGTGACTCAACCACTTGCTTGAGCAACCTGTTCCAATGCTTGATGAAGAAATGCTTTGGGTGAAGAAATTTTTCCTAAGATACAATCTTAAACTTTCCTGTGCAACTTGAGGTAGTATCGCGTCCTTTGTATCACTTATTACTTGGGAAAAGGGAATGACACCCACCTCGCTACATCCTCCTTTTGAGTAGTTGTAGAGGCCAATAAGGTCTCCCCTGAGTCTCCTTCTCTCCAGACTAAAGAACCCCAGCTCCCTCAGCTGGTCCTCATCACTCTTGTGCTCCAGACCCTTCACCAGGTTAGGCAAACTTTTTTCGTTTCAGCTCTTCTCCCTTTCTGAAATCTTGCTTTCCCTCTCCACTGAATAAAGTTGTTACATTTCACAGGGTCCTGTCAGAACAACTTTGGAAAGCTGCCTTAAACACTCCAAAAATTCCAGGATTCAAATGTGTATTGTGGCCACATGGGGGAAATCTTAACGCACAAGTAGAGATGTCAACTCCTCCCCAGCACATCCTAAACGAGGAAATTACATGGTTCAACAAACTGTGCCCTGGAGCCTATGGCAGAGATTTTTCTAACTGTACTATAAACCAGTCAAGCAAATGGAAAAAAAATATACATTTGCCATAGTAAATGATCTCTTATAGAGGGGTTAGATAACCTGAGCCCTTTGTGACTTTGAATCTCCTTCCTGTCACAGCCATGTGTCAAGGGAGTGCTGGTTTTGGTGGTAGAAGACATGTCTCACAGAAGCTGGGTAATTTATTCAGGATGTGATAGGTATGCTGGGGAATAGCATTTATGTAAATCCTGGGGAATAGGAATAGTTTAACAGACATTAGAGTACCTCTTTAATGACTGACTCCGTCACCTCAGGCCAGGCTAGACTGCCAGAAATGAGCTCAGAAAAGAGGGAAAAACTGAGAAAAGCCACTTTCCTCATAAGCTGCAGAACAGCCCTTGAAGGCCAACATGCAGAAGTCTGTGGAAGAGATGGGCAAACGCAGTACTTATGAAGCAGAACACCACACAGCTAAAGCTGACAGATCATTGTGGGCAAATTACAGTGGTCCCCATTTCTCAGTAATTTACCAAAAGACACTTTAAAGAGGACTTGTATAACCTGTTTTCGAGGATTACTTTTATCATTGCATGCGCTAAACTGGGAATTTAAAAAAGGCCATTTACATTGTGCATTCCATCTTCCTATCGCAAACAGTTATGTTGTACATCCATGATGGTAGTAGCTCTGAAAAATTTGTCCTACAAAACAACTTTAGGGTTTTTTCTTGGCACAGTATCACCAACAGCAGTGATAAAACAACCATTTCCAAACTCTTGGGCTTCTTCAGATAAACAATTTATTAAAAACAAAAATGCTTCTACAATGATTTGGGAGATGAGATGGGGAGATATTTTATTTTTCCCTCTTTGAAGAGTCCTATGCAGTTATGTCTGATATGAATGCACCATTAAGAAATACAGGAGGCACAAGATTATCCAAGTGCAAGGAAAAGAAGGCTTTGGTGAGGTGCGAGGGAAATGTATTTTCACCTCTCACCTATGTGGCTCCCTGCAAACACAGGAGTGATGTGCCATCTTGTGGACAGATTGACTTGCCAGCTTGCATTTGCAGAGAATTTCCGATGCTTTCTAAAGGGAGAAAATGCAATACAAGAATGAAAGCAGAGCTGGTGCCCAGCTAAACATGCTCACGAAAATGCAAAGCTATGGGGTATCCTACAGTAATCAGCAGCACACAAGGTCATCTCTCTCTGGTACGGCAGATTTCCATTGCTGCTTCTAGGAGGAAAAACAAGTTTTCTGTGGAGAGGGATGAGTCTTCAGGAAAAAAAACCTTCAACCATGAGATGTTCACAGCAAGAAATGAAAAACTGCCATACCAGCCCCTGCTATCCACCAGGAATACAGGACTTGAAAGAATTACAGTGCATCATGAAAAAAGTTACTCTGCTCTGCCTGCTTGTGTCATAAAACCTCTTTCTGTGTATGTATAAAAATAAGTATCTTTTTTTTGTTTTTTTTCCTCTTTTTTCTTTGTCCTTTTTTTTTTAATTTTATTTTTTATTTTCTTTTTGTCAATCCAGCCGACACCAGGCTGAACAGAGGCTGGGGCAATAACAGACCTATCAGTTAAAAAAACCCAAATATCACTTGTATCATTGGGACTACATCTCCAAAACAGTACCAACTTTGAGACGTTCTGGCATAACAAAAGAAAAAGAGAAAGAAAAAAAAAAAGACCTAGCATAAAAAGATCATTTAGGACTAGGAAAGAATAGAAAAATTAGAGTTAGGGAGGAAGTCCTTTCAGATCATGAAAAGTTTGGGTAAATTCATTTTCCATGAATCATAGAATCATAGAATAGTTAGGGTTGGAAAGGACCTTAAGATCATCTAGTTCCAACCCCCCTGACATGGGCAGGGACACCTCCCACTAAACCATATCACCCAAGGCCTCATAAACCTGGTCTTGAGCACTACCAGGGATGGAGCATTCACAACCTCCCTGGGCAACCCATTCCAGTGCCTCACCACCCTAAGAGGAAAGAATTTTCTCCTTATATCCAATCTAAACTTCCCCTGTTTAAATTTGAACCTGCTACCCCTTGTCCTACCACTACAGTCTCTAATGAAGAGTCCCTCCCCAGCATCCCTATAGGCCCCCTTCAGATACTGGAAGGCTGCTATGATGTCTCCACGCAGCCTTCTCTTCTCCAGGCTGAACAGCCCCAACTTTCTCAGCCTGTCTTCATACAGGAGGTGCTTCAGTCCCCTGATCATACTCGTGGCCCTCCTCTGGACTTGTTCCAACAGTTCCATGTCCTTTTTATGTTGAGGACACCAGAACTGCAGACAATACTCCAGGTGAGGTCTCACAAGAGCAGAGTAGAGGGGCAGGATCACCTCCTTCAACCTGCTGGTCACGCTCCTTTTGATGCAGCCCAGCATACGGTTGGCTTTCTGGGCTGCAAGCACACACTGAAGCTGGCCCATGTTCATTTTCTCATCAACCAACACCCCCAAGTCCTTCTCTGCAGGGTTGCTCTGAATCTCTCTCTGCCCAACCTGTAGCTGTACCTGGGATTGCTCCGACCCAGGTGTAGGATCTTGCACTTGTCAAGGTTAAACTTCATGAGGTTGGCATCAGCCCCCCTCACAAGCTTGTCAAGGTCCCTCTGGATGGCATTCCTTCCCTTCAGTGTTATCAACCAAACCACACATCTTGGTGTCATCGGCAAGCTTGTTGAGGGCGCACTCAATCCCACTGTCCATGTCACCAACGAAGATGTTAAACAAGACCGCTCCTAACACCGATCTCTGACAGACACCGCTCGTTACTGGTCTCCAGCTGGACATTGAGCCATTGACCACAACTCTTGCGTGCTTCCATCCAGCCAGTTCTTTATCCACCGAGTGGTCCATCCATCAAATTGATGTCTCTCCAATTTAGAGACAAGGATGTCGTGTGGGACATTGTCAAACTCTTTACTTTCAAACTTCATTCGCCAGCTCCTTCAGGACCCGCAGATTTATCTCATCAGGACCCATGGACCTGTGCATATTCAGATTTTTAAGACGGTGTCGAACCAGATCCTCTCCTACAGGGGGCACAAGGTCTTCATTCTCACAGTCCCTGCATCTGCCTTCCAAGACTTGGGTGGTTTGGTCAGAGACTTTGCCAGTGAAGACCAAGGCAAAGAAGTCATTCAGAACCTCAGCCTTCTCCAAATCCTGTGCAGCCTGTTCTCCTGAGAGCTTCTTGAGGGGGCCTACGTTCTCCCTTGTCTGTTTTTTATTTGCTATGTACCTGTAGAATCCCTTCCTGTAATACTTAATACCCCTAGCCAAGTTGAATTCTAACTGTGCCTTAGCTTTCCTAACCTGGTCCCTAGCTTCCCGGACAACATCCCTGTACTCTTCCCAGGCCACCTGTCCTGGCTTCCACTTATTATAAGCCTCTTTTTTCATTTGAATTTTCCTCAGGAGCTCCTTATCCATCCAAGGAGGTCTCCTGGCCCTCCTGCTGCACTTCCTTCCAGTTGGGATGCAACACTCCTGAGCTTGTAGCAGGTGATCCTTGAATATCAACCAAGAGTCTTGGGCCCCCCTGCCCTCTAGGGCGGTATCCCATGGAACCTTCCTAAGCAGGTTCCT
The DNA here is from genome assembly GCF_028554395.1 of Pezoporus wallicus. Lineage (NCBI taxonomy): Eukaryota > Metazoa > Chordata > Aves > Psittaciformes > Psittacidae > Pezoporus > Pezoporus wallicus. The sequence goes on from NW_026638501.1 coordinate 3,674,185, forward strand.
GAAGAGGCCAAAGTCTGCTCTTTTGAAGTCCAGGGCAGTGAGCTTGCTGCACGCTCTTCTCGCTGTCCTGAGGATCTCAAATTCGAGCATCTCATGATCGCTGCATCCAAGGCTGCCCTGAAACATCCCATTTCCAACGAGCCCTTCCCTGTTGGTGAGCACAAGGTCAAGCACGGCACCTCTCCTTGTCGGCTCCTCTATTAGTTGCAGAAGGAAGTTGTCTTCTACACAATCGAGGAACCTCCTGGATTGCTTGTGCCGGGCCGTACCGTCCTTCCAACAGATGTCAGGGTGGTTGAAGTCACCCATGAGAACAAGGGCCTGCGAGCGTGAGGCTTTTCCTATCTGTCTATAGAGAGCTTCATCCGCAGGTTCTCCTTGATCAGGTGGTCTGTAACAGATCCCCACAGTAATGTCTTCCATAGCTATATTGCCTTTAACCCTGACCCACAAACTCTCTGTGAATGAGTTGGTAGCCTGTGTGACAATAAAAGTGTGATGCAGATCACTTTGCAAATTCTTATGACAATGAAGATTGAATGGCTGTCACAGAAAAGGACTGAGATTTCATGACACACTGGATAGCGTCCTCTCTCCTGAAGACGTTGACTTCTTTGTTCAGACACACATCTGCACGTGCTTCTTGTTTGTTTTTAATTTATATTACTAATACTTAAACAGATTAGTTTGTCTCTGTGTACTTCAAAAACATATTCCTCAGGGCTGAAATGCTATGTGAAAGGCCATGACAGGATTAAATGTGATTATTGTAATTATGGTTTATTCAAGAGGGAAAATAATGAATTTTAGCTAGACTTCCCTTTCTTTATCATTCTTCCTTTTTCTTCTTCAGAGAGGAACTGCAGCTTACAATGTAGTTCTGGAATTCTCCAAGTGTAAAATTACCATAGCAGTTTTTCATATTTGACAAAAATCTCTTCTGTAACTAACATCTAACCTTACTTTTTATTATATAAGACATAACTCCACTGAGTTAAATTTTCCAATTACTACCTGTCTAGAGGAGCTGCAGCAAGACCATACGAAGCATTCGAGTTTTAGTGGGGAAACATAATTACAGTTGTGTTGAATGCATTCCTATCACATCCTGACTAACAGTTTATATGCTAAAAAGAAAAATGCTTAATTCATAAGACCTTTACGCTTCATTTACATTTTTCTATGCAGTTTACTTAGAAAAGTGCATGAATAATGTGTTCCTCTAAGGTAATACATGAATCCTGGTAAGCCGTTCAACTCTCACTCAATATAAAGAGAAAGGCATACCTTGATCACCTGAGTCACCAAGGTGAGTATGGAAGAATTGTCTTCCAAATAGAATTCACCAAGTACAAGGAAGGTCCAGGTAATATAAAAGTCCTACTTCATATCTAGATTGTCCATAATTACCTTGACTTCAACTTTCTACAGCTGAATGTCCCTGCAGCCAAAGCTTCCAACAGCTAAAGGAATTAGGGACCTGAGCATTGATGGGATTCAGGAAATTAGCTCTGTTAATTGCCTGTAAATGCTTGTGAAATTTTCCTTATGTAATAAAATTCATTACACTTAAAAACATTAAGATTACTAGAAAGATGCAACCTTTATTTTGAATGTATGCCTGCAACATCATTGCTGATAATGGTGTTCAAAAAATAGTGTCTTGAACCTCCAAAGGTGCTGGACACTTTCACTGTTGGAGCTTGGCTGTGAGTTCCTGAGACAGCCGCCTGGAGATCATTATACATAGAGAGCACTAGGTGGCTAAGCAAGCAGATCCCGATGTTGGTGGGGCTGATAGTAGAAGAGCATGGCCTGGCAAACTGGCAGAGCAGACCATTCAGCCTACTAAGTACCCTGCATTGCAGGCAGAAAGGAGAGCAAAGATGGAACCTTCAGGGCTCTGCAATAATCTGCTATGGGCATCTAACACACCAGCATGCCTCTTTGCCTTCCCTGCTTCATGTCTAATTACTTTGCACTCCAGAGAGTAGGGTGGTAAGTAACATTCTGTATCTCAGTTACCTAAATGATAAACCTTTCACAGGAAGATTTGTGTGTATGGAGAATTATGACAGCAAGGAGGTGAGGAAAGGTGCAAATACAACAAAGCCCAAGAATCACCTGTTATTACTCATCTGCAGATCAGACACTTGCATCTGGTCTGCTCTGATGCACTGTTTCCTTCTAAACATAGCCACCCCTTTCACAGAAAGCAGCTTTTGGTCTTCTCTCCTGTCTTCAGGATGTGATCATCCTTACTTACCTTATTACATGCCTTATTACTTATTACATACTTACTTACCTTATTTCTTTTTTAAAAATACACAACATCTGTTGATTTACTGTTGTAACTTCCACAACCCTGATGCCACGGGCAGACCAATAGCAGCAATCCCTGAGGCTTGTTCTGGTGATAAAAACCTGTGCTGCTTCTCCTCCCAGGGTAATGGGATGGGAGGGCAACTGATGGAAACAATTACTAGATTTTTAAAACAGTCAAATGTAAAAACTGAAATGCTCAGGCTGCTTGGATGCTTTTTGGTACCAAGGCAATGAACATTACTGCCTGGACTGTGAGTGGGAAAATGGCAAAGAAAATTAAGCTCTGTACTCTCACTAAGTAGTGACCTTGAGGGGGTCTTTGGATGGTATAAGCTGGGCTGACAAATGTCAGTCATTTTTCATCCTGCTAAAAGCTCAGAAAAGGTTATTTAAGATGATTTGTTTTCTTACACAAACACTAAGTCCATTTTTATTTGTGGATTTCCTACTGCTACAGCAGATCACTGATGAAAACATCTGAGTTAATGATGGCTTTGCACTATTTTACAGATAGTCAAAAGGAGAGAAGCAGGGCCTGAATTGCAGAAAAAATGAGGAGAGCTGTTTCAGGGTTTGTCTGATTTCTGATGTTCTTCAGACATATCAGTGGCTTTCTACAGCCTACTCCAGTGAGCTCCTGGCTCCGTCTTTTCTTTGCACAGACTCCAACTTTCAGAGACTTGATGCCTAGTGGGCAAAGTATGTCCCATTTTGATTGCCACATCATTTTGTGTTCAGTTGGCTTACAGAGGGCAGGAACTCACTAAAACAAAACTTAGGTAACAGCCTCCCTAACAGATCTGCAAGTCAGATGTCCGGTTTCAGAGGAATGAAGGGTATGTAACCACAAAAGGTGCTTGGAAAATTCTATTCCATTGGCTTAGGAATGACATGAAGCTCACTTGTTGAACTGCTCTGCCTCCTTGAACAAAAGTCATTCAAGACATCTCCTTTCACAGCATGAGACACTTGAGGCCAAAAGCATCCTGTATACTGCAGAAGCCACTGCTGAAACACCCAACAAAAATAACTAAGGTACCAAAATTCCTTTTACTGTCAAGCCAACAAGTGTCTCAGAAAGAACACATACCATCAATGAATCAGTGTTTCTAAGCCTCTACAGACATACTGGGGAGTATGCTTAATACCACCTAAAAGAATTTGCCTTTACTGAGATCAGAGCACCTCTTTTCATGTAATTGTGTACCTGGGACACAATTATCTACTCCATTTGTGAAAAGGTGTGAAGACATGCAGCACCAGCTGGAATAGAAAATATTAATGCCATTGCTAGAGTACTCAGATGCTTGCTAGCATCTCATTTGTAAGCTCCAGGTTCCCACCACCCCTCCTTCTTTTGAAGCTGAGCTTCAAAGAGCAAAATGTCATCATATTACAACACTAATAGGAAGGGGAAAACAGCCCTATAAACTTGCTTGCTTTAAATTCTGAGTAGCAGCTGTGTTTGTAGTCACAATTTCAGACTAATCTGCATTTTTCTATACCTCTTATTTAATTTTCTGTTCCTCACCAAACCTGGAGGACATCAATATAATTGTGCTGACTTAGGATAAACCCAGTCCTGAGAACACCTGAGTTGACAATGTTTTTCTCTCCCATTTAAAACCTAGAATATTTGCACCAGATTGTATCTGGTAGGCTTTAAATAATTTTTGCTTTTCACACTGGAGTTTAGATGTCACTGTGGTTTCAAAGGTGTAGAAAAAGCCTTGTCAGAACTGAAGTATTTGCATATATAAATTAAGATTTCAACTATGAATGAAATCCTGATTTTAAGAGTTAAGCAGGTGGAAACAGTACTGAAGCAGATTGTCAACCAGGAGTGGTTTAAAATGTTTGAAGCAATTAATTGAAAGCCTAGTTAATGTATATTTGCAAATACTTTCAGTGTAGAATATCAAAGGTATGTTTCTTGTGTGTGGATAGAGAGAATATTGATGTCCCAAAAACAAGGTAAATTGGGTCCCACATGAAAACGTAAATTATTTGTCTTGTAACACAAACCACTGCTGCTACCACCACTAATAATAATGATAAGGGAAATAACAAGGGAAGAGAATACAAGTGCTCACCACCCACTGACGGATACCCAGCCCAACCCAAGCAGTGATCTAGCCCTTCTGGGTAACTGCCCCCGGTTTACATCCTGGGCATGACGTGCTGTGGTACGGAACACCTCTTTGGCTGGTTTGGGTCAGGTGTCCTGTCTCTGCTTCCTCCCGGCTTTCCCTCCTCCCTGGCAGAGCGTGAGACTCACAAAGTCCTTGGTCAGAGTAAACATTGCTGAGCAACAACTAAAAACTTTGGTGTTATCAGTGTTCTCAGGCTGAGAGTCAAAAACACAGCACTGCACCAGCTACTAAGAAGGAGAAAAATGATTGCTACTGCTGAACCCAGGACAATTTGCTAGTGCCTGTCTCTGCCTGCAGTTCTGCACTGTTGTCCCTCTTACCACACCTCTGCAGGGCCACTTTACTACAGCAATAGTGACATTAAGCTGAAAAGGGTGGAAGCAAACATTGAAAAGCCTAGGCATTGTGCTAATGACTTACTTGATTTGTTTATTTGTTTTGTAAGCCAGGTAGGCTACTACCAAGAGAATCAGATGAAGCCTTGTTAAAGTGCTGGGTGAGGAAGGTGCTGGTAGACAACCTGGATAACACACCCAGAAAAAGATAGCCCTGGATTTCAATGGGGAAGAGTATTTCTGCCGAGTCATTCTCATGCCTTAGGCTATTTACCTGGCCATGTGACAAGGAAGACCCTTTCCTCCTTTCTTATATGAGGGAAAGTTTCTGGCAGAGCTCTGTGCTGCCCATTGCCTGATAAGGGCACCTTTGCTGTATGTGAGGTAGGTGACTCTGTACATGTGTGGTACCACTGCTGATCTGTGGTTACAATGAGTTTTTTTAGAAATATCTCCAGGGTGCTGCAGGGATGACCTTTTGGCTTGTATACCTCTTTTCCACTGAGGCAATAACCAGAAGTGCGGCAGTAATTCAAGGATGTTTATCTGTTTAGTTGTGACACTTACCATGCTTGCTTTCCTTTCATGCATTAGTGAGCAGAAAAACGGAGCTTAATTGACTGCTACTGCTTACTGCTCACCTCAAAAAGTATTTGGTTTTTAAACTGAACAACCTTCTGTTCTCCCCTTAACTATATGCACGTCAACTGTGTATGTCTTGACTGTCATTACAAACAAGCTCTCTTCTTGTAAACTGGGATGTGTGGCATGTGCCTTAATCTCCCCGTTTTCCTTCTTGGGGGTGAAAGGAATGCTACAGTAATTTCCAGCATTCTGGTAGGAATGGTATGGTTCAGAAAATGAAACTTTTTAAGTTTAGAATGAGCTCTGTGTTCAGGAGAGGTTTGAACAGAGTGTGAGATTTGGAATGTATCAAACCCCTGAGACTGGAAGAGGGAGGTGAGAGGAAGTACTTCTTGTTACTTGTCTCTGTATTAATGTAGATGCACTAAAACATACCCTGCTTCTGGATTGCAAGTAGTGCAGTGCATGGTATAGGTATCCTTTCCTAGGCTTGAGCACATTCACTAAGAGTGTCCAGTTGTCACTATAAACTATGTGTATTAAGAACCTCTGGAAGCAGAAAAAAAAAAACCCTCTTGGGCAACTTTTTGGTAGTATACACCAGGACTATTGGGTTTCAGCTTGGTATTAAATCAGATTGATAGAAGCAAAATAAAATGACCATTTACTGCTATAAAAGTCTTGTTTTCATTTGAATTTTTTTTTTTTGGTTTAGGTTTCATTTGGTCACTTGATTCAAAGGAAGCCTATGTTTGCCTTATTATTTGTCACCAAAATGTTCAAATTGATCTGAATTGCACACAAAGTAACTTTATATGTCTAATGAAATGTCTTCATTTGAGTCTACATCTGAAAGTGTGTTCTTTATAAACAGAAGTATAAAACACTTACAAATCGTGCTTCAGTGCTGTTATCTATAATGGTGTGCATGCTCCCTGATCTGGGTGGATGTTTCCAATTGCTTGCAACTTTGCTGGGCTGAGCTCATTTAGGCTGAAATAACCTTGGCTCCATTGCTGGTCAGTCTTCATTGTGTTTGTAGACAAGGTTATACCAGTCTGCTCCTCGTGGTGCACTGGAAAAGGAGTTCATGAATGAAAAATTCATTCATGGGTTGTCCATGCTTCAAGAGGCACTTGTGAAAAATCCTTGTGCAATTCAGTTATTTTTTTAAATAAGCACAAACTTAAGTGTAGCATGAATTCATTCTTGTTTCATTTTTGAGCACTTGAATTTGATAATATACTTCCAATACAACTTGTGTGGTGTATCATTATATATATACAGTACCCAACTTTTCTGTAAGTCTACTTTTTCAGTTATTCTTACCAAATGTCCATAACGAATCTGTTCTTAAATTACTTCAGTTCATACAAATTGAAAACTTAATTTTAAGGTATCCTCCAAAATGGCTAGTTAACTATTCAAAAAACATTTCTATATCTTGTGAATGATACTTGTTTGGTATTACTAGAACATGGTGGCTATGAAACTCCAAGCCAAAGTTTTGCTAGAAATAATATGTAAAGGCTTTTCTGTTGGAAGGAAAGATGATTTTCTTTGCAGCAAACTTTCTTCTATTCCAAAAGCTGTAGCTGAAAAACAGGTTAGAGATTACAGAAGAACCTTGTAGTTTATCAGTTCTGCCAATATAGTATCAGCTTCATCAGCCATCTTCTGGTTCTGAAGTTCAACAATGCTGAGAGTTCTACTTGCTGAAATTGAATTACATTAATTTGTAATGATGGAAAACAAGTTTAAGAAATTTGCATATATCCTGAGCAGAATGTAAGCCGCAAACTATTTTTTAATCCTGAGACAAGAGCTGTTCAGTTATTGCTTAACTGCATTTTAGATGGTTACCTGTGGGGTCATGCAGTAAATGTCTTACTTGCCCAATGCTGTGTATGGATGTAGGCCAGAGGATCCTCTTAAATTGAGCCAACATCTGTTCATCAAATGGAATATGATTCAGTGTCTGGGAGAGTTAGAGATGAAGCCCATGGTGGCAAGATCACCTAATTAGAATACTGCTAAACTTTTTCACTTGGCTTTCCTTTTGCCAAGGACTGCTTCAGTTAGCAGTTAAAGCCCTGCCATGTTCTGCATTTGCTGGGTTTATTTGCAACATCAAAATTGGAGTACCATTGTCTTTACAGAGACCTGTTCCCAGGCATACAGTTCTTGAGTTGTTTTATTGTTTGTTTATCTGATGACTAGTTAAAGCTTGGGTTCTAAAAGGTTATTATCTTCCACAGTCTCATTGAGCAGTGATATGAAGCAGATAGGTAATGTCCTCTGGAGGAGGGAGTATTGTTTGTGGGATAAAAAGCCAGCCTCCATAGGGATTCTAGGTAGGTCTTGCATCCAGACAACCTTGGGGAAAAGGACTCCATATTCATAATACACAGATAACTTCTGTTGAACAAAACCATGAATTCTCTAGGGTAATATGTTACCTATAGAAGGCATCATCCAGATACTTGTTCTGCTTGTGTGAAAGGTACAAATAGTGATCTGGAATGTTCAACTCCAAATGTTAGTCTGGAGCAAGTTTTAGTAACATCCTGGATCACCTATATAAAGAATAAGTGAGTGCTCACCAAAGCTGTAGGTTAATGGTGTTTTCATTTTGAAGCCTTATCTGGCAGACTTCACTTCATGGGCAGTTTGTTTTCAAAACATCCTGTTGCTAGAGGTAACGAAGGTCAATCTTGTTTGGCTTGTCTGATAAGTGACTTCAGTGCATTGATGCACTGTGCAGAATCAGCTTAGCAACTAATTTGGAAATAGTCTTTTTGACTATTAAATAGCTCACTTAGTTTAGGTAACTTCATTTCAGACTTTAGCACACATCAGAAGTGTAGTTCTGCTGATGCTAAGTTCCAAGTTGGACCTGTCTGTTAATCAGGCTGAAGCATCCAAGCTATACATCACCATGCAAGAAATTTTGTGATACTGGTAAGCACTATTGAACTGAACCCAGCTCTGGCTTACAGTGTACCGAGATGCTGATCAAATTGGTAGAACGTGATACTGAAAAAAGATGACTTCACCTGTGACACTAAGATGAGTGTGGCTTGTGAATTTGAACATATACGAATCTAAGAAGGGTTTGAAGCTTGCACTCCTTTATGATTTGTTGACTTGTGAAAACAATTTATCCTTCAAGCCTGTTGCTTTCATGATGGTCTCTACTACCAAGGGGAACGTACTCCCCTAAGTCCTCATTGACACTGCTTGGGTGGAAGTGATGCTCTTTCCTAGCAAAGGACATAATTTTAATATAGGTCATGAAAAAAAATATTTTTAACTCCTCTGCTTAAAATAAGATATTGTATATACTGTTGACTAGGAAAGAGACTCCTTCCAGAAGCTGTTTTAGGAATGTGTTCAGCTCAGATATGCCTCCTGGGATGCCTTACATGGGGATTTAAGCAGTTCTTAAATGATTCTCCCTAAATATGTTTTCTGTCAGTGTCTTCAAATAAGTGAAACAATTCCTGAAAAGCATAAGCTTTCTCATGAAGGTTGTAAGTTGTGTGATGAGCTGAGCCTTTCCTAACTTGTAGGTTTTGAAAGGGTATTTTTCTGTAAAGATATTTGCCACAAGTTGTATTATTTTTCATCTCCTGATGAACACATCAAAAGCAACTGCTTTTTATTGTCAACCTGTTTTCTGGAGGGGATTGATGTGCAATCCTAAATAAAAAGAAAATAAAATCTGGTGGAGCACGTTAGGTGCTCTTGGAGCAGCTTATGCTTAGACCCTGCATGATGTCTATGGGTGAAAATTCTGCTGGATGAAGAAGAGCTGTCAGCTCCACTGCTGAAGTGTCTCCTCTTGTTCAATTTGGGTGGCTGAAATGGAGAAAGCCTGTGGGGAGCCGAAGCATGAAATAGTGTTTTGAAGCAAATAGGGTGAAGTAATTGAAGGGTCTATACATAGGTGTCCTAATAGTAGGAGGAATTTGGCACACTGAAAGCAAATCAAACTTTCTTCTTTTTTATCCAGTGGGTAGTGTAACTATTGATTTCTTGTGAAAGTCACAGTGGCTGTGATAATAACAAATGAGCTTTCCTTCCTCACAATCAGAACTCAGCATTTAAGAACCCATCAGACAGCTACCTGAGGCAATCTTCACTGTTCTGCTTAGGGTTTAAAGGAAGTGTAATACCTGGTGATTATGATAATGACTTTTTCAATTTCTGAACTTGCCCCTTGTGTTCACTTGATCAGCATGTATTAAGCATTTAATGCAGTCTGTTGATAGTAAGCATATACAGGACTAGTAGCCCTCTGGACCTACTGGCCACAGAGGACTAAGTAATGAGGTGAGAAAATGAGGGTTAAAGGGGCAGATGAAGATGTTCTTGGTAGAAGTGAGGTAGAAATGAGGTGAATTGAGCAAGAAAGCAGTTATATTAGCACTTAACATTGACTTGTTCTCAGCCAGAATAATCTCCTTTTTCCTTTACATCATCCTTTTTTGAAATTCAGTAAAAGGGTCTATGCCCAATTTGGTTTAAAATGAGTAATACTGAAGTAAAAACTTTCTAGGTGAAGATCTCAATTCACAGTAATTCCTGTAATCACGCTTCATTTGACCTGAAGGTAAGAGCTTTATTAATGGTGGAAAAGCCTCCACATTTGTTGTTTGTTTGTTTTTTTTTTTTGTTTTGGGGTGGGGTTCTTTGGTTGGTTTGGTTTGGTTTTCTGATGTGTGGGGTTTTGGTTTTTTTTTGTTTGTTTGGTTTGGTTTGGGTTTGGTTTGGTTTTGGTTTTTTTGTGTTTTTTCAGTATCTTAAGTTTAAAATATGCAAAGCAGAACCAGAACCTGATCTGTGAGCTTTACAAATGCCTGTAAAACCTTCCTGTGCTGTTAGGCAGCCCAACCAGTTGTGTTGAATTCATGAAAAGGAGATTGTTCAGGAGTCATAACATGTTAACACCTGGGAGTATTAAGAACTTACAATTTAAAATCCTCATACATCGCATGTTGCTCTTTTTATGCAATTACTATTCTGCACGATAAATATGATTTAGGAAAAAATTATAAAATGTACTTTTATATTATTCTTATCATCTGATTCCTGTAGCAAATCTTTTTAACCTGGCAGGAACATCTATCTATCAAAAGGACAACTAAACTTGGTTGGGTACATTTCTAGGTAGTGTTGGCTGCAGAAGCAGCAGCCTTCTAGGGCTTAGAAACCTATTAAGTGCTGGGTAGTGCCAATTTATTTTACTGCAGTAAAGTGGCAAAATGGGCATGAAAATAAAACTAGCTGACAAGTTGATATGAAATAATATTGAGTTTTTGCAGGGTCATGTAATAAATAGGTAGCGGAGGTAATGATCAATTTTTTTAATCTGAGCAAAATGCATTGACAGGGATCCCAGCTTTCTTGACCTATAGGAACATGTATGAAGCAACTGAATTTACGTACTTCCTATGAGCACAAACATTACTCCAGTCCCTGAGTAGGATTCTTGGTGACTAAGTGTATTAGTGCTAATTAGCAGCTGATTTTAATTTCTGTAACTGGCAGAATAGTATAGTACAGTTGCTTTACTTGCTTACAAATGCAAAGATGAGTTGTTGATAACCTGCATATGTTTAAGTTGCTATATGAAAACAAGTCCTGAGACAACCTCATATCTTCTAATAGCCCATATGAAGTCTAAGACAGAATACGGGCACCTAAGAGGTGGGAAAGAGAGCAGATTTTGTGAGTTTGGAGAGGAGATAACTAGTTGCAAAGAGGACTTTTGTACAACTCACACTGCTGAATCAAATACAACCTGTGCAGTAAGTGAAAAATCAATGTGGAGAAACTGTACTGCATCTAGAGGGCAATGTTAAAGTCTTAAGTGGCTATCAAAAAGTGTGCTGATCCTGACAAGTGGAGAGACCTGCAGTTCCTGTCGACTTCAAGTATTTTTCTAATAGATTATAAGATAATACACAAAAATTAGTCCTTGAGTTTTTTTTTGAGAGTTTCTTAACTGAGTGCAGTGAAACTGTGGGGGTTGTTCTCTGATGGGCAGAATTGATTCCATTTTGTAGGCAGGAGCTGACAGTCATTATAAGTCACTTGTATTGATCCACTGAGGCATCTTTCTTGAGTTGATCATAAATTTCTTACCCAAATATCAAAGGCTGTGATTTCTCACATGATTTCTTTCCTGAAGAAACGGATGTTACAAATGGGGAAATGGTACACTTGAAAATGTAAAGTGCCTTACTGCAGGATGGGTGTTTTACACTCGATCCTAGCTCACATATTCAGGGAGGATTCAGCTTCAGTGGCAGGTAATTTTGGAGTCATATCTTATTGCCAGTATGGATGAAAATCTAGTGTGAGACTTGCTCACACTTGGGTCAGGATTTTGATGTTATTCTACTGATATGTGGATCAATCTTCAGGCATACAGTAGGGTGAAAATAGTTTAGTTCCTCTTCTTCCAATACTTTCAAGGCAAATGTGCTTTAAACGGTTCAAATACTGAATGTATTTCAGAAAAAAAGAGTTTCAATTGATTCCAGCTCCAGAGGCTACTCTTGCCTTGAACTCCTAAGTTTCTAGGGCATCTCACTGACAAATATTATACCTTAATTAACCAAGCTATTAGACATGCTTAGCATGAAATCAAGACAAGCAGTTTTCTTTTTCCTGTTGTGCCTTTATCTCAACAGCTTTTCCTTTAATTATCTGTGTGCTGCACGCCTTTAGTATGTAAATAAAATGCAAATGATCATAGAATCATAGAATGGCTAGGGTTGGAAAGGACCTTAAGATCATGTACTTTCAACCCCCCGGGACGGTCATTAGTCTGGAATATAAATCCTGCTGACATATCTAGTATTTTTTTCACTTGAGTCATAGGAATGCCTAGTATTCTTAGATCTCAGCAAAACATTACAATTTTGTCAGCTGCACATGGATTAGTGGTTCAGATTAAGAGTTTTGAATCTTTTATTGTAAGATCATGTTGTTTCCATTTGGTCTGGAAATAAAACTGTTACGTGGCTTGAGTAGAAGTGATGATTCTGGAAAGGAGCTTATATATTCTGGCAGGTCAGTTGCTCATTATTGAGATAATTTTCCATTTAAGACCAGAGTGCTACTTGAAAGCATTGGCATATTCAAGTTCAAGGTGAAAGGTGAGAGTATTAAGATTATGGTTAGTCCTCTAAAAGTGCTGTGCATCACAGTATTATGCTTAAACATCCAAGTAGTTCCTGTGTTTGCTGTACTGTGCAGAAATGATTCATACTCTGAAAAGGAGATAAAATGATGGGCATAATATTTGAATGTTAATTTCTTGTAAAGAGAACTGGTAATTCACTGAATCCTTCTGCCCTTGCACAGGCAGAGAGTACGGGGTTTAGAGCATGGCTGTTTCATGCTCTCACTCAGCTCTTCACTTCTGAGCTGCCCTTTGGCAGTAGCATCCCGCCATCATCTCAGGTAAGGGAACATGTTGACTCTTCCAGACAGTCTGCAAGCATACTTGAGAAGGTGAAATGGCCTCTTCAGAGCACTAGTGAAAAAGACAGCATTTACCTTTTATTCCTAAAGGTTTTTCAGGACTGTACTGCTTCTCAGGTTAGGTCTTTTCTTGTGCCAATAAACATTCTACTAGCAATATTTTGGGTTGAATCTTTTTAGTGTCAGCATGGCATAAATCATTAGGATCATCTTAACAGTGAAAAGTGCAATAAAACTTTTTATGTCAGAGGTAGTTACTTTGGGTTTAAGCTGTATTTTTCCCTGTTAAATACTATATTGCATAATTCAGAAATATATGTGTGAGAGCATATGTTGTGTTAGAAAAATGTTAGGAAGAAAAAAATATTTTTGTGATCTTGTATTTCTGCATATAAGGTTTGTTAAATCCCTGCCATTCCATTGCTTGGGGCAGAACCGGCTTTGATGGGAGTCATTTTGGTTGCAAGAAAACAAAATCTAAATACATACCTCTTTTATGAACATCAATTAGTAGACCTGGTAATAACACATTAATACGTGTAATTACATACTGGTTTCTCATCTGCCTTGGTCTTTCATTAAGCTGGTATTTTACAAGAACATTAATCTGAGTTGTATTTCCTGGTGATAAAAGAACTTCTAGTGAGTTTCAGTGACAGTGTACAATAATGACACCCAGAGAAGAGAGTAATTGAAGAGACATTGCTAAGATAGCCAAAGAGCTTTCCCCTTTGTTTTTAGTAGTAGTGCTTATTGCTTAGACCTGCATTAAGGTTACAATAAAAATACTTTCTCCCGGTTTCTTCTGAATTGTACCTTGCTGTTAAATTTCAGTGGAATGAATAAAGCCTATCACAATGAAAAGCAGCTTTCTCTCATTGCCAGTGGCTAAGTGAACTGTAAATGATGGCTGGACAACTGGAGACCTTGGTAGGAGTTTTATGAAAAATACTTGTGTATTGCTCCCAGAAGCATAGTATGCAACTATGAAGACAGAAGTTCTGGGGGAAGAAGAGGCAGAAGTTGACCAGGATAGGATGCCTCTAAAAAAAAAAAGTGATGTGATTCCAGCATATCTGTGCTGTGCTCTGCTTCTGGAATTGTCATTCCCACTATTTGAAGGGAAGACAGAACACTGAAGTGAAAATAGAGGGTGATTTAATGCTACTTCCTGCCTTACATTTCGTATCTCATGTCACGTAACTTGCTTAAAATGCTAACTTTATTACTAGTACTTGAAGTACAAAAAGATAGTGGATATGAACAGGAAAAAAAAATAATTTTGTTGATCTACTTTCAAATATGAGAAAAGAAGCAGTGAGGACCTGATACTCTAAGCTGATCATTCTGGAGACGTGTCCTTTAAATAGTAAGACTATAATTTTGTTTTTCTTTAGTTTTGTGTGTTTGTTTGGGGGTGTTGTTTAGCAAGCTGTAGTTTGTATGTGTTTGAAATGCATGGACTTTCCTGACTGCTCTGGAGCACTTATCATATCCCTTTAGATAGAGGTTATTTATTTATATAGCAGGGTCTATAGTGTGATCAGGTTCACCTGAGGTACAGCCATTAACTTGTGTGTATTGTTAAGGTGTTTAAGAGGTTTGCCTTCCCTGAGAAGCACTTGTGTTGCTTATACCCATGTTCGGTAAAGCCATGACTGCTTTTGTGTTGATGAACATTGTGGTATATATAGTTCATCTTAGTGCTGTGTAGCTTGCTAATTGTGATCCCAGAGGATTGTCTCCTGTCTGTGATGAACTGTTACAATAAGCATTATGATATTCAGCAGCTGAGCCTTTGTTTGGAGGATACACAGAATGGAATCTGAATGCTGCAGTTCTTATTCAACTCCTATTGTCTTGAGTTTCCAAAGTTGGCAGGAGGGAAGATGTTTTCTATTCCTGTTTTCCCCTTTTATGTTCTCTTTAGTAGAAAGTTTAAGGAGCAAATCCTGAGCTCTCAGTAAGTGGTCCTGTCACAGCTGGAAGTTCCTTTTTTTTTTGTTATTCCTTTCTTTGCATTTATGTGCTGGAGAGCAAGAAGGAGGGACACTTTACCAACTTTTACTTTCACAAAGCTGGGGTTTACTTTCCCTCATTTTTACTGTAATTACTGCTACTTCTTTGAAAGGGACTTTCGATCCTCCACTTTAATAACACTAATAAGGTTAATTTCTGCTACTGATGGTGAATAATGAGTCATATTAAGAGTTGTAACTTTAATACAAACAATACTCCATTTTCATCCTTGTTAGCAGTGAAGCCAGGTACTGTAACCTACATACTGGCATGTAGCCCGGCAGCTAATATGCATTTTCGTAATATGTGATATATTTGGGGATTTCATAGAGGTTTTTTCTAAAACATTGTGATGATAATATAGGATAACTTAGAAGAAAGAGCAATCTTAACTTTCACTTCTGTATAAAAATTGTCAGGCTGAGACAAAACAACATAATCATTGAGTGTTTCAAAAAATTGTCCACTTTGAGTGTTAAATCTCTTGGGTTTTTGGTGACAACAGTCTTGGAGGATATAGCAATTCATAATTCTGAGGTGTCATTTTAGACTTTTGCTTCCTGTGGACTCAAGAGTTGATTAATTTTAGTAGTTTTTAAGATTTACCTAAGAAAAACGGGAAGCGTGCTCAGTTTAAATAAAATACTCGATGCTCAAACAAAAATCTGATATAAGTTCATAGGTCTGATGGCTAGAGTGTTATATAAATATACATATATATATGTATGTATGTATGTATATATACACTCTATATATAACACAATGTTAAGCTTTTTCTAAAAAGTTCCTGGTACTGATGATAAATAATACTTGTTGGGTCAGAACTGATGGTTCAGAACTGATGGTTCCTTTGGGTTTTGTCAAGAGGAACAGGGCAATATGTGCTACATGTCACAAGTGAACACAGTGGCATCTGAAATAGAAACCACGGAAGAAGGATCTGGTCCCTACTTACCTCCTCCCTTTCTTGGGATAAAAGGGCTGAGATTCGTCCCACTTCCCTGAGGCATTTCAGCTAGGAGTAGAGTGGCCCAAGATAAACTGTACTTATGAGTTAATGCCAATGGGCTGAACTGAGAAATTGAGACTTTTACACCAGGCAATATCAGAGGAATGGTTACACTGGAAGAAGGAACTTCTATCTTGGTAAATGCAGAAGTATTATTTAGCTGATTAACCTTTCCTAGGTTTAGGACAGCTTGTGCACATTTAACACAGCTCACTTGCCTCCACCTACTTGTAAGAATAGTTTGGAAAGCTGCCCTAGCAACAGTTTATATGGCAGACCATGTAATTCACTCGTACAAACTAAGCGAATGTAAATATATTTTTCTAATCTAAAAAAAAAACCAAGGAAATGCACTTTTGTTAAATTCATTTGTTTGCTAGATTTGCACCATGTGTAAGCTAAATCTGATGCCTCAGCTCTGCCATTGTAATCTTTGAGTGAAGGTACTATTGAACTGTAAACACATCAAAGCAAAAGAGATTTTGAAATTGATACAACTGAGGCACTGTCAAAGAATTTTGTATTAATGCTTAGCCTAATATGTCTGTAAGCACAGATGTAAAGCACATGTGTAAAACAATGGCTTACCTAGTCTGTTTAAAAATAATGTTCAAGAATCGGGTATTAATAAAAAGCAATTCTGATGTTTCAGAATAAAATTGTTGATGAAAGGGCATAAGCTAAATAGGAGCTCTTTTTCCTAGAGCCCTATTGATACAATTGCTCAGACTGATCTGCAAATGAGATGGACTGTATTGAGAACATGGTGGAGTTGATATTAGACTAAACTCAATTTTCAGTACAGCAAAAATAGCACAATTGTAAATACCTTTAAGCAACTATGAAGGATCAATGAAGCAATGGATACTTATTTTGCTCTAATGCCCCTCACAAAAATGAGAGAAGTGGTATTTGAGATACCTTGACGATTGAAATGCAACACGAAACTGGAAATAATACCTTAGGAACAGTTACAGTTACAGGATTCTTTTAATTTACAGTTAGCAAAAACGTTACTTAGTAAAGGCAATTTTCTGGGACAGTCTGAGATTCAGCTGAAGTTCTTCAGGAAGTAACTTGATCATCTGAGGCTTGCCACTGTATTCCAAAGATGTGATGTCACCAATGTAAAAGTCCGTATTGCAGTGCTGTACTAGGGCCCATATACAAAGCACATGATCGCTGATTCAAAGCCTATTAAAATGCATACCTTAGGGAGGCATGTAAAGTTTTGGCTGAGCTGCTGCCACAGTTATGTTGACTGTAAGTACTCGGAGCTGGACTTCTTTCTTTTGATTATGTTTTGATGACTGTCACATGGAGAAGTGATGAAAAGACTTGTGGATCAGATAGTTTAAGTCTTTAGTTAGTACTTTAACATGAAAGGTAGTTCCCAAAGCCTTTTTTTTTTTTTTTTTTTTTTTATGGAGGAGGAATTGGGTGGGAATAACCTACTCCTGTTTGATTTTCCTGGCCATTGTATTTATCATATTGGAAAATGATTTTCTGACAAGTAGCCCAAGGTCTTGGTATTGGTGTGATGCCATTCTCTAGACTGTCTAAACTTTACTTTTTCATCATTAGCAGCCCATCTGTTCTTTCTGCAGTGCTTTGCAAGTGATGCCAAGTAATGCCCTCTGAGCCATCAGGCAATTTTGAAAAAGAAACTTATTGTTGGAATAGATAAAGCACTGTTCTTGTTGCTTTGCTATATTCAGCTTCTGATAATGTCAATAATCAATGCAGCTTGGAATCTGCAAATAGCTTGTATGACCATGGGTAACTTGTTATAGCTGTTTTTTGCTTCTACCTTCAGTCTTGTCCCTTTGGGGTAGATAATGATGACTTAACTGGGAACTACAGTAATGCCAACCATCCAATGACATTCAACTTTCAGAAGCAACTAGAAAGAGTAATGACAAACTCAGTTTAATGTCACCTTAAGTATAGTTGTCATTATGGTTAAAAATTATATGTATTTTTACTAGAATTCCTTTGCATGCTATTCTTTTGTAGTCAATACTGGTTTCTTCTGATAATATCTTCTCTCTTTCTCTGGTGATGGGGATGCATTAGGGGACATGGTGTCCCATGACAACCAGCTGCCGTGCAAAAGTCACACTAACTGTGGCAGTGCTTGTTAATTAACAGTCTTGGTGAGGATGCTGAAGAAAGCTATTCTTTTGGCTTGTACTGGAGTGTATAATAGGCTTTTTACTGGCTTTTACTTATTGCAATGTGCTGCTCTAGTTGCTTTTCCAAGTTTAATTTCACACTGGTGAATGTCATGCATGTACATGACAGATTAATGCCTGTAAGAGTGACTGCTAAAAGCTGCATGCATCACATCATTTTTCACACTACAGTTAAAACCTCATGTAAAAGCTGTTGGGGTCAGAGTTAGCCAGGTGAGCATTGGTGGACATTATAACCCCTGCTGGCAGTCTTTTGGCAAAGCTGGGAGGGGGTTAATAGTAAACGGGGCATAGGAAGATTATAAAACCAAGTCTCTACTATCAGCTTATACTGGTGATGTCAATTGTGCTGGTATTGTATGAATTACTAGGAAACGATGAAAACACTGAAATGCCTGCACTACAGTGTTGTTCCTTTATTTGCAGCATCAGCTTTTCCTCTTCATTCACCAACTTCAGCTATCAAATTCCACTAACCTTGTGGCAAGTGCTTGGCTGCCTGTTTTATTGTGTTTGGGTTAACTATAGGAAAGATGTCTAAAGATATGAAATATGAAGGGAGCTGTAGCACAGATGAATGGTGTAAGTTGCATATAAACATTGTCAGGTCAGCTTGTAGCAGGTCATGTTATCACAGTGTGCTAGAGGTCTGCTGCAACGATTTTGTATGGCCGTTAGGAAATACCATAGGATGGG
The DNA here is from genome assembly GCF_028554395.1 of Pezoporus wallicus. Taxonomy (NCBI): domain Eukaryota; kingdom Metazoa; phylum Chordata; class Aves; order Psittaciformes; family Psittacidae; genus Pezoporus; species Pezoporus wallicus. The sequence continues at coordinate 3,692,999 of NW_026638501.1, forward strand.
TTTAGAACATTGGAGACTTGGCTGTGATTTTCCTTGCAATTGCATTTTGTAGTATCTTTTCCTTTCCTGCACCTTCCTGACAGTAATACACTGTGACAAGGCTGCAGTGTCTTCTTTGTGGTGCTGTTTTTGGGAATGCATTGAGCTGCTTTTTAATGTGTTCTCATGAAAAATGCCAGAGGATTAGTTATAGAAGAAGTTTCTTTTTTAAGTAGGGGAAATTCCTGCTTATGCAAAAGGCAGCCTAGACAGAGGTTTGAGAGCTGTCACCAAGTTGTTCTACACATGTCCTGATTTTCTCGCTTTCTTTCCTGCCTTCTATTCATCTGCAGTTGCTTGGGTCTTGTATACTGAGCTGTCACTCATAAGGTTCTTTGTGTGTATAATTTTTTCTTAATACCTATTCCTATTTTCCACAACAGTTGTCCCTTTGTCTGCCTCTTTATGGTGGAGTTTCATGTTGTCTTGTATCAATAGCGGCACATGCCTTTTTGATGACTCTGCATTGGATATTTCATCCTGCATTGCAGTGTGCGGGACACTCGAGCCCAGAGGTAGATCTATATGCCTGATAGTGTGACAGTCATGTTCAGCTCCAAGTTTGGCTGGAGAGAGGCAGATGCCACCTGCTATAGCTGCTTAAGTGGGACTTGGCAGTGATGTGAAAGACTTCTGACACATATTGGAATTTCTCCAATTAATGCTGGTGTCTTCGTGAATACTTATCTTCTGGGATCTGGCCTAGGATTACAAAGCTCACCCTGTACAGCATGTCAGAGAGACAGCAGATGGTAACGCTTTCTCTGCCCTTCTCAACTGCTGTCAGCTTGGACCAATGACATAGAAGGGATGGGCTTTGTGATGCTTTGCCTGGTGTCTGTGGTATCCCAATCTACCCACAGTTGTACTTCTATTGCTGTAGAGAAAGTCACATTGTAAGTTTATTTGAAGGGATTACATGGATTTCACAATGGAAGAGCTCTGATACAGTGTTAGCAGCCTGAAAGACAAGAGTTTAGACTGCTTTGAAACTAGCAGGCTTTGGAGGTGTCCCATCTGTGTATCTGCATAGCTCTGACCTTCCCAATTACAACTTCTTTCTATTATACACACAAATTTTCAAAAGTATATCTGATTAATGTATTAAACATCCTAAGGACCTCCCCAAGCTAAAACTATTTGATGGCAGCTATCATTGCAGGGCTTCTTCTTCCTTTATTCCTTCCAGTTTATCTCTCAACTTTACCCTGCGGCTTAAAGCAGAGCTGCAACCTTTGGAGAGGACATAACAAGAGCAGGTTGTCCTTGCAGCATGCCTGCTGCTGTTGGCATGAAACTGGAGGTAGATGTCCTTCTGATACAGCTGCAAGATAACATTCTTACTTTGGTTCAGTAGTACTGTATCAGCCTTTGGCTACTCATCAGCTTCATGCTGTAAAACGCTGGAGACACAGAGAAAGGGAATGAAGAACAAATACTGCAAGTTTTACTGTAATAACTATGTAAAGAATTGCTGGTAATACACAGGAAATAAAAGAACAGACTAGGAACCTAGCCCTGTGCAACACATCCAAGTTGGTACACTTCAGTGCCTAGCTGCAACAAGTAAGTTTAAAAATTTGCATTCATGTTGTAGTAGGTTTCCTTCTTCCACTGAACCCTTCAAATTTTTGGGTGGCTGAAATAAAAAACGGAGGAGGCAGTGCACTTTGGAGGGAGGAAAAAAAATCCAAGGCAAATTTGTTTTGTAAGGCAGGTGCTCGACCAGTCTAAATAACGATCTGCCTCATGATTTCACCCTTTGTACTTTAGTTTTAAGCTCAGCTCATGCTGAAGGTTAAGCAGGAAGCTGAGCACACAAACCATCCACACTAAGAAGATAGCTAACATAGTAACTAACAAACATGCTTCTGATGGCAGTATTCAAACAGTGCTGTTACACAAAATGTCACTGGCAGTTTTTCTCAGCACATGAATGCTGCTCAGTATGAAGAGTAGCTTGTACTGTTCCTGGTGTTGTGATACAGAAACCAGTGCTGTAAGTTTTGGTAAACAGCAGCAGAATTTCTCTGACTTTACAGTACTTGCAGTGAAGTCAGTTGCAGGCAAGGATCAAGACTTGGATTAGGCCTGAAAAATACAGATATTGGAAAACTACATTTTGTTGTGATTGCCTATGTTTTATGACTTGAAATTGGGTAGTAGCAGTAACAGAGTTCTGAAACTGATCTCTTTTTGATTCGGAGAAATCTCCAGGGACTAGCCGACAAAGTTGAAATTGACATGCAGGTACTCTTCATTGAGGCGTTGGGAGACACTGGCGATAACTCCCCCTAGCGTGTCTCGTCCGAGCATCAACCAGGCTGTGATTATATTACCCTTAAACAAACATATTCATTAGATTACGTGCATATTCATTGAATTACTTATACATTACATCATACTTCCAGAGAATTCCTCCCGCGTGCGCACTAAAATGTGGTAGTGGGCTTTGGGACCCCTGGTGGTTATTTCTTCATCGTCTTCCTCTTCATCACTTCATTTCAGGATCATTGTCATGTCCCTAACCACCACCAGGCCAGTTCTGGCCAGTTCTTGTGCAAAGCTTATCTTAGCCATTTCTCTATCTCTATAGTTGCTAACAAAGCCTAACATCCCTGAAGTTACTTATTTACAACCCCATTCTTCAATCAACCCTATTCTTCAATCAACCCCATTCTTCATTTTCCAGTGATCAATAGGCCTGTAAGGTCTGTGTTCCACTGTTTGGCAAGACGGAAACACTGAATGATAAGAAAAACGGATTTGGTATAAAAATTATTATAATGTATAGGATTGTTTGCAATAAGCTTTCAAGAGTGGATGTACATGAATCTTAGAAAAGAGAATATACATAAGGAATAATCCAGCCAGTTCAAATCAGCCTGATGCAGATAACATTTTTGTTTTCATTGGATATATTGTACAATGAAAACTTAAGTAAATATTCTCTTCATTGTAAGACCTATTCCTCTGCATTATGAGCACAGGAAGCAGGTGAGTATCCTGATATCGCTAGGATTTTGAAACAGGCCATGGTTTCCCATGGAAACTGGATGGAACTAAGTTCTGCTTCTGATTTTCCCTTAATCTAAAGAGGTTGCTCTTTTTAGCCAGTAAAAACTCATTAGCATTCTCCATCATTTTTTTAAGTCCACACACATTTCTAAATGAATTACAGGAGGAAACTGAAGTAGAATGGTGTCATTTCTGTATGATGAAGGGCTTCCATATACAGATGGACTTGATGGTCTTAAAGGTCCTTTCCTTTACATGATTCTATGAATTACTTGAGTTTTGTACTCTCTGGAAGGATGCTTAGTGACAGACTAGCAAAAATGATGATAGATTTGTAATGATGAGACCAAAAGCTGAACAACAGAAACAGGAAGATAATTGTAATGTCTTGAAAGCCTTTCAGTTCTAATTAAGATTCTCTGTAAATTTTTGTTAGCCTGTGTACTTGGAAGAGGTAGTGATCTTGTGGTTAAATGTGATCTCACTCAAACTGTGATCAGTCGCAGTGTACTTCTCTTGAGTAGACATATTAACAAAAAAAGAGACCAGATTTGTCATTCCCACTGTGTTATGATTTAAAGTGAAGAGCACAGTTTAAAATGCATTTGAAATATCAATAGTTTGTAGAAGTAAGGGCAAAATGATGATTTAAAAAAAAAAAATTATCAGATTATGTTTGTGGATTTTATTACAGCAAATGAAATTTGACTCTCCAGAGGAGAATGAAATCCACTCAGGGCATGCAGTGTTCCATGGATGACTTTGAACAGGGATTTTGTCTTGGAAAGTCCATCTGGTCTTTAAATTAGGTGGTAATTACATTGAAAACTAAACAGGTGGCAATTAACCTGTTGTATAACCTTCTTAGCAAGTAAAATACTATTCTTCCAATGCATCATAACCACTAGGGTCCCAGTTAACCACACATTTGCAGGTATTTTGTCAAAAACACAGTCAAAGGGGAGGGGAAAAAACCCTTGCAGAGCATTAGAATAGATTTTCGCTTGGCCTGCATGATACACATTTGCTGTCTTGCTTAGAAAGCTAGTCTGGGACTTGAATTTGTGGATCAGTTTTGGTCTGAGCTTGTGGGTGCTCTGGCTAAAAGGGTTCATCTTGTGGATTTTAGTTTAACCTTGTCTGTGGGTTAGCTTTCAGAGAAATGTTCTTGGATTCAGTAAGTGTAAGAACGAAAATATTTCTGTACCTGGGGTGGTCATTTTAGCTGAACCGTTGCTAAACTGTTTCGATTCTTCCGCTTCTTGTTTCATACCCGCAGGACCCACGAGGTGGCAATGTCTCACAGCAGGATTATTGACAGGAAGGACTGGATGACTGTTTTGCTTAAAAACATCACAGAAACGCAGGTGGCTTGAATTGTGTTTACAAGAGGGAATCCCTGACGTGCTCATGGTAAAAAACTCAGCTGGATCGTGACTACAGAGAGCTTTTGATGGCCTTCCTGATGATGCTACACCTGGGACAGAGGGCCAAAAGTGCTCTGTGTGGAGAGCTTTATGAGTGGCAGTGTATCATCTTGGATTTGTGCTGGTGGTGAATGTTGTGGAATTCATGGCCTGGTCTGATATTGCCCTTTCTCCCTTTCCTCCTTCTTTGTTAGGAAGGAACTTTTAATATACTTAAGATCTCAATTAATTTCTGCTCCTGCAGTTAATTTCATCTCCCTTGGAAAGATCCTGGTTTTACAGCTTGCCCCTCATGCTTGGTGTAAGTGTAAGGAATTGATAGCTCTTAGGTAGTTACTGCATCCTCTAGTATTATAGTATTTTGCTTACTAACAGGATAAGTAACATTTGTTTTTTAGGTTGTCAAGTCAGTTGCAAGCCAAGAAGATGAGATAAAACTGAACAAATGTGGCACACAACAAGAATTCATTATTTGATACAGGAAGCACTAGATGGCAAATGAGTTGTGATGTACATGTAATTCCTTTCATGAAAACACAGCATCAAGACATCTTCTATTTCTTGTAGTATTTCTCTTAGCTGACCCAGAGACTTCCACTAAGCTCTTCATTCAAACCGTCTTATTGGAACTTTATGGCTTCCTAAAATCGTTTTTAAAATATGTGTGTGTTTTGATTTTTTTCCTTTAAACCTATTTGTTTAAGATACCTGGAGGTGAGATGGTGACAGTGGGAGAGAAACTGGGCTGCTTTACCTCAATATTCTCGTTCAATCTTAGTAGATGTTTTTGACAAAAGGTACACACTGCTGATACTTGAAAGGATCCTTCATTACTGTTACATGTTCTCACTAGCCATTCTTTTATTAAATGTTGTAGTCCTGAACCTGTGCTTCAGTAAGCATATTTGTCGTAACAAGTCTATTGTGATTTATGGTCACAGACGGGTCTCTATATGTTATTTTTCCTGTCATGCAAAGACATTTCTTCTGAAAGTTGTCATTTTAGTTGCTGGTGAAGGACCTTTTAGAATCATTGAATCATAGAATAGTCAGGGTTGGAAAGGACCTTAAGATCATCAAGTTCCAACCCCCCTGACATGGGCAGGGACACCTTACGCTAAACCATATCACCCAAGGCCTTGTCCAACCTTGTCTTGAACACTGCCAGGGATGGAGCATTCACAACCTCCCTGGGCAACCTATTCCAGTGTCTCAGCACCCTAACAGTAAAGAACTTCCTTCTTATATCCAATCTAAACTTCCCCTGTTTAAGTTTTAACCCATTACCCCTTGTCCTATCACTACAGTCTCTAATGAAGAGTCCCTCCTCGGCATCCCTATAGGCCCCCTTCAGATACTGGAAGGCTGCTATGAGGTCTCCACGCAGCCTGCTCTTCTCCAGGCTGAACAGCCCCAACTTTCTCAGCCTGTCTTCATACGGGAGGTGCTTCAGTCCCCTGATCATCCTCGTGGCCCTCCTCTGGACTTGTTCCAATGGTTCCATGTCCTTTTTATGTTGAGGACACCAGAACTGCACACAATACTGCAGGTGAGGTCTCACAAGGGCAGAGTAAAGGGGCAGGATCACCTCCTTTGAACTGCTGGTCATGCTCCTCTTGATGCAGCCCAGGATACGGTTGGCTTTCTGGGCTGCGAGCGCACACTGAAGCCGGCTCAAGTTCAGTTTCTCATCAACCAACACCCCCACATCCTTCTCCACAGGGCTGCTCTGAATCTCTTCTCTGCCCAACCTGTAGCTGTGCCTGGGATTGCTCCGACCCAGGTGTAGGATCTTGCACTTGGCATGGTTAAACTTTATGAGGTTGGCATCAGCCCACCTCACAAGCATGTCAAGGTCCCTCTGGATGGCATTCCTTCCCTCCAGGGTACCAACTGAACCACACAGCTTGGTGTCATCGGCAAACTTGCTGAGGGTGCACTCAATCCCACTGTCCATGTCAGCGATGAAGATGTTAAGACCGGTCCCAGCACTGATCCCTGAGGGACACCACTCGTTACAGGTCTCCAGCTGGACATTGAGCCTTTGACCACATCTCGTTGTGTGCGGCCACCTAGCCAGTTCTTTATCCACCGAGTGGTCCATCCATCAAATTAATGTCGCTCCAATTTAGAGACAAGGATGTCATGTGGAACAGTGTCGAATGCTTTACACAAGTCCAGGTAGATGACATCAACTGCTCTACCCCTGTCCATCAGTTCTGTAGCCCCATCACAGAAGGCCACCAAATTGGTCAGGCAGGATTTCCCCTTAGTGAAGCCATGCTGGCTGTCACCAAGCACCTTGTTGATTTTCATGTGCCTTAGCATGCCTTCCAGGAGAATCTGCTCCAAGATTTTGCCAGGCACAGAGGTGAGACTGACTGGTCTGTAATTCCCCGGGTCATCCATTTTCCCCCTCTTGACAATGGGGGTTATATTTCCCTTTTTCCAGTTGTTGGGAACTTCACCTGACTGCCATGATTTCTCAAATATGATGGCCAGCGGCTTCGCAACTTCATTCGCCAGCTCCTTCAGGACCCGCGGATGGATTTCATCAGGACCCATGGACTTGTGCACATTCAGATTTTTAAGATGGTCTTGAACCAGTTCCTCTCCTACAGGGGGCACAAGGTCTTCATTCTCACAGTCCCTGTATCTGCCTTCCAAGACTTGGGTGGTTTGGTCAGAGCCTTTGCCAGTGAATACCAAGGCAAAGAAGTCATTCAGAACCTCAGCCTTCTCCAAATCCTGTGTAGCCAGTTCTCCTGAGAGCTTCCTGAGGGGGCCTACATTCTCCCTTGTCTGTTTTTTATTTGCTATGTACCTGTAGAATCCCTTCCTGTTATCTTTAATACCTCTAGGTAAGTTGAATTCTAACTGTGCCTTAGCTTTCCTAACCTGGTCCCTAGCTTCCCGGACAACATCCCTGTACTCTTCCCAGGCCACCTGTCCTTGCTTCCAGTTATTATAAGACTCTTTTTTCATTTGAATTTTCCTCAGGAGCTCCTTATCCATCCAAGGAGGTCTCCTGGCCCTCCTGCTGCACTTCCTTCTGGCTGGGATGCAACACTCCTGAGCTTGTAGCAGGTGATCCTTGAATATCAACCAAGAGTCTTGGGCCCCCCTGCCTCTAGGGCTATATCCCATGGAACCTTCCTAAGCAGGTTCCTGAAGAGGCCAAAGTCTGCTCTTTTGAAGTCCAGGGCAGTGAGCTTGCTGCACGCCCTTCTCACTGTCCTGAGGATCTCAAATTTGAGCATCTCATGATTTATAGCACAAGAAATTGCGCACATTAAGCATTTGCATCTATGGGCACCTAACTGCTTGGTAGTTTATGTACCCTGCTTAACAGTCCAGAAAAAGAAAGAAGCAATCTTTTCTTGGAGCTTCATCAGCTACTTTGCTTTTTCAGCTGTCTTAAGTTCCATGGGAAATGAACTGGTAAAAAGCAGTACTGATGTTGTGGTCTGCTAACTTAGAGAGATACACGTTTGAGTCAGCCTGAGTTTAGCTTGGAACAGCTGCAACTCTTTTCAGCTGGTTTCAGCTTGTGACTTGGTTTGTGGCCAGTTTATTTAGGCAATGGTACGATAAGGACTCTAGAAGTGCCTGCCAAGTTTCCTTTGGGAAGATGACAATTTCAATATGTATGTTTACTGGAAACAGAGCTGATGTTTGGTGTGCTGACAGCCCAGTGCTGGTCTAAATAATGTCCCTTTCCAAGATTTTGCTTTCTTAATTTTACCCTGTCAGTCATGCTAGTTTTCTTAGAGGAAAACAACTAAAGATTTTTATGACAATCCATAGGACTTGTTAGTCTTTCTGTAATTCTCTGTGCTTTTGACTTAGCCTTAACACTTGGTTTTCACCTGCTCTTATTGCAAACTTAGAGTGCATCCTTGATCCTTATTTTTCTTGAACCCTGTCCTGATTCCTTGTCCTGACTATTAAAATAATACTGTGGACATAATTGACTTCAGCTAATAGAAATTTAGGTGGTCACAGTGGAAACAGAAGTATCTTGGAAATGACTGACGAAAAAGGAGGCTAGTGGCTTGAACTGACTTTGAAAGCTTATTCAGGAGTGCATAGCTCTCCCAAAAGATCTCATTTGGTGAAGACCTTTGTTCTTCACTACAATTTTTTTTTTCTTACAGTTTTATTCATGAATAAGATGATCAGTGGCTATTCATTTCCTCAGACAAAACCACATGGTATGTAAGGGTAGAACTTCAAAGACATGACATATATGCGCTAACTTCTGTTGCCCTTCAAAAAGCGTGGAGTGTTGGACTGCATTTGAATATACTCTCTTTAGCATTTAAAACAGTGAATGTATTTTCTTGAGACTTGAGGATTGCCTTTTGTTGTTAACAAGTTATCCCACTTGACCTCTTAGGCCTGTGTTTTGGAAGATAGAAAAGCTATATTTCAATACTAATAATCTTGACAAATATCTTCATTTTGTGTGCTTACAGTTTTTTTGGGAGGCATTTGAGAAACCTTTTCCACAACTAAGTACTGGTGATGTGTCCTGAGTGTAAACATAAGAGAACTTGTGCAGTGGTAGTGTTGATGTTGCTGCAGTTTCTGATGAAGGGTGATGAAGGGTCATCAGGCATAACAAATAGTCAATAGTGGTTAATCATAAAATTGGCACCTTTTAAGAAAGGTTTACTTGCTTGCTATATGAATAGCTGTACCAGTGTTATAGTGTGATTTGTTGATCTCGCAGCTGTCAGTGCCACTAATAGTAACTAAACTTCTTGCCTCAGAGAAGGCTTCTCTGATGTGCAGATAGGAAAGAGCTATGAATTTACACTAACATTTTCTTCCCCTTAGAGCACTAACAGTCTGGCACTTTTCCAGTGTATCCAGAGACAGTGGGAATCAGGTCACCAAGTAGCAGGATGACTCAAGTAAGGAGACCTAGCCTCTGTGGCTAAGTCGTGTGAGCTTTTTGTGCTAATGTAGTATCTGTCCCAATTTAATTAGCCATCACTAGGTTTCTTTGTGGAAATATCACTTTAAGAAGTGTCTCATCCAGCAGGAGTTGCTGGTTGAAAGAGCTTAATAGGCAGGTAATTAATACAAATGAGAGGCTGTATATGATGATCAAGAGCTGGCTGTGTCTGTAGCAACTTCATTGGAAGGCAGTAATGAGTTTTTGTTTCAGCATGTTTATTACATCAGAAAACTGAATAGTTTTTCCGATTCCACCAAGCAAGAGCAGGTGCTTCTTTTTTTTCAACAATAATTTTTCTGTTTAGGATACTTTGGGACTGCATTTTGCTCCCATGACTACTGTCCCTTTAAAACTTTTAAAGAAGGAGGACCCAATAAGCATGAGCAGTGTGTTTTCTGAAGGAGTACATGTTATCCCAGTGTCAGGAACAGTTGCAGTTGAAACCATCCTGGATTCAAGTTACCTTACACTTCAATATTAGTCAATGATTCACCACTGAATTTCAGAAACATTCATATTGATTGATTTCTTTACCCTCCCACCCATATCAAGAAGGGGGCTGAGAAACAGCATATGCTGACTGCATGCTGTGAAAGTTATTTTTTAAATTAACTTTTGATTCCCAATGTGATGAATTTTACAATTTCTGATGAAAGATCTTAAAGTGCAGTGAAGTTGAATGACACTGATTCATTAGTGATGACTTGGCTCTGTTTACTTCATCTCCGTGTTGCATAGGAGACGTATAGATATGTTCATTGGAAAAAGAAGGGCCATACTGCTTCAGAGAAAGGCAGTTGAAAGTGCTGCCAGTAGAGCTCAGAGAGAAGGGGAATAGGTCCAGAGGCAGCCCTGCATACAGCGTAGAACTGTGCAGCTCCTATGCTCAGACCCTGACCCTACCATATATATCTTTCAAAAGGAAAAATAAAAAGCCAGGTATGCTACTGCCATCCCTCTTCCACTATTTCCTTTGGAAAGTAATCAGTGAGCCATCTTCCAGGTTTGACTGACAAAGGGTGAAGGTGTTCTTGAAGGTGTATATGATCCAATGTTGCTCAAGTACAGAGTGCTGCTGAAAGAGGTAACTGTGCTCTTTCTATCCCACACAGTATTTCCATCATCTCTCTCTAATCTGAGCTAGCACTCACAAAGCTGCAAGGGAATTGGAACTATTTCTTGCTCTAACAGAAAGTAATGATTATGGGTCAGATTAGTGAGCTGAACCAGCTGGCCTGGTGATAACCTAAATAGCAAGTGAAAAGCAGCCTATGTGAAGCCAAGGCTATGGTGAAGCCAAGCTACCCTGTGAGTATCAAGGCAAGTGAGCAGTCTCTGAAAGCAATGGGAAACTTAGTTGCTTGCCAAACTTAGCTGGGACTGACTCCATATGGGACAGAGCAATTAACACTGGACTTGCCACAGGTTAGAGGAAGTTGTTTCAAACTAGAGCTCTGAAGCAGCAGACATCTTCTGGTGATGCTTTGGTGTCCTTTCATGCAAGGTTTCTTTACTGAAAATGTAAGCCTCATTTTTAACCTAGGGGAAAATACAGGGTGTTTAATGTGTAAACTGAGACATGCACTCAAACAGTTTTTCAAACAAAGCAGTAATTATGGGCTGACTGATGCACAGGGTACTAATTAAAGTCAGAAATGCAGTTGAGGTTCCTTTATGTTGCTATAATGTTGGCAATATAAAATTTATATCAGCTATTTGCTTCTGTCTTATGTAAGGGCTTAGCTATTGCAAATTTTTGGATACAGTATATTCTTAGCAGTTTTATTTTTATTGAAACTTGACTTTGTGATATATAACTGACTTTACTTATGATGAAATCTTTGGGTTTGATTCTTTAAACCTTCTGGAAACAGGCATGAGATATAGCTGAGCTTTCCCATGATTAAGAAACATTTCTATTTCAAAAACATGCACATATTTTTATACATGATTGTCCTTTGGCTTGCTCCTCCTTGTAAATTCACTAGTTAACACCAAGCCTGGCACGTATGGGGCTATGTGACAGTGTGCTGTCAGATTAGGGTAAAAAGTGGATTCTTTTCTTTTGAGAAAGGTCATTTTCTTGAAACCTAGTTAATCTGCTAAAAGATGGCTTAGATGTTTTGATGAGAACCATCCATTTACATGGTGTGAAGAGATGGATGAAAGGTGCATTCTTTTGTTAAGTGGCTAAACCTTAAAGTATTCAGCTCTTCATTGTAAGCTTTCAGTACATTTTGCATGAAAATCTTGTCTGACACTAGGGCTGCATTTGCTTCTGTGTGATTCCTCTAATGTCTGCAATTACAGGCAGTTTCCTGGATAAAGTTGGTCCCCTATATAAAAAAGCTGTGAACAGGCTGGAGAGAAGGGCCACAAAGATAATCCAAGGACTGGGAAGCCTGTCGTGTGAGAGAGCTGGGGTTGTTCAGCCTGGGGAAAAGAAGGCTCAGGTGAGACCTAATCACCACATTTCAGTATTTACTGGGTGGCTACGATGAAGATAGACACTCCATTTTTACAAGGAGGCACATGGAAAAGATGATGGTAATGGGTACAAGTTACTCCTGGGGAGATTCTGATTGGACACAAGAGGAAAATTTCTCGTAAGAACAGTCAGCCACTGGAATAATATTCCCTGGGGTGTGGTAACTCCCCAGTGTTGGACAGTTCCAGGTTTTGGCTGGGCAGTGTGGTGGGACATCTAGTCTAGCTCATGCTCTGCCAGGAAAGGTTGGGGCAGATGATCCTTGAGGTCCCTTCCTATCTGGTGTTCTATGATTCTTATGAGTAATTTTTAGAAAGGGTAGATGGGTAAGCCTATACAAGTGAGCTTCTTGTATATGTAGATATAAATATGTAGATATCTCTATGTAGATACAAACATGCCATCTACAAGCAAACTGCCAGCATGTAATTGAGAGAAAGAAGGAAGATATGGCTCAGTATTTAGGACCAGACAACTCAATTATTCCCACTCTGTTTTTGACAAATCTAATAGAATCTAACATAAAGTGCCCCTGCAAAATTTGAAGAGTGGAAATAGATCTAATATATGTGAAGATGGGACTTTAGCTCCTTTTCAAGTAAAGGAAGGGAAGATAGAGGCTAAAAATAGTATCTGCTGCCCAGAAAGTTTATTAGGTGGAAATCTTATCCTCAAGGAAGATGGATAATAATGTCTGTAGGGAGGGAATACTGCAGATTTTTGCAGTATGCATTGCTGATTGCAGTTTGGAGTTGTATTCAGTGACAGGTATGGCAGAAAATTTTTTATATATATATTATATATATACAATATATTATATATTATATATACAGTATTAAATTATATAGGCAATTAATGGACATCTAAGTATCAGAAATCATGAGCAAAGCTGTTGCACTTCTACTTTGGTATTGCCTAGATACAGGAAGAATGGAATGAGCTTTGTAAATGCAGCAGGGCATTTAGCATGTGGCAGAAGAGAGAACTCACAACACTGAACCTGCCGCATGGCATGGCCCTGCATATGCAAAACTGGAGATAGAGAGACAGCAAAGGAAACAGCTGGATATTTTGTATATGAAAAAAGTTTTAGTCTATGAACTGGAAGCTTGCAAAAAAATAAGTTAGTGGTATAATATACTCACTTTAACAAAATAAAAGGACATACAGGTCTTGAAAATGGCCATCAAAAGCAGCAACCTATTTCTGGTGGCTGTTGGGAGCCAACGTTTTCCAGACATCATATGAAAAATAATGTATATACCAAAAAATGCTAAAAAATTACTATTGTCAATAATGAAGGTAGAAAGCATTTTGAAGGGTCTGTGCGGACTCCCAGGTAACTGCTGCAAGATATGAGCACTGCCTTGGCTCCTGCTGAGAATGGTTTCGGATGGAAAAAGGAGGGAAAGATCAAGAGGGAAGTCAGGCTGCTCTGTCCCTGGATGAAGGCTGGCAGGTGGACAGCAATAGCATAGTCCCTTGGTTTATAGGAGTTTGCCAGAAGGTCTGCATGCCTTTGGCAGTAATTTGTCTTGACAGCACCAGCTGTCAGTCAGAGAACAAACTCTCAGTGCTGCCATGCCTGCCACTCTCTTCTGTGCTGATGGTTGAGATAAATGCCAGATGCTGGGTTGCTTGACAGTAAAGGAATGTGTTGTGGAATACTCTCTGCAGTCCTTTTCCTTGCTTGTTATATGTGACATAAATTTTCTTCAACATAAGTGGTGTTAATCAGAAAAATTGAGAGAGCAGCACAGATTGGGAAAGGAGGTCAAACATCTTGTGCAGAGACTCCTTGTCCAACTTTTGCAGTTTTGATTTTCCACATTAACTTCTGTTGAAGGAGTATTTCCACAGATGCAGTTCTCCTGGCTCCTATCTCAAAGTTGGTGGTGTCTACTGGGAGTTAAGGTTGATTTTCCCCACATTTCATACTTTTTTCCCTTTTGCAAGAAACCAAAGGTAGATACCCCTGCCTAGGTCAAATGTTGCAAGCAGTTGCCTGTTTGGGAGCCTGCATTCAGAAAGAAATTCTGGCCCTTTAAAATCAGTGGCAGATGTGTTATGGCCTTACATTTAATAATGAATTAATTTAATTACATTGTAATAAACCAGTGGCTTATTTTACCAAAAAGGTAGTGGTGGTCTAATTTGTGCAGTGGGCAACTGATGTTGCAGGACTGCATAGGGAAATACATGCAGATGTATGTATTCAGTTTGCCTCTAGGTGATGGTTTGGGATTGGCACTTTTTTGTTCAATTGCTTTAAGAACTGTAAGCATCTGTGACGCTCTGAAAATGCATATGGGGAGTAAACCTAAAGTCCTTGTGTTCTTCATTTTTCCTCTTGTGTCTGGAAACTTGTTGCTTTGGTTGAGAGCCAAAAGCAATGTTAGGGGCTAGTGGTAATCAAACAAATGAAAAACAAAACCAAACCAACGCAACAATTCTGTTGACTCAGCCAGCTACTGCTGATCAGCGCTTTGTGCCCAGCTTTCCACTACCTCTTCCTGATTATATTTCCACCTAGGGGAACTGGAATTTGAAAGATGTCTTTAATAAACAACCCACAGTCTTGGTCAAGCTATGGCTTGCTTACAGCAGATAAAGTGGGGTGGACTTTGGGGAGCAGAAGAGGGTTCCTTTTGATTCCCTGCTCTTCTTTTGTTCTTTCCACAATCTGGTTTCAACACATCACACTACTTCGTGACCAGGAACTGGTGCTTCAGTGGCAATAACAAAACACAGATATTTTAGATCTGTTTCTGCAGTGGATCATGGCTGGTTGAATAGGCAGCCATGAACTCATGCTTGGGAAAATCAACTTGAAAATTAAGTTTGTTACATGTGTGAGTATCTGAGCAGTAAATTCTTGCTCAGTTTGAAAAACCTGGAAGGGTATTTTTCTTTTCCTTCTTGGAAGTTCAAATCAAGGGGTCTTGGAGTTCAGCTCTAGAGACACTCAAGCTGCTTCCTCTGCCCCCAACACGTGTGTGGTATGTTTTTACTTGGGTCTCTTGTTTCTGCTTGGAAGTCTGTGGGCCTACAAATGATTAAATTGTTCTTATGCTCTGACAGCATTCTGGGTTTTGAAGAGAGCTGAAGAAGTTCAGATGCAGAGCACATTCTTACAGTAGGGGGAGTAAATTGCCAATTAATGCAAAACTTGCCCTATGTGAGATCACTAGTCTGCTATTATGCAAAAAAAAAATAGTTATGCTTGGGGGCATCCATTTATTTTCATGAATGTCATTTGATTAGCCGAAGAGATAAGGGATGGAATATGCTAAAAGGAAATTATGAGATTGTAAGATTCAGAAATGGCTTCAGGTCCTCAATTTGGACAGTCATAAATTTGGTGGTAACAAGGGTTCAGTTTTACTTGCTTTCTCTTAAGTGAGACAGTGGTGCATGCGTCCTTAAAACCATCATGGTACTGTGATATATAAAGTATTCTGTATCTAATATTTTCCTGACTGATCCAGTTAAGAAAAATGGAAGGAAGAAAGCCTCTGCATAATTTTTTTCCTGTTCTGTCTGCTGATTCACTGTGTGTATGGCCAGAATGGTCTGTATTGATATTAGTCGTCTCCTGAGCCCTTGGCAGTAGAAAATGGGTCAGTGAACCAAGTAAAAGTTGGTTCTGCAACTGCTAATGTAATATCACTATTACTGGCTTTGTAATTCTTATTACTACTTTTTTGTTTGATAATACAATAGGCAAGTATTAGCACTGACTGAGATCAGGCATGTTGTCTAAACACACAACGGAGAATTAGTCCTCAGTTTAGATGAGATAATGGCATTTAGCAGAGGCTGGGTTTAGTTGCTTTTAAACTTGGCAAATGTGAAGGCTGAAATTTGCCTTGTTAAATGTCTATATTATCTTAATATTTATATTTTATAACTCTAGAAGTTTAGCTTTGTGCTTTGTTCTTATCCATTGTATATAATAAAGGAGATCAAATTGATCACTAAGTTGGGTGATCTGAACAGCTCACAACTGTTAAGCTCTTTTGTAGCAGTTTAAGAATCAGTACATTAATTAACACAATTATATTTGTCCCATTTTTAAGAATCTATTCATTCCAAATGCTCAAGGATGATTTCCAGCCACTTGGAGCTATCCATTTTGTAACTGCTATTCAAAGGTGAACTCACTGAAGAGGTGACTGAAATTGCTACCATTCCTCTTTATGCAAATGAGTTTTATCGAGTATGTGCGACCTATTGGAGACATTAGAGAGGTGTTTCCTCCTTGGATAAGAGGGTCCATTATATAAACCCCACTCATTACCTGTAATGTAGAAAGGTTAACATTTTTAATAGAAAGCTTAACAAACCTTTGTTTCAAATGACAAAACAACCTTTGCTTGATTACATATTAGTTTACAGTAGGGTGTCAGAGAGTTTTCCTGGAAGTCATCTGCTGAAAAATTGCTGCTAGACTGAAAGGAAACTTGGGATCATTTCTGTGCTGCAGACAAAGACTGCTCTCAGGCTTCTGTATCTTCTCTGCCAAAGTAGTTATCCCCAGGGTACAGTGGATTAAATTCGGGTATTACTTTTTCTTACTTCTGGTGCATCCCAAATTGTGACTGGCTTCTTTCTAGAACCACAACTGTGTAGTCTGCTTCCAAGATTACTATGAAGTATGCACTTAATTTCATAGTATGGTGGCAGTTGTCTTAAAAATGCTCAGTGAAAATACAGGCATCGGGTAGAAAGGTCTGATGACTGAAGAACCTGACTGCCAATACTGCTGTTTGCAGGATGCTGGGAGCACCTATGGAGGGAGTTGCTACTCTGTGTAACGGCAGGTATAGCAGCTCGAGTGAGAAGGGTTAGGGGAGGCAAGTAGTGATTTGCAGCTATGTTGCTTCCTTTGATTAACACCTGCATGCCATATCTCTCTTCTGAGCAATGTTTTTGAACCACAGACAAGCAGGAAAGGGGCCAGGTAGTTCTTTTGGGTTTGTTTTGTTTTTTTATAAGCAGCTTGTATTTTTTTGTCCTCTGCCCCTAGTTGTCCTGTGTGTTTGGGGTTTTCCCCACTTGTACTTTATGTCTCTGATAATCTCCCCACTCCTTGCCTTCCCCCAGAGTGGCAGACAACAAGGGCACTGATTGGATCAGCTGGACAGCGTTTAACACAGCAGAACTCATGTACCTCAGTACGTCAGCAAGGTTGGTTCCCAGGTTCAGACCAGATCCATATATTTTAGATGTTTGTTTTAGTCCCTGAAGAGATGAGTGGAATAAAATTCTACTTCACCTTGTTCCAGAGATGCCCCATATTTCTCCACTTCTATAAATAGGTGCAAGACCACAAAGTTAGTCTTACTATAGTTGATGAGATCTCTGAAGAAGGAGTTTTATCAGCCTCCTTGTTAAAAGGGAGATTGTGATTCAGCATAGGTCTCATAGCTACAACCTCTCTGACCTCCAAGTATACAGTTTTGTTACAGTTCAGCATATAACTGAGTTTCTGAAACAATACCTGTGAATGTTAGAAAGTGAGTACTCTGTGGCCATCTGAGCTTTCTGTTGCAGTGCTACATCCTAGTTGTATTGCTGAAGAGTGCTCTGGCTTATGGGGCAGGCTGTTTTCCTACATGCATGTATCTCTGGATTCATATATGCTTCCAGTGGTTAACACTGATTCTTACTAATAGTCTCTAGGACAGCTTTTTGATGTGAGCAGTAGATGGTAGAAAAGCCTAAGTATTTTTGCTATAATTTGATAGTCCTTTGAAAGACCACTTAAAGCAGGAATCCTCTTCACCCCATTCTTAGCTAAAGCCCTGGTTTTATTTTTGCTCATAGGGCAGGAGTTGCTGAGTTGTGGTTTCTCCCCAAAGAGGTTAACCTGAGCAACTTTTATAAAATAAGAAAAAAGATCTTAAAGCTGAGAAGCACTACATACAGTAGCAGCCTCATGAATGGTGTTGACAAAATTAGTCTATTGAGTGCAGTTCTGAAAACTTGCTTAGAATAATACTAAAATAACAATCCTACTTGGAAGTCCTGCAGGATCAAAAGTGAAAAGAGAATGGGACAGGAATGCTGTATTTGTAAATATATTCCAAATCCATGTAGTTCTAAAGATCCCTGTAGAAATTTTGTGGAGGAAGTAACTTGTTAGGATGTGTGAGCTCAGGTTTGGAAGTACTGTTTTAATTGTCAGATCCACTTTCGTATGCACTATAGATCCACATAGAGATCTCTGGTGTAAATGGAGAGGGTAAGGGAGGTAGTGACGTATGTTGCCAGAAAAGAGTACTGTTACTGAAGTTCATGAGCCAGTGCTCAAAAAAACCCAAACATTAGAAAGCATTTATAGTTGGCTTGCTGTAGATTTCTGGTTGCTGATGCTGGCACTAGGGTGTTGGTTTCCTATGTTTGTTTCTTCAAGGAAGCGGGGCTGATCATTGGATGTAAGAATATTGTATAAACAAAAGGAAAGTAGATGTATGAAAACCCTGGATAAGTAATAAATTTCATTATTTTTTGGGCAAGCTTATATCTGCATTTGGGCAGCAATTCAGGAGAGGATCTGGAAACTGGAAACTTTATAATGTAACACTCAAAAGTAAAAGATTAAGGCTCTGATTTCTTTCTCTCTTGTGGTTAAAATGGTCTAGGAAGCTTTGGCTGTGATTCAGCAAAGCACTTTAAGTTTGTAGGCTACCTTTTCTGATTGGTCTCAGTGGAACTGTTTGTGTGAATTAGTCCAAGCCAGAGTTTACTGACTTTCCTAGACCAGAGGCTTTATGATAGGTCAGTCCTAAAAAGGCTGTCAATGTAATAGTGCTACAGAAACTGAAGTATAAGCAGCACTTAAAGCCTGAAGAGATGGAGATGGTTTGATCTTTCTTGTGTGTCACCCAAGGCTAGCTTTAAAAATTTCTGACAAGTGGATGTCTTGAGTTCTTAATGCTCTCTAGGGAGGGAACACAGCATAGACTCCTCTTCCAAGGTGGTGAAAAGTCAGTGCTCTGACATTGAACCAGTTTATAAACACAGGAAGTGATTCTGTGTGGATGAACATCAAGTTCTCAGCTGGAGATACCATGTGGGTTGCTACATCTCTGGAAATAGCATTGCCAACTTTGCTATCGAAGTTGTCCAGTATTAGACAACTGAATGCACTGTTAGGACCTAAGTGTTTGGCTTTATTCAGTGGTTTTGTGTCTGTAGACAACATTATTTCAATACTGAGAAACAGAATGTGCTTCTCCCAGTTGTTCCGAGCAGTCTGTGCTGAGGTTAGTGGGTTACTGAGGAGCCCCACCAGCCTCAGGGTGAATAAACTGTTGTGCTATGTCCTAAACACAGTAAAAGCAGCTCCCATTTTCCCCTTGAGGAAATGGGTAACTGAATTCAACAACTTTGTATTTGCTTGTCATCTTTTACATGTTCTTCTGCTGATGAGTTCTCTTGGAAAACTGTAAAAAGATCTCTTTAAAATGGCAATTAAAAAAAAAATACTTTTTTTCCTCATTTATGGTATTGATGTATCCTAGTATCATAGTAGCAAATGAAGAGAGTAGAATCATAGAATAGTTAGGGTTGGAAAGGGCCTTAAGATCATCAAGTTCCAACCCCCCTGCTATGGGCAGGGACACCTCCCACTAAACCATGTCACCCAAGGCTCTGTCCAACCTGGCCTTGAACACCACCAGGGGTGGAGCATTCACAACTTCCCTGGGCAACCCATTCTGGTGCCTCACCACCCTAACAGTAAAGAACTTCCTCCTTATATCCAATCTAAACTTCCCCTGTTTAAGTTTTAACCCGTTACCCCTTGTCCTATCACTACAGTCCCTAATGAAGAGTCCCTCCCCAGCATCTTTATAGGCCCCCTTCAGATACTGGAAGACTGCTATGAGGTCTCCACGCAGCCTTCTCTTCTCCAGACTGAACAGCCCCAACTTCCTCAGCCTGTCTTCATATGGGAGGCTGTTAACATACACTAGCAGTTGAGGACCAGCTGTGTTAAAATGTCCTGGAATTCAGCTCCAGTAATAAAATCATCAGAATAAATACTAACACAACATTTGAAAAAATTACATAGGAGTCATTTCTCCCACCCCCCACCCCCCCTCCCCCCTTCAGGAGGAATTACATCATCAATTTCTGAGGTTTCTATTGATCTTTTTTTCAGACTTTATGTCAACAGGAATTTTGCTGCTACTCAATTTCTCCTTTTTGAAATTGAGTCCTATTCCAAGTGATTAAAAGGAAATAAGTGCCCTGCATCCACACTTTGAAGGCTCTGTTACCTCCTCTTGAAATTAATTTTGTGAACTGAATTCATTATCTATTTAAGTCTGCAATGTAACTGTGAGTTGACAGGGGAAATAACAGTAAATCCCCAAACCTTACCTTTCTTGGAAAACGTTTCAGAAGCATCTTGTATATCTTATGCAATCTTAGTTAAATAATAGATAAATGATGTTTCAGAGTTGTGTTATGCTACATTTAGATTTAATAAAAGTATTCAATTAACGTTGTTAAGGTTTCACTATTTCTTAGTTAAATGCCCAGGCAAGGGTAGTTCAAGATTGTCTTCTAATGCTGAGTAGAAAACGTTGAAAATTCGTTTCCCAGATAATACCCAACTTACCTGTCACTTGTAGAATTCATAAACTGATGTGGTATTAATGGGTGAGAATGATTACTGGTATTAGTGTAATGGATATTAAAAAGCATAAACAGTTAACTTGAGGCAGGATGTGATTCTTGCAATTTTCAAGGCTTCAAAGCTTCCTTAGGGACAAATTATCCTCTAAGTGCTAGTTGGTGTTTCACTCTGTCTTTCCTTTGTAACAGCCTTGCTGGTTGTCACTGGAAACAATATATTAAAACTGGAATTAACATTGGTCTAATACAGGGACACTTTTGAGGGTCCTGAGCCTCACTGGGCTCAGTAAAAAACCAAACTCTCTCCACTTAAAATGAAGCTGATCATCACCCTGTCAAAGTAGCATCAATAATTAAGTAGCAGCCTATAAAAAGAGCATCCTAGATTCAACTCTGCCTTCAGATCTGCAGATCTGAGTGACTCCACAGATGGGAAGTTATGCTGGGGAAGAGAATCTTAATCTCTTGAATACAATGAAAGCTTGTGTCTTAAGTGGAAGTCAGTCCCCAAAATATGGCTGTCATGCAAATCAATGGCAGGTAGCCTCTGAAGAGAAACTTTTCCCTTATAGCTTATGGATTAGCTTCATCTCCCTGGACTGCTCAAGGGGTGTGGGTGGGAGAGGCAAAAGTCTGCCAGGAGTCATCAGTGTTTTGCTTCATTTCCAAGCACAACACAAGGAGTATGACGTTTGTGAAAATGTGACTCACTGGAAAAGCTTTTGGCTGTGATGTGCCTGTAGGGTTGAAACAGGAAAAACATCTGTTTTCCTTAGTCTGTTACCAATCTAAAAACCGATGTTAAGGGTGGTGTGATACATTAAATGGACTTCTGAAGCAGTCTGGAAATTATCCATAAGAAAGTGTTTAAAAATACATTAGTAAAAGTTTCTTCCCAGTATTAATAAAGAGTATTTGTTTAAAGCTTTTGAAAGTCTGAGTGTGTGTGAGGATGTGTTTTCACAAGGAAAGGCTTTTATAACAAAAGTTTGTCTGGGGCTCTCGGTTTGAAAAAAGGGGATGCACCACTGAAACCATTGTTACCTGTGCTTGTGTGCATTATAATTTAAGCCTTACTACTTGTAGGATTTGTCACATTGCTTTTGCCTTGGTATCAGAAGGAAATCATTTCTAAGGGACAGATGGTATGGCAGATATCTGTGGGTTGGAAGGATTGTAAGCCTTTGAGAGTAAAGACCCTTAAAATTAAGTCCTTAATCTTGTAAACTGTACAGCAAATATACATTGCAACAGATGTGAAAATGCTACTTGGTTTTGAATTGGCTAAAGTTGTATAAAAAGACTGCTGTCAAAAGCTGAGACTGGGTTTTATTTTGTTTTTCAAATCTGGGAGCCAGCTCTGTGGGGATTCCAGCATACCTCAGTCAGTGTGACAAAAGCACAGATGCGTTGACAGCTCTGGACTTGTGAATTCATATCCAGCACAGTAATTTGCCCATTGCAAACTCATGGCCTGACTCCTTACCAAGCCTTTTCAGTTTATACACGCATCCTGTTTGGATCACATTAGAGGAAGTACTGCCAGCTGGCCTAAGAGTTATATATAGCTCTGTACAGCAGGGTACATACTTGTAGTTATGGTAACTTTCATCAGAGATGACCAAAACCACTACAAAGAAAATGTAGATGTGAGCCTCTATAGAAAGAAGAAAGTTAGATTGTTCTTTGTAAGGACTCTACCAGCAGGTAGGCAAGAAAAGGTATTCTTTAAAATTAAAATGCAGCATGAAGAAACAATCATGGGTGATACAGGAACATGTATGATAAGGTGTGTATGAAACAGGAAGCTGGGTTTTTTTTCCTCAGTATAGCAGTTAGTCTTGATTTTATGGTTAACAAGCAGGATGTACACCTGGGTTATGAATTCACAAAGATGGGTTAATATTTCTTTTGCAGATGCCTAGTTCTTGCCACTGCTACGCTGCTTCCCTGAAAGGGTTCATTATATGGTAGATACCTTGTTTGGCTTGAGGCTTGGAGTCGTAGATTTGATTTTGGCTTTGCGTGTTGCTGACAAAGAAGGCTGCGAATTTCAGTTGAGTTTTTGTTATGTGGGGACCATCAGGTACAGGAGGGGCCATTGGAGCCCGAACCAGAAGGACTCCAGAGAGGTACAGAGCCTGTAATGAAAGTCTACTCACCTGTCACATTGCTCCAAGTGGCAGAATTATTGTTTCCATGACAGCAACGCACAGAACTGGAAACGGAAACAAGTTTTAACATATGAAAACAGCAAATGCTATTTGTTTTGGCTGAGCTAAGTGCCACAGAACTTAGTTTTGGCACAGGATAAAACAGTATTATATTTTTTGAAGCTTTTCAGTAAGTACTTGAGAGAGTGCATAGTATGAAAAGCCAAGCCGAGATAATCTGATGGTGAAAAAGATTTCACTTTGCAAACGTGGTTTCTTAGGTGGACTCCATAAGGTACCTGATGGCATTGTCTTCAATTTAAGATGGATACTAATTGCTAATGAGATATCCCATCTGCACAGCCTTCAGTAGGAGCCATCAGCCAATTAGAGCTGGAGTGTGCATCCTGTTCACGGATGTACTAGAGCTGAAGGGTGTATGCTCAGAGCTGTACTAGGCAGTCAGTCTCTTCCTTGTGATACAGAGGATCCAGAGCTAACTTTAGCTTGCTGTCCTTGGTATCTCTGGTTATGTCCTGGGATTTCAGGTTATTTCTAAACGCCATTGTAGCATGCTTTAATGTCATTGCTTTCTCCATTCCTCAAGAACAAAGGCTGCTCTTAATTGCAGTGAAATAGAAACACAAGCAGTACCACTGCGACACATTCACAGGCAAAAGCCTCATGAGCCAGTGTGAGTCCCTGACCTGGCACTGTATGGGGGCCAAGGAAGGCAGCACTGTAGCTGCTTACAGCAACTGAGCACACTGACACAAAATAGAGAAGGCTCCATTATAATTGCTTTGTGGTAGATAACTGCATCTTTGCTGAAATCATCAGCTTTAAACGGGTCCCAGAGAATGCATTTAGATTTCAGAGGTCTTGAGAGATTTTGTAAGATGATTGTCTCTTATTGCTTTAATTTTTCTTTACACTTGTTTCTTGGGCTTTAACAGGCCTTAACAGCTACTACTGCTCTTCCCAGGATTTAATATTAGTATGGAAGAAATGAGGGTAACCGTGTCAAACTAAGATGCTGTTTCCAAGTTGGGGGGAGGGAAGGTTGTGTTTGTTCTTTGGAATGGTATTCAGGCAGGTACCTTCCTGTAAATGTCATTTCTAAAAACCCCACCACACCAGAGTTTCATGAAGATCCTACTTGGGATGAGCTTTTCTCTAGTTTTAACCATTTGGATCTCATAAAAAAACTTACTACCGTTCTATATTTCTGCCTTCCTAGACAACAAGAAGTGCAAAAGTTGTTACAGGCTAGAGGGAAATGACCCTACTCTTTCCAGCACGGTCGTTGGTTCTGTGTATATTGCACTAATAACACAATACTGAAGAACTTGAATAACTTTTTTTCTTACTGGTTTATGCTGGAGGCTTGGTAAGTACCATTTTAAAATTACATATTTTAGCGAATAGTTATTGGGCAGGAAAAAACAGACTGCAGGATTTTGACCTTGAGAAAGTAATGGGCAAGTCCTGCTTTGAAAACACCAATAAAATTTTGCTCATGAAGTACTGAATGTTACCCACAGAATTACTTGAGATCCCTCAGTTAAGTTTGACAAGGTCAGTGTTCCACCCACAAAAGACAGGATATGTGCTTTTCTTACATGTAAGATAAAGAATGGTACTAAAGCTACAACAGTAATAAAGCTTCTTGAATATAAAAGACTAAAAAATAATATTTTGTGTATTAATCTGGCATGTTCTTGAGTAAAAGTCACTAATCTGCTCTTTTTTTTTTCTTTTTTTTTTTACCAGAGAAGACAGTTCTGAGTATTATTGATTTCTCACCTATAAGCAGTGCTTTTTGCATGTCTGGTTTGTCTTTCATCATTTCACAGATTTCCTTTTTATCTTGTGTTCTGTTGCTGCAGTGGGAAGGAAATCCGAATTATACCTAATGTTTTCTTTGACATGAATTATCAACATTAGGACTAGAAGTCAAAACAGTAAACTGTTCATCTTCTATTGTGTTAATAAATAGAAGAGGTCAGCAGCCAGGGGGCAGAATTTGCAAGCATACGGTTGCATGATAGCAAAAACGAGAAAACAGTTGGCAGTGTGTTGGCAAGACCGCACAGAACTGCAGACATTTGAAGAATCAAAGCAGAAGAGATTAAATTCAAACCAGCTCTGGATTAGTGCATGTTGGAAGTAAGAATTATAGTACTGATGTGGTCAACTTTATTGTGAGCAGCCAGGAAGAAGAGCAAGGTTTAAAGTTAACAGTTCAATGAAAACCAATGTTTATGGCATAGTGGGATTTAGAGAATTGGGCTGAATTTTGCAGTATTTGCTTTCTTTTTTGGTATACAGTACTGTGTGTACAGGATGGAATTGTGTGTACAACAGGGCCTATTTGTGGAGGATCAGCATGTATAATTCCTGTGGTGGATAACATTGTTATCCTTCTGTTGGCAAACCAGTAGAAAGGGGTTATGTAGGCAATAAACGCCTGTTAGACTTGATGTCTTACTTCACTGATTGGCAATTTCCAGCTAATTCTTAGGTAGAACAGTTGTCATCTTCCTGCTGCTTTGGATTCATAACAATAACTCTTCTGAAACTTGTGCATCCTGTCATGGAAATTTTCTGTGTTAGGCAAAATTGTTGAACCTGTTGAGAGGAGGCAGCCTTGGAATGTAGGACTGAGCTTTAAAGAATTGAGTTTGTACTGGGTTTCATGGTATGAGCTACTGTTTTCATAAACAGTGAAATTGCTCCTTGCTCCTAAAGAATAACTAACTGTCCTCTTTGATGTGTGTGGCTCAGCAGCATGTGTTTAAAGGCATAAAATTCTAGTTTTCCCATCCAGCCTATCAACAAGGGGAGTATGATGGACAGGAGAGAGGACTGATGGAGTCTGGGGGTTTAAGAGTTTATCAAACTGGAAGGGGAGAGAAGAAGGGGAGACAGGAAGAGAAGAGCTGAATTAGAACAGAAAGGGAAAATATACAGGAGCAATGTGTAAGGAATGTGAAACATAAAATAGTTAGGAATGTGGCAAATATTTGACATGAGTTTATAGTCTTATCTACAGAATATTGCTCTCTCAAGAGAGATAAAGGTGAATGCTTGGGGCATTCCCACCTGCAGAGAGGGCTGGTGGGAAGTAGAACCTGTCCTAGCTCCCTGTCCAGTCTGGTTCTTTATTCTGGACCCCCTTGCTTCCACCACTGCCTTTCCCTGCCCTGCTCTCACAGTAGCCCAGCTCCAGACCCCCTTTCTGTTCCCTCCCAGTACACTTGCCTTGCCTAGCCACGTGTACAAATGTCTGATCTGTCCTGCTGCTCTGTGACACCACCACATGTCCCTATCCAGTCCCTCCACCAGTGGCGGTCTCCTGCTACTTAGTCTGACCCTGATCACACCTCCCAGTCAACCACTGGTCCACTGGCTTCAGCTTTGACTTGAGCATGGATCCCCTCTTCCCACTCTTCCTCCAGCTCTTTTTTCATATACTTTCCTTTCTAAGTTTATTTCCACTTTATTGACCGAACTCTTGTAGACATTGAAGGTAGCTTCTGAGAATTCAGTCTGTATCCAGGACATCTAGGAGCTGGTGGCTACTAAAATCCAAGACAAGGCACATTAATGATGACTGAGTGAGATAGGAGATGCATTACATGAAAAAGAACAATCCCTTCAATACAGCTCCCAGGTTGCCATTACTTGGCAGCATGTTTTCAGTTAAATTTCAGTAGTGTCCTGGGCTGCCATTCATCTCCTGGTTTTATTAACTGGAAGATTCCCAAAGAGTCAGACACTTCTGATGACTAAAACAGGCTTTCTGATCTCCCACACTTAAGTGGTGGGTGTTCACTGATTTATCTTGCTGTTCTGATATATCTTCCCCACCCAGAGGGCAGGTTGTTTAAAGAACAGTCCCAGCTTGCTTGGGAAGAATGTTTTCTGCTGCATTACTGGTGCTGTGTTTGTTTGGAGCCTGCTGTGCTTCTCTTGAACAGCAGCAGATAGCTGTTTCACAGCACTGCTCAGAGTGCTCAGCTGCCCTACAGCCCAGGCAGTTTCTGAAGGGTGAAGAGGTAAAGAAATTATAGGGGCAACTTAATTATTTTATTATTAAATTTGTTCACTTCCAAACCTTTTTAAACATGGACTTTTAAGACCAAGTCCGAGCAAGGGTGCCATGCTGTCTGGCAGGTTAACACTTAGTGGAGCTCTGATGTAGAAATGACTGCTTCTGAGGACTTGGCAGTTCTGTGCATGTAGCATAAAGCTCTGAACTCAGGATTGAGGGGGTTTCATTTTAAAAAAATCTGGTGTTTCAGTTAAAAAGAGGTATATCAAGTAGTGTGAATTGGCAAACGGTTAGTACAGTAGCCCAGGGTCCAGGTCAACTCAAAATGCTGCCCACTTTCACTTCAGCTGCTCTTTTTCACATACCATTGGGTTATGCCTAGAGCTCTTACTGTAACTGATATTTATTCCTGCTATGTTCATTTCAGCTGATATATCAATTAATGGTAGGATTAGTTTTCAGCTCTTACGTTTCAAGGCAAGATATTCAGGTTTCATGTTCAGATTTATACTGGTACAGTACAGGTTTCTACTTTCACCCATAGTGTTCTGAATAAACTAAGGAGCTTCCTCCTGGTATGCAGCCAGAGCTGCAGGAGCTATAGGCTGATTGCCACCTCAGATGTTATCTTAATAGCAGTTGGAGTGCTTAGGCAGAGGAAGTGAATACAGCTTAAAAATTCAGCTCATAACCTATCGTGGTAGTACTCAGGCTACAATTCTTATTTTTTTAAGATCCGATTGACTTTGTAGATGCATGTAAACCCAGCGGACTTATTGTGTTTGAGTGTTGTGGCTCCTAATAATGTCCTTCACACTTTCATGCATGGAATTTGCATTCCCCAATTGTCTGACCCCTTCCCCCCTCTTTTTCTCCTCTAGATGTCCTGAGGCACATAGAATTTTAGTTAATTATATTAAATGTGGTATGAAGCGTACCTCCTATTAAAGTCAAGGCAAGCTACTACTAAGTTGTTTATATACTGAGCCTATAGCTGTGAGATCTGTTAATTTCTCCTTGCTTTATATGTTCTGTGAAAAGAAACTGAGTTGTTCATTTCACTAGTTACTTTCTGAATGATTTTTGGTAGCAAAGCTGTTACACACCTCCACATTTTCCCTGTGAGCAAAATAACAGCTGTTCTGATATTGAGGCTGCAGAAGCCAGACCACCAGGGAACACATGAACCATGAAAATTGCCTTTCAATTCACCAATTATTATATCTCTCTGTGTTCCCCTAACATCAGGGAAAACGTGCATTGAATTTTGGCTTTATTATGTTTGCATAACCAATTACTTAGCAACATGTAAATGTGGCCTTTCTTTTATTTCAAGTCACCGTATGCTTGTGTGATCACATGGAAAGCCTTGCCACAGCCCTTTTCTTCTATGATTAATTTGGGGTGTTTGCATATGTCCAAACCAGTCTTTTGTTTTACATGAATCTTCATTAGTTGCAAAGAAGCATAGGGAAGAATTGTATGTGCAGACAAGAACAGCTGTGATGACCAAAGCACATATTATGTGTATAGAGAATGGTTTGGTATAAAAAATATATCTGATCAGGATGGTCTTTATCTATATCTGGTCAGACCCAAGATGGCTGGAGTCAACAACCTGTCCATTAATTCATTTAGTGACCAACATATAAACACCTAGAAAGTGGTAAACATATGTATGCTTAGGTGAGACTTGCCCCAACTACTACTTTCTACTCTTCAAAGTCTTTTCAGTATGCAGCTTTTTCTCAGCTAGAGGTGGATTTCTTTTCTGTGAAGCTGTTCAGTCTGGTTTTCAACTTAGGTCAACAGTCATCTTCTGCAGTGAATTCCACACATATCATGTTTGTGTTGATTTTCAACCTGGCATCTGGTAGCTTGAGTGACAGCCTGCTAGTTCTTGTTTATGAACAGTAACATTCTAACCAGCTATGATTTTGTAGTTCTGCTGTCTCACATGGCAGTAATCTTTCCTGTTCCTGTACAGAAAACCTGTACAGGCAGTCTGAAGACTGAGGACAAACCTGGTGACTTAGAGGGAGCGTGCAGTGTTGGAAGGGTCCAGTCAGCTGGATGGATTTGTAGGAGTAGCCTTTAAATACACTTCCGGCTCTTTGGCTCATTTCAAACTGCTCTTTTACTCCATAAATAGCATTTCTGGGTTTTGGTTGTGGGTTTGTTTTTTTTTTTTTTTCCCTAAAAATCTGATTTGAATACATCCTCTTTTCCTGCTTTCCAAATGTGATAATGATGTAAAGTTTCCGTGTAAACGTGGCAGCTCTCTTAAAATATCTCTGTAAAGTTGGAACATTTTGCTCCTCTGATAGCTGCATTTTATATTCAGTTGTAGTACTCGGTGTTGGATTGGCAGAACTTGGAAAGCATGGCCTGGCCCTTCTATTTTCTGATAGTTGACTAAAAGTCTGATTCAAATCCACTGAAATTAATGTGTTGCCTTTGGATCCAATCCATGGTTCCTGACTTCATGCATAAATTCTTTACTGTACCCAAGAGTTAATCTCCGACCTCATGAGTCTTGGTGTGACCTTAGTCACAGAAACCTCCCGCTTTACAAAGAGAAGGGAGGAGAGAGGTGGGACAGCACTACTAAAAGTCTGAATAGTCACTCAGCTGTGGAACTCCCTTTCCGAAATGACGATTTTTAACCACACAGGCCACTTGAAGATCACCAGAGGTCAGGGCATCACAGTGATTTGTTTTCAGAAGTGCAGTGCATCTGGCAGCTGC
The DNA here is from genome assembly GCF_028554395.1 of Pezoporus wallicus. Classification (NCBI taxonomy): domain Eukaryota; kingdom Metazoa; phylum Chordata; class Aves; order Psittaciformes; family Psittacidae; genus Pezoporus; species Pezoporus wallicus. The sequence continues at coordinate 3,722,544 of NW_026638501.1, forward strand.
CACTGACATCAAAGGAAGTTTGCCAGTGCTCAGATCTCTCTAACAGGTTGTGTAAATATCACCCGTCTCAGGAGAGTAACCTCTTACTGTTGTTTCAAATGCCTAATGTCTCGCAGTTCTCAGAGATAGTTGCAGCTGTCAAGAGGCTGTATTTGCCTTCTTCATTTCTGTGCAATTATTGGTAGTTTTTTAACAATTGCATATGCCTTGAATTTCATTGGAACATGCTAAGACCTCTAAAATAACATATTAGTGAAGACAAAGTTGGAGATGTTTTGGGGTTTCCTACAGGGTCAGGAATTTTTTTTTTATTATTATTTTTTTTTTAATGGACTTCACTTGGATTCTGTCCTTCATTGAGTTAAAGATTGATGGGGATATTTAGCTCAGAAAGTCTGGAAACTGAAGACTCTGAAATACAGACTAATAGGTTGGTATCCAAACACACAAATATGGACACATGATATTTTGAGACATAGGCTTACGTCTTTTGGGTTCAAGTAGGAATTATCAAGATGTTGCTGGAGTTGTGTGGGAAGATGAGAAACTGGTTTATCAGGCCAGAATCAAGAAGGGATGGATAGATTTAGGACAACTGAAAAAAATAAGTAGAAATTGTTGTCAATTGTTGTTGGTTTTGATGCTCAGGCTGAAAGGCACCTGTTTGGGTGTAGAGCAGTTTCCTCTGCTCTGAGTTTGCCCACAGATGTGTAGGCCTGAGGTAGCAGCTGTCAAGGCTCAGATTCCCTCAAGCCTTCTAAGTGCAGAGAATGCAGATAAGGAATTTCATACTTCACATTCATGTCTGCAGCTTGAAATGGCTCCTGTTGAGACAAAAAAAAGGTAAACCTGTTCATAAACACAAAATCAGTTTCATGCTTCATTCGCAGCTCCTGAATGCAGGATACTAGCACTAAGCAGATTTTAGGTACAGGAGTGCCAATGCTTTTTTTTATTATTATTGGAGGGTGAGAGAAAACACATGAACACACACTTTGTGGCACATTCAGTGTTCATGTCGCATTTCAGAACTGTGTCATGGAATAAAGGTGAAATTACACAAGGGCTACCATGATCCATGTGAATATACTTAGAGCTCCTATGTGCTTTGCACTAAACAGTTTTCTGAAATTCCTCCATATAAGCTTGATCTATTAGATCACTGGAAAGTTTCCTGCTGGCTATCCAGTTGGTCAAACTGCTTACAATGTCTCTACATAACTTTTTTTTCTAAACATGTAAAGAGACTATAGACAGACATTAGGAAGAAAGCATGAATAATGGAAGGTCTGCTGGTTTTTCATTATTTCCTTCATTGGGTATCTGCCTTAATTGCCAGTTCTAGCCCCATCCTCCCTGGAGGTGCACATCCTTGTAGTTTCTGCCAAGGTTTTGAAGCTCTGTGTATACAACTAGTCCTCTTCACATTAGGCTTTCCCTCTGTGCTTCCCAGAATTTTTTGCAATTGAATTCACAAACACAAGTTTCCAATTTCATTTTTAAGCTACTGTCTTCCAAATAATGCCAAAGGTTTTCTTTATCTTTGTATTTTGAATAGTCATTCATCCAATTTGTTGGTGTGCAGAACATCAATTCATGATCCTTTTTAACCTCTAATGAGAAAAGAATAGGTTTATAACTGGCAATGTGATAGGAGTTTATGAATGCAACTTGAAATGTAAAATGGGACTGTATTTCAGTATATGGTAAATACAATGAATATTGAAAGCATTGTTTTGTTAGACTCAAGAGTTACTCTAATGTGAGTACAAGAGTTCAGCAGACAGTTTAATTTTGTCATTTTTCGCTTAAGAAAACTGATGCAAAAGTTTCCCTGGTGACTGTGCCATGTCCTTGTCCTCACCACACCCTGATGACTTCTCCATGACGCAGCTCAGCTTCCTGGACAGTTCCAGGAAGGAAGATGGCCACTCGGTTGGGGAGGGCATCGAAGATAAAAACCAGCCCACGTTCTCTACAGCTTTGCCTCTGTTGTTTCTGTTTCTCTGTTTTTTATAGGCTGGGCTGCTGCTCGGTGCCTAATAGCCTACTAAACAACCCTGCCAGTTAATTGATGCAGATATGCTACTGCTTAAATGAGAGTGAGTGGGAGGACTGGGTTATCTGAAAGGAGGCTTGGGTTCCCTCTGTCACAGTTGGCTGCCTCTGCAGCTTTTTTGCCTTTTTTCCTTGAGGTTCTTAAATAAACTGAATAGTAGTTCCCAGGTTTCTGGACTGCGGGACACATGTCACTGTCTGTTGTAGAGACAAGGCTGAGTAGTTAAGGGTGGTTGTTGATTTCCTTTGTTGAAACCACCCTTGTAATAAGGTAAGAGGCATGGGGAGTTGGTCTGTTTCCTCAAGCATGCTGCCTGCCCATGTTTTCCTGTTCACAGGGGCCCTCAGGAGAGGGGTCAAGTCCTGTGTACATCTGCAGTCAAAAAGAGGGATGGCTCTGAAGGAGATTTGTGTAACAAAAGGATCCAAGAGAATATTCTGTCTTTGATGAGACTAAGGTTGCAATCAGGATGGAAAAACACATGCATAACACATAGTTTGTCATCAATAGGTGACGTGCACAGTCTTAGCCCGACAGTATAATTAATTGTGATTATATAAGAGTCTGTGTTACTTGATTTTAGCTGATTTCCACCATTTTCCAGATTCAAACGGAATCTCTCTGGTCCTCCAAATCACATTGCATAGAGTGGAAAGCTTTTTGTTAACTACTATGGACCAGCAATCTGAAGGTGAACTCTCACCTTGTTAGCGCATGTCATCTCTAAAGCTTGTTCAGTACAATTATAACATGGCAATTAAGCTACAGCATTCTTAAATGTTCCAAAGCATAAGGACAGAATCCTGTTGTGAAAGCTGCTGCACAAAGCTATTTGTGTTATTTTTCATCTATGGAATTGCTCTCACAAAGCAAAATGCCTAGAAAGATGACATGACATGTTATTTTATTTACACACTTTTTCAGCCTAAAAAAGCAGCAGCTGCACAGAACATATTATTTCCCATTTTGAAATTGAGTCATTGATTATAAAGTATTTAGTACATTCTATCATGGGTATCTACTATACTCTTCAATGATATTCCATAGCAGTTCAGCTGAGAGACACTGTTGAGTTATATATAAATGCCATGCAGGGAATGGGCCCTGCTAGAAATAGCATGAGCTTAAGGAGGGTGAAACTGCAGTGGTTGATGCAAGTACAGATATTTGTCAGCTGAAAAACTTGTTTCATTTTCCAGATGCTGAAATTGACTTCAATATATCATTTCCCTCAGAAAAGATCACTTCTGATACAACTCTATTTTCTAACAGGAGGAATGTTTTGATAAAAAAATACAGAAAATTAAAAATAACCTTTATTTCTAAATCAGCCTGCATTAGCATATCTATGCTTATTGTTATGAAAAGTATTGCTGCATGAAAGATAGAAAGTTCCTGTGCTAATGAGGATTCAAAAATAGAATTTAGCTCAAATCTAAATCCTGACAGCTGACAAGCATCTGAGTCTTGTGCTAAATTGAACAGAAGGTGCTCAGCAGGTCTTAGTATCTGGCCTTTACTGAACAGCAGGAGACATGCATGACTGACATAAGGTGGGCTGAGTGTGCTGTAAAGGGCTTTGTTCACCACTTGATAGGTTTGTAAAGCTCTGACATTGGCCACTCCGAAGCATTATTCAGAGATCATTCCTGTAAACAGTGTGGTGAAGCTGTGGAGATGTTGAAAGGTAATGATTTCTCAGTAGTGGAAAGGAACTTTCCTGCAGCCACTGCCCCGGAAAAGTACTGATTGATGCTTTCCTCATAATTAAAGAGTAAGCTACCTTGTGTGGTACGTGTTCAGTCATTGCTTTTACTCAAATTTCATACATATGTGTCAGTTCCAGTTCTGCATTAGGACTACAAAGCAGTATGTTCATTACTCCACTTATGCTTCCTTGCTCCAAAACAATAAAACACAACCTCTTGGGGCAGATGCTCACAGATAATAACTTATCACCTACTTTGAAGTCAATGTAGTAGTTGTATGTTGCACTGTCTGAGCAATTGATGGGACCTAATATCTCCTGGTACAAACTCTTGAAGAGTTTACAGGCTAACCTGGCCAACAGCCTCAGGAACAATTATTTTACTGGTTAAGATCTTTTTTCACCTATATTGCTCTTGACATTAAGCCCAGCTCCTGGGACAGCAACCAAAACCATTTCAGGAATGCTAGCTGTAACACTGAAGACATGCTTTTATATCAGAAGGACAATTTATACTGAGAAGGGATAGACTTTTTTTCAGTTCACACACATCTACATCTATGTTTCTTGTTATATTCTCTATATAGTTAAAAGTAGTGTCTAATTAGTCTACAGCTATTGACTAGTAGCTTTGACCCTGCACTTCTAGTACTAGTTCACTTCTTTTGGGGGAAGGTTATTGTCAAGGTTAATGCAGATAGAGTTACTTGTTTTATCATATCTTACATGTAGGCATAAAATTGCAGGGAGGATATGTAGAATTACTACTTCCTTTGCCCATGATTGCTTTTCCTGTGGTTACACCCACACTGTGCTGTATTGATTTGGAAAGTCCACAGGTTGTTACAGAAAGTAGTGTGTGTGAATTGTGTTACAGGATTAACTGTGGAAATAACAGTTTTTTATGGCAGGCTTTCCAGGCAAGAATGAGAAAAGTGGTTTTACATAGGTGGTCTAGAAACAGTTATTCTTACAGAAACACTCTCAGCATTGCCCTAACTCTGGTGACGCTGATTAACTTCCTTGGACTTGGATGTTAGGTTACAGCTGTCTGCTTCCAAAAGCGCCACTTCTATTCACAGTTATTGTGTTAGCTTGATGATAGCTCTGAATGGTACAGGTTGTCAAGTGAGTGGGGAGATGTCTTAGAGTTGCTGTTCTTCAACATTACTGATTGCACCCAATTTCCATGTAATTGGTTCATGGGGAGGGAAGGGGGAGAGCTTTTATGACAGCTATAGAACTGATGGATTAGGGGCAAAGCAACTGACATCATCTACCTGGACTTATGCAAAGCATTTGACACTGTCCTACATGACATCCTTGTCTCTAAATTAGCTGGATGGCTGCATGCAGAGAGTCGTGGTTAACGGCTCAACGTCCGGCTGGAGACCAGGAATGAGTGGTGTCTGTCAGCGATCGATCTTGTTCAACATCTTTGTCGGCGACATGGACAGTGGGATTGAGTGCACCCTCAGCAAGTTTGCTGATGACACCAAGCTGTGTGGTTCGGTTGATACACTGGAGGGAAGGAATGCCATCCAGAGGGACCTTGACATGCCTGAGAAGTGTGCCAATGCCAACCTCATGAAGTTCAACCAAGCCAAGTGCAAGGTCCTACACCTGGGTCAGGGCAATCCCAGGCAAAGCTACAGCTTGGATTGAGGAGTGATTCAGAGCAGCCCTGTGGAGGACTTGGGGTATTGATCAGTGAGAAGCTTATCATGAGCTGGCAGTGTGCGCTCACAGCCCAGAAAGTCAACTGTATCCTGGGCTGCATCAAAAGGAGCGTGACCAGCAGGGCGAAGGAGATGATCCTGCCCCTCTGCTCTCATGAGACCTCACTTGGAGCATTGTGTACAGTTCTGGTGTCCTCAACATAAAAGGACATGGAACTGCTGGAACAAGTCCAGAGGAGGGCCACGAGGATGATCAGGGGACTGGAGCACCTCCCATATGAAGACAGGCTGAGAAAGTTGGGGCTGTTCAGCCTGGAGGCTGCATGAAGACCTCATAGCAGCCTTCCAGCATCTGAAGGGGGCCTACAAGGATGCTGGAGAGGGACTCTTCATCAGGGACTGTAGTAATAGGACAAGGGGTAACGGGTTAAAACTCATTACCATCTCCCATGAGAGAGCTAGGTTAGATATAAGGAAGAAGTTCTTTACTGTAAGAATGGTGAGGCAGTGGAACACGTTGCCCAAGAGAACTTGCGGCAGACTCTGAGTGGAGTCATGCTAGTAGTGGGGTGTGTCTGGCAGAGCTCTGTTGCTCTGGGTAGACATGATAATAGTGGAGTCTCATGAGGGGATTACTTTCAAAGATCAGCTTAATTCTGTTCAATCTTCCTTTATAAACAGAAGTACTATTTTCTTGTGGGAAACGGGAAAAATACGGGGTTTTTGGAAGCTGTAGCTCTGCAGTTTCTGCCCAGTGGCAATTGCTTTTTACACTAGACAGGGTTATTAAAAGAGGCTGAAGCTCCTTAAACATCCTCTGATACTATAAAGTTCATATCTGATAGCACATTAGAAATCTTGGGACTTTCATCTGCTGTAAATGCAGTTTCTCAGAATCAGAGCTTAAGACAAGCAGACTCTGCTGCATTATTCTGTTTCAAGAGATACATCGAAAGATCCAAAATGACAGATCAAATTAAGACCTTTTTTTGCTCTTTTTGCTTTAACTTTGAAGAACAAAATAAGTTTAGATTGCTCATTTGAATTATGTAGACTACTTAGCAGGACAGACTTAAGAATGAAGTCAGGTGATGCTTCTGCTCCAGAGACATGAAAACGGAACCACAGCTGCAAAGCAAACAACATGTTAGCTCATTCCCTGGCCAAATATGGTAGTGCCTGCACCATAAAAGAGGCTTTAAATAAAATTGGTCCTCCCTGGTGATAAAAAAAAACTCAGTCTGTTTTAATGAGATCAGGAAATTAAAAAGGAAAGAGGAAGCTGAAGCTATGACAGAGCTAAGAGGAGGAAGTGGAGAGACCAAAAGCATTTCTGTTGGAGTATGATGTCCCCTTAACAGCTGCAGAGATCAGTAGGTTTCCTTAAGAAATTTTAAGGGTGAGCTGAGTGCAAGTTAATTCTAACAGTCCCAAACACTACCAATCACAGGGATATTAATTTCTTTTGAACTCTACTGTTGTAAGGGAGGTAAGTTAGGATTTTTTCTGCAAGGGCTATGGAAGACCAAAGGAATTGCTAAATACAGCACAAGAAACATGAAAGCAGCTATAAAACAACAGAAAAAAAAACAAGACAAGGAGTTAGAGCAGTGTATTTATTTATTTATTTATTATTTAGGGGACTACTGTGCTACTTGGGTTTTAACAGACCAGAATGAAAAGAGATTATGTTAAAGATGATAGCTTTAAGCAAAAAGGTAGTGTGTTCTGGAGAGAAATAGCTAGACTGGGGTTGTCATATGTGAATGTATTCTTACAGGTTGTGTGGAGTGGGAGAGGTTGTATGACACAGTAGAAGTGTCCCTGTCCAGAAATGCTGATTGCTCCATGTGACAGCAGAAAGAATAGCATGTCTGTTGAACACTGAGTGATTCAGTGTTGTGCTACTCTCCGTCTGGCTTTCCTTGCCTATGTGCTGCTTTGTGGCAGCAAGGAGAGCCTGCCTGGATTCTCTGCTCTCCATGACTGACTTGGTGTGTTTTTTCACCAGTTCTCTGACATGCCGGAAAATAAATTCTGCTTCTGTACTTAGACACCTCTTGCCTGTCAAGGCAGCTCTAGGTGCTAACCTAGATAATATGGAGGCTTGCTTAGTTGTGGTTGAAGAAAAGCTGGAAAACCTATTTGCAGTGTAGACTGCTTTGGTCTCTTAGGTTTTGGTAGTAATTCAGCATGCTGCTACACTAAGGAAAGAACTGAGCCATCAATGTGAGATGCATTAGATTCACGTGACACTCTTTTCACCACATATTTCAGGCCTTGTGGCAAAATAAATAAATAGAGAGAAATCCGAATAAAAATGGTAGAATTGGACCAAGCCTCAGACTAGTGTTGGTAGTTGTACTTGAGCTTCTCTTTTACAAAATATGTAAACAGACTGATATTTGAGAGAGTGTGTCTTTGCAAATAGTTCAGTAATTCAGAGAAGTTATGTTTGGGTTCCCTCAAGAGGCTTTTGAAATGAGTGTCATACCTAAGTCTCCAACATGATCAGTTAAAGCTTTGAAACCCTGCATAAGCTTGTTTATGCTTGATTCTGGTTCAAGTTGTTATTTATGTGGCAGTATGTCGTGGTTTAAACTCAGGCAATTTGTTCACTCACTCCCCCCCCCCCTTCCTGCCCTCCCCCTGCTCCCAGAGGGACGGAGAGGAGAGTCAAAAAGAATGCAACTCCCACAGGTTGAGATAAGAACAGTTTAGTAACTAAGGTATAACACAGATCACTACTGCTACCACCAATGATGACAATGATAAAGGAAATAACAAGGGAAGAGAATACATCACCTCACCACCAGCCAACCGATAACTCACCCCCCAAGCCCAACCAAGCACCGACCCATACCTCCTCCAACTCCGCAGTGCCCCAGCCCTTCCAGCTAACTCCCAGTTACATCCTGGGCATGACGTGCTGTGGTATGGAATACCTCTTTGGCTAGCTTGGGACAGGTGTCCTGTCTCTGCTTCCTCCTGGCTTCCCCTCCTCCCTGGCAGAGCGTGAGGCTCACAAAGTCCTTGGCCAAACCAAAACATCACTGTTATCAGCTCTGTTCCCGAACTGAAAGTCAAAACACTGCACTGCACCAGCTACCAAGGAGGAGAAAAATGACTGCTACTGCTGAACCCAGGACACAGCAGAATTATCCCAAAGGAAAGCAATATCCCTGACTGCAGGAACTTAACAGTTTCAATACGTAATTATCAAGTCTGAGGAAATCTTATAGTCTTGACTGTGATTCAGGGTTAGGAATTCAAACCCAACCGTTTTGTTTAGTCATTGATTTTTGTTGTACCTACTTTGCTTAGCTCAGATGTCAGCAAACAAGTTTAGCCCTGAAGGAAAAGCCCTTTGACTTACGAATGTTTTGACTGCTACTGACTTCAAAGCCTACCATGAATTTCTGCTCTGTCTGGCCAAGTTATAGCCTTAATCATATAAAAGCATATTCTGCTTGGTGACCAGCTTCTGGCAAGCATATTCTCTTTACTTGAGAGAACTTGGCATATTCCTTAAGACATCCAGTATGTGACTTTTCATTAGCCTATAGACTTTATTTTGGTTTTCATAAACATAATTATACCAAATCAAGTGCATGTGAGTGTCCCTGTAGTATAAGCGCAGTGCAACACAGATGCCCAAGAGCAGCCATACTGAGTAAGACTCAAGGTGCACTAGTACTCTTCTGTGTTTTGGCAGTGGTTGACTGCATTGCTTACAGGAGGCCACGAGAAGAGGGGAGACGACACAATGATGCATCTGGCTCAGTGCACCCTCTCAGCACTCTGAGGCTGCCTGGAACAGTTTGTAGGTAGAAGTCAGCGATGGACTGGGGTTTTTCAGGGAATGTCTGAGGTGAGATAAATAGGCTGAGGCTAGGGATGTGTGGAATCGGCCTTTGCAAATTGCCCTCACTTGTAATGTCTTGAGTTGTGTATCGAGAGCACCCTCAGTGAGTTTGCAGATGACACCAAGCTGGGCAGGAGAGTTGAGCTGCTGGAAGGTAGGAAAGCTCTGCAGAGAGATCTGGACAGGCTGGACCAACAGGCCGAGGCCAGTTTTATGGGGCTTAAGAAGGCAAAGTACTGGGTCCTGCGCTTGGATCACTACAACCCCAGGAAACACTAATTGTTGTGAATGCTCCATTCCTGGAAGTGTTCAAGGCCAGGCTGGATGGGGCTTGGAGCAACCTAGTCTAATGGGAGGTGTCCCTACCGATGGCAGGGGGTTGGAACTGGATGATCTTTCAGGTCCTTTCTAACCTAAACCATTCTATGAAGTATATTTCAGAGTATGTTTCTAGCAGCAAGGTGATTGCTGCATGGAAATATTGCATTCCTCTGCTGATAAAGCACATATGAATTCCAACAAAACATGTAGTTAAAATAATTAAACCCAGGTACTAAAAGCTGGGGTACAGTGGCAAAAAAAAGAGGACTGACTTCACAGTGATCCTAAGCTTGTAACTGTGCTCAACATACTGAGGGGGAAAAAGCAGAGCATTTTCAGTTAAAAGCAGAGCATTTTCAGTTACATGCCTATTTAACACATTCAAATAGTTAATAGTTTCATGATGGTGCTTCATGATTTTTAATCCACACCGCAGTGGCTTTGTGGCATTTTTACAGAAACAGCTCAAATCATAAGTATTTTCTTTAGATTTCTGATCGGGTGGCATGATTGCTCCTGTTGTAGTGTTTCCTCACACCTTTAGTCTCTTGTCTTTCAGGACTACTTGCTAGTTTGTTCTGTCTATTATAGTAGTTTCTCAACATTACTGCTTGCTAAAATGCCCAGAACGCTTTGGACAAGACTGAGGCTTTCCTATTTTAAGGAGCAGCTTTGAATTTTTGTTTGTGTGATACTTTGAAACTCTCGTTAATCAATAGATAAAGGATATTTTTTTTTTCCTGAATGTAAACAGTTTGGAACAAATAAATATTCTTAAAAGGGTGCTTTATTTAGTCTTAATTTACCCAAGGACTTCAAGTGTGTTTAGCTGAAAACAAATATGCTGCACTGCATCATCATGTAAAAAGCTGTTGTTTAATGAAAGTCACAGGAAGAGTTTGTTTATCTTTCTCCTCCCAAACCCATCCCCGAGATCCTGCTTTTCCAGTATTCATCTTGGTTGCAAGGAATAGGGCTGTGGAGAATACACATATCCCCAAGGAATACAGCACCTAATGCAGCTGATATTCTGTTTCTTCTGTGATGGGATGAACAAAGCGATAGATACTTTTTTCCTTTTAAAGGTGAATTAAACATTTGCTTCACAGGTTTATTTTAGGCCCTCATTTGAGGAAAGTTTAGCTGCTTTTAGGGGACAAGCTGAAAGAAATGAGCTAGCACAATCACTTTCTCAAAGCAAAGCAAGGTCTGCTGTTATTGTCATTTATGGATGGCTTCAGGAGGTTTGTGAGGAAGATGGAGCTTTTTCTCAGGTCAGTACTGTGCAGTCACAGGGTCCTACCTGGAGGGTCTGGAGCTGTAAACCAGTTTTAATCTTACTGATAGACTCTAACTTGCTTTATATCTACTATTTCTATCCAAAGCAGCATGCTTTGCTGGGGCTTTTTTTGTACATTAATTGATTTGTTAGATGAGAGCTCTAAGGGACTAATTTCTGTATCAGTGAAAAGCCCGAGAACTGGTAACACCTTTTCCATCTGCTTCATTTGAACAAAAACAAGCAAATGAAATGGTCCCCATGTATGATTTTCAAATCCCCATGTATTTTGATTCTCTAAAATAGCAGTTGTTCTTACAGTCAACTGTAAAACACTCCAAAATGGCCAGAGGACTTTCTCAGCCTGGTTACACTGGTTACAGTACATCACATAAAGGCTAGAGCTAATGAACACTTCTTAGCTGCCGTTGAAGAGCCTTTTGCTTTTTTGACTTAATGTCAGGTGCACTGCATGAGACAGAATTTCATAGGAGGAACATGTGTGTAGGTGCATGCACGTGTTCATGGGAGACAGAAATCTCAGACTGTCTCCTGTCAGGGCTGTTGACACTCTGCATGCATAATGGCAAGGGTGCCTTGGCATGTTTTCTGCACTCCGTGCAGAGTGCTTGCAGTTGCAGTGTTTACTTAGAGCAGTGTTGAAAAACAGATCATCTGGAGTTGATATGAATCATAAACTGAGCCCTTCCAAGGGCACAAAATGTGCTGGCAGCCTCTTCTGCAAGGAAATAATTCACACCATTTGTGGTTTTGTTTACAAGGAGATTTTGAGTATCTCATCTCCCAGTGATGATTAAGAATAAGCCTACTCCTGTGTTGGAGGGTTAGAAGGCAATTGACTCTTTAAACATGTTTTTCTTAGAGTACACTAGGTGCAATGTTACTGCCTGACTTTGGTTACTCATTTAATAATGATGGGTACTATCACTGAAATTGTATGATGAAGAGTTGTTGCATATGCAGTGTAGTGTTGCCTGATACAGTTGTCCCCTTCTGTGTGGGGGCACACCTGGCTACTGGGAGGTAAAGTGAAACGCAAGTGTTACAGAGCTGTTATCCTAAAATTTTGTGTTTACTTTTCTGTGCTGTGGCTTCAGCAGCATTAGAACAAGAGGATCCTGTGAGAAATTATTTAATCTTTTTCCATGTCTTTCTGTTAGATTTCATTAAAATGGATTTTTGGAAATCTGGAGTCAGGGTCAACTAAAACTGCAGTTCTCCCCAATAGGAAGAGGTAAAGCAAATGCTTTGGAGACACTTGATTTGCTACCAGAATTGTACTCCTGCTTTTGATCAGCATTTTCAAGAAGAGAAGCTGCACTTCTGAATATTGATCTCAAGAACACCTGTTGAAGTTGCTTGATTTGCAAATGCCATCTGCATATGAACTGGGTGAAAAAGGCAGCATACAAACAGGAAAGAGGCCGTGCCGATAGTGAACACTTAGTGGACACTTACTCCATGTATAATTAAGGTCTACTTTGTAATTGCTGATTAAAAATACCTGACCATTTCTCCTACAGCAGTACTGCTGTTTGGTCTGTAGTAGTACAGATCTGTGCCTTTTCCCTGGTTCCCTTGTGTGTTCAGTGGAGACAAGTGCCAGCATATAAAATATTCAGATGGGATCCCCATGCTTACTGTAAAAAACAAAAGAGGCTAAGGTGAGAAGATCCTCTCCTAGAATACCTTTTCTTCAATACACTGTTTTTAAACCCCAAGGGCATTCATAACACCAAAAGGACAGACCTGGAACAAAATGGCCAAGGTAGAAATGTCAGACTCTTTTCACTGTTTCAGGTGTTGAAATCTCACCTTGAAACACCAGAGAAGGTTAGATGTAAAGTGGTTGCAGTCCAATGCTTTCTGGCCATCTCTTGGAAGGTACCACATAATGACTGCCAAAAGCTAGAGAGCACAAGAACATAAGTTACTCAAGAAAAACATTGTCAGGATTGCTGTGAATGTGCAGGACAGATGGAATTCGATATTCTGAGCGCCTTTAACGAACTAGATCATCCTGAGCAGAAAAGCAGGTAGGAGTATTACATGCAGCAGTGGAATGTGAGAAGTATTTTTGTACTACTTTCAAGTGATTTTTATGATTAGATTTTGACATTTACTACTGTTCTGTTCTGCCATTTGGAGTGGCACAAAAGAGGTATTAGACTACCTTAGTACAAAAAGACTCAGCATTAAACCCTAGAAAAAGCAGTAAGTTGCTAACATGCATTTCAAAGCTTAGCATACTGAAGAAGAAAAGACTTCAAAAGGTGAACCTGTAGATATTTTAAAAGAGAGAAAGAGAAATAAATTAGTGGTATTGAAACATAACATTTTTGGCTGACACAAATTTACTTTGGTGTATAATGGATCAAATAAAAGGAGACCCAGCTGTAAAATCAACAGCAAGTAGATTGGTATTACATGAAATGAGCTTTCAAAAGAGAAGCCTTTTAAAGGAAGATTCTGTGCTAACTGATAAAATGGACTCCTAATAGAGAAAAATAATTGACCTTTGCTCTATTTCCCTGCAACAGAGAGGCTGAGAGAGTGGTAGCTAATAGTGTGTGTGTATATGTGCACATGCTGTATGATAGCACATTGTCATGTGGGTGAGTGTACGCGCATGCTAGCAAATGGGTGTATGTGTGTGCTTACACACCGGGAATTGTACGGCAGATTTAAATGGAGGCATTTTCAAATTGTAGAACAAATGTTTCAGTCATGGAAAAAAAGAAATCACTTCAGCCAGATAGAAGGGTGCTCAGTTTTCAAATGCCTTGATTTGACTTTGTTTTTTAAATGACCTTTCTTCGCATATTGTGCTTCAAACATTTTATTTAAATAGTAGGTAATGTGCTGTATAGACGGTTTTCCCTTGTGTTTACAAAGGGGCAGATGTGGTCATCTGTTATTATTTATTTATATATTACTGAGTTGTACTGAAGGTTTTGAACCAAAATACAATTAAAGCTGCAGAAGATGCTGAGGTGGCTGCTGTGGGGTAGCCAGAAGCCATTTGTGTCCTTATCGATTTCTTTCAGTTTTGAACTGTAGTGAGTTTGAGGTTTTTTAAATGTTGTTAGCTAAACAGAATGTGTCAGTCTGTTTTTCATTCTGCATGCAATGCAATTTATTTTTAGGACTGTTCTTAAACATATAATTATCCAAGTGCTGGATAATCCTTGCAGTATTTCTGAGGGAAAGATGTCAGTTGCTCAAATCACAGTGCCTTCAATAAGATGAACCTTCTTCCTTCAACAGTTTCTGGCCTGGATTTTAAATTGCATGTGTGCCTCCAGGATGCTCTCTCAGGTGCTTCATGTTGCAAAAGTAAACGGAAGTTCTCCCATCACGTACATGTTTGCACAAGTGCATGTGTGCATAGGGCTTGTACACCATGCAGTGAAAGAGCATAAGTGCTTCGCAAGGCCCGCTTTTCTGCTGCTGAACTGTTTCACGCTATTGGTGTCCCAAATGTGGGCTCATTTACCCAGTGTGCAATAAGCCAATCTCATACACAGAGTCAAGATCTTGTTTAATTCATATTTTTGCAAAAATGGGTGCTAGGATATAGTTCCACAAGGCTAGCACACACACAGTCTGCCAGCCAGCCAGCCACTTTTACACATTTGAAAGAGTAAAAATCAGTGTTTTCCATATACTTAATAGTCTGTATCTACAATCATGGGTTCTTATATTCTCTCATCTCTGTTTAAAGACAGTATATATTTATTTCATGACATATGTTCCATGAGTAAGGGTCCCTGTGAGCAAGGGTCTCTTATCTCAGGGCAGGTGTGTTTTTAGTAATGAACCAAGCTCCTTTAGTAACACAATTCTCTTCTGCTTTGCTGAGCTATTCAAAACTACTTCTGCCTTACTAATCTTTCTGAAGTTAGTTGTTACTCTTCTGGTCCAGATGGTCTCTTTTATTCGTGTTCTACCTCTCCTCAACATCTGTGAGCTTGTAAGGAAACATCGGGTTTTTAACTTTTCCTTGCTGTGTGCTATTCCAAACCTGACCTGACATTTTCAAGCTTTCACACACATATTCCTTTACAAAATCTTAACTTCTTCATTGACAGATAGCAGTATCACCATCTAAACAGCCTTTGAGATTTTACAATTACTTCAAATCAGCTCTAGCAGTCTAAAGTGACTGAGTCAAAATGAAGCTGGAAGGGACTGGCCAATGTTTAAGCTACATACATTGATGTGAAAGATGAGGCTACTGCACAAGCAGTGGTAATAAATTTAATGGTCAAATGTATTTTCTCTTTAGCTCTTCTTGCCTGGACAAAGCTTCTTTTCTGTTGGAGGAAGCTGAAGGAGCTTTTTTGGGAACATTTTATTCTTCTGAATGGGTTCTTCACTCTCCATGCACCACTTTTCTTAATTACCTAACGAGATGTTAACTGAAAGGCAGCATGCGTTTTTAGCTTTACTCAGCATAGCGCTCTGCTACTTTATCTTTGTGAAGTGCATCTGTTTACATAACAGAGTATTTTGAGCCGGTTTGTGTAGCATTTTAACATGCTTCATATGAAAAAACATTACGTAACAACCAATCTTGTGAAGTTTCTACCTGCATTGAATAACACAGTGTGATGGTTCAGAGAAGACACTGGCTAATGTTTTTGTTACTACAGCTGCATGTTTTGCTTTCTTCCCTCTTTCCCTTGTCAAAGTTCTTAGCAGAAATACCCACTCCCTTTGACACTGAAGAAAGCTCTTGAAGCGCAAATAGATAAAGCTAGCAAGAAACCACTGGAGAGTAAATGGGAAACAGGCACTGGGCACGCACACAGCTGGGCATGTGACTGTTAATCCCATGGTGACTGAAAGGAAACATGTTCAACAGCAGCAACTTCCTCTCCTTCAGAACATCAGTTAAGTTCTCTTGCTAAAAGGAATGTGTGTCTTGTTGGAAAGACATCACTCACAAAGATCTGAGTCATCGGTGTCAAATGAATATAAATGGTCAAGGTGAAATCCCATTTTCCCTGGTGGTGGTGTGACACAAGCTTGTGTAACATAAAGGCCACAGTCCTGTTAGCTCAATACAGCTTGTGTGTGGTTGTGTCTGTGATGTTCAGGAATGGCTGCAGAGCAGAGGAATGGATTTGAAAGGTGCTGTGACGATATCTTCTGATCAGGTGGCATCAATAGGAGATGCATCAGAACAAGAGTGTAATGGAGGGGAAATCCTGTGCCATCTTTCCTAATGTTTTTTATGCTTTATCCGAAAGACAAAATGCTATTGTTTGCTGATCTAGCTGTTCCCACCAGGTATAACCAAAAAATCTACGCTGTGCCTCTTAGGAGATAAACAGTAGTCTTTCTAGACAGCAGGATGTCTACTTTCAAAACCATAAACAGATTTACTTTCCCCATAACTTCTCCGGGGTATAATTGTTTCTCATTTCCCCATAACTGCTGCTATTTCCATTAGGTTTCTGAGAATGGCCTTAGGCACAAAGATACAAATGTATCTTATATTGCCATAAGTTTCTTCTCCTAAAATCCAAATGAAAAATCTCTGGTTTAATTGGTTTTGTGCTGTCAAGGAGAACTGCTTTATCTTTGTTATACGGTTAAGCTTGTACTGTTAAAGCTATATAAAGGATGCATACTGACTGTTACCTAAGGTATGAAATGACTTGCTTTTACAAAATAGCATACCCCAAGCATCCCTCCAGATTGTGGACAGCTTTAGTAGAGGTGACAGTTTTATGTGAGGGTTGTGCTGCTAGGAATAGGAAGAAAGCAAAGTCAAGCTTTGAAGTGAATCCTTACTCAAGTTGCAGGCCCATAGTAGGAGGAGGGAAGACTTCAAATGTTATACTGTGTTTCAGCTGTTGTTCTTCAAATAAAAACCTGGATGAAAACTTTTCCTATAGCTACCAGTAATACAGTTCCTACAGATACTATTCATTAATTTATTTCTTTTAGTGACAACCTGAAAAACTGTGACAAGCAGGAGGGAATTTATTCTCTATTATACAGCATAATGTAACCTTCTGTGGGAGTGGATTGCTTGCCACAAAAGCATGTTGTTGGGAGGCAAGTCTCTCAGCCTGATGGCTCTGCAGCCTGAAAAATGGAACAGGTTCTGGGATTCTGTAAGTGGCATTACAGAGTATAAAGGAGTTTGTGTGATAACAGATTCATCACAGCTTATTGTGATAGACAAAGATTTGGTAAAAGAGGGCACAATTTATGGAATACAGATGAGGAACTTCAGCTGTTCGTGTCAGGGATGCTGAATGGTGGGCTTAGGAGGAGTCTAAGTGGAAATGAACAAGGAAGATGGATTTCATTCAGCTTGACAAGTTGTATTTTATCCATCAGATCTGCAATGATGCTGCTGCTGCTCTTCTGCATAAGAAAACTGACTTGAAAAGCTAGGGATACCCAGCGACCTGCTCTTTACAGGGTAGATATTTTCAGAAAACAAAAGGTCTTGAATCAAACCTGCAAAGGGGGGATTTAAATCAAGCAAGTAGGTTGTTAGGTAGAATTGCTCATAACAGAATAGTTTGAGAAATTAGCCATAGATGAAAATGAATGAATGTAATTGGCTAGTTTGTATGTATTCATTACTGAAAATAATGCAGCTTTTGATTCTAAAGGCATGAGAAAACTCCTATCTCTGTCCTGAGGATTTAACAGCATAGATTCTAAAAGAAAGAAGTACTCTTGTATCTGTAGTAAAAGGGGGTACTATCATAGCCTAATGATAAACTGGACAGAGTGGTGGGTATTCGGTCCTACCTAAGCAAGAAAGACATGAAGCGTGCTGTTATGCTACTGCAGCAGTAGCAAGGCAAAAGTGAACTTAAGTCTCAGCCACCATTTCTTCTCTGCATGCCATTTGTCCACACATAGAAATAACTAACCTCATCATTCCACAATCGCTGGCTCCTCTGCTAGCTTCCAGTCAGATACACTGGGTGTCGTGGTTTAAACCCAGTCAGGTAATTCGTTCGCTCACTTCCCCCCCTTTCTTGCCCTCCCCCTGCTCTCGGAGGGACGGAGAGGAGAATCAAAAGAATGCAACTCCCACGGGTTGAGATAAGAACAGTTTAGTAACTAAGGTATAACACAGATCACTACTGCTACCACCAATGATAATAATGATAAAGGAAATAACAAGGGAACAGAATACAACACCTCACCACCCGCTGACCGATAACTCGCCCCCCAAGCCCGACCAAGCTCCGACCGATACCTCCTCCAACCCTGCAGTCTCCCAGCCCTTCCGGCTCACTCCCAGTTACATCCTGGGCATGACGTGCTGTGGTATGGAATAGCTCTTTGGTCAGTTTGGGTCAGGTGTCCTGTCTCTGCTTCCTCCCGGCTTCCCCTCCTCCCTGGCAGAGCATGAGGCTCACAAAGTCCTTGGCCAAACCAAAACATCTCTATCAGCTCTGTTCCCGAGCTGAAAGTCAAAACACTGCACTGCACCAGCTACCAAGGAGGAGAAACATGACTGCTACTGCTGAACCCAGGACACTGGGCAACAAGGAGTTAGAGATGCAACGAACTTTACCCCTACCAGCAAGGTACAGAGAAGTACTCCCTGCTATAGATGCTCACAGTGGGACCAAGCAGAGGGAGGCAAACAGGCTCCACTGTGCTGCTCAGCCAAGAGCAGCCTAACCCTGAGAGACAGATAAAGTGAAGTATCAATGCAGCTTCAAAGCTACCATGTCATTTGACCTTGAGTGTCAAATGTGATGCAAAAGAAATGTGACTGGAGTGGCCTGGGAGCAGTAATTAGCTGTCACCATGCAGATGCACTGGCCCACTTGATTGCTGCAGCCTGAAAGGACTGCTAATTTAAAGAGTATCATGGAAAGTTCTCATAGGCTAGAACTAAAAGCTGCAAGCTTTGACCAAGTGTGTTTAAAGAAGGAAGATGATCACACAAACTCCTGTGTGTGTCATATGATTGCTGAGATGAATTGGTGAATAGAAAGGCCATTCAGCAGGAAAAAAAAAGCACACAGCTATTTTCCTTTGTTTCTCCATTAAAAAAAAAAAAAAGTCCATTTGCATGCAGCAGGAGGTCACCTAGACAACTAAACAGAGAGAAGAAATTTGCCTCCATCCATAGGAAAGTGGAGAAATAATGGGGGAAAATTGTGAAACAGAACTATGCCACCCTTGGGACTGAAACAGAAGAGTGATTTCTGCCCATTGCCACAAGACAGGGTATCTCTCTTCTTAGCAGCAGGTTGTCCAGCACCATTTTCCTGTGATGTGCGTTGCTTTCCATGGTTGGTTAATGTCAAAAAGCAACTTAGTGATTTGCAATTTTGGTGGATTCTGTCTCGTTTTCTCAGTTGCGTCGCTATCATTATGATGAAGGCAAAAGTGAACTTGAGTCTCAGCCACTATTATCCATCATTATCCTCAGCAGTAGCCTTAGACTTTCCTGAAGATGCCTGGTTTGATGGTGAACCCCCATCTGCTGCTGGGATTTTTCATCACTTTGCTGTATTTTTCTTTTGTATGCCTGCTAAGCACCTGCGCCACAATGGCCCCTAGGTACTGCCCTCACATTAATGAATCTTTCTGCTGTGGGCTGCAGTGCTGGTGTCTGGAGCTGTGCTTCACTGGCCTGGAGAAAGCATCCCCTCCTGAGCTGCCCTGGGGATGTGCCTGGTGGCCTGGCAGGGTCCTTCTAGCCCTGGAAGTGTCCTACACGACCTAGCTGGCCTCCAGCCTTCCCACAGTGGCACAGTGTGGTCTTTTATGACACAGATTTGGAGCCATATCCTCTGGGAGCTGTGGGGGGTGGTGATTTAGCCTTTTATAGCCTTGCAGTCGTTATTGTGAGTTCATCAACCTGGCTGGGAATTTCCTCATAAGCAGAGCTGATTTACAGTAAATAAACAGCAAGTTAACCAAAACTGAAACTCTGAATGATGGAGCTTCCTGAATTATTTGCTAGTTCAGAAATGATGGTGTTTAATGACACAGTCAGAAGGAGCTGCAAAGACTCCTGAGTGCTTTAAAAATTATTGAATGTCAGGCTGGGCTTTTAACTGCTCAGATTTTAGTAACACTATCTAAATGAACTTCTAGCATATGTTATTCTGTCAGAAACATCTCTGCAAATACTCACCTGGAGATCTGAAGCATAATGGGTCTCTAAATAATTCCTTAAGGGATAAAAAAAGCACAGTGTCTTTCAGACAAATTGTATTTATAATAACCCCAGGTAACTCCATAGTGAAAGTGGCAGCAAGTGGCTCTGAAGCAGGAAGTACTGGAGTAGTCAGTGCCTGGTTTCTATTTTTCCACAGAATCAGACTGTTCCAGCCTCCCATCAGTAAACTTGAGTGTACTGACTGTATCAGTTGGTTTCATTATTAGCCAAGGGTTACTCTTGGGCACTGGATATTTATGGAGCCAAGTAAATGCACTGCAAAAGGAGACATCAGGCACAATATCTTAATGGATGTGCATTTAAAAATACAATTTTCCACTAAACCCTATTGTAACAGGATTTCAGAGCACGCTGTACTCAGCACATTGAAATGACTGGGAAGATGCACAAAGTGGAGTGGTCATGTTCAATCAGGAGATGAGATTTTGAGTGCTGGTTTCTTCTGTTACAGAAATAGATGCCAGGGGAACTCTGGGTCTCAGCCAGATCTCTGTAGGAACTTGTTAGAGTCCTGAGGCGCACTTGTCATCTAAATTATAAGATGATCTCTGCTATAGATAGCAACATCACATGATGTTGAGGAAATGTTTGAAATCCTGCAAACAGGCAGGGACAGCCAAACTTGTACTGGAATCACAGCCAAGGCGATGTTTAGTTCCTGAGGCACTCTCCGTACCGTAGGTTGTATACTGTTAAAAATTCCTTTGGGCCTCAGGATTCCAGCACATCCCTGAAGACTTGCATGAGGGATCTCTGGCCTCAGCGGAAACATGTCTTCTTGTTTGTCTTCAGCAATACTAGCTATCCACCAGAGCTGTGCAGTTGGCATAATGCCTCGTCCTGTTATTCCTTGGCTGTTTTGCAATGCTGCATTTCAGGAGCTTTCAGCCAACCTAGCTCACAAGTGTAGTTCAAGTCCTTACCTTTGAGTAATGTTTTGATGTTACCAGTGACCTTGCAATGATCTTAATTCAATCAAGATCAAATACAAATTAGAAGTATTTAATTGAAGTGTACAAAGCCACTGGGAAAAAAAAAAAAAAAACAGAAAAAAAAAAAACAACAGTAAGTTTTATCTGCTTATTTTATCTGCTTATACCAGGATACCTAAAAAGTGTCCCTCTTGTACCTGGTTGTTGTGTTGCAGGTGCTTCCTAATCCTGCATTCCTGGAAACTGGTGGCCTAGCTGTAGTCTACTTCATTTTCTCAGAGAAGACTGTTGCCTAGTGCCGCGTATTTGCTTTGTAGTCCTTCAGTCTTTCAGGAATTTTCCCAGAGGTTCCATTTCTATTCGGTCCTTTTTCTGCAGCCCTTGTTTGCTTCCAGCAGCTGATGACTGTTACACTTTCTGGAAAAGATAGATATTTCATTAAAATGTCATTTATCCTTCCTGCGTGTATTAAGAACTTTCTGACTCAATAACAGGTCAAAGTCTTTCTTCTGCTTTACCACACACACTGGAGTATATTACTCTCTGGAATATACACTTGAGCTGATCTTCCTATTTGTATCAATATTTATATCATCTGTGAGACTGATGCCAGAGCAAGAATGAATGAATGCAACTGATTTCTGAGATTTGGGTGTGGTAACCATGATGATCAAACTTCCACCCAACCAATAGCTTGAGCAAGGGACATCCTCACAGTCTGGAGGGCTATTTTGTTAAATGCAGAAGCCTATACCCCTTCTAAAGGTGGCACTTTACTTTGTCATGCATGTAGAATATGTTGTACTGTATATAACATGAGCACTGTATATAACATGACTATCCATGTTGTTTTGCTCGTGTTGCAGATTGTGTGTACCAGTGGTGGGAACCAGGTAACTGTTTTCTGGCTTCACTTGTGATTAGGAATATTGGTTATGACAAGATAGGCTTGGTGAGTCCCTGTATTAAATTTTTGACTTAAATTTGCCAAAACCAAGCACTCAATTTTAAAACAAATACATGTAGTAGTTTCTTTTTCATATTAAAACAAACAAAAAAAAAAAACACAAGCAAAAAATACGCAAACCAAAACTAATGCTTGTTCACCATCATCTCTCAGCAGAGGGGTAATGTTTGAGGTAGATCTGAGGTTTTTTTCTATAGACAGAAAAAAATGCATAGAAAACAGAAGACTAGAGTTTCTATTTAAGAACACTTAAAGGGAAGTAGGAGCACTGTAAAATACTAGTGTTTCATTTCTCAGGGACTTAGTGTAAGTTTTATTTGTGTTTTGGCATCACTTGAACTCCCAGCAGCTGGGCTTTGCTTTGCATTCGAAAGAAACCAAACCTTTCAAAACAAAGCTCAGATTAAGCTGCTCATTTTCATCCTTTTTGCGGTTTGATCATACGAAGCTAACATATTTCCCATGGTTCTTGGCCAAAAAGCATTAATCTAAGTTTCATCTGAAACTCAGTAAAAATTCATGTGGAATTTGGCTCAGATTTTGAGGTTATTTCATTGAATCTGGACTGAATTTCAGGGTTACAATGGAACCACAGCATTTAGTGGAAAGCATCTGTTCGGTTAAGTTCCCTGTC
This sequence comes from Pezoporus wallicus, assembly GCF_028554395.1. Taxonomy (NCBI): domain Eukaryota; kingdom Metazoa; phylum Chordata; class Aves; order Psittaciformes; family Psittacidae; genus Pezoporus; species Pezoporus wallicus. The sequence continues at coordinate 3,745,193 of NW_026638501.1, forward strand.
TACCTCCTGGATATATAACTTAACAAGTTAACTAGCATTTTTGTGCTTGAAAATAATAGTGAAATGTCATTATGTACCATCTGCTGTGACCTCTTGAGCAAAGAGAAGCAAAGGGCAAACCAAAATGTTGTACCAGAAGAGCATGAAGCACTTGCTGGGTTTTTCCCTTCCCTCTATTCTCTGGTGCTATGCTGTTTTCCGACTATAATGAAAAGTTTCTGAAATATAAAATGCTCTATATTTTGGGTATTCTGTTGTCGTGGTTGAATCCCAGCTGGCAACTGAGTACCATGCAGCCACTCGCTCACCACCAACCCCCTCAGTGGGATGGGGAGGAGAATGGGGAATAAAAGGTAAAACCCACAGGTTGAGGTAAGAACAATTTAAAATACAGTATAATACTAATACTAATGATGCTAACAAAGCTAACAAAAAGGGAAGTAACAAGGAGAGAATATAAAACTAAATAGGAGGGGGAAAAACACAACAAACAGCACCAATGCACAATACAATTGTTCACCACCCACTGACAAATACCCAGCCTGACATGAGCAGCAATTGGTCCCTCACAGTCAACTCTCCCCAGTTTATACACTGGGCATGATGCTCTGTGGTATGGAATATCCCTTAGGCTAGTTTGGGTCAGGTGTCCTGTCTCTGCTCCCTCCCTCCTCACTGGCAGGGAGACCGAAAAGTCCTTGATCAGGGTAAGTGCTACTGAGCAACAACTAAAACATCGGTGTGTTATCAGCATTGTTCTCAGACTGAAGCCTAAACACAGCTCTACACTAGCTACTAGGAAGAAAATTAACTCTATCCCAGCTGAAACCAGGACACTGGTGTTCAATACTGTACTGCTTTGAGTGGTGAAGACTCCCACTGGACTGAAATGAATAGGATAGGCCATCTTTTCTTTGAGTCATCTCAATGAAATTTGGGGATCTTTACTGATATGCAGGTGTCTGACCAGACAAAATGAGCCACTGCCCAGGAGCAATTGTGTATCAGTCCTGCTAGACATTCTGGCTTCCATCCACCAAAACACTGCAGGAATACACAGAATACCCAAGAGACCTCATTACAGACAGAAATTGCACTCCTAAGTTAGAAAGATATCCTTGGCTGGATTGATGTTTGAGCCCTGAATGACTTTGGAGGATAAAACATTGCCTTGTTTTATTTATGGGCATAGAGAAAAGACAGAACAACAACTTCAAGTCAAGTTGAATCAGGATAGAATACAGATTTCTTTAAATTATATTGTTAGAGGTACTTGGATTCTTAATGCAAAAAGGCCCTTGAATAGCTGAACGGACAAAGGCTGACTCAATCTAACCAGTCAACCCCACAGTACTCCTTCTCTGCCTAATTCCATTGCTTTGGCACTCATCTGATCCTTTCATGATCCTTTCACCCTGCTTGGGCTATTTGTCTTTCTTAAAAGAAAAAATGGACAGAGAAGTGCCAGATACAGAGTGAAAAGGAGGAGGGAGGACCCTTCTGGTGTGTAAATATTGCCAGCCTTCAATTTAACAGGCTCAGTGTAAATGTCTGAATTGAATAAATGCTTTTAGCTCAATGGTGTCCCTTGGCTGAAACCAAATTAAATAGGAATTGTTTTAGGATGATAAAGGGTTTGAGGAGACTGACCTGCCTACAGTGATCTTCTCAGAATCTTGATATACCTTTAATCCAGGCATGCTTGCTGTGGTCATGTTACTTTTCGTTTCATGTCAGACCCCTAAGACCAAAATTTGCCTTTAGTTCACTGTCAGTTGCATGTTTATGCTAAGGTATTACTTATGGAAAAATTGAAATCAAAGAAAACATTTCAGGGGTGATAACTACAGCTAAAAGTTTCCCTGGGTGCAAATAAACAGAATACATCTGATTTATGTGTTGATAACAGCTTTTCATCCTCCAGAACTGCAGTTCTTAAATCCTGGAACAGCACATGCAGTTGGAGTTGCCTGTAGACACTTTTTGGCAGGGTGTTACTTCCTGCAAATAAATTGGTCATATGAGAGGCTTCTCAAATCATAGTTGCTTCCCAGTGGGAATGCAGTTATCAGTTTATTGTGCCACAACTTAGGTTTTTGAGAGGAAAATCCTGCTCCTGCTGGAGTTACATGCCATGTATGCAGTGGGAAATTCACAGAAGTGCTTTGACAAGACTGGTACACTCAGAGAAAAGAAAATTTGTGCTTTGAACCGATTCCAATCACTCCATCCTCTGCCAGTGCAGTCTGTGCTGTTAAAACTCATCTTCTGCCAGTATAACTGTGCCTATGAAAGGTTTCTCTCTGGCTGAGTAGGGATGTCACCACCACACTGCCTTAGTAATTTCTCTAAACTATGCATGGAATAGCCAGCTGCAATATGATGCTGGGCAGACATTACGGAGGTGTAAATGGCAGTTTACAGCTTATTGGATACCAAAGAGAACATGCTCAGAACAAATTGTCCCCACATCTGACAAACAAATCAGTTTAAAAATGTATTTTTATGACTGCTTTAGATTAGTATAGATGTATGCACTGCTGCCAAAAGGCATGTAGAATCATAGAATGGTTTGGGTTGGAAGAGACCTTAAAGATCACATAGTTCCAACCTCCTGCCATGGGCAGGAACACCTTCCACTAGACCAGGTTGCTCAAAGCCCCATCCAACCTGGCCTTGAACACTTCCAGGGATGGGACATCCATAGCTTCTCTGGGCAACCTGTTCCAGTGCCTCACCACCCTCACAGTGAAGATTTTTTTCCTAATATCTAATCTAAATTTCCCATCTGTCAGTTTAAAGCCATTCCCCCTTTTCCTGTCATGACATGTCTTTGTAAAAAGTTTGTCTCCAGATTTCTCGTAGACCCCCTTTAGGTACTGCTGTAACTTCTCCCCAGAGCCTCCTCTTCTCCAGGCTGAACAAGCTCAGGTCTTTCAGCCCGTCTTCATAGGAGAGATGTTCTAGCCCTCTGATCATCTTAGCAGCCCTCCTCTGCACTCACTCAAGCAGGTCCACATCCCTCTTGTGTTGGGGACCCCAGAGCTGCACACAGTACTGCAGGTGGGGTCTCACGAAAGCAGAGTAGAGGGGGAGAATCACCTTCCTAGACCTGCTGGTCACACTTCTTTTGTTGCAGCCCAGTACATGGTTGGCTGTTCCAAACCTCTCAGTAGCTCTGCAAGCTTAAGTGTCTTTGGGCTAGTTGATCATCTTCAGTTCTGGCAGTACAACTGTTAGTGAGATGAAAGGGTGAAATGGACTGGGGAGGCTGACCCAGAAGTCTTCCTATCAGTTCTCTTCCCCGTCCAAGCGGCATTCCTACCATAGCTTCCCAGACAAGCTTTATTGGTACAAAGGCCAGGGATGAGCTGGGAACAAGCTGTTACGGGCAGAAACTCTTGAAGCTGAGTGGCTATGGCAGCAAGGCTCTTGGCTCTTTTTATGAGTTTCAAGACTTTTTCTTTTTTTTCTTTGTACCTGTTCCATGTGCTCAAATATAAGGGCTTGTTATATTGTTTACAGCCTTTCTGAGCTGACTGCCACTGACCTCATCTGAATGAGTGCAGATTTGCTGTCGTGTGTGAGTGCCCTATCAAACAGCCATGGTAAACGTAATACCAGCTATCAAGTAGATTCAATCATTATACGACGTGAAACATCTCCCACTAATGACACAACCTAATCACAGGATGCTATTTTGCATGCATCACTATCAAATGCTTTAATAGTTTTAGTCAGAATGTATTTCAGCAATTATAAACTGCTTATGATTAAAGTTAGTACAATTGTACTAAAGGACTGGGATTTGTGTAGTTGCCCAAAGACACTTTCTGAAACATACATCTGTATAAAGGATAAAACAACCCTAAAAGGAAGTTCATTTGGAGGTTATTTCTGTATTGGTCCTAGTGACCCATGTGTTTTCCCTTTCAATCCGTTTGCTCCTCTTGTATGTTGTCAAAGAAAATCCTTCCCTTTGAAATACAGACAGACTTTAAAATATAAAAATAGCATGCCTGCAGAGAAGAAACATAACTTTTATTGGTAAAAATAACCAGAGAACGATATGGAGCAGAGATGTGCATTTTTTCTCACTCTAGTTCTAAGAATGTATTTCTGTTTTTTCTGGACAAAAGCAGAAATACTTCAGTACTTTTCCCCAACACCCATGCATACTTACTGCAAATTGGCAAGTTAATAGCATCTGGAATGATCTGGACTAAGGCCGCAGAGTTTAAGGGCCAGTGTGATTCTGTGTTGACTCCCGCCCAATTTCTGGCGGCTTTATTAGGTAGGAACCCCTGTCAGGTATTAGCAGTGCATTAATCATTGTAAACCTCACTCACCTGAGATCAGACAAATGCTGAGCTAAATTAAGGCAGTCCATGAGCTGCATGGAAGTCTTCAAATTTCACCTAGTTTAGAGCCAAAATGATACTAGTTTTCTCTCCTGTAAGGATGAATGTTTCTACTGTATTATGAATATTGGTGGTGCTAAAGATTGCCAGCCTGGAAAAATTATCTAAAGTTTCTTGTTTGCCTCAGATTTCTATGGATTGAGCTGCTGTTACTGTTTTTAATCAGAAACTTACTTTCTGCATTTATTTGTATCTTGGTCCATGGCAAGGTGGTGTTCAGCATGGTATGAACTTATAGCAAGAACATAACTTTGCCCTAAGAAACTTATGATCTGAATCAATAGAGAATAAACTGATGTCCCCAGAAAAAGGAGCATCAGGAGCTGGTGCAACCAATACCAGTCAGTAACAGATATAGCAGTCTATGCACATCAGTGGCCTGTGCACTTATGCATTTCTTTTGCTCATCACAGCAAAGAAGAATTTTGAGATTGATTTAAGGAGTTTTGACACTAGTTTTGAAGGAGTTCAGAAGGAGCTTTTCCCATGCCTGAGTTGCAGCTCAGGAAAGAATCTGTCCCTGTTTGTTAATAAAGGCAGAAGAGAGAGATGAAGATAGGCTGGACTTCAGAACCTGACATTGACCTGATGAAATGGGATGGCACCACGTTGGATTTCTTCAATGAGAAGGATTTTTGTCTGTTTAAGGGTAAATAATTTTAATGGTTTATCATTTCCCTTTGCACATTGTAAGGCATTATATTTTCAGTAAGTAATACAGAAATATTACTTCTTCTGCCTTACCTACTTGGGGGAAATGTTTAGGGAAAGAGGATGATATAGGTTGCCATTTCAGCTCTCTCCCATGACCCAGAAACCTCCTTTACTTTTTTTCATTCAGTAGATTGGGGAAAGGAAGTATGTTGATCTACAGATCTGCTTTAAAAGCACACTGCCTTTAAAAATAAGAGGAAAAAAAAAAGACATCTTACATTTGTTGCTGTAATAGAAATAATTAGAGGGTGTGTAGTTGGTGGGTGCCAAAATCATCCATATTCTCCATTTAATAAGTCACTTAAACCAAAACACCCATTCTAAATCCTGGAACTAAAAACATTTTGTCCTTCAGCTACTTAAATATTTTTTAGTGAGAAGTTTAGTCTGGCTGGGACAACAAAGAAGGAGGCAAATATGATCTGCAATGTTCTGCTCTCAATGTGCTGTGTAGTTTAGCAGCTGTTCTTTTACTCAGTAGGGCAGGCAGCACAGTCTTGAAACCAACATTTGTGATAAAAAACCAAGTTGCAGTTTAGTTAGAAACATTTTGTGCAGGTCTATCTGGTGGCTGTTGCATTGGTCATGCAGGATTCTGTGCAGATCAGCTTGGGTGCTGGCTTAAATATGTGCAGTTGACAAGTAAAAGGACTAGCTTTCAAATCTGCAGCCTTAAGAACTTCAGAGTGGGCCCTTCCTGAAATGCCAGATAGACTCCTCACTGCTTCATTATCCTCACCACTAGTTACAGGGTTCAGCATGCCAAATGTTTGTCAGGGCAGGTCTTCTATGCCCTAGCAGAGCTTTTCATTGTGATGTAAATACATGCTCAAAACCTATCTTTTTAAGTATTTTGCCAAGTTTTCTTTGCAGAAGAAAATGGATGTGAAAGCACTACTTGAGTTTGCTGGCAACCATATGCTGCTATATAACCTACCTTCAATCATGGGAGTCTTTCTTAGAAAATTCCACTGCAAAATATGTATTACAGTGATTTCCCCTCCTTCTTCCCCCCTCCTCTCCCCCTTCCCCCCAAAGCCTCAGTACTGCCATTTGCATCATTTTTTTTTTTTTTCCAATAGGTACTGGTATTCAGATAAAGCTTTTCCTCTGCTGTCAAGAGTTTGCCAAAAATGGCAGCTTTCAAAATCCAAATAGTGTTTTGAAGAAGACATTTCTTTTGTTTGAACTGTGTTTTGGGAATTTCAGTTGAGAAGGAAAGTGGGCAAAGTGGATATTTTTTGTAATAAGGTTTTGTTTTCTCCTGGTTACTGCCAGTGTTACCCTTCGACATGTGGCTACGTTGTCTATTTATTATTGCATTTTGTCTATGGCACAATTCTTCCCAGTTTTAGAAAGGCCTGGCAAATAACTGGTGCTGACAGAAGAGACTCCCATTGGGTCAATGGCAATTGTCTATGAATATATGTTTATCTACCTCCCTGCTACAGTAATTCTCAGAGTTACTACAGCATGAAAAAGCCTGTGTTTGCACTGGTACGGAAATGGTACGGTACGTTGTCAGTTCATAGTGTGGGATGCTGAATGCAGCTCTATCCCACCTTGCAGCTCACAGAGGAAGGAAAGGCTAATGGCTTTAAACTGAAAGAGGGTAGATTTAGATGAGGCATTATGGAATAAGTCCTTTACGGTGAGACTAGTCACAGGCGACAAAGCATCTTTCCATGTCCACCTCCAAGCAGGGCTGGAAGGCATTAAGACTGAACAAAACAGAACCCCTCTGACCTCAAAGCTCTGGCCATGACTACTACAAAAGCAAGTTTATCTCCCAGGTGTTGTTTTATTTCCTGCATATGCAGATTGGCTCTTTGGCATTACTGAAGACACCAGCCTTAGCTAAACAACAGTATTCATGCTTGAGGTTCAGTATGAAGTCTGTAAAAGCATTTTCAGCCAGTAAGTCCCACCATATCTCACATCCTGGGAGCCAGCCAATGTTGCAGTATCACAGTGGTGAACAGAGTATGCTGTTCAGTCTGCATCTGGGTTACAGGAATAAAACTTTCCTTTTGTGGCCAGAACACAGACAGAGTTTGGGAACTATTAAACTGAAAGAAGTGAGCAACGGAGAGGAAGGCAGGGCTTTCAAAGGAAGTGTGTGGTGGGATGGTAAAACTTGAGCAAAGCAAGTATGTGATATCTAGAAGGGATCAGAACACTGATTTGATCCACATGTCACAACAAAGAGTAAGAGAAAGAAATCTGCTTAAATGTGGGCAGAATGGGCTGAGGCATTAGGGAGATTCAGCATGTCTTTCGTACAGATCCTCATCCGTCAGAAGCAGGAGTTCAGTTCTATCTCTCTAGGAGCTCCCTCTAACTGCTCTGAAGCCTTCATATACTCTCTTAGCCAGGCATCTTCCACAATATGTTCTACAGACTACAGACCAGTTTAGCTGGGGAAACATAACTGATTGTCACAGTATGTAAACACCTCACTCTCAGTCAGGATTCAGCTCCTTTCTATTGTTGCTTTCCCTTGCCTTATCTTTCCCATTACTTCTGCAGGGTTACACATGCTCTTGGGAAATGGCTGGAGAGCATGATGCCATTAGAACTAGAGTAATTACCTTTTCTGCTCTGTGGTACAATTTTAGCCAGGAATTCCAGAGTTCCCGTCTTGCACATTGGGGATAGCTGTATCTGAAGGACTCAGCATTTTGTTTCAGCATATCCTATAGTTTTATAAGGTGATGTAACTTTCTATGGTAGCTTCAGAATTCTCATCCCCACTTTTTGTGCTTACAGGGTGGTTTGTCTGCTTTGCAAAGGCAGTAATGAGTATGCAAGGCACGAGCAGAGAAGGGTTTAGACTTTGATTTCACTGTGGAGCTTTCTCAGAAAAATGCTGCTAATTCACTTTGCTGATACTTGGTATAGGCCAAATTTCATGTTGCTAGTTTATGTTAATGAAAAATATATCCTATTTTACAAGACCCTACACCTCTCTTTGCTTAGTTATTCATTGCCCTCTTTATCATTTTCACAAAAAAATACTGCAAATGAAAGTTCTTATAAGTACAGTCAATTAAAAAAGCTTTAAAGCTTTGAAAAATCTCAGCGACCAGGTTATGTCTGAAAAGTTGCTTTTGAATAAGCTATTGTGTTTCAATGAAAATAACTCCATAGGAAGTCCACTGCATGTAGCTCTGTAGATTTTTCTACAGACTAACAAGGTTTTTCTTGTTTCTGAAACACTAGCTGAGTGATCACTAATGTCCTCAAAATCAGAAACACTAACATCAGTAAAATAATAATCATTAATATGATGCTGAATCTCATATCAGTATAGCTATTCTACACTTTACAAAGGTAAAATGTCAAATAAAAGGACACTTTCTATTCCTGTGTTGTTTTCTAAATCCCAGCATAGTAAGTTGTTTAAATTAGTGCATTTTGTCTGTTGAAAGCACTTTGAGAGATGGGAAATTTACACATATATTGTTCAGCATCTCAGTATTAAAAGTAATATCATTGTTACAGCAATGCTATAAAGCAGAGGGGGAGAAAGCAATCCTGTAATTATAGCAAGCCTTCTCTGAAAGTGTCTGTCTTCCTGAATTTTAGTGCTGGCATAAACAGGAGTAAATGGTTCTCCATTGTTACAAATCTCTCCTATTAGAGAGGTAAATGAGTATCACGGAAGAAAGGGCATTTTAGGAGGGACCATTCTGGTCTTCCAGACCCTCTGTTCACCAGTAACACAGTTCCAGGCAGAAGCTAGTTCTCAGCTAGTAAACCCCTACTAATCTGAGCAACTTTTTTGGTCTGCCAGGTACTGAACTTAAAACAAAGAGCTCTCCTGTTTTGTTGCACCGTTTTTCTTCATGTTTCAATTGCACTTTCTAGTAAGACAATGAAATGCTAGGAAAGTGGTTTTCAGAAATGCACTGGTAGCTATTCCACAGATGTGCACTGATAACACATGGTGAGGGAGGGAGGTGCAGGGAAGTGCATGGAGAGAATCACGTTATCCAAGGCACTGTAATAAACTTGCATACTGGATGCAAGCCAGATTTGAAAATGCACATGCTAGGTCAAAGCAAAATTGCCAGGAGTTTTGTCTGCCTCTTGTGAGTTATAAGGTACCCATTATCAGCTAATGTTATAGAAACTCATGGTCCTTGCCTTGAGCTAGGCTATCATGTTCAGCAGTTTGTGGTCTGTGACCCACTTTGTCTCTGGTAAGGGAGATGACCTTGTCATTATAGACAGAGCAAGTCAGACTCGTCGTTAGAAGACCAGAGCTTAAAAATGTGTCCTGGTTTCAGCTGGGACAGAGTTAATTTTCTTCCTAGTAGCTGGTGCAGTGCTGTTTTTTGGCTTTAGTCTGAGAGCAATGCTAATAACACACTGATGTTTCAGTTGTTGCTCAGTAGCGCTTACCCTGATCAAGGACTTTCCAGTCTCTCATGCTCTGCCAGTGAGGAGGGGCACGAGAAGCTGGGAGGAAGCAGAGACAGGACACCTGACCTGAACTAGCCAAAGGGATATTCCATACCACAGCATGTCATGTTCAGTGTATAAATGGGGGGGGGGGGAGGGGGTGGCCAGCTGGGGATAAACCATTTCAGAATGCTTAAATGATCCACCGGTGGGTGTTTTCCTGACATAGACACCTAGTTTTGAGAGCTCCAGCTAACACTGTGTCTTACTGAGCAGTGATCTCTTGAGCAGTGTTTCTGAGGAAGCAACTGCGCACCCTCAGTGACTGCTGCTGCTGGGACCCAGCCATCCACCCCTAAAGGTGAAGGGTGTGGAAGCCTGCAGATTATTAGTTTCTGACTCTGTTAATCATGAGTTTTAGTCTCTAAACAGTGTTTAGAGGTGAGCTGTTTAATGTGCTGGATTAAGCCTTAATTAAACTTTATCACCTATTTCTCATTGTTTGCTAGAGCAATTTGGGAAATTAAGTCCCTCTGTTTCACCTCAGTGTTTTTCTCTCCCCTGTAAAACAGATCAGTTTGACTGCTTCAGAGGGGTATAAATGTTTGTAAGGCCTTCACCAGAAAGGAACTGTTTGTGCACCACCGTATAACATGGTTTTTATATTCCCTAGTAAAGATTTGTGCTTACTGTTGAGTGAAAATTTGGAATAATTTTTAAGACATCAATACTAGTAGCAGTGCCTCTTTGAGGATTTCATTCCTTTGGATGAATGAAGCTAAATCCCTAAAGCTTTCTGGGTTACCTCTGATGGGTCTGATCATAATACTTAAAAGTCCACTGCTACCTGACCCTCCAGAGACTAGAGCAGATCAGAATGATGCTTCTGAGCCGTCGGTGATGGAAAAGCTGTCTCTGTAACGGGTGGAGATGGGAGCCTTTCCTTGTTCAATTTAGTTTAAATCAGGCACGATTCTTTTGATGATATGTGGAGTATGGTTTTGGTTTTCCTGCCTTCCATAGAAGAACACACAAGAAGCCTCATGGCAACTAGGACCAGCTGTTGGAGTCATGAAGGCCTTTTATGAAGGGCTTTCTGGCAGCCACATGAAATAATGCCTTTAGTCCACACGCTGTCTCTCTGAAGTAATTTTCATATCATCACTGCAAGTGGGTGATTTGTTGAAGCACTGGCTGCCATTTAAAGTTATGGGCTCCTGCAACAAAAGGCTCATCAACTTGTCAATGTTTTCAAGTTTGCAGTTTCTCTTCTGCTCATGGTGGTGCAGTACATAGAAGAATTATGGAAGGGAGAAGAGAGAATATTCTTTCAACCCTCAGAACTCAGTTATAATACCAATTTTAACAGTAGCTGAATTTCTTTACATCTTACTACTGGTTCTAGCTTCCAGGTTATTGAAATTCTTCACACCTGTGACTTCTTTGAAATGGCCTCTAAAAATGAGTGTCAACAGAAGTTCACCTTTCAGTGACCAATACCTCAGTCTAGCTGCACCCGTATTGTGTCATTCAGCAATACAGAAGGACAAATTCTGCTCCCCTTTACATGCATCACCAGCATGCCTTCAAGACTCGTGATGGGAAAGCTGTAAGTGTTGTGGCAGGGGGTGCATGCAGATGAATGAAAGCAGAACCTCTTCTGGAGAGTGCAGAGGAGGTCAGTTGGCCAGCACGTCTGGAAGGAAACCCCACAGGACTCAAGCCAGTAGATTAATTTTATTCCAGTCTTCTCCATGATGTTTATGGAAATAAAAGTTCTCCAGTTTTCACCTCAAACTCCATGGCATTGTAAAATATCAGAATCCAGAGACAGTTTTTTCTCTAATCAAGTTAAATAATTACAACTATTGGGGTGATTATTTACTGATTATATAGTTACCATGCTGCTTTGCTAGCACTGTTTTTATTTCAATAGACCGTGTCCTATTGGTACTCTGCAGCTCATCTTGATACTGTGAAGTCTGATGGATACAGCTGTGACGGGTGCTCGTAAATGTTCTCCTAACTGTTAGAAACTGTTTTGGGAAGTGGTTTTCATTTCTGGTTCTATTTTTTGACAGCACAGTGAGCTCTGTGTGCGTGATCATGCCCACCCTTTGAGGCTGTGGATTTTCTGACAGCTGAATAGAAACAGGGGCATTAAAGGGAAACGGTACATGTACAGCTACAGAAAGCATCACTGACAGAACCAGGAAAAGAAATTTAATCACTGCTCCCTAGTTCATTACAGCTATCAATACCCATTGGCAGCATTAGCTCCATGGTTCCATGAAACAGGTTTCCCTCTGTCCATGTTTCCTCACAGGCTCACACCATTCACTCTGTTTTTCAGCACTTCTTATTTATGTCCTCTTTAGGGTGGGTACAGCCCAACACACTTATAAAACTGGAGTCCACTAATCTGTTATATACTCAAGGGAAACAGTATGTAATCACCTACCTGCCTTTGCTTTTGCAGCTGCTCAGTACTGGCTTGGGGTTTTTTTTCTATGTGGGTGACCCAGAGACTCAGCAGGCACTCATACACATGGATTTCAGACTGTTCCTTACTGGCATTCTCCCTGTTTGATTACAGCTCAGCTGTACAGTGCTTAAACTGCAGTAAAATGGTTTAGTGAAAACTGTAAATAATGACCTCTGATTTCCTCTTAGAAACTACAATCCCCATTAAGCATCTTTTGCAGCCTGGAGTTTTGTTGCTGCTTTTGTGGTTGGACTTCTTTTTTAGCCAGTCCACCTTGTTTATCCAAATGCTTCCTTCCTTCCCTTTCCCAAAGCATAATATTTAAGGGCATTTGTTAAGATGTGGCAACCTTCTTAGGCTGCTTCTTAGGTGCTGTCTTAGATATAATACTTTTAAGGATAACCTCTAACCTGTGTGTGCAGTTAACATGAAACAAGGCCTGTATGTCTGTGTTCTTAAGCAAACAGAGGAAGAAAAGTAAGGAGACCTTGGAAATTGGAGCAAGTGTTGACTGTTCAGCAAAAGCAAAACCCCTTTTGACTTTGATCACATCAAACATTTGGGTTTGCCAGGAGAGCCAGAAACATCTGCGTGACTCCGTAGAATGCCACCTGCTCATTTGGCATTGTGAACTGCATTTAAGCCTATTGTTAAATTAACCCTGTCCTCAAAGAATGGTTATTAATTTTACAGGAGGATGTACTCACTTACATGGATTATCCTCCACAAGCTGTACATATTTCTTTCTTACTTTTTAATCTGAATTTAAGGAAATTCTCCCCTACGCTGGAAACAAATGAAGGTACAGACCAGGATTTTGACCAATGCAATTATTCATACCCATTCTTCAGAAATAGCTATTTGACTAACGGGTAAAAACAAATGTTCTGTTGAAATTCTCTATCAGGAAGCAAATGGAAATTGCTTTGCGAAAATGTTTTATTCAATTTGAAATATGAAATAGAAATCACGTTTTAAAAAACACAAAATCTTTTTCCCACACCATCCAAAACAAACCAGAGTAGATGTGCTCTGTCAGCTGCACTTTCCTGTGCCTAGAACGAAGCCTAATACAAAGGCTGTGAGAGGCATGAGGGTGCTTGTGCATAACACCTAGAACCTCCTCCTCTGTCTCGTTCTCCCAAATAATTGACACATGAGCTGAAATACCTTAATGTAAAAATAGTATTGTTTTTCCATGCCTTTTTGAGCATTAAAAATACATGTAAGTCATATGTATATGCTTCTTCCTATAGCCATGAAACTTTGAAAAAAATCAAATGAAGGAAACCTTAGATTTTTTTGCTTCATAAAATTTTATAGAATCATAGCATCATAGGATCAAATCATTTCTTTCAATGAAACAAAGCAAATATTTTCATGCTATAACATTTCTGATAAAAACTTTGGAGCTGGCAATTGAGCTGGATTGTTGAAAAATGGCAGGATGAGTCTGGATTTTGTTGCAGTATGAAAGGCGATTACAGTGTTACCCCAATAACCCAGAACATTGGAAACTGCGGTGGTGCTGAGTTCCAGAGACTCGTTTTCATATCTTTTCATAACAACTTCTGCATTTAACTATTGTGTTTCTGAATTCTGACACTGTGGTTGTATCACTGTTTAGGTATAGGAAAGAATCAGGTATTAATGGGAAAAAAAAAATGGATTCAAACCCACTCTTTTAAAAAAAAAAATTAGTCTTCTAATGAATTTCTTCTAATTGCCTGTTGTGCAGTTGTGTTCACCTCAGCATTAAGGTCAGAGGTGATGAGAAATGTCTTAGTTGGCTGAGGGTAGCTCTGCTAAGTAGATGACAATAAAGCAATAATATTTAAACACTATTGTGAATTTGAAGAAGAAATTGCACTCTATTGTGTAAACATCCTTCCTTTCAGCCTGTGTCCTACATACCTGCACTCACGTGCTCAGTCTGAAGTAGTGTGTAAATGTTTAATGAGTGTCTCTTGCAGGTCACCTCCTTATTAGTGCTGCGTCAGTGCATAACAGTTTGCAGAATCGGAGTCTTGATTGCTGGCACTGTGCCTTTCCTTTCTATTATGTTAAAAGAGGAGGACAAGCAAACCGCCATTGAAAGACAGTGAACTGACACAGCGGATGGGTGTTGCAGCCTATCGGGTGTAGAAATACACCTGTTAAGCCATATTTAAACAAGAATTGGGGCATTCATTATTCATTCTGTTCCAAGTTTTGAAGTCATTTCTGTTGCATGAAGTAACATTTAAACAGTTTTCAAATAGCTGGTACTTGCTTTAAAATAAAACACTTCAGAGTCAGATGGTGTCAGTATAAATTACAAAGCCTGCGTTTTTTCCTGTGAGACTTCTGTGTGTCCATTTTCTGCCCATCAAAAGTTATTGTCTCAATGTCAAGTCTTTGCACTCTACCCCACCATATTTTTTTTTTCAGGAAAGACTTAGCAGATTTGTGCAGGCAGAGTTGCCTATCCAAATAGACAAATACATAGCCAGTGCTTCTACCTGTAGCTGGAGACAATTTTGGTTTGCTTCAGTTTCCTGCTTTCAGTATGTCCTGCCTGGCAGATAGTACCTCCTGAAGTCTGCAAGCTCAGAAACTGTTGTTCCAAGCTTTCTGGGAGATATACACCATGCTCTAGAAGGGGTTGAAGGCTGAGTGCCAGCTACTTTTCTTGCTTCAGGTCTAGTAGCTACTCTATTATTTGTGTGTGTGCTCAGGGAGGTGGAGAGAGGAAGGCTTTATTCTGCAGAGCTTTGTTATCCTCTTCTCCACTGCTGGGGACTCAGCAGGCAACCTTCCAATTACATAGAGAGAGTAGGAAATAACAGGGTAATTTTTTCAAAAACAATCTGATAACCTTTGTGGGGGGGCAGAACTGAAAAAGATTTGGGATTTTCTATTTGGGTATTTCTGAACATTAAAAATTGTTTGTTTTTTTTTTCCCCAAGCTAACCTTTGTTTTCACACATTGGCTAATTTATTAATTAAGTTTTTAAGTAGCACATTATTTTGAATTTGAAAATTAAGCTTTTAAAAACATGTACAACTAAAAATTGTAGTCTGAAACACATTTGGGATTGTTGGATCATGAATATGCATTTTTGGGGGTGACTTCAAATCTATGTTCTGGTTTGGGAGGGGTTTTTGACATCTTACAGATAGTTGCAGTATAGGAAAGCCATTCCCCATGCAGCTGCTGGGTGATGTTGTGACAGTTTTGAAAACATGGAGCCATTCCCTGGAAGCTGAGAGAGGTGCTTTTATTTTGCCTCCTCTTATTGGGATGTTTGTTTTTTTCTTTTGGTACTGTCTACATCTTCATCACAAGGCAAAATGTATGCAAAATGCCATCCAAATAAACAAATGCCAGTTGAAAATTTGTGTATAGAGACTAAGACAAGATAATAAATAAACACTTTGAAAAATGTTACCCAGGAAAGTGAGATAACAGTAGACAAGGCAACAGCTTCATCCCCACTTGTGTATGGAAGAGCCATTGCTTCCAAGGAGAATAATGAGGAAGGATTTGAGTGAAAGCACTGAGGTGGGATTAGAGGCTTAGGGATCTCCTGCTCCTCTATGGGGCCAGTACAAAGCATCAAGAGATAGACGACTGAAAATGAAGTAAATTTGTTAACAGCCTTCCTGGTGGAACAGACTTTGTGATTTTTATCTTTTTCTGTCTAGCAAGTCTATATAGCATTGTATCTACTTTAGTTAGCCTGTGTCTTTGGGCTATTATATAAAATATAACAGTGTGTTTGTCTGAGTCAGACCTTATGAAGTTCAATAGTTCTTTTTCAATAGAAGAACACCAGAGGAGTGGATAGTAATGTATCATTACGGAAAATGACGCAAGAGCAAGGATAAAAATGAACATATAGAAGAACAGGAACAGCAAGCAAGTTTCATCTAAATGACACAGACTGAGGGTATGTTCTAATGAGTTGTAATTCAGCAGAGGCTTACTGTAAGTGAAACAGCACTCAGTCCTTTACAGTCTCGTACTCTCTTCTATTCCAGAGAGTAATACTGTTCCAGGACAGGATTTCATCTTTAATTTCACAGAGATTATGGCCTGCTTGCAAGAGGCATGGAAATACATGCCTGAGCATTGCTGAAAACCACACACTGTAACTAATACTGTAAATGTTGCATAGAGTCCAAATTGATTTTGGTACTTCCAGTTTTAAGGAGTTTGTGCTAAATGAATTGACTTGAAAAGGAAACTTCTTTTTACCTCGATAGAGCTTGCGGAGGAGGCACTCGGGATGAGCTTTGGGTAAAGAATAAAAGCCTATTAAAGCTCATTAAAAAAAACAGATGTGATGAGAAACATATTGCTTCTGTGAGCTGATGAGAATTCACTGTGTGGGAAGAACTCTAGAATAAAGCAGGAGATAACGTGTTCTTAAATGACAGATCAAGAGTCTGCCTAGCAGAACAGACAATCAATAAAAATTGGCTATTAATCTTTGAAACTCTTCTCCCTTGAAGAACAATTTTCCATACATGAACATGCTCCTCTATATACCCTATCAAGGTAGAATTTAAACCCTCACTCCCCACTATTACAGGGGACACTGTAAGTTTCTCACCTGGCTTCCTAACAAACGGTTCAACCTGGGTGAGAATTTACTGGGGAGGAAATCCAGTCTGTAAAGGATCCTGCTGCACAGTAGAGCCCTTTTGCCTTCTTCTTACTCATCAGAGTGCTCTAACAAGAAAAAGACATTTCCCTTAGGCTGTATTTGCCTGGGAAGGAAGGCCAGGTTAGTTCAAGACTTAGAATTTGACCATGGCCAGTTCTTGTTGTAGCTATGCCAGCAGAAAGAACTACTCTCTCTGCTGCCCTGCAGCAGCCCTTCCCCAAGCTTTGTTGCAGGTACATCGTGCCCTGCCTTTGCATTGCTGACCTCGACTTTGTCTTGCTGATGTAATTTCCCGCTCTGCCTTGAGAACTCTCTCATGGCTGCAGCTTTACCCAGTGATTGCTGGACTCTGACCAAGCCGGGGTGCCAGCTGAGGTACCAGCCCTCCTGAAGCTTGGCTTTCTGGTGGGTGGTGGGACTGCACCTCATGGAAGAGGAGAGAAGAAGGTATGGTCCTGCTGGCTCATGAGCAGCTGCTGCCCTACCTGACCCTGGACACCTACCTGCTAATGCAGTTGTTTGTGTGAGCCTGTCTTAACACACCTAAGCAAAAACTGGCAGGATTGGATCAAATGGGAGGTCTCTGGTGATTTGGTTCTTTCTGACTTGGCTAACTTAGGGAAGTGATGAGCTCAGCCTGTGGAGAGCGACTGTCTTTTGGGTGGGGAAATTGGTGGGTGGCTGACAGCACACAGAGTTGAAGGTGTCTTCACTGGCACACTCTTGACAGGAAGAGGATGTATCTATGCTCTTGTACCCAAACTGACAGAAAGAGTCTTCTCAACTTCTGCCTACCCAGAGAACACAAAGCCAGCTGCTTGGGTTTGTTCCCCAAGTACAGAAGTCCTTATAAGCATGTCCAGAGCTGGCCCACTGAGGGAGGGATTTCCATTCCTGATGCACAAAAAGTGATATACAAAGAGTGGGTAACTGTGGCTTCATACTTACCTTTGGGTATTAAGACAATGCTACTTGTTTGCTGTCACCTTACTATACCAAGTAAGACTTGCTCTTTAGTCCTGCAGAACTGAAAGTAGGCTGTGTTTCCTGGTATTGGGTAAGAGTTTCAGAGGCTTTCAAACAGGAATGGACCGAGTGCTTATTCTCACTGAAGGAAACAAGATACAAGGTATGAGAATTGGGTTTATATTCCCAAAGGAGTGTGTGTGAAGTGACTTTCTCTACCAACATCCTGCAGCAGAGTTTGTGATGTGTCATTTACTGGCACACAGCAAAAATCACTGTTTTCATTTAAGTTTCTTTTCATAATAGAGATGTAACAGCTCTTCAGTGTATATTCCGAAGGAAAAATGCTAAGAAAATTTCTTTTTTCAGGGGTGAGACTCCTGTGCTACTTTATTTTCAATATCTAATCAAAGTAGCCTGCTCCCACCTTATTCCAATTCATTGTCTCTCAAACATTTTGCATTATTTCTCATTCTGTCACTGACTCTCCAGCCAAGTTTCAAAATAAAATTCAAGCAGAATGAAATATTTCTCCAGATAAGTAGTGGAATTGAAAACAAGTCTGCTTTGTTGCAAAAGTACTGCACTCCATCATAACATGTTGGAAAAGACCTCAAGGATCTTCTGGTCCAACCTTTCTTAACAATGCATGCCCTAGATCTCCCAGCACCATGTCCAGCCAGATCTGAAAAGTGTCCAGTGTTGGGGAATTCCCCACTTCCCTGGGGAGGTTATTCCAATGGCTGATTGTTCTCACTGTGAAAAAGTTTCCTCTCGTGTCCAGTTGAGATCTCCCCACGGGTAACTTGTACCCATTACCTGTCATCTTTTCCATGTGACTCCTTGTAAAAAAGGAGTCTCTATCTTCTTCATAGCCATCCTTTAAATACTTGAACATGGTGATAAGGTCTCCCCTAAGCCTTCTTTTCTTGAGGCTGAACAAACCTAGTTCTTGCAGCCTTACCTTATAAGGCGGGATTCAAGGTTCTTGGATCATCTTTGTAGAGCTTCTTCCAACCATCTCCAGCCTGTCCACATTGGTTTTGTTTAACAGAAACCAAAACGGAACACAGTATTCCTGGTGTGGCTTAATAAGCACCAAGTAGTGGGATAATGACATCTTTATCTCTGCTGGTGATGCCCTTTTTGATGTAACTCAGCATCCCGTTGGCTTTCTTCACTGCAGCTGCACACTGTTCATTCGTACTGAGCTTGTTGTCCACCAGGACCCTCAGGTCCCTTTTCACAGAGCTGTTCCTCAGCCAGGTAGATCCCAGTCTGTGCTTCCCTCCTGGATTGGGTTTTCCCAGGTACAAGACCTTTCTCTTGTCCTTGTGGAGCTTCATAAGGTTCTTGTTAAGTCACTCTTCTGATTTATCCAGGTTATCCTGCAGGGTAGCTCTCCCCTCTGAAGTGTCCAGTTCTCCACTCCGTTTAGTACTGTCAGCAAACTTGGTCAGGGTACAATATATCGCAGATCACTTATGAAGATAGTAAAAGCATTGGGCCCAATGTGGATCTCTGGGGGACGTCACTAGTGACAGGTCACCTGTTGGAGCTATTTACCACCCTCTAAATGCGGCTTGTCAGCCAGTTCCCCAACCACCACACACACCGCTTGTTTAGACCATAATGCACCAGTTTCTCTAGGAAGTGGCTGTGGCAAACCACACTGAAAGCTTTTGAGAAATCCAGGTGAACAATGTCCACCACTTGCCCCATATACAGTGAGAAGCCTAGCAACAATGTCAGCCAGCTTTCTTAACACCCTCAGGTGAATAGTGTCAGGGCCCATCAATATGTAGGGGTCAAGCTCCTGTGGTAGTTTAGATATTCTTCAGTAAGACAAGAATTCTGAAGGGAGTAAAGGAATTTCCATTACTAATCATTTTCAACTGTCTGTGGAGCTGCACGAAGGTTTGCAGTTGTCCCATCACTAATGTATAAGTTAGCAGCAGAGCTACCTCTGTGGAGATGAAACATAAGAAAGCTGTACTGAACAGAAGTCAGTCAGGTTTGTAGAAACTCTGCACACATATAGTTGGAAGTTTCTGCATTATTAACTCCTGCTGTCTTTCATTCTCTGGTGTAACTAAATGCAAACAAATTATTTTTGTTAATAATCATGTTCTGTTTTCATCTGCTGTATACAAAAGAACACTTACAAACATATTAACCTTCTTCAGCTTTTTCTAAAGTGTCCTTAACTCTTCAGGTAGTAGACAAGACTATTTTCTTTTCACTCCAGTGAATGAGATATTGCTTTGTGATGGCTGGCCAATGTATGAGGGAATAAACCACATAACAGAGCTCCCCTTCAGCTCACTAGTGTAGATGTTGAGTGCATTGCAACAACCCAAAAGGAAGAATTTACTAGTTCCTCCCACTGGCACCTCTTAAATTACTCATTGTTTTGGAGGGGAAGGAGATGGATTTTGTTGGTTTTTTTCGGCAGCAGGCTCAAAATAATTAGCCTCTTTGATATGATCCAAGATGAGCTTGGGCATGTGAGTGTTACAGGACTTCAAAATGAGACACCTGCTAAAAGCAACTGACAGCCCAGTGACTGCTGAGCCACCACCTAATCCCAGAGAAACCTAAGGCCTGTATTCTGTAAATGCACAAATAGATGAAGAAGCCCTGCAGAAAAGGATGTATCTTCCCCATTGGCACTGCCCAGAGTAGTGATGGATCACAAGAGTTATTTATGCATAAATATGCAAATCCTCACCTAAAACAGCAGCCCCTCCTGGCTCTGTGGATGCCCCAGATGCCTTTATACAGAAGTGTTGTGGGAAGTTGACTACTGCTCCCTAGAAAGTTCATTCGCCTGGCTCACCGGGAAAATTAAATGTTTGAGCTGGTTTGGCCATACTCCTGAACGCAACTTTCTCAGTCTCATCCCTCAGTGTGATGTTTGAGGTCTCCTTCAAAATCAGATGTAATTGGAAAACACAAGTGCCTACTGATTAATCAGTCGTGCCTTTTTCCTCACTTCTATCTCATATGCTCATCAGCAAGATATTTGTGAGAAGGCACCTTATGTGGAAAGGGAAAAGAAGAGGTGTGTGTCAGACTTGTTAATCTAGAAAGAAATGAAAAAGAATTAATATTAAAAGTCAGTACTTCTGACTGACTTGTGTCATACTTCTGCTTTTGTATCAGGAGCACAGATGCTAGGCTCTTGAACAAATCTTGACTTTGAAGATGACTTTGGTAGTTGAAGATGTTACCCTTTTTCACCATCCATGACTTCCAGGTGAAATCTAAATCAATAGAGGTAATAGCTAGACCAGAGATTTTAAGATTCCATAAAAAAGCTTTTTTAACAGTACCTGGTTCAAACCTGGACATCAGGTTTTGAAAGAAATATATTCTTCCAGTTTTAATTTAATATAGAAGCACTGACTCCAAAAGCATGATAGCAGCAGGAAAGCAGAAATCTGTGTTTGACTAAACCTTGGAGAGCAGCAGTCTGCTAAGTACAGCTGCAAAGAGTTAAATGAACTGTTGCAAGCATATGTAGTGTCAGCAGTTGATTTGTAAAGAGGCTGTGGCAGCAGGGAGCAAGGTTTTCATTTTGAAAATATGAGGCTCCATGCTTCAGAGGACACCAGGGCCAGACTCTATTTCCTCTTCTGTAGTTGCCTGATATTTAGATCAAATGAGCTACGTGTTATATCTAAGCTTTCTGTACTTTCTCTTGCACACCTCTGAAATAATAGCAGTTCTTGAGCTGGCAGAGACATTGGTGCTTTGACCTGTGTCAGGATTTTCCACCAATATAGACATAAGAAATGTTATCAGCACGTTCAGTGATGTTGTGATAATGAGGTCGCAGCACAGCAGCTAAAGCAAGAGAACAGGAAGTGCTTCATTTGCTGTAATATATTTTGAGAATGGGAAAAGTGGTTTATTTCTGCAGTTCAAAATCTCTAAGACATACCGTTTCTGAGGTACAACTGAATGAAGGGACCTCATCTTGAAGTAATGGTTGGTGGAGTATAATTCATAGCAGCCCAGTCATTAAGATGGTTCCTACTGAATTCAGTGAAAACCTCAGTCTCTAAATCCTGTTTTTACTTCACTCCTCACTTGGTGCAATGCATGAGGAAAGTTAGATGGGAAATCTTGCAGTATGAGCAGCAAATCAAATGACCTTTAATGCATGATAAAATATCCCAAAATAAAACTATTCAACATATCCATGTAAGCAAAGCTGGAATAGATACTCAGAAAAAGTATTGTTTTCTATGTAGAATGCTCTTCTCCTCTTTCACACCATAAATATTCTAAGTTGTCTTCTTTCCCACTTCTCAGCTTCTTCACCAGATATGGGCTGGGTTTAATAACAGTTTGCCCCTTCACCGAAGCTCCAGTCAATGTCAGTTTAAAGCAAAAACGGAAACACTTCTTTAGGATTAATGTGTTAGTGGTTTATTTACTTCAGAGATTAATTTTAATTTAATTGCTGAGATACCAAGGTTTGTGAATACATGAGTGGGAAGACGGATGCTTCCTAATGTGCTCCTCTGCAAACTCACCACACTTAAAAGAGCCGCCTTGCTTGCTCAGCCTTTAATCCATAATAGAAACAGTTCTGAAATGCATGTGTAGGCCCAACAGCTCCAATTCTGGAACAAGTGACTGCTACTTTCTCTGATGTCCTTGGCTTATGTTATCCACCTAGCATTTACATGACTCCTCCTTTCTCCACTGAAATAGTGCAGTTTTATTCTAGATTCAGAACTGTTATGACACCCTGGTTGAGGAGAAAAAAGAGCTATTTGTTTCAATATAGCATAAATGCTATATGTTTTTCTCTTACCCTAGGCAATCACCTTGTGCAGGGAAGGGGAAGAAATTCTGGTTTTACTTGACAGGTTCTGTAGAGTAAGTTTTATTAGGTTATCACATAGGTCAAGATATTGTAAAATCAACTGTTTAGCTGCAGTGAGGCATGAGGAAAAAACCTGATATGCTGTATTTATATAGAGAACTTCTCTTGTATTTGTAAGGGCTTTAGAACAAGGACAAACTGATTTTCAGCAGAGTAATTGTAGTGGCGGTATATATTTTGAAGCCAGCTCTAGTCTTGTTAACATGAGTTAACAGCAAATCTTACAGTATCTGCTATGAAAATCTGCCAACGACTCTGGCAGCACACCCTGCTTCCTGGCTTGTGCAGAGCTCTGTGCCACCACTCTAATACATGAATTTGCTGCATAAAGTAACCACCCAAACTTGCTTGTGAGTATGTTTATTTTTGCTCTCAACAGCTCCTTTTAACTGAGGTGAAGATGGTCTCTGGCTGGGGGTGGGCAAAGTGTGTGAAATCGGGTGCCCTGGTATCTTCATCAGAGTTTTTTCTAAAAACTGAATTCCACAAAACCACGTTACTTATTGTTTTACAGCCTTTGCAGGTTCATGACTGGTGAAGGAATCTCAGCGCATTGCAGAAGACTAGAAACAGTATATCCTAGGGTCACTGTATATTCAAACTGTGCTTACTCAGCTGAACCAATGTGAAGCCCATTTCTCTTTTGAGAGAAGAGGTTGATTTTGTTTAAATTTGTTTGCTTTCTAAAGACTAACATGGATGCATAAATTAGGAATTGGTTTGACATTACTGCTTCACTTCTGAGGTGGACTACCAGGTCTGCAAAAATCAGATTTATAAGGCTGCTAATAGCTGTTGTATCTTTGCTGTCTGGCTAATATTGGTCATCTGCTTTTTTCCAGTGGGTGGGGAGTTCATTACAACAGCTGTTGCTTCCTCTTCTCTTTGACAGACATTTTCTCTCCATGACATTCTGTTTCTCAATGAAAGCACAGCGGTTTTTCCAAGTGAGCAAGCATTATTTTTCATTTTGATGAATCTTTTCCTTATATAAAGCAACTGAAATCTTGATACATTCTGTCTGAATTGGCAGCGTTTGTAACAAACTTTAAAACTCTTGTCTGTGCTCTTGTATCATGTCTCAATTACTGCAACACCACCTGATTCAGTGTCAAAACCATAACATATTTACAAAAAAAAAAGAAAATAAAAAAAAAATGACAGTCTTATTTCATGGATTTCTAACACTTTTGCAATGTTATTTTTCCGGGCAGTTACTCAGCGCACTTCCTTTGAGAGGTCTGAAAAAGTTTCTTCAGAACAATAGGCTATAATTTGACCCTGAACATCCATCCTCTGGCTGAAACGAATTATCACATTCAATAGCAGAAGGCTCCTAGAGATACTGACAAGCTTTCCAAGTTGCCTATTTTTATTAACTATTTGCTAGCATAGCAGAATTCTGGTGTGTACGAAGGGGCTTTTTGGTGTCGGTGATTCCATTGCCCCTGTAATTATATACCAGGTTTTACTATTACAAAATAGCATTTTTGATCAAACTTACTTGAATTCTCTTTCAAGCTGCTCTTTTAAATCAAAGCATTTGAATTTTTGAGGTGTTTGATACTGCCTTTGTTGTTCTTTTAATTTGCTAATTTTAATATCAAGGACCCAGTGGATTGTTTTGTGAATGTTTTCCTTAGAATTAATGGGTTCTATCAAATTCCATGTCATAATGTTTTACTCACCCACAGGGGTTCAAAGACTGTAGTTTGACTGTAAAAGAACTTTTCTTTGTATATATTCTTTTTTTGTACATTTCTTGGCCAAGGAGGTTGTGAATGCTCCATCCCTGGCAGTGTTCAAGGCCAGGTTGGACAAAACCTTGGGTGTGACACAGTTTAGTGTGAGGTGTCCCTGCCCATGGCAGGGGGATTGGAACTTGGTGATCTTAAGGTCCTTTCCAACCCTAACTATTCTATGATTCTACGTACATTTTGTAACATCTCCCTTGATGTACCATGAAAATACACTATTCAAAATAAATAGGTGGACCTAGAATTGTATGAGGAAATGAAAGATTTATGAAGAAGAGATACGTAATACTGAATCTACTGTGCTTATCATTGGTTCTCTGCAACTTTCCTTCCAGCATGACAATCTACAAAAGCTTGGTGCTTTATCAATATTAACCAAAGATTATGTTTGATTTAGCTGTAGAAGAAAAAGGTGTTATTTCACAGACACTGAAGGACAGGGTGTTAGTTAAAAGGGAAAACTAATTCACTGTGATCTTGGTCAAGGGTAACACTCTCAGGATGAAATAAAATCTTTCAAATAGGGTGATCAGTTACAGTTCGGTATTGATGGGAACTCCACTAGCAAGGTTTCTTGTAGAAAGAAGATAAGAAGGGATGCCCTGAGGTACTGTTCTGCTCAATTTTGATAAACCAGGCATCAGTAGCCCTGTCTGACCAAACCAGCACATGCATAATTCACCACTATTGACGTATCTTAATTACTAAGTGCAAAACACTTCTAATATCAGACCTGTATACAAAAGACTGTCCCATGTGATCATTTCTGTAGAACAGTTTCTGTTGATGATTTATAAATGTCTTATCTATATACAATTTGAATGACATATCAACAGAGCCCTGTAGGAGAGTCTTTGGGAAACTCCACATGGATTGTTAATGCACGTAAACACACAAACTGGAATAGGTGCAGCAGGAACTGCTAAGGGGAGCTTTTAGAAGCCTGAAATTTGAAGCTCTCGGGTCCTGTAACAATTCATCAAACACTTCATTGTGAAAGTTCAGTGACCAAGTTTACAGACAGGTGACTGCCTCAAGTAAGCGCAGTATTTTATATTTGTTGCCCTCCTCTGCGTGCATTCCAGGACCTTCATGTTCTTCTTAAATGGTGGTGATCCCTTCTTTTCCAGTTAATCACGTTCAGTCTATAAACCAGTTACAACCTTCGTGCATTGTATTTATAACTGTGATTCTGTTCTCTGAATGCTTCCTCTTTTGGCTACCTCTTCTATGATGGGGCCAAGAACTGCACCCAGTACCCAAGGGGAGCCTGCGCCAGCGTTGATTCCAGCAGAAAAATCACCTCTTCTAAGGGGCAGGTCATACTGGGTGTCATGCACCCCAGGATGCAGTTTGCTCTCTTGGCTGCCAGGGCACATTGCTGGCTCACACTGAGCCCGCTGCCAAGCAGCACGCCCAGATCCCTTTCTGCAGGGCTGCTCTCCGGACACCTCTCTCCCAATTTACACTTTTGTGGCTGGCATTCCTCTATCCCACCTGCACAATTCAGCATCTGCTCTTGTTCAGTTTCATACCATTGATCTTTGCCCAATACTCCAGTCTGTCTAGATCCCTCTGCAAGACCTCTTCTCTGTCAAGCGAGCCAACAGCACCTCTCAGCTTAACATCATCAGCAAACTCGCCAACGATGCATTCAACTGCTGTATCCAGATCATTGATAAGAAGATTGAACAGACTGGACGTGGTATAAACGCCTTTATTGATGCAGTCCGACCACAGGGATTAATTTCCAGGGACACCCAGCAGCGGTGCCCAGTGTGTGGCCGCCATGGGCAGGGACATCCATCTGGGCGTCCTGGGCACAAGGAATTCCTCAAGGCCAGCATGCCAAAGGCCTCTCTCCAAAGCACGCTGGGTGAAGGGGCAGCAGCAGCAGCAGCAGGGCTGCGGGGACCCTATCAACCGTGTGTCATAGTGCCAGCACATGCCAACACAGCATCACAATACCCCGGGGCAGTATAAAGCCGGTGCCCTTCAGCAGGGCTTTGGAGCTGCAGTGCCAGGCACTGGAAGGGTTCTTGCTCCCAGGGTCTATGAGGCCAGTGGCATTTTGCTGTTGTGGGAAGCCCCTGAGAGGGCTCTGGGTGGAGGCAGAAAAGGCAAGCGCAGTGTCCCCTTGGAGGCATAACCTGCCCATGGACCAGGAGCAGGTCTTCCTGACGTGCTCAGGGAGTAGCCGATCACCAGCCCAGCGCTGGGGTCAGGAAGGAATTTTCCCCCGGGGCAGACTGGCACTGGCCCCGGGGGTTTTTTGCCTTCCTCTGATCACTGAGCATGACCACTTCCCGGGGCTCCTGTGGTCCTGATGCTCTGGGTTTATCGCCTGGTGCTCATGCACCGCGAAGTTGGCCCTTCGTGTCCTGCAGCTGGGGGGGGGAAGGCTTCTTTTGCCCCCAGGCTGGACTAGCGAATGTCCCCGGGGTTTTTTGCCTCCTCTGCAGCCGAGCACAGCCCCTTCATGGGGCTCCTTTGGGTCACTGTGGCCCAAAGGCAGCGGCTCGTGCTCCACGCAGCTGGCCCTCGTGCCCTGCATCCGGGGGGGAGGCAGCCTTCAGCACTCCCAGGCTGGCCCCAGCGTGGCCCCGGGACTTGCTGCTGTCCTCTGTAGCACTGAGCACCACCCCGAGTCAGGTCTTCCCCGGCCCTTTCTGGCTGGGTTCTCCCACTGCTCTCGCCCCACCACGGCACCGCTCCTGCCCCGGCTTTCCTCTCTCAGGCTGCAAGGGAGGCCTTTTTCCAGATAAACTGAAGGATGCTGCAGCCTGCTGCTGGCTACGCATGTGCATTGGGTTAAGGCTTGTGAGCATCGCCTCTGACAGATTTAGGAAGAGGAAATAGAATCTAAGCTAAACTAGACTGAAATGAACTAAACTAGACTGAGATGAAAAAAGCAGCTTGATTTATAAAAAAATAAAGTACTCTTTGCACCTGTAAACTGATTTGTGTCTGCTTTGTGCCTTTGAAAGCATTTCTGGTGTTAAACCCCCTTGGCATTTTAGGTAAATAACGCTCACATCATCATACAACTTAGCTAGAGTGCAGGGAATCGAATGGAATGCACTCACCGAATTCCTTTCATGCAGGCTGTCAAACTGCTTTCATTCGTAATAAATCTTCCTTTTTCTTCACTGATCTGCAACTGAACACCTTAATAGTAATAAACCCATTATTATCTTATTTTTCAGCACATCTCTTCATTTTCCTTGTCTTTTCTTTTGAACTAGAAGTTTATTTTTCAGCACACAACGTTGGAAAATACACCAGCTCGCTTCACAAAATAGCAAGCACAGACAAATATGTGTGCATGCTGAAGTCATACTTCAAAACAAAAGAGTGGTTTGTGAAGTACTGAAATCCTTTGTGCACTGGTTATGTGTGGAGATGACTGAACTCTAGCCAAGTTTTTGAGAGAGCAGTCACGTTTAGTAAACATCTGGGAACATATAAGGCTTCCTACAAGTCATCTGGTACAGAAGCTACTTACTGTAACCACTGCTTTGAGGTTTGTCTACGAGCCATCACTGCTGTTTATTTCCTCTGTGGCATAGCCTGACGTGGTTGGTATGGTTGGAAGTGACAGAAGAGAATGTCTTTCAAGAAAATGTCTTCTTTTTTTTCTCATCCATTAAACCATACTCCCAGGCTGACTACATGCTAGGCACACACAAAAGAGAAATAAACCAAGTGCTAGCAAAAACTTTAAGCAAACACAGCAGGATCATTTTCTCATTTTGATAATCCATTCAAATTGAGACTACTTCCTCTTGTGATAATTGCAGTACAAGACTCAGCACTCCAAAGGCAGCTCAAAGCTCTCCAATTCCAGTTCAGCAGTTCAGGAAGGGTTTATGAACATGACAAAATTCAGGAGAAGGGTTGGTTTTAGCTTTGAGAGGGGGTGGTTTATTTGTTTTAATTTTTCTTTGATTTTGTTTCGGTTTTGTTGGTGGGTTTTTTTTTCCCTGAAGATTTCCTTTGTTTGTGTTTGCTCTTTCCTGTTACTTTCTCAAACCAATAAGCCTGTTTCTTATAGCCCATATCCCAATTGTATTGCAGTACAGGGAAAGACCTCCAAATCATCTGTGGCCAGAGATCAAGCCTGTTTGTCTGGAATAGCAAAAGGTGGCCGTTCATTCAGGTAGGTGATACGTCACTGCATCACCCCTCCATCAGGCTTTCCCAGCTGCAAGGATAGCAAAGTTTAGCGCACAAGGTTTTTTTGGCTGCCCGCGTGAGTGTAGTGAGTCCACAGAACATTATTATTCAAACCCTTAAACCTGTGTCAGACTGTTAATGTCTTAATGCTTATTCAAGTGTCAGGAAGCCCTGGCAGATGTCAGAGTAAATGGGTGGCTGTCAATAAGGAAATTACTTGCCATTCACAGAGTGATTGCTGCTGTCTGTCGGGTAGCATTTGAGAGGACGTCAAGCTCAAAGAAAGGGTGAGGAAGAAGGAGAATTTGTAAATGTTTCCTTGTCTTGAGAGGCTGAAAGAGAAGCCTCCAGCAATAGCAACCATAAAACAATAGCTAAACAGAAGTAAAGATCAAAACATCCAGCTTTGGAAGAATGCTACTAAAGGAAGGACTGGGGGCTTTTAAAGCTTAAGGCAGTTGTCATTGACACAGCCTGAAGCATTTGCAGTTATCCACTAGGAGAAGAAGCTAGATCACATTCATCAGTACTCTTGTTTCTCTACTATATGTACACGATGTGTATATCATCAGACACGGTCCTAAATGAGAGCTTTTACCCATAGTTAACAATAGCAATTGTGCAAGGTACCATTTCAACTGGTTTGCTTTGAAGTTAGGCACGTACTAATCCACAAGGCTCTGACCTCTTAAACCCTCAGAGGACTTGGGGATCACGGCTCAATGTCCAAGTGGAGATCAGTGATGAGTGGTGCTCCTCAGGGACTGGTATTGGGACCGGTGCTGTTCAACATCTTTGAGCAACCTGGTCTACTGGAAGGTGTCCCTGCCTGTGGCAGGAGGGCTGGAACCAGACAATTATTAAGGTCCTTTCCAACTGAAACCATTCTATGATTCTATGATCAGGTTTGGCTCTGTTCTAGGTGTTAGGCCTTCACACGCTACATCATCTGCCTCTGAAAATGCCTCATTTTCTTTAGCTTTAAGACAAGGTGGAATATTTTCCAAATTGCAAGTAGATTTAAAGATTTATTAGTTGAGATACTTGTGGAAGTTTTATGTAAGTAAACAGGAAACTTCATTATTGCACTCTGGACAGTTTATTCCTTTAAACGGTGGCCATCAATAATGCTAGTGATTGCAACGAATTAACAGCTTCTCTTAGAGATAAAAGTCAGGATTAAGCTGTACTGAGTTGGGATCAGCTTCACCAACTTTCTGTGTCTCCCAGCTTGTAAAGAACTAGTGAAACATCATGTGCTGAGCTGCACTTCTTGTGATGGTTTAGGACTTTTTACATAAAGTGTCCCAATAGTACTGTCAAAGTTATGTTCACTAGAAAGGAGACAGAGCAATTTGCTCCTTGTATAAATATATTCTACAGTAGGTCAAATACTGACACTTTTCATTATGGCTAGTGGTTACACACTGCATTAACACTGAAGGATTCAGTGAGACTCTCAAGTAAGAAGCAGCCTATAAACTGTCCTAAAAAAAAAGAGGGTTTGCTTGTCCTTGAGAGCTTGAAGACGCTTTTCCAGCATAATTTCAGCCTTATCTGTCTTAATTTATGGATACATCACTCACACTTACCATACCTGGAGAAAGGTTAAGTTAGATGCAGTGAAAGAAAAATGAAGATGAGACTTGTGACAAGCCATTGGTATATTCATCTTTCACTGCTTGCTTCACACAGAGGTTTCATAGGAAAAGAAACAGGACTGTGTGGTACCTTACAAGGGACAAGTGAGCAGGGCTTCAGAATGGCTTGCTTTGTCTTCTGGGGGAGAAATTAACACTCATGAAGGATGTCAGTCTTTCCCTTCTGTTCCCACCTATGTCAGCACTTAGCCTTGTCTTTCTCAAAGGTGAATGGCTTTAGAGATTTGATGTCCACTTAAACAACAGAAGTACCTTGTCAAGTTCAGGTGTGTGAAATGACTGCATACAGCCCTCCTTTCAGAGTTCTCTCCCCCTGAAGCACTGAGGTTCAGGAGGTGCATATTCCTTTCACTAGCCTGCCAGATGACACATAGTTTGATTCTTTTGTGCTTTGCTTTGCTCATCTGGGCAGTGCTTACCTCCTTTGCAAACGGTATTGAGCTCCAATGGAAATAAGGCAATTTGAGAGATGTCACCGTTTTAATTTCTTCTGTAAGATTCCTCCTTAACTATATGTCATGGTTATTATTCCAATACTCAATTTCCTTATCATATCTTCTCTCTCTCCAACATATAATATTTGATCCTTCAACTTTTTTGTCAAGTTTTTCTTCCTTTTCACGCTGTCTTGATGCTAACATGGAAGGCACTGAAAATACAGAAGTCTCTCCATCTTCTCAGTTCTGGTGCCCATTGCACAGAAGGGGATCACTTCACTGCAAGTCCAGCTCAGCCCCTGGAACCTGGGACTGATGCTGTCAGTCATGAGAGGGTCTGAAACAAGCATGCTGACAAATTCTTACATATGTTCTTGCATTAAAGGCAAAACATTAGAGGCAAATTACAGCAAATGTTGTTTTTTTTTTTTGATTTTCAAGTCCCTGTCCAGGGCTTTGTCACAGGATGTTCTCCTTCAATAGTTAATAGTAACAAATAAAAAGCTATAGTCAACACAGGAACACAGGCAGTAAGAGTAGATTTTTGTCCACCACCTTCCCAGCATAACATAAATAACTTTTTCTGAATTTTGCCCTAGCCTAAAGCAGGCACCTGCCATCAACACTTTTAGCTCCAATTGCCTAACATCTGACAAAGCTGTAAACAGCTAAAATCAAAGTCATGTTATGAAAAATCCGTTACGAGAAATGTCTGCTTAGCAGTCAAGTGCCCTGAGTGATTGTACGTCTCTTAATCTCCACATACAACCATTGCACTGTAACACCTCTCCATCTAAACATTGACGACTGTGCTTGAATCACCTTGTCAAATCTGAAATATACACTTAATTTCAAACCGGAAGCCAAGACAAAGTTTAAGTGATTGCTGGATTGGTCTCTCTAAATGTTTACAGTGGGAATTGTAAAGTCAAACATGGTCAAGAGTTTTGATACCTGCTCAGCAAATAACTGCACCTGTGCAGGTGTCCTGATTTCAGCAGCAGCTATGTGCACAGGTTTAAGTGTGTGCTAATGTTGTCAGACTAATGCTTACTTCTGAATTTCAAACAACTGACTTTAACTCCTTCCCTTCCATCCATTTGTATCAAGAGTACTCTTTGTGTACCAGATTCTGATGAGTACTTTTTGAAATGCCAGATATGTTGTGCCCTTTTTATGTAATATGACTTCTCTACAGTGAGTTTAATGCCACTTTTCATTAACTTTGACTGTCTTCTTACTTAAAACCACAGGTTAGTTTTGGCAAGCATTAATAGCTCTTAAGTGATTTGTAATCTGTTTTTAATATGCTTCTAGTTCGAGTTCAAAATGAATAAACATAGGGCTTAAATGAAACCTGATGTCTTTCTGCTTTATGTGAGGAAGTGCTACAAACCACAGGGTAAGAGTCGATGTATTTGCTCAGCAACAGGTACTAAAATGGAAAAAGAATGGGTACTGGCTGTTTTGTCTTAATTATTCTTCTTTGATGAGAATGTTCTCTCTTTATGCTTGAAATTCAGCATCACGTAACTGTTACACAGACGATGCTTGCAGGATCTAACCAGTCAAAGATTACTGGATAAACTGAGGGAAGTGGTTTCTGGTGTATCACATGGAAATGTTTGGCTGGGACCCATAGCATAAGCAGTACTACATGGGATTAGGAAAAACCCAGAGACAGGGCAGCGACGGGGGGTAACATGTAGGTTGTTTAATCAGTAGACAGATTTTCAGCCACATGATGGAAGTCAGTCCACAACCAAAGCTGCATGTAGCTAACAACTCTATTCTGTGTATTCCCAGGCTTGGTGATTTTTCTGAAGTTTCTTTTCCTGAAGTCATCTGATGCCATTAAATATGCTTTTCCTCTCCATTCATTATATATTCTTATGTCTTGGGGAAACACTGGATTGTATGAATATGTTGGTAGGAAGCTACTAGTCACCAGAAAAGTAAACAGAAATATCTTGGAAAAAAATACATTTTAATTCTCTATAAAATGAATTTAAATTGAAATTTTGGGAGTTTAACGCATGCTTCTTTAGCAGTCCATAGAGGTATTGCTGTTTCAACCTGCCTTTTCTAGAGTGGGTCTGAAAGCCAAGGAGCCTGGTTACAGCTGGCCAAATCTGTAGCTTGTTTGCATATGTGGGCCCTGAGGTTTTAAATGTCTACTAGATACAAAAATCTCTTTGTCTCCTAACATACAGTTTGTTTTGAAGTAACACAGTTCATATTCAGATGAAAAAAAAATGGTTTTATGGTAATAATGGAGATACAATGGGGCTGTGGATGAAATTTTCTACAACATAAATAAACAGGAAAAGCAGAGGTCTTCTTTGCAGTCCAAGTCTGTAGCCTGTATTTCTACCACAGTGGAGAATCACAGGTTAAAGCCCAGGCTAGATGCTGGGTTTAATGCTAGTAGATCTAGCCTTGAGACCCAAGCCTGCATTTTAGGAGAACATTGACTGCACAGAACTTGTTTAGTGAGCACTGGTCTAACTGGTTTATTCAGCACCCATCTAGGGTTTTTTGGTTTAGTTTTCATTTGTGCTTCATTCTCCTAATGTGAGAATTAAGCACAAATTAATTGTGTTGCTGTTGTGAGCACTACCATATAAAAATTGGGAACAATAAACAAGCCAAGCAAGTGAGCAATGCAGACTGGGCATGTTCGCTCGAAATGTTGACTCATAAATGTACTTCTTACCTCCTTACAATCCTTTATCTCCTCTCAACCCATGCCAAGCTATTCATAACCACTTGCAATATTGTAAATGGGGCCTGAGCAATGCCAAGCACAGAAGACAAATTACCTCGCTTGCTTAACATGATACTTGACTACAGCCCACTGAACTGTAGCATTTGCCAGTCTTGCAGGAGCACAGTGCTGCTGATTCATGCACGGTGTTGTACATTGCAACACTCCATGCTCCTCCGGGATAGTTTTCTCTGCCAAGGAGTCCACAGGCTGCTTGCACCAAAACAAACCAGGAGAGATGTGTCTGTACATGCGATTACTTCGGAAACTATTTCTGCTTTAATCAAAGTTCATGTCTGAGAATGCGTGAGACAAGGGGAGGGGAAAAACAGATGTTTGTCCTCGGATCTGAGAAGGGCGAAAGGAAAAGGTGAGAACCCTTTCTCTGAAGTCCAAATCTTTTTCTAGGACATTTCTTGCAGGTTTCTTGTAGGTTCCATGTTTCTCTGAAGAGAAACAGGAATCAGGACAAGAAATAGTTTATTGCATTAGGAAACCTGTCACAGAGAGGAAATGAAGGTAGAAATATCACAGAGCAGAGCCTGAGTGTCCTGGTTTCAGCTGGGATAGGGTTAGTTTTCTTCCTAGAGTTCTGGTTTCAGTCTGAGAACAATGCTGGTAACACACTGATGCTTTAGTTGTTGCTCAGTAGCACTTACCCGATCAGACTTTTCAGCCTCATGCTCTGCCGTGAGGAGGGGCACAAGGAGCTGGGAGGAAGCAGAGACAGGACACCTGACCCAAACTAGCCAAAGGGGTGTTGCATATAGCAGCATGTCATGCCCAGTGTATAAACTGGGGGAAGTTGACCATGAGGGGCCAATCACTGCCGTGGTGATCAATTGTATTGTACATCACTGTTGTTTGTAGGGTATTTTACTTTCCCCTTTTTGTTTTCTCTCTCTCTCCTTGTGAATTCCCTTTTTATTGTTAGTATTACGTTGTACTCTATTTTAGTCATTAAATTGTTCTTATCTCGACCCACCAGCTTTCCTTTTTTCCCCATTTCTCTCCCCATCGCACTGGGGCAGAGGGGGGTGGTGAGTGAGCAGCTGCGTGATACTTAGTTGCCAGCTGAGGTTAAACCACAACACGGAGGAAGACACCTAACACCATCCTCTGACACCCTCACCAAAGTGGGAAAAGGACCAGGATACGTGTGTAAGTGCTGTGACTTCTGACTTGGCACTGTGTCATCTTCCTTCAGAAGTAACACTGCAGTATCATTTTATTATACTTCACATGATACGTGACAGTGTGCAAAGGGACAGAGTAGGCTTTTGTGTGAACCCAGAACTCAGACTTGCAAGTAATTTGTAGAATCCACAGTAAGATCACATGCAGCTGAAAGTCCCAATTCCAGAATGGGAATTATGTGGGCAAAAGCATTCAACTACTGGAGACAGTTTTTCTTCAATTAGTGAAAGATCTGATGCATGTCACTAGCTTCACATGTGAAGCATGAGCTCTGACCTGGCTGCTGCCTCACAGTCAAAAGGTCTTCACTGGGTGTTCGGGGGAGGCGGCATTGCAGGATGGAAAGTTGGTGTACTGCTGCCTAAATCTCAGGTTCAGCTGCACCTTAAATGTGTGCATGCAGCTCTGTTTCCCTCGTCTCAGAGGGATTAGAAGCACTGCAAAAATCTTGGTGAATGATAACAAGGATCATCAAGAGATTTAGATGTTTATGGAATGACTGGGTAGACCTGGACTTTCCAGTCTGGAAAAGTGGTGACTGAGAACGCTATGCAAGATATGGAGAAAACTCAGTGCTCTTAGAGAGAGTGAGTAGGAGCAAAGTGTTTGTCACTCCATGCAAGAGCAAGGGCATATCAGATGGAAGCTAGTAAGCCGAGTTATACGATTATACATAATCCCACAGTGGTTTGTGCTGGAAGGAACCTTAAAGATTATCTATCACCCCGGCCTGCACAAGTCCTTTTTGAAGCCTGTTGTGGGTGGGCTGCAGCCGGCGCTGGATGAGTACTGGAAGGACAGATCCCCAGCGCGCCGCGGAACAGACAAACAGCGCTGGGCTCAGGAAATCCCCTGCGCTGAAAAGAGAAGCTGAGAGGCCGAGTGGAGGCAGTACCGTCCGTGTATGTGTGCCCGGCGGGGCGGAGCGGGGCGGGACGGGACGGAACGGAGGAGCAGCCCTCCCGTCTCCCGGCGCTCCGCCTTCCGCCCGCGGAGTCCAGAAGAGAAAAGCGGCGGCTAAGGCAGCCGTGGTGAGCTGAGCCAAGCTAAGCCAAGCCCTGCTGTGCCGTTCTGTGCCGTCCCGTGCCGTTCTGTGCCGTGCCGTGCCGTGCCGTGCCGTGCTGTGCCGACCCGTGCTGTGCCGACCCGAACCAAGCCAAGCTGTGGACGATGTGCTCCTGCAGGCAGTAGAGCAGCGGCTGGGACTGGGAGATCCTGCGGCCACTTCAGGTACTGTACGGAGTGTCTGCAGCGTTCGAGTGTGCGTCTGTCCATCCATCCATCCATCCATCCATCCATCCATCCATCCATCCATCCATTTCTCCGTCTTCTTGCTAGTCCCAGCAGGATGGTCGTTTTCCTTCTGGTGTTTATATCCTTACAAGCTACCCGGTTCTGCACAGCCAGAGATGCTTGTTTCTGGGAGATCAGGATAGTCGGGAGAGAGACCAACCAGCAGGAAAAAAAAAAAAAAAACAGCAGAAAAAGCACTTAGCAGTGCAGTGGTTGTGTCCTCCCTGCCCCCTTCCCTGTATTAAGATGGAACGGGGTCCTAAAACTGCACGATGCGATCTTTCTGTGGCTATAGTCCTGGGAGAAGCTTTCCCCGTTTGTTCTTTCTTACGCCCATCAGCTCAACTGATGGCTGCTTTTTTGGATGGGAGGGATGAAAATGCAGTAATGTGCCAGATTGTGGTTGTAGGGCTGTGTAAAATGGGTGTGTGGCAGGACAGGTAGGGGGGTGTGTGGTATCACCCAAGTGTGTTTATGAGCTTCTCTTTTGCTGGGCATCTGCTGTGTGTGAATGTGGTAAAACTTTAAGTCCCCGCCCGTGGTGGATGAGGTGGGAACAGATCAGGGGCAGATGGAGAGTGGCTGTTAAATGACCCAAGGCCAATGTGTTGCTTGTCAGTGACATTTACTGCGCCTAGGCCAGTCTGTAAACTAAGGCAGTCCTAACAACAAGCAGTGCCTCCCTGTCTGCCTGTGTGTAAAGCTAAATATAGCATTGAGGAATAAGGAAAACAGTTTCAGAGGAGCTGAATGCAGCAAAGGAGAGCTGACTTCTCTCAAAGGAAAAGAATGGCCTGAAAAGTCAAAAGAACTATGAACAAAGAGGTACTCTGTGCCTCAGGTAGACAGCTCTGTGTCTAAGTGGGAGGTGTGGAGGGGCTGCTTTCAGTGAGACTGCAGGTGCGGTGGACTAACACAACATGCTGTCTGTGAGTAACGGAAACTTGGGCAAGCAGGACCAGGTATCTATTCTGTCTGTTTTGAAAGCTGAGAACAGCATTTGAGGGATGGGTCCTTCAGACTTATCTTACAGCTTCCAAATAAGATGTCTTGGAGAGAAGCTGGTAATCAGCTGAAAATCAATGCTGAGTATACTCTAGACAAGTGTCTAACTGGTGGGCTGTGCTGGAGAGACTTAATAGGTAAAACCCAGCTCTGATTTTGGAGTAGTGATGGAGATATTACTCCCTTGAACATGCAGGACTGAAACAAGCCACTATAGGTTCTCTTAACTCTTTGTAAAAGAGGAAAGAAATTACTGTTTTATTGGGGGTTAAAGCTCATAGCAGTGCCACACACTGGGTAAAATGCTTTTTAGTATGGTACAATGAATCCCCACTGATACACGCTCTTCATGGTTTCTTTCTGTGGAGGTTTCTGGGGGCAGCACAGTGTGGTGTTATGCGTGCTCCGGTTGTATGAGTTATCTAAACAGTCCTTGGGGAATGCAGTGAATCATTGTACCTGTTCGTGGTCTGTAGGGTGAGCTGCTGTCACACCTGTGTCAGAAATGACAAGCACAGTTCAACAATACCCCATCAGCGAAGGAATGTGAGCTGAAAAAATAAATGACAACATGGGTAGGATCCTTCTTTAGCTACCTTTGAACCACATGGCTACCTGGGCATTGGTGTTACCCTTGGGAAAGTGCTACAATGCTAAATACCTGTTAGAACTGGTACTCTCAAGCACCTCTGAAGTGATCATCTATGGAAGAGTTAAGTGATGTGTGGGGTCAAAGATGCTGAACGCTCCCGATAGCAGAGACACATCATGGCTGTAAGCTTTTCTGAGTATCAAGCTCTAGGCACCTAGTGCAAAGAGAGGAGGTGTAAGAAATATTGGATGGTTCACACCCTGGAGATTTCCTATGTAAATCAGAGGGTTTAGAAACTTTTTCTGTGCAGGCTGCAGTCAGTCAGCTAGTACGGATTCTAACTGGAATGCCATTAGGCTTTGAAAACGTGGGGGGAGCTGAGTGAAATGACTTGGGTAAGAGGAAGCTTGTGGTGTTCATCTCTCGTGCACTCCCCTGATGCGGGTGTGTCCTTCTTTGCAACTGTGTCCCTGCTTAGTTTGTGGGGCTGACAACTTCCATTAACTGTGATCATTCTCACCCATTTGGAGAGATTAGCGTCAGAGCTCCAGCATTGTGCAGAGTAGCTGTCATAAGTGGTTTAATTTGAAGTATGGTCTTCATTTAAAGCATGGTCAGCATGGCAGAAGTCAGCTCTCGTTTTTTTAGATGATCCGAACCATTTATTTCTTTCTATCTTTATGCAGTGTTTCTAAATAAAAAGCTAATTTTGCCTTTGTCTCAACACATCTTCCTTTTCTCCAGTCATTTGAGCACTTTCTGCTGTTCAGTAGATGGTTGGGCAGTACAGGAAGAAGCTGTTGGTTTGCATAGGTTGCCTGTGTTTCAGTGAAGGAGGCAGAATTTGTCCTTGCTAATACTTAAGCATCTTTTCCCGAATGTTAGTAGATATACAGGTGTACTCTGCAAGCACTGACAAGTGTCCTTTACTTGGCGTGGGTTTGTGGGACTGAGCCACATCATCTAATAAACACTTGGCTAGAAAATGAGCTTGCAAACAAAAGTTCCAGTCATTTAGCAGCCACAGCAAGGACAATGCCTAATATACAAACAGGAGGCAAAGACTACCTCTTGCTGAAAGCTATTGCTAATTTCTCCTCTATTATAGCTGCTGTGAGAAGTAGGATTAAAAAAACCTGAAATCACTACAGTGAGGAACATGAACGGACAATATTCAGAATGGCAATGTTCTTAATTAGAAGATTAACAGGATCATGGAAACAATGCAGCTCACTCTTAACTAAGCAGCTCTAGAATTGCATTCCATGATTCAGATCCACGTGTTTTGACTGTTTTGATTCATTAAAATGCATCTTCTCCCAAGAGTAAAATGTTCCCCAGGTCACCTGCCCCTCCCACAGGGCCAAGTGCTCTGCTTGTGTCTTGTCGCATCTGGAAATAGGGCCAGGAATACCAGGTTACTTGCCAGGTGAGAGGTGAGCCTGGGAAGCTGTGAGTCTGCATCAGCCAGCACAATGAGACACTTAGATTCATAAGTAGTAAGACAGAGGATAAATATGCTTGAGTCAGACTGGGGAGTGGGATATTTTCTGAGATAATTGGTCTCATTGATACAAGGCCAGGTGCTTTCCTCATGAAAGCAGCACGCTGACCTGACAGAACCTGCCCATCAGGGCTGCAGGTTGGTCCTCCCTCAAACTTGCTGCAGGAATTCAGACACCATTAGGCTGAGTTTACAATGATCTCTTCACAACCTGAGCTGCTATATGTTTGTTCAATACCATACCTACTGTGTGTTGACTTAATAGGTGTAATTGTTTCAAGGCAAGGATACTTTGACCCATTAATTGCAAAGCCCAAGGGTCCACCTCCAGTCGAGCATGAGAATTGCTGCTGGGTCTCAAAGGCTGACACAAATCAGCGCTTGCAGTGTGTGAGTGGAGGAGAGTCCTGCTATGGCCCTGCCTATACTAGGGAAAAAACCCTCTTCAGTCAGTTTGGCTGGGCTTGATTCTTCTTGTTTGGCTGGAGTTCTTGATTTCCCAAGGAGTCAGTCAAGCTGACTGTAGCTAGCTGTTTTACAAGTACCTATACCTCAGACCCAGCTCTGGTCTAGAAACCACTGGCTGACATTCAGCCCAGGTATAAGTGGGTGTGAGGCAAGTGTTGCTGATCTGTATACAGATCTGTATTTGCTTTCTTAGCCACTTTGCCAAAGTGGAACCATCTCTTTTATCTTCAACCTAGGTGTTAGAAGGTGTATTTGTTTTTTTGTTGCTTTTTTTTTTTTAACTGAAGTATTTCTACTACAGAAACTACACAGGTTTCAACCTATGTCTGTGTCAGTAAAAATTCTGTTTATGGAAACATAAGGTCTTAGTAAATGGAAAACCAGAGATTATGTGAACTGTTCACCTTAAACCAGGATTTTTACTGCATCATCTAAATGAAAAAGAGACGTATGGTGATGAGGTTTTAGGTAGAGCCAGTTAAATTACATTAAGTGCTGTTATTTCACACTATTACAGCCTGCTGTTGTAAATTATAACTTCGCTTTCTATTATGATTATAAAAGGGAATGGTGCTTTCTTCTGAAGCATGCTGTAGGTTTCCCAAAAGGCCAAGCATGGATGTCTGCAAAGAGCAACATCTTTTGGATTCAGAAGGTGTCTGTCTTTGATGAGGTTGAAGAAGGACCCGTGTCAAGACAGCTTCATGCTTAAGGCTGGTACTGTGCTTTTGGCATTAATACAGTGTGATACACCTTCAGTACCCCTTTAGAAAAAAGATCTTGGAACTTAATGAAAGGAAATAACCCCACACTAATCCGTCTTTGTACTGCCAAGCACAGGAATGCAGTAATGAGAAACTGAGTGACTTGACTCAAGCCACGTGTGGAGCTTGTAGCAGAGTCAGAAGGAGATCCAAGGTCCCAGCTGCCATGTTTATGCACCGAAAAGATTCTTTCTCTATTGAGTGTGCAGGGATCTGTGAAGAGTTCCTGATGAAGCTAGTTATCACCATGAACTAGTTCAGACCCACGCTTAGCTACTGCCCGTGCAGATAAAGAAGGTAAATCTGTTGCCCTAGGTCACTTGAGATAAGTTAGGATTACAGAGGTTCACATCCTTGTCGCATAAAATGGAACATGTTCCCCAAGGTTAGTGGGCATGTATTACCATGTTGCAATCAGTGATACTTTTCTAATGACAGCGTAGGGAAATCTGCTTCCGTCTCTATTGACAACATAAATTTTCTATTTTTTCAGCTTGAAGTACGCGTGAGGCACAAGGTATGCTACAGAAATTATGAGTGTCAGGGCTCTGATTCACTGGTGGAGATGGCATAGCACGGGTGACATCGCAGATCCCAGCCGCCCACCCCACCCCATGCCCCATTCCTGGACAGCTGAGGGACTGTGAATCAGCTGCTGAATCATTCAGTTCACAGCGTGATGTTCTGAAGTAAATTATCACTGCTGTTTGCTTGCCTTAAAACTCCTGACAGCAAACTGCAGCCATTCATCATCTGATTGATGAGCAGCAGTGCGGGAGGCTGGGGAGGTAACCTCCTCCGGTCCATAGAGCTCTGCACCTTGCTGGTGGATGGGAGCCCTGATGGAGCCAGACTGCCGCTGGCTGAATAGACAGGTGGGATTTTAGGCTTTTATGACTGTAATACGTAAGAACAAATAGCAAAACTTTTCTGTACTTCACATGGTGCTATTAGGGGAATGCTGTGTGCTTCTACAAACCCACCTTGCTTCAGTGAGTTAGAAAAGCATAAGGCTTTTGTAGCGTGCATGTGCTTTCTTTGCATTTAATATACTCGTACTCTTATTTCAAAGCTCTCACTTTTGCCCTGCAGCCTATTTTTTGTGCTGCTCAGCCACCAGGCTGGCTGCCTTTCCTGATGGATTTGGAACAAAACGTAACACACAGGACTGCAGAGATCATACTCAACTCGTGCGCTCATTTGGGTTTAGACAAAGTGCTTGGAGGACAGGCCATTTATGAATTTTACTAAAGGAAATAGTTGGCGGGGGAAGCTGTTTTTTAACATAGTCCCAGTATCAGTTGTCTAGCAAAACTTCTTTGCTTTCAGTCCAGCTGTCTGCTCATAAATTTAGGTGTAAAAGAGTAGCTACATGCATTGTCTGTTGTTTAAGATGGGCAGTATTTCATTGCATGCTTTGGCTGGTCAGAGGCCTTTGTGCATCCTTTTCCATTTTATTCACTCTGTAAATCACTTGAACTTCACAGGAGTTGCTATGGAACATGCAATGGACTAAACTTTTCTAGACTCTCTGGTGGCTTATGACATATAATTACTGCTGTTCTAATCCATCATGTCACTTCTAACAGGTACTTATCCTTTATGGTTCATGTTTTTAAACTTCTCCTCTGAAACCAGTATATAAAAAAATAATTGTAGGTTTTTCAGAGATTTACAAGGTTAAACACACCCCTCCCCCACCACCACCCCCCCCACCCCCCCATTTATAGGAGAACAGCCTTATTTTGTCCTTTTCAACAATTGTGGCCTCCTCAGTTTTAACCTACAGATGGAAATCTCAGCTGTGTTGTGATGATGGCAAGATACAAGTGTTGAGAAAGCTAACACACGTATGTTCTTCTTTTCATGTTCTGTGTTTTAACTCTGCTGCTGTTGTGTGTCCAGCAATACAGGCAAATTGTTTCATATGCTTTAGTTGGGAGGAACATATGTCCTGCCCTCTCCCTTGGCCTGGGTAATTTTCCTGTGATTAGGATTTTTTCCATGGTATAGTTTGCCTGCGTGTGCTTGTCTGGTACTGCAGCAGTGCTGTGGCATGGCCACCCTCAGCATCATTAGACTTGCATCGCTCTTCCTCACCCACAAAAGAAGAATATGGGGAAAGGGTAGAAGGGGTGTTGATTCTTGAGGGGGGGGGAAATGTCCATGTCCCTCAAGCAAGGGACATGGATTTATAGCACATCGGCATTAAAAGGATCTTGTTTTCTTCCCTTTTCCACCCTTTTTCCACAGATTTTGAGAAATTTGGGGCATTCTTAACCCCCCAGCATTTTTCCTAATGCTCCTAAACATACACACAAAAGCATCCGTATCCATTCATATCCATTTTGCAGTTCATTATCCAAGGACTTCAGTCTTGAGTGATTCAGGATCTGCTTAATTACTGTGCCAAAGTTCTCATACGCAAGTTATCTGTCAGCAGTGCTGCATCTGACCTTGCCACATAATCAGCTGGATCTATTTATAGATCCAAGAAAGAGTTCCTGTTCACATTCAGGAGGAGAATGCCTTTCATTGAAATTCAGTTCCTGGTCTGCTCTTTGCTCATTGGGGTTTTTCTTTTCCTTTCCTTTTCAGGCTATTGCTGCCTGGATAATTTTTTGAGAACTTTACAGAATTGTTCATCCTCTGCTGTTCTAGTGAAAATGAAGAAGTATCTCAGGGCTCAATCAGGTTTGTTATGCCTGCCTCAGGTCTTTGTTTGCCCTGCAATTCACTGGTCTCCAGTATGTGCAAGATGTACTTCTACAGTTATGTCACTGTTCAGCAGTTGTCACCTATGAATAGTTTTAGTCCTTTTGGTCCTCTCTGGTGGATTCCTTTTGAGTTGCTCTTGATCTTGCTCTCCGTTTTAGGAAAAAAGCCCACGTCACTCCTCTTTCCATCTCCTACATTATTATGAAGTACCATTCTGTACTCTGCACCTTACAAGGTAATAGGAAGTATTTCTAGGAAGGACAACATATAGGGGGGGAGCTGTAAGTCAAAGTTGGTGCTGAATTCACACTACCTGATTTGTATGGCAAATTCTTCATGGAAGAATGGAAGCAAGAAAGCTTGAGCTGGGATAGTTCTGTGAATTTAGTTTCTGCAAGTAAGGCATATGGAATACCGATAGGGGAGGTTTTCAGTTTTCTTCTCAATAGCTTCAGCTGTAGAATTTCACTTTATGTTTCAGTGCAAAAAAAAACAAAAACACCCAACAATGCATTGTAAGCAAATCGAACACACCCCACTGTATGAAATGCAGCCAATGCTCTCTGTGTCTGGTATGCTTT
This sequence comes from Pezoporus wallicus, assembly GCF_028554395.1. Taxonomy (NCBI): domain Eukaryota; kingdom Metazoa; phylum Chordata; class Aves; order Psittaciformes; family Psittacidae; genus Pezoporus; species Pezoporus wallicus. The sequence continues at coordinate 3,788,658 of NW_026638501.1, forward strand.
TGCTTTGTGTAGCCTGTGTTACTGTCTGAAGTACTCCACTCTTTTCAGAAACACTTAAGAGAAAGCTGGATGTTGCTGGCAAGCACCTAGTCTTTGCTTCCTTTCTGTATTTTAAAGCTGAGGTTCATTATGACTTGCTCAGACTTTCCCAGGTTGGTGCAAGCTGTTAAGATTCATAGTCCTTTCTCCAGCAGTCTTTTGTTTTGCCATACCTCAATATTATAATAGCATCCTTAAGAATAATGTGAGATGGTAATCACCTGCTAAATGTGGTTTGGGGTTTCTGACTGTATGGTAAAGCAGCTCTGAGGGGTTGCAATAGCGCACCTGAGGTTTGCATCTTCTATGAGGAAGGAGACATGTCTTGGGACTCTCAAATTCACCCACCATTCCTCTGGTTGAGGGTTGTAGTATGGGAAATACCTGTATATAACAGAGGAGCTGAAAATGGCACCTTTTGTGGGTGTTACTGAGCCCTCCAGTGGGTGCTTCAATAAAGGATGCAAGCTCTCCATATTGTTGGTTTTGTTTTGTACACCTGACATACAGATTGATCTCTTTAATGTAAATGAAAACAAACTAATATAACCTTCCACTGTTGCTGGTAGAAATCTGATTTTTTTTATGTTGCTGAACATAGAGGTTTGGACAAGCACTTGGCAGCCTGGAGGCTATGTCTCTAATTCCCTTAGTATTGCCAAACTGCAACTCGGCTCCTGCAGGAAATGGTGGGGGTTTGAGCACATTATCTTGGGCTCTGGCTTTCTATCTACATTACTGTTACTGGAAAGGTTGAGACCTCTTTCTTGTCAGAAGCTACTCAGAGTCAGAATTTGGACCTTAATGCCCAAGATCTCATGTTCTCCATAATGATACTAAATGCAGAAAAAGTTTTATTCCTCTTTCCACAATGCAGAGTTATCAATGTCTCTCTGTCACAGGAGAACATCACTGGTAGAGCCAGGAAATTATTTCATTGCTCTTTCCTTCAAGTCAGATCTTTAATAAAAAAAAACAACCCACCACTCTTTTACTTCTTAAAAACACAGCCAAAAAAAGAAAAGAGAAGAGCACTAAATGTTTTCCATATTAGTGATAGACAAATGTTTCCAAAGGCCAGTTAAAAAGTTCCAGTTTTAACTCTCAGGATATTTTCATGAGAATCATATTTCCAATACTTTTTTTTTTTCTCATTCCTGCTTGTCAGACATTGCTGTGGTTTATCAATATTTTTAGGTGCCTAGATCACTCTAATCTATATGCCAAGGCTTTGTGGACCAGATTCTGCTCTGTGACTAAATTTCAATTCCACTCGAGATATTCTGAAGGCAGGGTTTGGTGTTTTTAGCTCCTGAGCTAATTAGAACTAAGCATGCTGCTTTGTGTCTCCACCTCCATATAAAATGCAGCACAAGAGTCAAGGTCATGGTAATAAAGGAGTCCTGCTGGAAAAGTGCATGTGCTGTATGAATCATCCTGTTGGCTATGCTATGTTTATCTATGTCACACTTTGGTATCAGCCCTTTTCATCACATGGAGAACATGTCCTGAGTCTTGTTCGCTTACAAGTGAAATCCTCTTGTGTCTGAATGCAGACCATACAGAATGTCTCTTAGGTAGTACAGTTTGATATGTCCCTGAAGCAGAACTAAGCTATCTCTATCAAGCAGCTTCCTTGTGGCAGGTACACCCGCCCCCACAAAAGCCCTGACAAGGACTTGACCAAAGCCCATGGAAGTTTCCCTGCATAGACAAGATCCTGGGATTGCTCGCTGCGTGCGCAGCTCTTGTACCACCCATATGGTGTTGGCCAGTGGGTACAGGGGCAGGAAGCTGGACCCTGAACCCATGGGGCTACATGCCCATATCTGACCACAGCTCAGACTCGACCAGGTTATAAAAGGTGCCCCACTGGAGAGACGTTTGGAATGACATTCCTGAAATAGCGAGCAAATGAGCCAATATGTACCTTTTGGGGCCAGATTTGAGCATTTTATTGTTATGAATCAGTATTTTTATTAATGACCTCATGACTTCTGTCTTTTGATGAGGCACTAGGAGGTTCTGTGGGTCTCAAATCAGGTTTTGTCTAAAGGAAGATCCACGGGGTCTTGGGAGTAATTGTTGTGTTGAGAGCTAGGGGACTGCAAGCTGCAAAAAAGTCTCAGTCCCTTTGGGACTTACTAGAATTGGAGCACTGCCTGCTGACCTTTTAAAAAGCCTTGTATTTTAGTGGGTAGTAATATATAGTGTGCATGTGTAAGATGAGGTAAAATGAGGAGGTGGCTGATCTCTTCTCCCCAGTAACAAGTGATAGGACAAGAGGAAACGGCCTCAAGCTGCACCAGGGGAAGTTTAGATTGGATGTTAGGAAAAACTGCTTCACCAAATGGGTGGTCAGGCAATGGAATAGGCTGCCCAGGGAAGTGGTGGAATCACTGTCCCTGGAAGTGTTCACAAACTGGGGAGATGGAGCACTTAGTGACAGAACATTCTGGATTTGTCCAAGTCTGTGGTTTGCACTTTGCAGTCACACCCATGGTGAGCTTTACACAGCAGGAAAACCTAGGAAATGCTGCAGAAGGGAATGCTGTCAGCTCCCTAGTAATATTTTGATTCTTAAACTTTGCTAGCCTTGCAAAGAGCCTGAAAGACCAAGAGTCTTTATGCATCAGAATCATAGAATAGTTAGGGTTGGAAAGGACCTTAAGATCATCAAGTTCCACCCCCCTGCCATGGGAAGGGACACCTGACACTAAACCATGTCACCCAAGGCTCTGTCCAACCTGGCCTTGAACACTGCCAGGGATGGAGCATGTTCTATCATTACAGAGCGTGGCTGTGGCAGGTGGGTTGCACTTCACCTGCCCAGTGATTTGAACTCTCTTGTATGAGAACCTTGTTTTGTTCAATCGCACACCTCGTTCCCTTGTGCTGTGGTACATGTATTTACTTTATTCTTCTCTTCTCCCAATTCTTTGGGCTGGATGGCACTGATCGGTGGTTGAGCAGCTGCGCAGAGTGACTAATGTCACTTTTCAGTCATGGATACTCCTCACTCTTTGTCATTTTAATGCAGATATCTTTTGACATCTCACAAGGTGTGTTTAGCACAGGTCATGTGGGCCAGAAGGCTCTTTTCACCATCCACCTCTGTCTTTGCAACCATTTTTGGCTTTCTCTTACTGTTTACTTAGTGAATCCCTCAGTCCTGTGCTGGTTTGAATGCCTGCATTGTCTGGACATGCTGCCAGCAGCAAGTCTGTGGCTCTCTGTGTGGTGCTTCAGGTCCCCAGGAATCTAGCTAATAACTTAATAGCTTCTCATCTCCACTGAAAAGTGCTTTGTTCGGAGTTGTGGAGCACGCAGATGGCAGTATGCTATTTATCTCCAGGCTGTCACATCACTAGTTGTTCTCAAAATGGGGTGCCTTTGCAGACTTGTGTTTGCTGAGGTCTGTGGCTCTAAAGAGCCTTTTCCCAAATAGGATTTGATACAATGGAGAGAAAAGCAACAGCATCTGCACTTACAATGGTGGCTCAGAGGCATTAATGCTTTTCTCAGGCACATGCACATGCTTGGTCAACACATGAGCACAACGGCCTGTGGATATTATCTTCTCTCAGTTTGGTTTCCCTTGCCTCACAGTTGTGGGGAGGATGGGAAGCAGTGTGCAATACCTTTATGCATTTGATCTGTCCTCCCTGTGAATGCAGATAGGCTAGGAGCACTCGTAAGCCAGCAACTGCTCTAGTGGAGTTAAAACCAGAACTCATTTGTGGTTAAAATTAGGCACAAGCATAGCTTGCAGTCAAGGCTATAAACCCCAGGTTCCCTAAACTGGCAAGCACTGCTACTCCCAGAAGGCAGAGGAGGGTGGAGGAGAGGGAAGTAAAGTATAACTCAACTTTTAAGTAAGCAGGGGGATTTATCTTTTGGCTTTGCACATCCTCACCAGAAGAGCTCTTGGGTGGTCATAGTCCCCTTGCCATCCACCCACTACTCTGGATGACTCAACAGCCTGCAGCACAGGGTTATCTTTTCCTTGGTAAGACATTTTTATTCCACAGGCACGGAGATGCAAACTGATGAGTAACTGCTTTATTTTTCCTCAAGTATTAAGAAAATCTGAAGCTGGAAAACACAGGGCTGTATTTTTCGTATTGATGCAGAATTTGAAGAAAGGATTTAACAGATCTGTGACTCTGCTCTCATCTGTGGTATCATTGGTGAACTCGGACAGCCTTGGTAAACAGCTCAGTGAGTAGGTGGAGACAGATGCACTGAAGCATCAGGCTTTAGCCTGGGTCACAACCTGCCACAGTGTAATTGGAAAAACCCAGCACTGATTTACCAGGGTGGAGTTAGGAACTTGGAGCCTTTGACTGCAGTTACATGGCTGTCATGTCACATAAGGAGACAATCCTCGCACATAACCTCTCGGGACTTCAGTCTCTCTCTTCTCCCTCTGCACTGGCTGGGCCTGTGTCAACCCCTGGGAGCCTGAACATGCTTCCTCATCAGAGTGCTGCTCTTAGGTAGCTACTGTCAGGATTTGTCCAAAGTTACCAATGAACACTGTGCCACAACCTCAAAAGCTTTACAAAAATTTTGAGTTCCCAAAACGTGTCAGGATTCTTGTATGCTCTTTCTGACTCTTAACCTTGACCTCTTATCTGGGATTTACTGAAGAAACAGCAAGATATAAAATTGCCTGGCAATTGCAATAGACAGGCAGTGATGAGAGCCTGCATTGGTCCTTTCCTGAGAAATGTACAGGGGCTGAAGACGGTACAATCTTTACTGCTGTGTGCAAGCAACCCAGGGTGTGATGCTGGGTTTTGTTCTTAATGTAGTATTATCTCTGGAGTTTAGAAAGCTTCTTAAGTTTCACCTTCTGGTAATTATCCTATATCTTTTTTGTGTGTCTCCTCAGGAAAGGATGCCGCAAACACCTCCATTTGCAGCTATGTTTGACAGCAGCGGCTACAACAGGAACCTGTATCAGTCAAAAGAGGGCAACTGTGGCGGCCTCTATTACCATGACAACAACCTCCTGTCAGGGTCTCTGGAAGCTCTGATCCAGCACTTGGTACCTAATGTAGATTACTATCCTGACGTAAGTCTATACACCCATATGGCTAAGGCCTGATGCATGTTGTAAAGGCGAACTTTCATGTGTGCAGCAAAAGCAGAATGCGCCACATCAAATTGCTAAGGAGGGGGATCAAATGACTGATCAACAATGATAAAATAAACATGTGTTTCATGTGAGTGCAGCAAGCAGTACCTCACCTAACCTAGGAAGTCTAATTCTTTATTACCCTTTTTTGGGGTGCACAACCCTGGTGACTCACTTATAAAGTATGTAGTGTGGCTTACTGTTTGATGGGTTGGATGTATCATTGACCCTTAAAAATCTGACAACAAGCTGAAGAGAAAGGCATAGCCACCAGCATGACAGGATGAATGTATTTAGTTTTCAAACTAGCGTTATTTCCCACTGCTCCTGTATGGTCCATGTTATCTTGCAATTAGCAACACAAGTGTTGAACTAGTACCACACTTCAGAATCAGCAGAGGCTGAACACAATGAACATGAGAACATGATGTTTTTTGTCTGAGAATTTTTGACCTGTCTAGATGCATGTATGCACTGAAGCATTTCATATAATTCTTGGAAAAGGAGGATGGTATCAAAAGGTCAGCAGGAAGTTAGGGATGACTGAGGGGCTATGAAACTGCATCTCTGCTTGTTGTAAGGAGACATAACTGCTGGAGACAAAATTCTGCTTGTGTTCAGCTTCTGTTATCATCATAGCACTATCCATGTTTATCAAGACAGGATCTTTTTTAAGTTGGGTCAGAGTTAACAGCAGCACAGAGCTGCTTAAGCTACTGCTTATCCATTAATGCTTAATGTAAAATTTATATAGCAATTTAGACAGCAGTTGGTCAAATATGATGATTTATTTCAAATCCCTAGAACCGGGACATTGTAGATTTTTTTCTTGTGGATGCCATAGATACTTAACTACTGGCAGTGTGGGGAGCAGAGTTGATATTTTGAGTAGCCATCTCACAATAAGTCCAAATCATGATATATGGAAAACTAGAACAAAATAAGCCTCTTCTTGTAACCTCAGAATGAGTTACTATTTTTTATTCTGTAAGATTAAGCTATATAGTTCCTTCTGCTTTCACCCAGGGGACAATACTATGAGAAATGAATAGTATTTGGTGATTCTTAAAGGAAGTACTAGGTCTTAGTGTGCAGTTTACTGAGGTAAGGCAGACAAGCACAGCATAGTAAAGATGGTGTATGTGGCAAAATTGAGTCAGCTCAACAATCTGGTCAAGTGGCATCTTTTTTTGTTCTTTTTCTGAAGACTGTTTACTTTCACTAGTAATATGGAAGCAGAGAAGATTTCTCTGTTGGTATTCTAAGTAGACTTGCAGCATGAATTTTAGTCCACTGTCAGGCTAGAAAGAGTTATGTAATTTGGCAATGGCTCTTGCAAAGCTTTACTGTAGAGCAAGAGAAGATGAGTTGAAATTTTATTCCAAGTAATTGCAGGTACTAAGCTTATAATAAGGCTGTATACAATAGAGAGCTGAACCAGCCCTGCCCTGCCTTCTTTTGGTTAAATCTTGCATAACTTTGCTTAAGCATGAATTTATAATGCAGATGCTGGAGGAGTGACAAGTGTTAAATTAGATGCTTGCTGCTATACTAATAGTTCTTGGCACAGTCACATGCAGAATTTTCTTCTGCAGATAGTAAAGTATTAAGTACCAGTTTGTCAGAAACACATTTTGAGAAAGAGTAAAACTGGTGGTAATTTATCCCTTTCTCTTGCTTCCTCTTCTTTTCAGAGGACATACATCTTCACCTTCCTTCTTAGTTCACGCCTGTTCATGCATCCGTATGAACTCATGGACAAAGTCTGCCATCTGTGCATAGAGCAGCAGAGACTAAGTGAGCCTGGGCTGGACAAGGTAAGAACCCCCGCTCTCAGGGACTCCTATTAGTTCCAGTCAAATGTCTCTACTCTACCTACAGCAAAATGTTCCTACTCAAGAGAGTCCTCAGTAGGGTTAAACATGATAGAGCAACTAGAATTTGACCTTTTATTCACTGATGCTACACTCTTACCACAGTCTTTTGTGGAGTGGCTTAGATTGATGGCCCCTTTGCTGGGGAATGCATGGGGTTTTTTGTGTGTCGTGTCTAGAGCTGATAGGGGACAGGATGTGGATGTTTGGATAGAACCTCCCCCCCTCCCAGTAGAAAATATCACAAATTAAAAAAAGATAATTGAATAATTCCACTGCTTTCTCACTATAAGGTGTAGTGTGTGCACAGTCTTGATGGAACTGGAGCTTATTACTCTCATTGTTGATGGTTAGCCATAAGTTATGGAAACACTAATAAACATCTTGTACTGAGACATTCCTGATAATGAGGGGAATCCTTCTAAAAGTTCCACCTACCTGGGGCCTGATTTCCAGGTCAGTTAAGCCAATGAGTATCTCTTCACTGGCTTCAATAGATAATTTGCTCTGGCCTGTAATACAGTGCTGAATTAAACTTAAAAATTTAACTGACCTTCATACCCATATGCTCCACATTATCCTACATAAGGGAATTTTATTTCTTTTGGGTTAGATACATGCTGTATTTTATTGCTATTACATGTAACATTTCTCCTTACTCTTTCCAAATAGAACCAGATACAAAAAATTGCACCCAAAATCCTACAGTTGTTGACTGAATGGACAGAGACGTTTCCTTATGATTTCCGAGATGAAAGAATGATGAGGAACTTAAGAGAGTTGGCACAAAGAATAGCCAGCGGTGATGAGGTAAGTTGTCTGTGCACAAAGCTATTGTATAAAAAGACATTCCTTTAATGCTTTAATATTGCAGGTTTGTTGTTAATAACATGATATGGATCTGGGTGGTTAAGCTGACTTATTATGAAGGTGCTGGTAGGCAAAAGTTCTGTCCAGTACCTAAGCCTAGGAAGAAACTGCATAGAATCGGCAGAGCCTTTTCAAAGCACAGGCAAGGTTTGCTCCATCCCTAAACCCATATTATAATTGCATATTGTTCAGACAGTTGCAAATTGGTGGGCATTTGTATTTTTCATTTTAGTGATTCTGCTTGGAAGAAGCTAGGTAAAACACTGGGAAGCCTTGCATATCTGAGAAGCCCCTACCCGTGTTGATAGTTTCTTCGGTTTGTGTGATTAAGGTGTGTTGGAATAAGGCCTTTGACATGTAGGTCAATGGAAGAGTTATTGCAGGTTTGGCAAAAAAGTTTCTGTAAGAAAACTTTACCAGGAAGAATTGTCTTGAGCTTAAAGCATCAGATATGGTCTCAGAGGAGCCTGTCATATTTCTTCCTCTGGACAGAGCACACGAGGAAATTGCTTGACCTTTTTCTAGGTCCCAGTTCTCAGATGGAAGTAAAGTTTCACAGAGGTATTACGGAATATTTTGATGCTTAACTGATGCTTGTCTTCTAAGTACTGAAACAGACAGTCCAAAGTCAAGGCTTACATTCACTTAGTGGAAAGGCAGTTAACAGGGTTTCAATAAACAGATCATGTGTAGCTGGCATAATACTAAGATTACAAAAGACACTGGAATGGTATTTGGAAGAACTATAAATACAAAGAGCAATTACTAGATGGCATCGTGTTGCTAGGGTTCCTTGGGGGCTGGTGTTCCTTGTGTAAGCTTTTGAGTAGCTGTATGGCTGAGGCAGCAAACGTCATCTTAGCAAGCATGTAGGTAAGCTTTACTGTGAGGAGCTGTAAGTGCTGCCAAAGGCCTGGAAAGATCTTGAGAGACTGTAAACAAGGATTGAAGAGAACCAACCTAAACTGAATTTGGAAGCTGAAATATATTTTGATGTTGTGAAAGTGGGGAGGAACAAGAGAAGGTGGGATAAGACAGTGAGATGCAGTATGAAATACAAATTAAGAAAACAGATACCAAATTTGATTGGCAAGCTTAGAGTTGCTGCAAGATAGCCACAGGGGGCTTTGGACTGTAGAGAAGCAATAGGTTTGCCTTCACTGGGGAGGTGACAGGAGGCATCTTTCCCTCTGCGGTGCTCCTGCACTGTTGCTTTATTTCTGTGTACTCTTAATAGGAAGGTAAGAAACTGAAGTTCTGTTCAAGGAAAAGTAGTAAGATGGAGGACTTGCACCCACTTGAAAAATACCCACTAGCACAAAAAGAGAGAGCGGGCTGTACAGCCTGGGGCAAGTTGAGCTGATGAATGCAAGACTGAAATAGCAACAGGAAAGGGTTTTCTACAGTGAAGCTTCTGGCAATACAGACAGTTTAAAACAGTGAAATCATCTATTAAGGGCAGATGTACAAACTGCTAAAAAATGAGTGCTAGGGAGCAGTCTTACTCTGTCAGTGAGCTAAAGATCTTTTCTAGCTCTAGCTTTGAGGGTTTTCTGACTTTGAGATTTCCTTCAGAAAGACAAAGGGAAAGCAAGCACAGCAGTAAATTGACTTGCATTATTGTCAAGTGCTTGAAACAGTAAATGGCAACTTCCTTGACCTTACATTTCTACAGATTGCTTGGATTTGTGTGAGTCATTACCTTGAAGGATATGAAAGAAGCAGTGTTTCCTGTTCACTACAGGTTTTCTACTTGTAGCGTCTTATTCTCCTTCCTGAACTATTGTGCTCCAACACTGTTAAGAGCTATTAGTAAGATTCAGACTAAAACCATTCACCATGCTAACATATTGCCCCATCAAAAAAAAAAAAAAAAAAAAAAAAAAAGGCTTGGAAAAACCTTGGTGGGTTTATTTCCCCCCCTCTTCTTCCTCAATTTAATTCCATTCCTCCAACATTTTCCCTCTCTGTGTCCTGAGAGGTCATCATGCTCATAGGATATCTCTAGATTGTTCTGGTCCTTTTTACCACTTACCTGACCTTTGTTTCAAGGTATATCTTTTGAAGCCTTTCCCATCAGCCATTGCCTCCTATTAAACATTTATCAGTGGCTTTTTCAGTGAAACACTTGGTGAGTGTATACAATCAGACCAAATCCATGTCCTGTATCTGATGTTTTTTTTATATGCAGCCCAACAATACACTGACCCCCCCTTGGTTTTGTTTTTTTTTTGATCCCACCATATCATATAGTGAGATTGACTGTGGAAAATCATTTAACATATGATATTCCATTATCTAGCAGGTAGCAGTGGTACTTGCAGTCACTATCACAGGCCAGAAACAAAGCGTCCCATCACTTTGTCCTGTGTTGTCCACTCTTTAGTGGTTTTTAAATATAAATAAATATCAGCATTGTCAGTGTGAATGTAGAATCAAAAATGAGACTGTGGCACAGTAAGTGGAAATGGTAAATCTAATTTAGAGGAAGACCATATACTTAGGCTGACAGGTAGCCATACTACAAACAAATTAATATCTAATTGATAAAAGACATGTTCTGTAACTATGTATTGTTACATATATATATATATATATATATATATATATATGATACTAAAAAATTGCATGAGATTAATGGTCCATCAGCAAATACCTGTTATGGGTGCAAAGTATTGTACATACTTATTCTCGCAGAGGACGCCTCGAGGTCACTGCCTCTTTGCTCTGGAGGAGACCAATCCTCAAAAGAGAAGAGGTATATTAGTTTTGTGGGCTCAGTTACATCTAGAGGTGTGAGAGGGAACTGGCATTTCCTTCTGCCTTTGTGCCAAGAGGGTTTTACTTCATCACTGGACAGAGGAATGTTTGTTACGTTCAACTGCTGTTAGATCAGATGCTGGCTAATTACCTTGATTTCTTGCTCTGGGCTGGAGGATATCTGTGCCAGTTTGCCTGTTATCTGGGGTTTTCCAGCTAGAGAAGCAGATTGACCAGAATTAGGTGGTTCAGCTTTATATCTTCACCCCTTTTCTCCCTGATTTTGTTGTCAGTTCTGGATTTGCATGAACCACAAATTTAGGAAAAGTTTATTTTTTTGTGTTGATCACAGATTAAGTTGATAAATACAGGTATCAGCATCCATCTGTTGTGTTGATTAATAATGTGATAATTTAATACTGCCTTCTCACATTTTGAAAATGTATCCCAATTTTTTCACGTCGTGGCAGATGTATCGGAAGAACGTACAGCAGCTCCTCCAGAACCTGATTCGGAAGCTTGCCACTGTTAGCCAGTATGAGGAAGTACTTGCAAAAATTAATTCTGCATCCACAGATCGTCTCATGGTTATAAAGACCAAGCCCCAGTCCATTGAGAGGGACATAATCACAGTCTGCAATGATCCCTATGTGTTAGCTCAGCAGCTGACACACATAGAGCTTGTGAGTTGTTATACTTCAAGTATGATTTCATCCTTCCCCTCTTTTTGAAATGCACCTTCACATAGGATATGACTCGGCTGCTCGTGTGCTTTATTTAGGAGAGACTCAATTATATTGGGCCAGAAGAATTTGTCCAGGCGTTTGTGCAAAAGGATCCTTTGGATAATGACAAGGTAAGTGGAGCATGTCTGAAGCAGCTCTGAAATGTGGCATTTAACATCCTTGAGCTCAGGTGTCTCATGAGCTGGAAGTAAGGTCTAGCAATAAAGAAGGACCAGCAGAAACAAGCTTTATAGTGAAAATGCTTTAGTATTCCTCTTAAAAATTTTGAGCTTCAGAACTCAGCCAAAAATTTGATTTAAATTACATATTTTCTGGTTTGTTTCCGATTTAAGCTAAGGGAGAGCTTAATCCTGTGAAGGCATAGGTCATCTATGTGGCCTACAGCTGGAAAAAGCTGGCTTTAGCTTTGGCTTTTGCATTATGCATTTTCAACAAGCGTTTTTCCTTTTACTAAATTGAACTCTTTGCAGCAAACTGGCAAGTGGGGCAATTTGCAGGTGGAGCACACATTACAAAAAGGGAGCAGTGAGCCAGTCAAATGGTAGAGCTAGTCTCTCGAAGTTAGGATGCACTAAATTAATTTAGTATCAACAACTGAACATTAATGGGCCAGTGGAGTGGGCTGGCCTGTTTTCCTTCTGCACTTGCAGAGGGTATAATGTTATCTCTATAACAGACTGAGGATTGAAACAGTGCTCATAATCAAGGAAGCTTTATGCAGATACTTAGCGTTGCTTGCATAAGTCTATCCTAAATCCTTAAAGCATCCTAGTAGGTGATGGAGTCGCATGTCTGATAATGCCTTAATGAGCCGACAGCTCAGGAAGAAGTTCTGCTGTCACTGCTAATTTCTCTTATAAGCTTTTTTGTTACTTTGGGTAATTGAGTTATTCCTGGTTACTTGACAGTGTTTGGGGATGGCATGGCAGAAAGCCGAAAGGTCTCTCTCAGGGAAAAGATAAAGATTACATTAAAAGTTGCTATTTTTCTTCTGTCTGCAGAGCTGCTATGGAGATCAAAAGAAGACCCGGAATCTGGAAGCCTATGTGGAATGGTTTAACAGGCTCAGTTACTTGGTTGCAACAGAAATCTGTATGGTGAGCAAAGACTTTTTTCTGCTAAAAGGTTTTGTTTAGTCTACTTGTCTAAAACAGTGAAGCCTTTTCCGATTTAGGGTCCCTTCAGTGTGCCTTTGACTTCATTCTCTCAGCTCTGTACTTTTCCATGTGTAGATGGAAGTAAATTCCATGTTTTCAACATCATGCTAGTGCCTCAGCCTTGTTCAGCTGACAGTTATGCTGGATTAGCCCTTCTTAGCACAGGAATCCATCTGGCCTGCCCCTCTCTCCTATGAATGCCTCATGTGAATAGAAGCATCTTTTCTCTCCTCTGTGCTGACCCCCTTCTCTGCTCTAGTGTTTTTCATATCCGTCTTGGCAGAACCTCTTTACCTGTTGTCCTTGCTCTCTACCCGCCCAGCGTCTGGGTTGTCCTTGCTGTCCTGAGGGCTTTTGAACACAATAGCGTGGCTTCCTCTACATGTAAAGCATAGTATGAGGTTGTGGTACATGTGGAAGAGACTTTTACACAGGGTTGTTTTTCTTTTGGGGAACACTTGTAACACTTCAATGGCATGTCTTGCAGCCTGTGAAGAAGAAGCACAGAGCAAGAGTGATAGAATATTTCATTGATGTGGCACGGGAATGCTTTAACATTGGCAACTTTAACTCCTTAATGGCTATTATTTGTAAGTATGTGTTCTGAGACATTCCCTCCCTGTTTGAATCCAGATAAAGGAAGTGCAGTGCTTCATACAAGTCTGCAGCGTAGCACACTCAACAGCGTGAAGTTAGGAGGGGAAGTGGTGAGGAGCTGCTCAATGTTACTGTAGTGTTACATGCTTAAGAAATAATTTACTGCTGTAGTGTAAATTACAGAAAAGCAAAGTTTTCATTGCAGTTGTTTTAGAGATCTAAATCCCCACTTTTTGAAACTAACTTTAGTGCTTAATTGAAATAGAAATTCTTCCTTTAATATGAAGGCTTGATGTCTCCTATTGTTTCTGTTACACCATAAATTTCCTAGTGGTTTAAAGATTTCACACCTTTTCTATATATGATAGAAAATATTTGGAATATTTTTTAATTAGAAATGTGAAAACTTCATAGATATGTGTAGTTTTCCATTAAATATGTAAGAGACAATGTTGAGAGAACTCATGTGCACTGTTCTACCGTATATTCGTTTTAGCAAAACCACATTAAATAATGCCATAGCAGTTTCTTAGAGCTTTCATTCTGTAAAAGATGTTGAATTTGCTTCCTAAGTTGCTTTTAACGTTGGAATTTCGTGAAAACAATAAGTGTGATTTTTGGGTATATTTTCTTTTGAAAATATTTGTTATTGTTAACAGCTCCTTTACTTTAGAAATACTTACTAGCATTACCTACTGAAAGATTTCTTTTTCTAAGTACTCCAACAAGTTCTCTTTCTTGTATCAAGCTGGCATGAACATGAGTCCTGTGTCTCGGTTAAAGAAAACTTGGGCAAAAGTGAAGACGGCTAAATTTGATATTCTTGAGGTATGTTTGGCCACTATTTGGACACGAGGCTATTAATAGCATTTCACTTCTAACTGCTCTAAAATGCAAGTTTAGCTTCATTATAACATGCTTAACTTAGTATATTTGTGCTTTTAATGGAAATTCTAGAAGATAAGAAATGTTCAGTTGACTTAATTGGGAAGAAGGAAATTGAAGCAATTTGTTTTTAACTCCCAAACTCACCTCATAAGAGTTATTTAGGGAAAAAAAAAACAACAAAGGTAGGTAACCTTCTGAAAAGGAGATGTATTTGAGAGGGATGGTGTAGGTTGACCTAATGCAGTCCTACCTCTGGAAATCAAGTTGAGCTGTAAGGTGGCTGCCTTGCCCTTTCAGAGAAATTTGCCTTGAAGTAATTGATTGCGGATTACCTTCACGTATCAGAGACCTTTGTCAAGGATCATGTAGGTGCAGCAGTGTATGAGTTTGTGAGTTGCCCAACAGATTATTTGCCTATTAGTTAATTATCCTGCTATAAATGGCAATCAGTTAATTCAGGTTATTTATTAGGAAGTTAAAGAAAATGTAGCATTTTGTACTTGAAATGTTTATTAATATCATCAGAAGATTTGACTTGTGTTGTGAGAACAGATTAAAATAGGATGGCTATAGCCACCTCATGCTTCCTTCCTCCACCCCTGGGTGGGAAATAGCCTTCCTTGTATCAAGGGTGTCTGCACAGCTCAGGAAGTTGCTCTTAAGATTACAGCCCTATTTCGTTTGACCTTATTATGCAGGCTGGTTTTTGCTGGTTAAGGACATGCTTTGTGAGCCATGCAATCATCCTAGTCATTGAGGTACAGCAGTCAGTCTTGGAGCAATGAAGTGGGGGCACTGACATCTTCGTGTGTCTGATCTTATTTTGCCGTTGCCACTGAATCAGCTCTGAGAACCCTGCATCGTAGGAAAAGCTGAATATTAGTGCCAAGACCCATTGTTGTCTTAGTTTAATGATTCTGACTTTTGAATTAAAGCTC
Organism: Pezoporus wallicus; assembly: GCF_028554395.1. Classification (NCBI taxonomy): domain Eukaryota; kingdom Metazoa; phylum Chordata; class Aves; order Psittaciformes; family Psittacidae; genus Pezoporus; species Pezoporus wallicus. Next base: position 3,803,670 of record NW_026638501.1, read on the forward strand.
CGTTACCTCCTTCATGGGGAGAGAAAGAAGGTCCATGAAGCCTGCCTTTGCTTTCCTGCCCCTGACTTCTATTGTCTCCCTCACTGTGCTGAGTGAACATTTTTGAAAGCAATGTTTTCTTCTGATTGAGTGAACAGTTAAAATGATGCTGCAGCCCTCTAGAAAGCTGTATTAGTGCTGCTGTTCACCAGACTTCTTGCTTTTTTAAAACAGTTGCTCAAGTGAAAAAGAACTGTGTGTGGTGATGACACTGGCTCATTATTTACATTTTTTCATGGCTTGTAGCATCAGATGGACCCTTCTAGCAATTTTTACAATTACCGAACCGCTCTGCGTGGAGCCACTCAAAGGTCCTTGACAGCTCACAGCAGCAGAGAGAAGGTATGCTTGCAAATGGCTTGGCAATGGGTGAAGATGAAATGTGCTTGTTAAGTTTCATGGTAAGCTTTTGTCTTGGAATTCTGGTTCTCAGTAACTCTACCCCTGGTAGGCTTTTAAAAAGAATAAAAAGCCTAAAAACTACCCCTTTATGGGGAGTGTCTAAATATTACCTCTAAGCTACCAAGAAAGTAAATGGAATATTTGAGGAAACTGGTGGCTCAATGAAAATGACCATCTTAGGGCTGCCAGTTTGATTTGGTGCTAACTGAAAGCAGCAAACATTAAGTGATCATTTTGATTATTTAAATATAATAAGTACATTGCCTCAGGTTGTCTCTTTTGACAGAGAACTCTATCTCACAAACCTGTAATAGAGATGGAAAGGCCAAGGATTGAAATGAGGTTCCTAGTAATTTGTTCTTATTGCTGTTACTTGTGCTCAGTCTATGGTTTTGGGTGGGAAAGCTTTAAAATTTACTCAGAGAAGGTATTCTAAAATTCAAATCTAGTCTGAGTTTCTGTCTAGATTCTGTGGAGTCCCCTTCCTGTGTACAGATTTTAGATGCGTGGAGACCTCCTAGCAGCCTTCCAGTATCTGAAGGGGGCCCATAGGGATGCTGGAGAGGGACTCTTCATTAGAGACTGTAGCGATAGGACAAGGGGTAACAGGTTAAAACTTAAACCGGGGAAGTTTAGATTGGATATAAGAAGGAAATTATTTCCTGTTAAGGTGGTGAGGCACTGGAATGGGTTGCCCAGGGAGGTTGTGAATGCTCCATCCCTGGCAGTGTTCAAGACCAGGTTGGACGAGGCCTTGGGTGATATGATTTAGTGTAAGGTGTCCCTGCCCACGGCAGGAGGGTTGGAACTAGGTGATATTAAGGTCCTTTCCAACCCTAACTATTCTATGATTCTATGAGCTTTAAATATACTCTGGAGTTTTTTAGTGGAAATAGATTAATCAGGTGTTTGTGGAATACAGTGTGTTGAATTCCACCTTCAAGAGTGGCAGTGAATTATGCATTAATAGAGGTTGCATCTTTCTTTACTCTTTAAAATAAATTAGCTTTTGAGAAATAAACTGGATTTGGTCACACATTAATGCAGAATCTCAGTTATAGTTCTTGTTCTCTTGGAAAGGAGCCAAATAGCTTCCTAGATGCTCCCCACTTATAAGCAGTTGCTCATCAATTGCTTATAATATTAGAACTTCATTCTGTGTTTAATAAACCTGATCTTGATGCTCAGAAAATAAACTACCAGGCAGGATGAAGCAAATCCATGTGTAGTCTGATGGTCTATGTTGTTGTTATACTTGTGTATATCAATACACATAAATAGATAAATTTATGTGTATATAAATACACATAAATAAAAACAGGGTGGGCTTTTTTCTGATTCCCAGGGATCTGTTCACATATCATTCAAACTACCAGAAGTTTAAATGTAAGGTGTTTACTTCTATTCAGATAAAAGTGAGTTTTATACTTCAAAGAAAGAACTTACAGATACTGAAATGGTGCAGGAAAGTCTCTCATGGAAACAGTGATATTTGTTTTATCCCCAGTTGCAACAAGAACACGTGGCTGTGAAAATTCTTGGAGGATGCAAATGGAAATACAGTCATTTTAAAAATGTAAGAATGTTCCAGCATTCTCCAAAGAAAAATACTTCTGATTTGTTCAGCTGGCAGGAAATGTTGCTTTGTTTTGAGCCAGTCACTGCCAAGGTTCAATCTCTTGCATGAGCTCAGGGAACTGAAGCTCTAAAGCCATTTGTGCTTCTAGCCCCAAATTTTCCATGCTGTGCTTTAATGTGCAACTCCCCTCATTTACCAAGCAAGTTCCTGTCAAGAGGGAGAACTTCATTAAGATACACCGTGCAGGAATTACATGCAAGAAGTGTGCACATCTGAGCTATTATATTTTGGAATCTGCAAGGAGCATGAGAAAGTGAAAACAAGAGGGACACAACATAGAAATGAAATGTTAAGCATATAGTTGTTCTGAACAAGCCTCATAGCCACATTTGACAAGCCGTGGACTGCCAACAGGTACTTTAATTGTGACCCTGGGAGATCTACATGCCAGGAAGACTTCAAGGAAGCAGTTTGGCACAAAGCTGATAATAAAACTATAGGGATTAGCTTGCCATCCAAGGGAGGACTTCCTTTCTAGAGAAATATCACGTATTTTAAAATGTGTTGAATGCAAAATTTCCCTGTAGTGAAAGAGAGAGATATCACAGAGATCTTAGTCCTCTGTTATTTTGCTTACCTTTTGTACCACCTGTCTTCCTTTTATTTTATTCTATAGAGCATTATGTTTTGGTTCAAGACTAGACTGAGAATAATATTGTTCTTTCCTTAGATTGTAATACCTTTCTTCAGCCTCTTGATCAAAGATATTTACTTCCTCAATGAGGGCTGTGCCAATCGTCTTCCAAATGGTCATATCAATTTTGAAGTAAGTAGAGCACTAAGTGGGGTATTGATACAGGGTTATCCCCTTTAACAGAAAACTGAAGCAGATCATGGTTTAGCTTCCTCTGGATTCTGGGAAAGCAAAGTTAGACTGGAATTTGAGTATATCTGTTACTTCACACAGGAGCTGGGAAGCAGTCAGGAAAAAACAGTCTTACTGAGGATGGAATGTTTATAGAAACCCTTTTGATATTCACATTTTTTAGTGTGGAAATAGGTCAGAACTTTTTCCCAGTGCTCAAATTCATCTAAACATTTAAACTCACGAGTGTATTATACTTAATGACAAAGTCATTCAAATCAGTGTTTTAGAACTTCTTTTTTAATTCCAAGTATAAAAGGTGGGTTCATTGTTTGTTGAGATACATATTGTAGTATTTTTACATGTGAGTCACAGATTGTCTCTGAAGAAACATGATTAGAGCAGTAGTGAAGAAGTTTTGAGTCCCTTGTATTGCAGCAATTCTTCTGCCTCTGGTTTCATGCTTGTTATCTGACTCTGTGCATTACCCAGTGATTTATTTTCTGATGCTTTCAGATTTCAAGAAGCCTGGGTCACTCGAACAAAATTACAGTACATTTCACTTGTAGTCATTGACCGAATTAGCCTGGCTCTAAAGTTAGACTATGTGATGATCTGGAATGTCCTTTTATTCAAGGAATCCGTGTGCACTTGACGCATGTTAAGCTTTAATTGAAAGAGTTTATCAGTCAGTGACATCAACACCCTACATGGGGTATGTTTATTTTGGCATAAATTTCCAGCAAGAAAATCAAGCATTTCAGATTAACTAATGAAAATGGAACATCTGCATTTCAAAATATCAGTATTAAACATCTCAAAAATTACTAGAAATTTCACTGCGAAACAGACAAGCATGACCATAATCAAAGTGAAAAGTTAGGCATAAGGAGCATTAGCAGCTCCTTGAAAAGAAAATGAATGCAGCTCATGGTCTACTGTTTACATTCACAAATAACAACAGTTTTACTGGGGTGGAGGAGTGGGAAGTCATCTCAATTCGAAACAGAAATGCAGAAGATAGATAGACACTGAGTTGTCAAGAAAGATCACGTTCAAAAGCTGGGCAGAATCTAAGCCTTGGACTTGAAAGCAGGATCTGTCTGTCTTTCAAAAAAAAAAAAAATGTTCAGGGTGAACAGTACTGTTCAGTATATAGCACCTCTTCTGTTTTCTATTCTGATAGAAATTTTGGGAACTGGCAAAACAAGTCAGTGAATTCATGACGTGGAAGCAAGTGGAGTGTCCCTTTGAGAGGGATCGGAAGATTCTGCAGTACTTGCTCACTGTCCCAGTCTTCAGTGATGATGGTAAGTAGGTCCAGGCTTCCTGCATGTCTGGTGTCACTGGCTACTGCTTAGTTTCTCTTCATGTTAAGTTGTTGCTTCCTCACAGTAAAGAAAGACGCTGTCCTGAGACATCTCTGGTAAGCAAAAAATGCTCCTTGCAAATGAGAGAGAAAACAAGAATTTTCTTTCTACATGCATGTTGTCTATGAGAATTTACATTATCCTTTTCCCTGAAATGGAATGAAAAAAAAGCATTTGTGATCCCTCTAAACATCGTCTGAAATGTATTTATATGGACTTTCAGGATTCTTTACTAAAAGGTGCTGCTTGAGAAAGAAAATGGGACTTCACTGGTTGCTTACAAAAAAGCACCATGTCCCTAGGCTCAGTTTTTTCTTTTGACTGTTTTCTTCCACTCCTGTGCTTTTGAGTTTTTGATAGTTGGTTTTTACCCCTCAGGGTAGTCTTTGTTCTCATGCACTGTTTGGTAGTATTGTCTGGATGTAATTATAAGCAATGCTATACTTCCTAATGGATTCTGGAACCCTAATCTGAGGGATGGATAATATAAGCCTGCTTCATTTAATTTCAGCCACTTTCCACGGAAAGCATATTTTAAAATGTTAGTAGGCCTAACATACTGTATTTGCTTCCAATTGCAGCACTTTACTTGGCTTCCTATGAGAGCGAAAGTCCTGAGAATCACATTGAGAAGGACAGATGGAAGACACTAAGGTTTGTGTTAGAGGTTACCCACATAAATAAATAAAGAGAATGGGATACAGAGCAAGCATCAAACAGTTAAAATCAAATGCCATGCGACATGTTTCAACAGATGGGACACAGCATTGGTGTAAATCCCCCCTCCAGTGTGGGACTTTTGGAAAAAAGAGAACAATCAGTCTTTATTTTAAACCCTCTCAAGCGTTCTCTCCCTTAGGGGATGGGAATGAGAATAAGTAATTCTCTATCTTAATTTCTTATATTATTCAGTGCAGGAGAAAATACTTTCTAAACTTCAAAGAAATGTCTATTTCCTCACAAGAGCACTTTGGTTTCCAAGCAGACATTTCTGCACCTATTGCATCCGTTTATGAACCCAGCCTTTCAGACAGGGATGAAATTTATGCAAAGATTATTCTGGGGAAAATTCATTCATAAAACCAGGTAACAGTTTGAAGTCCAGGCTGGGAAAAACAAATTTAAGCAAAATCCTGTTCTTGGTTTCTCTTCTACTGCTGATTGAACATAGACTCATCAACTCTTTCATTTTACTACCAGTAGAAAAATGCATGAACCATTAGGGCAATATTTTAGCTCATTGCTTCAATCAAGTTTTTTTTCACGCCAGCAGCGAACACTTATCAGGTGCATAGACTGAGGCACAGAATTAAGCACATGTACAGACAGTCTGTGTTTTCACCCTTAAGCCATACCTCCACTGTAGTCTTAAAACTACCAATATCCCAAGGAACTGACCATTGGTCAGGTCTTCTTGTCACTGTTACAGGCAGCTGGAACTTTAACACTTAGAGGTACCCATGGACGTAACATCCAAACTTTTCTGATCCACTGTGCAGCACTGTAGAGACACAGCTGTACACCACAACCCTGAGGATTCTCCTCAGGCTGTGTTGTTTTTTCCTGGGATATCACAGGGGGATGTAACATCTGATTAATCTCAGTTACTCTGTGGAGAGGACAGAAAGGGAGAGTTAACTTGCATCAGTGCACAGACTCTCCATGTTACACATAGTGGCAAGATGGACAAAGACTCTGAGCTTGAAAATCTGTGATAACTCTTATTCAAGGCACTCTGAAGCTGTCTTGAGAAGATTTACATCATTCTAATGATTGTCTTATTTGTATTTCCCTTTTCCTTTCAGGTCATCACTTTTGGGCAGAGTCTAGCACACAAGATGGCCTGTTGCTTCCGCTGTTGCTGTATTATGTGGATTACCAATGGGCATGGCTTGGTTTATTTTTCTGTACACCGGAGCAGGGTTCAAAGTGATAAAATATGTGCAGTCAGTTGCGATATTGTGTCAGCAAAGATGAAACAAGTTAACTCAAGAACAAACAGGCAGCTTCTCACATCTGACAGAGGAGATAAAATCGCAGCCCGCTTGGCTGTGATTCAGGCTTAAGTATTATTGATTGAGGACAGGGCTGACGGAATCCTTTGAATAGCTCAGATGCCGCCTATGAATCATTTCACACCTGGATGGAGTATTTTCCCCCTTCCTTTCCTTTCAGCTTGCTGCTACAAGGACTTTGAAGAATTGATGGTAGATTATGGAGGAGGAAAATATCACCCCTTTCAGTGAAACCCAAGTCTGCACTGAAGAACTTCAACACCCAATAAGCTGAATATAGCCACGAACTTTGACTGATCAGGACTGCTAAAAAGGGGAAGGATTGGACCCAACAAATTGGCTGCTGGGAAGAGTTTCTTCCTACCACTGTAATGGTGGCTGGTTTTTTTCTCTTTTTCTGTTGTTTTGAGTTGGCTGCTGGTAGGCAAACTCATTATTATTATAAGTTATTTTTAAAATATAAATAATAAAAATCAAGACTGGTAGAAAACATACCTGCTACAAAATATAGTAGCTATGTAGCTTGGACTACTTTACAACTTCTAGTGAGGGGTTTTCTTTCTTTCAGTTGGTTACAACAAACTACTACATGCTACAGACATTCTTATTTTTATTAGGTGGTTTTGTTACTCTAGTTTTCTGTACTTTACCTTCTTCTTGTCTTAGGTTGAACAAGCTGACTTTTCTAGAATAGTTTTTGAGAAACTGGTGTACAAACTGTGTTGAAATATGAAAGTATGTTTCTATTAAGTAATTTTTATAACGGCTTTTTTCGAAAGGGTAACAATGGAGAACACAATCCACTTTGACTGAAATAGCAAGATGCCAAAAAGATGAGGCTTCTCAGCTACAGCTGTGAACAAAACAGTCTCCCTGTGTGTTTGCTTTATGGATTATGTTTATGACTGTGAAGTAGTTCACTGTGTTACACACCTAATGAGTTTGTGGTAGCTCCAAATACTTAGTCACTCTATTTATCCTAGGAAGAACCCAATAGGAAAAAAAGAAACTGTAGCTATAAATCACTGTGGACACAAAATCGCTAAGCAAAAGCACATACTTGGCAACAAAGGTATTTGCAATTATCCTGGCACTGTTATTTAAAAAAACAAAAAAAAATAATAATAATAAATATATCTATTTGTCGCACTGCATCTCTTGAGTTTTCAGGTAAACTGTTATTTATGTTCTGTCCATGCCTTTTCAGGCGAATATTTATTTTTGAATTCTGTAACAACATGCTCTAATAAGCCTTCATCAACAGGGATACTGTCCTTAACTACAGCCTGTTTGCTGGTACAAGGTGCTGGAAGTCACTGAGTTACATACTCCTTGAGCACCAGGGCCTCAAGTCATGACAGTGGGGAGGATTTCTCTCCTCCTATTCACTGAGTTAGGGTGAAGGAGAAAGAAGAGGCTAACTCTTTGAAAGGAGACTACTTCTGTGGTTCACAGATTTGCCTCCCAGCTTCCATAAGGTGAGGTCTTTTCCATCTTCCCCTCTACATCCTGCCACCATTGGTGATGCTTACAGGAAGGAATTTGTGTAAAAAGCCAGGGAAAATGTATATTCCTCTTCCACATCTTCCGGAATTAGGATAATCAGGTACATAAATGAGCTTCCATGATTTGCTATCCTAATTGTTAACCTAATTTTTACAGTTTTAGTTCTAGGGGAAGCCAGAGGCTTGAACAAAGTTAGCTTACCTGGAAAAATAACTTCTTTCCTACACTCCTCCACTGTAACAGTTTGACTACTAGCCTGATTTAGGGATGGATTTGTTATTTATGCAGTTGGAATGAAGCTTTTGTAAATAAAAGGAGAAATTGCAGCCTCTGTCCACAGTGTGGGCTCTGTGTTTTGTCTTGTGAGCCGGCTTCTTGCTGAGAAAAGGCAGCGTGTACCAGAGTAATTGGTATGGAGGAGGCGGCTACTTGCCTGGCACAGAAGCTGGATGCAGGTGCAGAGCCTGCAACTGGTGCTTGCCCTAGCTAGCCCCAGGCAAGCCAGAGGCTGCTTCTGTGAGCATTAATGAACTTGATGTTTGATGTTGGAGCGATATGAGTCTCATTGTGCACTGTACCCTCTGTTCCATCATTTGGTGTAGCCACTGCACAGAGCTTTAATTTTGAGCATCCTGAGCTACTGTCAGACTGTTGAACCACTGGCTTGGAAACAACCATTCAAACCTGTCTGTAGTAAATGGGAGAGAAAATGACTGAACTCTTCTATGAGCTCCTTTAGGAGCTCTTTGTTTCCTTTAGAAAACATCACAAACTCTCTGAAATGAGAAGTTACAAGAACTCATTAATTCCACAAGCTCAGTGTTCACCCATGACTGGAAATTCCAGCTCAGGGCTAACAGATGTTCAGTGCTTAATGGGGACAGAAGTGACATTGAAGTCTCCTGTATAAATAGCTTTAACATTACTTACTTTATGGAACATTACTTTCTTCCTGTGGTGCAGAGACAAAACCTGTGGGTCTTACGGACCCATATACAGATGCCACTGCTCAAAATATGCTCAAGAGTCTAGATGTCCTTATCCTGTCCTTATCCATTTACATTTTCTCCTACTTGGATACAGCTTCACAGCATCACCATGAATTAGACAGTTGCATGCAATTAAATGCAAGCCTATTTACAACTGTCATCTCTAAAAGAGCAAGCAAATCCCCACCTCCATGTGGGGATTTGGGGGGTTGAGGCTTCCCAGACAGCCTGTTCTTGACAGAGCTGAAACTGGTACTTGATCTAGCACTAAAGAGAAATTTTTTTTTTTTTTTTTTTCCCTGCCGCTTTGGGCGGCTTTCCTTGTGCTAGTTGTGTGCAGCAGGACCCCTTGTGGCCTTTTTGCAGTATTTCTGCTTGACAAGAAGTGCTTTGGTAGCGTCTGCTTTTTTCACTCAGTTCCTCTCTGTCTCCCGTTGGTCATGCTGAGCAGATTTTTCGCACATAAAAGAAGAGGCTAATCCCTAGAGATGCATTCCATCACAGCTGCATCTGTTCTGCTGCTGTCAGTTGGATCCACATAGCCTGCTTCTACCAAGCAACTGTATCCTAACCTGTGCTTTATAGTCATGGGCTCCTGTGTTATCGCTATTTTTTAGCTTGAGAACAGGGCTGATAAGTATTTTCAAAGGAACTAGTCTATTTACAATATTACTGGGTTTAGGTGTCTGTTAAACTGACACTTCACACTCAATATTGATGAAGCTCAATGAGTTTAGAAGCAAGAATTTAGTGCCAGAAAGCGTATCATTTGATACCAACAGACACGTTGCCATTATTCCACTGTGCTGCATTAAGCTCTTCTGGAGTATGTTTTTTCTGTCTACTTTATTAGAAAAGTTTAGCTGCTGTTTAAGTACTGGAAGACTGCTATAAGTTCTCCCCAGAGCCTTCTCTTCTCTGATCTGAATAAGCCCAGTTTCTCAGCCTGTGTTTATACGAGAGGTGCTCCAGTCCCCTGATTATCTTCATGGCCCCCAGAGCTGGACACAGTACTGAAGGTTGGGGTCTCAGGAGAACGAAGTAGAGGGGCAGGATCACCTCCCTTGACCTGCTGGTCACGCTCCTTTTGATGCAGCCCAGGATATGGTTGGTTTCTGGGCTGCGAGCGCACACTGATGGGTCATGTGCATGGGTCATGGCTTCTCAATCAACCAACACCCCAAGTCTTTCTCCTCAGGGCTGCTCTCAATCCAGTCTCTGCTCAGCCTGCATTTTTGTTTGGGATTTCCCCAACCCAGGTGCAGGACTTTGCACTTGGCCCTGTTGAACTACAAGAGGTTGGCATTGACCCATCTTGTGAGCCTGTCAAAGTCCCTCTGGATGGCATTCCTTCCCTCCAGCATGTTGACCACGCCACACAGCTTGATGCCACTGGCAAACTTGCTGAGGGTGCACTCAATCCCACTGTCCATGCCACCAACAAAGATGTTAACAGCTCTGGTCCCAAGACTGATTCATGAGGAACACCACTTGTCACTAATCTCCACTGTCTTGACTTGGACACCAAGCTGTTGACCACAACTCTTTGAGTTCAACCATTTAGCCAGCTCCTTATCAACTGAGTAGTCCATCAGTAAAATCCATGCCTCTCCAGTTTAGATAAAAGGATAACATGCAGGACAGTGCCACATACCTTGCACAAGTCCAGGTAGATGACATCAGTCACTCTTCCTTTATCTGCTGATGCTATCACCACATCACAGCAGGCCAGCAAATTTGTCAGGCGTGACTTGCCCTTAGTGAAACCATGTTGGCGGTCACCAATCACCTTCTTGTTCATGCACCTTAGCATAGTTCCAGGAGGATCTGCACTATGGTCTTACTGGGCACTGAGGTGAGAATGACCAACCTGTAGTTCCCTGGGCCCAATTTTTTTTTTTCTCACGTTTTTAAAAAGGGGGGTTATATTTCCCCCTTTCCAGTCAGTGGGAACTTCACCAGACAGCCATGACTTCTCAAATATGATGCATAATGGCTTGGCTGCTTCATCTGCCAGCTCCCTGATGACCCACAGATGCATATCATTCAGGTCCGATAGATTTCTGCACCTTCAGGTTCCATAGATGATCCCCAACCTCATCTTCTTCTACAGTGGGTGGTTCCTCATTCTCCCAGTCTCTGCCTTCTGTCACTTGGGCAGGTGGCTGGAGCTCTTGCCAAGTGAAGACCAAGGACAAAAGCCACTGAGTACCTCAGCCTTCTCCATGCCCTAGGTAACTTGGTCTTCCATTTCCTTCGGGGGGGGGGAAGGGGGACACTCGGACACTCTTCCTTGTCCTCTTTTTATCATTGACATACCTATAGGAGTTTTTCTTGTTGCCTTTAATGTCCTTGGTCAGATTAAGTTCTGTCAGGGCTTTAGCTTTCCTAACCCGATCCCTGGCTGCTCTGACTATTTCTCTGTATTTTTCCCAACATATCCATCCTTGCTTCCACCCTCTGTAGGTCTCCTTTTTATGCTAGAGTTTGCTAAGTAGCTCCTTGTTCATCCTTGTTTAACCTTGTTCAAACACAAAATGTATCCAAGAAGAGGAGGTAGGAGACTGCATGCAGATGGAGGTGACCCAAGAGGGTCACACACACTATCTGGAAATGCTGCCAGCTGCCAACTGCTCTTGGCTCTCATAAAGAGAATTAAAATGCAGTTATGTGCATCAGGCAGGACAGACTAAAGCCATTCTTTTCAAGATGGAACATCTATGTAGCTGACACTGCTTGCTCTGCAGATCAAGTCCCAAGCTGAAACAGCCTCCTCTGGCTCTAAACACACCTGCATTTGCAGATGCAACCTGCAGTCTGTTTGGTGAGCAGCCCACTCCTTAAACACCGAGGAGCTGCAGGTCCCTGAGGCTGGGAGTGGGGAGCAGGTGAGCGACAAGTTGGAGGGGGAAAAACAGCGAAAATAGGTCCCTGCTGCATAGCAGAGTTCGGTTTTCCTACTGGTAGGCCAGGGTGTAAGGAAAAAGCCCTTGCAGCCCCTGTTGAGCTTCCCTTGTTTATCTGCCATCACGGGCTCGACCACCAGATGTCGACACAGAACAGAACACAGGAGTGTATCCCGAAGAAAAGCAGCTGGGGAAAGTAACTGAGACCAAAGCGGCAGGGAGGGGAAGTGCAAACGGAGCTTGCACTTGAGCACCAGGCTTGAGCACCCTTGAGACAGGGATGATACTCAGGCCTCTCTTGTCGAGCTTTCATTTCATACTGGAGGACTACATTCCCACCACCGGGAATGCTGAACTAGGACTGATCTCTCTGAAGAGTGAGAGGAAAAAAGGGAGATTCCTCCAGTTCCAGTTGGTCTAGTACCATAGAATCACAGAATGGTTTGGACTGGGAGGAATCTTCAAAGCTCATCTAGTCCAGTCCCCCTGCAATGAGCAGGGACATCTTCAACTAGATCAGGTTGCCTAGAACCACATCAAGCCTGGCCTTGAATGCCTACAGGAATGGCATATCCACCATCTACCTATCTGGGCAACCTGTGCCAGTGTTGTATCACCTTCATTGTAAAACATTTCTTCCTCACGTCCAGCCCGAATCTCCCCTCTTTTATTTTACCACCACTGCCCCTTCTATTGCAACAGGCCCGGCTAAAAAGTCTCTCTCCAGCTTTCCATTGCTGAAGATTGCAGGGTCACTGTCCTAGAAGCTACAGGTTGGGTTTAGACCAAGTCTGCTTGACAGCAGAGTTGTACATGCAGCTTTTCAGCTGTTGTACAGCCCCTTTCTCATGGTTTCACAGGGTGTTTGAAAACTTGATTTGAACGCAGCTGTTTTGAATCACTGGAATCATGCCAGGAGAGAACAGCCCTCGTGAAACCTGTACTCTACCAAGAACCAGTGCTGCCCACAGAGGCCATGCTCCATTCTGGAGAGAGCTGTGGTGCTCCAGCCTGGGTGAGGACAGACCCTGGTGCATGAGAAGGTGCCTTGCAGGAGGCCTGTGCAGTGAGGCTTGGGGGCCAGTTCCAGAGAATAAGGGCTGCGGTTCCATTGCTGTAGCTCAGCCAACAGTCACGCTAGGACCCCAGCAAAGGGCAGTGGAAATCAAGCAAACACTTCCCAACATGGCCCGAGCTGGGCCCTGCGTTTACCCTTCTGAGAAGCAGAATGGGTTGAGGAGTCTGGTCCGTCCCCGCAGCTCCTGACCCTGCCGGCCTCCCACAGGCACCCGCCTCCCTCCCGATGCTGGACGCAGCGCCGGCGGCTCCCCGCGCCCTGCGAGCCTCTGCCTGCCCCTGTGGGCGGACAGCACAGCACCGCCGCAGCGCCGCGGGAGGCACGGGCGGACACGGGCACTGCCGCGGCTGCTCCCCCCCGGCCCCGCCGCACCTCCCGGCCGCCCGTGACAGGCAGCGGCGTCCCCGCCCAGCCCGGCTCCGCAGCGAGCGCGGGAGCATCAACCTCTGTGCCTGCCGCCGCTCGGCCCCGGCCCCGGTCCCGGTCCAACCGAGCGCGCAGGTGAGGGACGGGACCGGCGGGTGCGTGTGGGGACATGGGGAGGCCGGGACCGCAGCCTGGAGGAGCTGCGGCCTCCCCGGGGTGACGCCGGGGTCCGGCGGCGGGGCGGGGGTCTCGGCTGGCCGGGCAGCAGCGGCACCTCGCTGGCCTGGGGTGCACCGGTTTGTGAGGAGGGCAGCCGGCTTGCACTGAACCGCTTGAGCAGCCCTGCGGCATCCTCTAGTGGGTGGGTTTTGGGTCTGTCCTTTGCTGGCCGCGTCTCTGCCGGTGGCAGACCCCTCAGAGAGCGTGTGAGGTGCCCAGGCTAAACGCAGAGCATGTACTGCTCTTGCTTCTTGTCTTACTCCTTATGGGTAAGGTTGGTCAAACCTCGGACGCATTAAAGGTTTTTCTGTTAGAATTAGGTAATGTAATGCTGAATTACCTGTCAGTCTTTTCTTGATTCCTGCTATACATTTGGCCATGAGTTTCCTTTACAAATATCCAATAACTGGCACCAGGTGGAAACAGGGATCTTTCAGATCCAGCTAGCTTGTCCCATTGTACCGTGATGATTAACTGTGCATATGGGAAGACAGAAGTTCCTGATGTTTTCATTCTGGTGCAGTTATATTATGAACTTTAATCATCATCTCTGTACAGTGGACTTGCTCTGTTTCTGGGTACAGTATAAATAGCAGGGTTTCCTGTGCCCTGCGGCAGTCACGCTATCCATTTGCAAAGGTAACTTTAAAATGTCTGTGGTACCCTTTTTGTGAAATGTGGTGACTGCCACTGTATTTGGTAGCAGATGTTGCTGCCCTGTTGTGTGTGATGACATGCTTCCTGTAATCTCCATTTTTACTCTGTTTTATAGAGTAAAAATGAGTTTATTTTATATTTTACTCTATAAATATTGCAACATTTAGTTTAGCTTGGTAGTTGTTTTGTTGTTGTGTTTGGTTGGTTTGTTTGGTATGTTTGGTTTGTTGTTGTGTTTGGTTTGTTTGTGTTTGGTTGCATACTGAGCCAAGATCTTTGGTTAAGCCATGCAGTGACACATAGGTCCCTCTTGAGAGTTATTTGATTTGGTACCTTGATGTGCCATTTTTTTAAGTCCCCCTCTGCAGTCAGATTTACCTTTATTTCTGACATACTGCCCTGTTTCTGAGCTGAAGCACCAGCTGTCAAAATGCATACAGCAATTGGGGTAAAACAAAAACGTTATGTAGAGTCACAATAAGCAAAGCAGAGTTGAGCAGCAAGACTGTTTTAAGGAAAACTAGATCTGCAGTGTGAGCTGCCTTGTCAGGTATTTCAGTTCTAATCCACTGAAGGCTGCAAACCAGAACAGAATTGTGGCTGTAATAGCTAGGAAAGGCAAATTGCTGTGGCCTCCCAGTTTATTTCTTGCTGTCTGATCAGTGTACCTTTTCAGGGACATGTCCTCACCCAATGAAATGTTAAAAGAGGTTAAAACTTAAGCCATATCACTTGTGGTTCAACCTGAAAATGTTGTACTTTATTCATGAGGCAGAACAACAGCTACTTTTGGCTGTACGGGTGACTGATCACTATAGCAGTATGGTTAGTGCCTGGTTAGTACACCAGTACTTTTATAAAACTTATTAAAATAGCTTATTGATGAGGCAAAAATCAGAGTCTGAGGAAGAAAACTCTGTTTAGTCTAAGGAAGGTATTTTCTGTGCTGTGGTCTTTTGCAGTAGCAGGATACAGTTGAGCAGGATTCAAGAGCCTGAGCAGGTGTTTTGGGAAAAGCTCTGAGTGTGGTACTAAGGCGTGGAAATGCAGCCTTATGCTCATTCCTTCTCTCCTGGTGAAGGTCTCCTTAGGCTTCAACTAAACCAAACTGTAACCTGGCACTGTTGGCTCACAGGTGGATTTATAGGCAGGCATTGCTTCCCAAGACTAAAAAGAAGGAATGTGTTAATTTTTCTCTTCCCCTCAACTTGTGCATTTAATATAGCTTGACCTAAGCAGCGGGCACTTCTTCCTTGGTCTTCTTGAAATTATACAATAAAATATACCAAAGATAGTGTCCAGGGAAGAAGGTGAGTGTCCTGGTTTCATCTGGGGTAATTTTCTTCCTAGTAGCTGGTGCAGTGCTGGGTTTTGGCTTTAGTATAAGTAATGCTGATAACATACAGATGTTTTAGTTGTTCCTCAGAGCACTTACCCTGACCAAGGACTTTTCAAGTCTCTCATGCTCTGCCATTGAGGAGGGGCACAAGAAGCTGGGAGGGAGCAGAGACCCAGACTAGCCAAAGGGTAATTCCCCATACCTCTCAAAAGGTAATTGTTCCTTGAAGGCAGTAGCTGCTGTTACACTAACAAATGTGAGGCAGTTTAAAATCACAGAGCTATAGAAACAGTGCCACCTGCCTGCTCTTGATAGGATTAAATTAGGTGTAACTGTGATGCTCTGAATTTGGCATCAGCAAAAGACAGCAAGGTAGGTCAAACTTTTGGAGTGATGCTTATATGAGAATGGACTGAGTAAGCTAGGACTTGTCATTCTGGGAAAGAATTCAGAAATATGCGCAGGCAGAGAGGTAGGACAGAAATATACAAAATAGTAGAGAAAAGGTTAATAGAGATAAATCTTTGTGAAACTGAATTTTCCTACTTTTTATATCTCTGGTTTTGTACTGGAAGAAACAAATTAAAGGAGGTAGTTCCTCATGCAAAAAGTAGACCTGTGTAAATCCTCACTAGGGTCCTGCCAGGGTCTGCAGATATGAAGTTTACAGGGGTTAGATGGGAAATGGGACAAGTACTAGTATTACAGATCCATTGAGGATTAAATAAAGCATATCAGGCTCAGGAAATCTGAAATCTCAGACAGTATTTCAGTCAAGCAGCCTATGTGCTCATCCTTTGCTGGGCATCTTAAGGCCATAGTTGTGATAGTTTACAAGCCAGCAAGACCCCTGTTCTGATCAGTATGACTGTTCTTTTATGGTCATAACCCTTAAAGTTTTTTGTTTGTTTGTTTTAGTATTATTAACATGTGCTTAATAATCACATATCCTTTGTGCCAGGCAGTTGCGCACCCACAGATTAAACAAGTCTGTGTAATCAGTAATTATTCCTCAATTGGAAAGTGATCCAACTCTTTTTTTTTTTTTTAATCACAGAATTCATAGACTGTCTCAAGGTAAAAAGGACCCATAAGGATCATCAAGTCCAACTCTCTGCTCCTCACACAAATACCTAAATCACACAACTAAGAGCATCATCAAGATGCTGACAGGCTTGGTGCTCTGACTGCTTCCCTGGGGATCCTGTGTAACAGGCTCCTCCTTCTAACAGTTTTCTTGCTTCTGCAGTACAGTGCAAGCTTTCCTCCTTCCTGATGGTTTTTGAGGTTTTCTTTGTTACACGTCTCTTCTTCAACTCACAAACAAGAAGTGGTAACCATCAGATCCTTTGCTTTGTATCTGCCATCTACCTACTTCTTCTCTTTGCTATGCTCCAATTTTCAGAGCTGTAAAGGATGAAAGCAATCAGCTATGTTTACTATAGTTGTATGTATGTCTCAAATTCAGCTGCCAGTTAAAGACTAAATTCATTACTTACCATTCTATGATTATTTTTTTTTTCTTGTTGGTGAATGAAGTAAACCTGCAAATTTATTTTCTCACCCAGGTCTCTGGACGAAATGGGGAATGGATTAGTGAAACCCAAGCATCTGAGAAGAACAGACAGACATGTGGCAAACCTCTCTATTGGCTGTGGTGGCAACCGTAAGTTTTTGAAGGACCCAGGGCTAGGCATCAATGTGACTAGCGAGCAAGCTGATATTCTTTGCAGCAGGGTGCTTGAACTGGAAAAGGAACTGAAGAGAAAAGATCTAGAGTTGCAAGAGGGTCAAAGTCGTGTTGCTGAGCTTCAGGAACAGCTGGCTATGCAGGCTAAGGTCATAGCAGAACTCACCAAGGAGCTTCACAACAAGTGTATACAGTTGAACAAGCTGCAGGATGTTGTTAGCACTCAAGGAGAGCATTCTCTTCAGCCTTCTCCTTTTAAAGCAGCTTCAAGGATTCAGATATCTGCTGACAGGAGAAGAGGAGCCAAGGAAGGTGTATCTGCAGAGCCAACGACACGGCTCTATGATTTGAACAAGCAAACTACGTTCTCCTTGGAAAAAGCAACAGTCCGAAAGGATTCCAGGTGAGCTCATTTCAGGGAGATTACATGCTTGAGTTACAGAGATATAAATGTTATCACAATGATATCCTCTCCTTATGACAAACCAAGATTAAAGTATCCATCTTGTTTATATAGGCTTTGTCACTGTGGTAGTTTGGTGCTGGCTGAGTTTGTGTGCAACTTTAAACAAGAATCATCTGTGTCCCACAGACTGCAGATGAAGAGTGGTGGGTAGCCTCTGTGTTTTAGAGGAGGAGAGACTCTTACAATAAGTCTCTTTGGGATTTATCTTTACTGCCAGTGAAGCAGAACCTAAACCTCTTCTCAGGTCTGGATTCACCTAGTGCTTGCAGCTAAAGATGTACTCTGGAACACTGATGAGCAGAAGGCTGGAGGCCTTCACATGGTTTCAGATTCTTATTCCCATTGCATGGACAACTTTAGAAAGGAGGAGGTAGCCCCAGCTCAGCTCTTTCAGATGCGGTATGGACACAGATTCTGAGCTGTGTACAAAGTTTGTCAGCCTAGTTTCAACTCAGTCTGGTGTGAAATATGAAATCTGTTGTGTAGTGTGATTATCCTCTTAGCAGCTTCCTCTTACCCTCCTGCCCAGCTTCTGACAGTCATGGTGTAGGAACCTGGTTTTACTTGTTCCTCTGTGAATACACTTCTAGCCTCTGCAAAAGAAAAAATACCTCTTCTTCAACTCACATACAAGAAGTGGTAACCTCCTTGTGGAGCTCTGTGGTCGCAGCTGACTTTGTGGACAGAGGTACCAGATTGGTAACTTTCAGCATACCTTAGACCCTCTTTTGCTTTGCAGTGTAGACGTAACCTGAGTATCTGTTTTAGCATGCTGGTAGCCAGAATCTATCTGGATGTCAGCCAGCATCTTAAGTGCCTCAGATTTGTGGGGATCTTTATCATTCTGTTAAGAATTCATGGCACAATCTGAGTCTGTACTGTAATAGACCTAGAGTTATTAGATTCCCCCTCCATTATATATATCACTGCACATTAGAGGCTGTCTTGTGAAACAGAAAAGCTACCTGAGTCACCAGTGTGCTGTAGCATCACCATAAGGAGCTGAAATCGTCAACTAGCAATGTTTTTCCAGAATAAAGGGATTGTATTAACATTTTATCACAGGTACTTGGGCAGTTTAAGTAATCATTTGCTTTAGGAGTGTTCTATTCGTATTTACCTGTCTTAAAATTTTCCTTCTTCATTCAGCACTTCTAAAAACGTTTTATTTTTTTCTTGTTGCATGCCATCTCCGTTGTTTTTCTAGAAGATTTAGTGTAACGTAACAGGATAAAGGAGCAGTTCTCTTCCTTTTCCCTCCTTTCATCTCTTACAGTCTGATTCAGAGATTGTCATTGTTACTGCTGAGTCTCCCATAGATTCATAACAATTCAGAACACACCACTCCTAAATTTATTCAGGTATTTACTGCCCTGAAGTAACTGACTGCTTAAGCATGCACTGCATTGACAGTAAGAGCACGCTATCCTCCCCTTTCTTTCCCACCATTTCCAGCTTTTCTGTGATTCTGTTTGTAAACTAACATACATTATAGTCACAGGGGGAAGAATTTATGCTTTCTCTAACAGGTCAAGTAATAGTGAAAGAATTTGCTCAGACTTCTCAAGGGCAGATACATCTTTTGACGTGATAGTGGAAGATCATTTGATCTTCTAAATACTTTGGAAGCAAACAGATGCAAAGAAAATACCACAAAACTGTTTTTACACATAGCACTACTGTGCTGTTCAGGAAAGCCTGTGCTACACTTGCACTTGTTTAAGCCACCATCACCTGTTATGGAGACAACCAAATGCTGGAAGGTTTCCTTACCTGTGTTATTCCACAGTTGTGAAAGGAGCTATTTCAGAAGGAAGGGAAGCTCCATGCTTTATTCTTGAATTTGCTTTGAGTCTAGAGTTTTACCAATCCCTTTTAGAAGCATTTTTAAAACAGCACAATTTTATGCTATTCATTTAGTAGGGGTTTAAGTGGCACACTTTGGAGTATCTCAGCATGAATTATTTTAATGACAGTTTTAGAAGCTTTCAGTAATTCTTGATCTGTCTGTATTACTGAATGTTTACTTATGTATATATTTCATCTCTTGAGCTAGCTGGATGAATCCATCTCAGTTTCCAAAACTGAGTGTTTAAGATTTTTCTTAATAGAAGTTTGAGCATTAAAATTTAACTAAAGCCTCAATATTCTGGAGTTTGAACAAGGTATATGAAAGCAGGTCTCTAAGGTCTTTCAAATGAAAATTTTTTATCTGTTACCCTTTGCAGTGTTCAGAATCTATGTGTTTCAGTATCTCTAGGACCTGTTTCTCTATTTTTGTGTCCTTCCAGAGCATGCTATCACCATCCTCAGAATTTAAGCTGGCTACATCAAGTCAGGATCGTGACTCAGTTCTGTTATCAACAGTTATTTGTTGGGGAAGAACTATCTTGAGACTTGACACTGATGTCTTTTACCAGTCAAAGACAGCAGATAACCAAAAATCTCCCATTAGTAGCAGAAACATATATTAAGAGACAGCATTGCTCTGTAAAGTATATGTTGTACACTTGTACCTATGAAATGACTGTCTCGTGATGGGACTAAATTCCCGATTCTGTTAAGAAGAAGCCTTTCATAGAATGTCAAGTGCTATTCCTAGGGGTTTACTGGGAATGTATTGAAAGGAGAAGGGGTAACATTTCCATGAGAGCTAACAGCAATGAGGGGAGAAAAGCCTGGAGAAGGATGCTAATGGCTTAGCTAGCCCCAGGCGATGAAGTCCTACTAGTGGTGGGTCCAATAAGTACTTCAACACCAGACCAGTTTGTGGAGTTGTGCAACCACTTTTTGGCCTTTTAGTAGTATTCATCAGGACAGTGACTGGCTCGAGTACAGGATTAAACATCTTTTGTCCTTTCAGGACATCTAGTTATGCCTAGCAGCAGTTTGCAGAAGTAGGGCAGGTATATGAGAAAATGAGGAAACAGCAAAGACAGTTTTTTTTTTTTTTTTTTTTTTTTTATCTTACAGTTTTATGAAACTGTAAGACAAATACTATGCTGTTTGCCCATGAAATGAGCAAGAAACTCATTCAAGAGCCTCAGCCATGGTTATGATATTCATGTGTCCTTTGGTCTGTGGCCAACTGCATTTTTTGAAAACAGCATAGTCTCCTGTAATTCTGGAAGCGTTACTGCTCATTTTAAGTAACAGTTTATGAGCCATTACTGCATTTTACTGCAGTATTGTATGCATGATGAGGGCAGGGTGAATTAAATAAGCAAGCAGAAAACAAAGTTAGATCTTATGTTCTAATAACCCTGTTGTTTTCAGCAGAAGCTGAGTTATTATAGCTATGTCTAAACCCACTCCTCACCATAGCTACTTGATTTTATTTTTCTTGTCTCATTTCATCACCTTTTATTTATTTTCAATCATTATATGGCTAGTAACATTGTAAGTCTACTTAAATTGCCTTAACGGATTGTTCATTCATAGAATCATAGAATAGTTAGGGTTGGAAAGGGCCTTAAGATCATCAAGTTTCACTCCCCCTGCCATGGGCAGGGACACCTCACACTAAAACATGTCACCCAAGGCTCTGTCCAACCTGGCCTTGAACACCACCAGGGGTGGAGCATTCACAACTTCCCTGGGCAACCCATTCCAGTGCCTCACCACCCTTACAGTAAAGAACTTCCTGCTTATATCCAATCTAAACTTCTCCTGCTTAAGTTTTAACCCATTACCCCTTGTCCTACCACTACAGTCCCTAATGAAGAGTCCCTCCCCAGCATCCCTATAGGCCCCCTTCAGATACTGGAAGGCTGCTATGAGGTCTCCACGCAGCCTTCTCTTCTCCAGGCTGAACAGCCCCAACTTTCTCAGCCTATCTTCAAACAGGAGGTGCTCCAGTCTCCTGATCATCCTCTTGGCCCTACTCTGGACTTGTTCCAACAGCTCCATGTCCTTTTGATGTTGAGGACCCCAGAACTGCACACAATACTCCAGGTGAGTTCTCACAAGAGCAGAGTAAAGGGGCAGAATCACCTCCTTCGACCTGCTGGTCACACCCCTTCTGATGCAGCCCAGGGTACTGTTGGCTTTCTGGGCTGCGAGCGCACACTGAAGCCAGCTCATGTTCATTTTCTCATTAACCAACACCCCCAAGTCCTTCTCCACAGGGCTGCTCTGAATCTCTTCTTTGCCCAACCTGTAGCTGTGCCTGGGATTGCTCCAACCCAGGTGTAGGACCTTGCACTTGGCATGGTTAAACTTCATAAGGTTGGCATCGGTCCACCTCACAAGCTTGTCAGGGTCCCTCTGGGTGGGATATTCCTGGATATTCTTCAGGAGGTTTTCTCGTACAACCTATTTTTGATTATAACTGTGCTGTGTTTTTATGAATACAAGCAAAAGTGAACTTTAAATGCCTCAGAAAGTTGTTAGGGTGTTTATTTTGTTATACAGCTTCCTTACACATGCACATTAAGGAAAGGACTTGAAGGCAGAATTTATCTTTCGCTTCAGCAGTAAGGTCAAAGTAATCAGTAGGTCCATAAGAACTCCATCAGTGCAGCAGTTGTTTAACTGCATTCACTCTGGCATGGATTCAAGGCACTGCTTTGTAGAAAGCCCTTGACCTAGAACGTATGCAAGTCAGCCAGAACTCATAGATTGCCCAGTATGTATGTATGTATGTATGTATAGCCAGGTTTGTATTGATTGGTTAGTGGATTTGACCACTGTTGCATTTTCCACATTTTCTTCTTAAAAATCCATCCACTGTCTTTTATGGGTTGAAGCTTTTCTAAAGACTTTTTAACAAAATAACTCAGGATGGCTGTAGTTTGCTATAGCATCACCAATGTGTGCTATAAACACTGAATTTCAGAAAGCAAAGAGGTCAACATTAATGGCTGCATACCTATATCCACAAGCCCTTGTATTACATTTTTACTTCTGATTATACTCTAAACATTCCTAAAAGCAGTACAACTTGCTTTGGTTTTCCCACCAATGGTGCCTTCTAATATTCCCCTAAGCAACAACAGCAGCTGTTAAATCATTTTTTGTGTACTTTTCTTTCCTTGCATCTTTCCTCACCACCTTGATGAGGTCTTAGTATCATCAGTGTTGATTTTAACCTTATTACTATTATCAGTGTTACATTTTTGCTGGGCATTAGGAAAAACGTGATAGAATTTTAGAGAAGTTGGTCTGATTTTATACCAAGTTGCCATTCCTGTAGAGGCAGGGGTATAGAAAGGCATACCTTTCACATTTCTTTCCTTCAGGTAAGCAAGTGCATTTATCTTAGTTGTGCAATGGGGAAAGAATATGGTGAGAAACAGTGCAAAACTTTCTGGGGAGCATGTCTTCTACTGGGAGCTTTTTTACATCTAAAATAATGCTTTCTGCAGGCAGGGTCACGTAGGAGAAGAGAGGCCGTAGCATGGTACTGCTAATGGGTATGCATCTTGATTGCAAGTGTTGTAACATTTGTCAGTGGTATTGGTCATATGACTGTCAGAAATGAGAGAAAACATCTTGAGAGGAATGAATGCCAAGTCAATAATATACCTCAACCATGCTAGATCTTTAAACTTTGTTTGTTTGTTTGTTTAAAACCAGTGAGAAGAAACTTATCACAGATGCCCTGAATAAAAATCAGTTCTTGAAGAGACTGGAGCCTCACCAGATCCGAGATATGGTGGAATGTATGTATGAAAGGACTTTCCAGCAAGGCAGCTATGTCATCAGACAGGGAGAGCCAGGCAATCACATTTTTGTGCTCAAAGGTGAATACTGCTTACTCATAACCCACAAGTGCGAGAAAGTGGAATGCAATTTAGAAGTCTTTGCAGGAAACCACAATGATGATGTTTGTGCTCTTATATCATTTTTGCCGGCCCTACTGAGGGCAATGCAAGTTTTACCTGTGAGTTTTATGAAACAGAGTAAGAGCAATAAAAAAACCCTTAGAAACTTAAACCTTGATTTAATGTTATTTCATGGCCTCTTTCATTTCTGAAAGCCTAGAGGTTAGCAAATCCTTTCTGTTGTAGCTATAGCCCAAGGAAGAGCAAGTATACTCCAAAATACAGAAAACTGCTCAATAATGAAGCCACTTCTGAAACAAATTTCCTTTTCAACATTCATGGAAGCTTATACCAGTTTTCAGTGTATGGGGAAATTGCAAGATGAGGTCTGAGTTTATTTTTCTCAAAGATTAGAGGTCTGTTTTTTTTCCAAAAGAGCTGCAACAACAACAAAAAAGCCTTTGGATAGGAAAACTTTCCTAAAGTATTGACAGCAGGTCTGAAGTAATCTCACTGCAGTAGTCATCTGTGCTGACTGCCACTGTGCTTACACTCAAATCTTAAATCACAGATTTTTGGAAAGCACATCTTCTGGCTTCTTGCTTCATATGATTGATGGTCATTATGTTAGGATAACATCGATGGTGCAGGGAGAAAGAGGAGGCAGGATTTGTAATGTGTTAGTCATATTCTTGCTAGATAAAATTATAACGTTTTGGAAAACAGATAAAATATGAGGAAGTTGTTCACATGGAAATTTTTCTGGCACATGAGATTTTTTGAGGAGTCAGTGGGTCTCTTGGAGAGAAGAGGGCTAAGCTTTCAGAGCATATTTAGGAGAAGGGTTTTTTGGACCATAACCTATGAAGAAATTCAGATTTTCTTTGACTTTTCCTAGGTTTGTAGTAAGGCTCAAAGACAATTTATTGAATATTTAATGTGCTTTTTTGTTTTTCTGTCCTTTCCTTTGCATTCTGCACATATATACATAAACATGTATAAACAGGCAAACCTCAGGAGCTCACTATGTTAAGACTGGTCTGTCTACGCTACAGTAGACTATCTGAACCTGTACTGACTGTTTTGTTGTAGCAAAGGTTTATCCCATCAGGATTTAGAAGGGCTCTTTTCTATGGCCTTTTAGTGTTGAAAGGTTTCTCTCTGTTTTCCCTCCCTTCCAGAGCAGATTTTTAGATTACCAATACATTAAGAAAAAAAACAAAAACAAACCAAACCAAAAAACAAGCATCCCTCCCACCCAAAATCGCAACAAAGTAAACACCAAAAAGCCCCACAAACCTCTACTGTTTTTCAGTTGTTGCTCCTATTTCTTTGTTCCAGGGAGTGGCAAAGGCAGAATATTGTTTTGTTTTCTCTTCACTCTGTGCAGTTGAGCTCAGTTTTAACACCTATTATCCTGATGATTTTTGACAGAGGGGAGCCTGGAGGTCTTTCAGCAGGATAAACTACTCTCCTCAATACCTGTGTGGACGGCATTTGGTGAACTAGCCATTTTATACAACTGCACAAGGACAGCCTCTGTGAAAGGTACCTAAGGTTTACTATGACAACATTGGTCAAAAAGAAAACTGTGAATTTTTTGTGAGGTCCTTGTTATAGCCAGGTTATCTTTGAAGTTTTCATTGAATACATTTCTGCGTGTCCTGATTATGTTTCCTTTCTTCAGTTCTTCAGTTCTTCAGCTCATGTTTCCTTTCTTCAGTTCTTTCTGCTTGGGAACTCTAACACTATGCTATGAATATAATTCCATCTCTATCATGACCTTTGATAAACAATTAGGCATCTATAGATCTGCTGTTTAGCCAGATCTGTACCAAACTATCTGCTATGGAAGGACTATGTTTTAGGGTTGAATGATTCAGTAGCAGTGGCGGTCTTTGACTCTTATGTTCTTTCTTGTATCAAATGCAACTCTGAGGTTGAAATTACAGTTAGTTTGAAACTGTGGTGTTTTTAATAGGGCAGATAAAGTGTAATTCAAGAGGAAATAAAATATATAGGAGTTAGTTGCTGTTTTACTTCTTTTAGTTCTGTATCGTTAAGTTACTGAGTCTTGCCAATATTCACTTGCACCTGGTATTTGCAACTGGCACTCAGGAGATTTCAGTTTGATCTCAAATGTGGTAGTAGAAAAGGTGAAACTTCCAGGTGAGATGTGGTGCTTCTCTGACACAAATAGTGGCTTTTGCTTTGTGTTTACCAGCAGACCAGGATGGAGTTGTTAAGTGTTGCTCTGACACATATATGCCTCTTCCTGCATAAAACTGGGTATTCATCCACTAAGTACCCTTTAATTCATTTTCTAACCTGCCATAATTATTCTGTGACACACCAGGAAGTGACCAAATATGATAAAAATCTTAATTTTCCCACTTTCTACCATTCCATAAAGATTTCCTTAAAGGCTAATTTCTTTTCCTGTCTAAATATGCAGGAACTTTGAACCACCAGTAAGAATGAAGAGTTCATGTTGACTTAAAAATGAGCAAATTGAATAAAACAAGAAGTTGTTTGCTTTAAAGCTCCTGGTCTTTCTTCCTGCTCCCAGTTTAAGCACTTAATCATTGATGGCTGTGCAGATGGAAATTACTACATCTAATCTGCTTTTGTTGTTGCTGATAAAGAGAGCAGCATCAATAATGTGATTATTTTTCTTACTAGCACACTGATCTACTTGAATGTGTTCCCTATTTTCCTGTTTTGCTTGCTGTATAGTATTAGCATTATAAAGTAGTGTTTCTGCATAGCAAGATGTTGTGCTGCTTTAGACCTTTAACATTAATTGGTTTTGAGGTAGGATAAGAGTTGTCCAATTATGGACGACTGTGTTTGATTACTTAAAATCCCTGCAGAAACCTGCTCCTCCCCAATATCTTTCCTGTATTTCTTGTTGTGAAGGAAGAGCAGTGCAATGCCATAAATGACTAGTAAATACATACGTGAAAACTCTTTCTTGATACTGGATTAAGAGATGCCCTTTGCCTGCAGTCTTTGAAAACTGACAAGTGAAGGACTTCAGACAGACAGCACTTCAATGGCTGCTGCTATACAGCAGCATGTTTACATTCAGTAGCTGTATTTGACACTGAGAATGTGATTTACTCCTATGTTTATAAATTTCTCTGTCTCATTTTTGAAATTACATGCGCTTTTCTAGCTATATAATTGTTTTCTTTAGTTAAGGTGCAAGATACAGGAAAAGCATCCACGATAGCTTGGATACTTGCCATATTTTCTTCATGCAAAGTAACCTGAAAGATGTTATTTAGGAGAAAAGCAAAACCAAAGCAATACCTTTGTTCTCCCTTCCAACATCCAAAACTATTTTTGAGTTATTTTGATAAATGGCTGTTGAGAGCATATGTGTATATCAGGGTTAAGTATAAGGAATGACTGTGCATCATTTTAAACCTGGCATTTTTCTTTCCTGTATTCTGTGTGCATGATAAATTGAGATCAATTGCTTTATTTTTTTTCTGCAGCTTTCCTTTATCCCAGAGAAAACAGCTTTGTTCCTTCTTATGACAGAAGGAAAATTGTCGAATATGGTGTAGCATCTTTTAAAATAAGATATTAAATTGAAAAGAATCACCTTATTCTGCTTAAATTAAAAAGGGCAATGTATTGTTATGCCAGTGATTGCACATAGAGGCCGCTTAGTGGTTTGCACCTTTGATGCTGGATCTTATGCGTGTTTACTGTATTAATATTTTGATTACCCCTCGAAAGATAATGATTAATGTTTTGATTACTCTTTATTCCCTTACAAAATGGCTACATTGGAGGAAAACTGTGTGAGGATCACAGGATTAAATAAAATGTATTTCTTGACCTTTGTTATTTCTATGTTACTATCTCACAAACTTTGCATGTAATGTGAGTTAGAAATGGGTCCAAGACACATTATTCAACATTTATCTCATAAATGATAAAAAATTCAGCCAAGTTTTTCTTTCAAGTAAGCCTCTTTGCAGATTACATTGCAGCTTTTGAATGCAATGATTGTCCATGATTACAAATAGATCTTTAGAAGTACTCAGCCCTGTTTGTGCTCATAGTAAATGGCTAGGTTTTCAAGGTTACCCAGCCTGTGGAGTTGCATGGAAAGTGCTGTGTGGAGGAGCCATTTGGAAACCTATGCCTTACTTCAGGGGGCATTGTTTAAGTGGAAGCTGAATTCTTTTACAAGTACGATTGCAGTAGGTGCTATATACTCTAAAATTTGGCAGTGGGCATTTTGGAAGAGCTAGTCTGCCTAGTACTGTGACCTGATACTGTAATATCTTCCATCACATTATTGGGAAGCATTGTTGATTTTGTTGTTGGTTTTTGTTTTCTTAAGCAATCACCGGTGTTAAAACATGGGCATTGGACAGAGAAGTGTTTCAAAATATCATGAGGGTGACAGCACAAACAAGACAAGAGCAATACAGAAACTTCCTTAGAAGGTAAGTATAATGCATTTAGATTTCTAATACTGGTTTCAGCTTCTTCGTAACGTGCACAATATGGAGTCTGCCTTACAAAGAGAAAGAAGTGCTCATAATGCAAAGGGCCTCAAAAGCCTCAATACTTACCTCTCTTGATTTTTCTTTTGAAGAGTCATAAAATCTTTCTTCTCATTTTGAATGTTCTTATCCTGTATTACATTAGGAAACAGCAATAGGTTCTCGAATGCTTTTAAGTAATGGAAGAAGTGTATGGGAAGGTTACATGGCTAGAAGTTAAAACAATATATTAAATAAATAGAATTAAATAAATCCTCCAGGTAGAAGTTAATTTGCTGCTGGAGTAGGTTAAGCAATATTCATCCCTTGGAGACTTGAATATGAGAACTGAATGTCTCTCAATTTATGAACCAATATAAATTACTAGCAAATCTGCAGAGTAGAATAATTCTTACTCCTGCATGGAACACAGAATAGTACAGTGCTTTTCCTAAAAAAGAAAGTAAAATTAGAGGTTCCAAACCATAATCAGCTGATTTCATATTTTCTTTCTTTAACAAAGAATTACCATTCTGTTTTGGCTTCAAATCAAGACATCAGGCCTGGCCATGCAGAGAACGTCGTGTGTATTTTTGCATCCATCTCCACCTTTGATTTCTATAAATACTCTTTAGCTGAGCCTGGGTGGCTGGAGAGCTTTATGATTTCCTAACTTTTACAAGTCTGAGTGCTTAGGATGGGAAGTTTCTTCTTTCTCACCAGCAAGTTCACTAAATCATCACCGTGGTTGGATTCTCTTTTAGTACTTGTCCAAGTAGTACTGAAGTTGTATAGATGAGATCATTAAAACAGTGTTAATGACAACTACTTTTGTTATTTTGTTTTGTTTTGCATTTCTGTTTTCTGGAAGCGTGTCCTTGCTGAAAAACTTACCTGAGGATAAGTTGACCAAGATCATAGACTGCCTGGAGGTGGTAAGAGGCTGTTAAGTTTTTCTAAATAGCATTCAGTAAGCTTTCAAAATAACAAAGAAGAATAAATAAGTTTAAAAAAAAATAATGAAAAAACAGCCAAGCTTTTTTTAACATGACAGTGGTTTTGGAGTGGTTGGAGTGGAATTCCAGGTTGCAGCGAATAATAACATTTAGTGGCATAAAAGCTAGTTATATCTTTGACATGGAAGGAACCAAGCAAGTAGATAAGAGGATTTATAATCCAGCCTTTATTAAAATGAAACACTTAGAGGAGAAAAAAATGAGGAATATTCATGAGAAACAGATTACAAAGCTGAAAGTTAACATGGAAAAATTCTTGATTGAATGTTTAACAATGAAGGCAGGGTTCCTTGGCAGACACAGTAAAGTTGATGCTTTCATAGCTTGCAATAAATGACTTAGGCATTCCCACTGAGGTGTCAATCCCAGAATTACTTTTGGAAATGGGATTTTGATCTAGAACTCTTTTAAGAGCTTTTTATTTTGGGTTTTTTTCCCCTCGTTTTCCCCTGCTTTGTAAGGATGATACCAGTGTTAGTATGTTTTTTAACAAGCAGCATGCTGCTGCATGAAGATATGTTACAGATTGGATGCTGTGCTTTATTTAGGGGAATGATTGCATATTATGGAATGCAACATACGCAGGAGATAGGAAGTTAAACATCACTGGAACATCCAGATGTATTAAGAACTCTGCATAGTAATCAGAATTTTCAAAGAAGCTAATCATGTACTGAACAATATTGTCTCTCTTCGCCTCCTTCCACAACAGGAGTACTATGACAAGGGAGATTATGTTATTCGGGAAGGAGAAGAAGGCAATACCTTCTTCATAATCGCAAAAGGAAAGGTAAGATGTAATAAACCTAACTTGCAAAGTAACAGATACATCTGTATTTCAAAAGCTACTTTGAAGGATGTGGTCTTTGGTCTCTAGTAAAATCTGTGCAGAGAGTTTTTGAGGATGCTGTTAAGTTCATAGCACTATGATAAAAGCCTGGAGCAGCATTTCAGGGATTCAGGGAGCCTAATTTTCACACTGAACCCATGTTACACTGTTCTAATTATAATGTAATTGAAGTATGTCCTGAAGCATCATGACACTGACACAGAGATGTGAAGTCTATTTTTTGTAAATGAGATTTGGTCCTATGTCTTATCCTGAATGTTTCAGTATCTGATGGGCAAGCTATAGGCTTGTGAAATGTCTAAGAAATAACGGAGTCCTAAGTTAAATGGAGAATGGCCTTCTAGGTGACTCAGGGTCTTTTCCTTCTCCCAGAAGAGTAAGGCAGCAGCCTTTATCCATCAGCTGTTATATTAGAGGCAGACACGGGACTCTAAAGAATCAAATCAGAATTTTCATCAATAAACTTCTAGTTGGGTTTTTGAGTTTCCAAAACATGTCTGTGTCTGGAGATATTCTGATTTGGTTTGTGGCATCAGCAGAATGTGTGCTACTGTGGAAGTGGAATTTAATGACAGGAGAAGACAAAAAGCTCATATGATGCCTGCCCGCTGTGGGAACTGAAGCACTTTTCAGTTTTTCATTAAAATGCAATTTATTTTGCTCTGTTTTAAAAGATAAGAGGAGAAAATGTGGGGATTGGGCAGTAATGAATGTATTATTTTTTCCATCTCAGCAAAACTCAGAGATCACAGAATCATAGAATGTTTGAAGGTTTTAATTTTTGTGAGGAGGGACTAATTATATAAATTTGTAACTCTTTCTGCATCATTACTGAGTTTAAGACATTTATGAAATACTCAGAAGGGAAGGGGAAACCATGCAATACTTGGAAACTTTCCTTACTGATTTTTTGTTCCTGTACTTTCCAGGTAATAGTTACCCAGAGTACTGCAGATCACTCGCAGCCTCAGCTGATTAAAAATCTCTATAAAGGAGATTACTTTGGAGAAAAGGCTCTGATCAGGTTAGTTCACATTGTCTGATTCATGATGTATGGTATTTCAAATGACCTATCACTATGTGTCAGATTATACAGCTCATGGCTATTTTTAATATAATCTTTGCTTTGATTGTGATGTCAGCAGATGAAGGCAATGACTGAATTTGTCTTAATGTTTTGGTTTTTGTAGAGAGAACTTGAACGTACACACTGTCATCTACCTTTGGTTTTCCCTGCAAAAGTCAAATGCCAGCCTTCTCTGCGTTGTTGCTTGTACTTTATAATTCAGTAAAAGCTGTGACGAAACCTTATGCCAGGCTCTATATGACTCCTAGTATGGATAGGTACCATAATTACCGGATTAAGGTGTTGTTTCCATGATGGTGCTAATGATGGTAAGAAATAGAGAAAAGGAGAAGAGAGAGGATATGTTCAAATATATAGCACATGTTTATGTGGGTAATGGAGTAGGGATTGTTAGGTCTTTAAGATGCTTTATATCTGAGAATTATTTCAGAAGTGAGTAGTAAATCCTGATATACTACTAGATGTAATGCTAATTACATCTCAGGAAAGGTAAGCTGTAATGCTAATTACATCTCATGTAATTGAGATCATCATAAATGTAATGCCAATTACAGCTCATCCTAAATACTTGGAAAGTTGCTAAAGGAAGTCATGATCCAAACTCTATTGAAACTGGAAAACAAATACTGTGCTAGACAGTAAGAATGGCTAGTAAAATGTTGTAATTATGTACTTGGTTCAGTAATACTAATCTGAATACAGGCTGCAGAGGCCTTTGAGGAGTGTCACCTATAGCAGCTGTGACCCTCTATGAGTACAGTGTGTGGTGCTTTGAGGATTTTTGCATGCTTCTGAATTCTTCTGTTTCAATTTTTAGTGATGATGTCAGATCAGCAAATGTTATTGCAGATGAATACAATGTGGAGTGCCTCGTTATAGATAGAGAGTAAGTACTGTGCTACTGTTTAATGAAAGATTTGCATTCTCTTTCAGTAAGTTAACAGTAAGATGTGACTTCGCTGTAGGCGTAATCACAGTTTTCTTAAATGAATAGTGAATGAGTGGTTATGCTTTTGGGATACTGAGCTGTGGCTATGCTTTAGACAAAGACTTTGTGAAGAGAAGCTGACAGAGGATGCAGGAGCAAGGAAGCTCAGAGTAGTTCAGAGTTACTTTTTTCTTTCTCTCCTTGTGGTGCTGAGGTTTCACATTTGTTAAGTACTATTCACTGGCTCAGGGAACATCAAAATCCCCTGCTGTCCCTGGTTCTGGGATGTCCTTTTGCTGAGCAGGACATGCAGATAAATGCCTGGTTTTATTAGGAATTTTACACTTCCTAAAGTGGAAAAGAATGGAGCAGACAGAAGATAAAAGAAAAGAAGCTCCCTGTGGAAAGTGAGATGAAAACCTGTATTTCTCAAAGCTAGCTGTATGATTACCTGAAGTGCAGACAGCCACCATGCTTTTCCTTGCTGAATCCCAGACGGGCTCCTGCTGAGGGCCAAGATTCTATCCCTACTTAGGAAATGGCATCTTGATCTGTGAATGCATTGTCGTCTTTTATTTAGCCTGTTTAAACAGGTTGCAGAGAAGCATACCAAAGCTGGTACATTCTAGGGGAAGGGGATACCAACAGGACTGCAGTAGATAAATCAAGGGCTGACATGGCATTGACAGAGGGTGGCACACAGTATGAGAAACAAAACAGCATGACCTGGAAGAACTGGTCAGTTGCCAGAGCTACAATATCATTGGTATTAGTGAGACTTAGAGAAATGAAGCCCACAGTTGGAGTGCTGTCATGGAGGGCTACAGCCTGTTCAGGAGAGATAGCCAGGGCCGGCAAAGTGGAGGTGTCGCACTGCAGTAAAGGGAGAGGTTTGATTGCACAACCCTTACAGTTAGTGATGATGTGTTTGTGAGCCTCTGGGTGAGGATTAGGGGGATGGAAAACAAAGGAAATATTGTAGTGGGTGTCTACTAACAATTGCTCAGCCAGGATGTAAGCACTGATGAGTTATTCAATAGGCAATTATGAAAAAGTTCTGGATGGGTAGCCTTTGTCCTTGTAGGAGATTTCAGCGTCCCAGACATGAACTAGGAATATCATACTGCTGTGACAAGCAGGTCTTGGAAATTCTTGTTACAGTAAGGAAGACCCAAGCAACTACAGACCTTAGTCTAACTGCTGCTCCTGGAAATATTGTAGAGAGCATTATACTGGGTGCTACTGAAAGGCATTTAAAGAACAATGCAGTCATCAGGCACAGTCAACCTGGGTTACCTCTCCTCAAGGAAGAGTCCAGTTTAACTAATTTGGTATCGTTCAATACAAGGTCACCTGCCTGGTGGATGAAGGGAAGGCCGTGGATACAATTTTTCTGGATTTTAGTGAGGCTTTTGATACTGTCCCTCTCAGCATCCTTTTGGACAAGTTGTCCAACTGTGTAATGAGCAGGTTCACAGTGCACTGGGTGAAGAACTGGCTAATTGACAGGGCTCAAAGGGTTATAGTGAGTGGGGTTACATCTGGCTGGTCACCAGCAGTTTTCCTCAGGGGTCAATCTAGGGCCAGTTCTGTTTGGC
Source organism: Pezoporus wallicus (assembly GCF_028554395.1). Taxonomy (NCBI): domain Eukaryota; kingdom Metazoa; phylum Chordata; class Aves; order Psittaciformes; family Psittacidae; genus Pezoporus; species Pezoporus wallicus. The sequence continues at coordinate 3,836,908 of NW_026638501.1, forward strand.
ATCTTTATCAATGATCTGGATGCAGGAGATGAATGCACCATTAGCAAGTTTGCTGATGGTACCAAACTGGGAGGTGCTTTTGACTTTCTTGAGGGACAAAATGCCTTGCAGGGGGATCTACATAGACTGGAGCATTGGACAGTCCTTAATGACATGAAATTTTACAAGTCCAAGTGCCAGATTCTGCACCTGGGGTGGAGTAATTCCAGGCACAAGTATAGACTGGGAGAGGAGTGGCTGGAGAGCAGCCCTGCAGAACCACGTCTGTGGGTGCTGGCTGACAGCAGGCTCAAGGTGAGTCAACAATGTGTCCTGACAGCCAAGAGGGCAAACCATATCCTGGGGTGTGTCAAACACAGCATACCAGCCAGTAAGGCAGTTGGACTAGATGATTGTTTTACTAGATGATTGTTGTTAGTACTGTTCTAAGCCTCTTCTGCCTACAGTATTGTTACTTATCTATGAAGAGGCAGAGATGTTTTCAGTCACTTGAGCCCTAGGTACACAGTGCCGTATCCTTTGGAATGGAAGGACTGATAGTGTGGACTTATGCCAACCTGGTTCCTGTGGTAGGGATGGTGAAACCACATTTAATAAGCATGTGGAAGTCAAAGGACGCCCAGCCTGCTCCGAATTATTTAAACATAACGTGAAATGACCCAAGGAAATCAGGTACTTTGTCCCCCTACACTTCAGTAAACCAGGCTTGGTACTTCAGCTGGTTACTGCCTCTTCAAAGCTCTTAGAATTTGTATTGTCAGAGTGATAGTGTAAAGCTCAGTCTGGGTCATGACTTACAGGCAATGTAAAGCCTTGGTGCAGCAGCACAGATACTGGGGTTTTTGTCTTTCCACTGTGTGTTCAGTGGTTTACACTGTTTTGTTTGGGGTTTTAGGACATTTAATCAAACTGTTGGAACTTACGAGGAGCTTCAAACTTACCTGGAAGGTTATGTGGCTAATCTGACCCGCGCTGATGAAAAGCGACATGCAAAGTAAGTCAGATCATTTGTTAGGCACATCTTCAGTAGGTAATCATAAAAAAGAGTGATAGATATGTAGGTAAAATCATGGATGGTAGTTGATAGAGATGGGGCCCTAGGAATGAAAGTAATCAATATAATAATAACTGGATATGCTTATGGAGTCCAATAATTTATTTCTTTTCCAAAACAAAAATTGCGTACAATCTCAGTCTATTGACTGTAAACCAAGAATTCACTCTATCCCATGAAAACTGAGCACAGAAAAGAAGTGAAAACGTGCTCAAATAATTTCTTGCATTTTGATTGTAAATTCTTTGGCTGGCAAAACCCCTAAAGGCCAACTCCCAGTGAAGTTAAAGAAACTGTGTTACTGTACAAAAGACTAATTGCCATTTCAAATAGAAATACGCAGACATAAAAGAAGCCATTTATTTTTAATGTTTCAGTGTAGCACTGGTGCTTTTAAAGAGTTCCCTTTTTTAGCTCTGGACTGCATTTGTAGTTTTATCTACCTCTGAGTTCAACCTGAGCACTACTGGGATATTAGCAGAGTATGATTTTCTTCTATTTACAGATAAAGCTGCATTTTTATTTCTGATCATTCTACTGGAACTGGTACACACTCCTTCAGAAATTGGTTCTCCAACTTGGAGTGCCTCAAGTTTTGTAGCTGACTGTAATTAGGAACCTAATCAGCCTAATCAACCTAATCTTGATAAAAATACCATTGATTGTACTTCAGTAGCATTTTGTTTCTAATTTACTTCAATAGAATGTCCAGAGAGAAAGTGCTTCTGCATAAAACAAAATTAAGTTCTGTGAAGAATTAAGAAGGTTTTTCTTTTATTTTTTATAGGAGTATTAGAGTACTGTGATACACGTTGCTGGCGAGGAAAGCACTAACCTATGTTATTTCTCTTAATGCAGAGGAAGATCCTTCTGCGGACAGTTGGCCAAAGACGTGTCTTTGGAGATGATAGAGCTGAAGGAAAAAGTAGCCCAGTTCCCTCCTTCCCCGTTCCAGAATTTAGAAGTTATCACAACTCTGGGTGTTGGTGGGTTCGGAAGGGTTGAGCTTGTAAGGGTTTCTTTTAAACATATTCAAGTAGTTCTCTGTCTTAATGATTAACTGCTGAAAAATATGAAAGATTTTAATATTCTGAATACTTGGGCCTCTCAGACAGAGGTAATTCTGTATAGTTTAAAAACACTTTGTGGACTTCAGTGTTCAAAGGAAAAAAAAATCCATTCTTGCATGCCTTCATCTCGTGCTCTTAGAAGTATCTTCCTGGTCATTAGACATATATTCATCAGGTTTTGTGTGTGGAGTTTTCAGATGTGCCTACCTGCATTGTGTTCCCTGAATTGCAAGTCTTTTCCCAAGATGCTGTCTGGACCTGAAATAATCTCCAGCATGACATAGTCTGTGCTGTTAGAATTACTTTGGTATGCCCCACAGCAACTATAACCAGTGTAATCTAGCTTCTGAGGTGCATTGACTTTGAAATTTCCAACAATTTGTACTGGCCCTTTTGAGTGGTATTCAACAGCATGAGCAACTGTGTTTCTAGGATGTAAAGAGCCTAATTACACTAAATTTGTAGATTCAACTCTCTTCTGGCTGAGTAGCAAACTCAGGGGAGAGCATGAAGAAAAACTCTTCTTCTGCAGGCTGCTGAAAGTAACAGTAAATTAAAGGAGACTGTGATTTTAGTGAAGTCAATAATCCTTTACAGTAGTTAGACCATCAATCATTTTATTGTGATTCATGCTTCACAAAACAAATTTCCACATTGATTGACTGCCAGCTTGGAAATTCTACAGCATCACCTGAATGGGAAGCTAAGACTTGAATTCTCACCCAGTTGAAGAACATTGATAGCTGTTCCTTTGGATTTCTGGAAGCCCCGTTTTAACTTCCGTCTTTTTATTGCATACTGGATAATATTTCAGTATAACACAAAATTATTTGTAAATGTTCTTCATAAACTGCCTCTACTTTTTGTTCTTTTGTATTATGCTACTGTTTAGAAATCTTAAATTGAAATTAGGAGCTTTAAAATGTAGCACCTATCCAAACTGCTGCTATTTTGTATACATAAAATGACTGCAGAGATTATTTCAGTTTACAAGTGGCCACTGGGACACTAAAAAGATTTGATGCTTGACTTGACTTAAAATCATACAGAACAGTTTTGTAGAAAATCTGGCATTTGTCCCTCATTACAGTCATCAATTCCAGTCCTATGCTGTGGTGAAAAAGATTGATATCACTGTATCTATTGAGAACAGATTGGTAAAACATCCTTTCTTTGTCTCAACATACTCATCATTTTTATTCACAGGTTAAAGTGAAAAATGAGAGCATGGCTTTTGCTATGAAGCGTATAAAGAAGAAACACGTAGTGGACACCAAACAACAAGAACATATCTATTCTGAGAAGAAAATCCTCGAGCAGATATGTTCTCCATTCATTGTCAAGTAAGTTGAACATAAGATTCCCGTGAAAGCTGACCCCCAGTTGACCCATGGGGCAGCGTTATTAAGAATGAGGGTTGGCATATCTGAGTTCTGGAGAAGAGACATTGAAGCCTTGTGTTTTATTTTGCTTTTCCTAAATAGCTGCTATTTGTCTTTACAGACTATATCGCACATTCAAAGATAGTAAGTATGTGTACATGCTACTGGAGGCTTGCCTTGGAGGGGAATTGTGGAGCTTGCTGAGAGACAGGTAATGGCAAATGAAGTGGAATTTTGTCCTTTAAAATCACCAGTCAGCTCCATATATGTACTGTATTCAAGGGCTGATAAAAAGACATTTAGTTCAGCTTTCAACTATATGAATGACGTACTGAATGTCAGTGCAAAAAAAAGCTGTTAATGTTCTGGGTGTATGTATGTTATCTCGTTAATGAGCGGGGCTTTTTTAGAAGTTACTGGTCTGCAAGGATAGTGATTATTTCTGTTCCAGAGGCAGCTTTGATGAAGCCACTACGAAGTTCTGTGTTGGGTGTGTGACAGAGGCTTTTGACTATCTTCATCACATAGGGATTATCTACAGAGACCTGAAGCCAGAAAATTTAATTTTGGATGCTGAAGGATATATAAAACTGGTAAGATGTAATCCTTTTGTAATGTTATCCTTTTGTGCCTGTAACCTGTTCCCTTGCAGAGGGATATAAATAGGTACCATGTAATTATAGTATGAGGATCCCGGAGTTTAATAACCCTTATACTTCATTGGAAAAAGAGGGCAGGCTACTCATTGCACGGTAAGAAACAAAGGCATTGCAAGCCATAGACAAATGGGATTTGCAGCCTCCGAGGGCTCTTGCCACAGCATAAACAGCAAAAGTAATTTCTCCGAGCAGCCAATCTTACCGTAAAGGCAGGAACCACATTTCCCAGGTGCAGAATCACCTTCCTGTCCAGCCTTAAGTAATCACAGGTTCCACCATGGAAAGTGCAAAGAGAATACTCTTCAAAGAGCTTGAAATATCCACTCTGAGGATAATGAACCATTTTCCATGGGCTGTAAATCATGAGTCCTCAAGGAAAGCATAGATTGTTCTATCCAAAAGAAAAACAATTCAGGAAATTACCCATGAGAATAAATGAATCTGTTCTATAACATTCAGTAAACCAGTGGAATTACTTCTTTCTCCTTCACAACACTGTGTAATTGCTTTAGCTGTACACTGGCAATTCTTGAGATCTTTTCAGGAGGTGAGGAAGCAATTAAGACCTAAGGTTTCCCAGTGCAAAACACCTCTGCATTATGCAGCATATGTTGATTTTGATCAGGTTGATTTTGGATTTGCAAAGAAGATTGGATCAGGGCAGAAAACCTGGACGTTTTGTGGAACCCCTGAGTATGTTGCCCCTGAAGTCATTCTGAGTAAGGGCCATGACTTCAGTGTGGATTTTTGGTCCCTTGGGATTCTTGTGTATGAACTCCTTACTGGCAGGTAAGTGCCTCCTATTCCAAGCTTTTACCTCACTTGCTTGTTTTTAGAATTTTTTTCTAATTTATTTATTTTTAAAATAAATAGTTTAGGGTTTTTCCCATCAGCAAACAGAAATGACTTGCAAAATACTTCTTATTGCCTCTTATGCATGTTTTCCATCGTTTCAGAAACACCACAAAGCATAGGACATATTCTCAATTCTGGTTTACCCATCCAAGGAAGGAGGCAGACAATGGCTATAAGTGGCTGGTGTATAGTTCCTTTACCTGATGATGCTTCCTGTGAGGAACAGCTGACAGCAGGCTGTTCTTTTCCCTGTTAGTGGATGATGGGATACAGTGGGGTTGATGAACTATAAGCAGGGCTCATTCTTTGCCTCCATACAACTTCCACGTCAACTCCTTATGAATGTTCAGCAGTAGTACAACATGAAGCTTCTCTGAGTTAGGCTGGCAGTCTGTCTCAGAGGGACACATATAATCATGCATTTTCCCTGGTACCTACAGGCAGCTTTTCAGCTTCAAACCTTTCTAATATCTTAAACAGACTGAAAGGCTGTAGGCTGTAAAACTAGGGAGGTGGGGTTTTTCCATGTTCTCAAACATATGCTTTGATGAGAAATGGCCACATCTGCTCTTGCCAGCCATCCCGTTTATCAGTGTTGCTTTCTTTTTCTAGCCCACCATTCTCTGGGGCAGATCAAATGATGACATATAATTTGATTCTCAAAGGCATTGAAAAGCTGGATTTTCCTAAGGTAATAACAAGGCGGCCTGAGGATTTGATCCGCAGACTCTGCAGGTAGGAGGTGCACTTTGTGGCAGAGCCTGAGTATAGCTAGATGGAATGATTTAAGATCCAGTCTAGACTGTTGAATTCCTGACAATTTCATTTACAATTGTTCTGGTGCCTAGCATAGTCTGTTCTGATTATATTCAGTGCACTTGCATGCCTCTGACTGTGTGTCACACCTCATAGTCTGCAGACATAGGCTCTGGGCTTTCTCTGTACCTGTGAATTATTTTTGAAACATATCTTAGGGGAAAGTTGTTAAGTCTGGGCTGAGGAAAGAGATAAAGAATTTAACTTTATTATCAAACACTGTGTTTTGAAAATTGCTCCCAAAATGACTTAGGCATGTAACTGCTCCAGAAAGGGTAGGATGCTTAAAAGACTGACTTAAGCCTGCTTGAAAATGTGCAAAAAGGTGGTATTTCAAAAGGGACAGCATAAAGCAGAAGCATTAGTGTATAGCAGCATGCATAACCTGTGGCTGGCAGTACCGCTGACTTTGAACCCGCAGCTTCAGTGGAATTTCATCCATGGCACGAGAAACAGTATACACCATGGTTATGCAGTGGGATTGAAAGGATCTTTGTAACTGCCAATTTTGGTCTGCATCCTTTGTAACTGATGACCAGACCTACTGGCCAAGAAAAAGGAGTTGAGCAACTAAAATTCAACCAGTTGATTACTCACTGCGCTGCTCACAGTGTAGTGACACCACTGTGGCTTCCTGGAAGGTTTCTCCATCCTCAAAAGAAAGGAGCGCTGAGCAACACCTCATTAAGTTTCCTCATAAGACCACATGTTGTGTGCAAGCTTCATCCCTGTGTAACTTAAATGCAAGCAGTTAGGACCTATAAATGCTCTTAAAAAAAAAAGTAAAAGAGAATACTTTAAAAAATAATCCTTATTCTTTTTTAAGGCAAAACCCTACAGAAAGATTAGGCAACCTGAGGAATGGAATTAATGACATTAAGAAGCATAGGTAAGTGAAAGAGGCTGCCAAGAAAATTTGGGGTTTAATTTGTCCAGTGAACCCATAAAGCTCCAGGCAGATTGCATCAGAGCGATCTCTGTTGCTATTGAGTGTATCTGTGACTAGGGCAGGCAAGAATATAAATCGTCAGCATGATTATCTGAAACATCTTGTTATTTACTGGTTTTGTTGTGGGCTGTCCATGTAGGAGTTTAACTCAGTTCTCAGAGAAATTGATGCCAGTTCAGCATCTTTCAGACCTCCTAACTAATAAATAGTTGCTTTTGAAGAATGGCAGTTAAGAGTTCTGGAGTAATATTAGGGTTTCGTCTTCTTTCTTCTAATGAAGAAACCCCTCTTTGGATTAAACATTTCCTGCTTTTTCTTTTTATCTGAGTAGTTTCTAAGCCCTGCCATTTGTGCTTGGTAAAAGAAGTGCTTTGTCTTTTCTACTTGTCTCCTCTCATACTGTTAAAAGAGGGTGGTAATCCAAAGGGGTGCATATCTTTGCATGGCTGTGCTTACGCATATATTAACCTGCCTGTCATTTTGGCACCTCTATGCAGATGAGATGCAATGCACCTAGTGGTCCTGAAGCTCCCCCTGCTACCACTCCCTTGTATGACAATGACAGTGCTCAAGTTTCCTCTTTTCAACAACTGTGTTATCACATGGGCAGAAGTTGTAATGAAAAAAAAAGTCTTATAGCCCTTGTTCACATGTTTTTCAGCTGTTAACAGTATAGTGACAGAAAACAATCTTTCTCTTGGTCTCTCCCTGTCTCTCATTTCTTTTTAATCAGGTGGTTGAGTGGTTTTAACTGGGATGGTCTGAAAGTGAGGAAATTAATATCACCTTTAAAAAGAGAGGTATTGGCTTTGACTTTCAATATCATAATGTTTTAATTAACATAAAGGTGCTTCTCTACAAATAAACAATTGATGGTGACAGCAAAATTTCCCAGAGGTGCATTTGAATTATTATAGCTCAACATTTTTAGTGGAATGAAAGAGAGACAGCAACTGATACATCAATTAAATAATGGAAATATTATTCTGCCTGTGTACTTTGCGTTAGATTTTCACCATTACTAGAATAAATAGTGTCTGGTCAGAAACAAATACTGAAAAGAGCTGTTTTCCTCAGTAATGGACACATTATTAAAATGCACTGTTCACATTACTGTGCAGAGTGAAAATTCCTGTATTCTCTTATTATCAAGTTACAGCACATCATTGAATAAGCTTCCTATTTTAAACAGCCAGTTTCTCTGTGCCCTAAAATGAAAAAAAGATTGAGGGTGAAGAATTCAAAACTCACTTTGAATACAATTTGAAACAAAAAATAATTCCGAAGTCTGCTTTCAGCAGCTACCCCATGGGTGTTGATTTGGTCTTAAAACAAATCTGAATCAAAATTGTATGCAGTGTGGCCAATTTTCTTACTGACTTTATAGGGCTGTGGGCAAAATCTAGGATTTGGTAATATTTGGGGAGTGGTTCTGTGTAAGGATGCTAATGCCATTGTTCTGTTGTACAATTCCATTACTGGTGGTTTAGAATGAGGAATTGCATCCGTTGACAGAAATTATCCATAGCCTTTAATTCTTCCACTGGTAGCAATAATGCATAATCAACGGGGAGTATTTTCAAAAGTTACTTTCTGAAACAAAGTTCTGTTTGTGTTTTTAATGTCCTAGTTGTCTGGACCAACTGATTACAGCTACTTTGACAGCTATCCACCTGAAGAGGGAACCCCTCCAGATGAACTTTCAGGCTGGGACAAGGATTTCTGACGTTTTCTTCTCCCAGGGTATTTATAGGAACTCATAGGCACCAGTTTTAAAACTGCTCTCTTGTTTCTTGCTTAAAATGCAATTACTCGAGGTTTGTAACAAACAAAATATTCCTTGAAGGACATAGTACAGCAGAACTTGCTTGGATAGTGTAACAAAATCCGTGTGCATCTCTTTGTAAGAAGGGCATGCATTCAGTCCGCAGTTGTAACCTGAAGGTTTTTTGATACACACTGTCTCTGTGAACATTTTCAGATACTATGGATCAGAGGTATGGTTTTGTCACTGGAAGTATCACTAGCTAATATTTTGATATTAACAAGGTTACCATATGTCTTTATTTTGAATGGAGAGGATGAGTATTGGAAGCATATAACTCTGTGGCAATTGCCAGCAGCTGACAGGCATGTATTTTTCACTTTATCTTACATCTGCTGCGTGTTTTGCTTTTTCCCATAATGGCCAATATTGCATTGATCCAGAAACATGTAGAAAAGAGACTTCTACTGCAAGGTTGATTTGGTCTGCTGCTGCAGCTTAAAGGGTGCAACTGTGGAAGCTGCCTCTCAGTCTAGTTTTGCACCAGGTTGAATGTATGAGTAAGGTTAAATGAAGATACGGTGAGAAACAAGGTGTATATATATGACAGAAGTTTCCTGGAGAAGCAGACTGTGGTAAGTTTTTCCCTCACTGCTTCAAAAAGCGATGTCCGTTTCTTATGACTTATCCAAGCCGGGCAATTGAGGAACTGCCATAGGGGTTCCATGGTTTGTTCATTAGTTACAGTTAGCTTTTACTGCTGGGTGGCCATTGCTTTGACAGCAAATCAGTTTTTTATATAACATTCAGTCAACTAAAGGCGGTGGAATAGTCTCAATTTAATTCAATGAAGGTCGGATTTAGCCCTGTTTTGTTTCCCTGCCGGGTTGTAAACTGCTGTGGAAACTTGCAGCCAGCAAAACCTGCGCAAAATGGTCATCAGCATACAGTCAGACAGGGAGGAGCAGAGGCTGTAAGCTGGGACTGCAGGTCCTTTAAACACTTGCAACTAACTCTGTTGAAGAAGAACCAAGTTCTTTTCAGGATTTAGACACGCACTAGACCTTAGGTATGTGTGTTTCTCTGTGTCTGTCTTTCTCTCATAAATATTTTCATTAGAGTGAAAATAATGTGTCAGTTTTATAAAAAGCCTTTACATGTATTTTTCCATTGAACTTATTAGGTAGCTTGCTTCTACATATACATAAAATAGTTGTGTGTATACATGTATTTCTTTTTTAAGTGAAGAAGTGGCCGTATGATCAGTTCAATGCAGTTAGCATTAAGTCTGTGCAGCTGTAGGGTATGTTTTCTTTATAAAGCTTGTTTAATTTGCAGTGTGTACAGAAAAAAAAAGGAAGCTTACAGTGCAAAGGGCAGGACATCAGTTTTTTACAATCTCATTCCATGCTGCAGTCTGGATTCTTAGCCCTGAATTATACTTCTTGTCCATATGATTCTGAAGAGACTGAGGCAGAAAAGATTACTCTGGCGAGAGAATCACTGATGTGATTTCCTGCAGCATGTACCCCATTATGTTTTCCCAGTGGATGTTGAGAAAATTAATGTATAAGAAGCTACAATAAATGAGGTTCAGTTTTGTATTTACGCAGAGTTCCCATGTGCTTTTGATTAATTTTATTTCTGGCATGTGTGCAGTTGACTGAGATGAAGTCTTCCAGAAACAGAAATAGAGGCGGATACAGCTGGTACAGGCTAAACATTCTTTGACCTAACCTAAACTGTCTTTGACAGATGTACTTCAGATTTCAACTTGGCACCAGTGGAGTTACGCTGTTGTAAAACAAGGACAAATAAGCAATTCAGGCTCAAGTAGTTTCACAGTACTGATTATGGAGAATTGAATGGACAGTTATGATGACTATGATCAGATTATGCTTATTGTTGTTTTTTCTAATTTAAGGTCAGTGAAAAACAGATTTTGACGTTCAGGTTTTAGGCATGTTACGGCTATGTTAGTAATTGAGTTCTGCCCTTGGAATGCTTATCCGTGTTTTGCCTTTCTGTCTCATCAGCTTTGCTTTTATTGTGTGACTGCCTCAGAAACTCAGCTATAGCTGCTCTTTCAGGCCTTAAGAAGGGTGATAAGGGGTTTTGAGCACCTCCCATATGAAGTCAGGCTGAGAAAGTTGGGGCTGTTGAGCCTGGAGAAGAGAATCTGCATGGAGACCTCATAGCAGCCTTCCAGTATCTAAAGGGGGCCTACAGGGATACTGAAGAGGGACTATTCGTTAGGGAATTTAGTGGTAGGACAAGGGGTAATGGGTTCAAAATTAAACAGGGGAAGTTCAGGTTAGATATAAGGAAGAATTCTTGTTCTTTACTGTGAGGGTGGTGAGGCATTGGAGTGGGTTGCCCAAGGAAGTGGTAAATGCTCTACTCCTGGCAATGTTCAAGGGCAGGTTGGACAGAGCCTTGGGTAACATGGTCTAGAGTGAGGTTGGAACTAGATGGTCTTAAGGTCCTTTCCAACCCTAACGATTCTATTATTCCATGAATGCATCATCTGTTAACAGAAAGGGGAAGAAGTAACCTCAGTGCCCTAGATGTTTGAATTCATACATAAAGGGGTGCAGGGTGGATGTTAGTGTAAGCGTGCAAGATTTTTGCACTGAATGAGAGGAAACAGCTGTCCTGACATTTAAAGAATCTCTGTGATTTCAGGCAGGATTCAGTAGGTCTCACTTGCAATGAAAAAGCATCTAAGATCCCTTTCTCCTCCCACTACTCAGCAAGCGATAGAATCATAGAATCCTAGAATAGTCAGGGTTGGAAAGGACCTTAAGATCATCAAGTTCCAACCCCCCTGCCATGGGCAGGGACATCTCACACTAAACCATCTTACCCAAGGCTTCATCCAACCTAGCCTTAAACACTGCCAGAGATGGAGCATTCACAACCTCCCTGGGCAACCCATTCCAGTGCCTCACCACCCTAACAGGAAAGAATTTCCTCCTTATATCCAATCTAAACTTCCTCTGTTTAAGTTTGAAGCCATTACCCCTTGTCCTACCACTACAGTCCCTAATGAATCCCTATAGCATCCCTATAGGCCCCCTCCAGATACTGGAAGGCTGCTATGAGGTCTCCACGCAGCCTGCTCTTCTCCAGGCTGAACAGCCCCAACTTTCTCAGCCTGTCTTCATACAGGAGGTGCTCCAGTCCCCTGATCATCCTCGTGGCCCTCCTCTGGACTTGTTCCAACAGCTCCATGTCCTTTTGATGTTGAGGACACCAGAACTGCACACAATACTCCAGGTGAGGTCTCACAAGAGCAGAGTAAAGGGGCAGGATCACCTCCTTCGAACTGCTGGTCACGGTCCTCTTGATGCAGCCCAAGATACCGTTGGCTTTCTGGGCTGCGAGCACACACTGAAGCCGGCCCATGTTCATTTTCTCATCAACCAACACCCCCAAGTCCTTCTCCACAGGGCTGCTCTGAATCTCTTCTTTGCCCGACCTGTAGCTCTGCCTGGGATTGCTCCGACCCAGGTGTAGGACCTTGCACTTGGCATGGTTAAACTTCATGAGGTTGGCATCGGTCCACCTCACAAGCGTGTCAAGGTCCCTCTGGATGGCATTCCTTCCCTACAGGGTACCAACTGAACCACACAGCTTGGTGTCATCGGCAAACTTGCTGAGGGCGCACTCAATCCCACTGTCCATGTCAGCGACAAAGATGTTGAACAAGACCAGTCCCAACATCGATCCCTGAGGGACACCACTCGTTACTGGTCTCCAGCTGGACATTGAGCCATTGACTACAACTCTTTGTGTGCAGCCATCCAGCCAGTTCTTTACCCACTGAGTGGTCCATCCATCAGATTGATGTCTCTCCAATTTAGAGACAAGGATGTCGTGTGGGACAGTGTTGAACGCTTTACACAAGTCCAGGTAGATGACATCAACTGCTCTACCCCTGTCCATCAGTTCTGTAGCCCCATCATAGAAGGCCACCAAATTGGTCAGGCAGGATTTCCCCTTAGTGAAGCCATGCTGGCTGTCACCAAGCACCTTGTTGTTTTTCATGTGCCTTAGCATGCCTTCCAGGAGAATCTGCTCCAGGATTTTGCCAGGCACAGAGGTAAGACTGACTGGTCTGTAGTTCCTTGGGTCATCCGTTTTCCCCTTCTTGAAAATGGGGGATATATTTCCCTTTTTCCAATCGTTGGGAACTTCACCTGACTGCCATTTTTCAAATATGATGGACAGTAGCTTAGCAACTTCATTCACCAGCTCCTTCAGGACCCACAAATGGATTTCATAAAAGACTATGACAACTGCTCAACAGTAGACAAAATGTTTTCTAAATCAGAATAGTCCAAGATACAGAAAACTGTTCCTTTACTTTTGCGCTTACCATTATCCCCACTGAGTCACCCAAGCCCATGCAATTCCTTGGCCATTAAAGTTCAGAGCATTATTACATGCTTTGACGCAGAGCTGAGTATGAGACTTGTTCTGTGCAGTGCCCAGCAACATCTTACAAAACTCAGAGGCAGATTACCCATTAACACTACTT